>NC_141696.1:1562762328-1564141078 GCF_964263255.1 Lissotriton vulgaris
CGAGGCTGATTCATCTCCTGGGCAGAGTACTTGGGTATGGCTGACGGTGATTTGTCTCCTGGGCAGAGTACTTTGGTATGGTCAAGGGTGATTCGTCTTCTGGGTAGAGTACTTGGGTATGGCTGAGGGTGATTCTTCTTCTGAAGAGAGTACTTGGATATGGCCGAGGGGATTTTGTCTCCTGGGTAGAGTACTTAGGTATGGCAGAGGGTGATTCGTCTCCAGGGTGGAGTACTTGGGTATGGCTGAGGGTGATTCTTCTTCTGCAGAGAGTACTTGGATATGGCCGAGGGTGATTCGTCTCCTGTGTAGAGTACTTCGGTATGGCCGGGGGTGATACGTCTCCTGGGTAGTGTACTTGGGTATGGCTGAGGTTGATTCATCTGCTGGGCAGAGTACTTGGGTATGCCTGAGGGTGATTTGCCTCCTCGTTAGAGTACATGGGTATGGATAGAGTATGTGGGTATGGCCGAGGGTAATTCGTCTCCTGGGTAAAGTACTTGGGTATGGCAAAGGGTGATTTGTCTCCTGGGCAGAATACTTGGATATGGCTGAGGGTGATTTGTCTCCTGGGTAGAGTACTTGGGTATGGCCAAGGGTGATTCGTCTCCTGGAGAGAGTACTTGGGTATGGCCAAGGGTGATTCGTCTCCTGGGTAGTGTACTTGGATATGGCTGAGGGTGATTCATCTCCTGGGTAGAGTACTTGGATATGGCTGAGGGTGATTCATCTCCTGGGCAGAGTACTTGGGTATGGCCGAGGCTGATTCATCTCCTGGGCAGAGTACTTGGGTATGGCCGAGGCTGATTCATCTCCTGGGCAGAGTACTTGGGTATGGCTGACGGTGATTTGTCTCCTGGGCAGAGTACTTTGGTATGGTCAAGGGTGATTCGTCTTCTGGGTAGAGTACTTGGGTATGGCTGAGGGTGATTCTTCTTCTGAAGAGAGTACTTGGATATGGCCGAGGGGTATTTGTCTCCTGGGTAGAGTACTTAGGTATGGCAGAGGGTGATTCGTCTCCAGGGTGGAGTACTTGGGTATGGCTGAGGGTGATTCTTCTTCTGCAGAGAGTACTTGGATATGGCCGAGGGTGATTCGTCTCCTGTGTAGAGTACTTCGGTATGGCCGGGGGTGATACGTCTCCTGGGTAGTGTACTTGGGTATGGCCGAGGTTGATTCATCTGCTGGGCAGAGTACTTGGGTATGCCTGAGGGTGATTTGCCTCCTCGTTAGAGTACATGGGTATGGATAGAGTATGTGGGTATGGCCTAGGGTAATTCGTCTCCTGGGTAAAGTACTTGGGTATGGCCAAGGGTGATTCGTCTCCTGGGCAGAGTACTTGGGTATGGCCGAGGGTGATTTGTCTCCTGGGCAGAGTACTTTGGTATGGTCAAGGGTGATTCGTCTTCTGGGTAGAGTACTTGGGTATGGCTGAGGGTGATTCTTCTTCTGAAGAGAGTACTTGGATATGGCCGAGGGGTATTTGTCTCCTGGGTAGAGTACTTAGGTATGGCAGAGGGTGATTCGTCTCCTGGGGAGAGTACTTGGGTATGGCCAAGGGTGATTTGTCTCCTGGGCAGAATACTTGGATATGGCTGAGGGTGATTTGTCTCCTGGGTAGAGTACTTGGGTATGGCCAAGGGTGATTCGTCTCCTGGAGAGAGTACTTGGGTATGGCAAAGGGTGATTTGTCTCCTGGGCAGAATACTTGGATATGGCTGAGGGTGACTTGTCTCCTGGGTAGAGTACTTGGGTATGGCCAAGGGTGATTCGTCTCCTGGAGAGAGTACTTGGGTATGGCCAAGGGTGATTCGTCTCCTGGGTAGTGTACTTGGATATGGCTGAGGGTGCTTCATCTCCTGGGTAGAGTACTTGGATATGGCTGAGGGTGATTCATCTCCTGGGCAGAGTACTTGGGTATGGCCGAGGCTGATTCATCTCCTGGGCAGAGTACTTGGGTATGGCCGAGGCTGATTCATCTCCTGGGCAGAGTACTTGGGTATGGCTGACGGTGATTTGTCTCCTGGGCAGAGTACTTTGGTATGGTCAAGGGTGATTCGTCTTCTGGGTAGAGTACTTGGGTATGGCTGAGGGTGATTCTTCTTCTGAAGAGAGTACTTGGATATGGCCGAGGGGTATTTGTCTCCTGGGTAGAGTACTTAGGTATGGCAGAGGGTGATTCGTCTCCAGGGTGGAGTACTTGGGTATGGCTGAGGGTGATTCTTCTTCTGCAGAGAGTACTTGGATATGGCCGAGGGTGATTCGTCTCCTGTGTAGAGTACTTCGGTATGGCCGGGGGTGATACGTCTCCTGGGTAGTGTACTTGGGTATGGCTGAGGTTGATTCATCTGCTGGGCAGAGTACTTGGGTATGCCTGAGGGTGATTTGCCTCCTCGTTAGAGTACATGGGTATGGATAGAGTATGTGGGTATGGCCGAGGGTAATTCGTCTCCTGGGTAAAGTACTTGGGTATGGCCGAGGGTGATTCGTCTCCTGGGCAGAGTACTTGGGTATGGCCGAGGGTGATTTGCCTCCTCGTTAGAGTACATGGGTATGGATAGAGTATGTGGGTATGGCCAAGGGTAATTCGTCTCCTGGGTAAAGTACTTGGGTATGGCCGAGGGTGATTCATCTCCTGGGCAGAGTACTTGGTTATGGTCGAGGGTGATTCGTCTCCTGGGCAGAGTACTTGGATATGGCTGAGGGTGATTTATCTCCTGGGGGGAGTGCTTGGGTATGGCTGAGGGTGATTTGTCTCCTGGAGAGAGTACTTGGCTATGGCTGAGGGTGATTCGTCTCCTGGGTAGAGTACTTGGGTATGGCCAAGGGTGATTTGTCTCCTGGGCAGAATACTTGGATATGGCTGAGGGTGATTTGTCTCCTGGGTAGAGTACTTGGGTGATTCGTCTCCTGGAGGGAGTACTTGGGTATGGCCAAGGCTGATTTGTCTCCTGGGTAGAGTACTTCGGTATGGCCGAGGGTGATTCGTCGCCTAGAGAGAGTACTTGGGTATGGCTGAGGGTGATTTGTCTCCTGGGTAGAGTACTTGGGTATGGCCAAGGGTGATTTGTCTCCTGGGAAGAGTACTTGGGTATGGCCGAGGCTGATTCATCTCCTGGGCAGAGTACTTGGTTATGGCTGAGGGTGATTCATCTCCTGGGCAGAGTACTTGGATATGGCTGAGGGTGATTCATCTCCTGGGCAGAGTACTTGGGTATGGCCGAGGGTGATTTGTCTCCTGGAGAGAGTACTTGGGTATGGATGAGGGTGATTCGTCTCCTGGGGAGAGTACTTGGATATGGCCAAGGGTGATTTGTCTCCTGGGCAGAATACTTGGATATGGCTGAGGGTGATTTGTCTCCTGGGTAGAGTACTTGGGTATGGCCAAGGGTGATTCGTCTCCTGGAGAGAGTACTTGGGTATGGCAAAGGGTGATTTGTCTCCTGGGCAGAATACTTGGATATGGCTGAGGGTGATTTGTCTCCTGGGTAGAGTACTTGGGTATGGCCAAGGGTGATTCGTCTCCTGGAGAGAGTACTTGGGTATGGCCAAGGGTGATTCGTCTCCTGGAGAGAGTACTTGGGTATGGCCAAGGGTGATTCGTCTCCTGGGTAGTGTACTTGGATATGGCTGAGGGTGATTCATCTCCTGGGTAGAGTACTTGGATATGGCTGAGGGTGATTCATCTCCTGGGCAGAGTACTTGGGTATGGCCGAGGCTGGTTCATCTCCTGGGCAGAGTACTTGGGTATGGCCGAGGCTGATTCATCTCCTGGGCAGAGTACTTGGGTATGGCTGACGGTGATTTGTCTCCTGGGCAGAGTACTTTGGTATGGTCAAGGGTGATTCGTCTTCTGGGTAGAGTACTTGGGTATGGCTGAGGGTGATTCTTCTTCTGAAGAGAGTACTTGGATATGGCCGAGGGGTATTTGTCTCCTGGGTAGAGTACTTAGGTATGGCAGAGGGTGATTCGTCTCCAGGGTGGAGTACTTGGGTATGGCTGAGGGTGATTCTTCTTCTGCAGAGAGTACTTGGATATGGCCGAGGGTGATTCGTCTCCTGTGTAGAGTACTTCGGTATGGCCGGGGGTGATACGTCTCCTGGGTAGTGTACTTGGGTATGGCCGAGGTTGATTCATCTGCTGGGCAGAGTACTTGGGTATGCCTGAGGGTGATTTGCCTCCTCGTTAGAGTACATGGGTATGGATAGAGTATGTGGGTATGGCCGAGGGTAATTCGTCTCCTGGGTAAAGTACTTGGGTATGGCCGAGGGTGATTCGTCTCCTGGGCAGAGTACTTGGGTATGGCCGAGGGTGATTTGCCTCCTCGTTAGAGTACATGGGTATGGATAGAGTATGTGGGTATGGCCAAGGGTAATTCGTCTCCTGGGTAAAGTACTTGGGTATGGCCGAGGGTGATTCATCTCCTGGGCAGAGTACTTGGTTATGGTCGAGGGTGATTCGTCTCCTGGAGGGAGTACTTGGGTATGGCCGAGGGTGATTCGTCTCCTGGGTAGTGTACTTGGGCATGGCCGTGGGTGATTCATTTCCTGGTCAGAGTACTTGGGTTTTGCTGAGGGTGATTCTTCTTCTGCAGAGAGTACTTGAGTATGGCTGAGGGTGATTTGTTTCCTGGGTAGAGTACTTGGGTATGGCCAAGGGTGATTTGTCTCCTGGGAAGAGTACTTGGGTATGGCCGAGGCTGATTCATCTCCTGGGCAGAGTACTTGGTTATGGCTGAGGGTGATTCATCTCCTGGGCAGAGTACTTGGATATGGCTGAGGGTGATTCATCTCCTGGGCAGAGTACTTGGGTTTGGCCGAGGGTGATTTGTCTCCTGGAGAGAGTACTTGGGTATGGATGAGGGTGATTCGTCTCCTGGGGAGAGTACTTGTACATGGCTGAGGGTAATTCGTCTCCTGGGTAGAGTACTTGGGTATGGCCGAGGCTGATTCATCTCCTGGGCAGAGTACTTGGATATGGCTGAGGGTGATTCATCTCCTGGGCAGAGTACTTGGGTATGGCCGAGGGTGATTTGTCTCCTGGAGAGAGTACTTGGGTATGGATGAGGGTGATTCGTCTCCTGGGTAGAGTACTTGGGTATGGCCAAGGGTGATTCGTCTCCTGGAGAGAGTACTTGGGTATGGCCAAGGGTGATTCGTCTCCTGGAGAGAGTACTTGGGTATGGCCAAGGGTGATTCGTCTCCTGGGTAGTGTACTTGGATATGGCTGAGGGTGATTCATCTCCTGGGTAGAGTACTTGGATATGGCTGAGGGTGATTCATCTCCTGGGCAGAGTACTTGGGTATGGCCGAGGCTGATTCATCTCCTGGGCAGAGTACTTGGGTATGGCCGAGGCTGATTCATCTCCTGGGCAGAGTACTTGGGTATGGCTGACGGTGATTTGTCTCATGGGCAGAGTACTTTGGTATGGTCAAGGGTGATTCGTCTCCTGGGTAGAGTACTTGGGTATGGCTGAGGGTGATTCTTCTTCTGAAGAGAGTACTTGGATATGGCCGAGGGGTATTTGTCTCCTGGGTAAAGTACTTCGGTATGGCCGAGGGTGATTCGTCTCCTGGGCAGAGTACTTGGGTATGGCCGAGGGTGATTTGCCTCCTCGTTAGAGTACATGGGTATGGATAGAGTATGTGGGTATGGCCAAGGGTAATTCGTCTCCTGGGTAAAGTACTTGGGTATGGCCGAGGGTGATTCATCTCCTGTGTAGAGTACTTGGTTATGGTCGAGGGTGATTCATCTCCTGGAGAGAGTACTTGGGTATGGCCGAGGGTGACTCGTCTCCTGGGTAGTGTACTTGGGCATGGCCGTGGGTGATTCATTTCCTGGTCAGAGTACTTGGGTATTGCTGAGGGTGATTCTTCTTCTGCAGAGAGTACTTGAGTATGGCTGAGGGTGATTTGTTTCCTGGGTACAGTACTTGGGTATGAGCAAGGGTCATTCGGCTCCTGGGTAGAGTACTTGAGTATGGCCGAGTATGATTCGTTTCGTGAGCAGAGTACTTGGGTATGGCCAAGGGTGATTTGCCTCCTGGAGTGAGTACTTGGGTATGGCCGAGGGTGATTCGTCTCCTGGGCAGAGTACTTGGGTATGGCTGAGGGTGACTCTTCTTCTTCAGAGAGTACTTGGGTTTGGCTGAGGGTAATTCGTCTCCTGGGTAGAGTACTTGGGTATGACCAAGGGTGATTCGGCTCCTGGGTAGAGTACTTGGGTATGGCCGAGTTTGATTTGTTTCCTTGGCAGAGTACTTGGAAATGGCCGAGGGTGATTTGTCTCCTGGATAGAGTACTTGGGTATGGCTGAGGGTGATTCATCTCCTGCGTAGAGTACTTGGGTATGACCAAGGCTGATTCGGTTCCTGGGTAGAGTTCTTGGGTATGCCCGAGTTTGATTCGTCTCCTGGGCAGAGTACTTGGGTATGGCTGAGGGTAATTCGTCTCCTGGGTAGAGTACTTGGGTATGACCAAGGGTGATTCGGCTCCTGGGTAGAGTACTTGGGTATGGCCGAGTTTGATTTGTTTCCTTGGCAGAGTACTTGGAAATGGCCGAGGGTGATTTGTCTCCTGGATAGAGTACTTGGGTATGGCTGAGGGTGATTCATCTCATGCGTAGAGTACTTGGGTATGACCAAGGCTGATTCGGCTCCTGGGTAGAGTTCTTGGGTATGCCCGAGTTTGATTAGTCTCCTGGGCAGAGTACTTGGGTGATTTGCCTCCTCGGTAGAGTACATGGATATGGGTAGAGTACGTGGGTATGGCCAAGGGTAATTCGCCTCCTGGGTAAAGTACTTGGGTATGGCAGAGGGTGATTTGTCTCCTGGGTAGAGTACTTGGACATGGCCGAGGGTGATTCATCTCCTAGAGAGAGTACTTGGGTATAGCCGAGAGTGATTCATCTCCTGGGTAGAGTACTTGGGTATGGTCGAGGGTGAATCGTTTCTTTGGTAGAGTACTTGGGTATGATCGAGGGTGATTCGTTTCCTGGGTAGAGTACTTGGGTATGGCTGAGGATTATTAGCCCAGGTGTCTGTCAAACAGGAGGAGCCTGAGGTCCTTGTTGAAGGTGACGAGGCAGGATGAAGTGAGGGAGCTGAGGAGATCCAGATTTGTCGGGCGCTAACAGAGAATGACTGACTCATGCACCGTTCTTAAACAGTCTGTGCTGAGCACATAAGTTATTACAGCAAACAAATGATGGACGGAATGCTGACAATGCAAACATAAGGTAGGCTTAGGGTACAAGCAGTGACGGTAACGTCCGCTAGATACTCCATTCAGAGAAAGCAAACAACGCGCATTTGACACAATAAGTAGCCTCAGGTTTGTTTACAAACCCATTGCAGCGCTTGTATGTCACTCTTTTCCAAACTAAAAAAGATGCACCGGTGGCACCAGTGACGCACAGGGCTTAGCCATATCTACAAGGCCACGTAAAGCCAGCCTGTGTGGGTCTTCGTGGCCTTGTAGATAAGGAGCAGGACAATGCAGCGTAAGCCGCTCCCTTGCCTTGCTCTGCGTGAAAGAGGCGTTCCACGGATGTTGCAGTGGGTGTTCCCACTCAACACACGCGGAATTTAACACCTAAACCTGGGGCAGTGCCAAAACCCTGCCCCTCCCTAGAGCAGGCGTAACAAGGAGATATGTTTACCTTTCTTCTCGTTTTTTCCTCTTTCCTTGTGTGCTGCATTCTTCAGCACACATAGAATGAGCAAAAAGCCTCTCAGAATTTGTAAGGTGCCCCTTCCTGCACAAAAACAATGGTGTCATACCACAGACAGCCTTGCACCATAGTGCAAGGGTGCCTGTGCTGCTGCACAGCTCTGAGTGTGCACAATCTTGTAAATACGGTGCATTCCTGGCCTTTTGGATTGGCGAAGGGCAGCGCAGCAAAAGGACTTGTGGTGCTGCCCGCGCCAATTCTTTGTAAATATGCCCCTTTGGGTGTTCATTGCCTGCATAGAGTACTGGTGGAGTTTGTGTGGCGCTGCGGCCAGGGCGACTGACGCTCGAATATGGGGATCACTCGATCGCCGGCAGCAGGTTAGCCCAGCACCATGTGACTCTGGGCAATAGCTTGCTTAATCTTCCCGACGGCCCCCAGTGCCTGGAGACTCTTACGGGTGATTGTTCGCGCTATACAAATGTGGATTATTATTATTATTATCCAGCACAGTGCACAGGAGCCATTCACAAGCACTCGCAGATACGCTGCCTCTTTAATAATCACGAGGCAGGTCCTGGTATTATTTGCCCAGGTAAATATTCATATTTTATCCGTCAGTATCTACCTGTGGAAAATTGTGAAGTGCGTTGCATACCACAAAACCCATAATTCCAGTATGCGTGGCCGCTAGAGAGCATCTCTGATGGTCAGGCCTAAATCCGACAGTTGGATCCACAAATGGGAACCGAAAATACCCCAGTGGAGAGACTGAGTAACCTGCGAAGTGCTGCAAACACCTCAGAGAGCTTACCCAGGGAGGACACCACCGAAGTAAACACCTTCGAAGAGGACTGACCCCCTGGGACACTCTCGAAGGAATGACCCCCAGGGACACCCACCGAAGTACTGCAAACACCCTCAGAGGGCTGACCCAGGGAGGATACCCACCGAAGTAAACACCTTCGAAGAGGACTGACCCACTGGGACACTCTCGAAGGAATGACTCCCAGGGACACCCACTGAAGTACTGCAAACACCCCTAGAAGACTGACCCAGGGGGGACACCCACCAAAGTACTGCAAACACCTCAGAGAGCTGACCCAGGGGGGACACCCCCCGAAGTACTGCAAACACCTCAGAGAGCTGACCCAGGGGGGACACCCCCCGAAGTACTGCAAACACCTCAGAGAGCTGACCTGGGGGGACACCCCCCGAAGTACTGCAAACACCTCAGAGAGCTGACCCAGGGGGGACACCCCCCGAAGTACTGCAAACACCGCAGAGAGCTGACCTGGGGGGACACCCCCCGAAGTACTGCAAACACCTCAGAGAG
This sequence comes from Lissotriton vulgaris, assembly GCF_964263255.1. Lineage (NCBI taxonomy): Eukaryota > Metazoa > Chordata > Amphibia > Caudata > Salamandridae > Lissotriton > Lissotriton vulgaris. The sequence continues at coordinate 1,562,771,336 of NC_141696.1, forward strand.
CTGACCCAGGGGGGACACCCACCGAAGTACTGCAAACACCCCTAGAAGACTGAACCAGGGGGGACACCCACCGAAGTACTGCAAACACCCTCAGAGAGCTGACCCAGGGGGGACACCCACCGAAGTACTGCAAACACCCCTAGAAGACTGACCCAGGGGGGACACCCACCGAAGTACTGCAAACAAAGACAACGGAGAGCTGACCTAGGGAGGACACCCACCGAAGTACTGCAAACACCCTCAGAGAGCTGACCCGGAGGGACACAGACCGAGGTACTGGACACACCCTCAGATGGCTGACCCAGGGAGGATACCCACTGAAGTAAACACCTTCGAAGAGGACTGACCCCCTGGGACACTCTTGAAGGAATGACCCCCAGGGACACTCACTGAAGTACTGCAAACACCCCTAGAAGACTGACCCAGGGGGGACACCCACCGAAGTACTGCAAACACCTCAGAGAGCTGACGCAGGGGGGACACCCACCGAAGTACTGCAAAAACCCTCAGAGAGCTGACCCAGGGGGGACACCCACCGAAGTACTGCAAACACCCTCAGAGAGCTGACCCAGGGGGGACACCCACCGAAGTACTGCAAACACCCCTAGAAGACGGATCCAGGGGGGACACCCACCGAAGTACTGCAAACACCTCAGAGAGCTGACCCAGGGGGACACCCACCAAAGTACTGCAAACACCTCGGACAGCTGACCCAGGGGGGACACCCCCCGAAGTACTGCACACACCCTCAGAGGACTGACCCAGGGGGGACACCCGCCGAAGTACTGTAAACACCCTCAGAAGGCTGACCCAGGGGGGACACCCACCGAAGTACTGCAAACACCCCTAAAAGACTGATCAAGGGGGGATACCCACCGAAGTACTGCAAACACCTCAGAGAGCTGACCCGGAGGGACACCGACCGAGGTACTGGACACACCCTCAGAGGGCTGACCCAGGGGGGACACCCACCGAAGTACTGCAAACACCTCAGAGAGCTGACCCAGGAGGGACACCCACCGAAGTACTGAAACACCTCAGAGAGTTGACCTGGGGGGACACCTACTGAAGTACTGCAAACACCTCAGAGAGCTGACCCAGGGGGGACACCCACCCAAGTACTGCAAACACCTCAGAGAGTTGACCTGGGGGGCACCCACCGAAGTACTGCAAACATCCTCAGAGAGCTGACCCAGGGGGGACACCCACCGAAGTACTGCAAACACCCTCAGAGAGCTGACCCAGGGGGGACACCCACCAAAGTACTGCAAACACCCCTAGAAGACTGACCCAGGGGGGACACCCACCGAAGTACTGCAAACACCCCTAGAAGACTGATCCAGGGGGGACACCCACCGAAGTACTGCAAACACCTCAGAGAGCTGACCCGGAGGGACACCGACCGAGGTACTGGACACACCCTCAGAGGGCTGACCCAGGGGGACACCCACCAAAGTACTGCAAACACCTCGGAGAGCTGATCTGGGGGGACACCTACCGAAGTACCACAAACACCTCAGAGAGCTGACCCAGGGAGGACACCCACCGAAGTAAACACCCTTGAAGAGGACTGACCCCCAGGGACACCCACCGAAGTACTGCAAACACCCTCAGAGAGCTGACCTTGGGAGGACACCCACCGAAGTACTGCAAACACCTCGGAGAGCTGACCCAGGGGGGATACCTACCAAAGTACTACAAACACCTCGGAGAGCTGACCCGGAGGGGACACCCCCCGAAGTACTGCAAACACCTCAGAGAGCTGACCTGGGGGGACACCTACAGAAGTACCACAAACACCTCAGAGAGCTGACCCAGGGAGGACACCCACCGAAGTACTGCAAACAACTCGGAGAGCTGACCCAGGGGGGACACCCACCGAAGTACTACAAACACCTCGGATAGATGACCTAGGGGGGACACCCACCGAAGTACTGCAAACACCTCGGAGAGCTGACCTAGGGGGGACACCCACCGAAGTACTGCAAACACCTCGGAGAGCTGACCTAGGGGGGACACCCACCGAAGTACTGCAAACACCTCGGAGAGCTGACCCGGGGGGACATCCACCGAAGTACCACAAACACCTCGGAGAGCTGACCCAGAGGGACACCTACCGAAGTACTGCAAACACCCTCAGAGAACTGACCCAGGGGGGACACCCACCGAAGTACCGCAAACACCTTGGAGAGCTGACCCAGGGGGGACACCCACCGAAGTACCACAAACACCTCAGAGAGTTGATCCCGGAGGGGGGGCACACACCAAAGTACTACACGCACCCTGAGAGGACAGTAGAGCTGACCCAGGGGCGACACCCTCCAAAGTTTTGAAAACACCCTCCGCCACCACAGAGATCTGCTGCTGAAGACAGAAACTTCACAAATTCTTTGCTGTTTCCAGTAACAAGAGGGATTTTGTTCCTCGCAGGTTGTTGATATATTGCACTGCTGATAATAATAATAATAATAATAATAATAATAATAATACCGACATTTATAAAGCGCAAACAGCTACCTCAACCAGAGGTTTCCCGGCGCTATAGCAGTAGGCGGCATGCAGGGGAGGCACAAGAGAAAAAACCAATCCCAAGAATACTAAACACGATTGAAAAGCCAGGTTTCTAGAGATTTCCTGAAACATGGCTCTGATTGAATTTGGCGGGTATTGTTAAACAATGAGTTCCAGAGCTTACCCTGCTCGCAGGCAGGTCGCTCCCCATGCCACCACACGGCCACCAGCTGCCTCGGGCCAGCTCCCTGCCCCCCGCCTGTTTTCCCGCTGTTTCCCGCTCCTTCCGGGAGCTGCGTCCCTGCGGCCCCGCCCCCCTGCTCCCCATTGGCCGCCCGCTCCCGCCTCCCAGCTGCTCCTCCCTCCCTCTTCCCCTCTTAAGGAGGCAGCGCAGTGGCGGAGGAGCGACCTCTGACCCTGCTCGCAAGCAGGTCGCTCCCCACGCCACCACACGGCCAATAGCTTCCTCGGGCCTGCTCCCTGCAGCCCGCCTGTTTTCTCGCTGTTTCCCGCTCCTTCCCGCCACTCCTTCCCTGCGGCCCCACCCCCTGCTCCCCATTGGCCACCCCGCTCCCGCCTCCCAGCTGTTCCTCCCTCCCTCTTCCCCTCTTAAGGAGGCAGCGCAGTGGCGGAGGAGCGACCTCTGACCCTGCTCGCAGGCAGGTTGCTCCCCAAGCCACCACATGGCCGCCAGCTGCCTCGGGTCTGCTCCCTGCCGCCTGCCTGATGTCCCGCCGTTTCCCGCCTCTTCCCGCCGCTGCGTCCCTGCGGCCCCACCCCCCTGCTCTTCATTGGCCTCCCCGCTCCTGCCTCCAAGCTGCTCCTCCCTCCCTCTCCCCCTCTTCTGGAGGCTGCGCATCAGTCGCGCAGCGGCCGCACGCAGCAGGCAGCTGCTGGCGAACCAAAGCAAGCCCGTCTGCGCCCATCCGCGCCTGGACCACGCCTAGCGCCAGAACCCCTGGACCCCGCAAACACCACAACACCAAACTCTGCTACGATGCCAGCACCCTCTACGCACTCAATGCCGGCAGAAACCACACCTGCTTCCAAGCCACCCCAAAACTGACTCACGTACCTTTCTCCTGCCACACTTGCAGCTTCACCTGCGACAGATCCACCACACCTCCAAGGACCGGACCAAACCACCTCCGCTGCATACTCCTCAACACCCGCTCCACATGCAAACACGCCGTCGAGCTATGGGATCTGCTCAACACCTCCGCCCCAGGTGTGTCCTTCCTGACCGAGACCTGGTGGAACGACTCCTCGGCGCCCGACATCGCCATAGCCACGGCTACAAGATCACCCGCAGGGATCGCGCCAACGGAATTGGAGGAGGAATAGCCATTGTGCACAAGTCTACCCTTAAGGTCCCCACTCACGCAGACGACACCCTCAACACTGCCGAACACCTGCACTTCCGGATTCACACTGACCCCACCACCACCCTCAGAGGAACACTCATCTACAGACACCCGGATCCTGAGTCAGTTCAGCGACTCCATCGCCGACCTCGCCTGCACCCACGCACTCGCCTACATGGACTACATCCTCCTCGGGGACCTAAATTTCCACCTCGAGAACAACAATGACGCCAACTCCGCCACCCTGATCGACAACCTCGCCAACCTGGGACTCAGACAACTCGTCATCACACCCACCCCGCCGCCTGCCACACGCTGGACCCCGTCTTCTCCACAGGTACCCACGTCACCTTCGACCATACCACCGAACTCCATTGGACCAACCACCGCTGCATTAATTTTACCTTCAATAAACCAACCAAGGACCACCGCACCCAACAGCTACCTCGCCGCTGCTGGAGCAAAGTCACCGGAGATCAGCTGATCACCACCCTCGCCCAATACCCACCCACCGACCCCACCAACCCAGACACCACAGCCCGCAACCTCAGACAGTGGATCGACAACTACGTCAACACCCTCGCCCCACTCCAAAAACCCTCAAACAACCACGCCAGCAAAAGAGCCACCTGGTTCACCGACGAGCTGCAGACCTCCAAACGCGCATGCCGGAAACTGGAGAAGATATGGCTCCATGAACGCACTCCGGACAACCACGCAGCCCACTAGAACGCCACCCGCAGACATCACCAACTCATCAGTTTAGCCAAGAAATCCTCCTTCAAAGCCCGCCTGGATAACAACGCACACGACAGAAAAGAGCTCTTCAGCATCGTAAAGGAACTCTCCAACCCCAGCGCCAACGCTAACGACATACCGTCCTCACAAGAACTGTGCAACTCACTAGCCATCTTATTCCACCGCAAGATCGCTGACATCCATGACAGCTTCAACACCATGACCGCCAGACTACGCCAGACCCCACCTCCCCTGTGAACACCACCAGCGCCAACCGCCTGACCTCCTGGTCCAACGTCAACGACGACGAGACACGCAAGGTCATGAACTCCATCCACTCAGGATCTCCGTCAGACCCCTGCCCACACCACGTATTCAACAAAGCAGATGCTGCCATCGCACCCCAACTATGGAAGGTCATCAACATCTCCTTCAAAACAGCGACATTCCCGGAAAGCTGGAAACACGCCGAAATCAACACCCTCCTCAAGAAGCCCAAGGCATACCCCAAGGTCCTCAGGAACTTCTGGCCCACCTCCCTGCTCCCGTTCCCGGTGAAGGTCATCGAGAAAATCGTCAACATGCAACTGGCCCACCACCTGGAAGACAACAACATCTTGGACCCGTCCCAGTCCGGGTTCAGACGAAACCCCAGCAACGAGACGCCACAGACGACATCAGGCGCCAACTAGACAATGGCGAAACATCAGCGCTCATCCTCCTGGACCTGTCGGCAGCCTTCGACACGGTCCGCCATCGCACTCTAAAGACATGCCTCCTAGAAGCCGGAACCCAAGAGAAGACCCTTGACTGGACCACGTTCTACCTCTCCGGCAGAACCCAGAGCATCTGCCTCCCGCCCTTCCGATTCGAGACCACTGACATCATCTGCGGCATCCCCCAGGGATCATCCCTCAGCTCAACGCTGTTCAATGTCTACATGGCCCCCTTCGCACAAGCGGCCGACCAACACGACCTCAACATCATCTCCTACACCAACGACACCCAGCTCATCCTCTCCCTCACCAAGGACCCGCACACCGCCAAAACCAAACACCACGAGGTAATGAAGGCCGTCGCCGACTGGATGAGGAACAGCCGTCTGAAGCTGAACTCGGACAATACGGAAGTACTCATCCTCGGACCCACCCCCTCAGCCAGGGACGACTCCTGGTGGCCGACCACACTGGGAACAGCACCTACACCGACCGACCATGCACACAACCTGGGATTCATTTACGACTCCTCCCTCTCCATGTGTAAACAGGTCAACGCCGTCTCCTCCTCCTGCTACAACAACCTCCGCATGCTCCGCAGTATCTATAAGTGGGTCCCGACCGAAACAAGAAGAACGGTGACACAGGCCCTTGTCAGCAGCAGACTGGACTACAGCAACGCACTCTATGCAGGAATCCCAGCCAAACACCTACGATGACTACAATGCATCCAAAACGCCTACGCCCGACTGATCGTCAACGTCCCCCGCCGCAGTCACATTACCCCCCACCTGAGAGACCTACACTGGCTCCCTGTCGACAAGAAGATCACCTTCAAGCTCCTCACCCACGCACACAAAGTGAACCACAACGCCGGACCAGCCTACCTGTACAGACGACTCAGCTTCTACACCCCCATCCGCCAGCTCTGCTCCACCAGCCTCGCCCTCGCCGCTGTCCGCCGCATCCAACGAACGACCTCCGGTGGCAGATCCTTCTCCTACCTCACCGCAAAGACCTGGAACATCCTCCCGACTCACCTAAGGCAGACCCAAGACCTACTCGCCTTCAGAAGACTTCTCAAGACCTGGCTCTTCGAGCAGTAGCGGCACCCCCTCATCTCAGCGCCTTGAGACCCTCACGGGTAAGTAGCGCGCTTTACAAGTACTTTGATTGATTAATTGATTGATTGATTGATTGATTGATTGACAACTGCCACAGTGAAGGATCTACCTCCTAATGGAGCTTTCACATATCAAGGAGTACATAGCAGATTTAAAGCATTGGACCTCAATGCACAATTCTGTTTATATCGGCGTAGCTGTGACTTAAGGTAACTAGGACAATTATAATAAATTCTCCCAAAAGCCAAGGTAAACACCTTAAACTCGGTCCTTCTAGCTATCGGGAGCCAATGTAACTGTTTAATATTTGGAGAGTTATGATGAAGAAATTGTGCCCATCTAATCAATCTCGCAGCCGCATTTTGTACCATCTCAGTCTTCCGACTAGATACGCAGGCAGGCTGAGGTAGAGGGCATTAGCATGGTCCAGCCTAGATGTCACTGTGGCATGGACTATGGTTCTGCGACACTCCTCTGGTGGCAGGTGTAAACATTTTCCCAGATTTCTCAACTTGCTAAAACAAGAGGCTGTAACCTGCCAAACGAACGAAAGTTCTCCTTCCCACTTAACCCACAAATTATTTACCATGGTTGCTGCAGATAAATCCTGGAGCACCAGCATAGCTGATGCCCCTGTATCCACCCCATTGGCACTGATTCTGCTGCCCTCAATAGAGCTGTCTCAGTACTGAAACCAGACCGCAAGCCGGATTGAGTATCGTGCAGAATCTCATGACTCTCAATAGAATTAGCCAATTGTCGCTGGACCATTTTTACCGGCATTTTTTCCAGTACTGGTAGTAGTGAAATAGGCCTATAATTATTTAAATCCCCTGGATCCCCATTGGGTTATTTCCTAAGGGGGAGAAGTATGGCGTGATTCCATGTCTCTGGGAAAATGCCAGAGGCAAGAGATGTGTTCCAAATATAATCCAGCACATGGATAAATGAATGAACCAGCTTTTCCCACAATTTTGGGGGACAAGGGTCCTCTGGGGATCCAAACTTGCATCTCTGGAGCTCTGCCACAGCTTCCTGCTGAGAGATGGGGATACATTCCTGAAGGGAGCTTATAGCTTGTAGCTGATAGCTCTCGTTGTCTTCTGCTTTTTCCGTCTCTGCTACAGCTGTAAAGGTGTCATGAACTTTCCGAATTCTACTGTCGAAAAAATCTGAAAGTCTTGCACAAAGAGAAAGGGATGGCTGAATTTCAATCTCCAGCTCCCTTGGGTTGGTGAAGGCACTAACAGCCCTAAATATTTCTTTACTTGAGTTGTCAGCTTTGTTGATACACTTCACCACATAGTCCCTCCTTGCCTCTTTCATCAATTTATGTAGCTATTTCATCTGATGAGGGGTGAAACCCTGAAACCGGTCCTAGGATGCTTGTTTCCTGGCCCGGGAGGACCTAGCCTGGCAGTTCGGGCTGGACTGTTCCCATGGGGCACAGGGTCAAGACTGATTTGAATATAACTGGGTCCAAACTGGAATGGCATGGTGAGCAAAAAAACTATGGATTTAGACCCAGATCTCTGTACTAGGGTGAATGTATGACATTGTTCTGCATTCTGTCCATCAATTGTTCTTTTTGCATTTATCACCCCAAGTGGGACAGATATGCCCAGACGTGGGTTCTGTGCTCTCCATGCCACTGGAGTCAAGCTATCCTGGCTGATGAGGGGTGAAACCCTGAAACCGGTCCTAGGACGCTTGTTTCCAGTCCAGGGAGGACCTGGCCGGGCAGTTCGGGCTGGACTGTTCCCATTGGGCGGAGTCAAGACTGATTTGCAAATGGCTGGGTCCAAACTGGAATGGCATGGTGAGCAAAAAACTATGGATTTAGGCCCCGATCTCTGTACTGGGGTGAATGTATGACATTGTTCTGCATTCTGTCCATCAATTGTTCTTTTTTGCATTTATCCAAAGTAAGATACAAGAGTTCATATTTTAGGGGAGAGACTCAGTGACTAGCTGCCTCCAGTGGACACTGGGCTGCGTCTCACTACCAAGCCCCATCTGCTGGCATTAGACTCTGTCACCTCTTCCGTCGAGCAGCCAAATATGCTTCTTCCGTTCAATGCTTTCATGTAATCGAGACAGCTCAGTCCTGGCATCCACTGACAAAGACACTTGATCTGTACAAGGCAGGCCAATTCATAAGTGTTCAATGTTTCAGATGCTGGAGGGCACAGAAAGATCACCTGTACAGACAATGCCAACAGACCCACTATCCTAGCCAAGGTTCTCAATGGCACATTCTGGTTGGACAACATTAACCTCAATTCTCTCTTCATTGTCTTTTCTTTCTGAAGTGGCAGCCAAAGGTCTGTTTCCCCGAGCCCACTTGGAATCGTAGGAAATGCATCTATTGACTGAGAGTCAACACAGACTGCTGGGCGCTTATTCTGAAACCCAGGTCTAGCAGCAGTTGCACCGCCCAGGTCAGGTCAGGAAGGAACCACCGTCTGCTGATCTGGGCCATAGTGATCAGATTGCCCAGGTCAATGGAGCGGGGGCTTTTGTTGTCGAAAAGTGGTGGGGGAAGGGGTCAGGGGATGACGAATGACAAACGGCAAAACAAAAAATAAAAGATTGACCTGCAGCCTGCCGTGTCGCGCTCGTCTGCTCCTCTCCTCTGCAGGCACAGGCTTCCAGACTCCACTGAGGCCAATCCTGTCGCTGCTTTCAAGCCGTATGAGAGAAGCATCAGGATTGGCCTGAGTAGTCTGAATTTGCGCTCCGAGTGAGACTGGGAGCCTGTGCCTGCTGTCTCCAACCCGGCATTGCAACTCGGGTTGGAGTCAGCTTCAGTTCCCTAAGACGGCCGGCCAAACCATCACACGCACTGATCACGGTGCACCTAACACTCCTCCTGCAGCCTGTCAGCATCATGGCCCCGCCCCCAAAGAGTCATCAGGAAAGGAAAATTAAAACGATTATAAAACCTGTTTATTATCGTTTTATTTTTCCATTCCTGCCCTTTTGAGGCGGCTGGAAGAAGGGGCGACGCTCCTCCGCCATAGCCACCGCTGTGTAAAAGATCCGGCACACTCCCCTCGTTCTGAAAGTTTCAACTCATCAACTTATTGAAGCACCATGGTGCAGATGAAAGGCTGAAGTGGAGGACTTCGAACTCATCAAATGCATCTTGCCAAAGGAATTGTAGAAAACATCTGTGAGGTGTGAAGATTGGCATTGTTGAGCTTGAGCCCTTGAGGTCCAGGCGCACTAACCAATCCCGCTCCCAAAGGAGATCTCGTAGAAGATGGATGCCCTCCATCTTGAAGTGCCTGGACGTTATCCATGCGAAGAATTACATCACGTTCAAAACCAATCTGAAACCCCAACCTTTCTTTTAAACATTGTGCTGATAAGCACATGGGACGGGGAACATCCCTTTCCCTTGAAGTCCCCAAATCTCGGACTTTATAAAAGTCTGCTCACGCGGGAAACAATATACCTGCCTTGGCATTTGCTGCTGGTGTGGGGTGTTGCAAAACTCTATTTTGCAACCCTAAACAGTCTCTAGAATCCAAGCACCCTGAGATATTGACCCTCAGTTGTTTAAGAAATGTTGCATCCTGCCCCCAATACCACGTTGGTCACCGGGACAATTCCCACCGGTAAAGATGGAGTCCACTCTTGTTGAGGGTGCTCCTTGGCAGCCATGTTTGTTGAACTTTCCTCTGCCACCTCTTGACTTGGATGGGAAAAGGTGCCTTCTCTAGAGGTATTGTACAACCCCCCCAACCCTTGATGAGCATAACTTCTCAGAGGTACTTGAATGAGGCCATATCCTGGTGAACGACCGCTAAATTGCCTGGCCTTGCCAAAAAGGCCCACATGGAGGACCTTTTTAGGCACCATTGGGCATTGTCAAAAGTGCTGAAAGTAGACACAAGTTTACTCAAGCCTTTAAGAAAAGGACTACCAAAAAGAAGCCCCTCTGCTATCTGGCGAGTCTCTGAACTTGTAAGGTCATTTTTGAGGGATCTACCCTCATCAGAAACTGATCAATGTTTTTCTGTCGAAATTGCATAATTGACTTTTCCCAACTGGCAAATCGCTCTCTGCACCCAACCCGCAAGAATGCTAGGATCTACGGGTTCCGCAGCATCCTTGGCTTGAAGCCATCTCTATGATCATTGTGAGGGGCCCGCAAGTCTAATATTTTGCGCTGGCAATTGTGCCAAGGATGGTCCAGCCCTTTCTTCGGGTCTTTGGAGTGTTTCTTTATAAATACGGCCACGGCTCTCAGTCACTCTGCCTAGGAGAGCTGTCCTAGGGCATTCGGCCCTGACGCAGGTCCAAACCGCTAACTCGAGGCCCTTTTGAATATTTTTCTGAATATACTTCACTACTTCTGGCAGAGGGACCCAGTCCAAGGCTCAGGGATGGACAATCTCCTCCGGATTGAAACCCAGCATTTTAGGCATCTCATCCGGATTGAAACCCAGCATCTTAGGCATCTCATCCGGATTGGAACCCAGCATCTTACACATCGCATCCCGATTGAAACCCAGCATTTTAGGCATCTCATCCGGATTGGAACCCAGCATCTTAGGCATCTCATCCGGATTGAAACCCAGCATCTTAGGCATCTCATCCGGATTGGAACCCAGCATCTTAGGCATCTCATCCGGATTGAAACCCAGCATCTTAGGCATCTCATCCGGATTGAAACCCAGCATCTTACACATCTCATCCGGATTGAAACCCAGCATCTTAGGCATCTCATCCGGATTGAAACCCAGCATCTTAGGCATCTCATCCGGATTGAAATCCAGCATCCTAGGCATCTCACCCGGATTGGAACCCAGCATCTTAGGCATCTCATCCGGATTGGAACCCAGCATCTTAGGCATCTCATCCGGATTGAAACCCAGCATCTTAGGCATCTCATCCGGATTGAAACCCAGCATCTTAGGCATCTCATCCGGATTGAAACCCAGAATTTTAGGCATCTCATCTGGATTGAGACCCAGCATCTTAGGCATCTCACTTGGATTGAGACCCAGCATCTTAGGCATCTCATCCGGATTGAAACCCAGCATCTTAGGCATCTCACCCGGATTGAAACCCAGCATCTTAGGCATCTCATCCGGATTGAAACCCAGCATTTTAGGCATCTCATCTGGATTGAGACCCAGCATCTTAGGCATCTCATCCGGATTGAAACCCAGCATCTTAGGCATCTCACCCGGATTGAAACCCAGCATCTTAGGCATCTCACTTGGATTGAGACCCAGCATTTTAGGCATCTCACCCGGATTGAAACCCAGCATTTTAGGCATCTCACCCGGATTGAAACCCAGCATTTTAGGCATCTCATCCGGATTGAAACCCAGCATCTTAGGCATCTCATCCGGATTGAAACCCAGCATCTTAGGCATCTCATCCGGATTGAAACCCAGCATTTTAGGCATCTCATCCGGATTGAAACCCAGCATCTTAGGCATGTCATCCGGATTGAAACCCAGCATCTTAGGCATCTCATCCGGATTGAAACCCAGCATCTTAGGCATCTCACTTGGATTGAGACCCAGCATTTTAGGCATCTCATCCGGATTGAAACCCAGCATCTTAGGCATCTCATCCGGATTGAAACCCAGCATCTTAGGCATCTCATCCAGATTGAAACCCAGCATCTTAGGCATCTCACTTGGATTGAGACCCAGCATCTTAGGCATCTCATCCGGATTGAAACCCAGCATCTTAGGCATCTCATCCAGATTGAAACCCAGCATCTTAGGCATCTCACTTGGATTGAGACCCAGCATTTTAGGCATCTCATCCGGATTGAAACCCAGCATCTTAGGCATCTCATCCGGATTGAAACCCAGCATTTTAGGCATCTCACCCGGATTGAAACCCAGCATCTTAGGCATCTCACCCGGATGGAAAACCAGCATCTTAGGCATCTCACTTGGATTGAGACCCAGCATGTTAGGCATCTCACCCGGATTGAAACCCAGCATTTTAGGCATCTCACCGGGATTGAAACCCAGCATCTTAGGCATCTCATCCGGATTGAAACCCAGCATTTTAGGCATATCACCCGGATTGAAACCCAGCATGTTAGGCATCTCACCCGGATTGAAACCCAGCATCTTAGGCATCTCACCCGGATTGAAACCCAGCATCTTAGGCATCTCACTTGGATTGAGACCCAGCATCTTAGGCATCTCACCCGGATTGAAACCCAGCATCTTAGGCATCTCATCCGGATTGAAACCCAGCATCTTAGGCATCTCATCCGGATTGAAACCCAGCATCTTAGGCATCTCATCCGGATTGAAACCCAGCATCTTAGGCATCTCATGTGGATTGAGACCCAGCATTTTAGGCATCTCATCCGGATTGAGACCCAGCATTTTAGGCATCTCATCCGGATTGAGACCCAGCATCTTAGGCATCTCATCCGGATTGAAACCAGCAGTTTAGGCATCTCACCCGGATTGAAACCCAGCATCTTAGGCATCTCATCCGGATTGAAACTCAGCATCTTAGGCATCTCATCCGGATTGAAACCCAGCATCTTAGGCATCTCATCCGGATTGAGACCCAGCATCTTAGGCATCTCATCCGGATTGAAACCCAGCATTTTAGGCATCTCACCCGGATTGAAACCCAGCATTTTAGGCATCTCACCCGGATTGAAACCCAGCATCTTAGGCATCTCATCCGGATTGAAAGCCAGTATCTTAGGCATCTCATCCGGATTGAGACCCAGCATCTTAGGCATCTCATCCGGATTGAAACCAGCAGCTTAGGCATCTCACCCGGATTGAAACCCAGCATCTTAGGCATCTCACTTGGATTGAGACCCAGCATGTTAGGTATCTCACCCGGATTGAAACCCAGCATCTTAGGCATCTCACTTGGATTGAGACCCAGCATCTTAGGCATCTCACCCGGATTGAAACCCAGCATCTTAGGCATCTCACCCGGATTGAAACCCAGCATCTTAGGCATCTCATCCGGATTGAAACCCAGCATTTTAGGCATCTCATCCGGATTGAGACCCAGCATCTTAGGCATCTCATCCGGATTGAAACCCAGCATCTTAGGCATCTCACCCGGATTGAAAGCCAGCATCTTAGGCATCTCACTTGGATTGAGACCCAGCATCTTAGGCATCTCACCCGGATTGAAACCCAGCATCTTAGGCATCTCACCCGGATTGAAACCCAGCATTTTAGGCATCTCATCCGGATTGAAACCCAGCATCTTAGGCATCTCATCCGGATTGAAACCCAGCATCTTAGGCATCTCATCCGGATTGAAACCCAGCATTTTAGGCATCTCATCCGGATTGAAACCCAGCATCTTAGGCATCTCATCCGGATTGAAACCCAGCATCTTAGGCATCTCATCCGGATTGAAACCCAGCATCTTAGGCATCCCACTTGGTTTGAGACCCAGCATCTTAGGCATCTCATCCGGATTGAAACCCAGCATCTTAGGCATCTCATCCGGATTGAAACCCAGCATCTTAGGCATCTCATCCAGATTGAAACCCAGCATCTTAGGCATCTCACTTGGATTGAGACCCAGCATCTTAGGCATCTCATCCGGATTGAAACCCAGCATCTTAGGCACCTCATCCGGATTGAAACCCAGCATCTTAGGCATCTCACCCGGATTGAAACCCAGCATCTTAGGCATCTAACTTGGATTGAGACCCAGCATTTTAGGCATCTCATCCGGATTGAAACCCAGCATCTTAGGCATCTCACCCGGATTGAAACCCGGCATCTTAGGCATCTCACTTGGATTGAGACCCAGCATTTTAGGCATCTCATCCGGATTGAAACCCAGCATCTTAGGCATCTCATCCGGATTGAATTCCAGCATCCTAGGCATCTCACCCGGATTGAAACCCAGCATCTTAGGCATCTCACTTGGATTGAGACCCAGCATCTTAGGCATCTCACCCGGATTGAAACCCAGCATCTTAGGCATCTCATCCGGATTGAAACCCAGCATCTTAGGCATCTCATCCGGATTGAAACCCAGCATTTTAGGCATCTCATCTGGATTGAGACCCAGCATCTTAGGCATCTCATCCGGATTGAAACCCAGCATCTTAGGCATCTCACCCGGATTGAAACCCAGCATCTTAGTCATCTCATCCGGATTGAAACCCAGCATTTTAGGCATCTCATCTGGATTGAGACCCAGCATCTTAGGCATCTCATCCGGATTGAAACCCAGCATCTTAGGCATCTCACCCGGATTGAAACCCAGCATCTTAGGCATCTCATCCGGATTGAAACCCAGCATTTTAGGCATCTCATCTGGATTGAGACCCAGCATCTTAGGCATCTCATCCGGATTGAAACCCAGCATCTTAGGCATCTCACCCGGATTGAAACCCAGCATCTTAGGCATCTCACTTGGATTGAGACCCAGCATCTTAGGCATCTCACCCGGATTGAAACCCAGCATTTTAGGCATCTCACCCGGATTGAAACCCAGCATTTTAGGCATCTCATCCGGATTGAAACCCAGCATCTTAGGCATCTCATCCGGATTGAAACCCAGCATCTTAGGCATCTCATCCGGATTGAAACCCAGCATTTTAGGCATCTCATCCGGATTGAAACCCAGCATCTTAGGCATGTCATCCGGATTGAAACCCAGCATCTTAGGCATCTCATCCGGATTGAAACCCAGCATCTTAGGCATCTCACTTGGATTGAGACCCAGCATTTTAGGCATCTCATCCGGATTGAAACCCAGCATCTTAGACATCTCATCCGGATTGAAACCCAGCATCTTAGGCATCTCATCCAGATTGAAACCCAGCACCTTAGGCATCTCACTTGGATTGAGACCCAGCATCTTAGGCATCTCATCCGGATTGAAACCCAGCATCTTAGGCATCTCATCCGGATTGAAACCCAGCATCTTAGGCATCTCACCCGGATTGAAACCCAGCATCTTAGGCATCTCACTTGGATTGAGACCCAGCATTTAGGCATCTCATCCGGATAGAAACCCAGCATCTTAGGCATCTCACCTGGATTGAAACCCAGCATTTTAGGCATCTCACCCGGATTGAAACCCAGCATCTTAGGCATCTCACTTGGATTGAGACCCAGCATCTTAGGCATCTCATCCGGATTGAAACCCAGCATCTTAGGCATCTCACTTGGATTGAGACCCAACATCTTAGGCATCTCACTTGGATTGAAACCCAGCATCTTAGGCATCTCACCTGGATTGAAACCCAGCATCTTAGGCATCTCATCCGGTTTGAAACCCAGCATCTTAGGCATCTCATCCGGATTGAGACCCAGCATCTTAGGCATCTCATCCGGATTGAAACCCAGCATCTTAGGCATCTCATCCGGATTGAAACCCAGCATTTTAGGCATCTCACCCGGATTGAAACCCAGCATCTTAGGCATCTCACCCGGATTGAAACCCAGCGTCTTAGGCATCTCACCCGGATTGAAACCCAGCATTTTAGGCATCTCATCCGGATTGAAACCCAGCATCTTAGGCATCTCACCCGGATTGAAACCCAGCATCTTAGGCATCTCACCCGGATTGAAACCCAGCATCTTAGGCATCTCACCCGGATTGAAACCCAGCATCTTAGGCATCTCACCCGGATTGAAACCCAGCATCTTAGGCATCTCACCCGGATGGAAACCCAGCATCTTAGGCATCTCACTTGGATTGAGACCCAGCATGTTAGGCATCTCACCCGGATTGAAACCCAGCATCTTAGGCATCTCACTTGGATTGAGACCCAGCATCTTAGGCATCTCACCCGGATTGAAACCCAGCATCTTAGGCAGCTCATCCGGATTGAAACCCAGCATCTTAGGCATCTCATCCGGATTGAAACCCAGCATTTTAGGCATATCACCCGGATTGAAACTCAGCATGTTAGGCATCTCACCCGGATTGAAACCCAGCATCTTAGGCATCTCACCCGGATTGAAACCCAGCATCTTAGCCATCTCACTTGGATTGAGACCCAGCATCTTAGGCATCTCACCCGGATTGAAACCCAGCATCTTAGGCATCTCATCCGGATTGAAACCCAGCATCTTAGGCATCTCATCCGGATTGAAACCCAGCATCTTAGGCATCTCATCCGGATTGAAACCCAGCATCTTAGGCATCTCATGTGGATTGAAACCCAGCATTTTAGGCATCTCACTTGGATTGAGACCCAGCATTTTAGGCATCTCATCCGGATTGAGACCCAGCATCTTAGGCATCTCATCCGGATTGAGACCCAGCATCTTAGGCATCTCATCCGGATTGAAACCCAGCATCTTAGGCATCTCATCCGGATTGAAACCCAGCATCTTAGGCATCTCATCCGGATTGAAACCCAGCATCTTAGGCGTCTCATCCGGATTGAAACCCAGCATCTTAGGCATGTCATCCGGATTGAGACCCAGCATTTTAGGCATCTCATCCGGATTGAAACCCAGAATTTTAGGCATCTCACCCGGATTGAAACCCAGCATCTTAGGCACCTCATCCGGATTGAAACCCAGCATCTTAGGCATCTCACTTGGATTGAGACCCAGCATCTTAGGCATCTCATCCGGATTGAAACCCAGCATCTTAGGCACCTCATCCGGATTGAAACCCAGCATCTTAGGCATCTCACCCGGATTGAAACCCAGCATCTTAGGCATCTAACTTGGATTGAGACCCAGCATTTTAGGCATCTCATCCGGATTGAAACCCAGCATCTTAGGCATCTCACCCGGATTGAAACCCGGCATCTTAGGCATCTCACTTGGATTGAGACCCAGCATTTTAGGCATCTCATCCGGATTGAAACCCAGCATCTTAGGCATCTCATCCGGATTGAATTCCAGCATCCTAGGCATCTCACCCGGATTGAAACCCAGCATCTTAGGCATCTCACTTGGATTGAGACCCAGCATCTTAGGCATCTCACCCGGATTGAAACCCAGCATCTTAGGCATCTCATCCGGATTGAAACCCAGCATCTTAGGCATCTCATCCGGATTGAAACCCAGCATTTTAGGCATCTCATCTGGATTGAGACCCAGCATCTTAGGCATCTCATCCGGATTGAAACCCAGCATCTTAGGCATCTCACCCGGATTGAAACCCAGCATCTTAGTCATCTCATCCGGATTGAAACCCAGCATTTTAGGCATCTCATCTGGATTGAGACCCAGCATCTTAGGCATCTCATCCGGATTGAAACCCAGCATCTTAGGCATCTCACCCGGATTGAAACCCAGCATCTTAGGCATCTCATCCGGATTGAAACCCAGCATTTTAGGCATCTCATCTGGATTGAGACCCAGCATCTTAGGCATCTCATCCGGATTGAAACCCAGCATCTTAGGCATCTCACCCGGATTGAAACCCAGCATCTTAGGCATCTCACTTGGATTGAGACCCAGCATCTTAGGCATCTCACCCGGATTGAAACCCAGCATTTTAGGCATCTCACCCGGATTGAAACCCAGCATTTTAGGCATCTCATCCGGATTGAAACCCAGCATCTTAGGCATCTCATCCGGATTGAAACCCAGCATCTTAGGCATCTCATCCGGATTGAAACCCAGCATTTTAGGCATCTCATCCGGATTGAAACCCAGCATCTTAGGCATGTCATCCGGATTGAAACCCAGCATCTTAGGCATCTCATCCGGATTGAAACCCAGCATTTTAGGCATCTCACTTGGATTGAGACCCAGCATTTTAGGCATCTCATCCGGATTGAAACCCAGCATCTTAGACATCTCATCCGGATTGAAACCCAGCATCTTAGGCATCTCATCCAGATTGAAACCCAGCACCTTAGGCATCTCACTTGGATTGAGACCCAGCATCTTAGGCATCTCATCCGGATTGAAACCCAGCATCTTAGGCATCTCATCCGGATTGAAACCCAGCATCTTAGGCATCTCACCCGGATTGAAACCCAGCATCGTAGGCATCTCACTTGGATTGAGACCCAGCATTTAGGCATCTCATCCGGATTGAAACCCAGCATCTTAGGCATCTCACCTGGATTGAAACCCAGCATTTTAGGCATCTCACCCGGATTGAAACCCAGCATCTTAGGCATCTCACTTGGATTGAGACCCAGCATCTTAGGCATCTCATCCGGATTGAAACCCAGCATCTTAGGCATCTCACTTGGATTGAGACCCAACATCTTAGGCATCTCACTTGGATTGAAACCCAGCATCTTAGGCATCTCACCTGGATTGAAACCCAGCATCTTAGGCATCTCATCCGGTTTGAAACCCAGCATCTTAGGCATCTCATCCGGATTGAGACCCAGCATCTTAGGCATCTCATCCGGATTGAAACCCAGCATCTTAGGCATCTCATCCGGATTGAAACCCAGCATTTTAGGCATCTCACCCGGATTGAAACCCAGCATCTTAGGCATCTCACCCGGATTGAAACCCAGCGTCTTAGGCATCTCACCCGGATTGAAACCCAGCATTTTAGGCATCTCATCCGGATTGAAACCCAGCATCTTAGGCATCTCACCCGGATTGAAACCCAGCATCTTAGGCATCTCACCCGGATTGAAACCCAGCATCTTAGGCATCTCACCCGGATTGAAACCCAGCATCTTAGGCATCTCACCCGGATTGAAACCCAGCATCTTAGGCATCTCACCCGGATGGAAACCCAGCATCTTAGGCATCTCACTTGGATTGAGACCCAGCATGTTAGGCATCTCACCCGGATTGAAACCCAGCATCTTAGGCATCTCACTTGGATTGAGACCCAGCATCTTAGGCATCTCACCCGGATTGAAACCCAGCATCTTAGGCAGCTCATCCGGATTGAAACCCAGCATCTTAGGCATCTCATCCGGATTGAAACCCAGCATTTTAGGCATATCACCCGGATTGAAACTCAGCATGTTAGGCATCTCACCCGGATTGAAACCCAGCATCTTAGGCATCTCACCCGGATTGAAACACAGCATCTTAGGCATCTCACTTGGATTGAGACCCAGCATCTTAGGCATCTCACCCGGATTGAAACCCAGCATCTTAGGCATCTCATCCGGATTGAAACCCAGCATCTTAGGCATCTCATCCGGATTGAAACCCAGCATCTTAGGCATCTCATCCGGATTGAAACCCAGCATCTTAGGCATCTCATGTGGATTGAAACCCAGCATTTTAGGCATCTCACTTGGATTGAGACCCAGCATTTTAGGCATCTCATCCGGATTGAGACCCAGCATCTTAGGCATCTCATCCGGATTGAGACCCAGCATCTTAGGCATCTCATCCGGATTGAAACCCAGCATCTTAGGCATCTCATCCGGATTGAAACCCAGCATCTTAGGCATCTCATCCGGATTGAAACCCAGCATCTTAGGCGTCTCATCCGGATTGAAACCCAGCATCTTAGGCATGTCATCCGGATTGAGACCCAGCATTTTAGGCATCTCATCCGGATTGAAACCCAGAATTTTAGGCATCTCACCCGGATTGAAACCCAGCATCTTAGGCATCTCACCCGGATTGAAACCCAGCATTTTAGGCATCTCATCCGGATTGAAAGCCAGCATCTTAGGCATCTCATCCGGATTGAGACCCAGCATCTTAGGCATCTCATCCGGATTGAAACCCAGCATTTTAGGCATCTCATCCGGATTGAAACCAGCAGCTTAGGCATCTCACCCGGATTGAAACCCAGCATCTTAGGCATCTCACTTGGATTGAGACCCAGCATGTTAGGCATCTCACCCGGATTGAACCCCAGCATCTTAGGCATCTCACTTGGATTGAGACCCAGCATCTTAGGCATCTCACCCGGATTGAAACCCAGCATCTTAGGCATCTCACCCGGATTGAAACCCAGCATCTTAGGCATCTCATCCGGATTGAAACCCAGCATCTTAGGCATCTCACCCGGATTGAAACCCAGCATCTTAGGCATCTCATCCGGATTGAAACCCAGCATTTTAGGCATCTCATCCGGATTGAGACCCAGCATCTTAGGCATCTCATCCGGATTGAAACCCAGCATCTTAGGCATCTCACCCGGATTGAAAGCCAGCATCTTAGGCATCTCACTTGGATTGAGACCCAGCATCTTAGGCATCTCACCCGGATTGAAACCCAGCATTTTAGGCATCTCACCCGGATTGAAACCCAGCATTTTAGGCATCTCATCCGGATTGAAACCCAGCATCTTAGGCATCTCATCCGGATTGAAACCCAGCATCTTAGGCATCTCACCCGGATTGAAACCCAGCATCTTAGGCATCTCACACGGATTGAAACCCAGCATTTTAGGCATCTCATCCGGATTGAAACCCAGCATCTTAGGCATCTCATCCGGATTGAAACCCAGCATCTTAGGCATCTCATCCGGATTGAAACCCAGCATCTTAGGCATCCCACTTGGTTTGAGACCCAGCATCTTAGGCATCTCATCCGGATTGAGACCCAGCATCTTAGGCATCTCATCCGGATTGAAACCCAGCATTTTAGGCATCTCATCCGGATTGAGACCCAGCATCTTAGGCATCTCATCCGGATTGAAACCCAGCATCTTAGGCATCTCATCCGGATTGAAACCCAGCATCTTAGGCATCTCACTTGGATTGAGACCCAGCATTTTAGGCATCTCATCCGGATTGAGACCCAGCATCTTAGGCATCTCATCCGGATTGAGACCCAGCTTCTTAGGCATCTCATCCGGATTGAAACCCAGCATCTTAGGCATCTCATCCGGATTGAAACCCAGCATCTTAGGCATCTCATCCGGATTGAAACCCAGCATCTTAGGCATCTCATCCAGATTGAAACCCAGCATCTTAGGCATCTCACTTGGATTGAGACCCAGCATCTTAGGCATCTCATCCGGATTGAAACCCAGCATCTTAGGCATCTCACTTGGATTGAGACCCAGCATCTTAGGTACCTCATCCGGATTGAAACCCAGCATCTTAGGCATCTCACCCGGATTGAAACCCAGCATCTTAGGCATCTCACTTGGATTGAGACCCAGCATCTTAGGCATCTCACCCGGATTGAAACCCAGCATCTTAGGCATCTCACCCGGATTGAAACCCAGCATCTTAGGCATCTCACTTGGATTGAGACCCAGCATCTTAGGCACCTCATCCGGATTGAAACCCAGCATCTTAGGCATCTCACCCGGATTGAAACCCAGCATCTTAGGCATCTCACTTGGATTGAGACCCAGCATCTTAGGCACCTCATCCGGATTGAAACCCAGCATCTTAGGCATCTCACCCGGATTGAAACCCAGCATCTTAGGCATCTCACCCGGATTGAAACCCAGCATCTTAGGCATCTCACCCGGATTGAAACCCAGCATCTTAGGCATCTCACCCGGATTGAAACCCAGCATCTTAGGCATCTCACCCGGATTGAAACCCAGCATCTTAGGCATCTCACTTGGATTGAGACCCAGCATTTTAGGCATCTCACCTGGATTGAAACCCAGCATTTTAGGCATCTCACCCGGATTGAAACCCAGCATCTTAGGCATCTCACTTGGATTGAGACCCAGCATCTTAGGCATCTCACCCGGATTGAAACCCAGCATCTTAGGCATCTCACCCGGATTGAAACCCAGCATCTTAGGCATCTCACTTGGATTGAGACCCAGCATCTTAGGCATCTCACCCGGATTGAAACCCAGCATCTTAGGCATCTCACTTGGATTGAAACCCAGCATCTTAGGCATCTCACCCGGATTGAAACCCAGCATCTTAGGCATCTCACTTGGATTGAAACCCAGCATCTTAGGCATCTCACCCGGATTGAAACCCAGCATCTTAGGCATCTCACCCGGATTGAAACCCAGCATCTTAGGCATCTCACCCGGAATGAAACCCAGCATCTTAGGCATCTCATCCGGTTTGAAACCCAGCATCTTAGGCATCTCACTTGGATTGAGACCCAGCATCTTAGGCATCTCATCCGGATTGAGACCCAGCATCTTAGGCATCTCATCCGGATTGAAACCCAGCATCTTAGGCATCTCATCCGGATTGAAACCCAGCATCTTAGGCATCTCACCCGGATTGAAACCCAGCATCTTAGGCATCTCACCCGGATTGAAACCCAGCATCTTAGGCATCTCACCCGGATTGAGACCCAGCATCTTAGGCATCTCATCCGGATTGAAACCCAGCATTTTAGGCATTTCATCCGGATTGAAACCCAGCATTTTAGGCATCTCACCCGGATTGAAACCCAGCATCTTAGGCATCTCACCCGGATTGAAACCCAGCATCTTAGGCAGCTCACCCGGATTGAGACCCAGCATCTTAGGCATCTCATCCGGATTGAAACCCAGCACCCTCATAGCGTTTTAGACATCTCTTCGAAGGCATTCTGAGTTTTGCATTTCATATTACACAAAGCTGGTTCATTGTCCTCATGAGTGTAATCCGAGTGCGAGGATGTGTCAGTGTAATCAAGATCATCAACTTTGTCATGAGATTTAGACCCGGAGACGCCTGGTATTCCTGGCACCTGATCTCCCAGGTACGTAGGAACGCACTTGACAATGCTCTCTTTATTATACAGTTAATTAAAACCGTAACATACAAACATCTCATCAATAAAAAAAAATTAAAAGCACATTGTAAAAGCAAGCAGTCAAGATTAATGACAATTCCCAAGCAGCATTTCTGGTGAACGGCAAGAATGTTAAACGTGACCATTTAAAGCCAGAAGAGGAGTGTGAGGTGCAAAAGGCAATATCCGAATGTCCCAGGGTTTGTTACAGCTGCAGTGCCTATCCCAGGGATTGATACAGCTGCAGTGCCTATCCCAGGGTTTGTTACAGCGGCAGTGCCTATCCCAGGGCTTGTTACAGCTGCAGTGCCTATCCCAGGGTTTGTTACAGCGGCAGTGCCTATCCAAGGGCTTGTTACAGCTGCAGTGCCTATCCCAGGGCTTGTTACAGCTGCAGTGCCTATCCCAGGGTTTGTTACAGCTGCAGTGCCTATCCCAGGGTTTGTTACAGCGGCAGTGCCTAGCTTTCAGCAAAGCCCTTTGTACAGCGGCAATATCGGAAGGGCCTTGAGATGGGTCAACAGCTCTTAGTGGGGTATCTCTGTAAATGTGTGGTTGGGCCCAGCAAGGTGATCCAATTTGACCCCCTGGACGCCGTCTCGTGTTCTTTAGCTGTGTCTTACTGCTGAGCGTTGTGCAATGTAGTTAAAATAATGTTAATAAACTTCCCAGCCCTTGCAAGAACTTGAGCGGAGTTGTTGCTAAAGCACAGAACAGATGCTTCCGTGCAAAGCCTCAGCAGCTTGTCTCGATAGACTGGGAACAGTAGCCGATGACAGTTCTTCAAAGGCGTCCGTGATGGCCATTTTTCCAATGTTGCTTTGCTTTTTGAGGACTTGGCATTTCTGGTGCCTTTGGTAGGAGGGGGTTTGATGGCTTAAGTTGTCTCCTGGCTCTGGGCGTCTGCTGGGGCTGTTAGTGAAGGGCTGTAAGGCTACAGCGATGGACTTATTCACAGATAGCTGGACACTTCTGTCCAGGGCTCCACCAACATCTCCTCAAGCCCCGGCTACAACTCCTCGCTGTACTCAGCATGTTCTCCTTCATAAGGCTGGAATTGTGTCGTAGTAGCTGCTAGTTTTAAACTGGTTCCATAAATTAAATATATATATATATATATATATATATATATATATATATATGAACAGAACTCCTTCAGACAAGTGAAGAATGGAGGCCACAACAGGGGAGAACAGTGGAGGCACCTTTATTCAGCAGCAATGCACCCCTTGCGAATGCATTTCGGCGTCTGTGTCGCCTTCTTCAGCGCCGGGGGTAAGTAACAAGATGTCCATCTGGGGATAAATGCCCTGCCCCATCCTGTTAAATAATGCACAGGTCCGCCCCCTCGATAGGTAGTCCAGGCATGCACTTCCTGTTGGTAACCTGTTGTCCGGTTACTACAAGTCCCAGAATGCTGTTGGAAGTGGGCCAGTGCTGCAGGAGTTCTGTTCATTTTCCAGCGCGAGTTCCAGAGTCGCGCTTTGGAGGTCCCCGCAGCTCAAAGTCGGCTTCAGCAAACTACTGGTCTCTGCTCCGGTGGAACTTTGTTGTAATCCGTGGTAACGGAATGACTGAAGCCCGCCTCCGTGCCTGGGAAAAGAAGAGGCGCTGTTGTTCTCACTGAGGACACGCTGGGCTAGTCGGACTTCTGACCCTGCCCCCGCCGAAAATTGACCCGTGGCGAGGGGGTGGCTGCGGAAGGGGAGCTGAGGAGGCGGTGATGTTCGGCAACTGCACTCGACTTGGGGGCTAATACCATCAAGCACAACATCCACCCCGTGCAGCACTGGCCCACTTCCAACAGCATTCTGGGACTTGTAGTAACCGGACAACAGGTTACCAACAGGAAGTGCATGCCTGGACTACCTATCGAGGGGGCGGACCTGTGCATTATTTAACAGGATGGGGCAGGGCATTTATCCCCAGATGGACATCTTGTTACTTACCCCCGGCGCTGAAGAAGGCGACACAGACGCCGAAATGCATTCGCAAGGGGTGCATTGCTGCTGAATAAAGGTGCCTCCACTGTTCTCCCCTGTTGTGGCCTCCATTCTTCACTTGTCTGAAGGAGTTCTGTTCATTTTCCAGCGCGAGTTCCAGAGTCGCGCTTTGGAGGTCCCCGCAGCTCAAAGTCGGCTTCAGCAAACTACTGGTCTCTGCTCCGGTGGAACTTTGTTGTAATCCGTGGTAACGGAATGACTGAAGCCCGCCTCCGTGCCTGGGAAAAGAAGAGGCGCTGTTGTTCTCACTGAGGACACGCTGGGCTAGTCGGACTTCTGACCCTGCCCCCGCCGAAAATTGACCCGTGGCGAGGGGGTGGCTGCGGAAGGGGAGCTGAGGAGGCGGTGATGTTCGGCAACTGCACTCGACTTGGGGGCTAATACCATCAAGCACAACATCCACCCCGTGCAGCACTGGCCCACTTCCAACAGCATTCTGGGACTTGTAGTAACCGGACAACAGGTTACCAACAGGAAGTGCATGCCTGGACTACCTATCGAGGGGGCGGACCTGTGCATTATTTAACAGGATGGGGCAGGGCATTTATCCCCAGATGGACATCTTGTTACTTACCCCCGGCGCTGAAGAAGGCGACACAGACGCCGAAATGCATTCGCAAGGGGTGCATTGCTGCTGAATAAAGGTGCCTCCACTGTTCTCCCCTGTTGTGGCCTCCATTCTTCACTTGTCTGAAGGAGTTCTGTTCATTTTCCAGCGCGAGTTCCAGAGTCGCGCTTTGGAGGTCCCCGCAGCTCAAAGTCGGCTTCAGCAAACTACTGGTCTCTGCTCCGGTGGAACTTTGTTGTAATCCGTGGTAACGGAATGACTGAAGCCCGCCTCCGTGCCTGGGAAAAGAAGAGGCGCTGTTGTTCTCACTGAGGACACGCTGGGCTAGTCGGACTTCTGACCCTGCCCCCGCCGAAAATTGACCCGTGGCGAGGGGGTGGCTGCGGAAGGGGAGCTGAGGAGGCGGTGATGTTCGGCAACTGCACTCGACTTGGGGGCTAATACCATCAAGCACAACATCCACCCCGTGCAGCACTGGCCCACTTCCAACAGCATTCTGGGACTTGTAGTAACCGGACAACAGGTTACCAACAGGAAGTGCATGCCTGGACTACCTATCGAGGGGGCGGACCTGTGCATTATTTAACAGGATGGGGCAGGGCATTTATCCCCAGATGGACATCTTGTTACTTACCCCCGGCGCTGAAGAAGGCGACACAGACGCCGAAATGCATTCGCAAGGGGTGCATTGCTGCTGAATAAAGGTGCCTCCACTGTTCTCCCCTGTTGTGGCCTCCATTCTTCACTTGTCTGAAGGAGTTCTGTTCATTTTCCAGCGCGAGTTCCAGAGTCGCGCTTTGGAGGTCCCCGCAGCTCAAAGTCGGCTTCAGCAAACTACTGGTCTCTGCTCCGGTGGAACTTTGTTGTAATCCGTGGTAACGGAATGACTGAAGCCCGCCTCCGTGCCTGGGAAAAGAAGAGGCGCTGTTGTTCTCACTGAGGACACGCTGGGCTAGTCGGACTTCTGACCCTGCCCCCGCCGAAAATTGACCCGTGGCGAGGGGGTGGCTGCGGAAGGGGAGCTGAGGAGGCGGTGATGTTCGGCAACTGCACTCGACTTGGGGGCTAATACCATCAAGCACAACATCCACCCCGTGCAGCACTGGCCCACTTCCAACAGCATTCTGGGACTTGTAGTAACCGGACAACAGGTTACCAACAGGAAGTGCATGCCTGGACTACCTATCGAGGGGGCGGACCTGTGCATTATTTAACAGGATGGGGCAGGGCATTTATCCCCAGATGGACATCTTGTTACTTACCCCCGGCGCTGAAGAAGGCGACACAGACGCCGAAATGCATTCGCAAGGGGTGCATTGCTGCTGAATAAAGGTGCCTCCACTGTTCTCCCCTGTTGTGGCCTCCATTCTTCACTTGTCTGAAGGAGTTCTGTTCATTTTCCAGCGCGAGTTCCAGAGTCGCGCTTTGGAGGTCCCCGCAGCTCAAAGTCGGCTTCAGCAAACTACTGGTCTCTGCTCCGGTGGAACTTTGTTGTAATCCGTGGTAACGGAATGACTGAAGCCCGCCTCCGTGCCTGGGAAAAGAAGAGGCGCTGTTGTTCTCACTGAGGACACGCTGGGCTAGTCGGACTTCTGACCCTGCCCCCGCCGAAAATTGACCCGTGGCGAGGGGGTGGCTGCGGAAGGGGAGCTGAGGAGGCGGTGATGTTCGGCAACTGCACTCGACTTGGGGGCTAATACCATCAAGCACAACATCCACCCCGTGCAGCACTGGCCCACTTCCAACAGCATTCTGGGACTTGTAGTAACCGGACAACAGGTTACCAACAGGAAGTGCATGCCTGGACTACCTATCGAGGGGGCGGACCTGTGCATTATTTAACAGGATGGGGCAGGGCATTTATCCCCAGATGGACATCTTGTTACTTACCCCCGGCGCTGAAGAAGGCGACACAGACGCCGAAATGCATTCGCAAGGGGTGCAT
The DNA here is from genome assembly GCF_964263255.1 of Lissotriton vulgaris. Classification (NCBI taxonomy): domain Eukaryota; kingdom Metazoa; phylum Chordata; class Amphibia; order Caudata; family Salamandridae; genus Lissotriton; species Lissotriton vulgaris. The sequence continues at coordinate 1,562,798,861 of NC_141696.1, forward strand.
TGCTGCTGAATAAAGGTGCCTCCACTGTTCTCCCCTGTTGTGGCCTCCATTCTTCACTTGTCTGAAGGAGTTCTGTTCATTTTCCAGCGCGAGTTCCAGAGTCGCGCTTTGGAGGTCCCCGCAGCTCAAAGTCGGCTTCAGCAAACTACTGGTCTCTGCTCCGGTGGAACTTTGTTGTAATCCGTGGTAACGGAATGACTGAAGCCCGCCTCCGTGCCTGGGAAAAGAAGAGGCGCTGTTGTTCTCACTGAGGACACGCTGGGCTAGTCGGACTTCTGACCCTGCCCCCGCCGAAAATTGACCCGTGGCGAGGGGGTGGCTGCGGAAGGGGAGCTGAGGAGGCGGTGATGTTCGGCAACTGCACTCGACTTGGGGGCTAATACCATCAAGCACAACATCCACCCCGTGCAGCACTGGCCCACTTCCAACAGCATTCTGGGACTTGTAGTAACCGGACAACAGGTTACCAACAGGAAGTGCATGCCTGGACTACCTATCGAGGGGGCGGACCTGTGCATTATTTAACAGGATGGGGCAGGGCATTTATCCCCAGATGGACATCTTGTTACTTACCCCCGGCGCTGAAGAAGGCGACACAGACGCCGAAATGCATTCGCAAGGGGTGCATTGCTGCTGAATAAAGGTGCCTCCACTGTTCTCCCCTGTTGTGGCCTCCATTCTTCACTTGTCTGAAGGAGTTCTGTTCATTTTCCAGCGCGAGTTCCAGAGTCGCGCTTTGGAGGTCCCCGCAGCTCAAAGTCGGCTTCAGCAAACTACTGGTCTCTGCTCCGGTGGAACTTTGTTGTAATCCGTGGTAACGGAATGACTGAAGCCCGCCTCCGTGCCTGGGAAAAGAAGAGGCGCTGTTGTTCTCACTGAGGACACGCTGGGCTAGTCGGACTTCTGACCCTGCCCCCGCCGAAAATTGACCCGTGGCGAGGGGGTGGCTGCGGAAGGGGAGCTGAGGAGGCGGTGATGTTCGGCAACTGCACTCGACTTGGGGGCTAATACCATCAAGCACAACATCCACCCCGTGCAGCACTGGCCCACTTCCAACAGCATTCTGGGACTTGTAGTAACCGGACAACAGGTTACCAACAGGAAGTGCATGCCTGGACTACCTATCGAGGGGGCGGACCTGTGCATTATTTAACAGGATGGGGCAGGGCATTTATCCCCAGATGGACATCTTGTTACTTACCCCCGGCGCTGAAGAAGGCGACACAGACGCCGAAATGCATTCGCAAGGGGTGCATTGCTGCTGAATAAAGGTGCCTCCACTGTTCTCCCCTGTTGTGGCCTCCATTCTTCACTTGTCTGAAGGAGTTCTGTTCATTTTCCAGCGCGAGTTCCAGAGTCGCGCTTTGGAGGTCCCCGCAGCTCAAAGTCGGCTTCAGCAAACTACTGGTCTCTGCTCCGGTGGAACTTTGTTGTAATCCGTGGTAACGGAATGACTGAAGCCCGCCTCCGTGCCTGGGAAAAGAAGAGGCGCTGTTGTTCTCACTGAGGACACGCTGGGCTAGTCGGACTTCTGACCCTGCCCCCGCCGAAAATTGACCCGTGGCGAGGGGGTGGCTGCGGAAGGGGAGCTGAGGAGGCGGTGATGTTCGGCAACTGCACTCGACTTGGGGGCTAATACCATCAAGCACAACATCCACCCCGTGCAGCACTGGCCCACTTCCAACAGCATTCTGGGACTTGTAGTAACCGGACAACAGGTTACCAACAGGAAGTGCATGCCTGGACTACCTATCGAGGGGGCGGACCTGTGCATTATTTAACAGGATGGGGCAGGGCATTTATCCCCAGATGGACATCTTGTTACTTACCCCCGGCGCTGAAGAAGGCGACACAGACGCCGAAATGCATTCGCAAGGGGTGCATTGCTGCTGAATAAAGGTGCCTCCACTGTTCTCCCCTGTTGTGGCCTCCATTCTTCACTTGTCTGAAGGAGTTCTGTTCATTTTCCAGCGCGAGTTCCAGAGTCGCGCTTTGGAGGTCCCCGCAGCTCAAAGTCGGCTTCAGCAAACTACTGGTCTCTGCTCCGGTGGAACTTTGTTGTAATCCGTGGTAACGGAATGACTGAAGCCCGCCTCCGTGCCTGGGAAAAGAAGAGGCGCTGTTGTTCTCACTGAGGACACGCTGGGCTAGTCGGACTTCTGACCCTGCCCCCGCCGAAAATTGACCCGTGGCGAGGGGGTGGCTGCGGAAGGGGAGCTGAGGAGGCGGTGATGTTCGGCAACTGCACTCGACTTGGGGGCTAATACCATCAAGCACAACATCCACCCCGTGCAGCACTGGCCCACTTCCAACAGCATTCTGGGACTTGTAGTAACCGGACAACAGGTTACCAACAGGAAGTGCATGCCTGGACTACCTATCGAGGGGGCGGACCTGTGCATTATTTAACAGGATGGGGCAGGGCATTTATCCCCAGATGGACATCTTGTTACTTACCCCCGGCGCTGAAGAAGGCGACACAGACGCCGAAATGCATTCGCAAGGGGTGCATTGCTGCTGAATAAAGGTGCCTCCACTGTTCTCCCCTGTTGTGGCCTCCATTCTTCACTTGTCTGAAGGAGTTCTGTTCATTTTCCAGCGCGAGTTCCAGAGTCGCGCTTTGGAGGTCCCCGCAGCTCAAAGTCGGCTTCAGCAAACTACTGGTCTCTGCTCCGGTGGAACTTTGTTGTAATCCGTGGTAACGGAATGACTGAAGCCCGCCTCCGTGCCTGGGAAAAGAAGAGGCGCTGTTGTTCTCACTGAGGACACGCTGGGCTAGTCGGACTTCTGACCCTGCCCCCGCCGAAAATTGACCTGTGGCGAGGGGGTGGCTGCGGAAGGGGAGCTGAGGAGGCGGTGATGTTCGGCAACTGCACTCGACTTGGGGGCTAATACCATCAAGCACAACATCCACCCCGTGCAGCACTGGCCCACTTCCAACAGCATTCTGGGACTTGTAGTAACCGGACAACAGGTTACCAACAGGAAGTGCATGCCTGGACTACCTATCGAGGGGGCGGACCTGTGCATTATTTAACAGGATGGGGCAGGGCATTTATCCCCAGATGGACATCTTGTTACTTACCCCCGGCGCTGAAGAAGGCGACACAGACGCCGAAATGCATTCGCAAGGGGTGCATTGCTGCTGAATAAAGGTGCCTCCACTGTTCTCCCCTGTTGTGGCCTCCATTCTTCACTTGTCTGAAGGAGTTCTGTTCATTTTCCAGCGCGAGTTCCAGAGTCGCGCTTTGGAGGTCCCCGCAGCTCAAAGTCGGCTTCAGCAAACTACTGGTCTCTGCTCCGGTGGAACTTTGTTGTAATCCGTGGTAACGGAATGACTGAAGCCCGCCTCCGTGCCTGGGAAAAGAAGAGGCGCTGTTGTTCTCACTGAGGACACGCTGGGCTAGTCGGACTTCTGACCCTGCCCCCGCCGAAAATTGACCCGTGGCGAGGGGGTGGCTGCGGAAGGGGAGCTGAGGAGGCGGTGATGTTCGGCAACTGCACTCGACTTGGGGGCTAATACCATCAAGCACAACATCCACCCCGTGCAGCACTGGCCCACTTCCAACAGCATTCTGGGACTTGTAGTAACCGGACAACAGGTTACCAACAGGAAGTGCATGCCTGGACTACCTATCGAGGGGGCGGACCTGTGCATTATTTAACAGGATGGGGCAGGGCATTTATCCCCAGATGGACATCTTGTTACTTACCCCCGGCGCTGAAGAAGGCGACACAGACGCCGAAATGCATTCGCAAGGGGTGCATTGCTGCTGAATAAAGGTGCCTCCACTGTTCTCCCCTGTTGTGGCCTCCATTCTTCACTTGTCTGAAGGAGTTCTGTTCATATATATATATATATATATATATATATATATATATATATATATATATATATATATATATATATATATATATATATATATATATATATATATATATATATATATATATGCAAAAAAGAAGCAGAGAACTCTAGTTCTGAAGTTTAGGAGGAAAGCAGCTCCTGTATGGAGCTCTCTCAACACCAGCGACACTCTAGATCTGCTCGCCTCAAATGTCTGCTTTTCTATCTGCTTAAAGACTTTGATAGAAAAGCAGACATTTGAGGTGAGCAGATCTAGAGTGTGCACTGTTTTGGAGTCTGTGCTTGGTGAGTTGGTCGTGAGTTTGCGGGCCCTGCCACTGACCGCACGTTGGGTGCTGTTTCTCTTTCAAATCTTTTTCTTGTGGTCTCAGGGCCTTCATAGAGGGTTCTGATTGCTGATGATCAGTCGTGAGGCTCTGTGCACCCACATGGGGTTCCAAGCATATATGAATACTTTGGACTTGTGACCGTAAATCCCCACCCTGCCATCATCATTCTTAAGGTCAATATTCTTTGAGCACAAGTGAAGCCCACTTCGTTCTGGTGGTCTCGAGATTCTTATTTGTTTTAGGGCGGAGGTAAAAGCTGACAGTGAGCAGCGATTGGGAGTCAGGGTCTTTCAGGTCCTCAGAGGAACAATGGGCTGTATTATTAAGAAATGGAGTTAACATTATCGCCGCTTTAGCGGCAGAAAACTGCTGCTAAAGCGGCGATAATGGGCTTGATAATATGCCGTAGAGAATTGCAATAGAAGCCCAGGTTAACACCAGAACCTGGGCTTCGAAGGGAATTCACAAGGGCCTATTATCAAGCCCATTATTGCCGCTTTAGCTGCAGTTTCCTGCCGCTAAAGCGGCAATAAATTTAACGCGGTTCTTGATAATATGCCCCTTAGTACTTTCAGTATATTTTGACAATGTGATATGTCGTGAGAACCTTCAGGCTGATTTAGAGGTGTAAAGTTAATTGTGCAACCCTACCAGGGACAGCCAGGTTTCCCTTCAAGGGAGGGCAGACACGATACCCATGGGGTTTAATACAGAAAATAAAGGCTACCAAAAATCTTGAATTTATAATAAAGTCACCTGATACAAAAACATGCAGGGTGCAGCAGCAAAGAAAGGGGAGGGAAAATTGTGTCCCTCAAATTTAACAACCTAGATGCTGCCTGGTTGGTGGATGTGACCCATGACGTAGCAAATATGGTCATGGGGAATGTACACGGGCTGCCAATGACAAAATAAAGAACTACCAACTGCCACACTCCGACCAGTGTGACAATTAAGATTATTTCAGGCCTGAGTAACAAGTATTCCTAATTTTATTGTACATTGAATTACAAAATAGCTTCTGCTGTGCTCATCCCTAAATTCGACTGGCAGCGCCACCATGTGGCAGAACTTCATAAGAGCCAGTGCTGACAATTAAGTGCTGAGCATCAGAAACCACAGGCACAAATTAAGCACTGCTCCTCTCCCAGCACACCCTACTGCTATTGTAGTGAAGGTGTGTCTGCTGTGAATCTCAACCCTTCATTGTAGCAGCGGGGGGCTCTCTGGGTACCCCCCACCAGATGCTTCTACACTGACCCTGTGAACCGGAATATAACTTCACTCTTTTATTTCAAAGCGATCTTGAGGGCCCTGTCCATCGCAGAGGATGTGACGAGGGGCACGTGCCTCCTCTCAGGAGCCTGGGAAAGACAGACTCCTTGAGAAGGAGAGAGGAAGAGCACACGCAGCCTCAGGCGCCACACGAAGGACAGCCGCCACTCTCGGCTGGAGGGTATCTTCCGCTCTGCGCAAGCACCTGTGGTGAAGGCGCAATGTTTATCCTTCTCTTTCAAGATGGAGCCTGATGTATAGCTCAGTGAATCATTATATCCCTTCCAAGGATCCTTGTTTAACCTCATGGCCATAGGTTATAATCTTGCTAGGCCTACTCAGCCTTTCGTCCTTCTGATGGTGATAAAGTGAGTACCATTAAGATGGGTAACAATAAATATCTGTTTTCCAGCGTCAAAATGCATGTCTTAGTGAGCGTGCGCTTTATAAATGCACCCTTGTTGTGATAGGTTAAGGCATGGAGAGAGGTTCACAAGTGCCGCTCTCTTCAGTGATTGCCTCTGGATCAGCTGCAGCGTTGCTTTTTGTGACGCTCCTGCGGCGCAGACAACAAAATCCTATCTATGAGGCCACGCGAAGCCGCTAGGCGTGGCTTTGGATGGCCTCATAGATATGGAGTACGGTAAGGCAGCAAAAATTGCTGTGTTGCATCACTCTGCACTCAGGAGGCGTTTCATGGGCGCTGCGGTGGATGTTACCATGGATTCTGACGCTGCCCCAGATTTACAAGACAATGTAAACCCGGGGAAACGCCAAAACTTTACGCCTCCCACGGTGCGGCATAACGAGGAGAAATATCTGTATTTCTCCTCATTTTGTTTTTCTTTCTGTGTGCGCTGAATTCTGCAGCGCAAACAGAAAGAGGAAAACCACCTCTTAAGATTGTTTCTAGGGAAGAAGGTGCCCGTTCCTGCACAACGACAATCCTGCCTACAAGACAGGCCCCCTTGCATGGCGCAAGGATGCCTGTGGTGGCGCTAGGCTGCCGAAACGGCACCAGCGCAGGAGGAAAGGATAGGAATGCGCCAGACTGCATAAATACGGTGCATCCCTGCCGTTCACTTTGGCGTAGGGCAGCTCAGCGAGGTGACTTCTTGTGCTGCCCTACAGCAGATCCCCTTCAATGAGGGCCTCCTTTCCAAGGCTGCAGACCTCACAACCGTTGGGCCTCTTTCTTGAGGAGGGTAAAGAGGCTCTCAGCAGGCAGGTCAGGCTGCGCCGGCCTTCTTCAGGTCAGAGCACTTTGAGGCCAATGTTGATGTTGTTGGACAGAGTGTAGTCCTTCATGGCAATTGAATAAATTACTCTGTCGTCCTGATGGAGCTCCCGCCTGCCAAATTTAGACATTTCCCACCGACGCAGTTCCTACCAATTTATCGGCATTGTGCCGTACGGCTGTGTCAAACACGATGGAGCAGTACGGCAAAGTTTCAAAGGTTTTATTATTTTCAAACACAAAACCCAAAAGACGGTTTTTGTTTTTGAAAAAATAACAAAAATCTCAGAACAGCAGATTTAACGGTGTGTGGACCCCTTAAGGAAGATGATAATATCAGTAGGGCCCCAATGTTCAACTGTAAATTCCTGAGCTGTCTTTTGTATTTGGGAGCTGCTGCGGGAGGATCTTATTATGAGTCAACGTTCTGTCCACTTGTAATCAAATGAGTATTATTTTTCAACAGGGTAAAACTAGTTGTACGTAAAGGTTTCGTACTTTGAGCATTTTGTTTAAAGCTCTCTCATAAACACCTGCTGGCGGAGTTAGATATTTTCGGACAGCAAAAACACAAAAAACGTTAGCAAATCAGGGAAAGTGGGCAGTCTTACAGAGCCACAAAAACTTAGTAGCAAGAATAACAAGCATTGGCAAAACCAACAGGACTGGTCGTGGCAAGTTTGCATTTTTTACGTTTTTAATTTGTTTGCACGCATGTGCAATACAAATGTAAATATTACGTGCAAATACGCAGAAAGACCGCTATCTGACAGTTGCGAGCATCTGTTGTCAAATAAAATAATTAAAAGCAGTGCTTCCCATACAGGTTTGATGTAACACCCCTTGCGCTGAAGGACGCTGTTCTCAGGTGGATATGCACCTGTGATCCAGGTACAATGCCATTACTTTCGTACACTACTGCCAGGGACTGGGGTGGAGGATGGGGTCCCATGTACGCATGGTGTACGCGGTGATGGGCGAAAGCAAAATGTGAATGACACTTCGACAACCCAATGGCTAAAGAGAACTGACCTAAAACCCCTCTACGTATTTTATTTTCTATGAGGATTATGTTTATTGTATTGAGTTTTCAATAACTTAAGTTGTTTCCGGGACAGCCTTTAAAAACAAAAAAAACAAAATCTGCTGCTTCCAGCGCACACCTAAAAAATGTGAGAGGATGCGTTGGAATGTCCGATTTACGGATTTCCTGGGTTCCCGTAGAACCATCATTATTCCCTGTCACTTCTTCAGTGTTGGTCTTTTATATAGCGTCAAGATAGAGAGGGTGCGCCTCTAGGCGCAATGAGTGTGCCACTGACACAAGCGGAGCTCAGCCCGGAGTAAAGCATTTGGAATGCAGTAAGAAAGCCCGGGTGTCTTCACAGACTAGAGGGGGCAGGTATTACCGGGGGTTGTAAGGAGAGCAACCGGTGGGGCTCCACGCCGGTGACACAGTGGCGACAAGGATTTAAAACTAACATGTATACTGCCCATGACAGACACGCTGCTGGTTTCACCGAGGAAAACGCATTGAACCCGTCTGCACTAACACTACTTAGCCAGTCAGTAACTCGGTTATTTTTGTCAAATAATATCAAAGAGACACGCCGTTCCGCAGGCAGGCGGGTTCATTCGATACCCTAAATGACGGCTCTTCGGGCGGTACTCATGCTATCCTCTGCAAAGGATGAAACGCGGATACTCTGCATCCCGTGATTCCGACCTGGGACCTGCAGGTGAGTTGTTGGTGTGATTCCTGCAACGCGTAACTAGACCTGCTGAAGTCAGTGTGACATGAAGGACTTGAGAGGGGGGTGGGGGCGCTATCGACCGGTAGTCGCCGGAGCTCAGGCCCCTTAACTGATACCACTCTTGGGCACTTCTCCGGTCTCCCTCTTCGGCATGGGAGACCGGCAACGTCCTCCGCTTCTCCCGGGGCTCCCTCCAGGCCACGGGAGCCCCTCGTGGGCCGCCAGACTTCTCCTGGGCCGCCGTCTTCCTTCTTCCCCCGGGCTGCGGGGGCGGGCACTTCCGGCCGGCCGCGTTAGGATTGGCCGGCCGGCTAGTCACTTCCAGGTCGCCGCCGGCAACCAAAGAAAGTATTATTTTTTTAACAAAACACAAAATCGCTTACCTGAAAGTCCTTAGCCACTGGAGAAGGAGACCCGACACGTCACGCCAGGATGAAGGAGACCCGGCACGTCACGCCAGGATCAAAATTCCACCAATGAGCAGGAAGGCAGGTGCCGGCAATGCCGCACCAGATTCGGGGGCGTTCCTGAGGGCTTTTGGCTGACGTAGCGTGACGTCGCCAAAAGCCAAAAATTCTCGGGAACGCCCCCGAATATGGTCCGGCATTGACGGACAGGTCCGTCTTCCAATGGCTAGCCTCCATTTATGGAGCTAGCCAATGAAAGACGGGGGCCGTTCCTGTCTCCCGTATTATTCTCATTAGGTTTTCGCCTGCGCGAAAAAGATGTGCAGAGCGCATCTTTCGCCAGGCAAAACCTAAAAAGGGCTATATGTTCGCCCATCTGTGCAGGGCGGGTGGACTTACAGCGGATTCACCGGCCTTCCTTGACAGAGCTATCCAGGGGGTGAAGGTGGGTGGGCATCACATCTCCTTTGTTCAGGTGATGGCAGCTGGCATGCCTTGCCTGAAGGCCTTGTCCGGGTGCTGCTTATCTTCAGGCTCAGGCTAGCTGCATGCGAGAGCTGAGTACAAAGAGGCCTCTCATGTACCACTAAGGGGCAGATGGATCCTAGCTGCCTTGGCCTGGTTTTGGAGGGGGTGTTGGGTGGGAGAAGTGCAGTGCAGTCAGGGATGTGGGCTGGCGGGCAGGCATCTCTAAAGTCCCTGCCTTCCAGTGCAAACACCTGCCTTCCAGTGCTGACACCTGCCTTCCAGTGCAGACACCTGCCTTCCAGTACTGACACATGCCTTCCAGTGCTGACACCTGCCTTCCAGTGCTGGCACCTGCCTTCTAGTGCTGACACCTGTTTCTAGTACTGACATATGCCTTCCAGTGCTGACACCTGCCTTACAGTGCTGACACCTGCCTTCTAGTGCTGACACCTGCCTTCCAGCGCTGACACCTGCCTTCCAGCGCTGACACCTGCCTTCCAGCACTGATACCTGCCTTCCAGTGCTGATTCCTGCCTTCCAGTGCTGACACCTTCCTTCCAGTGCTGACACATGCCTTCTCCCTTCTAATGCTGACACCTGCCTTCCAGCCCTTACACCTTCCTTCTAGTACTAGCACTTGTTTTATTGTATTGACACCTGTCTTCTGCCCTCTAGTACTGACACCTGCTTTCTAGCACTGGCACCTGCCTCCTAGTGCTGAAACCTGCCTTCTAGTGCTGACACCTGCCTTCTAATGCTGACACCTGCCGTTTAGTACTGACACCTGTCTTCTAGTGTTGACACCTGTCTTCTAGTGCTGACACCTGCCTTCTAATGCTGACACCTGCCGTTTAGTACTGACACCTGTCTTCTAGTGCTGACACCTGTCTAACATGACCCTCCCTCCTTGTTGAGGTTCTACATTACCCCAACCCTCAGGAAGATCCAGTCCTCTAAGCACAACCATTGGACTCTTTTGTGGAAGTGAGGGCCACAGGAGTCATTGTTTTTGATGGGGGCAAGTCTGCTGCCTCCCCAAACTGGGATCAACGTAAAAAGGCTGGTGGCCTACAACTATCAATCAGCTGCCAGCTGCTGGGTTTGATGTCAAGGTCTGGTGATGGAGATGAGATGCTAGTCCCACACGATGAAAGGTAGATCACTTTGGGTGCATCCCTTCTTCCAGCAGCGTGAAGTGCTCTTCCGGGGTTTCTTCAGTGGCCGATTTATAAGGCATCCTTGTTGTGCTCTGAAACCTGCATCTGCTTTAGCACCGGGCTGCAAGTACTGGTACTGACTGAGTACTGACATCTGCCTTCTAGTACTGATGCCTGCCTTCTAGTACAGTTCTACTGATGTCTACATGTGTCTACTCTAGCACAGGGCTGAAGGTAGTGCCGCTGGCCTTCTAGTAGTGACACCTGCCTCCTAGTGCCTGTGCTTACTCTGGAACCTGCTGTATCGTACCAGTATCTGCCATCTTGTAATGGAACCTGTGTCTACTCTGCCCCCTGGCTTCTAGTACTGGCACCTTAATCTACTCCGCACAGGCCTGTGGAACCTACAGAGCTGCAGTGACTGGGACCATGAACTGGGAGGTCCCGAGGGTCCCCAAGGATGATCTTCCATGACCAGAGCAGGCACGTCACTGTTTCAAGATTACAACTCACTTCGCTCCCGGCTCACCTGAGCTAGTGTCGCAGGGATTCTGCTCAGACACAGAACTGTGCACAGAGACCCAGGACCCAGAAAACTCACCTCAGTGCCTAGAAACCCTAACCAGCTAGCATCAGTGTCACATTAGCTCTTCGTCCTATAGCAAAGGAACCAATGATTAGACAACCCAGACCATGCGACTTAGGACTAGCTCAGGAATGGTGGGAAGCAAGAACACTCTTTCGTTATACTCTCATACTAATCCACAACAGGAGATAAAAAGGAAACACGGTAAGGTTGAAATATTTATTTTAACAACGAGCTCTAAGATGCAGTAGCTTTGCTAACACAGGTAGTCATGAACAGCATTGTTACTATTCCATAAAACACAAAAGGAGAAATCACATTACAATGATGGTGAAAAAAGGACTTATAGAGCCTAGTATATCACCCTTTTCTACCTAGGAACTATGGGGCATATTATCAAGAAAGGGCCTTACATTATCGCCACTTTTAACGGCAGGAAACTGCCGATAAAGCGGCGATAATGGGCTTGATAATATGCTCTATGAATTCCAATCGAAGCCCATGTTAGATGTAAAGACATGTAACATGGGCTTCGATTTGAATTCCATAGAGCATATGATCAAGCCCATTATCTCCGCTTTATCTGCAGTTTCCTGCCAATAAAAGCGCCGATAATGTAAGGCCCTTTCTTGATAATATGCCCCTATGTTTTATAAAATATAGAAGGTCTCTTAGGCTTGTGCGGGGGACCCCATACCTCCAAGATCAGCAGGAATGTATCACATCAGGATCTGCTAAAGCTCTCTGTCTCTCTGGAAAACGGGATCTTCCAAGTGCCTGAAATCATGCTTACAGTGCAATAGTAAAGGCGCTAGAATCAGGTTTGCTGCGGCTGCATGTATGTTATGGCTAAAACGTGAGCAGATCAGCCCGAACAACAGCTACCTTGTTATGATAACCTTGGAGGCTCTAGCACTCACTGTGCAGACTAGGATCGCGATGTAAGTCTAGGGATGCCGAAAACAAGCCTTTGTCATGTGAAGTATTCACGCAGCCTAACTTACATCAACAGTTATATGCAGTGTTGTCTGCAAAGGCAGCAAAAGGTAAATGGTGTTTAAACTTCTAATAAGCCTCTGCTAACATAGCAATGTGCGCAAACAAGGCTCAGTCCTCACTACACAACATGGCCCCTCCTTTCAGCCACACATGAGCGCTCTCTGTTCCATGGCTTCCCCAGCATCCCCCTCTCACCTTATCTACAGGTGAGCCCATGGTGGTCTGTATCTACAGGTGAGCCCATGGTGGTTTGTATCTACAGGTGAGCCCATGGTGGTCTGTCTCTACAGGTGAGCTATGGTGGTCTGATTCTACAGGTGAATCTGTGGCTATCTTTATCTACAGGTGAGTCCCTGGTGGTCTGTGTCTACAGGTAAGTCCATGGTGATCTATATTTACAGGTGAGTCTATGGCGTTCTTTATCTACAGGTAATTCCATGGTAGTCTGTTTCTACAGGTAAGTCCATGGTGATCTATATTTACAGGTGAGTCTGTGGCGTTCTTTATCTACAGGTAAGTCCATGGTGATCTATATTTGCAGGTGAGTCTGTGGCATTCTTTATCTACAGGTAAGTCCATGGTGGTCTGTTTCTACAGGTAAGTCCATAGTGATCTATATTTACAGGTGAGTCTGTGGCGTTCTTTATCTACAGGTAAGTCCATGGTCATCTATATTTGCAGGCGAGTCTGTGGCGTTCTTTATCTATGGGTAATTCCATGGTGGGGTTTATCTACAGGTGAGTCCATGGTGATCTATATTTACAAGTGAGTCTGTGGCATTCTTTACCTACAGGTAAGTCCATTGTGATCTATATTTACAGGTGAGTCTGTGGCGTTCTTTATCTACAGGTAAGTCCATGGTGATCTATATTTGCAGGTGAGTTTGTGGCGTTCTTTATCTATGGGTAATTTCATGGTGGGGTTTATCTACAGGTGAGTCCATGGTGATCTATATTTACAGGTGAGTCTGTGGCATTCTTTACCTACAGGTAAGTCCATGGTGATCTATATTTACAGGTGAGTCTGTGGTGTTCTTTATCTACAGGTAAGTCCATGGTGATATATATTTAAAGGTGAGTCTGTGGCGTTCTTTATCTATAGGTGAGTCCATGGTGATCTATATTTACAGGTGAGTCTGTGGCGTTCTTTATCTACAGGTGAGTCCACGGTGGTCTATATTTACAGGTGAGTCTGTGGCGTTCTTTATCTACAGGTAAGTCCATGGTGGGCTTTATCTACAGGTGAGTCCATGGTGGTCTGTATCTACAGGTGAGTGCGTGGTGGTCTGTATCTACAGGTGAGTCCATGGTGATCTGTATCTACAGGTGAGTCTGTGGCATTCTTTATCTATAGGTGAGTCCATGGTGGTCTATATTTACAGGTGAGTCTGTGGCATTCTTTACCTACAGGTAAGTCCATGGTGATCTATATTTACAGGTGAGTCTGTGGCGTTCTTTAAGTACAGGTAAGTCAATGGTGGTCTGTTTCTACAGGTAAGTCCATGGTGGGCTTTACCTACAGGTGAGTCCATGGTGGTCTGTATCTACAGGTGAGTCTATGGTGATCTGTATCTACAGGTGAGTCTGTGGCGTTCTTTATCTACAGGTGAGTCTGTGGCTTTCTTTAAGTACAGGTAAGTCAATGGTTGTCTGTTTGTACAGGTAAGTCCATGGTGGGCTTTACCTACAGGTGAGTCCATGGTGGTCTGTATCTGCAGGTGAGTCTATGGTGATCTGTATCTACAGGTGAGTCTGCGGCGTTCTTTATCTACAGGTGAGTCCATGGTGGGCTTTATCTACAGTTGAGTGTGTGGTGGTCTGTATCTACAGGTGAGTCCATGGTGGTCCGTATCTACAGGTGAGTGTGTGGTGGTCTGTATCTACAGGTGAGTTCATGGTGATCTGTATCTACAGGTGAGTCTGAGGCGTTCTTTATCTACAGGTGAGTCCATGGTGGTCGTTATCTCCAAGTGAGTCCATGGTGGGCTTTATCTACAGATGAGTGTGTGGTGGTCTGTACCTACAGGTGAGTCCATGGTGGTCTGTATCTACAGGTGAGTCCATGGTGGGCTTTATCTACAGTTGAGTGTGTGGTGGTCTGTATCTACAGGTGAGTCCATGGTGGTCTGTATCTACAGGTGAGTGTGTGGTGGTCTGTATCTGCAGGTGAGTGCGTGGTGATCTGTATCTACAGGTGAGTCTGTGGCGTTCTTTATCTACAGGTGAGTCCATGGTGGTCGTTATCTCCAAGTGAGTCCATGGTGGACTTTATCTACAGATGAGTGCGTGGTGGTCTGTACCTACAGGTGAGTCCATGGTGGTCTGTATCTACAGGTGAGTCCTTGGTGGGCTTTATCTACAGTTGAGTGTGTGGTGGTCTGTACCTACAGGTGAGTCCATGGTGGTCTGTATCTACAGGTGAGTGCGTGGTGGTCTGTATCTTCAGGTGAGTGCATGGTGGTCTGTATCTACAGGTGAGTCTGTGGCGTTCTTTATCTACAAGTGAGTCCATGGTGGTCGTTATCTCCAAGTGAGTCCATGGCGGGCTTTATCTACAGATGAGTGCGTGGTGGTCTGTATCTACAGGTGAGTCCATGGTGATCTGTATCTACAGGTGAGTCTGTGGCGTTCTTTATCTATAGTTGAGTCCATGGTGGTCGTTATCTCCAAGTGAGTCCATGGTGGGCTTTATCTACAGATGAGTGTGTGGTGGTCTGTACCTACAGGTGAGTCCATGGTGGTCTGTATCTACAGGTGAGTCCATGGTGGGCTTTATCTACAGTTGAGTGTGTGGTGGTCTGTATCTACAGGTGAGTGCATGGTGGTCTGTATCTACAGGTGAGTGCGTGGTGGTCTGTATCTTCAGGTGAGTGCGTGGTGATCTGTATCTACAGGTGAGTCTGTGGCGTTCTTTATCTACAGGTGAGTCCATGGTGGTCGTTATCTCCAAGTGAGTCCATGGTGGGCTTTATCTACTGATGAGTGTGTGGTGGTCTGTACCTACAGGTGAGTCCATGGTGGTCTGTATCTACAGTTGAGTCCATGGTGGGCTTTATCTACAGTTGAGTGTGTGGTGGTCTGTACCTACAGGTGAGTCCATGGTGGTCTGTATCTACAGGTGAGTCCATGGTGGTCTGTATCTGCAGGTGAGTGCGTGGTGGTCTGTATCTACAGGTGAGTCTGTGGCATTCTTTATCTACAGGTGAGTCCATGGTGGTCGTTATCTCCAAGTGAGTCCATGGTGGGCTTTATCTACAGATGAGTGCGTGGTGGTCTGTATGTACAGGTGAGTCCATGACGGTATTTATATGCAGGTGAGTCTGCTGCGTAAGTTACAACTTTGGCGTAACTCTATAAACTGTGCTTTCCCACCTGCAGGTGACATGGGTGAACCTGGTTCAATGCGCCAGCGATTAAAGTGAAGGACAAATCATCATAGCCCCCCAAAACACAATTCCGTGTGTAATTGATAGAGACATTGCGTATGTGTTTCGAATGATCCCATGAAGAGATCGGGGCACCGTGGAAATAGCGACGAACCTTACGTTCACTCTTCACAGTATCACAGAAACACTGTACTGAGATGAACGAGCACCTTTGAGCGAGAGCATTCATCACTACAGGAACAACCTGTGTCTCGGTCCAGCTAAAACAACTACACAGAATATTAGAAATCAGCAAGAAGGCACGTTATAAATGACAAAAATTACATTTCTAGCATGTTTTAAAATGTTATCTAGCACCTAACAACCTGGTGCCGACTTCTCTGCGCTACACTAACAGAGCATGGAAGGCAGAGCAACTAGCAGTACGGAGGTTCCTAGGGGAAAGGGATGTACTGCACTAAGCATGGGCGGAAAATCCGTTTCGCTCGCGGATTTTGCGGATTTTCGGTAAATTCGCAATCCGCGAGATTCGCGAATCTCCCGCAAAATCCGCAAATCCGCGAGCAGCGGATTTTGCTCGCACTGTTCGCGTGAGTTCGCGGCTTCCCAGTACAACTTCGCGCCCCGCGAATAAGTGCAAAATTGCAGAAATACGATCTTAGCAAAACTGAAACTACTTACCAGGTTCAAAAGTTCAGGCTCATCATTAGTAGCCATTTCCTATAGTGCTTCCTGAGGGGCCCCTCCAGAGTTCAGTTGCCAGTTGCAACTATTATGTGACCCTGCTCTGAACCTCAGAATAGTTACACATATACCACAAAGGTCCTGAATTACAGCTAAGGGAGACAAGCAGGAGCCAGGCTGGAAGTTCAAATCCATTAATCAGCCCCTAATTCATTATTATCAGTTGGGGCAGGGCAGGTGTTGTAACTAATTTTGCAACAATGAAAGCACTTAGCAAGTGCAAAAGATCACTAATCAGGAAGCACTAAGGAAGCAGGTGCCAGCTAAAAAAATATTCTGTGACACATTAATCAGCCCCAAATTAATTCAGGTCACTTGAGGCAGGGAAGGTGTGCTTGCGTTGCCACAATAATGTACACTGACTGGACAACCAGAGGGTGCTGTGATGAAACAGAGGGTGGCATGGGTGGGCCAGAGGGTGGCATGAGTAGTCATAGAGTGGCAGTGGTGACAGAGAGTGGCAGTGATGAAGAAGAGTGTCCCAAACAGGCTGGACACGTAGAAACAACAAGTTCGCGAAACTTGCGACCCGACAGGTAAGTTCGCAATTTGCGACATTGTACAAAACCCTCGCGAACTGGCAGAAACCCGCGCAAACACAAAAAAAAAAGAATTCGCGGATTTTGCGGATTGCGAGTTCGCAAATCCGCAAAATTCGCGAACGCGAGATTTGCAAAATTCGCCCATGCTTATACTGCACACCTTACTGACAGCAAAGGCTGTCTTAATCAGCAGAGGAGTGAAGACTGTTCCCGCGAAGGGTAAACACGCCCGGCAGCAGTCATTAGATCTTCCTCCGGACTCGGGGCTTCAGGCGAGATGAAGCATCTGTGACATGTGAAGTCCGCTGGCAGTGGGGGGAGCGTCTCTGGCAGAGTCTGTCAATACTCGGGGCGAAGGTCCCCTCCTGACACGGGGTCAAGAGGCCGTCCTAATATTCTAAATCTTATCAGAAATTGGAATGTCTGACATAAGTTTAGGAATGTCTGACATTGCATCAAGGTGTGCCTTTCAGAGGTTTCCTTATGGACATATAAGGCAGAAGGACATCACTTCAGACTATATCATTTTGGGTCTGTATCTGTATGTGTTCTTGTTTAACCTTGACCTGGTGGAATGTCGACATTTGACCCAGACGAATGTCGCATCAAGTGTTGTATCCATGTCATCAATTGGACGGCTTGACACTGTCATAGTTCTTAGTAAGATGATGCCAGATGAAATCTGCGTTTAATGGCGGACATGACAATGATTTTCCATAAATCGTAAAAGATGGCGACTTCCAGTGCTTAAGAATAAGAAGATGGAGACCTCCCTTAGCTAAGATGGAGTCAGGCCTACAAAAGATGGAGTCGGTTCTCAGGGGGCTTTACGTCAAGTCCAACCACAGGTGAGTCAGTGGCGGTCTTTATCCACAAGTGAGTCCGTGGCTGTCTTTATTTACAGGTAAGTCCATGGTGGGCTTTATCTACAGGTGAGTCCATGGTAGTCTTTATCTACAGGTGAGTCAGTGGTGGTCTTTATCTACAGGTGAGTCCATGATAGTCATTATCTACAGGTGAGTCCATGTCAGTGCTTAATTTGTGCGGTGCTTTCCGATGCTTAGCACCCGCACTTATTTTTCAGGGCCGGGTCTATTAAAGTTTGCTTCCCTGGGCCCAGTAATTATTAAGAATAAATGCACACGTACCACCGTTACCAGCGTTTGGGGCCAACACCTTGCCAACACCTTGCCATTCCTGCATTTCCTGGCTTCAACTCACCCCTGCTAGCCCCCGCCGCCGCTGACCACTCGCGGCCGCCGAGAGGGGCAGGGCAGGAGGAGAAACTACAATCCTCAGCGTCCCCTGCTTCGCAGGGACGCCGCCTGTCAGCTGGGCTTCCGCTTCCGCCGGGAGGCGTACATCAGCGAGCCCTTCCTTCGGCAGAGCGGGAACCACCGTTACCAGCGTTTGGGGCCAACACCTTGCCAACACCTTGCCATTCCTGCATTTCCTGGCTTCAACTCACCCCTGCTAGCCCCTGCCGCCGCTGACCACTCGCGGCCGCCGAGAGGGGCAGGGCAGGAGGAGAAACTACAATCCCCAGTGTCCCCTGCTTCACGGGGACGCCGCCTGTCAGCTGGGCTTCCGCTTCCGCCGGGAGGCGTACATCAGCGAGCCCTTCCTCCCGCCTCGCGGGACGCGCGCGGGCGACGACGGGCGGAGCCCGGGCAGAGGGCGGGCCGTCTGTGGCCGTCCGGGGACGACGAGGGACAGGACGGGCCACTCCCCTTGGCCCTATCGGACTTCCAACAACTGACTCAGGTATTGCACATCGAGGTTCTGGACTAAGTAACACCTGTCGAAGCCCTTTTTAAAACACCTAGACTAATTTAATGGCTGGAAGAATAGGGTTGCCAGAGAACTAAGTTGGTTTTGTCACAGGTCAATTGTGGGATTACCAATTAATGCAGTATAACTAAACCTGTTCCTGTGGGTATAAGAGTGACTAAGCTGGAGACCCAAAAGGATAAAATGTCCAATCACAATAACTCACAATAGAGAGACCCCTAAGCAAACGCGAGTGGCAACGAAGGAGTGTGCCCTTCCAAAAGGGAACAAACCTACCGCAATTGATTTAATGTTAAAAAAGGTTTCGGGGGAACTAGAACGAATGGAACGGAGTTTATCCTCCTCACCTAACCTTAATGCAATTACTCTAACACCCTCTAGAGACGCACCAATTGCAGATAGCCCAAATACGATTGGAAACGTGACCCACTCAAATAATGATATTGAGGATGTCCCTTGTGCACAATCCCCGGGGCCAGAAATCTCTGGGTGTAACAAAACGATCCATCAGAAAAAAATGAAGCGACAGGGGAGGACCAAGGGGCCACAGAGACAAAGGAAAGCACCCGTAAGAGGCAGTCGCTCAACAAGCAGGCAAGAGTTTATATTAGTAGAAAATAATACCCAAACAGAAACAACTCCACCAGGATGGGTTGAGGCAGTCTTAGGTGACCTTAAAAAACAACTAGAATCCTTTATTGCGGCACAGCTAAAGCCAATAATAAGTAAGGTGGACAAAATTATGTGTGAGCTCTCCAAACAAAGTAAGGCATTAGAACACACACTCACAAAACCCCCTACTGATTCAATTCAACCAAATGAGGTGGTTACTAATGACAATGTAAATAAAAACAGATTACCAAATAACAACTGTGTTAGTCACACTCAACACACAATTGCCCAGATCCACGAGGCACCAAAAACTTCCCAAAACCAAAGAGGGGGGCCCCAATGACAAATCAAGAGGGGGACACACTCAAAGTACGAACCCCAAAAATATGGATAAACCCCCTTTACAACCACTAATGCAATGGAGACAGGAAGACCGCCCCCAGAGGGATTGGAATTATGACCCATGTTATACAGATTCCGATCCCTTCTATACTACAAACAGCCCCGCCCCACACATAGATCTCCCTCCAGAGGCCAGCCCATTTGTAATAGTTTTTGCAGGGGTGCCAGAAATTAGGCCTACAGAGAGAGAATCACACTCTCAACTACACGCTAAAATCTCCAAGTGGCTGAATATACACAGACCCTTAAATAATGGGGACAGAGGAGAGATAGTGCACGTAAGACGAGTAAATTGGCTTGGTGGGAGGAAAAAAGACATTAGAGGGGACTGTATAGTTGCACATTTTAGGGACACTAGACTGGTTGATTATACCCTGAAGAATCCTAATAGGAATCAAACTAGCACAATTTGTGCACTCCCACACGGGTATTTTTACCCAAGGAGCTGGAACACCAATCGTGCTGATGATGATGGTGGGTGGACCCCTGGAAGACCACAACGCATACAAAGACCAAGACCTGTAGGCCATCCCGACCAGTTCTTTCCTCCACGAGATTACTCTCAGTGGAGAAACAGATTTGCCCCCTTACAGTCACTTGAGGATAATGATTGACTCATCCCGTTAGAAAATAATTTTGTAACATTCACAGTGACCAGTGAATGTTCACGCTCAGAAATAGGGGGTAAATGCGGGAGTGCTGGGAATATACAAATCTTGAGGTCAGAAGAACTCTCGAACCAGGGGGAGAAAAGTGAAAACATCACAGATCCACCAACAGTGGGTGAGGTTAGAGTAAATGAATCTATCATAGCGAGAGGGAAAGAGAATAGGGCGGGATTGACCGTGTTATCCTGGAATATAGCAGGCCTGGAAGCCAAACTCAAAAGTAAGGAGTGGAAAGAATTCACAAGGCGCTTTCATGTTATAGCTCTCCAAGAAACATGGGCGCGAGATTCGGACCCTTGTCAATTGGAGGGCTATAAGTGCTTTTTTAGACCTGCCCAAGGGACGAATTCTGGGAGAGCAAAAGGAGGCCTAGCAATATACGTAGATTTAGATCTAAAGGGTACCTGGTCACAGTCGGACTGGGCGTCAGACACTTTACAAGCAGTTTCATTACAGTACCAGGGGGAGAGACTACTATTTCTAAATTTTTATAACTCTTGGCCGGTTGATGGGAATTTTCCCATACTATTAGAGCTGGAGAGTAGATTAAATGAGGAATTGGATTTAAGGTTGAAGGGGCCTGAACCAACTGTCCTGTTGATGGGGGACTTTAATTGCCACCTATGCCCTAAGCTATTTCCTATATCTGCTGACTGGTCCGCCTGCCCATTAGAAAAGGGTCCCCATTTTGTACACAATAAAGAGGGCACAGTCCTGATGAAGCTCTTAGATAACTTTGCGCTCACCCATGTTATGGATTTAGCTGCACTTAAAGCAGGGGAGACCCCTATACCCACATTTAAAGGGAGAGGTGGTGGGTCTATAATAGATTTTATAATGATCTCTGCCTGCTCTAGAGAGCAGATCCTAAGAACAAGAACAGAGTGGAGCCCCTTCAGTGATCATAATCCCCTTTCACTAGAAATTAACTATAAAGACTTATCAGGGAAAAACACAGGGGTGGCCACTGAAACCCAAATCCAAGCAAGAGACCAAGGGAGACGCATAAGGTGGACAATGATCAACCCGCAAGATTTTTACTCAAAGTTAGTGGGGAAAGATCATATAGAGACCTGCTTAGGTCTCTCATCAGAGGGCAGAGGAGTGGTTGTGGCTTTCGAATCTTTAACTAAAATAGTAGAAGGGTTATTGAAAACTAAGAAGCCTGTTAAACAAGTATCTTCCCCAAGATGGTTCGATACCAACTGCTCAAGGGCTCTAAGAGAACTAAAGCAGAGTTTAAAAAAGGCCCCGAGGGACAGGATTGAAATTGCCCGATGCAGACATAACTATAAAACCCAGGTAAAGAGAAGAAAGAGTGCTCTTCAAAAAGAAGTTTTGGCAGACCTGAGGGAGGCAGGAGAAAACAGGGACTATGCCCAGTTTTGGAGAATCATAAATAGACCATGTTTCCATGACTCAAGTTCCCCAGTCATTAGCTCCAACATACTACCAGAACAATGGATTAACCATTTTAAATCTTTGTATAACCAGCAGGAGGTAGACTTTGGAGATGGAATATGGACGGGGCCCAGGGCAGAACAACTAGAATTATCTTTGGAGGAAGTTCTAAAAATAATCCTAGGGCTAACGCGAAACAAAGCCCCCGGCCCGGATGGTACCCCGCCAGATCTATTTCTAAGTAACACTGATTTATGGGCACCAATAGTTACGAGAGTACTTAATGCAGCAATTAAATCGGGCCTCCCGAGATCGTGGTCCACTGCGGTAATTGTCCCGATATATAGGAAAGGCTGTAGGGACAGCCCGCAGTGTTATAGACCAATCTCGCTGATTGATGTTTCTGCTAAAGTACTCGGGAGGGCGCTCCTCAACCGCTTAATAGAATGGACTGACCCTCATAACATCCTGGTGGATACCCAGTACGGGTTTAGAACAGGCAGGTCAACTAGTGACCAATGCCTCAACCTATACCTCCTCACGGCTAAATACACCAAGACGACGGATGGGACCATGTACATGGGATCCATGGACTTAGCAGCCGCTTTCGATAACGTTAATAGAGCCAAACTATGGACACTCATGTATAACTTGGGAATTGACCCAGACCTCATTAACATCTTAGGGAGCTGCACTGGAACACCACTGCCAAGGTCTGCTATAGCGCAGGGGGGTGAGTACCGATCCCTTCACGTGCTCTGGCGGGGTGAGGCAGGGGTGTATCCTGGCGCCGTTCTTGTTCTCCCTCTACATAAACGGCCTGGAGAGTGCCCTAATAGCACTGGGGACTGACTGCCCAAAGGTAGGTTCGCGTCATCTGCCGGTACTTTTGTACGCAGATGACGCGGTCCTCCTCGCGCGAACAGCAGTCGGTCTCCAGCTCCTAATTAAAGGTTTTGCTGATTTTATGAGGAATTTGGACCTCTCCGTCAACCTGACAAAATCTTTCATTATGGTAGTTGGGAATAAACCACATAAGAAATTTGTGTTCAAATTAGGGGAACATGTCTTGGACACTGTCACCACTTTCCCGTACTTGGGTCTCCTATTTGACGAAAAGATCAAGTTTGCCCCTTTGATTGAGGAGAGGTCTAGGAGACTAGTCTCAGCAAACGGGGCCATATTAAACTTTGCCCGACGAATGGGACGCTGGTCCCCTGAGCAGGTGATGACATTGTATAGGTCGGTCAGCATCTCGAAGGCCATCTATGGAGCGGAGGTGTGGGGTTTCAGGGATGCACAACAGATACAAGGAGAGGAAGACAATTTTTTTAAAAAACTGTTAAAGCTCCCCCTGAGCATCCCAGCAGCAATAACACACAAAGAGCTGGGCACCCCATACATAGCCGACATGATCAGACTGAGACCCATACTGGCCTGGCTTAAAATTTGGTCAAACCCCAATGCGGAATTATCCAGACAGATCATCCAGGATTGTCTGCGGAAAGATAGATGGCTCCAAATCCCCTGGCTGAAATACATTAAAGAAACATTAGGGGTTATTGACCAGCAAAGGTTATTTTTGAACCCCTCAAATGTGGACATCTATAGCAGACATTATGTACAAAAGCAACTACTGGAAAAATATGATTGTAGGAGGATGGAACTTGATTCTATTAAACCCTCGGTAATTGCTCATTCGCTTGTGTGTAATGAAGTGGGCATGGAACCGTATCTCTTTTTAATGTATAGCCAACATGAGAGGTTTTTAATGACTCGTTTTAGGCTCAATCTGTTGCATAATATTTTAGCCTACCCGTCTGGATTTACGCAAACAATTGAGCAGAAGGGTGCCTGCGGCTGCGACAATAGGTCTCCGCAGGACACCCTTCATTTTGTATTACTGTGTCCTTTTTATAAAATACCGCATCAAAGATTTCTGGTGGACATTTTAAAGGACTCAAATATTATCCATGCAAAATCTGCATAATTATTCTTGCAAAGAGCAACTGAAATGCGTACTTTGTTTGCTATTATGAGTTTTCTAAAAATTGTGATGAAACTAAGAAATACAAGGGGTTGACATTGGTGGATGAAACTAAAGGACATTTGCGGCCCCCTGTCAGGCCTACACTCTGTATATATTAACTACAAAAAACTATTTTTAACTTGTCTTTTTTTGTTACAAAATTATGATGTTCAGTATGTTTTTATGTGGTCATGAATTAATATGTATTTTTATGATGGTTTTTAACCTTCAAAATAAATAAAGAACTGAAATGCATACGAACCCGTCCTATTCTCCTTCGGTTTAGATTCCAGCCTGGTTCATCTCCAGAGAACGGCCCACCCACGTCCAGGCAGGATGACTGCATCACGTTTAGTGATGTCAGCAGTTGATGCCTGCTTTCATCAAAAGGTGTCTGCTCATTGGATTTGAATAATTGCGGCTCAGGGCGAGCTGGGGGGTGAGGTGGGGGCAAGGCAGGCTGGTAAACTTCAAGACCTGCTGCTGGGGCCCGTTGGACGGGGAACTCCGACTCTTGGGCAGCTGGGCAGAGGCCGCATTGAGGAGGCATTCGAGTCGCTGCAGGCACAAAAGGCGAGTCTCCGGCCTGTCCTCAAGCAGGCATTTATGAGTGAGGTTGTAAGATTGGCTGATGCTGAGCTCGAGCTGTTGCGGTGTGGAGCGGGTGGGATCGGGCGCAGGTCTGCATGAAAGGTCGGATGCGTGGCTGTCTTCAGAAAGGGACGCTGGTGCCTCTGGAGCGCAGACTGCCACGCGCAGCGAGGGGTCCGAGCAGCTCCTTGGCACCTGACCCACTTCGAGTTGTATCTATGCCAGCGTCTCGCTAATTCTCTCCACCCCAGCCCCACCTTCGGCCCAGAATGACACTTACCCCTGTTGTGCACCGTGCAGGCTTCTTCCGGTGGCTCAGAGGGCATCCTTGGGCTCCATGGCTGCAGCACTTTGACAGGTTTTCACTCCGGGAATATGATGGAAGGCGGTTTGTTAATAGCGGAGTGGCAATTTCATTTATTTACAGGCCCGGACTGGCCATAGTAGGCACCTGGCAATCCCCCGTGCGCCGCATGGGTTGGGGCCGCTTTTGGGCCCCTGGGGACTGTTTTTGTTACAGGGCCGTTTTTGCAGCATAGCTTCAAAATCATCCCTGTAACAAAATCGTCAGAAAACCAGCCCCGGTTGAGTATTACAGTATTTCTTGTATTATTTTTTCTCTTAATGCATATCACTTTGTATTTTCTGTTTGGTATCAATAAACTTGAACTTAAAAAAAAAAAAGATAACCGGCCCGGCAAAGAGCTCAGCGGCACCTCCAACCCCCACCCCCCCCTCCACCCACCCCTTTCCCGGGGAAGGGGGGCCCGAGCACTTTGCCAAGGCTGGTTTTGGCTCCCAGTCCGGCCCTGTTTATTCATGCACTTGCCTCATGGCGCGGCTCTCTCCAGCCCACGCTGAGTGAACTACTGGAAGTTAGCCCAGGTCAACACAATATTCATTTATTTGCCCGAGGTGTGGATTGTGACACTTTCGGCTTCATTTTAAATTCTCCATAGACGTGTTCCGTTCAAGATATACCAGTTTCTGTCCTGCCACTTCCTACCAAACAATCACCCATAGTGTTACAATAAAAATAAAAAAATCTCAAGTCCATATTGGTTGATTGCTGTGGCCTCTACTCCACTCGGGCCTCTTTTATCGGTCACTGGCGACTGGGATTTCCTTGAAGATGTAGTTGCTGAATATGGGGTTGGGCACCGCCATGCCAGTGAGTGGCATTGCCTCCAAAATCTGCATTCTGGATTGCAACAGCTGTGCTTTGGATCCAGCTGCTGGTTGGATGCCGCAGCCCCCTGAGTGCACGCTCAGTGCAGTAGAGACCGCAGCCCCTGAGGGCACGCTCAGTGCAGTAGAGACCGCAGCCCCCTGAGTGCACGCTCAGTGCAGTAGAGACCGCAGCCCCTGAGGGCACGCTCAGTGCAGTAGAGACCGCAGCCCCCTGAGTGCATGCTCAGAGCAGTAGAGACCGCAGCCCCTGAGTGCACGCTCAGTGCCAGAGAGACCGCAGCCCCTGTATGCATGCTCAGTGTAGTAGAGACCGCAGCCCCCTGAATGCATGCTCAGTGCAGTAGAGACCGCAGCCCCTGAGTGCACGCTCAGTGCCAGAGAGACCGCAGCCCCTGTATGCATGCTCAGTGTAGTAGAGACCGCAGCCCCCTGAGTGCACGCTCAGTGCAGTAGAGACCGCAGTCCCCTGAGTGCACGCTCAGTGCAGTAGAGACCGCAGCCCCCTGAGTGCACACTCAGTGCAGTAGAGACCGCAGCCCCTGAATGCACGCTCAGTGCCGTAGAGACCGCAGCCCCTGTATGCATGCTCAGTGCAGTAGAGACTGCAGCCCCTGAATGCATGCTCAGTGCAGTAGAGACCGCACCCCCCTGAGTGCACGCTCAGTGCAGTAGAGACCACAGCCCCCTGAGTGCATTCTCAGTGCAGTAGAGACCGCAGCCCCCTGAGTGCACGCTCAGTGCAGTAGAGACCGAAGCCCCTGAATGCATGCTCAGTGCAGTAGAGACCGCAGCCCCCTGAGTGCAAACTCAGTGCAGTAGAGACCGCAGCCCCTGAATGCACTCTCAGTGCAGTAGAGACCGCAGCCCCTGAATGCATGCTCAGTGCAGTAGAGACCGCAGCCCCTGAGTGCACGCTCAGTGCTGTAGAGACCGCAGCCCCCTGAGTGCATGCTCAGTGCAGTAGAGACCGCAGCCCCCTGAGTGCACACTCAGTGCAGTAGAGACCGCAGCCCCCTGAGTGCACGCTCAGTGCAGTAGAGACCGCAGCCCCCTGAGTGCAAACTCAGTGCAGTAGAGACCGCAGCCCCTGAATGCACTCTCAGTGCAGTAGAGACCGCAGCCCCTGAATGCATGCTCAGTGCAGTAGAGACCGCAGCCCCTGAGTGCACGCTCAGTGCTGTAGAGACCGCAGCCCCCTGAGTGCATGCTCAGTGCAGTAGAGACCGCAGCCCCCTGAGTGCACGCTCAGTGCAGTAGAGACCGCAGCCCCCTGAGTGCACGCTCAGTGCAGTAGAGACTGCAGTCCCCTGAGTGCACGCTCAGTGCAGTAGAGACCGCAGCCCCCTGAGTGCACGCTCAGTGCAGTAGAGACCGAAGCCCCTGAATGCATGCTCAGTGCAGTAGAGACCGCAGCCCCCTGAGTGCACACTCAGTGCAGTAGAGACCGCAGCCCCTGAATGCACTCTCAGTGTAGTAGAGACCGAAGCCCCTGAATGCATGCTCAGTGCAGTAGAGACCGCAGCCCCCTGAGTGCAAACTCAGTGCAGTAGAGACCGCAGCCCCTGAATGCACTCTCAGTGCAGTAGAGACCGCAGCCCCTGAATGCATGCTCAGTGCAGTAGAGACCGCAGCCCCTGAGTGCACGCTCAGTGCTGTAGAGACCGCAGCCCCCTGAGTGCATGCTCAGTGCAGTAGAGACCGCAGCCCCCTGAGTGCACACTCAGTGCAGTAGAGACCGCAGCCCCCTGAGTGCACGCTCAGTGCAGTAGAGACCGCAGTCCCCTGAGTGCACGCTCAGTGCAGTAGAGACCGCAGCCCCCTGAGTGCACGCTCAGTGCAGTAGAGACCGCAGCCCCCTGAGTGCACGCTCAGTGCAGTAGAGACTGCAGTCCCCTGAGTGCACGCTCAGTGCAGTAGAGACCGCAGCCCCCTGAGTGCACCCTCAGTGCAGTAGAGACCGAAGCCCCTGAATGCATGCTCAGTGCAGTAGAGACCGCAGCCCCCTGAGTGCACACTCAGTGCAGTAGAGACCGTAGCCCCTGAATGCACTCTCAGTGTAGTAGAGACCGCAGCCCCCGAATGCATGCTCAGTGCAGTAGAGACCGCAGCCCCTGAATACACGCTCAGTGCAGTAGAGACCGCAGCCCCTGAATGCATGCTCAGTGCAGTAGAGACCGCAGCCCCCTGAGTGCACGCGCAGTGCAGTAGAGACCGCAGTCCCCAGAGTGCATGCTCAGTGCAGTAGAGACCGCAGCCCCCTGAGTGCACGCTCAGTGCAGTAGAGACCGCAGCCCCCTGAGTGCACGCTCAGTGCAGTAGAGACTGCAGTCCCCTGAGTGCACGCTCAGTGCAGTAGAGACCGCAGCCCCCCTGAGTGCATGCTCAGTGCAGTAGAGACCGCAGCCCCCTGAGTGCACGCTCAGTGCAGTAGAGACCGCAGCCCCCTGAGTGCACGCTCAGAGCAGTAGAGACCGCAGTCCCCGGAGTGCACGCTCATTGCAGCAGAGACCGCAGCCCCCTGAGTGCTAGCTCAGTGCAGTAGAGACCGCAGCCCCCTGAGTGCACACTCAGAGCAGTAGAGACCGCAGTCCCCTGAGTGCACGCTCAGTGCAGTAGAGACCGCAGCCCCCCTGAGTGCATGCTCAGTGCAGTAGAGACCGCAGCCCCCTGAGTGCAAGCTCAGTGCAGTAGAGACCGCAGCCCCCTGAGTGCACGCTCAGAGCAGTAGAGACTGCAAACTCAGGCCAGGTGGGAGGAGGGAGGGTCCTGCCATTTGGATTAGATTGTTCCTTTGGAACTCTGCTTGCGTTATCAGCTTCGTGGTGCTATGCTTATCCCATGCTGTTATTTAATGAAATCCGTAAGAAAGAAATTTTTAAAGGTAGCAAGCACACATCTTTTCTTCAAGCGGGCATGAGGTGAGCAGGATTCTTCCGCCCGGACATCTGTAGAGAACGTGATTGGGTTGCAGGTGGACAGGAGAGCTCATCTGTTGTGGACTCTTGATACTTGTTTGTGTGACCAGTCTCATTTCATTTTGGTGGTTCTTTTAACCGCCAGGCTGTGGCCGGAATTCCGCGCCTGTGCGGCACATTCCGATCGCGGGCGTGGTCATGACAGCTACCGGCCGTCATCAGCACACACCCACCGTAACTCATGACGGCCGGGAGCCGTCATCAGCACCAAACGGGTTAAAAGTCCAACATCTAATAGAGCACGACCTAGATTAATTGAACATTTAGTCGCATAGCAGTTCCCAAACAGCGACCTCACCATGCACTTCACATGCATGAAAAGAAATATCGAAGTGTCGAGCTGACGTGTGTGTGTGCATACCTGTGTGTGTGTGTGTGTGTGTGGGTGGGTGCATGTGTGTGTGTGTGTGTATATATATATATGAAAACCAAATCCTGGATTGAATAAAGCAAACTTCTTCACCAGGAACGGACCACCACAAAAGGTTTTAAGTTCAGTGCAATTTATTGAAGCCTTCTCACAACATGACGCGTTTCAGCCGGGTTGCCCCGGCCTTGATCACATGACGTGCCAGGAAAAAACACCACCCATAAATACTATGAGACATTTTAAAACCCTCCCATTTTTATCATGGAAAGAGTAAATAGACTGAAAGTCATTTTGAAAGTGCACAGTGCAATCATACATATTCAAGTCCTAAAATCTTATCAAAAACTATAGTTCAACAATTAAAATTGTACATTGTTAAACATATTTTAAACATTTCTACAAATATTTAGAAAAAAGAAATTATAATATTATTTCATTATAATCAGAAAAAATCCGGGACAAGTGCCCAAATCCAAATTCATTGAAAGGACTACAAATGTGTTGCATAACTTAACAAAAAATGCTCATAGTAGAAGTACCCACTGTGCAAATAGTGAAATGTAGCTGGATTAACAGCCATTCATTAATAAAATAATTAAAATCAAACAAGTGTGCGGATGCGAACATCAAGCAAGCTTTGCAAAACATAGGGAAAGATAGAATTTTCAGCTTATCCCTGATAACCTAGGTTCTAACGTGAAAATCGAAAGGATTAGATCTTAGCGTTGTACAAATATATGAATAAAACTAGGCAATTTCAGTGGGATCATTATAGAGTACATTACATTTCATCAAATATTTACAGTGGATTAATAACCCTCTGCCAGAAAGTCCATCAGCCAAACTAGAACAAGCTAGAAAAACCAATAAAATATCACAGAATAAAAGGTTACATTAAAAATCCATTATTTTCAATAAATAAAATACCCATAATTTAAAACCTAAATTCATATAAATACACACACACAGCTTGTATTTAACGACCACAATTAATAATAAATAGACATATCATAATTGTAGATAAGAATAAGATTTTCAAAAAAGAGGATAGGTGCCTGATAATAAGCCTAATATCAGCTAAACATATATCTATACAGAACCAACACTATTTGTATGTTATAAAGAATGGACCAAATCCTCCCCTGTGTTTAGACCATTAGGTATTTTGGTGTTAAGTCTAACTATGTAATGACTCTCTAACTGGCGAAGTTTCTTCTCTCTATCTCCACCACGTATTGATTTAGGAACAGAGTCAATTACATAGTACCTTAAATCCTCCAATTTATTCTGATGTACAAGTTTGAAATGACGGGCAACCGGATATGATGGATCCGAATTCACGATTGCCCGCAAGTTAAACACAGGGGGCCTCATTTATGAGGCCTTGCGTCAGTTTTGCGCTGCGGATGCGTCACTTTTTGTGACGCATCGGCATCGTAAAACATGCGCCTTGTTGCGCCATATTTAAAAAGTGACGCATCTAGGTAGATGCGTCACTTTTTAAACCCCTGCGCCACATTATACCTGCGCCAGGTATAATGTATGCAGAGGGGGCGTTCCCCCGCAAAAAGCCTCGTAATAGTGACGCAGTGAAATCTATGAGATTTCACTGCGTCACTTTTAGGATGCGGTTGCGTCAAAATCTTGCGCCTGCCTCACAGCAGGCGTAAGACTGACGCAAGCCCTTTCACATGGGGCTTTCCCCATGTGAAAGGACGCATTGCTGGAGTTGCGTCACTTTTGTGACACACTCCAGCAATGCGTCACTTTTGCGCTTACAGATGCGTCAGAAATACTGACGTATCTGTAACTCCTTGCGACATGATGCGTCATACATTAAATATGACGCATCATTGGTGTCGCAAGGAGTGCGCAGTGAAAAGTGACGCATCGCTGTTTTCACGCAGCGATGCGTCACTTTTCATAAATGAGGCCCAGGGAGTTTGGTACTGCCGACATATGAAAGACGACACGTTCACTCCAAAACATATACCGCACAATCAGTTTTGCAGGTATAATAACCGTTTATTTTGTTGGGCATGTCTGAGAAAGGATCCAAAAAAGAATGTTTATTGATTCCAAACTTACAAGCCCGACAAGAAAAGCATTTTACAAAACCCCTCTCATCGGTAAACCAATTCCTTTTATCAATCACCTCAGGGCTAGTTTTAACTAAAACATCTCTCATTGACGGGGCTCTTCTGAAGGTGATAGTAGGCTGATTTAAAAGCTCCGGGGACAAAGTAATGTCAGTATGTAAGATGGGCCAGAGTCTGCTGACAATTTTCCTAATGGCCTGCTCCTGACTACTAAAAGTAGTAATCAATCTTACTGTTGGTAAAACGGTTATTTTGGCAGGAGTCTCATCAATTTCTTCATACCATCTATTGGAACACCTGTATTCAATTTGTCAAACACCCATTGTAGATCTTTAGCATTATATCCTCTATTTAAAAATCTCTCCTTAGATTCATTTAAACAGATGTCTAAATCCTCTTTTCTACTACAGATCCTCTTAATACGTAAGAACTCCCCGTAAGGAATACTTTTTATGAGATGCCTAGGGTGAGCACTGCTTGCATGAAGGATGGAATTTCCTGCTGTGGCTTTACGATGTAATTTTGTACAAATATTCCTTTTGTCTACAAACACCTCTACATCTAAAAATTCTACCCTAGAGTCGCTGACTTGTGCTGT
The DNA here is from genome assembly GCF_964263255.1 of Lissotriton vulgaris. Taxonomy (NCBI): domain Eukaryota; kingdom Metazoa; phylum Chordata; class Amphibia; order Caudata; family Salamandridae; genus Lissotriton; species Lissotriton vulgaris. The sequence continues at coordinate 1,562,830,339 of NC_141696.1, forward strand.
AAATTCCACATTGAGGGAATTGCTATTAATCTTCCTGACAAATTCCAATGCAGACTCCTTTGAGCCCTTCCACACGACGAACACGTCATCGATGAAACGCCACCATCTGATGACGTGTTCCGAAAAATCATCTGTATGGGTCTGCATGAGGACGTGCTTCTCCCACCAGCCAACGTGCAAGCACGCATAGCTGGGAGAGAAGCACGCCCCCTTAGCCACCCCTCTAAGTTGCTGAAACAATTCCTTATTAAAAATAAAGAAATTATTAGTTAAACACAATTCCGTCATATGGAGTAACATTTTGTTGTGTTCATTATAAAAGATATTTCTGTTGGCCAGGAAGAATTGAATAGCATTCAGGCCATCTTGATGGTTTATGCTCGTATATAAGGAACAGATGTCCATCACTAAGAAGTGATAGCCATCCTCCCAGATTACCTCTTTAAGTTTCTCCAAGAAATGGCCTGTATCACGAATAAAAGAAGGCAAGTCAGCGACATAGTCATGGAGAAAAAAATCAACGTACTTAGACATTGATTCAAGCAGGCTACCTTGAGCCGAAATAATTGGACGTCCTGGTACTGGGGTTGTCTGTTTATGTACTTTAGGGAGTAAATATAAGGTTGGAGTAATTGGATGCTCTGTTCTTAAAAAAGTGTACTCATCCTTATCGATCAAACTCTCCCTCTTCCACTTCGATAGTTCTTTAAAAATCTGATCCTTGACTTTCAATAAGATGGGAAAAGCTACCTGCTTATAACAATTTACATCACTCAATTGTTTTCTAGCCTCTTCCAGATATGTGTGTGTATATATATATATATATATATATATATATATATATATATATATATATATATATATATATATATATATATATATATATATATATATATATATTCACTGAAAAAAACATAGGTTTCACACCAGTTATAGTTAGGTGGAAATTTTACTCGCATAAAACCATTGAAATTCCCACGTTATAGTTAGCTGGACTCACTATAACTTGCGCGTGCAATGCACTGCTGATGACGTCACATATTACATCACTCATGACATGGTCAGCGACATCACTCATGACATCACTGATGACATCTCAAATGACATCACTGATGACAACATCCTTGTGACAAAGTGGCAGACCTCCTATCAGCATAAAATAACCTTTGACACACACATTCAAAAATAGAAACTAACATTTTCTTAAAAAAGGAGAAACCAATACCAATTACAACAAGTTATTAGGTAATTCCAACATCTACATACACATCCACTCATTCACCAACAGTTCTATATAGTCACTCATGCATGTACTTACTCATCATATGTACTCATACACCTATACATCCTGTTACAAACTAATACTCATCCATATAGTTACTCACACACAAATTCACACATGCAAATAAACTATCAAAAAACCATTTACTTGTTTATACTGCTATATGCACACCACTACACATACTTCTACAGAAACGGAAACATATTTACTCTCTTAAACAATCAATTATAAAAAACACATACTCACTAACCCACCCATTTACACAATCATCCACCCATACAGTCTTGCACACATGCTGTCTTCAAAATACATACAAATAGTGAGTCACTCATTCATGCATCTGTGCTCTAAGTAATATCCCCCACCGAACCATACAGACACTGATACTGATACTCAAAAAAACAACTAATAACCCATATACACACTCATGCAGCTACTCACCAACCCATGCAGCCACTTATACACAAAGTGAGACACAGATACAGATATTTAAATATTTAAACATTACTCGCTAATATATGTATTCACTAAGATACATTTAATAAGTCAGTTAACCAATCAATTTTACACAAAAAAACATCCATTTAGACATTTATTTACCCATTTATTCTTCCATCAACCTTTAGATATACATATATAAAAAATATTTATTTTTCAGAAAGATACACATTCACTGGATGATGTCATCAGTGATGTCATTTGAGAATGTCATGAGTGATGTCATGAGTGATGTCACTGACCATGTCATGAGTGATGTAATATGTGACGTCATCAGCAGTGCATTGCACGCGCAAGTTATAGTGAGTCCAACTAACTATAACGTGGGAATTTCAATGGTTTTATGCAAGTAAAATTTCCACCTAACTATAACTGGGGTGAAACCTATGGTTTTTTCAGTGAATTTAATAGGTTTTTTTCCAATCAAGATGACTTCAGGTGTGCTGTAAGACTGTTAGCGTTCTAGTTGTTCTTTAGAACACTCTGCGACATTCTGTCATTGGGCTATAGTTGGGCTACATCTGGCTGATATTTGGGCTACATTTGGGCTCTTTTGTCTCTGGTGGCCATCTTGGGAGACTGCATATCAGAATTTTTTTAATGAAATATAAGAGGATTTGAGAAGTCACTCAAAATGTGCCCTAATTTTTCTTTCTTCAGCACTAATCATAATTTCTATGGCAAAATGAACCCCCTCATTTTGTTCCTTTGCAAATTAAATGTTTTAAGTGTTAACACTTTATTCCAATCAAGATGACTTCAGGTGTGCCATACTTTTGTCATAAGTAGGACTGTTAGCGCTCTATTTGTTCTTTAGAACACTCTGGGACATTCTGTCATTGGGCTATAGTTGGGCTACATCTGGCTGATATTTGAGCTACGTTTGTTTTTTTTGTCTCTGGTGGCCATCTTTGGGCTACATTGGGCTACACTGGGCTACATTTGGGCTCTAACATATATATAGCCTGTTGGACAGGCCACATGACGGGCTTGCCCCCTCCCCGCATGACAGAGCCGGGACGTCAGCTCTCCAGGTGCCACCCACCGAAGCAACTCACACTCCGTCCCCTACGGGACTCCTACTCCCGGACATCTCTGTATCACGGGCCCGGGCCACCGTCAGCACCATTGCCCGGCCCGGCCGCCATCTTGGACACTGCACCACGAGGCCGCGTGGCCTCAGCCCGACCCCAACCCTGGGCCTGGCCAGGCCCCGACATCCCGGCACCACCATCCTCCCAGGAGGTGAACGGCCCACTTGGCAGGTCAATGGGAGAAAGAAGTGTCGATGGTTCTCCCCTGCCAGGTGCCGATCGCCCCCAGCCTCCCCGGGCGCTGACTCCACCCTCCTGCTGGGTGTCTGGACTCCCTCATCCCGGACCTCCCGACCCCCAAGTGCGAGGGTCCGGACATCAAATGCCGCCAGACCTATAACTGGGGCAGCCCCAGAGCAGGAAGGCAGTTGTATCCTGGAGTCGAGAGACACCGAGAAGAACTCATCCTTGACGGACTGCTGGTGCTGCCGCAGCCCTACCTTGTGAACTATCGTCCTGCCGCTGGCGCTGCCACGGCCCTCTGCAACCTACATCCTCGTCGGGACTTGCTGGCGCTGCCGCGACCCGTTGTAACTACCATCTTTGTTGGGACCTGCTGGCGCTGCCGCGATCCGTTGTAATCACCGTCTTCGTTAGGACCGGCTGGCGCTGCCGAGATCCGTTGTATCTACCACCTTCATCGGGACCTGCTGGCGCTGCCGAGGCCCGTCCCTCAAGAAACACCGAGCTCGAGGATTGTGAGCTACTCATCATCTCATCGCAACTACCAGTTTGGTAATAAGACTGTCCCGCTACCCCCTTTTCCCATCCAAGAGACTAGAATCGAGGGGACCCCTGAGTCCAGACCTCCTTGTACCATTCTACCGTACTTCAAGATTGCTTATAAAGAACGTTAAATCTTATCTTTGTGTGGTGCCTATCTGTGGGGGGGAAGTTACTTGTCTGTACGATCGCTGGAGACGGCTCTCCCCGGAGACCTCTCCCCTTGTCCTCGGCCGACCCTCCAGGTCCCGTCTAACATAGCCCAATGTCTAGACCCTTCCCTTCCTTCCAATTTCCGACCCATTTCTCTTCTTCCCTACCTCGGCAAGATCCTTGAAGCCCATGTCACTTCCTGCCTCTCCACTTATATAGAGGAGAGTGGCCTTCTTGCATCCCATCAAGCAGGATTCCGCCCGGGCCACTCCACGGAGATGGCCGTCCTCGCAGTCTTGGACGAGCTCAAGGGGAAAGCCGACTCTAATCTCCCCCAAGCCTTGGTCCTCCTCGATCTGTCCGCTGCGTTTGACACGGTTGATCATTCCATCCTTCTCGACCGTGTCAGCGCAGCGGGCGTTCAAAGTGCGGCCTTTTCCTGGCTGGCGTCCTTCCTTCGGGATAGGTCCCAGGCAGTTCATCTCCCCGGCTTTTCTGCTCCACTCCGCTCAGTCACTTGTGGCGTTCCCCAAGGCTCTTCTCTTTCCCCTCTTCTTTTCAATCTCTATATTCATCCCCTCATCACCTCTCTTCTTGAGCTGGGGGTCTCTGTGTACAACTACGCAGATAACCTCCAGCTCGTCCTTGATCTTTCTTCTACTCCTGATTCCCTTTCCAAGTTCTGTTCCACTTTAATTTTCATTTCTGACTGGATGAGCGCCAACCATCTGAAGCTCAATCCAGATAAGACGGAACTTGTTCTCACTGGTGGTCCCTCCAATCCTTGGTCCCCTGCACACTGGCCCCTTTCTTTTGGTCCCCCCTGGTGCCTGCTTCCTCTGTCCGCACTCTTGGGATTAAGGTCAGTCATGACCTATCAATGCACAGTCAGATCAGTTCTGTGGTGTCTTCTTGTTTCCTTTCTCTTCGTTTAATTCGGAAAATTTCACGCTTTTTTTCTACCGATGCACTTAAATCCATAGTCATGGCCCTTGTCATCTCCCGCCTTGACTATGGGAATAGCCTGTACGTGGGCATACCTGCTTACGAATCCCGCCGTCTACAGGCCATCCAAAATCAAGCTGCTCGTCTCATCCTTTCCTTCCCTAAATCTTCACACATCACCCCGGTTCTCAAATCACTTCACTGGCTCCCTGTTCGCTTCAGATCCTTTTTCAAACTGGCCTGTCTAGCTTTTCGGGCTCATTCCCGCTCTGCGCCCCTGTTCATCACCTGTCTTGTTTCTTCTCATGTCCCTGTCCGCACTCTTCGCTCCTCTTCTCTTTCTCTTCTTTATATCCCTCGCTTCCGTAAATTCAGAACAGGGGGCACTCGATTCTCAGTCCTGGCCCCCCAGTTCTGGAACAGCCTTCCTCTTTCCATCCGCTCCATTCCCATCTACACTCACTTCCGCAAAGCTCTTAAAACCTTTCTTTTCTCTCAGGCATTCCCCTCTTAAATCTCCCTGGGTCCCCTCTGTTGAGTTCTGATCAGGTCCCCAGCGCCAGGAAGCCGCTCGGCCATCGTGCGCTTTATTAAATATTTTATTCATTCAATGTAGCCCAATATATATTTTAAGTTAATTTTCGTAAAAACCACTGGAGCACATATCTTGAGACCTAGCAAAGGCACATCGGGCTACCAGTCCCTACAATTTTGCCAAGTTTGGTGAAAATCCATTCAGCCGTTCGGGCTAAAAGTGAGTTTGACCGCCCTTTGGAAATTAACATGGAGAAAACACGTTTTGGGACCCCCCTTTTATCTCGGCCCTCGCTTGACGAATCCCCCCCACATTTTCAGGGAAGGAGAGGAGCGGGCCACGAACTTTGAGAAATTCGTGAAGATTCGTCCACCGGCGCCAAAGTTATTCCCAATAGAATGTTGCGGATTTCCTATGGAAAGTAGATCCTAACTATAACTACCTACTGGCGACTGCCAGTAGGTAATGTGTGTGTGTGTATATATCTGTGCATGTGTGTGTATATATGTGCATGTGTGTGTGTATATATATATGTGTGTGTGTGTGTATATATATATGTGTGTGTGTGTGTGTGTATATATATATATATATATGTACGTGTGTGTATACATATACATGTGTGTGTGTGTATATATATGTGCGTGTGTGTGTATATATATATTCACTTAATAAAACATAGGTTTCAGGCCTTATATAGTTAGGAATTAGCATTTTAAAAACCTTGCAAATTCACTTAAAAAACCATAGGTTTCAGGCCTTATATAGTTAGGAATTAGCATTTAAAAAACCATTGAAATTGCTCCTTTATAGTTAGTTGTACTAACTATATTTCGCGCACCCGCAATCCACTGCTGATGATGTCACATATTACATCATTCATGACATGGTCAGTGACATCACTGATGACATCACTGATGACATCTCAAATGACATCACTGATGACATCTCATTTGACATCACTGATGACATCATCCAGTGACTGTGTGTTTCTATAAAGTTTAAATATGTTTGACATATCTAAGAATGAGTGGATGTATAAGTGTCTGGATGAAGGATTTAGTAGGTGCGTGACTGACTGTATGAGTGAGTGATTAAATGTGTCTTACTTAATGCATGGTTTAGTGACTAAACTGTCTGAATGTGTGCATCAGTATGTCTGTTGTTGTGTAAGCTGCTGCATGTGTTGATCAGTAGCTATATGAGTGGCTATATGGGTTATTGATTGGTTGCCCAAGTATTTGAATGGGAGACTGAGTGTGTGTGTGGGTGGCTGGGAGGTGTGTGACTTTGTGCATAGATGTGTGAGCAGTTGATTCAATAGGTGTATGAGTTCAAGAGTGCATGTGGAAACAGCTATATGGGCGGTTGACTGTGTGCATAGGTGTGTTGGTGAGTGAATCGATATCTCAGTGCTACATGTCCAAGTAAGTACATATGTAAAACACAGTGCATGTGAGAGTTGGCATATATAAATGACTATACATGAGAGCCAGTGAATGTGCGAGAGGCTGTATGGATCATTGTGTACTTGTATCAGTGATTGTATAAGAGAGTAAGTATGTGTTAGTATATGTTTGAATAAGTAAGGTAAGGTGTTGTGTGTATAACTGTATAGTTGAGGAAATGGAAGTGTGATTGATTCTTTGCATGACTGACTAGGTGTGTGAGTAACTCCATGGATGAGTGGCAGTGTGTGAGTGTCTGTATAGGTGTATGAGTGCATATGATAGTGTTGTATTGATGAGTGACTGTATGTATGAGTGATTCTATGGGTGAATGAGTGAATGTGTGTGCAGACCTAGGAATCAGTGAGTGTGTATGTTGTAACTGGTATTGGTGTGTCAATGGTTTCAAGAATGGTAGTCTGTATTTAACACTGGGTGTATCAAAGGTTATATTAGAGTGTGAGGAGGTGCATCGTATTATCACATGAATGATATCATCAGTGATGTGATCAGTGATGTCAATTGAGATGTCATCAGTGATGTCATTTGAGATGTCATCAGTGATGTCATCAGTGATGTCACTGACCATGTCATGAATGATGTAATATGTGACATCATCAGCAGTGGATTGCGGGTGCGCGAAATATAGTTAGTACAACTAACTATATAGGAGCAATTTCAATGTTTTTTTAAATGCTAATTCCTAACTCTATAAGGTCTTAACCTATGGTTTTTTAAGTGAATTTGCAAGGTTTTTAAAATGCTAATTCCTAACTATATAAGGCCTGAAACCTATGGTTGTTTAAGTGAATTTGCAAGGTTTTTTAAATGCTAATTCCTAACTATATAAGGCTTGAAACCTATGTTTTTTTCGGTGAATTTGCAAGGTTTTTTAAATGCTAAATCCTAACTATATCAGGCGTGAAACCTATATTTTTTTTCAATAAATGTAAAAGGTTTTGTAAATGCTAATTCTATTAGCGGATAACGTTTATATATGTTATTATCCTTCTGGGACCACCTGAGCAGCCATCTTGTTTCTCAGGATAAGTGAGGCACAAGAAAGCACAAAACAAGAGTGGAAAATGCAAAAAGGGGGCAGGGTTGAGACCTCCTGACCCCCTAGCCCTTCTCAGGGGGTCCCAGAAGGACCACCAAGTGCCCTACGCGTACGGTGCGCGTACCCCGCGATGTATTTATTTATTTATTTATTTGCCCTTGAGGGTCCTTTCGGGACCCCCTGAGAAGAGCTAGAGGGTTGGGGGGTCTCTACCCTGCCCCCTATTTGTGTTTTCCACTCTTGTTTTGGGCTCTCTTGTGCCTCAGTTCTCCTGAAAAACAAGATGGTGGCCAACACTTCCTGGTTTGGACAGTTTGGAATGTTGACAGTCGACTGCCAGCCAATCAGAAACTCGCTCGCGCACGTAACGGTACGCGTACCGTACACGTACGGTGGGCGTATGGAGAGAAATATAGATATATAATTTGATCAAATTCAATTTTCTCAACAACTACTGGAGGGATTTTCACCAAATATAGCAAAAGGCACTACTGCATACCTGTCCCTACCATTTTGCCAAGTTTGGTGTAATTCCGTTCAGCCGTTCGGGCTGTAGCCGTGTCTAAAGGTCCCATAGAAAATGCCATTTGAAAAATTTCAAATTCAATTTTCTCAAGAACTACTGGAGGGATTTTCACCAAACATAGCAAAGGCACATCTGCATACCAGGCCCTACCATTTTGCCAAGTTTTGTGTAATTCCATTCAGCTGTTCGGGCTGTAGCCGTGTCTAAAGGTCCCTATAGAAATTAACATGGGGAAAACACGTTTTGGGACCCCCCTTTCGGCCCCCGCTTGACGAATCCCCCCAAAACTTTCAGGGAAGGAGCGGAGCTGGCCAAAATTCTGGAAAATTACACACAGATTCCTCAATCAGCGCCAAATTTATCCCCAATAGAATGTTGAGCGCATATAGATGTATAATTTGCTCAAATTCATTTTCTCAGCAACTACTGGAGGGATTTTCACCAAATATAGAAAAGGCACTACTGCATACCTGTCCCTATCATATTGCCAAGTTTGGTGTAATTCCGTTCAGCCATTCGGGCTGTAGCCGTGTCTAAAGGTCCCATGGAAAATGCAATTTGAAAAATTTCAAATTCAATTTTCTCAAGAACTACTGGAGGGATTTACACCAAACATACAAAAGACACTGCTGCATACCAGTCCCTACCATTTTTCCAAATCTGGTGTAATTCCGTTCAGCCGTTCGAGCTGTAGCCTTGTCAGAATGTCCCTATGGAAATTAACATGGGAAAACACGTTTTGGGACCCCCTTTTTTCTCGGCCCCCGCTTGACGAATCCCCCCGAAACTTTCAGGGAAGGAGCGGAGCACAGCGAGGCAAATTTAAAGAAAATTACAGGCAGATCCCTCAATCGGTGCCAAAGTTATTCTCAATAGAATGTTTGGAATTTCCTATGGTAACTAGGTCCTAACTATATATACCTACTGGCGACCGCCAGTAGGTAATATATATATATGTGTGTGTATATATATGTGCGTGTGTGTGTATATATATATATGTGTGTGTATATATATGTGCATGTGTGTGTATATATATTTATATATGTGTGTGTGTGTATATATATATATATGTGTGTGTGTGTGTATATATATATATATGTGTGTGTGTGTGTATATATATATATATATATATATATATGTGTGTGTGTGTATATATATATGTGCGTGTGTGTATATATATATATGTGCGTGTGTGTATATATATATGTGTGTGTGTATATATATATTCAATGAAAAAACCATTGGTTTTAGGCCATATATAGTTAGGAATTAGCATTTACAAAACCTTATTTTACTCGCATAAAACCATTGAAATTCCATATATAGTTAGAAGCGCTAACTATATATCGCGCACCCGCAATCCACTGCTGATGATGTCACATATTACATCATTCATGACTTGGTCAGTGACATCACTGATGACATCACTGATGACATCTCAAATGACATCACTGATGACATCACTGATGACAACACCCAGTGACTGTATGTTTCTGTAAAGTTAAAATATCTCTTACATATTGAAGAATGAGTGGATGTATAAGTGTCTGGATGAAGAATTTAGTAGGTGCATGACTGACTGTATGAGTGAGTGATTAAATGTGTCTCACTGAGTGCATGGGTTAGTGACTAAACTGTCTTAATTTGTGCATCAGTATGTTTGTTGTTGTGTAAGCTGCTGCATGTGTTGATCAGTAGCTATAAGAGTGGCCATATGGGTTATTGATTGGTTGCCCAAGTATTTGAATGGGAGGCTGAGTGTGTGTGTGTGGGTGGCTGGGAGGTGCGTGACTCTGTGCATAGATGTGTAAGCAGTTGATTCACTAGGAGTATGAGTTCAAGAGTGCATGTGGAAACAGCTATATGGGCGGTTGACTGTGTGCATGAGTGTATTGGTGAGTGAATGGATTTCTCATTGCTACATGTGCAAGTAAGTACGTATGTAAAACACAATACATGTGAGAGTTGAGATATATAAATAACTGAACATAAGAGCCAGTGAATGTGTGAGTGGCTGTATCGATCACTGTGAGCTTGTATCAGGGATTATATAAGAGAATAAATATGTGTTATTATATGTTTGAATAAGTAAGATGTGTATAACTTTATAGTTGAGGAAATGGAGGTGTGATTGATTCTTTGCATGACTGAGTAGGTGTGTGAGTAACTCCATGGATGAGTGACAGTCTGTGAGTGTCTGTTTATACTGAGTGTATGTAAGGTTATATTAGAGTCTGAAGAGGTTCATTGTATTATCACATAAGTGATGTGATCAGTGATGACAAATGAGATGTCATCAGTGATGTCATTTGAGTTGTCATCAGTGATGTCATCAGTGATGTCATTTGAGATGTCATCAGTGATGTCATTTGAGTTGTCATCAGTGATGTCATTTGAGATGTCATCAGTGATGTCATCAGTGATGTCACTGACCATGTCATGAATGATGTAATATGTGACATCATCAGCAGTGGATTGCGGGTGCGCGATATATAGTTAGCGCTTCTAACTATATATGGAATTTCAATGGTTTTATGCGAGTAAAATAAGGTTTTGTAAATGCTAATTCCTAACTATATATGGCCTAAAACCAATGGTTTTTTCATTGAATTTTCAAGGTTTTCTAAATGCAAATTTCTAACTATATATCCACTATAACCTATGGTTTTTTCTGTGAATTTCATTGGTTTTTTAATAGCAAATATGAAAAGCTTTAAAATGTCAAGTACGTGATAGATAAAAACATTTTCGTATTTATGCACGCTGATGTGCTTTGAACGCTGCACCCCCCCCCCTCCCCTCTTTTGTCTTAGTAGTACTCTCTCTTTGCAGATACTGAAGGGTAGTTAACGCAGGCCTTTACCCCCGTTGTAATCCGTCGTGCCTCCTTGTCTCTCCATTTGATTGATTGTTGTCCAAGCATTTACTGTTTTAGAATTGGTTCTCTTTGGATCATTCTCTATTTACAAACAAGCACAAAGTCGCAATACTCTGTTTAGTCTTTGCAGATAGTGAAAAATCGTGTAAAATAATAAAAGTAATCGAGCAAAATCAGTAGGCCACTAATTAGATCTCTTTTTGACCTCGCTAAAATAGAAATATTAGGAACAACCCTTCATGAGAAATACGAAAATAGTGAGATGAACTGAGCTCCACACCATGAGGACTGCAAGACAGCTCGGCTCCATCACCCATACCGCACAAAATAACGACAAACCCTATGCAAATATTAAAAATATAGACAACACACCAGCAAAGAAACAGGGTAAAACATTTTATTAAAAAACTATTTACATAACGTTGTTTTATAAGATGATGTCAGTAGTGGACCGATGTGTGAATAGATCGAAAACAGCACAAGGCTCCAAGATCCAGATGACAAGCTCCTGGATGTTGGGTGCCATAGTTTAGAGTTCTGAATTTCAGCCTTTTTCAATGCCTGTGCTTTGTTGAATCAAAATGGCGGCTTGACACAAAACTGACTCAAACGTTGCTACTGATGCTATGCAGACCAAAACTGGTTTTCAGTTTGTACATTTTTCTAGATTTTTCAATCCAAGTTTGGTTGACTTTGTAGAACGATGGCTTCAGATTTTCAACATACGGTGTGGTGGCGCTGACTGGGAGGGGGCGCTTCGCTCCTGCCCCCTCCCCAAGTAAGATTTTCATACGTGAAAGTACGTTAATGGTTTTGGTCCCTGAGATGCTTCGATGTCACTACCATTCTCAAATAGCATAAGTTCTGGATGTTGGGTGCCATAGTTAAGAGTTCTGAGCACTGCTTGTAACACTGTCTGAAGCTTATTTCCACCTACTGCAGCTTCACTATTCTCAAAGTAAGTGAGTGTCGTTTGTGGACCTGACTGCATTAGAAAACAATGTGATATGTTACCTTCCTAAACAGCTTGACGGAGGCCCCTGAGGGGCGGTGTGATGGCCATGGACTCGGAGAAGACGCTTGGCTCCGACACCCTCCCCAAGTCTTATAGCACTGGTGTAGCCTGAGATCGCCCCCGACATAGGCGGCCGGCTCCCGGGGTCCGGCTGAACTTTTTGCCTTTTGATGACTCTTCAATTCTGGACCTTGTCCCACAATCCGTTTGACCTGAAGACAAGCTGTAGTGGGGCGCCCCTTTATCGTTTTAGTTGCCATTCCGCCCGCTTTTGCTACACTGTGCCTCTTCCGCCATTCAGCTGTTTACCGCCCGCTCTTGCGACTACAGCGTCTCGCTCACCATGTAGTTTAGATGCGCCCGCTCTTGCGGTGCAGCGATAGGCGGCTGCCACAGGACTCTCAAAATGGCGGCCGGCTCTTCGGTTTTGGGCCTGGTCCACTAAAATGGCCCTGGGACACCTTGGAACTCGGACGCTTGTCTGCTAGGGCTTGGGTCCCATTCTCGAAAAGCGTCCCCTCAGCCGTGAAGATTCTACAAAAGTCTTGGGGGCCTCCGACTCCCGCAGGCTTCTGGTGGGGAGCGGCTGCCATGATTGCTCGTGGAATGGCCACGACGGAGCTACGAGATGGTAGTGGTCTCATGCTGACGCCAGCTTTAGTCTGAAACATCCAGAAACACTATACACTACCAATTCGATCAGTTCCGGTAGCGCCCCAACATGACCCGGAAGAGAAGAACTTGCCCTCCCCTCTTTGACTGATGGTTCTTGTTGCCTGTCCCCTCTGTTGTCATTTAACAGAACCTTTTGGACTGCTGAAAGGGGTTGTGTTCCGAACGCTGGTTGGTGGAGACATTTTGACTATATTCTTGACCTACGTTGTCGCGTAATGCGTTTTATGACACGCCGCGTTAGCGCACCCGGAAGTGATCCGAGGCGCGGCGCGCAGCGCGTAACGTAAGCATAACAGGTCATGTGACTTGTTAATAAAACTTTTCATTGGTTCATTTTACTTTTGTTAATTTAATGATGAAAAGCTTGGTCATATGACCTAAAAATTACGCTTTTTATTATTTTCGAACAATATTTTTTTTTCAAACATATGTTATAATATTCCAGGCTAATGTACTTTCCCGGAAAATTTACAACTGTCTTGCAAGTAAAATATATTCCTTTTTCGAGAAAAAGGGCGTTTCTTCCTTCCATGACGGAGCCGTTGAGTAAAAGAGATTCGGCCTGCTGTCTTAGTCGCCGATACGCCTGATTATCAGATTCTTATCGATCACTTTATGTTGCAGGAGTGGAAAACACAACTGCCCTTGACCATTTATCTTTACTGCGTTCCTACATATTATACCTTTTTTCCGTCATGTAATTGGACTGCTTTATTTCACTTGCCTTTTACTGATTCGAAAACAGTCACTAAAAGTAAAAACTTTACAAATGTAAATACTACTACCGAGTTTTGTTTTAAAAACCTTTATTGTGAAAATGTCAGTATACAAATACGGGCCTATAACCACGTGGGCCGGCCACGGAGCAAACTGAAATCGTATATGATGAGGAGACATTTACACTGTAGAAGAACGTAACGAGCGGGCCATTATTTGACAAGAACAAAGGTGTCTAACAGTTGCGGAATCGGTGGACGTACATTTTGTAATTAAAATACGACAGGGCCACTTACAATAACATTTTCTAGATATACATTTGCGGGCAAGGAGTTACGAGTCCCATTTATACCGGCGCCATTTTGGGCGAGTCCGGGCAGGTCCAAGATATAGTCAAAATGTCTCCACCAACCATCGGCCAGACCAGAACCCCTTTCGGCCCTTTATGCTACAAGATGGTGTCTTCCATTCAGAAAATATTGGTGGCAGCATTTTGAAAGGAAACAGAAACAGCCGTTCTCGAGTTTCACATTGTTACATTTAGGAAGAATGTTGAAGAGTAGTATGTGGTAAATCTGAAGCCATTTTTCTACAAACTCTCAATCAGACTTGAATGGAAAAAAAAAACCTGAAGAATGTACAAACTGAAAACCAATTTTTGTCTGCATAGCACCAACAGTAACGCTTGAGTCAGCTTTGTGTCAAGCCGCCATTTTCATTCAATCAATAGCGTCCCCCTGCACACATTCAGGGACCTGGTCGTGTCTTCAGATGAAACGCATTGTAGGAAAAGAAGCAGAAAAGAAAAGGCAAAAAGTTCCGCCGGACCTAGTGAAGCTGCAGCAGGTGCAAATAAGCTTCAGACAGTCTTACAAGCACTGCTCAGAACTCTCAACTGAGGCACTCAACATCCAGGACTTGCCATTCGGATCTTAGCGCCTTGTATTTTTGTTTTGTTCTTGATGGAGGGGAAACAACAAAAAACAGGCATTGAAAACGGCTCAACTGGAGCAAAAAAAAAATTACTTCTTGGGTGCATTAGGGCATTTATGATTTTCGAATGCCGTATTCATCAGGTTGATGCTCATGTTGCCATAGGACAGCATAGCATTCACCTTCTTTGATCCAGGAGGGATGGAGAAAAACTGCCAGATGAAACTTGAAACTTGGCCATCCAGATCTCGGCGCGTTCGACTCACTGTACCGCAACAGTGACCGCAACTTAGCTGGACACGCCGTCTTTCGGCGCAGCATTGTAGGATGGCCACACCAGTGCGGCAATTTGCTAGACACCACCTCGGTGCCATCCGGATCTCGGCGCGTTCGAGTCACTGTACCGCAACAGTGACCGCAATTCAGCTGGACACGCCGTCTTTCGGCGCAGCATTGTAGGATGGCCACACCAGTGCGGCAATTTGCTGGACACCACCTCGGTGCCATCCGGATCTCGACGCGTTGTGCTGCCTTCGGCCTATTCGCACATCGGTCCGCTACTGACAGTGACCGCAACTCAGCTGGACACGCCGTCTTTCGGCGCAGCATTGTAGGATGGCCACACCAGTGCGGCAATTTGCTGGACACCACCTCGGTGCCATCCGGATCTCGACGCGTTGTGCTGCCTTCGGCCTATTCGCACATCGGTCCGCTACTGACGCCGCCTCACGTGCCAACGGATTTTCTACGCTTTTTGTAGCCCTATGCCGCAGAACAGGTCATGTGACTTGTTTATAAAACTTTTCATTGGTTCATTTTACTTTTGGTTTCCTAAAGATGGAAGGCTTGGTCATATGACCTAAAAATAACACTTTTCATTGGTTTAGAACATTTTTTTTCCCAAACGATGAAAGCCCCACCTTGTTTCTGGATCATTCAGACTGAAGCTGGCGTCAGCATGAGAGCACCACCATCTCGTGGCTCCGTCGTGGTCATTCCGCGAGCAATCATGGCAGCCGCTCCCCACCGGAAGACTGCGGGAGTCGGGGGCCCCCAAGACTTTTATACAATCTTCACGGCTGAGGGGACGCTTTTCGAGAATGGAGCCCAAGCCCTAGCAGGCAAGCGTCCGAGTTCCAAGGTGTCCCAGGGCCATTTCAGTGGACCAGGCCCAAAACCGAGGAGCCGTCCGCCATTTTGACAGCCATGTGGCAGCCGCCTATCGCTGCACTGCAAGAGTGGGAGCAACTCCACAACATGGTGAGCGAGACGCTGTGGCCGCAAGAGCGAGCGCAACTCAGCTAGATGGCCGCCACCTGGGGAGGCCCGTTCACGCCGCCTCCCCCCCCCCCCCGGGCCGCCGCACGCCAATTTTCGGAGCAGCATTGTAGGATACCAAAACCAGTGCGGCAGTTTACTGGACATCACCTGGGTGCCTGTCGTACATGTTGTGTCAGCCATGTGACACTGGACACAGACCGCTACTGACGAGGCCTCCCCCCGCACCACCCGGGACGCCCCACGCTGTTTTTCTGTGCTGCATTGTAGGATCCCTAAACCAGTGCGGCACCCAGGCGACATCACCTGGGTGCCGTCCAGAACTCTGCACGTTGTGCTGCCTTGGGACTATTCGCACAACAGACCGCTACTGACGAGGCCTCCCCCCGCCCCACCCGGGACGCCCCACGCCAATTTTCGGAGCAGCATTGTAGGATCCCTAAACCAGTGCGGCACCCAGGCGACATCACCTGGGTGCCGTCCAGAACTCTGCACGTTGTGCTGCCTTGGGACTATTCGCACAAAAGACAGCTTCTAACCATTGTTGCTTTTTGTGTTAAGAAATGTTTAAATGTTTTTAGTTTTTGTTCTGTTCATTATCGTTAAAAGTTAATAAAGTTTTATAACCTTAATTTGTTGGAGTGTTATCTATTTTTTGAAAAACGGGTGAATGGGGCCTTGAATCGGGTTATTGTCATGTGTGGGCTTTGGAAGTGTGCTGCTGCAGGATCGGACATTTCAAACTCAAATGCACGTTCTTTTTCTTACCTTTCCGAAGCATGGAGCGCAATAGCAGGCAGAGAAAGGGTGATGCACGTGTTGAACACTACCTGACCTGGCAAGTTGCTGGCAGTGCCCCCCCGCCCGCTCCTGAAAGAGGGCACACACACACCGCCGCCCCGAGTACTTCACAAATCTTTAAAAGACCATGCGCTTGTTCATGAGGCTTAAATGGTTTATCACCTCTTCTAGAACCCCTGCATCGACCCTCTGACGTTTCATGGAAAAATTACCATGTAACACAATAGCAAGCCCTGTCGGCTGAAACCCCCAAGGAATCGTGGGGCATATTATCAAGGGGGTTTATCTCCGCTTTTTTGGCTTTAAAAGCCATGAAAGCGGAGATAAAATTATCTCCCTATTACCAAGCTGTCGCTAACACCAGTTAGTGACAGCTAAAAGGAGATAGCGACCATCTTGGGCCCCGCTTTGCATGTCAGTGATATTTATCACTAATGACATGCAAAGTGGCGTGCCAAGATGTTAGCGACTGGAAACAGTCCCTAACATCGCTACCTTCTATTACCAACTTTTGGAGATATTCGCGCTAAGCGCGAATATCTCCAAAATCTAACACCTGCCCTGAGCAGTTCTTAGCCATGTTATCCAATGGGAGGTGGATAACATGGCTAAGAGCATTAGGTCAATAATACATGAATATCGCTGACTTTTCTGCGATAATAGCAAGGTTTATCTGCGATAAAAATCGCCGATGTGCGGCGATAATTTTTGTCTCTAAACAAGTTAGAGACAAAAATTATCGCTAGTTGTTCGTAATATGCCCCCGGGTTTTTGCTTGCAGAAATCGGGAGGCGGGAGACTAGCACTGAAATCAGTAGTCACACGCCTAAATCAGGAGGATTGGCATGTCTGAATTCTCTACAGCTGGGGCCATAAACTACATCCGCAGGGTTAGGTGATATCCTGGGACCAGCCTGGCATCTAAAATGGCTGCCGTGCACGACAAAATTGTGCCATTCGAAAAAAAGGCAAGATGGCGCAGCCGCTGGAAGAGATGTATCAACATATATCAGCCTCCTCAGCCACCCTCAGGAAACATAGGGGATTAGGATACGTCTCCCGCACCCCCTTATACCTAGTAATTTAATTAACGAAGCACAAAATGGCGAATTCCCGTTTCGCTACCAGTTTGCGGCCCAGTTCGCGGCCCGTGAAGCGCTTCTACCGTGAAAAATCATTTTTTTTTTTATTTTCCCCACGGGACCCTTTAATAACCCCAACAACATTCCTAGGGGGTGAAGAGGGGGATACCTTGCCCCCTTTCATTAAATTCCCCCTTAGTTTTTCACCTTTTCTTCTCTCTCGATCCTACCGAGAGACAAGATGGCGGCCGCTCCGGACTGTCACGCAGCAAAAAAAAAAAAAAAGCTCACGCACAGCCGCTGGAAGAGATGTATCAACATATATCAGCCTCCTCAGCCACCCTCAGGAAACATAGGGGATTAGGATACGTCTCCCGCACCCACTTATAACTAGTAATTTAATTTACGAAGCTCAAAATGGCGAATTCCCGTTTCGCTACCAGTTCGCGGCCGCGCTTCTACCGTGAAAAATCATTTTTTTTTTATTTTCCCCACAGGACCCTTTAATAACCCCAACAACATTCCTAGGGGGTCAAGAGGGGGATACCTTGCCCCCTTTCATTAAATTCCCCCTTCGTTTTCCACCTCTTCTTCTCTCTCGATCCTACCGAGAGACAAGATGGCGTCCGCTCCGGACTGTTTAGAATGTTGACAGACACCGGAGAGCCAATCAGCTTTCTGCGCGCAAAGTTCCGATAAGCGAAAAGTAAGCGGACCGGATCGCTGCCCAGAGCGCTGTTACAGATATATATCTTGGTTTGAACGTTAATTTCTCAAAAACTACTGGAGCACATATATTGAGACCTAGCAAAGGCACATCGGGCTAACAGTCCCTACAATTTTGCCAAGTTTCGTGCAAATCCATTCAGCCGTTCGAGCTAAAAGTGAGTCCAACCGCCCTATGGAAATTAACATGGGAAAAACGCGTTTTGGGACCCCCCTTTTTTCTCGGCCCCCCCTTGACGAAACCCCCCCAAATTTTCAGGGGCTGCTCAGAATCGAAATGTGCCATTTTCCTGAAAATTTCAGCCAATTCCGTCCACAAACGCCAAAGTTATTAGACATAGAATTTTCAAAAATCCCATAGAGAAAAAATCCTAACTATATATACCTACTGGCGACCGCCAGTAGGTAATATGTGCGTGTGTATATATATATGTGCATGTGTGTATATATATATATATGTATATGTGCGTGTGTGTATATATATATATGTGTGTGTGTGTATATATATGTGTGTGTGTATATATATATATGTGCCTGTGTATATATATATGTGCATGTATGTATATATATATATATATATGTATATGTGCGTGTATATGTACGTGTGTATTTTTTCTTTGTTTTCAAAAACAGTTCCACAGCAAGTGGCACTCCTATCTTTAAAGTAAATACTACCTTAAATATGAGCTGATCAAGAGACTGTTTTATTCTCTTACCAGTCAACCTGCTTCTATTTTCCAAACTTTAAAAGCCTTTCCTGCACGTTCACAACCAGATCAAACTCTCAGTCTTGTTTTCAATTTTTGAAGTGAGTAAAAGCCGCGTTGTAGATGCTCGTTGTAAGATGTGGACCAGGCTGCCTAGTTCTGTCCAAGTCTTAGAAACGTCTTCCTTTTATTATTGGGCACATGGATGGGCCTTGGGTTTCTTCTGGCATCATTCCATTACCTGGACTAAGTGCCATTAAAACTAGACACCTAAAACAAGCCGATGTGCCCTGGGCAGGAGGAAAGAGCTGCTGGGCAGAGTTCCTCGATGGGTATATCTCAACGGCTGGTTTATCCAGAGTCCACGTTGGTGCAAGCTGCTGGCCTCCCTAGATCTCGACTGGAGCAGTTTCAGACTCTGGGTGTGACCAGTTGTCCTCCCATCGTTGACCACTGTTCAGAAGTGCTCCGATGGCACTTTTTCTTCGGTTTATCCTTCTGCTTACTGTGAGACGATCATATTGGCTGAAAAGTGCCTGCCACCAGGGTCACTGGAATTTTGCATTTCTGCTGCTACAGTGTTTTTTGCGTAATTATGGATTTTCCACATAATGCATCTGCCACAATTTGCAGACTGTGAGAAAAAAATGGTTTCAAGCTCAAACAAATCAAGAGTTACTAAAGTTGCAGTGTAGTGGAGGGTCCTTTGCATGTGCAGAGTCTCATGCATACATTTGCCACTGTGCAAAAAAAAATCTTGGAAAAACTAAAACCTTCAGAGATAAAGTCTCCATATATTCTGCATCTTGGATGGGTTTGATTAGTGTGGCAGTTATATCACAGTACAGTGAAACTTAGCTTGCAGTGCACAAACAAATCTGCTCATCTGCGAAGGCATAGTTAAAGCGGGGGTATTTGGAAACTTCACTGAGGAATAAAGTCCAGAGCAATGCTTAAAAAATCCCTAAATCCCACCTGCCAATAGATGAATCCATAATGTGAGTGCGCTGCAGCCAATGACCATATAGAAGTTGCTTGTTGATGCTTGATGAGTATTCCATTGTCTCCAGGAAATAAGGTGAAGAAGAGCTTGAGTGAGGGATTACAACTATGCTCTCTTTATAAGTGGTAGTTCTTGTGCTCCTGATCGCCTGTTCAAAAGTGTTAGCCAAAATTAATCTTTTTCAGTGTTTTCATATTTTGTTTTTTTAAAGGAGGTGGCATTTCTTGTGTACTACCCTCAAACTGCATAATGTCAGTAAGAATGTTGGCCCTACAGACTGACACCCTTCAATCTAGTGATTGTGTGCCTTTAGATTTTTAATAGGTTTGTTGTGTCCATGGATGTTAAGTTGGAAGGAATGTAAAAGGGCAACAATAAAAGCATTGTGAAACTCATGGTAGTTTGATTCTCTTCTCATATTGTAATAGCTATCAGATCCTGGAATAAAGAGAAATCGAGCAAAACCCCTCTTTGGGGCAAATGTCAACACACATTGCTTTTATTTTTCAGTGCAGTATTATACGAGCAGGGATAGTACTCATGATGAAGACTGCAACTGGTTTGGGGCACTCCATCTTTAAACCATAGCAGGACCGTGGGCCACTTTCAATACAATGCAGCAGAAATGCTGGTTTGGTTCTTTTGCAACGTAATCACCGGGATGGGTCCCTGGGCTACAGCATTGCGTATGTGAAAAAGGGGGTTGTTGTTTGAGAGATGTGAAACCCTACCCTAGAAACAGCCACAATCGTTGCTAGCGTGAACCACAACGAGCCTGTAAATGTTGTTTCTAGTCACTCACACATACTTCAGATGATGAATGCATAAGGTATGTGTAAGGGACTGCAGATGGTATTTGTGCACGGTCTGGGTGTTTGGATTTATAGACAGAATGTGGTGGGGGGTCTATGAAACTTCAAATGATAATTTTCATTCCAGGTGTTAGTGACTGGCACAAAAAATAAAAGATGAATTATACACCATAATGGCCTTGTGATTGTTGTAGGTGATTTCAACTGTTTCAATGTTGTGCTGAGGGCTCTGACTCAATCTAGTGGGTATCAGGAATCTTCTTCCATCTCTGATGACTGGCATTTGTTCTCCAGGGTTTTTGAATAGATTTGTATAGCTATTGCTTGTGAAAGTACATTTCAGGATCGGTGGGTCCCTCAATCTCTTTTCTACTCCAATTGAGAAGGAAGGTCTTCTGGTTCGGTAGAGAGCTGTCAAAGGTGGTTGGGTATTAAACTTGGGGAAGGGTAGTGGTGGAAGAGGGCCTCTGTCTGATATCAGGGCCCCATCCTGCAGATTTTACAGCACACAGATCACTGCCCAGCTTTCCCCAGCAGCTCTCCATCAGGAAATGTGAGTCACAGTTGGAAAAAAAAGATCTTTCTTCTTGTAGAGAGTCGCACACTGAAATTCAGATTGGTTATTACATCTGGTTTACAGTAGTGCTAGTTGTGGATGTGGGTGGGATCTATATAGAACGTGGGTGGGGCTAGTAGATGAAGTGGGTGGAGCCAAGAGAGTGGGTGTGGCCTCCTCCCAAAAAGTTGAGCACCTGCACTTAAAATTGTACAAACTAAGCACTGGTTTAAGGGGTCATCTCTTAGAGACATGTGTGACGCTGCACCATGGGCCTCATGGCACACCTTTGTGTCTCGTTACCGACTACAGTCGGAGAGTGCTGCATCAACTGAGTTCAGTTTGCATGTTTCATCTTCTGTTCATAGGATTTGATTTATGAAACTTCTACTACATTCACGGGTGTAGCATTAGGAAAATTTTGTGTGGAAGCAATCTGCATCAACTTGGGTCATTGTGTTAGGACTGGGACAAGAAGACAGACGAGGAGGTAATGGCCTGGTTACTTACTTGTGTCCAGGTCTTCCTCTCACAGTCCCGAGCACCTCCTTCCCTCTCTTGTTATGGTGACTGATTTTCTGTTAGGCTTATTTCAGTTTTATAAATCAGGAACTCGTCATTCCTGGTTTCTTCTTTTCAGCCTACGGGGATATAGTGGGCATCTTGAGTCAACTTCTGGACGTGGCTAGCTCATATTTGTCTGAGGAGCAGGAGATTTACTCACTTCATGAGGACTGTGCCAGGAAAACCTGGGCTCGGAGTAATGAAGATTACCGGTAAGTAACTGGGACATTTCCATGCGTGAGAAGCCCGATCCGACCAGGAATTGTGGGCTTTTTAGTCCTGATTTTATAATGTATTGAACAGGACTACAATCAATGAAAAAACTGGACTGGATTAGTGGTTAACCATTCATTTGTGTTAGTTGTTTTGTGAAATTATCTCTTTTTAAGAGCAGCAAAGAAGGTGGCAGTCAAGTTGGTGCTGATCATATTTGAATGTTTGTGACAGGACACACGAAATTCTAGCACAACTTCCCCTTCAGTTGTAGCTTCCCACAGAAGCGAGAGCTCATTTTAAAACTGTCTGCATCACTCATAAAGCTCTTCACCCCACTATACTCTTGTACTCAAGGGCCTTGTGAACCCTTCACTTTAGGAGCTACAGCAGGGGTGAGGTTCATAAAGACCTCTTCTTTCTGTAACCCAGAAAACAAAATCTCAGAATTAATTATATAAAGGATGCAGCGTTGTCAGAAGTGAAAGCACGACCACTGAAGACCAAAAGAAGGGTAATTTGAAAAGGGAAAGCATGAAGGAATATTGAATGGAAGGAATGGTGAAAGGAAAGGAGGATAGATGGATGAATGGAAGAGTGAGTGGCTGGATAAATAAGTGAGTAGATGGATGGGTGGGTGAAAGGGTGAGAGAATGAATAGTTGGATGGACAAGTGAAAGGAAGGCAGAGTAAAGGGATAGATGGATAGGTGAATGAACAGGTGAAAGTATGGCAGGGTAAAGAAATGGATAAATGGATGAGTGGGTGAAAAGATGAGGGAATGAATGGCAGAGTGGATGGATGGATGACAGACTAAGTGGGTGGAGGGTGGCAGAGTGGATAGATGGATGGAAGACTGAAGGGATGGACGGATGGATTGCAGAGTTGGTGGATGTAAGAATGGTTGCTGGCTGGAGGGCAGATTGAGTGGATGGATCAATGGATGTCAGAGTGGATAGATGGAGTGGTGAAATATTGAATGATGGATGAAAGAAGGCATGGATGACAGAGTGTAAAGTTGAAACAGCGGAAATCAACAGGTGGATGGTTGCATTTATTGATGCCAGGGACAAAGGAGGTCTTCCTGGGAGGCTAGCCACACATCCTGATTCAGGCAATAAACAACTGATTTCAAGGCTATCCTCCTGCCTCCCAATTCCTGCATGCAGAAACCCGAGTTGAAGTGTTGTATAACTGCTTAAAAAAACAAAAGGTTCATGCCTGTCAAGCATACTCCAATGTCCCCCTGCAAGAATTACCTCTGACACCAAAGGTTAATACATAGTCTTCATTTTTTGAGGGGGACATTAGAGCATGTGACAGGCCTCCACATTTTATTTTTGGAAGTTTTACTAAACATAGATAAGAACTCTGGGGCATATTACCACCGAGTAGCGATATTTATCGCTAACTAGGCTTTGCAACGATTTTTTTATCGCTAAGCATAGCCGGAAATTATCGCTGAGATAATTTGCTATTAGCAACGTTTATCTCCAAAGCGATAATTATTCCGGCGATAGCGCGAATATCGCTGAGAATACAGCGATATTCACGCATTAGCGACGAAAGGCTCTTAGCCATGTTATCCACCTCCCATTGGATAACATGGCTAAGAACTGGTCAGAGCAGGCGTTAGTTTTTGGCGATAGCGGGAATATTTCCATCGCTACGCCCGCCTTGCTAATAGTCGATAGCGACGTTAGCGCCTGTTTTCAGTCGCTAACAGGTTGGGTCCGCCCACTTTGCATGTCATTTGCGATAAATATCGCTGACATGCAAAGCGGGACCCAAACCAATCGCTATCGCCTAAAAGCTGTAGCTAACATCAGTTAGCGACAGCTTGCTACTAAAGCGATAGAATTATCGCCGCTTAGCGTCCGAAAACGGCCGCTAAACCGGCGATAATTGCCTATCACTCCCCTTGGTGATATGCCCCTCTGTTTTTGTTTGTGCGCTGTTATAATACAGCCAAAGATTAAATGCTGATTGTCTGTCACCATACACGCCAATAGACCTGATTCAGGCAGACTGCCTCTGCTTTAAAGTACGTCAGTGGGGAAAATACATTCTCCCGGAAATTTTTAAAAAATCTCCCACTTGCCTGCTGTGAGAAGTTAGCCTGGCAAATGATGTCCGCTATTCTAGTGGGCACCATGCACCAGTCTAATCGACCTTATTGATGGTGGTTGTAAAGTCAACCTTATAGACAAGCTATCCTAGTGGTAACATGGACCAGCAGTCTTAGTTTAAAACTTCAGGGAGCATGTAAAGCAAGCTGTTTTACCAATTATAATACCTTGAGTACCAAATGAAAGGACACCACACCAGGTATATATCAAATATATATGTATTTATTTCTAACACAACCCCTCTGAACTCTTTATGAGGTCAGAGATCGAAATACATCACAAGTTACTCATTAAGCATACTATAAGTTGCACAAATACAGTTCTGCCCTAGGGGCCTCACAAACCATATACTAAGTAAGTGGTATAAGGACCACTTCAGAAATACTGAATAGGCCTAGGGCCCAGGGAATCGCTGGGGCTACACTAGACAACCAAAGGTTAGGAAGTAGGAGACACACGGGAGACGCATGCAGTGTCTAAACACAGTTGCGAGTTACCATTGAGTTATAATCAAGAACGAAGAAGTTACAAAGTTACTGATTAAGGACACTTCCGGATGGACTATGGTAAAACCCCTTTAAACTAGGACACTTCGAGAGTCAACACCCACGGGAGCACCGGAGAACCCGAGTTACCTCACCCAAGGAAGCCGGGTGCATAGGTGCCTTTTTGTGTCGGGTTTCGCAAAGTTTTCTATGGAGATCTGCAAATAAGTGCTGCAGGCGACCAGAGGAAACGTTTCCGGGTGGATCCAAGGGTGGATCGGAGATGAGAAGAACCTAAAAGCAGAGAGGACAGAGTCTGGGTCACTAGCCTGTGACCAGAAAGGAACCAGGAAGGGACCAGGCGATGTCGAGTTGATTCAGGTGAAGAGGTGAAGCTTGTCCCTGCAGCCACGAGGACCAGGAGGTGTCAATGACAACCAGGAGCTGGATTCGAGCTGAGCTGTCCCACGAAGGATCTAGTTGACTGCGGTGTCGGTATCCGGACTGGACCCAACAAGCCTTGGTAACTGCAATCCACGCAGGAAGTGAAGATTGGCTTCAGGTCAGACCAGCAAGGTCTGGGGAGCTTCTCCTTTGTAGGGAAGCTGGAGCAAGCCTGGAGCAATCAGGCCAGCAGTGTAAATTCAAAGGTTCGTCTTCAGAGGGCTCACTAGCCAACGAACTAGCAACCGGGAAGATGCGTCGAGCTGAAATGCAGGAGCAGGCCCCACGCGGCACTCGTGGAGTGTGGAGGGATGAGCTTTGGTGCAAATGGCGCTTGGGTCTGTGGCTTCTCATACCCCAATGCACAACTGCGAGGGTACATCGGGAGTCGAGCAGTTAGCAAAATGCTGGAAGTTCAGGGTGTCCGGTCCCACGTCACTCGTGTCTGCCACGGGTCCTAGCTTTGCTGTGGATGTGGGTCGGAGTCGGAGAAGTCTGGAAGTCCAGTTCCTGAGTCACTGAGTCTTCGGGTTCCAGCAGGAGCGTCGACAAAGCAGACCGGCAAGTTACTGGTGGTGTCTGTTTGCACAGGGTGGTCACTCCTTGACCACAAGGGAGATGTCTTCAGTCTTCTAGTTGATATAGAACGTCGAAGGTCCAAGAGTTCGTATCAAAGTTTCTTCCAGGATTAATCTAAAGTCTCTAGACACAGGTCCTATCTTTATACTGATTTTAGGGGCTGGATTACCTGATAGGTCCCTCCTATGGGTGGACCTGAGAAGGGGGTGGTTACACCCATTTCCCTTTGTCCAGTTTCGTGCCAGAGCGGGGCTGGAGAGCCCCAGCAACTGATTCAACCGGGCTATGCATGGAGCGCCTTGTGTGCCCCAGGCAGCGTCTGGAAAAGCATCTTTCCAACCAGCCCACCCTGCCCCAATACACTACAGGTTGTCCTCGACAGGAAACCTATTGTCCAAGCCTCCCTTGCTGGAGTTTTCCCCAGCTGCAGGAGGTCAGACTCGTGTTTGTGGCAGCAGCATCCATTTTGTGATGCTGAGGCTCTGTTTAACTTTAACCGGGTAAAGCAGTAACTACATGTCTTCTCCCTCTAGAAGGGTGGAATGCTACCCCCCGCCGCCAGAACTGGCGGGGGGAGGGGGGGGGGGGGGTAGTATTCCAAAGTGTTTGACACCTTACACAACATGTTTTGATAAAGCCAAACCAAAGTTAGCATTAACCGCGAGGATTATAATGCACTTAAGAGTATATGTTATGGCTATATCATAGAACAGCTATAAGGAGATGGTTCCGAAAGCTGCAGAGGGGCTCAGCTCATGCTAGGGCACCCTCTCAGATAAAACCAAGCACTCTGCCTCCAGGATTGTTAAGTCATAAGAAACAGGGTTGAACCCAATATAGTCAGTAGGGACCTGGGTAGTAATATAGAATAAGAGGAAGGGGTCCCGTAACCAGAGTGCAGAAATTACAAATTTACACCATTTGTATTCAACAATTCCAATAAAGAGAAAACTGTTTTAAGGAAGCAAAAAAGAATTTAATTCGAGATTGCATACATCCTAATCAATGGATATCTCACTTATTTGGTACATCCTTTTGGTATCACAATTTATATACAATGCGTGCCCACATTCACAACAGGAGGGGGGTGGCGTGAGGGAAAGTGTGGGGGGTAGGATATGTGTGATCTGATTCATTCAGTGACAAGTCTTATTGTAAGCTTCTAAGACAATGTACATGCGGTCCCTGAAAACAGGGCCACAGTTAGTGGCTCCTAAAAGAGTCCAAATTCATCAATGATAAAGATCGGCCTAACTCCGTTATAGCCGTTAGTGTCTGATTGGGGGCCGGAGTTGGTCGTGGGTGATGTAGTCGTCTACGTTTCGACCCAATACATGTAGGTTTCTTTTCCTTACAGGAGGGTCTTCTTCAGGACAAACAGGGTTGTGGGTGGGCTACCACCTGGGGAGTAATTGGAAAAACGAATTAGAAAACCACCAATCCTGTATTTTGTTTCATAGGATGGTAGTTCCAGATAAATAAATTAACACTACGTTAAAGAAGGGGAGACAGCCGTGTTGTCTGTCTCTGTGTAAATCCTATAGGTAAGAATGAAAGATATAGACTCACGCTCACCTTTCACAAAGGGGCGTTGGGGTTGGACTTGAAGGTAGTTATTCTCTTGGTCCAAGTTGGTAAATAACTCTAAATTTTTAAAAGAAGAAATAATGTTTTTGTATACAAGTTTAACAAATTAGGCGCTAGTACATGTTATCCGAGGTCAGGTTTCCAAGATTGGAGATGTGTACATTCATCTTGGATGGATAACACAAAAAAAAGGAAGGGCTAGTGCTAGTTCATCCATTTTATTGTGAGCTAAAATATTCCTCTATATTATTACCTGTAAACCCTACACGGTATGGAAGCAACCAGTTAGTGGTGTGCAAGAGTTCTCCACCTGCAAAGATGAAAGACAGGATGTCTGTTTGCACAGCAAAAGAACCAGATATGCAAGTGATAATGGTGTACGGACATTATTGTAAGGGAGCTTACCACAAACAACAGTTTTTAAGTTCTATTGTACACAGTATAGTAGACCTCAATCGGGCATTTTTATTCTTTTCAGGGCACCCACGAGTTAGGGGTAGGAAACCTAAGTTTGGAAAGAAACCCATCCAATAAATATATTAATCGTCTGCAGAAGAACAGGTTATTAGAAGTATCTATGTTTTTAAGTCAAATAT
The DNA here is from genome assembly GCF_964263255.1 of Lissotriton vulgaris. Taxonomy (NCBI): domain Eukaryota; kingdom Metazoa; phylum Chordata; class Amphibia; order Caudata; family Salamandridae; genus Lissotriton; species Lissotriton vulgaris. The sequence goes on from NC_141696.1 coordinate 1,562,858,380, forward strand.
CATTACCAGGAAACGGCAGCAGGAGATTTGATAATATTATACACCTTCTTATAAATTCACCAATGTGGTTTGTACATTTCAATCTGAAACAGGGCGGCTTGTAAATCTGCTTTGAAAAGGAGAGAATTCTGACATTACTAAGAAACTAAACCGTACAAAAATATGCACCTAGCATTCAAAGGGAACATTAGCAAAGGTAACGTTACCAATTAGCCTGTTCAAGAAGTTTGTTTGTATGCATTCATTGAGCCATCTGGTGGGAGGGGTGGTTAATTCACCTAAAAAGAATGCGGAGAATAATCCGTGATTCTCAAATAAATCTCGGTGACAGAACCATGCTCTTTTCTCCAATCTAAATGATTGAAGTATGGCTAAAGTCTTTTTTCGGTTCCCATTAAAAGTTTCCGAGGCTCCGCCCCCCGGCTGAGAGTGACCAGGAAGTGTTTCACAAACGCGGTCACCGAGATAGGAACCACATCGGTAGCGGTAGCGCCGGGACGAGTTGAATGTCTGACTCCGGGCTTTCAAATCAGGTAAAAACTAGACAGGCCTCCCCCTGCCTTCGGTTTTTTGGACGGCGAGAACGAGTGACTGATTATACCCTTAAATGCGTGTGTTCCTTTTTGGTCTCCAGGAGACGGGATACACACACGGCGATTCAGTTCCCCAGAACTTTCAAGTCCGCCAGGCGGTGACAGGTAGGAACGCTTTTTTATTTAATCATGTCTCCTTACAATCTGTAATGACTCCCAGATTTATTTGAGAATCACGGATTATTCTCCGCATTCTTTTTAGGTGAATTAACCACCCCTCCCACCAGATGGCTCAATGAATGCATACAAACAAACTTCTTGAACAGGCTAATTGGTAACGTTACCTTTGCTAATGTTCCCTTTGAATGCTAGGTGCATATTTTTGTACGGTTTAGTTTCTTAGTAATGTCAGAATTCTCTCCTTTTCAAAGCAGATTTACAAGCCGCCCTGTTTCAGATTGAAATGTACAAACCACATTGGTGAATTTATAAGAAGGTGTATAATATTATCAAATCTCCTGCTGCCGTTTCCTGGTAATGATATTTGACTTAAAAACATAGATACTTCTAATAACCTGTTCTTCTGCAGACGATTAATATATTTATTGGATGGGTTTCTTTCCAAACTTAGGTTTCCTACCCCTAACTCGTGGGTGCCCTGAAAAGAATAAAAATGCCCGATTGAGGTCTACTATACTGTGTACAATAGAACTTAAAAACTGTTGTTTGTGGTAAGCTCCCTTACAATAATGTCCGTACACCATTATCACTTGCATATCTGGTTCTTTTGCTGTGCAAACAGACATCCTGTCTTTCATCTTTGCAGGTGGAGAACTCTTGCACACCACTAACTGGTTGCTTCCATACCGTGTAGGGTTTACAGGTAATAATATAGAGGAATATTTTAGCTCACAATAAAATGGATGAACTAGCACTAGCCCTTCCTTTTTTTTGTGTTATCCATCCAAGATGAATGTACACATCTCCAATCTTGGAAACCTGACCTCGGATAACATGTACTAGCGCCTAATTTGTTAAACTTGTATACAAAAACATTATTTCTTCTTTTAAAAATTTAGAGTTATTTACCAACTTGGACCAAGAGAATAACTACCTTCAAGTCCAACCCCAACGCCCCTTTGTGAAAGGTGAGCGTGAGTCTATATCTTTCATTCTTACCTATAGGATTTACACAGAGACAGACAACACGGCTGTCTCCCCTTCTTTAACGTAGTGTTAATTTATTTATCTGGAACTACCATCCTATGAAACAAAATACAGGATTGGTGGTTTTCTAATTCGTTTTTCCAATTACTCCCCAGGTGGTAGCCCACCCACAACCCTGTTTGTCCTGAAGAAGACCCTCCTGTAAGGAAAAGAAACCTACATGTATTGGGTCGAAACGTAGACGACTACATCACCCACGACCAACTCCGGCCCCCAATCAGACACTAACGGCTATAACGGAGTTAGGCCGATCTTTATCATTGATGAATTTGGACTCTTTTAGGAGCCACTAACTGTGGCCCTGTTTTCAGGGACCGCATGTACATTGTCTTAGAAGCTTACAATAAGACTTGTCACTGAATGAATCAGATCACACATATCCTACCCCCCACACTTTCCCTCACGCCACCCCCCTCCTGTTGTGAATGTGGGCACGCATTGTATATACATTGTGATACCAAAAGGATGTACCAAATAAGTGAGATATCCATTGATTAGGATGTATGCAATCTCGAATTAAATTCTTTTTTGCTTCCTTAAAACAGTTTTCTCTTTATTGGAATTGTTGAATACAAATGGTGTAAATTTGTAATTTCTGCACTCTGGTCACGGGACCCCTTCCTCTTATTCCAGGATTGTTAAGGCCTGCCATTGGAGTGACTTATAGGTTACTATGTGTCTATATATAAGGTAGATATGGATATACTATATCTAAGCAAAGGGTGATTACACCACCTTACCCAAGCTGAGTGATCAGTCTGTGGTGTCAGTCAGTTTGGATGGCCAGCCAGGGGGGGCATAATACATGCTGCAGCCCCTGGTAGGCCTAGGGTGCACCTATGCCCTGGGTACCTAGGGTACACTATACAGGGGCTCACAGAGGTGACCCAATACTCAATCAGGTATGTACCTAAAGTACATGGAGTCCATTTTATAGAGAGAGCAGATAGCCTGGGGCCCTGAATAGCAGGATCCCAGGCCAACTAAGTCGAAAACCAGCAAAACAGAAGGCAAAAAGTTGGGGTAACCATATAGTCAGATATCCACCTTCCTACACCTGCTCTAAAATGTTGGCATGTATGGGTTGGGCTTGATTGGTGCTATCACACCATTACCTGAAAGTGGGAGGAGAGGGGCATTTTAATTTTCTGGCTATTCCTTTGCCCGTACCTCTCTGAGAAACTGAAAATCTCAGGTGCCGGCAGAGATTCAAGAAACGCTCAATTGCTCCTCCTCGAACTTCACACTTTGACCATGAGTGATACATAAACCAATCCCACTCAGGGAGGGCCAAAATATTATGGTACTCTCTCCCGCCGAGGTTCCATCTCACCACGCCATGCCATCTTTAAAAAAGATCTCAAATCTCTTCTCTTTGAACAACACTTGGCCTGACCCAGTCCTTCCCTCTCACGCTCCATCCAAGGGCAGAGCAACACCGATCCGCACAAACGAATGTTGTCCAGCTCGTGTACTGTACCACCTGCCTGTCACTACTATGTTTCACAACATATACACCCAAAACCCTCTACCCCACAGGGAGGTTAAACTGGTGCTCTCTGTGCCTCTAATGTTACTATCCATATGGTGAGGCACGATGGTGCACAACTCACCATAAATGCAGGAGCCAGCTTGGCGTGGATCTTCTCTGTCAGTGAGCGTGATGTATGTGTCCATGAGCAGGAAAGGGAAGGACTTCCTTCCTGCTCAGTGGAACATGAGTCCAACCAATCCTGGAGCTGCTCTCATGCTGTTTTCAGCATGAGAGCAGCTCCAGGATTGGTCGGGCAGGCTAACCCAGCACTCATTTGGAGGATGGAGGCTGTGCCAGCTATCTCTAGGCTGTTTCACAGCCCTTGGATTGCTGTGTCTACAGTGTGCATGTCAAATAGGACAGCTGTAGCCAGTCAACGAATTCGACATGTGCTCGGTACACCATGGCAATCATCTTGCATTTGCAGGATTCATCCCCGCCCCCACACTTGCACTGTACACAGCATGTGAGGTAATATGAATTTTTATGCTCAAATGTGTCCCCTACTACGTACCCCAACGGCTCCATGTACGTGCTTCAAGTACATGTAAGTTCCCTCCACAACCAGCTATGAAGACGCAAATACATTTGCGTCCAACGTTAACATGTCCTCTTTCAGATCCACCATGAATGGATCAATAATTCAGTTCCTAAGTATGCTGTGCCACCGTCTTTACATGGTGCACTTTCACGTTTTCCTGGCTCTGGCGAGCTAGGCCCTGATTTCTGCCATCGAGCCTTTTCTGCCTTCTACCTCTGAAAGCTGCAGCCTGGACCTGCATCTGCATCCCTGACCTTTACCTTACTCCCTGCGCGGCGAGCGGTGCCCGGCTCGGTCTGCTTGCCTGCCAAAACTGTATTTTGCCTTCAAGTTATCTGCTCCGCTCCTCGAAAATACATTCCTGTCTAGTAGTTTAGGTAAACATCCTTCCCAGCTGCAGAGAAAGGGCCCGGCCTTTCTGTCTCCATGCAAGTAATTCATAGCTCCTGTTACCATGGTAGGCCCATGGCCCCTCGCATTACACGTAGACACGTAGTCGCATATGCACGCACTAGCAGTCAGTATAGAATAGCCTCTGCCCGAGAGACCTTTCCCTTTTGATAATACAGTTCCTCAAACACAAGATATCAGATATGATTGGGATTAGGTTGTTCTGACACGCCAGACTTCTGTCTTCCACATGTAGTGCTAAATGTCAAGTCCCCTTCACCCTCCAGTTCCACGTCAATCACACGTCATGCTGCTGCGCGCGCATCTCTGCCATATATTTCTGCTGACACTGCAGGATTCTTCTATGGATCCACCCACTTGTGACACTTCTATGTGACGTTTCTAGCACACACCTCCGTGTACGCCCTCGTGCACGCCTTCTGTTACGCACATATGTTCTTATCTCGTTTCTTTCAGCTGTTACGCCTTCTGGATCCATCACCATTGTATGCATTGACTATATATATTGTAACTGTTAATAAAGCATTGTGATTCCCTTCCTGAACCCTCGTGGTGATGGAACATGATACCTGGTTCGAACCAATTCCATTTTATGGAATAAAACCCCTTATAAACTCAGATGCCACGGACTCTGCCTCTTATTTTGATTGAGCTATTTTTATTGAACTTTACCGCATAGAAATTCAGTATAGGTAATTTAAATTTACCACAAAATTGGCGCCCGAATAGGGACCCCTCGCCCACCTTACGCGCTGGCGGTGCGTTGCAGGCCTGGTCCCCTGCCACAGCCGTGACGGACGTTTACGCGTACCCGCAGGATTTCCTGTATCTCCCTCAGGCCAACGGAGGTGACTGAGACTGCGATCGACACCCAGACGAGGCGGTAAGGAGTGCGGAGGATCCCGACCAGAGCCCAGCCGAGAGTGCAAGGTCCGAGGTTTCTAGAGGCCCACCAGTTCCGAAGTTCCGAAGTACCTACGTTACTAGTCGAGTCCAGTCCAGGGTCCAGTCCAGTGTCGAGTTTCCGAGGCCTTCCGATTCCGTGCTTCCCGGTGAGTACCGTTGCTGGGGATGCATCAAGACGGGCGCATTAGTTTGTGTCCGGTCAAGACGGGTTTGGGTACGCAGACCCGGTCTGCACTGTTTTAGCAGTGTATCTGTACTGTTTAGCAGTATATCAAGTATCCAGTTATCTAGTTAATGTTCGTTCCGAAATGTTTTAAATGTGTTTTAATGTTGTGGTATGAGTGATTGTCTGACCTTCATTACTGTGTTTATTGTATTTCTTGTGTTCAAGTTCGAGTAAGTATCAAGTATCAAGTATCGAGTTTCGAAATGCCGCTGTTTAGCAAGTTACGACAGATAGGAACTAGAAAAGGGATTCTAGAAGAGGCAGTGCCTGTTCCACCTAGGGACACTCCAGGGCACTTTATGTACCACAAGCATGGCTTAGATGCCATATTATATCTAGACTTGTGGGTGGAGTACACTAAGGATTTAGCCGAGAATCAGAAATGGCCCGCTACAGGGACATGGGATGCCGAGTGCATCATGAGAGTAGAGGAAGCGTTATGGAAAAAGAAAGCCCGACAGTCACAGAAAGATGCCATTGAACTATGGCGTAAAGAATCGCACAGACGCACAGAGAAAGCACTCACAAAAATGAAGAGAAGAGTAGAGAGGATTCCGAAAAAGCTAGAGAAAATGAACTACTAGAAGAAGGAGAACGAGTTAAAATGGAACAACACGACAGACAAACTAGTGCACTTATGACAGGACTGTATCCAGTTCTGGCCGAGGGCCTGCCTAAAGCGACCCCGGAAACGCCGAAGAATCTGCCCCCTCCATTGGTTCCGACTAAATTACGTCACAAGACCGCAGCAGGTATTTTCCTTTCCTCCTATTTGGATGACGTAGCTCCCGCATATACCAATGTACCTGTCCATGTACCCGTACCACCTGCCGACAATCACCTACCCCATAATCATCAGCCCCCGGGTCCGCAACAGCAGATCCCTCCTGCACCGATTCCTGCACCGATTCCTGCGCAGCTTCCTGCACCCCCTATTCATCCGCTTAATCCTTTTGGGACTGGCACAGTTCAGGTCCCAACCCAGTTACAGCAGGTACCGACCCTACAGTCAGGTTATGCTCAAGCCTCCGCCTCAGGAGGTGCTACAGGAGGTTTCCGAACCCCGCCACAGTTACATCGAGTGACAATGAGAGATTTCGCAATGGCACGGACACCTAAAGGTGCCCCAGCAGAACAGCTTAGACAACAGCTTACAGATTGTAGATATGACCCAGTGCCTGGTACGACAGGACCCATGTTGTTAGCGTCCTTACGTTTAAGACGCGTTACAGATTATTTGATAATGTTACCAGAAATGCCAGAACATCTAGACAAAATGTACCATTTTATTAGAACAGGAGAAGGACCCGAGAGTGTTGGTGAAGCCATGTTACGTCAGAAAGTTGAGAACAAAGGTTTAATCATGCGATTTTTGGTTAACTGTTTGATAAGAGAACAAGATCAGGTAGGCTGTCCACAAAATGAGATGGATAGATTGACAAGATGGAGTCAGAATATTGCTGAGGGTAAACATGAAAGAGAGAAAAGTGTACATGCTATGGTTCGAAAGATCCGTAAAGAAATAAAATATATACATGCCCGTCGAGAATCCGATGAGCCACTCGAATCAGACCATCCAACCTCCTCCCAGGAGGAGGATGAATCAGAGAAAACAGTAGAAACATCGCAACTAGCAAGTCGAGACATGGTGGCCTATGTAGGTAAGGGTAGACCCTTTAATAAACCGGTACGTCCAGAAAGCAAGCGACTTTTTCACTCTGCCATGTCAAATCCGAAAACGCCTGAACACCTATTTCAGGCTACCGATAGAGTCCTTCAAGAACGAATGGGGTACCATGTACTCAATTCTATGGATGAACAAGAATTAGCCAGGTCAGCAGTACAATGGGCTGACAATTCCGACCGATATAATGATGACGCAGTAGCACAGACATTTTTGAATCTGTCACCAGACGAACAGCGACTAGCTGGTATGTACATGATACAACATCTCCTCTTGTTGTATAAAAGCCAACGTTCTGATCCAGGTCCCTTAGCTGATGTACTAGTAGAATTGCTCATGAATAAATGGAGAGGCCGAGGTACCGGTTTAATTAAAATGATTCTAGAACATCGACACATGTATAGTGCTTTCCTGAATCCACAGTTTGTTTCAGCCCCACCCCCAGAAAGGAAAATGTTTTACATAGACAGACAGAATCCCTTGCGAGAAGTGCATCCAGTCAGGAATGAGGATAATACCCTTTCACGTGTATTCGTATACACACCGTTAACTAAAATGGAATTATTGGAAATGAAGAAAATAGTGCCCAGTCATGATAAAGATCCAGCAGGTTTTCACCGTGAAATAAAAGACATGTTACTTATGGGAGATTACACCTATCCCGACATTATGAAAATATTGAAAGTATTATTGCCTGCCGGTATTTACGAGAAACTCAAAGAAAAAGAATGGGAGGTGGGAGAGCAAAAGATTGATTGGGCTGCATTAGAAAATGAAGAAACGGCTCGAACCCCAGGTCTAGGGCTTGGGGATAAAACTAAAGCACTACCAGGATTACTAGTACAGGTTTTGCCACGTTTATTGTCAACTAAAAAGGAGGACTGGGATGCAATCTCAGCCTGCAAACAGAAACCCGATGAAGACACTAGTGATTTTTACTCCCGATTTGAGAAATGTTTTATTATTAATAGTGGCCTGAAACCAAGTAGCGAGTCATACCCACATCTTTTTGTAAGCAAATTGGTCGAGAATTCCCTGCCCCGAGTTAAGAATCGTGTATTGAAGGTCGAGAGCACATGGCAAGCAAATACGCCTTCCCAAATGTTACAGATGTTACAGTATCACCAGAACAGAATCAGGGAAGAACATGATCATGAACAGAGACGTATGAAAGACACGAAAATGAAAATGTTAGTTGCTCAGTCAGTTCCAGCTGACGGTCAGAAAAAGGGCATGACACAGTCCAATAATTCAGCAGCTCCTGTTAAAGGGACATGCAACTATTGTAAACAGCCAGGTCACTATGTAAATGATTGTGCAGTTCTGAAACACAATATAGCCACAGGTAAAACTAAAGAGAGACCGCGTCAACCTAGACAGGACCAGGTTCAACACCAGGTCCAGCAACACGTTCCACAGAATGTACAGCCTATGCATGCTCCACAACAGACAGTACAGACCGTAGCGGTATCACAGCCACAACCGATTGCCGCAACACAACATGCAACTCAGCAGATGTACCAATATGCACAAACTGACTATCCCGAGTATCAGCGATACACATGAAACAGCCTAGAGAGGGAAGTTGGCTTGCCTCTTATTGAGATTCCTGTAGATCAAGAGGGTCCTTATGTACATAGTCAAGTATTAGGAAAGGATAGAAAGTTTTTGATTGACACAGGGGCAAGCAGAACGACAATCAGTCACGACGAGGTTCCAGGGGCACCCCTCTCAGGCTCACAGAATGTTTCCCTTGGTTTTTCAGGAAAGCCCATTATTAATGAAGTATCGAAACCTGTTCCCCTAGCAGTTGGTCCGTTGTCTCGCACTACAGATTTGTTACTCACGAAATCATGTCCAGAAAACTTGTTAGGTATCAAGACACTGAAAGCTCTGGGAGCTGTCATATGTTGTTCTCCGGGAGGAGTAAGATTATTTCTGCGTGACTTCAAAGGTCACTATGTGTTGAGAGATATTGATCCCAGATTACAGAATGTTCCTGCACAGTTATGGGCACAAGGCCCCACTGATGTAGGTTGTATGCACATTACACCATATCGAGTTACACTCAAGCAAGGTGTTGTTTTACCACGAATTCGACAATACAAGTTACCCCCAGATGCTGTAGTGGCTTTACTGAAAATCATTGACGAGCTCATTGCACAAGGAGTGGTTGTAGAAACCGACTCCAATATTTGTAATTCCCCTATCATTCCGATTCTTAAACGCACTGATCCGAATGCACCTCCAGTTTATCGATTAGTTATCGATTTACGCGAATTGAATAAATGCATTGTACCACAGTATCCTGTGGTCCCAGACATCTCCTCATTATTGACAGCTATTGATTCTGAAGCCACGTTCTTTACTGTAATTGATCTGAAGAACGCCTTCTTTAGTGTCCCCATTGATCCGGATAGCCAATATCTGTTCGGATTCTGTTTAAATGGCCGAAGCTTCAAATTTGCACGCGCACCTCAAGGATTCACAGAAAGTCCCAGCATCTATAGCCAAGCACTGAAAAGACAACTTGACAGTATTCACATGCCTGCTAACACTGCCCTACTTCAGTACGTCGATGATCTTTTGATCACCGCCCGAAGTGAACCCGAATGTGAACAAGCATCACTGACAGTCTTGTATTTTCTGGCTGACAAGGGACACAAGGTGTCCCCTTCGAAGCTACAATTCTGTGTTCAGCAAGTGGTGTACCTTGGGCACTTGCTGTCCAAATGGGGGAGACAGCTAACACCTGACCGTATCCAGTTAATTGTAAATATGTCACAACCCAAGACGCAAAAGGAGGTACGGGCCTTCATAGGCCTCACTTCTTACTGTAGACAATGGATCCCTCAGTATGCATTTCTAGCCAAGCCACTCATACAGTTGACAACACAGGAGGCAGCGTCATCGACTGTCCTCCCTTGGACTCAGGAACATACACAAGCTTTTGTAGACCTGAAGAAAGCCTTATGTCAAGCACCTGTTTTAGCGACACCATGTTACAGCAAGCCTTTTACACTTTTTGTCACAGAACGTGAAGGTACTGCATTGTCAGTCCTCACTCAGGATCAAGCAGGTTCACACAAACCGTGTGCCTATTTTTCCAGTACATTAGATCCAGTAGCCCAGGCTCTGCCTGCATGCTTGAAATCAGTAGCAGCAACAGCTCTAGCGATCAGACAAAGCGATGCCATAGTGTTAGGACATCAATTGACAGTACAAGTTCCACATTCCGTGGAAGTTCTTTTAAACAGAACCCAGACTCAACACTTGACTATAGCACGACTGACAGGTTATGAATTGACATTGTTTCAGCCACACATAGAAATCAGACGCTGTAACACATTGAATCCAGCTACACTTTTGCCATTAAGTGAGACAGACCCTTTGGCACATGATTGTGTTGAAGTTATTACCATTACGACGAAACCCAGACGAGACTTGACAGACACCGCATTACCAGATCCAGACCTGACACTTTATGTGGATGGTTCATGTATGAGAACAAGTACAGGAGAGTTAGTGGCCGCGTATGCAGTAACGACAGAAACCGAAGTCATAGAAACACATCGTATTGACACCCTGTCAGCTCAAGCAGCAGAGCTCATTGCTCTGACTCAAGCCTGTATTCAAGCCAAGAATAAGAAAGTTAACATATACACAGATTCCCGTTATGCCTTCGGAGTTGTACACGACTTCGGAGTTCTCTGGCAAGAGAGAGGTTTCTTAACTTCTCACGGTGCCAAAATCCAGCACGGTTCCCTTATTCAAGCTCTGTTAGAAGCAATTCATTTGCCTACAGCCATAGCCATCATGAAGTGTAAGGCACATACGAAAGTCACAGATACCATTTCCCAGGGTATCGACCTGGCAGACCGAACAGCCAAGCTTACAGCACAGACTCACACAACTGACTTGACAAAGACAGTAGTACCGACTCCGACACATTGCATGACAGTTAGGGATCCCGCCCTAGATGTAATTGACATACAGACACATGCTACACCAGACGAAATCAAGAAATGGACTGAACTAGGAGGGATCCAGACAGAACAGGGATGGATGACGAAGGGAAAATCTACATGGTTTCTCCCCGACTCTATGGTTCAAGTTATCATTAACACAGCACATAGTCCTGCACATCTAGGAGAAAAAGCCATGTTAGACAGTATTCAAAATCTTTGGTTCAATAAACATTTACGAGCAGCAGCAAAACAGAAAGTGCGTACTTGCATGATATGTTGTCAGTTCAACCCAGGTAAAGGCATTCCCGTAGAGCAAGGTGGATTTCATCTTCCCGATCACCCTTTTGAAGTCCTCCAGATGGATTATATCCAGATGGAACGTTGTCGAGGATTTAAGTATGTCCTCGTAGTTGTATGTGCACTTTCCTGTTGGACAGAAGCATATCCAGTCCCAGATTACACTGCTCCGACCACTGCCAAGCAGCTGGTACGTGAATTCTTCCCACGGTACGGTTTGCCCCGTGTCGTGTACTCAGATAATGGACAGCCATTCTCGTCCGAGTTAATGAAGCAGGTATCACTCCTGCTAGGCTATCAATGGAAATTTCATTGTGTCCGACATCCCGAGGCAGCAGGTCTCGTGGAGCGTCACAACCAGACTCTGAAAATTCGTCTCGCCAAGATTTGTAAAGAAAAAGGCGTTGACTGGATAGTAGCATTACCCGTTGCACTCTTTTATATGAGAATGGTAGCGCACTCAAGAACAGGGCTATCCCCGTATGAGGTGGTCTTTGGCAGGCCACCGAATATGTGGGGGACGCCTCTGCCGAGAAAAATCACAGATATTGACTGTAATATGCTGACAGATTACCTTGCTTCCTTGATGTCTGCACCACAATCATGTCGTTCACAGGTTGCTGCAGCCTTTCCCGACCACACCGAGGTGAAGCCACATCAGATCGTCCCTGGTGAACACGTCTTCGTCAGGAACTTTGACAGGAGGAGTCCGCTGGAGCCCCGTTGGCAGGAGCCGAAACTTGTTTTACTTACTACAAGGACTGCGATAAAGGTGGAGGGCCGCAAGGGCTGGCTCCACTCGAGTCATGTGAAGAAATGCCATGGACTGCCGCCAGACGTTGACTCCCAGCCCTGCCCTCCTCCAGACACTGACACTAAGCTCCCCCTGGTAGAGAAAACTCCGTCTCAGGAGTATAAATCAAAGCTGAGGTCTAGCAAGTCAGACAGTTTCATTGTTTAAGTCCTCCCCTAGGTGAATCGGTTAGACAAGTTTCTGACATGTTCCCGTTAGACCCCAATAGAGAGAGAGATAGACAGAAACAGCTCAAGAAACGTGAATATTGTAAATCTCTCCGTAGTCACTGCATAGTGACATTATTGATTATGTTTTTTCTGAGTCTTATGATTATTGCTGCAAGTATACTGTTACACTTGTATTTCCCTATTTTCAAGCGTACACATTCTTCTTCGAATGACACTGTCGAGCACACTTTCAGTGACTTACCCCCGCATGAGTTGTCATACAGACTTGCGCTGCGCAACAATACATTCATTAGTATGTTACACCATTCCCATCAGACCAGCAATGCTACCAATTGTTGGATATGTGGCCGACTCCCTCCCTATCAGAAGTTCAAGGGAGTTCTGCCCCTCTTTCCGTACCCGTTCACACACAATGGTTCCTGTGGTGCATGGTTTAGTTTAATTAATTCCTTAGATTCTGATTCCGTAGTTTACCAAGGCAATTAGGTATGGGGAAATCTGAACACTGTTTTACATAAAGTATGTTTCCCTGACAAGGAGGGTCTTCCCCAAAGGACAGGGACAGATCTAGAAAACGAAGTGTATGGATTAGGTAATTTTACACTTAACCTCATGATTCTGAATGTTCAGTCCGAAGCCGAACCAGTCCTGCCTGCTATGTCAGTGTTACCAGTAAAAGGTGAATTATGTGTCAGAAAGAATGGTTCAGTACACCTAGGTCATAGTGAATGTACCACTGTGATCGAATTCAGTGATAAAGGCAAGTCTACATTCCAAGCTTCCCGTCATTCCTATTTCGTTTGTGGTCATACAGCATACATACGCTTACCTCTAGATTGGGATGGTACTTGTTACATTGCATTCCTTCTGCCACCTGTTTTCCTAGCCCCACCTGACTATCATAGGGACTCCCATTTAGTACACAATAGACACAAGAGAGATCTCCCGATTGTCGACTATACTGAAACAGCATGGGAGCAATACACAGACTTCAATAAAGGTTTCTTTCCCTATTTAGGTGCTGTCTTTAATAGTAAACTGATACGTAGATTAACCAGAACCCTTGAAGCAGTAGTGAATGAAACTACTTCCGCCCTAGGTAACTTAACAGAGGAACAGTCTGCTATGAGGATTGTTGTCCTTCAGAATCGTCTTGTTCTTGACGTCATCTTGGCCGATAGGGGCGGAGCTTGTAGAGTCATCGGATCGAGTTGCTGTGTTTTCATTCCAGAAAACGCGCCTTCTGTATATAGAGCCATAACCCGTCTTCACAAGATTGCAAGTCAGATACACCAGAATCCAGGCACCTGGACTTGGTCCGGTTGGTTCTGGAGCGTGTTATCAGCCTGGGGATGGAAAATCCTATCTTTCCTTGGAATAGCGCTTCTTATAGTATTCAGTTGTTGCCTATGTCTACAATGTGGGCCGGCGATATGCGGTTTGTGCGCCACATCATGTATTCCCCATTCAAGTCCACGTTCTAAATCCCGCCTGGAAAAGGAAGAGCAAATGATGTTATATGAACAAATAGATGGATTAATGAAGATTGATATATCATGAAGGGTCCGTAGGGGACAAGGAGGGAATGAGGTAATATGAATTTTTATGCTCAAATGTGTCCCCTACTACGTACCCCAACGGCTCCATGTACGTGCTTCAAGTACATGTAAGTTCCTCCACAACCAGCTATGAAGACGCAAATACATTTGCGTCCAACGTTAACATGTCCTCTTTCAGATCCACCATGAATGGATCGATAATTCAGTTCCTAAGTATGCCGTGCCACCGTCTTTACATGGTGCACTTTCACGTTTTCCTGGCTCTGGCGAGCTAGGCCCTGATTTCTGCCATCGAGCCTTTTCTGCCTTCTACCTCTGAAAGCTGCAGCCTGGACCTGCATCTGCATCCCTGACCTTTACCTTACTCCCTGCGCGGCGAGCGGTGCCCGGCTCGGTCTGCTTGCCTGCCAAAACTGTATTTTGCCTTCAAGTTATCTGCTCCGCTCCTCGAAAATACATTCCTGTCTAGTAGTTTAGGTAAACATCCTTCCCAGCTGCAGAGCAAAGGGCCCGGCCTTTCTGTCTCCATGCAAGTAATTCATAGCTCCTGTTACCATGGTAGGCCCGTGGCCCCTCGCATTACACGTAGACACGTAGTCGCATATGCACGCACTAGCAGTCAGTATAGAATAGCCTCTGCCCGAGAGACCTTTCCCTTTTGATAATACAGTTCCTCAAACACAAGATATCAGATATGATTGGGATTAGGTTGTTCTGACACGCCAGACTTCTGTCTTCCACATGTAGTGCTAAATGTCAAGTCCCCTTCACCCTCCAGTTCCACGTCAATCACACGTCATGCTGCTGCGCGCGCATCTCTGCCATATATTTCTGCTGACACTGCAGGATTCTTCTATGGATCCACCCACTTGTGACACTTCTATGTGACGTTTCTAGCACACACCTCCGTGTACGCCCTCGTGCACGCCTTCTGTTACGCACATATGTTCTTATCTCGTTTCTTTCAGCTGTTATGCCTTCTGGATCCATCACCATTGTATGCATTGACTATATATATTGTAACTGTTAATAAAGCATTGTGATTCCCTTCCTGAACCCTCGTGGTGATGGAACATGATACCTGGTTCGAACCAATTCCATTTTATGGAATAAAACCCCTTATAAACTCAGATGCCACGGACTCTGCCTCTTATTTTGATTGAGCTATTTTTATTGAACTTTACCGCATAGAAATTCAGTATACGGTAATTTAAATTTACCACACATGAGCAGTGGCAAAATAAAATGCATTAACATAGCTGCCTAGGTTTGGGATTGCTTATGTGTGACATTTTCATAGTTTCCATGTGCTTGTGAGTGACATTCAGGGACCAATGTGTGACACTTTCGAGTGACACTTTTTTGCAAGTAAAATCAAGCAATGAAGTCCATGGAAACAGAAAGGTAACCAAAGTTACACCCATATGAGCAACGAGAAACTAAGAAGATCTTGAAACTGCTGCAAAGCGCCTGAAATGGAGGGCAGTAACGACTCTCTTTCATGTGTGTCACTTATTTTATAGCACTTCTCATATTAGTCTGGGGTGTCAGAGCACTTCACATCATACACACATTATAGGGGGACAATAAATCATAAATGTGTAAATCAGTTTAATGAAAATGTTCCATAAAACAGTGAGGTTTACAAGTTGTAGAATCACGTCATCCATCCTAGTAGGCAGGAGATTTTAAGAGTGTTTGGTCTGGAGAAGCACAAACTCAGGATTTAAAACAAACCACAGTGGATGGTTTTACTTTTAGCAACATTAGAATAATGAAAGAGTAGGGGGGGATAATGTTCTAACCTACACTAGTTGAATGAAGCACCTTGACTGCAGTTTAGGATTGTAACTTATGAAAGGCAAGTAACAAAAGGATCTCTGTGACAAAAGCAGTAACCCACAGGGCTAGCCACATAAAATGCAGTTTAGCTAGTGATCTGCCTGGTACGTTCTTTGCCAACAAGGGGTGGTGATGGACAGAGTTTCTGAATTAAGCAGAATACTCTCACCCAGTTAAGAGATCAGGGCTTGATCCAACACCGTTTTTTAGCTCACTGCACCATCCCAGCTCAGAACCTGGCTATGTGCAAATTAGTCTGTTCCTGTCCCAGTGCATGATGGGAACAGGGCAAACCAAACTACCAAGCCAATTCTTACACTGGGAAGGAAACAAGCTTCCGGGGACTTTAACCCTCAGCGCTATTTCATGATGGGTGAAAACTTCCATGAGAGACAAAACGCTGATCTCGCTCCAGCACGAAGACTATTCATGAGAGGCCTGTTCACATTTTTATTATTGCCTGGGAACTCCTGGACACACAAGGGATTTTTATCAGAAGGTGGTTTTATTTATGTATACATTGATAGTGTGCATGCAACGCGGAGGTCTTGAGGCGGAAGCCGGGACCTGGTATGAACGACTGATGTTGTGTCACTAGCGGAGAATTGCTTTTTAAACGTGTGAACTTGAACGCTTTTAAAAGATTCATTTTTAGAAGTGTATTCTTCTGTTATTTTGATACTGACGCCTCTGTTGGGCGCTCACCTCACTCCCTTGTTCCCGCCCCACCGCAGCTGTCAGGCGCTGCCGGGGATCCTAGCGAAAATCACCTTCAGGTGAGGAGCAGGCGAGCGGCACAGTGCTCGGCCCCTCCCACCTCTACGGCTACTAATGACCCCCCCACCCAGGAAGCGCAGCGGACGAGCGCAGCGGGCGCGTCGACGGCGCGCCGAAGACGCTCCTAAGACAAGCCCGTCTGCGCCCGTCCGCGACCGGCCGGGACCAGGGGCCGACCATGCTGCCCGCCCCATCGCCTACTCTAGGTCTGCTCTCTTGAGTCACAGATTCAAAGGACAGGGCTTGTTATCAAGAGACACCCTCAGTCGTCTCTGCTCTAACGGCATCCTGTCCCAGGGCTGTCACGTCACTACCCCGGCGCTACAACACACGCAGAGAGACCCACTCGAGCCATCACTTACCATCTTCTACCTAAACACTCGCTCCCTGGTAAAACACCAGCTGGACATCTTCCTTCTATTAGATACTGAGAAACCAGACATTCTCCTACTCACGGAGACATGGTTAACCCCCAACTCTGCCCCCGATATAATCGCGGCCCTCCCCCCCAACTATTATATCATCCACGCTGACCGCAACAGCGGGAAAGGGGGAGGAGTCGCAGCTATTATCCGTTCCAACCTTATTGTTACCCCCCTCGCTGGCCTTTCGCTGGAGGGATCGGACAACCTTGTACTGAAAATCACCACCTCAGACTCAACAATTGCGTGTGTCCTACTGTACAGACCCCCGACCCCAATGCCTACATTTCCTATGAACCTGGCCGATCAACTTGCTAACCTAGCTCTCGAACACCCCAAAATCTTTCTGATAGGAGACCTAAACTACTGGTACAAAGATCCTCTAGAAGGCCCTCACTCAGCCGAACTGTCGGACCTCCTCTCCAATCTAAATCTCACCCAACTAGTCTCCTCCGCCACCCACTGCAAGGCCACATTTTGGACCAACTATGGTCGAACACCACCTGCACAACGACCCCATCCATACTACCTTGTACCTGGTCTGACCATGCTCTCCTTCAATTCAACCTATGCATTTCTCTGCGACTATTGCCGCTCCAGTCGGAGGTGGGTCAGCCAGGAATTGGAACTCAATTGACAAACCAGCTTTTTTAGAATCATTAGCTAACACCATCCCACTCACTCAAGACGAGATCAACTCCTCTGTCTCTTCGCTTACCAGCTGGCTTAACGCGGCCAGGGATTCTCACGCCCCTCTAAAAAAAATCAAACTGGCAAGACGTGCCGACGCCAACCGGTGGTTCTCCGCTGATTTAAAAGCTAAGAAACTGACTTTACGGCAATTGGAACGCCAGTGGCGTCGGAAGTACGACCCTGACCTAAAAAAGATTTATACTCAAGCTAGGAAAGAATACATGAGAGCCATCCTGACGGCAAAAGCGTCCTACTTCTCTTCCAAAATTCTTGAATCCACAAATAAATCCAAAGACATTTTTTCCATCCTCAATGAACTTACTAACCTAGACACGGTCCGACCCAAGATCACCCCCACCCAGTCTTTATGTGACTCACTGAACGTCTACTTCATCAACATAATTCTGGACATCAAAGCCAGCATTCCTCGACCAGTGTCCCCCCTTACATTGGGTATGTCAATTAAGCCGAATCACTACACCCTGAGCAGTTTCCCTCCCATCACCCAGGACCAATTCCGGGAATTACTATCTAGAGTAAAATCCGGCGCCCCTTCAGATAGCTGCCCGCCCCACATCCTAAAAGAGTGCTTCTTGACTCACCCAGCCCCTGCTCTTACACTCCTGAACAAATCCCTGACTCTTGGACTAGTCCCTACAGCTTTTAAAGAAGCCATAGTCATTCCGCTTCTAAAAAAACCGGGGGCAGACCCAGCCTGCAAAGCCAATTTTCGACCGACCTCGCTGTTGCCCTACTTGGCAAAAGTCCTCGAGGCACACGTGGCCAAATGCCTATCAAATTTCCTTGAGGAATCCTCCTGCTTCGACCCCAATCAGGCAGGCTTTCGGCCTGCTCACTCGACCGAAGCAATAGTCACGACAGTTCTGGACACCTTGCGCGACTGTGCTGACAGACGCTCTCCACAAGCCCTGGTGCTTCTAGATCTCTCAGCCGCTTTTGACACGGTCGACCACAACATCCTGGTCGACCGTGTCGAACAAGCCGGCGTCAGGGACCTTGCAGCCGGTTGGCTGAGATCCTTCCTGACTAACCGTAATCAAACTCTACGCCTTGGTGAATTAATGGGCACCAAACAGGCTATTACCTGTGGAGTGCCACAGGGCTCCTCCCTGTCTCCACACCTATTTAATTTGTATATACTCCCTCTGATCCAGACCTTACGAGACAATCAGGTGCGAGTCTACAACTATGCAGACGATCTACAGCTGTTGTTTACCATCGACAACACCGAAGACTCCATTCGGCACTTCCAGTCCACTATGAGTCTCATCAAAACCTGGATGAACCAGAACCAGCTCAAATTAAACCCAGGTAAAACGGAGCTAGTCCTGACCGGCGAAAGCGACAAGTACTGGGGCCCGCACTACTGGCCTTCTGAACTAGGCCAAGCCCCTACACCCTCCCTGTCAGCTAAAACACTTGGAGTCACTGTGGACCGTGACTTATCTCTTAAAACTCAAGTCGGTCAAGTGGTATCCAAGTGCTTCTTCCAACTGAAGAAAATCCGGAAGGTACGCCGCCTGCTCACGCCTGAGGCAATCACCCAGGTGGTAATTTCTACTGTATTATCCCATCTGGACTACGCAAACGCCATCTACCTAGGTCTTCCCAACTACCTAGCTAAGCGACTCCAAATGGTACAGAACCATGCCGCAAGACTAATCCTGAACCAACCTAGGCGCCAGGCAGCCACCCCCCTCCTTAGGAAACTACACTGGCTCCCTGTAGTCCAACGCTCTGCCTTCAAGACTGGCTGCATAATCTTTAAGTCCCTATACTGCAAAAGCCCCTCTTTCATCAACAACCTGATTTCCAAATACACCCCGTCCCGCAACCTACGCTCACTCCATCAAAATCTCTTGCAGTCGCCTTTTTTCAATCTGAAGCATGCAGGAGGTCGTAGATTTGCCACCCTCGCCTCCTGCCTATGGAACTCTCTCCCTGTGGAGATCCGGAATTGTCAAGACCTCCTCTCTTTCCGGAAAGCCTTGAAGACCTGGCTATTCAGACAGGCATTCCCATAATTCCCGCCCCTCTATGTTCATGTTACTGCTGATCACAGCGCCAAGCAACCAATCGGTGATAGTGCGCTCTAGAAATATTTTAAACATAAACATAAACAAACAATGCACCTGAGGGGGAAGGGGGTCCCACTTCTTGTAGTTAAAAGGGCCGATTCCCCAGCGGCTCGACCTCTAACAGAGACAGAAATGGGCCAAGGCGCTATTATCTGCTGTGTCTGAGCAGAACAGAGAGAAGGAGAACACGAGCCAAGCAGTGACCCCCTCACTAGTGGGCGGAGCCAGTGAAACAAAGGTATGTGGGCTCAGCAGTGGCTGCAGCTGCCCACACAAGCACCGGACACACGGGCCTCTGCTCTGCATGAAGTGAAACTGAAACCCCGTCAGGAGAGGGAAGCCTGACGTACACAACAAGCGGCCACTGCACCTCAACTGCAAACAAACAGCAAGAAAGACAATTCCTACCTTGAAGTCTGTAGTGAGCGTGCCAACGCTGTACGTCACGTAGCCACGTGACGTACGGTGACGTGGGGGCGCGGTGTGCGCAGCGCGGCATTAGAGCGCGAGCAGGCTGGGCGAAGGACATGCTTTGCGCTCCTTGTATGTTAAAGCTTGAATAAAGAGGTTGACACCGTCACCCGACTCCGAGAGTTATTGGGGGAAGAAAGTGCATCATTACAGTGGCGACGAGGGTGGGATAGCGACCCACGACCCCCACCACGCAGACGACGTGAAGCACGGCGGAACGGAGCGGAGTCGCACAAGCGAGCAAGGAAGGCCCGAGGGAACGCACAGCGACCACACCCTGACAGGGTACCACAAGGAGCGCAACGCAGCCAACAGCACGGGGAACAGAGCACTGTGGGCGCACAGCGATTAACCTGTCGGAGAACTGCGACACATCCAAAGCAGGAGGCCAGTCACGGTCAAGGCCACTGGCAACTGCACTGGCTACCCCATCCGAGCAGGAAGGGGCTGAAAGGAGCAGCCCTCCACCCTTACGCAAGAAGGAAGAACAAAACGGTGCGCCAGGGAGCCCGAGAAGCCTGGAAAGCACGCTGCCCGCATCCCGGGGCGAGAAGATGAACGCACAAGCGGGGTACGCGATAGCGCCAGTCCAGTTCCTTCCCAGACCCGGGGAACCGCTCATGAAATGGGAGGACTGGAAAGAATACATAGATAATTTCATAGAAGTGCTGGAAGATGAAAGTGAGGAAAAATTCAAACCGCCGAGAAAGAAACGCATTCTGTTGCTAAACCTGGGCCCGGAAGGCCTGAGGATCTACAAAAGCCTGGTACCTAAGAAGAGAGAGACAGACGACGACGATGTGTATGCCCACGCAATGGAAGACCTGGAAGAACATTTCAAGCCTTCAGTATGCGTCTCAGTGGACAGGTTTAACTTCCAACAAAGGAAACAACTACCAGGGGAAACAGTGGAAGAGTATGTGGCGGCGTTGAGGAAACTGGCGGCCTCGTGCAAGTACGCCAACTGGGAAAGTGAATTCATAAAAGACCAAGTGGTGATGCACACCACGTGCACGAGCGTACAGGACAAGCTATGGGCCGCAGGAGACACCTCGCTCAAGGACGTGCTGGTGATAGTCAAGAGAGCTGAACTGGCGCGAAGGTGTGCAGCGGCCACGAAGAAGGAGAACGTGCCCAGTGGGGTGGTGAACAAAGTGGACAATGAGGAACTCCACAAAGATCACCTGGCGCGGAAACAGCCAGAAAAGGGCCCTAACAAATGGCAGAGCAGCCCAGGCAACCCCGGCAAACCGGCCGGAAGTAACAAACGGCCTTGCTACAGATGCGGCAGTTGGACGCACGAGGCGCACGACCGGAAGTGCCCCGCGCTTCGCGCCAAATGCATGTTTTGCGGAATCGTCGGCCATTATGAAAAAGTGTGCAGGAAGAAGGCATCCAAGAACGCAGTGAAGTACGTGGCCCAAGAAGTGGAGGAGCCAGAAGAGGTGGCCGAGGAAGAGGTGGTCACAGTCCTCTGCATCTACGACAATATCCTGAGCATAAACGACCGAGGCCGAGGCGCCGACGGAAGAAGAACGATGAAGCCAATCTTGGAAATGACGATAGGAGGTGTGGAAATCCAAGTGGTGGCAGACACAGGGTCGCCTTACACCATAATCCCAAGAAACGTGTGGGAGGAGAAGTTTGCTCCCCAACTGGGCCCCGAGTTGGATAAGCTGGACATACGTCCCGTCACCTACAATGGAGACCGAATCCCCATGGCCGGATGCAGAAAGCTGAACTTCGAGTTCAGGGGCAGAGCGGCCAGGTGCAAACTGTATGTCTCCGAGAAAGGCCCTTCTGTCCTGGGGTGGCTCGACCAAGGAGACCTGGGGATCAAGTTGGATCCGGCTGGCAAGGAGCAGATATTGCTGACGGAGCCGGAGGAAGGGCTGGACACGAACAAATGGAGGAAGGAGTTCCCAACAGTTTTTGGGGGTTCAGTTGGAAGGCTCGACAAATTCGCGCACAAGATCATACTCAGAAAAGGAGCAGTACCGGTAGCGCACAAGGTGAGAAACATCCCGTTGGCAGTAAGGGACGACGTGAAGGAGGAGCTACAACAGCTAGAGAAAAGAGGGATTATCGAGCCGATTGCCTGTGCCGATGGCTATCGCCGTTGGTGGTGGTGAGGAAACCCAATGGCAAGGTCCGTCTATGCGTGGACCTACGTGAGTTGAACAAAAACATAGTGGTAGAGAAGTTCCCCCTTCCCCGGATAGAGGAGATGCTGGCCAGCACGAGGGGTGTTCAGTGGTACTCCACCATAGACTTAACATCAGCGTATCATCAAATAGCATTACACCCGGAGAGCCGCAGTTTGACATCCTTCATAACTCCCTTCGGGTGCTATCGATTCCGCCGCATGCCGTTCGGGCTAGCCTCGGCGGCTGCGGTTTTCCAAAAACTAATGCACCAGCTGTTTCAGGACATCCGGGGGGTGCAATACTTCCAGGATGATATTTTGGTGATGGGCCGCGACAGAATTGACCATGACAAGAAACTGGAGGTGGTATTGGGTATCCTGGAAAGGAAAGGCCTCACAGCAGAGTGGGCTAAGTGCCGCATAGGAATGGAAAAGGTGATGTACTTGGGCCATGAGATAAGTGCACGAGGAGTGACTCCCAAGAGAGAAAATGTGAAGGCGATCTGCGACGCACCATCACCAGCCAACAAGGAGGAGGTCAGATCATTCCTGGGTATGGCGGAATATTACGGAAAGTTCATAGAACATTTCGCCTCAAAAACCCATCACATGAGGCTACTAACCAGAGAGAACAGTGAGTTCCAGTGGTCAGAGGACGCTCAGCGAGAATTTGGGGTAATAAAGAGAGAAGTGGCAGGGGCGATTCCTCTGCAAGGATTTGACCCCCAAGGAAGCACAATACTCACGACGGATGCCAGTGATAAAGGACTGGGTGCAGTCCTCATGCAAGACCGAGGCCAGGGGAGAGTAGAAACAATATGCTTCGCGTCCCGCACCCTCAATGACACTGAAAAAAGATACAGTGTGATCGAAAAAGAAATGTTGGCAGTGGTGTGGGCCATGTCCCGGTTTCGGCAATTTCTGTGGGGCACCAGGTTCCGTTTGAGGACTGACCACAAGCCCCTGCTCAAGGTGCTCACATCAAGCAGACATGCAGAGGCAACGCCGAGGATCTCAAAAATGTCACTCAAATTAATGGAGTTCCGATATGACGTGGAACACATTCCTGGGAATAGGAATAAAGTGGCGGACTACCTGAGTCGGGCGGCAGCGATGGAGCCCAGTACAGAATGTAGTGAGGCGATGGAAGAGTGGGTCGCACTCACTGAGGATCTAGAAATGTCCATAAGTAAGCAGGAATGGAAAACAGCATATGAAGAGGATCCTGTCCTGGAGAAAGTGAAGGCCCATATAGTGAGGGGTTGGCCAGACAAAAGCAAGACTGAGCGTGGCCTCGTCCCCTACTTCGAAGTGAGAGAGGAACTGTCTATGGATGACCAGGGCATATTCGTATATAGAGGGGAGAGAGTCATACCCCCGGCAACGATGATCTCCCGGTTGATGGACATGTTACATGAAGGCCACCTAGGAGCGGGAAAATTGAAACTAAGGGCCAAGCAGAATTATTGGTGGCCAGGGATGGACATAAGAGCGGAAAGACACGTTAGAGAGTGTCCGAGATGCCAGGGCGCGGACAAAACACTAAAACCGTTACGCCCTGCCCTAGGAAAAATTGATCCTCCACAAAATCCGTGGGAGGAACTGTCCATAGATATCTTAGGTCCAGTACTGAATGCACAAGGAATACAGAAGTACATATGTGTAATGGTGGACCGCTACTCCAAATGGCCGGAATTGAGGATCGAAGAAACCATGGACACGGAGAGGATAGTGAGCTTCATGGCGGAAACTTTTGTGAGAGAGGGCATCCCAAAGTGTGTCCTCAGCGACAACGGACCCCAATTCCGTTCTGAAAAATGGTCTCAGTTCATGCGGAGAAATGGAATAGTGACAAAACACACGTCCATATACCATCCAGCGGGAAATGGCTTGGTGGAGCGTTTCAATAGGGTGGTGATGGGCTCGATACAAGCGGCCATTTCGGATAACAAAGACTGGGAAGCAGAGATTTGGCACATGGTGTAGGCATACCGGATAACACCCACGAACACTGGTTATAGTCCCTTCCAGATTCTTAGAGGCCGGGAGCCTTTCACTCAGGACAACAGAATATGGAAGGAAAGAGTCATTAAGAGTGAGTGGTCACCGGCAGTGGTGCAAGCCAATCTAGAGAGAGCACAAGCGGTGTACACCAAACACTACGATGCGAGGAGGAATGTAAAGGACACGGCTTTAGAAAAAGGAGAATGGGTGAGAGTAAGACTGCCCACATTGCAGAAAAAGGGTGAAAGCAAGTACAGCAAACCCCTACAAGTAGTGGAAGTCAGAGGTAGGGCGGCCTTGCTGAGTGATGGAAATGTGTGGTCGCAGGACCGTATGGCCAGGTGCAACAAAATACTCAGTTGGAGAAGCAGTGGAAATGTAGGAGAAAGTGAGAGCAGCAGTGACCACCCCTGTGAATATGGGGGAGAGGACCTAGACATTGGTGAGAGAAGGCATGAGGATCAAGAGGCGAGTGGAGAGCAGCAGAGTGAAGAAGACAAGAGCCAGAGTGAGCCTAGCGCGGCTGCGCTAGGGAGCGGACAAGGAGAAGAAGCAACAACTGCCACGTCCCCGGTAAGACTGACGAGAAGGGGCAGGGCGGTGGTCCCACCAGCAAGGTTCAGAGACTATGACATGAGTCAGGACTTGTACATATAGTCCGTTGGAAAAAGGGGAGATATGTAGTGAGCGTGCCAACGCTGTACGTCACGTAGCCACGTGACATACGGTGACGTGGGGGCGCGGTGTGCGCAGCACGGCATTAGAGCGCGAGCAGGCTGGGCGAAGGACATGCTTTGCGCTCCTTGTATGTTAAAGCTTGAATAAAGAGGTTGACACCGTCACCCGACTCCGAGAGTTATTGGGGGAAGAAAGTGCATCATTACAGTCAAACAAACATGAACCCCCCCTTGCTCTGTGTCGTTGGTCTGGGCCCCTCCCTGCACACGCACTGCTCCGATGTTTACAATCATCATGCAATCGAGGGCCACAGACCCCGAGGGGGGCGGGCCCTGCTCCAATGTGTACATGTCCTAAGTATTAGCCCTAAAGCCTCGTGGTGCACAGCAGCCCAGGCCAATGATGATTGTAGACAGAAGCTGTGCACTCTTATTGGCTGCAGGAATCCTCAGCCGAATCAGTCACTGCTCAGTGGAGAGAGCTACTTTCCAGCTACTGGAAATGAACTACCCGGCAGCGAGGAAGAGAGACATGACGTGTTTTAAATGAACAATGCGTGATAAATTTGTGCACCTGCGGTAATGCAGGAAATACCCTTAAAATGCGTTGGTCTAACGCCAGATGTGTGACACTTTGTAGGGCTGCATTAACATTCTCTTTTATTTATTTGTGTTTGCAGCAGGTGGGGTGACGCGCGCGCCTCTGCTCTCTAGGAGGAGCCGCCTCTGGCCATTAGACCTGGTTTAGGCAGGAGACTTCCCATTTTTTAAGGAAGGGCTTCAAGAATCCAACAAGTGTATTGTAGAGTTTGTTCTCTTTGTTTCTTCTCTCCTCCTTTCATGAAATACACATAGTTCATTGGTGTCAATATTAATGGATGCTTTTACAATATCAAAATAACATGGGCGCCCTGCTGTGAAGTCTCACAACAATTCTCTTTACTATTCTCAGGCCTGTGAAGTACCACACATCAGGCGTTAGACTCACGCATTTTGGTGTGGTGGTCCGCATCACTGCACCAAAATGAGAAGCCACGCATTTATAGCACCTCTGAAGCTGCTGACAAAACAAGATGGGAGCACCGCTATGGCGCTCATTGAACAAAGCATGGACCGGACTGCAGCAGGGCGCTGCTCTGGCAGCCCACGGTGTGTTACAGACGGCACTACTCTGTGCAGTGCAACGACTGCACTGTTCTGCTCTGGTGTATCGTCATCTGCCAGGAGGTAGTTCTGGTCACGCTGGCCGGGCTAGCTCAGCACCGCGTGCATTCTCAACTTTTTTGAATTTCCCACCTGAGTCAGAACTAAGGTCATTAAGTGGCGGCGCGAGCGGGCGTAACTTATGTTTGCAAGTTTAGCTTTGAAACCCACCACTACTCGCCTCGCATCATGATGTCCAGCTGTGACCGGTCGGACCAGGCTGCTGGAGACTCCTCGTCCCTGCTCGTGGGGCCGCAGTCACTCTCGAGACCCCGAGAAGACTCTTGTCTGTCCTTCAAGGTCAGGTGAGGCTCGGTAAGATTTCAGAACTAAAGGGAAAGGCACACATGAGCAAATATTGATCCCTGAAACAGGCCCCTCCTTATAATAAGTGTAGATGCAGGAATCAGGGTCGGAGACAGTCGCCTCCCAGTAACATCTCCCAGTAGCATCAACGTGAGCGCAGTCAACTGGACTTCTATCCTGCAGCGAGAGCGCCTGCCTCTAGGCAACTGTCTGTCTCAGGCCCTTGTTGTACGATGCTGACCTTAAGTAGTGTTGATTTTGTTGTTTAAGAGAAAGAAACGGGCTGCTTGATCCACCTTCCTTTAAATCTGTGATAGGTACTAGCAAGGTCAACTCTGGTACCGTCCACCCTAGGTCAGTAATTCTTGTGCCATTAAATTGGGTAATAAAGCACATCTTTATAGAGCTTAGAAACATCTGTAGTGCAGTGTGAAGCGCTATACAAAAACACAGTTATTCTTACCATTCCCTCCTTCCCTATTGGAAAAGTAAAAACCTTGTAATAAACTGTAGTATATTTACTGGAAATTTCCAATAGTAAGCGATTCGTAATGCCAGCCTAACTAGGGATGTCCTAGTGGTTGCATTGGATTCTTCTGCCCTCTCATCACCCAAGTGACCACACTGCTCTTAGCTACCAGTGCTATACATCTGTCTCATAAGAATCTCAGCGCTTCACCTCTCTCTCGACTGTTGAAATAAGTGCTTCCAAGCACTTTAAAGTTCTTGAAGAGAAATGCCCGTCTGTTTGCTCCACTCTGTCAGGGCCTCTAGTATGCTGTGGTTTACTGGGCCATGTTGGCCTTTGTAACTGTTGTAAAGAATCCAGGTTATCAGTATGAAGTTCAAAAAGTAGGTTTATTATCAAAGTAAATAAGACAGCTTAACAACCGCTGGGACTGGCTACAAGCGCAGTCAAGCTTCAACTGATTCCCCATAGAACCTCCCCCCGAGAATTGTAAATACATTCTAAGATCTACAACTAAATTCTACAGCTTACGTATGTGAATATGAATACCACAGTAACATTGTCCATTTGCCACCTGTGACAGAACTTTAAGTCATAAAGAGGGCGGTGCGAGGGGCGGAAGTTATGTTTGTAAGACCAGAGCCGAGGAGCACACGCAAGAGCAGCGGGGGGCGCCGTGCCCAGAGCAGAGAGGATGGCAGTGCTGGAGGGGTTGCTAACGGTTACACTTGCTTTGCCACAGTTCTTTTTCATTTCTAAGTGCTCAGCAAATTGTTGACATTATAATCGTCGTGCTCTATTTGAAACTAATAAAGAAAAGACTGTAGAACTCCTTTTCTGATGAATGCCTTTCAGCTAAGAAATGCTTTAAAACAGTGACACACAACTTCTGCCAAAGTTTCCAAGAATAACCATTTAGAACAAGCATTTACAATGCAATGGTTTCGCCTTTGTTAAAGTTTGTGCTTTTGGTATTGCTTTTGACAAATGGTCTTTTCTAACTTCTTTGAATTATGTGTAAAACGTTGATGTGTTTTACTTTACATGCTAAAAACCCTGGGCTTTTATGTTCCAAGTGGAGTCCATAGGAGAGTTCATCAGGAGAGTTAAACATAGGAGCGGGGTTCCAGGACCCGAGAAACAAAATGCGTCGGATGTTCTCCTTTGCCACTAATAACGAAAAGCAATTCATGGAAACCAGATCAGGAGGCATGAAAGTGCGAGCATCAGTCTCTAGTGTGGCCCCGTGAAGGTACCGTTTTCACTTCTGTGTGCAGCCAACATTTGGGTGTAGATACGTCATTTGGTTCTGACCCCACTCCTCCATTGAGGATGAAATTGTATAGCATTGTCAGTATTTATAAAGAAACCAGGTCATTTCCTTAAAATGGAAACCGGCATCTCAGCATTTTCTTTGAACTAAAAAGCATGGCTGACAAAGGAGAAGGGTACATAGTGCAAAGCTATAATCGGCTAGAACACATGCCAGATGAACTGAACGAAAGAAAGAAACACACACCAGGGCCCCAGGAAGAGCTTTGTTTTTTGTCGTGTTTTCCAAGTAAAAAGAGCACTTGTAATTAGGAGTTAATTCATGTAAACAGAACTTCGTGAGGCCATAAATCACATTGTTATGTTTAACACCCTCTCCCTCTGCCAGAACAGCACCACTGCAGGGCCTTTCCGAAAGAGGCTGGAGGTGATAAATGAAATGTAAAAAAAGACATTTCCTCCAAGACATAAAACACCCGAACGCGCACAAAGACACAAGTGCATGCAGCGTGTGTATATATCACAAACTCATATTAAAAATAAACAGTTAATAGCAATACAGCTCAGCTGTTACATATGTAATGCAGGCACTTTATAATAAATACTTTGAGTGAGGGTGTAATGTGTGCACATAATACACACTTACACACAAATGCATTTTTGCTATCGGAGCTGTTCATCTTTAAAACTTTAAGCTGATTTATTCTGCCTTAAGACATAAAGCTTTCACATAACCAAGATGCATGTGGCATGCTTACCTGTGAGCGTGGTGCGTACGTCCTGAGCAGGGGGGCACCTCGCCGGGAGTACCTGTTCTGGGGAGCAGACAATAACAACACTCAGAAGTGGAATTAGGAGCGCGAGCTGTTCCAGACAAGCCTACTATGACCCCCACCCCCAGCTTGTGAGAAGAGCCCAACCCAGAAAAGAGCGCCCCCGGAGCACCTTCCTGGATGCTCCTCCCTCCAAGACCCCCAGCCCCCAGGACCGTGCACTGATGGACACAACTACGAGAGACGAGTAGCAAATGGTTTAGGGGCATTTTCAGGGTTTGCAGGAACTAGCCTCTAAGTGTCAAGGTCTGAAATCGGTTCCATATGCCCTTTCCAGGGGGGACCAGCATCACAACATGAGCTTTCCTGCCGTTTTTAGAGGATCTTTCTCCGCACAGTTTTGCTTAACCCACGAAATAAAGTTTCTTTTCACCTTGTCCCGCTCGAGACTCGATTGACTCAAACGCACGAGCTCTGCAAATCTCGGCTGGTAGTCAGAGTTATTTATTATATTATTTTTTTTCCAATTTATTGTCAAAGTCCTGCTGTGAAAATGTGCAAGTAGGTGTGCGAGATTCAAAGAGGCGTCGGAAACAGGTTATGTCAACGTAAATATTGGCAAGGGAGGGTGGGTGCGGCTTGGGTGGAGGATGGTTTCTGGGGGCGAGACGCTGGCTTTTGGAAGGGATTTCAGTTTAGTTGCTACCCTGTTACTTTTTCCACGATCCACAGTCAGCTGTGAGGATGTCTGCTCTATACTTCCACCATATTCACAGCAGGACCAGCAAATTAGCCAAGAACAAAACAAACCTCCTTTAATATTTTATAAAGTCGGATAGCGGGAGGGGGGCGGGAACGGGCACATGACAGCGGGAGGGGGGCGGGAACGGCGCACGGACAGCGGGAGGGGGGCGGGAACGGGCACAGGACAAAATGCGTAAACTTACAAAGTGAAAACACATTTATAAACAAAATGCTCCTTACCTGTTTCAATCATTTTCATTGTCTGCCTGGTATGTGGTGCACGCCTGAGTGTGTGCGTAGATATCCTCCCGGCAGCCATGCTCAGGGCTGCTTTCCTCACTTCTGGTCTGCTCCCGGCTGCGGCAGCCGTGCTCAGGGCTGCTTTCCTCACTTCTGGTCTGGTGAAACTTGTTCTAATTGCTCATAATCGTCTGAGCAGGGGACAGGCACATCTGTTCCTCTACCCTCGGATCATGTATTTTTATTTCCTCGCCACGTCCGGTTTCCTAGCAACGGCAGCTTATCAGCGTGATGGGAAAGCGGCGTGGACACAAGTTTATTATTTTTGGCAACTCTGCCTGGCTCCTCTTCCCCTGCACTTGAAATATTTTGTTGATTGCAGGATTTAAATTGTACATGTCCAGGCCGATGTACCTCTGTCCCATCAGCTCAAGAATCCACAAGCTGTCCCAGAATTCCCCCCAGGGTGTAATGGGGGCACTAAAACGTTGTCTGCATTCCACAACAAGCAGCAGAAACGTGGCGGGCGGGCGGGGGGCGGGAAAGGAACGGACAGCGGGAGGGGGGGCGGGAAAGGAAAGGACAGCAGGAGGGGGGGAAGGAACGGACAGCGGGAGGGGGGGCGGGAAAGGAACGCACTCACCTGGACTTCCTCGGCCGGCGGTCGGCCGCCAAATGGCCCAAACAAACCTCAACTAGCAAATAAAAAAAGACCCGCCCACC
This sequence comes from Lissotriton vulgaris, assembly GCF_964263255.1. Classification (NCBI taxonomy): domain Eukaryota; kingdom Metazoa; phylum Chordata; class Amphibia; order Caudata; family Salamandridae; genus Lissotriton; species Lissotriton vulgaris. The sequence continues at coordinate 1,562,889,111 of NC_141696.1, forward strand.
GCCGCATGACGTGGCCAAAAGAGAAAAATTCTCGGGAACGCCCCCAAATCTGGTCCGGCCTTGACGGACAGATCTGGCTCCCAATGGCTAGCCTCCATTTATGAAGCTAGCCAATGGGAGCCGGGGGACGTTCCTGTAGCCCTTATAGTAAACAATAGATTTCGCCTGCACCGAAAAGCTGCGCAGAGCGCAGCCTTCGGCGAGGCGAAACCTAAAAATGGCGTTAACCCAATGTGGTCAAGGACCTGGATATCGTATTATATGGAAAAGACAAGGGTCCTGGACCTCAATTTAAACAATGTATAGATCAATCCTTAGTTGGTTGTTCAAGTAAATTCTGAGCATACAATTAATTATCAGCTCCAAGTGATAAATACAAAATAGACAAAAAAGCCAAAAATGGCAACAACGGACTGAAATATTATAAACGCAGTTTTTTTATTCATTGCTATATCCAAGTGGTTTATCAACACATGTAAGGATGCCAACATAACTTTTAGCAAAGGATCACAACAGTATAATCAATATATTGAAACTAATAAAAAAAAGACTGTAAAACTCCTTTTCTGATGAGTGCCTTTCAGCTAAGAAATGCTTTAAAACAGTGACACACAACTTCTGCCAAAGTTTCCAAGGAGTTATTCCTTGTTTACTTTCTACCATGACAGTCTCTTCTCTCAATAAAATTACGATCAGGATGTCATTGTATTATATTACTTTGTTTAAAAATAATGACACTGTAAGATCCATGTTCAGCTGAAGAATTAGGCAGGACACATGTTAAGGTTGATGAGTTGTTAGGTTTAATCCAAGGAAAGAGAGACACATCCAAGCCACAGCCCAGTCGGGTAACAGCCTCATGTACATTTCAAAAGATACATTCTAAAGCTCCAGGCTGGCTTAGAACCACTATTGTGATGTCACCCACATCATCATGAGCATGTTCAAGATATCAAGAATACTACAGACACCTTGGCAGTTTTCATTAGACCTAAATAAGTAATTTGTTGTAATGGTTATGATCAGTAATACAATTGATGGATTCTTGAGGCAGTTCCTTTTGCGTGTTTTTCTGCTTTCATGTGTTTATGGTTTTTGAATAGTATGTTCGTTATAGGGTGAGCACAGACCATTATTACCCTGTGGAAGTAGCACCGGTGAAGCGGTCTTTAGCCAGAACTACTCTTGCTTTGAGATTATTTGTACCCCAAATTACTTTATTTTGGCAGGTTCCCGACTAAATTGCATCCCATTCAACAGAAATACCTTCTCCCTGATGGAGCAAGGATTCGCATGAATGGCGACTTGCTTGAATTCATGAACCTCGAATAACGTTAATTAAGTAACCAACATGTTTGTCTTACTAATTTACCCCTTTCCATCGACATTTGGCTGTCCGAGTGAAGCTTGCTTATGTGTTTACTAACCATAATACGCTTGCATTTAAGATAGCTGCTGCTACGCAAGATTTTCTACTGCACATGCGTCTGTCATACCCACGTGACATGACGTACTGGCAGCTTTGGAGGGAATCTGTTGCTTCTGCGCACTAGAGATAAGATGGCTACTCTATGTTCTCACATGCTAAAAGCTTGCGTTGCTGATATTGCTAAGATGTTCGTTCTGCCTAATCCTAATGCTATAGTTTATTATAAAGTAATGGGTATAGTGTAGAAATTCATGGTATACAGTGTATTCATTTATTCTGTGTTCTAAAACTGTTTCTTTTCCATTTCATGATACATTCTGAAAACTGGCCTGTCTCGTGACGCTATACTCCATCTTTGTTGAAACTGAGGCTGCGCGAAATTCTCAAGTCTCTGAAACAAGTGACCTTTGGACTATTGCCATGAGCTGACTGACTAGAAGATGCTCCTGGGAACCTGCCCCAGTGAACCCAAAATTGTAAACAATGTATTTGTTAATAGAACATCCATTGTTGGGTGGAATAAACCGTCATGAGATCCTGAAATTTGATGGGCGGGAACCAAATTTGAATAAGGAGACGGTAAAGTCTAAAATGTAGGTGGTGTGATGACCTCTCCCCCTCCTTTTTCCAATTGAAATTGGGGATCTTTACACTTGCAACATTGGGGGGTGGTACACTGAACTGGAAAACAGTATAACTAGAGCAGGCTTAGCTAGTTAATTTGTCCGACTTGTCCGAATAGCTGACCTGTCACTGACCCAACGCACTCAATAGGTGACTAAGAGCAGAGGGCTGCGGAGCACTCTGTCAGAAGATTTGCTGACCCAATCGGGGTTTTGGGAAGTTGAAGTGCTGGTGAAGCACTTTGCTGGTGAATGTTGTAACCCAATTGGGGTTTTGGCTGATTCCTTGCAGAGAGGGAGTAGCGCAGGCATTGCAACTGAACTGTGGGTGCTGGTCTTAACCTTTGGTGGTCCGGTCCTGATCCAAATCTGGGGTTTCCTGTCCTAATTTCTGAACTGCACCTGCTGGCCTACTGGCACTGCAACCTTTGGGGTTCTTCTGTCCTTTTCAACTGACCCGAGGTCAGGGTTGGTCTTCATACTGTGAGAAGGTGGCCTGATATGCAGTGCTCACTATTCTAGTGAACACTATGTATCAGTCCAGCAACCCTTATTGATGATTGGTTGTAAGTCAACCTTATAGACCAGCTATCCTAGTAGCGTGGATACGAGCAGTCTAAGGCTAAAGACTCGAGAGGGCGTGTTAAGCCAGCTGTTTACCACATATATACCCCTTGAATACCAAGTGAAAGGACACCACACAAGTGTTATGAAAATAAACAGTTATTTATTAAAGATCACAACAGCCCTGTACTCTTTATGAGGACAGGGTACTAAGCACAAACCAAAACTCTTACAAAAATACTTAAGTTAGCACAGTATATACAAATGCCCGAGGGGCACGGAAAACCATATACTCTGAAAGTGGAATGCGAAATTCCTAGCAGGTAAGTACAGTACTAATAGCTTTTGGAATCGCTAGGACTTGACTAGGGAATCGTTAGATTACAACTAGGAGGCCTAGGGGACTCGGGTGCAGTGTGTGCACTCTCACGCGAGATGCGGGACAAAGTCTATGGTAGCTAGGAATTAGAAAGTTAGTGTTCTCGGGCGAACCCGACCTGGTAGGGAGAAAACGAAAGTAGATTCTGACCCTTGGATAGTGAGGCTATGCTGGGGCACCGAAATGCCGAAGTTACCTAGCCCAGGGGCTGCAGCTGCATAGGTCTGAAAAGACGTCGGGAATCCTCGTAGACGGACCAGGAGCCGGAAGAAAAGATGCTGGCCGGTGACCAGTGAAGAAAGTTCAGTCGGATCCAAGCCTGGATCTTGAAGATAGATGACACCTGAAAGCAGAGGGGACCAAGTTCGAGACTACTAGCCAGTAGTCAGTGGGCACCAGGAGGGCACCGGATGGTAGCCACCTCGACAAGGTGAGTGGGTGACGCTGTGCTCAGAGATCACACGGACCAGGAGGCGTTGTCGGCGACCAGGATGGAGGATCGAGCTGTCCCACGAAGATAGAAGCTGTCGGCGTCGCTGGACCCAGGATTGGGCAACAAAGCCTTGGCAAATTCAAGCCCACGCGGTGGACCTAAAATGGCGTCTGGAGTGGACCAGGAGGGTCCGGGGTGCCTCTCTTGAAAAAGGAAGCAAGGGCCAGCCTGGAGCAACCAGACCAGCAGAAGAGTTGTCGTCGGGCGTCGTTCAGAAGGCCACAAGCCAGCCGGCTAGTAGCCAAACAACGCGGTGCACAGCAAACAGCAGAAGGGCCCCACGCAGATCGTGGAGATGCAGGGAGGCTGATCTTGGATGCTGGAGCTGCGCAGGGTTGGGGCTTCTCGGACCCCAAAGCACTCACCAGTGGAAGACTCGGTGGGCTTGCAGTAAAGATGTCGTGCAGTCTTGGCGATCGTCGGTCCCTTGAGGTCTCGTCGCACTCACGGTTCTCAGCTTTGCTGTAGAGGTGAGTAGAGGTCAGAGGTGCCAGGGAAGCCGGGTCTCGTCGAGCTGGGTCGTCGGATTCGTGATGAAGGACTTGCAGCAGACCGCAGTGTTCTTTAGGATGGTGCCCGCTTGATGCAGGGTGACTACTCCTTAGCCACAAGGGAGAATCTTGAAGAAGAAATCGTGAAGTCCTTTCGAAGAAAGTGGTATCTTGATTCCAAAGATGATCTAATTTGAACAGGGGGCCCGCTCCTATCTTTATACTAAAAAAGGGGGCTGACCCGGTGACTAGGTCCTGCCTATGGGTGGGACCAGGAGGGGGGTGGTTACACCCCTCTCCCCTGCCGGACTTCCCCAGGCCAGGGGCTGGTGTGCCCCTGGAACTGGTTCTGACTGGCCTATGCGTAGTGAGCACCGGGGTGCCACTCAGCAGTCACCTTCCTGAAAAGCCCTGCCTACCCAGGATACACAAAACCATGTCTGGGATGGTGCTAGCACCGCCCCGGACAGGAAACCCTTTGTCCAGGCCTCCCTCGCTGGAAGGGCTCCCAGCAGCAGGAGGTCAGACTCGTGTCTGTGGTGGCAGCATCCATTTTGTGGAGCTGAGGCTTCAGTTAACTTTAACCGGGGTTCACAGTTACATACATGTCGTGTCCCTCTAGAAGGGTGGAATGCTAACCCCGTCGCCAGAATTGGCGAGGGGTTAGTATTCCAATTCGTATGACACCTTACTCGACATGTTTTGATAAAGCAATACCAAAGATAGCATTTAACCGCGAGGATTATAATGCACTTAAGAGTATATGGTATGCGATATCATGGAACAGCTATTAGGACTTGGTTCCGCAAGCTGCAGACAGGCTCAGCTCATGCCAGAGCACCATCTCACATGATTCCAAGCACTCTGCCTTCAGGATTGTTAAGGCCTGCCATAGGAGTGACTGATAGGAATCTGTGTGTCCATTTTAGGGTTAGATATAGGTATACTATATCTACAGCAAAGGGTGATTACACGACTTTGCCCCAGCTGTCAAGCAGCCAGTTGTGTCAAATTTAGGAGGCCAGCCAGGGGTGGCATAATACATGCTGCAGCCCCTGGCAGCCCTGGGTACACCCATGCCCTGAGTTACAGGGTCTGATAGGGTGGCCCAGTACCAATTGGAAATGTACCTAGGGTACATGGAATCCATTTTAAAGAGAGAGCAGTAGGCCTGGGGTCCTGATTGGCAGGGTCCCAGGTCGACTATGTCCAAAACCAGCTAAAACACAGGGCAAAAAGTTGGGGGCAACCATAGTCAGGATGTACCTTCCTACACAACCCCCCCCCAAACGAAAGGAGATTAGGCTATCCTTGTCCAGGTAAGCCTCTATTACCTAAGTGGCCATATAAGGAAGGACCAGCTCTGGCTTGGTTTCCCCCTGTGTCATGGTCCACTAGGCAACCCCTCACCCTAAGGGTATCTGAGGGTCTCCACCATAGGGAATCTCTGTCTCTGGTGTGTCTTGGGAAAGAAGAAGGCTGATGCTGGGATGGAGTACTGAAGTGAGGCTCCTCTACCTTTGGGCTCAACTTCCTCCAATCACCATCCATCATGTGTGCCTTTCTTTCTTTAGCTGAGATGCACTGAGCTCTCAGGGTCAGCCTCTGGCTACCTAAAGCTGGAGGCTGAGTCCCTCTGTTTGGCTTACTGGAGGGACAGGTCAGGTCTGGGGTTTTTAGGCCCCATGTTTGGCTGTGCCCAGCAGTGTCCAGCTGTGGGAGTTCCCTAACTACTTTTAAGGGGGATCCCTCAGGAGTCTGTTCTATTTTCACTTGGCTAGGGTTACCAGCTTCAGTGATCCTAATCTGTTGATTAAGGGGTTCTTTTGGACAGGGGGCCCTTTGGGGTCCACCACTGGCCTCCCTGATCTCTTCAGCCCTGGGCTGACTGAGGCAGGGTAGAGAGGTGCAGGTTACCTGCTCCAGACTGGGTCCCACCTGGGAAGGGTCCACTGCCATCAGGGGCTCTGCCAGGCTAGGCCTGACTACCTCTGGGGCAGTTCCTTCAACAGGGGTAGAGTCAGTTCCCTGAGGAGGCTGGCTCTCACCTAGTGTCTGGGAGGGGGAAGACTTTTCTTCCTCCTCAATGCTCTCTGTTTGAGTGGAGTGATCCATTGTTTCAGGCTTCACAACCTCACTATCTGTCTGAGTAGAGGCTGAGACCATTTCAACCTTGCCAACCTTTTCAGGAGGGCACTCAGTTTGTGTTTGGGCTGTGACTGTCACAGCCCTCCTATCCTGCTCTGGAAAGTCTGTCTGAGCCTGGGCAGTGGCTACCACTGCCCTTCCAATCTTTTCAGGGAGGAATGGTGCTTGGACTGGGGCTGTAGATGTTACTGCCCCACTAACCTGTCTGGATAGGCCTATCATTCTGGAGTGAGTTTCTTGCTCCACCTCAGCCCATGCTGAGAGTTCCAGGTCATTCCCCAGTAAGCAATCTACAGGTAGGTTATCTGTCACTGCCACTCTCATGGGCCCTGTGACATTACCCCAGCTGAGCTTGACTACTGCCATGGGATGCCTTCTCTTCACTCCATGAATATCTGTCACCTGATAAGTAAAACCAGGGGTCAGTTGAGCAGAGGGGACCAGATGGTCACTCACCATGGTGAGGCTGGCCCCTGTGTCTCTGAATGCCTCAACTTTCTGACCATTCACTAAAACTTCTTGTCTATACTTTCCCAAAATGTGGGGTTCAGTAGTGAAGTTGGCAAACCCCATGCCAGTCTCACAGACAAGAGTGTGGTCAGGGAACCTGGCTAGGCCATAGTCCTCCTGATTGCCCAAAGTAATGCCCACCACATTCTTGGGGGCACTCCCACCACCTGGGGGATTACCACTAGTGGTAACAGGAGGTCTGGGAGTGTTACTTGGGGGTATGTTTTCCTTATTGCTATTTTTTAGGGCACTTGGCATCACTTTTGTAATGGCCCACCTGTTTACAGGTATGGCAATAAGGTTTCTTCTGTTCTGAAGGAGTGTTCTGGGACCCACCACCCTTGTTGGAGTTTTGGGGCCCTTGGGAAGTCTTCTCTGTGGATTTATCCCCACCCTTCTCTTGAGGCTTGGTTGATTCCTTTTTCTGGTCACCACCCTGGTTTTTAGGCCTAACCCTGGTTCTGACCCATTTGTCTGCCCTCTTACCCAATTCCTGTGGAGAGGTCAACTCAGAGTCTACCAGGTGCTGATGTAATAGCTGGTTCTGACAATTATTTAAGATTTGCTCCCTCATAATTAGATTATACAATCCTTTAAAATCAGTAACCTTACTACCCAGTAGCCAGCCTTCAAAAGCCTTAGTGGCACAATCAACAAAGTCAGTCCAATCTTGAGACTGAGTTTTCTGGGTGTCTCTGAACAGCATCCTGTATTGTTCAGTGGTTAAACCAAACCCATCAACCAGTGTATTCTTCAAGATTTTGTAATTGTTAGCATCCTCCACCCTTGTGGTGAGGAGCTTATCTCTACCTTTACCATCAAAGGAGAGCCACAAGATAGCTGCCCACTGACTTTGGGGAACACCCTGCACAGTGCAGGCTCTCTCCAAAGCAGTAATCCATTTGTGGATGTCATCCCCTTCTTTAAAGGGGGGCACTATCTTATTCAGGTGCTTTGTATCAAAACTCCTTTCCCTATTGCTAGGTATATTGCTGCCACCAGTGGGCTGTAGCCCACATAATTTTTGCTCTCTAGCTAGGGCAAGTCTCTCTTTGGCCAGGGCAAGTTCTTCCCTTTCAATCCTCAGTTTGACTGCCCTTTCTTCAGCTGCATAGATTCTCCTCTGAGGGGAGGTCATCCTCCTCAGAGCAGAGTTCTGAGAGCCATTGGTTTGAATGGATCTGTTAGAGCCTCTTGATAGAGACCTAACTCGTCCATTCCCAATGTTAAGCTGACCTGAGAATGGGCCCAGGGGTCCCCCAGTACCAAGCTCATGTCTGCTTAAGTTGGACCTGCTTAGTCTTCTGACCTCTACCTGTCCCTTATCTGCCTCATCCCCTGATAACTCATCCTCCTCCTCAGCATCATCTGTCTCATGGAGGGGGTGGATATCAAAGGGACCCTGTAAGGAGGGCAAACTTCCATCTGGATTAGAAGGGTCTGGGTTACCAGCCCTCCTGGCATCATAAGCCTCTAAGAGACCAATCAGAAAGGAAGTTGTGGGGTTAGACCCCTGTTTTAGTTTCCTGAGAGTACACACTTGTCTCATCTCATGGAAGCTAAGAGCAGCATATTTTGAAGTAAGGACCTGTGGAGGGTCCACTGACACAAGGGGATACTCAGAGTTTCCTCCTTTGTCTGACATGCTGCTTCTAGTGTGGTGTAAGTGATGCACCTACCTACACTATGTGTTACCTACTGGTCCCTTGCTAGAGTTGCAGCCAAGGTGTGCTAAGCCTTGAGGAGCTACAACAGCTGGTTCAGTAGAACTCAGAGTATTCTAAGCTTTAGTTATATGTACCTAACAGTACTTATGTGATCTTTCAACAAGATATTCTTAGGATACGTGTGGTAAAACAACAGCAAGCTCAAATCCCAACCGCTGCTCACCAATGTGAGAAGGTGGCCTGATATGCAGTGCTCACTATTCTAGTGAACACTATGTATCAGTCCAGCAACCCTTATTGATGATTGGTTGTAAGTCAACCTTATAGACCAGCTATCCTAGTAGCGTGGATACGAGCAGTCTAAGGCTAAAGACTCGAGAGGGCGTGTTAAGCCAGCTGTTTACCACATATATACCCCTTGAATACCAAGTGAAAGGACACCACACAAGTGTTATGAAAATAAACAGTTATTTATTAAAGATCACAACAGCCCTGTACTCTTTATGAGGACAGGGTACTAAGCACAAACCAAAACTCTTACAAAAATACTTAAGTTAGCACAGTATATACAAATGCCCGAGGGGCACGGAAAACCATATACTCTGAAAGTGGAATGCGAAATTCCTAGCAGGTAAGTACAGTACTAATAGCTTTTGGAATCGCTAGGACTTGACTAGGGAATCGTTAGATTACAACTAGGAGGCCTAGGGGACTCGGGTGCAGTGTGTGCACTCTCACGCGAGATGCGGGACAAAGTCTATGGTAGCTAGGAATTAGAAAGTTAGTGTTCTCGGGCGAACCCGACCTGGTAGGGAGAAAACGAAAGTAGATTCTGACCCTTGGATAGTGAGGCTATGCTGGGGCACCGAAATGCCGAAGTTACCTAGCCCAGGGGCTGCAGCTGCATAGGTCTGAAAAGACGTCGGGAATCCTCGTAGACGGACCAGGAGCCGGAAGAAAAGATGCTGGCCGGTGACCAGTGAAGAAAGTTCAGTCGGATCCAAGCCTGGATCTTGAAGATAGATGACACCTGAAAGCAGAGGGGACCAAGTTCGAGACTACTAGCCAGTAGTCAGTGGGCACCAGGAGGGCACCGGATGGTAGCCACCTCGACAAGGTGAGTGGGTGACGCTGTGCTCAGAGATCACACGGACCAGGAGGCGTTGTCGGCGACCAGGATGGAGGATCGAGCTGTCCCACGAAGATAGAAGCTGTCGGCGTCGCTGGACCCAGGATTGGGCAACAAAGCCTTGGCAAATTCAAGCCCACGCGGTGGACCTAAAATGGCGTCTGGAGTGGACCAGGAGGGTCCGGGGTGCCTCTCTTGAAAAAGGAAGCAAGGGCCAGCCTGGAGCAACCAGACCAGCAGAAGAGTTGTCGTCGGGCGTCGTTCAGAAGGCCACAAGCCAGCCGGCTAGTAGCCAAACAACGCGGTGCACAGCAAACAGCAGAAGGGCCCCACGCAGATCGTGGAGATGCAGGGAGGCTGATCTTGGATGCTGGAGCTGCGCAGGGTTGGGGCTTCTCGGACCCCAAAGCACTCACCAGTGGAAGACTCGGTGGGCTTGCAGTAAAGATGTCGTGCAGTCTTGGCGATCGTCGGTCCCTTGAGGTCTCGTCGCACTCACGGTTCTCAGCTTTGCTGTAGAGGTGAGTAGAGGTCAGAGGTGCCAGGGAAGCCGGGTCTCGTCGAGCTGGGTCGTCGGATTCGTGATGAAGGACTTGCAGCAGACCGCAGTGTTCTTTAGGATGGTGCCCGCTTGATGCAGGGTGACTACTCCTTAGCCACAAGGGAGAATCTTGAAGAAGAAATCGTGAAGTCCTTTCGAAGAAAGTGGTATCTTGATTCCAAAGATGATCTAATTTGAACAGGGGGCCCGCTCCTATCTTTATACTAAAAAAGGGGGCTGACCCGGTGACTAGGTCCTGCCTATGGGTGGGACCAGGAGGGGGGTGGTTACACCCCTCTCCCCTGCCGGACTTCCCCAGGCCAGGGGCTGGTGTGCCCCTGGAACTGGTTCTGACTGGCCTATGCGTAGTGAGCACCGGGGTGCCACTCAGCAGTCACCTTCCTGAAAAGCCCTGCCTACCCAGGATACACAAAACCATGTCTGGGATGGTGCTAGCACCGCCCCGGACAGGAAACCCTTTGTCCAGGCCTCCCTCGCTGGAAGGGCTCCCAGCAGCAGGAGGTCAGACTCGTGTCTGTGGTGGCAGCATCCATTTTGTGGAGCTGAGGCTTCAGTTAACTTTAACCGGGGTTCACAGTTACATACATGTCGTGTCCCTCTAGAAGGGTGGAATGCTAACCCCGTCGCCAGAATTGGCGAGGGGTTAGTATTCCAATTCGTATGACACCTTACTCGACATGTTTTGATAAAGCAATACCAAAGATAGCATTTAACCGCGAGGATTATAATGCACTTAAGAGTATATGGTATGCGATATCATGGAACAGCTATTAGGACTTGGTTCCGCAAGCTGCAGACAGGCTCAGCTCATGCCAGAGCACCATCTCACATGATTCCAAGCACTCTGCCTTCAGGATTGTTAAGGCCTGCCATAGGAGTGACTGATAGGAATCTGTGTGTCCATTTTAGGGTTAGATATAGGTATACTATATCTACAGCAAAGGGTGATTACACGACTTTGCCCCAGCTGTCAAGCAGCCAGTTGTGTCAAATTTAGGAGGCCAGCCAGGGGTGGCATAATACATGCTGCAGCCCCTGGCAGCCCTGGGTACACCCATGCCCTGAGTTACAGGGTCTGATAGGGTGGCCCAGTACCAATTGGAAATGTACCTAGGGTACATGGAATCCATTTTAAAGAGAGAGCAGTAGGCCTGGGGTCCTGATTGGCAGGGTCCCAGGTCGACTATGTCCAAAACCAGCTAAAACACAGGGCAAAAAGTTGGGGGCAACCATAGTCAGGATGTACCTTCCTACACATACTATCCTAGGTAAATATAAATCTGTGTGGGTAAATTGTCAAAATAAGTTGTGTCTTTCTCTAATTCTCCTTAATGTGCTAAAGCTTTGATTGCATATGTTTCTTTTCTTACCCTTTCCTTGGTAAATGATAACATTTGTGTTTTTCTGATTAGTAGTATATTCCATTTTCTCACCTTCCCTTAGTTGAAATGCTAAAACAGTTTTTATGATTGCATAGATGTTGCCTTTTCTTTACCCTCCCTGTAAAGAGAATTAAACGAGGTTATTTGATTAATAGTGTGTTCAAATTTTTACCTACCCTATAGCTGTATGCAAAAATTTGGTTTCGGTATTACATATTGGGGTCGATTCCGATTCGGGAAAAACCGCTCCGAATAGCCGTTCGGAGCATTTTTCCTGTACGAATCGTACCCCGCAACGTCCCCCGTACGTACGATGAAGTACGATTCGTACCAGGAGCTGTACTCCGTACGAATCGTACATAGACCGTACGATTGAAATCTCCATATGATTCTCCCTTGGAACCCGCTGTACGCGACATCCGTATGGTTCGCTGCTGTTTTTTCCGACCCAACAAGTACGATTCGTGTCGGGTACGCACCGTACGACCCTTTTCCTACGAGAGCCGAAAACAGCCGTAAATGCTGAGTTCGCCTCGAAACAGGTACGGAAGGGCCCCCCCCCCGGGTACGGTGCGTCCCCCCCTTGATCGCAGGGATACAGTGCGCACCCCTGCGATCATAGGGTGTACGCACCGTACCCCACGATCATGGGTTGTATGGACCGTACCCCATGTTCACAGGGTGTACAGTGCAGGGGTACGATGCGTACACCCCATGATCGCAGGGGTACGCACTGTACCCCACGATCATGGGGGGAACGGACTGTACGGTGTGTATGTGATGGTGTGCTTTTCCGTATGAATCGCCCCATACCTGACGTGGGCCGTATGAATCGCGTCCTCTTACCCCGTTCCGGATCGTACTCGTCGGGTCGTACGGCATGTGTACGAGTCGTATAGTTCACGGTTTCAGCCTTGCAATACGTACGGATCGCGATGCTTCGGACGCATTCAGGAAATACGGATCGTACTACGCGACTTGGACGGATGTGTACGATTCGTACGGAGAGGGCTCTGGATACGAATCGGACGGACGTTTTTTTACTAGGATCGGAATCGACCCCCAAGTGTTCCTTTTTTCCCAACCGTTGATAATTGCTAAGGTTGTTGGTTTAGTATGTTCCTTTTCTTACCCTCCTTTAGTCAAGTTGCGAAAGTCTAGTATCAAAAATAGCATGTTCCTTGTTTTACCTTTCCTTATTTTAAAATTTGCTAAATGGTTGGCATAATATATCTTTTGCATAGTTATACACTGTTTCTAATCTTGGTTATTGACAGTTTAATTGCTTTTAATCTGCGGCTCATGACTTTTGATGATGATTAGATAAAGAGTTTAAACCTACCCTGAGTTTGTGGTTATTATATGAGTGCAAATGTTATTGTGATATAGACTGCCTTCTTTATAACTAACTCCCTGATCCATTGTGGTCATAGGTACTAGTGACGAGGATTGGTAAGTCAATGGTATAGGAACCAGAGGACTAAAATAGACTGTAGTAGAGCAAAGGTTTAAAAATTTAATTTTGGGCCCAGGTGAGTATGGTAAATTTATAGCATGCCTGTCAAGTATCATGCTTCACGTGTGACACTAACGCATTTCACTGTTGTGTTCCGCATCACCGCACTGAAATACGTTGTCACGTATTTAAATGCCACTGTGTCACTTTGCTGTACCAGTGCTGAAACTGGTTACCAGGCTGCTAGCACACGCACCGGCTCTGTTACTGAGCTCCCTATAGGGACTTGCTAGCAGGCTCAGTAAACAGTTAATAATTTCGAACACATTGTGCTCCTTGCTACAATGTTACTTTTTGCCCTGCTGCCTCTGGCCTTAGAAATTCCCGCCCGCGCCGGGCCTGTTCGGAAGTGAGGTCAGATTCAGGAAGCGGCAGCCGGGGGACTTGACTCGAGTTGGGTGGTGTGCTGACTGCTGTCCCAGTGACATGGCATAATAAATGGCTGCTGCCTGCGCATATTTATTCCCGGGGCTTCTTTGGATCGGACAGGACGGCAGTTTCAACACTCAGATCATCATGGCAGTGCAGAGGTCGAGGCCTCGGGCGTTGCGGGAAGCTGCAGTCAGTGCTGTGCTCACCGTCGCCACTGCACCGAACATGACACTCAGAGGAGACAGAGTGACATAGGACTCTGTGGGCTGCAACGTCACGACTACCAGCCTGCCAGTCAAACTACAGAACAGAGAAGTAAGTACTTTGGTCAGCCTGAACATAATGCCAACTAAGAGGGATATGTATTAATCTCAGGATCCCGCAATATAGAAAACTATTATTCATCATGGATTTATAAAATGTAAATTATGATCGAATCCCTTCTTGAGTATCCACAGAGCATTGTGTATTTACCTGTGTTACAGTGCTATTTACTTAAACCCTTTTTATGTCTCAATTTTCATCACAATTTGATGCCTTCTTTACTTTTGTGCCCACGCTGAAAATCTATGCCCTGGAGACCACACAAGTTTGGATGCCACACAACGGAGATTTTGTCCGTAGCCACCTTTTTTGCATAAATGAATTTACCTAGAGTTAATTTCAGTTCCACTTTATCCTTTACCCCTAAATGTTGCGATCTGGTTAGTGATTTTACTCACTGCAAGAGCTCAGCTTGCTACTTGCCTGTGGACGTTGCTAACTTTGTTTCATCTAGAAAAGTGCACCAAGGCACGTGGCATGATGTACAAACGTACTCAACGTTCTGATATTGGTTGTGCGATGTATGCTCTTCATCTTTATGTTACAGATTTGCATCAGTGACACACTTTTTGAGGGTTGACTATGAGTCTGGCTTGTATGTCCCGTGCTGCTTGATGTTTTTTAAAATATCTATTTTTTTCATTTTCCATTAACATGCGATAGGAACGATTTATACAAAAAATGTAAAAACAACAGGATAGTTACCGAAAGCCACAGTGACTCCATTCTTGTGCTTCATAAACATAAAGTCTCAGAGGCACCTGTGCTGTACCAGGCAGCTGCAGCTGATGCCTGCAGGTGTTAGTACTCTAAGGTGACACTGCAGGATGTTTTAATATCAAATATCTAGATGGTCTTGGTCCCCAGTTACTTATTCGATATTTCTGCTGGAGTTCTTAGTGCACCACCAGGCAGAATGCTTGGCCCACTGCAAATCACTTCGGTTTCATCCTAGACTATTGCTGGATGGATGAACTACCTATGACAACACTTCAGCTGTTGTCAGGGGGGATGTGCTACAAATATCATTTCTAGACTGGATTACCTACAAATGAGTCATTCTGTCTTTATATTGTGTGTGTGATGTAAAGAGCTCTGACACCCTGCACTGCATGAGCAGCACTATAAAACACATGAACGGTTTGTGAGAAAGGGATTGAAAGATGTTAGAGTGCTTTACAAATTAAATAGATGATATAAGGCATATAAATAATACTACAAATGGTGTTGGGCCATTTACGATAGACTAAGAGCATTAAAGTAGAAATTACAGCAGTCACAAATATTGAGTAACAACAAAGACATAGGTCAATTGCAGCAGTTCTAAGATCTTTTTAAAGTTTTTCATTGCTCAAGTGGGTGCGATTTCTGATATTTATATGCTTTTCTCATCTTTATTGCTTGATTTTGCTCGCAAGAAAGTGTCACTCATAGTGATCGAAATGTCACTCATAATTTCACTGAAATTATGAACATGTCACACATAAGCAATCTGAAACCTTGGCAGCTATGTTATAGTTGGGTGACCTGCGCGTTCTATCATCCCTAAATATATATTTTTTTTATTTCCCACTTTCTTCTTCTAAATTCTTGGCACATTTGTGTCACATGTATATTTTCCATTCTTTATGGATACCTTCTGTTTTATTGTTAAGCGCCCTGAGGCCCACGAGCCACGCTGGCGCTACATCGAATCACAATCAAATGAATGCGGCCGCGTGCCCTGGCTCGAGGCGCGGAGAGACCATGATGTCACATAGTCCTTCCTCTATGTCGATGCCACGCAGCGTGGCCCCCTAGTCAGATCTGTAGAGGAGCTTCGGCGAGGGCCGCAGGGCAGAAAGTGACGTCAGAAGGCGGGGCCTCTAGCACCCAGCTGGACATTGATTGGTTACGGCGCGCTGAGTGGCGCGGGGGCGCGATGAGTTCCTTTCAGTTGTTAGACGCCAGCGCGTTCATCACAGACGTCGTATGACATGGGGTTTATAAATATTGGCATCCGACCGCTGTGAGTGAAACGACGACATCATAACCTTATTTAAGGAGAACCGAATATGAGCGCTGCCGGTAGTGTGCTTGTGTTTGTTCTCGCTTGTTGTTGGTGCCCCAATGATTATGGGGTGAACATGTCCTGGCGTGTGGCCATTCTAGTGTCAGGCGTGACGTCATCACGAGACAGCGCCTATCAGAGGAAGGCGGTTCCAGGCGTGGCCACGCCCAGGTCCTTGTACATGCCCCTGTGCGGCTCTGGCGGGTGCCTGGCTGTAAGATGGCGTCCGCCGTGACGCGGCTCCGCCCATGCGCAGTCGGGTGTGCGCAGTGGCAGTGCCAGCTTGTGTCCTGGGGAGCGGTGGTGTCGGCTCCTGGTGACTCTGCACCCATCGCACCCGGCTCAGGGGGGCGGCGAGGGACGGCCTGGAGCTCCAGAGCCCACCCGAGCGCTGCCAGGGGCGCCCCCAGCCTGCAGCACAGAGGGCACCGCCGGGCACCGGCTGCAGCAGCATCACCCGCTCCAGCCCGGGCACCGGTGCCAGGGGGGGCCGCTCCGGGCACCCCCGGGCGAGGGGCCACCAGACCTGCACAGGAGCATCGGGAGGAGCACCGTGGACCCCTGCATCATTGTAAACAAGCACCCTCACCCACTGCTCTGGAGCATCGTCGGCAGCATCACCCGCTCCAGCCCGGGCATCGGTGCCAGGGGAGTCCCTTGGCACCCCCTGGCGAGGGGGCACCTGACCCCCAGTGCACAGGAGCATTGGCACCGCCTGCCACAACCCCTGCCTCCATTGCATACAAGCATCGTCACCCACCCCCTGCATCCACCACCAGGAGCATCCTTTCCTTCATCTGGAACAAGGCCAGCCCTTCCCGGCTCCAGAGCATCCCTGCGCGCCTCCTGCAGCATCCCCCTCCATCCCTAGCCCAGGTGTCTTCCTGCAGCATCCCCCTCCATCCCTAGCCCAGGTGTCTTCCTGCAGCATCCCCCTCCATCCCTAGCCCAGGTGTATTCCTGCAGCATCCCCCTCCATCCCTAGCCCAGGTGTATTCCTGCAGCATCCATCCCTAGCCCAGGTGTGTTCCTGCAGCAACCCCCTCCATCCCTAGCCCAGGTGTGTTCCTGCAGCATCCCCCTCCATCCCTAGCCCAGGTGTGTTCCTGCAGCATCCCCCTCCATCCCTAGCCCAGGTGTATTCCTGCAGCATCCCCCTCCATCCCTAGCCCAGGTGTATTCCTGCAGCATCCCCCTCCATCCCTAGCCCAGGTGTATTCCTGCAGCATCCATCCCTAGCCCAGGTGTGTTCCTGCAGCAACCCCCTCCATCCCTAGCCCAGGTGTGTTCCTGCAGCATCCCCCTCCATCCCTAGCCCAGGTGTGTTCCTGCAGCATCCCCCTCCATCCCTAGCCCAGGTGTATTCCTGCAGCATCCCCCTCCATCCCTAGCCCAGGTGTCTTCCTGCAGCATCCCCCTCCATCCCTAGCCCAGGTGTATTCCTGCAGCATCCATCCCTAGCCCAGGTGTGTTCCTGCAGCAACCCCCTCCACCCCTAGCTCAGGTGTATTCCTGCAGCATCCCCCTCCATCCTTAGGCCAGGTGTCTTCCTGCAGCATCCCCCTCCATCCCTAGCCCAGGTGTATTCCTGCAGCATCCCCCTCCATCCCTAGCCCAGGTGTGTTCCTGCAGCATCCCTGGTAACATCAGCATCCTTCTCCAGTCCCTAGCACAGCAGCAGCCCCGGTGTGCCAGGAGCAGGCCACGAACTCCATGCCCAGGGATCTACCATGATTCACTGCACAGCAGCCTCCGGTGCCATCCAAACCCTGCACACAAGCACCCCAACATCTAGTCCAAGCACCTGCTGCTCATCACCTATCCTAGACGTTTAGAGGTGTCCTCTGCCCTGGGCCCCTCCCGATACCCCCAATGTAGACGTCTAGTGGCAGCATCCCAGGAACACCTCTGCCAGCAGCCACACAACCGTCTGCAGATCTCCATCCTCATCCTCCGCTTACTGCCAGCATCAGCACCACTCAACCAGCTGGAGCATCGTCTGGAGACCTCAGTCCTCATCCTCCGCTGACTGCCATCATCAGCACCACTCAACCAGCATCCGTGGACCTTATGCGCTTCACCATCCAGCCTGCACCAGCATTACATTTAGTCCCCTCGCTTTGGCTCTCAAGGGCTGCCTCTCCCAGCATCAGCCCCACTCAGCCAAGTTCAGGGTCAGAAGTGAACCTTTAGTGTCACCACCCAGAAGCACCACATTACCCCAGCTTGAGAGGTGCCCCCCCTGCCTCGGGATCTACTATCAGAAGCAACAGATCACCAAGGGATCTGCTCCAGCTGTGGCAGTCTTTCCTTACCCCTGGACACACCACTGCGAGGCCCGCAAGAGAAACCCAAAGAGAGAAGGCCGCTACCAGGAGGCCAAGAGTAGCGCCCACACTCCGGGGGTGTCTGGAGGCGCTGGCTACGGGTGCCAGCTGCCTGCCTGGGTAAAGGGTTCAGGGGCCGGTGCCTGTTCCCCCTCTGTGCCCCAGAGGGCACTCCGGGGGTGTAAGGAGGCACAGCTTCAGGTGCCAGCCCATGCCTGGGTGAAGGGTTCAGGGGCCGGCGCCTGTGCCCCCTGTGCCACCCCCTGAAGGGCACTTGTGCCCGGATCCACCGTGGTTCCAGCCCCTCTGCTAGGACAAGCCACATGAGACCAGGCCTCGGTCCTAGAGGCATCTTTAGGGCCGTGGACCCCGCTTCTTGGCGCAGAGAAAGAGACCGGTCTACCTGTACCGGAAGGAGCTGTGGGATCTCATTCATGCAACTGTGGGTCAGGGATCGAGTTTCTCTGCCCAGATTAGACCGGGCCCTTTGACCTTCTTACATGTTCTTCTTGTGACCAGGAAGGGGTTCTTAAGGCAGCATTGTTTGCATCCACCCATCGCGCCCTGGAAGGATCAATAAAGGAGAAGCTTTTGAAGTGAACGTGGTACTCCTCATCCCTGGGTTTAAAACCTTCCATCTGTCTTTCCTAGGGACGGGGACAAGTGCTGCTGCTCATCACATGGAGTGAGGAAGCCATGTTCGCATGTGACCTCTGAGCTCCTGCTGGCCCTTCGTGGTTTTCTACTGGAAAAGCAGTTCTGATTGAGGAGCTTTTGAAGATGCTGCACCATTTTTTGCTCTTAGAGACAACTTTTACATTTTTAATCTTGGCACAGCGGGTTTCCCTCTGCAGGGGTGCCATCTCCTCGATGTAACTCCTTTTTTTAATCACTCAATGGTGTTGGTGGAGCCCAGTGACACTTGCCACGTCTTCAGGCCCCGCTGCCGGGGGCATGGCCACCCCCGCCTTGTTGCCCCTGTCTGGGCGCAGAATCCCCACCCTGAGCCTCGGGGCCGCCTCCTTCCCGCACCACAGGGCCACCTTGCGGCTCTCGGAGAAGTTCATCCTGCTCCTCATCCTCAGTGCCTTTATCACTCTCTGCTTCGGGGCCTTCTTCTTTCTGCCCGACTCCTCCAAACACAAACGCTTCGACCTGGGGCTGGAGGACGTGTTAATCCCGCACATCGATGCCAACAAGGGCGACAAGAGCTCTGGGGGCTTCCTGATCCATGGGCAAGGCCACGATGAGCACCGGCACAGGTACGTGTCAGCAGCGCCACGCGTACAGGGAAGAGCCTGTTTCACTTGTGTATGATCCATCTGTCAGCTGGCGACATGCGTGTGCCACAGGTACAGGGCAGAGCCTGTTTCACTTGCGTATGATCCATCTGTCAGCTGGCACCATGCGTGTGCCACAGGTACAGGGCGGAGCCTGTTTAACAAGTGTATGATCAATCTGTGCCAGCTGGCACCATGCGTGTGCCCAGGTACAGGGCAGAGCCTATTTCACTTATGTATGATCCATCAGTGTCAGCTGGCGCCACATGTGTGCCGCAGGTATAGGGCAGAGCCTGTTTCACTTGTGTATGACCCGTCTGTGTAAGCATCACCACGTGTGTGCCACAGGTACAGGGCAGAGCCTGTTTCACTTGTGTATGATCAATCTGTCAGCTGGCGACATGCATGTGCCAGCTGGCACCACGCGTGTGCCCAGGTACAGGGCAGAGCCTATTTCACTTATGTATGATCCATCAGTGTCAATTGGTGACAGGCATGTGCCACAGCTACAGGGCCGAGCCTGTTTCACTTGTGTATCACCCGTCTGTGTAAGCATCACCACGTGTGTGCCACAGGTACAGGGCAGAGCCTGTTTCATGAGTGTATGATCCATATGTATCAGCAGCGCCACACGTGTGCCACAGGTACGGGGCAGAGCCTGTTTCACTTATGAATGATCCATCTGTGTCAATTGGTGACAGGCATGTGCCACAGCTACAGGGCCGAGCCTGTTTCACTTGTGTATCACCCGTCTGTGTAAGCATCACCACGTGTGTGCCACAGGTACAGGGCAGAGCCTGTTTCATGAGTGTATGATCCATATGTATCAGCAGCGCCACACGTGTGCCACAGGTACGGGGCAGAGCCTGTTTCATGAGTGTATGATCATCAATTTCAGCTTGTAACACTCGTGTGCCACAGGTACGGGGCAGAGCCTGTTTTACTTGTGTATGATCCATTTGTGTTAACTGACGCCATGCATGTGCCACAGGTATGGGACAGAGCCTGTTTCACGAGTGTATGATCCATCTGTGTCAGCTGGTGCCATGTGTGTGTGCCACAGGTACAGGGCAGAGCCTGGTTCACGATTGTATGCTCTATTGTGTCAGCTGATGCCACGTGTGTTCCACATGCACAGGGCAGAGCCTCTTTTACTTGTGTATGATCCATCTGTGGCAGCTGGTGCCATTTGTGTGCCACAGGTACGGGGCAGAGCCTGTTTCACTAGTGTATGACCCATCTGTGTCAGCAGCATGTGTGTGCCACAGGGACAGGTACTGGTGTAAAGCCTGTGTGACTAGTGTATGATCCGTCTGTGTCAGCTGGTGCTACACCTGTGCCACAGGTACAGGACAGAGCCTGTTTCACGAGTGTATGATCTATATGTGTCAGCAGCGCCACACGTGTGCCACAGTTACAGGGCAGAGCCTGTTTCACAAGTGTATGATCCATCTGTGTCAGCAGTGCCACACATGTGCTACAGGGCAGAGCCTGTTTCACAAGTGTATGATCCATCTGTGTCAGCTGGTAACATATGTGTGCCACATGGCCGAACCTGTTTCACGAGTGTATGATCCATCTGTGTCAGCTGGTAACGTGTGTCACAGGTACAGGGCAGAGCCTGTTTCACAAGTGTATGATCCATATGTGTCAGCAGCGCCACACGTGTGCTACAGGTACAGGGCAGAGCCTGTTTCACAAGTGTATGATCCATCTGTGTCAGCAGCCCCACACGTGCGCTACAGGGCAGAGCCTGTTTCACGAGTGTATGATTCATCTGTGTCAGCTGGTAACATATGTGTGCCACAGGTACAGGGCCGAGCCTGTTTCCTAAGTGAATGATCCATATGTGTCAGCAGCGCCACACGTGTGCCACGGGTATGGGGCAGAGACTGTTTCACTTTTGTATGATCCATCTGTGTCAGCTGGTGCCACACGTGCGGTACAGGACAGAGCCTGTTTCACAAGTGTATGATCCATCTGTCAGCTGGTAACACATGTGTGCCACAGGTATGGGCAGAGCCTGCTTTACGAGTGTATGATCCTTATGTGTCAGCAGCTCCACACGTGTGACACT
Source organism: Lissotriton vulgaris (assembly GCF_964263255.1). Classification (NCBI taxonomy): domain Eukaryota; kingdom Metazoa; phylum Chordata; class Amphibia; order Caudata; family Salamandridae; genus Lissotriton; species Lissotriton vulgaris. The sequence continues at coordinate 1,562,910,434 of NC_141696.1, forward strand.
AGTACAGGGCAGTGCCTGTTTCACTTGTGCGTGATCCATTTGTGTTAGCTGATGCCACTCGTGTGACACGGGTACAGGGCAGAGCCTGTTTCACAATTGTATGAGTGCATCTGTGACAGCCGGCACCATGTGTGTGCCACAGGGACAGGTACTGGTGTAAAGCCTGTGTCACTTTTGTGTATGATCCGTCTGTGTCAGCTGGTGCTACACGTGTGCCACAGGTACAGGACAGAGCCTGTTTCACGAGTGTATGATCCATCTGTGTCAGCTGGTAACACGTGTGCCACAGGATCGGGGCAGAGCCTGTTTTTTGAGTGTATGATCCATATGTGTCAGCAGCGCCACACGTGTGTTACAGGTAAAAGGCAAAGCCTGTTTCACAAGTGTATGATCCATCTGTGTCAGCAGCACCACATGTGTATCACAGGTACAGGACCGAGCCTGTTTCATAAGTGTATGATCCATCTGTGTCAGCTGGTAACACACGTGCGCTATAGGTACAGGGCAGAGCCTGTTTCACAAGTGTATGATCCATCTGTGTCAGCTGGTAACACGTGTGCCACAGGTTTGGGGCAGAGCCTGTTTTAAAAGTGTATGATCCATATGTGTCAGCAGCGCCATACGTGTGTTACAGGTAAAAGGCAGAGCCTGTTTCACAAGTGTATGATCCATCTGTGTCAGCAGCACCACATGTGTATCACAGGTTCAGGACAGAGCCTGTTTCATGAGTGTATGATTTATCTGTGTCAGCTGGTAACATATGTGTGCCACAGGTACAGGGCCGAGCCTGTTTCACAAGTGTATGATCCATCTGTCCAGCAGCACCACATATGTATCACAGGTACAGGACAGAGCCTGTTTCATGAGTGTATGATCATCTGTGTCAGCTGGTAAAATATGTGTGCCACAGGTACAGGGCCGAGCCTGTTTCACAAGTGTATGATCCATATGTTTCAGCAGCGCCACATGTGTGCTACAGGTACAGGGCAGAGCCTGTTTCACAAGTGTATGATCCATCTGTGTCAGCAGCGCCACACGTGCGCTACAGGGCAGAGCCTGTTTCACGAGTGTATGATCCATCTGTGTCAGCTGGTGCCACACGTGTGGTACAGGGCAGAGCCTGTTTCACGAGTGTATGATCCATCTGTGTCAGCTGGTGCCACACGTGTGTGCCACAGGTACGGGGCAGAGCCTGCTTTACGAGTGTATGATCCATATGTGTCAGCAGCGCCACACGTGTGCCACTAGTACGGGGCAGAGCCTGTTTCACTTGTGCGTGATCCATCTGTGTCAGCTGGTGCCATACGTTTGCCACAGGTATGGGGCAAAGCCTGTTTTACAAGTGTATGATCCATATGTGTCAGCAGCCACTAGTACGGGGCAGAGCCTTTTTCACTTGTGCGTGATCCATCTGTGTTAACTGACGCCACACATGTGCCACAAGTACAGGACAGATACTTGTATGAATGCATCTGTGACAGCCCGCACCATGTCTCTACCACAGGCACAGGGCAGAGCCTGTTTCAGAACTGTATGTTATATTATGTTAAAACAACATGTAGAGCGCACGAATACTGGAAGGTGTCTCTGCGGTGACAGTTCCTAGGAGGAACAATAGCCTACTTGTTAGAAAGCCAGGTTTTTAATTGTTTCCTGAGAACCAGTAAGGTAGGAAGGGCTGTAATCTGAGGAAGAAGAGAGTCCCTAACTTGGCAGCGGCAGCCACAACGCTTCTGCCACCCCAGTTGCTTCTCTCTGTTCTGGGGACGGTGAACAGGTTTGCACCAAAAGAGCGCCGGGGACTGCTGCGTCCATAGATCTGCAATGAGCTCTTCGGAACCTCTGGGGCTGCGTTGTGGATCGCCTCGTAGGCAACGCACAGCGCCTTGAACTTTACTCTGCTTCTAATCGGCTGTCAATGCAGAATCCAATGTAGGAGTGCCAGAAAGTATCCTAGCGGCTGCGTTCTGTACCAACTGGAGCTTATTGAAAACGGATTCCTGGACATTGGCCAATAAACTGATACAATAATCCACTCTGAATCTATGCGCCTGTGCCCGCTGGCACCATGCGTGTGCCACATATTCGGGGCAGTGTGATGCAACACAATCGTATGCATGTATCTGTATCAGCTGGCACCATGCGTGTGCCACAAGGACAGGTGCGGGTACAGAGTCTGTTTCACCTGTGCATGGTCCATATGTATCTACCTGCACTACATGTGTGCTATGCCACAGGCACATGTATGATCCATCTGTGCGGGCCAGCACCACATGTCTGCTTCAGGTACATGTGCAGAATCCGTTGCACCTCGGTTTGAATCCTAATGTGTGCGTGGCACATACACAAGTGTGGCAGGCGCTACCTCTTGGACCAATTCTTGCACTTGTGTGAACTGGAACCCTCGTGCTTGCTATGGGTACCGAGGTCCATCATTCAGCCCGAGACCCTCACCCGGTGTCCCAGATATGGGACCCTTTTCCCCAGACTGTGCACCCGATGTATGTGTGCAGCATGACAAAGCACCACGCGCCAGGGCCTGTGTGTACGAGGCGTGTGCTTGTTAATCTTGTTATATTTCATTGTAAACCGTGGGATCCGGGCGGTGCCTCTGTCCCAGGAGCCCAGATAACTTCTACTTGGATACATGTAGAGGTGCCCACAGGTGTGGGAGGGGGTGCTCTCCCCTCCACCTCGTGCCCACCCCTCCGCCTCGTGCACTGTCCTCCGCCTCGTGCACTACCCTCTGCCTCATGCACTGCCCTCTGCCTCGTGCCCACCCATCCGCCTTGTGCCCACCCGTCCACCTCGTGCCCACCTGTCACCTCGTGCCCACCCCTCCGCCTCGTGCACTGTCCTCCGCCTCATGCACTACCCTCTTCCTCATGCACTGCCCTCTGCCTCGTGCCCACCCGTCCACCTCGTGCCCACCCGTCCACCTTGTGCCCACTCCTCCCCCTTGTGCCCACCTGTCCACCTCGTGCCCACCTGTCCACCCCGCCGCCTCGTGCACTGTCCTCCGCCTCATGTACTACCCTCTTCCTCATGCACTGCCCTCTGCCGCGTGCCCACCCGTCCACCTCCTGCCCACCCGTCCACCTTGTGCCCACTCCTCCCCCTTGTGCCCACTCGTCCGCCTCGTGCCCACTCCTCCACCTCGTGCCAACTCCTCCGCCTCGTGCCCACTCCTCCGCCTCGTGCCCACCCCTCCGCCTCGTGCCCACTCCTCCGCCTCGTGCCCACTCCTCCGCCTCGTGCTCTCCTCTCCACCTCGTGCACACCCCTCCAACCAACCCGGATCCTCCGCCCCAAAGTCGTCTGCTCTGGTTGTTAGGCCACATCCTCTCCATGTGTCTGTGCGGGCTGAACTCAGCTGCCATTAAAACGCTCTCTTGCACCAGGATGGAGAAACCACTGCAGTTCAGGCTTTAAACAAGTGATTATGGCAAGAACTGGGGCTGTGGGCATGAGGGGCCACCCTGGCACTGCCCACCCTTGAAGAATAGAGGGAGTAAGGGCCCCCACCCCCCTTGTGACGGCACCTGGTGATGGAGGGCAGAGGTCAGGGCTGCAGAGCGCCCCCTGCTGGGACAAGTTACAAACTAATGCAGCCCAGACGTTAATCACGCTTCGCAGTATCAAAGTGGCTTATTGTCATGTTATTGTGTGTTTTCGCCCTACAAGCCACGTGTGTCCTGCGCATGCGCACCGCTGCTCTCTCCTGCAGCCTCACACATGTCTAATGCACACATACAAGACACACGTTTGTCTCTGCTCTGAACGGTACTGAACAGGGTTGTGGTGGTTTCTGCTAAATGTCATTAATTTCATGGTAGTTTAAACATTTTTTTTTTTTTTTAAATTTCATAATATTTTTATTAAATTTTACAGGCCGGTACATTCGCTTTACCTTTACGCGGTACCAGCCAAGCTTAGTTGGTGTTGCCATGGTTACAGGTAGTTGTTGTACATGTTTAGCTGCATCCCTTTACAATGTCTTGCTAGAAGATTAGGACAGATGAAGGAAAGAGGAAGAGGAGAGGAGAAAGGGAGGAGATAGGTTGCAAGAAGAGTAGTATAGCGATAAGCCTATTCTGGGTGTATAGCGTTTTGTTTTGTGGGCAGCCGTCCCCCTCAAGTGAAATCATGGGGGGTTCATAGGAGTCCAGGTACACGTCAAGCGATTTCCATATCCCCCTAGTAGCTGGTCTCCAGGGTGAGTCTGCGCCCCTGAGGTACGTTACCCAATTGATCCAACCTTTATATGACGTCTTAGCTGTATCCATCCAGTTGGACAGTACCATTTTCACTGCCGCAGTCAGTTGGAGGTCCAGCAGACCCCTTTCATGTTGTGTTGCAAGTCCTGCGGTCATGAATGCGGTGGTGAGGGCAGAGAATTCTGGGTTTAGTGTGCACCCCTGCGCTTTTTTTATGAAGTCAAAGACTTTCCCCTAAAACGTTTTGATATTCGGGCATCAGAAGATGAGGCGTGTGCTAGGTCGCCCTTTTCGTTGCCGTCGGTCCAGCATAGGTCTTTCTCTCTGAGGCCTAGTGCGAGTAGGCGAGCCGGGGTCGAGTAAGTCTTCTGGGGTAGCCAAAATTTGGTTTGGGATAGTACCGGGTAGATTTTGTTACGTGAGGGGGAGGCCCAAAGAAGAGCCAGCTCTATCTCACTTAGTGAGGTTTTGTTTTGTTTTACCCAGTATTTAGATGTTTTATCGTGGCGCTTGGTCGAAGAAGTTTGTAAAGGTGCAATACCTGATGCCCTATTCTGTTGAGTTTCGCCATATACTGTATACTTGATGGCTTGCGTTGTGATAGTTTGGCCTTTGTTAGTGCTGTTTTGATTTTTAGGAAATTGTAGAACTCGATGTCTGGTAGCCTGTGTCTCTCTTTTAGTGTGGCAAAAGTGATGTAATGTCCCTCCCCCATCCAGAAGGGCTGGATAGGAGATGCCTTTCGCTTTCCAAGTGTCTATGGCAGGCATTTCCCCTTGTATTTGATCTTGCTGTTGGCCCAAAGAGACTCCATTTTCGAGTTCCTTACACTGGTCTCCATTTTCTTGTCTATTTTGAGTAGGGCAATTTTGGTGTTTTTGAATATAGGGCTGGAGGCGTGTGTGTGCTTATTAGCTGTTAGTAGTACCAGTGGACTGAGGTTATTTAGAATGGATCACTCGATTAATAGCCATACCGGCGTGTACCCTTCAGGGGGTGACATCCAGTAGGCTCCCTGTTTTGCTTTAAAGCAGTTTTTAGGCCTCCCAGTTTTTTGTCTAGTCGTAGCTTTTTAATACTTATACCTGCTTTTTTGCCTCGCCATAGGAATTTGCTAATCAGGTTATCCACCTTGCGATGTAAGTCATCAGTGAGGAGAAGTGGTGGCATGCTCAGGTGTGATCATCATCTTGATCTTTTCTATTCTGCCCCACCAGGTTATAAATTTGGGAGACCAGGACTCCAAGAACGTCCTAACTTTCCCTAGCAATATCTTCTCGTTTTGGTCTAGTGTGGACCTAAGGTCGTTGCCGAAGTGTATCCCAAGGTATTTGATGAACCCTGTCTGCCAGGTCAGGCCCGACCCCCCCCTAGAGTGTCCCTAGTAGTGTGGATGTTAAGGGGTTTAAATTCTGATTTGTCCCTGTTGAGTTTGTATCCTGAATGCTTTGAGTCTATTCCTATAGTTTCTATCGGGGCCTCACTAGAGGTTCTAGGTTGTTCTGTCACAATGAGGATGTCGTCCGCGTAGGCGGCGAGTTCGATTTCTATGTCATTGATATTGATCCCCTTTATCTCCTTGTTCTACTTGATATCCCTGATTAGTGGTTCCAATGCCAGCAGGAAGAGTGAGGGGGACACAGGGCATCCCTGTCTAGTTCCGTGTTGTAGTGTGAGAGGATCAGAGAGTGCATTAACGACAATGCATGCTTTTGGGTCTCCGTACAGTGCTAGCACCTTCCGTATGTATGCTTCCCCAAGGTTGAATGTGTGCATGCATTGCTCTAGGAAGGCCCATGAAAGCCTTCTCGGCATCTAGGGTGATGGCCACCGCTGGTTCTGCCATTTTGGTGGTGTGTTCTAGTACGTGGCATAGGAGTCTGGTGTTGTCGTTTGACATACGGATCTTGAGAAAGCTTACCTGTGAGTTACTTATTAGTCTGGGCAGGACAGGGTTTTTGTGTGTACTTTACAGTCCACATTAATTAAGGATATGGGCCTGTAGTTCTTGGGTAACAGTGCGTCCTTGCCTTCCTTTGGGATTGCGATTATGTTGGCCTCGGACATGGATTGTGTTACCAGCCCATTCTCCGCATAGTGATTGAACACCTTTTTCATGGTGGGTTTCGGGTGGCTGAGAGAGGTTTTGTAAAAATGGCTGTGTACCTGTCCAGACCTAAAGCTTTGTTGTCCTTCAAGTACTTGACCTCCATTTCAATCTTGGCCGTACTGATTTCTTACCCTAATCTCTGTGCTTCTTCATTCGCTATTTTGGAAGGCCGAGTCTGTCAAGGTATTTTGTACACACCTCCAGGTTTAAAGTCTGCTCTTTTTAGGTCGAGGGACCGTAGGGCTTGGCCGTAGGCCAAGACCGGAAGTCTGGAGAATTATTGTTGTTTAGAGTGGCTGCTTTATCCCGCCTCTCTTTTCGTCTCTCCTCCATTGGCTGGCTTCCTAAACGGAGGCCAGCCATTGGAGGAGAGAGCCATCCTTCCAAAGAAGCTCCGTCTTTTTCGGATTTGGGGGCGTAAGTTTTGCTGTTCTTTAGACAGTGACGTTATCTGTCACTCAGAACCACAAAACCACGCCCCCGAATCCGAACATTTTCAGAAGCTTTTGGCCGCCATTGTTACCTGTCCACTGCCGAGTCTTCAAGTGCAGAGAGCCTCCTCCCCGAGTCGCCCGTGAGCCTGAAGGCAGCACCGCAGTGAAGGTGAGCCGTTTTCCTGCCTACCCGGCCGTTGCAAACAGCGCTTGAGCCCACGAGCCTGAAGGCAGAACGCGCAGAGCGCTCCTCGTGCTCACCCCCCCCCCTATTGTCGGCGCGCACTCCAGCCGCCTCACGCTGCTTTCCTCCCTCCTAATCCTCTGGCTGGGCTCTGATCAGCAGTTGTGAGTGTGGGGGGTGCCCCCCAAGAGCTGCTACGAGGCTAAAATTAAATGCGCAGGTGAGCCCCGTTCAGGTCCGCGAGCTCCGAGGCCCGCACGGCACAGCGTCTGGGGAGGCAGCTGCGAGTCAGCCAGACAGGCACTCTGCGGCTCAATCATTCACCTCGGGCCGCCGCATGGTAGTCTAGCAGTCCCTGGCACCCCTCGCACGGCCACAGGAACTCAGCCGTCTCCAAGCGAGACCCCCGCCCAGGGTGGAGCCACCAGAGTCGTTGTGGAGAGAGCCCCGAGCTTGATCTCAGCAAAAGCTCCACTGGGCCGCCACTAGACAGGGAAGAGGGTGTCGGTGTGGCCCGGGCTGGCACGACTGAAGCCTACAATTCTGTTTTTACTGATGTGCAATGGTTCGATGTTGGAGAAATGACACTGGTATTCGTGGCCCAAGCTGTGCAGCACAAGGGGGGGGGGGGGGAGTATCCTCGCCGATGGAAGACATGCCGTCGTTCTGGAGATGGTATGGACTCCCTACTTGTATGCAGCGATGTCAGAGGTCCCCCAATACACTACAGGCTACATACTGTACAGGCAGACGTAGGGGATCAGTCCAGGCGGTGAATTCAGACCTCCAGTGTTGGGCCCGAGTCCGGGGGCTCAAGTTGATGCGCCACCTGGCCCCAGGTCCTCCTCACGCCCTCTTCCTCTCAGCCCCCCCTCCCCCACAGTGTTAACCTTGCATCACCACGAACCGTCTGCCCACCGACACTCCTTCCCTGCATTTCTCCACCCTTACATCCTCACCGTGTGCAGCCCCCCCACCTCACATCTCCCACTCCTCCGTCACCCACCCTGTCACACCTCCCAGCCTCGCATCGCCCCCTCCCTCACCCTAACAGTTGTATCCCTCACCTGACACGCGCCTGCACACTCTCACCATCCACTCACTTCCTTCCCTTCGTACCTCTCACCCCTGCATCACCTTGCCCCCTGCTTCACCCCACCCTTACACCCTCATTTCACCACCCTCGCAGTGTCACTCTGCATCATCCCTGCCCCCCTTTCCTCATCCCTCCCTGTGTCTCACCCCACCCTCACACCCTGCATACCTCCTCCCCCCGCAGACTCCCAGCGCCTGACCCCATTCATGATGAAAGCTGGCAGTGTTTGCTGCATCTCGTGATTAACCCCTTCGTGCCCTCGCCCTGCCAGTCGGTGCTGCTGGGAGCTGTTTCTGCCCTCCTCCGGAGCAGACTCCGCACTCTGCCATAAACATCTGTGCTTTGCGACTGCCCTTGTACTCGGCACAACTGCCCTGCCCCTACCTACGGGGGGCAGGAGCCCCCAACGCCAGAGGAGCTCGCTGGGGGGCACTGAGCAGTGCATCTCAACCCCCCAATGCAATGGTCTCGGCATTATTAAAGGTAGAGCTATTGGCATTGCTTATGTTTTAAAAAAAGAATGAAAACATGTCATAAGCAATGCCAATAGCTCTACCTTTAATAATGCCGAGACCATTGCATTATAAATGCTTGTTTATACAGTTCCTGGTAAAACTCTTGGAAGGTTCGTAGGATTTCTTCGTGTCTTGTGTGGGTGTTGTTGTGTGAGTCAGTGATGGATGAGATGGTAAATTGGTTTTGTTTGTGCTTTAGGTAGGATGCTAGGAGTTTCCCCGCTCTGTTGGCCTCACAGAGATTGATGGCCTTGTATTTGTTGACCCACAGCGGGCCCTCTTGCTCAGGAATTCGTTGTACTCATGCTTTTTCTTGGTGAGGATTGCTAGGGTACTAGTGTCGTGTATGGCTGTGGCGTGGGCAGTTTCTAGTCTTTTGATATCTTGCTCGAGCTGGGCCAGTTGTTGGTTTTTGTTTTTGTTAATTTTAGACTTGATTCCAATTATTGTGCCCCTGACTGTCGCTTTAAGTGCATCCCACAAGGTACTGGGGTCGGTCTCCCATCTACGGGGGATATCTTCGTTGTGGCACCCGCTCAGCTTTAGGCTGATGCACGAGATTAGCCTGGGCGCTATGCCATTATGTTCTATTAGATTGTGTGTGGGCCTGTGATCAGTATGTAATCTATCCTGCTGTACGAGTTGTTCCGGGGGAGTAGGGGAGGAGTGTGGAGTAGGGGAGGAGTGTGGAGTAGGGGAGGAGTGTGGAGTAGAGGAGGAGTGTGGAGTAGAGGAGGAGTGTGGAGTAGAGGAGGAGTGTGGAGTCGAAAGCGCTGGAATCCCGGAGTTTCTTGGCACTACAGAGGGCAGCAACATAATCAAACATTTTAAACAGCAGTGGATTTTAGTCCATAAAAAATGACTTTTATGAATGGAACCCCCGTTGCTAAACATTAGAAACATTAGAAGGAACTTTTTCAGCTCTGGGGGAAGGGTGCGGGAGAAGGTCCTTGTACAGCGCTTTGCTTCCCCCCAGCATCTCCGGACCTCACCCTCTCTTCAGGAATTCAGAAAGGGGCTTAAGGCCTGGCTCTTCAACTGATGCCACCGGGGCAGCCTGGCTCTCAGCGCCTGGGTGCCCTCGCGGGTGATTGGCTGCGCTTATGAATCCTGTCTGATTGATCCAGCGCTGCCTTTGGGCTAGGTTGGCGCTATAGAAATCTCACTTACACGCCTACGTACGAGCTCCAGGGGATGCTGGTTCCATTCTTTGGCAGCTGCCACTGAAAAGTCCTGTTACAAAGTTTAAAACTTTTGTAGTGTTATTCCCGCTATTTTAGCGATGTATTAGATAAGAAAAATCTTTTTTGCTTATAAAGTATTTCCTGATATATTGTAATACAATGGGACTGGAAATCTGTGTATATTATTTTAACATCTTGTGGATCTTGGATGCCGTCTGTATCAATCAATAAATTTCATTTCATTCTTGTCTCCATGTTGGGTGCGCCCTGTCTCCACCCTTGGATGTGCGCAGTCGGTTTCTGACACTGCGTAGTCTCACCATCACTTTGTGTTGCAGAGAGAGAGCGTGTGGGGTCCCAACACCAACCAAAACCGAAAGCTGGTCTTGCTGATGTCACTTCCTATGCTTTCCTCATAATAAAAAGTCAATATATATATAATGTCTTGCGAGGTCATAAGTCACCTGATGCCACTTTGTTGTTGTCAGTGGCCAGGCGCTATATTAACCACCTAACGAATGCCCAATGAGTTGGCCGGCCAGTCGTCCCATGTTTGGCAGGTTTGCCCAACAGTTGCGTCTCATGTCCTGCTGCCCAGACAGACGCACAGCAGAATGCCAGTTCCACCACCCCTAGCACCATCAAGGGACCAGCAGGGGTAGCAGGTTGGGCACCTGACCGGCCTGTCCGGGTGCCCAGCTCTTGCAGCCCTTCATGAACTGTAAAAGGGGTGCCTGTCAGTGGCTGGGGGAAGGTTGCAGCACAGGGGGTGTTTTAGCATGGGGGGGTCCTGCACCAGCTTTGGGGGCCATCACACCCGCCTGTTGTTTACAGGCTTGAACGAGTGACCATGCACCAAGAAGCCCTGGGTTGTCACATGCTCTATTAAAGAGGTCTAAGATCTGATGCCAGGCGGGGCCTGTGCCGGGGAATCGGCCGGCTTATAATCTCCCTCCATATGTTCTTATATTCCACATATAGGAAGATATGACACGGGGGAGAGGGGGGCCCTTTCTTTGCATACTGTGGCCGTCGATGGTCAGTGGGCAGCATCCATGAAGGAGCTCACCTAGTGTCTCCGGCCATCAGACTATTTCATTCCGTTTGGATTACAGAATTGTTCTTCTAAACTTGTCTCTCCGTGAACAGTCCCTCGCACCAGGAAGACTATATCGGGAGCCCGCTCCTTCTCTTTCCTGGCGGCCAGAGCCTGGAACTCCCTCCCACTCCACCTCAAAAAGACAACATCACTCCCCAACTTTACGAGGGACCTCAAAACATGGCTCTTCAATAGACCTCCTTGATGGACTGGACCTTGCGCCTCCCTCCCCTGAGCCTCGAGACCCTTACGGGTGTGTAGTAGCACTTTACAAACCCATAATTGAAGACTTGCTCCTGGAGGTGGTAACGGGGTTGAAGCTCAAATCCATCTTGAATAGTAATCAGACTCAACAGGCTTGATATTAGCGAGTTATATCCTTTAAGATGGCCTGGATCAAAGGAGGGGATTATGGAATGAAACCCCTGAAAGGTACTCTGCATCTGTCCGGCAGCTCCCTTGCAAATGCTGTCTGATGTCCCTACATTTGCAGTATTCCTGGTACAGTGATAATGAACAGTTGACCACCGCGAATAGACGTCTGATACTACAGACTCCATCTGTTCTCGGATACTGTTATTAGAAACATTCATAGTAATAAATGCTAGTAAATGTTTTACTTCACCTCCTCGCCTTCATACAGCTCAGGAAATTTCACAAGTGTAAATCTGTCAACAAAGCCAAAGTACCAACAAGCATTTGCAATGCAATAGGTCTTACATTTGCAAGAGTTTGAGCTGTTGGCATTGCAAATGACAATGCCTTTGATTTATCTGTTTGCTAATTACAAAAGGGCGTTCCCGAGTCCATTGCTCCACAGCTGGAATTTGTTGACCAGCAGAGAAAGGAACGGTGATCTTGATCGCGGTAGCTTTCAGTGACCCTTGACCCCATTGGGCGGTACCACAAGGCCCAAACACCTGGAGTTAAAATATTCTGTGACCCATAAGGGATTTGATAATTGGGCGTATACTTAACTTTTATGTCAGTGTACCTAAATGTGTAGATATATATTTATATATTTCTAAATAACAACGAAAATAAGGTTAACGTCACTCACCACGTAATGGCTGGCGCATGTTTCCCAGACCTATGATGTCTGTGACGCAAATCTATCAAATTCCCCGGTCACCTACATAGAGTCACGTAGTGAAAAAACTATAGTGCCTTGGACAGGCCTGAAGTTATCCATGGAGCTGTAATCTCATAGTATAAGATAGCCCCAGTGTGCCATTTGTCATGCACCAATGAATGTTTATTTTGTTATTTGTTAAATCTCTTCCATTTGTTTAATGCAACTCATAATTGCTAGTATAGCTAAATGTGGGGCGTAGCGCTTTTCAAACCCTACAGAATAAATAAACAAAGGACAATAAAACATGCAAGCAATGTTCCTGCGACATATTTATATTTAGACATGGGAAATTTGCACTTGAAGGAATACAAATACAAACAAATTTAACATACGCAGACAGGCAGCTGAATATCCTCTGGAATGGCGTTTCTACACAGGGAGCCAATATCTATACACAAAATGGTATTCCTTTAGAACACACAAAGCCCAGCAGGGACAGCTCCTCCGATCCACTGTGAGACACTTTGAGGCACCCTTGGGCAGATCTTGTCCCCTCTCAGCATCCGTAGGGAGGAGCAGATGTTTCTTCTCAAGCACAGTTTGCAGATTTCTGTCACAAGTCTGTCCTCTCCCTTCGGGGAATGTGCAGCAATGAAGAACAGGGAAGGAAGACAGCAGCACACAGAACCATGGCGCCGGCAGAAAGATCTAACAGATTGGGCTATGGCCGTCAACTTTGGAGCTGGAGAACCAGGTTCGATTCTCGGCGTCGGTTCAACATCCTGTGATTCTGGATACTATTTATTCTACGTGTATGCACTTCTTGTCAAAGTTAAAAAATCCTGACAGTGTTCCTCAGGGGGGTAGGAATCTGCCAGTCACTTATATGTTCCTTACGGTAAATAAGTGTCCACCAGCCACACTCACTGTCTCGGTAATACAACTACGCCCAAATGAGCTCTCCCTCATTCCTTCTTTTAACATCAGCTTTATATCAAATCTTTGTGTTCTATAACAGAAGTGGACAAACATCCCCCAGCGCCCGATTGCTGTGGAACTCTCGGGGAGAGCACGGCAAGTACCAAAATTGCGTTCTTTATTCGAGCAGTAAATAATTGTACCATACTAGAATTTCCAAAGGAACTCCTTGCGGCTACCAGAAAGTATCTCAGGCGAAGTCTCTAACTGTGCCGCACATTGCGTTCGGCTTTGACCAGCCTTGGCCTAGAATGAAGGGTGGAGAGAATGTATGGTGAGAGAAACAGGGAGCGAACGAAGGGTGAACAGAAGTTTGTATGCTAACCGTAAGCGTGCACATCTCCTGTCCTCTGCACGCGTACGTGTGCACATCCCCTGTCCCCCTTCCGAAAAGAAATCGATGACAATAGATCTCGCCAAGGCGAGCAGTGCATGCGCTGCGTCGCTAGGCGAGGCCTAAAAAAGGAATACCCATATGTATTATGGATTTGTAAATACTTGTTATTTTCCCTGATCTGGGAGTGTTGCTACATCATAGGGGCTACTCCCATCTCTCTTACATTTGTAAAGGCTTGTTACCTCCCCTGACCTAGCTGGGAATGCTGGATGTGTGGCTGTGCTGCTTGTTCTTAGCCGGTGCTACCAGCCTTACTTCTCTGAGCTTTGACAGAGTTGAGTATCTCGGTGAGATCCGTCAGAGGCACGGCTATGAAAGGTGACTATGATGGGATTCTACGAGGAGTGGCCATAAGAGGAGAATCGGGCGTGGTGTCATCGATGTCATGTCAGATCGTCCTGTATTTTTCAACCGAAGAAGAGGTTGATTGCACTGCACTTTTCTGTGGAGTGAGGAAGAGGAGGGTCCGGCAGGGGGTATAAGCCGCGCTCAATGTCATGAAGAGTTTTCTGCATATATTGGGCGCGTCGTTGATGGTGTTGGATACGACTTTGCTTTGGCTGATGTGATGAACTGCGTGTTACGTGGTGGGACTTCAGTTTCATGACTTCATCTCATTCTCCCATTTACAGCTGGGAATAACAGAGGAGAACGGAGGATGCTTAAACAACAAAACTGAGACAAATTAAGATGAAGCCAAGCATTTTAACTTTATTAGTACCAACTGCAGATCGCTCCCCAAACACAAAGAGGATATTTTTAATTTATTAAATGACCACAAGCCAAATGCCCTATTCCTAACAGAAACCTGGCTTAATGCGATTTCAGGCCCGGACATTGCCACAGCCGTACCCCAAACTACACTATAGTAAGGAAAGGTCGACTGAATCAAAGTGGGGAAGGCATAGGAATCATTTTTAAAAAAGATCTTAAATGTAAATGGGAAGATCTTAAAATGGACAACTGTGAAGCTGGACTTTTTAAACTCACCCTCTCACCTCAAGTTACGTTTACTGTAATCCTGATCTATCGACCACCAGGTGCGTCAGGGGAATGGGCGGCGGCTCTGTCAGAGTTTATTACCCCTCTCCTGCTGGAGGCTTCCATGTTTTCTATTCTGGGCGACCTTAACCTGCATTTAGAGGGCCACAATTGCCCTATGATCCTCAACCTTCTTTCCGACTTAGAAGCACTCAATGTCCAATTATGGAATAAAGGTCCAACGCACATAGCAGGGCACTTATTAGACCCTGTTTTTGCAAACTTTAATAACCTAAGCTGTGAACCTGCACTTCCCATACCCTGGTCTGACCATTTTCTTATCAATTTTAAAATCTGGGTACCCACTACAAAAGATCTGAACAGAACTGAGGTGTGGGTCAGAAATTGGAAAAAAATGAACATAGATGATCTTAACTCCCAGCTAATACGGTCCAGACCCAATATAACTTTTAATGAGCTCAAAGTCTTAGATCACAAAGAAATCAGCACCTGGATATCTGCGGCAGTACAGACTACCATTCCGCTCACGCTGAGTAAACAGAAGTCATGCAACCCCCCCGGTCCCAGGGGTCTCTGAGAAACTGAAGGAAGAAAAAAGTAACTGCAAGAAGCTAGACAGGCAGTGGAGAAGAAACTATGACGTAGCAAGCAAGGCGGTATATAAACAAGTGCTAAATGTTTATCATTTGTCTTGTAAAATAGCTAAGGGGGAATATACAAAGAATACCATTTTAGAGGCACAAAGTAATCCCAGCACTCTTTTTAAAGCTTTAAAGGACTTAGCCGGAGCTGAACACCAACCAGGACCCCCTATTTTGTCCACCACACAATGTAATCTCATTGCAAATTATTTTAATGAGAAAATATCCAACATATACCTAAACTTTAATGGAGGATACGACCCTAAGGCAATCCCTCTGTCAACCCCAATCCCCAACGGGTCTGACGAGTAGGAGAATACTCCTGCAAACCTGCTCACTGCCTGGCAGCCATTAGACCCCAATACTTTTATGGAAGTACTAAACAGCATCAAATCAGGCTCACCTCAGGACCCCATGCCAGCCCATATTTTTATTTATTTATATAAAGCAACAAGGGCACTCAATCGAGTCAGCACGGGACCTCGGGCAACATATTTGGAAAAACAACAGTGGTACCAAGCACAACAAATAGTAGCACAAAATAAATATAGACACAATGGCACTATATTGAATAGTGACTTGTCCAGCCGGACAGAGGTCCAATTTATTTACTTTTAGCAAAGAATATTCTGAAGGAATGCCTTCAACATTTCCATAGAGACCAGACATATACAATTTGGCATAAAGAAGAAAAAAGGTTAGAGAATAGAACAGAATTTTTAGGCAGAAGCTGTTATTTCCTGTGAATACTTCAATGACAGAATTTCCATTAAACACCGTTACTTGCCAACCTTGGCAATTAATACAATACACAGTATATGGTGTTTTTTACAGTCAACGGCGTTTCGATCCCTTTTTACAGTGTCATAGGGATTATCATCAGGACAAATTATTGCCTAATTTTTACAAGCCATGATAGCCTTAGGAGAAGATAGAAAGAAGAAATCCAACAGGGCACAGTACAAAGTCATTTAGAAGCGCAAGAGTGAACGAACTCTACGTTGACGTAATTAAGCCTACATAAGGCAGTGAATGGAGCTGTTGCTAAGGAAACATATGGTATTGTTTCTTGCTACAGTGATCCGTGCAATGTTATGTTATGTTAATTAAAATTTATAAAGTGCGCATACGCCCATGGGCTTCTTGGCGCTGGGAAAGAGATTAATAACACAACAAGGAAAATACCAATAACAAAGTGATCGGTGGCGATAATTATGAGAGAATACTTTGTGAAGCTAAAAGGTCCTTTGAAAGTGATTTGTGCATGCCGCGGACGTTGTGACATAAATGTGGTACTAATGGTGAACCTAGATCGTGGGCGGGCGCAATTATAGGTAGACCGCTAGATACAACGATACCCTTAGACGATGTGTAGACTGAAGTAGTGATGAGCGTGGTAATAACAACGCTTTGTGCAATAAGAGAGTCCTTCATAAGAGAAGTTTAAACGGCAGGAGGGAATACTGTGAGTGCTGTACAAACACGCTGCCAGCGCTGTGAAGCTACACGAATAGGACCGAGTGATGTGAAAACGTTTCATGCCACAAGCACAGTGAGGCTATGGGAATTGAGCCGAGTAACGTTGAACCGATACATGCTGCAAGCATTGTGAACGATCATGAGCGTGTGGGTGAATGGTACGATCAAACTGAGGGGAGCAGGTGCTTACCGGGGCTGGCCGCAGTGAATCGGGGCCAGGTGTAAAGATCTAGGGGTGACAGAACCGTTATATTAGAAGCCGTGGGGACCGCTCAGTTACGGCAATTTGAAGAAATGCATAGCACGAGTAGGCTTACCCTGGGGGGAACTTGAAGGGTGTAGAGTTCCTTGGGATAAGTTTTGGTGGGGATCAGTCTCCTAAAGAAAAACGTGCACACGGAGTTAGTGGTGCTAGAGGAGAGAAGGTTTGGCATTGGCGTTATTAAGAGGAATCATAAGGAATAAAAGACGCTTACCCGCGGGACGGCAGGTATTGCTGTCCGGTGCGCCAGCGGATTGCTCGGTCGGATAGCCCATATTTTTAAACAGCTTGATCCTTACATTCTGGATGTAGTTAGAATACTGCTTAATGCATCTCTAAATGAAGCTGTAATACCTGAAGACTGGAAGCTTGCTATGGTAGTACCTCTACTTAAAAAGGCGAACGGAGATCCAGAGATCTTCTCTAACTTTCGCCCTATATCGCTCCTGCCAATATTTTCCAAAATCTTGGAAAAACATGTAAACAGACAGCTAGCAGATTTCATCAATATCAATCCGTCACTACACCCCTCCCAGTCGGGTTTTAGAGCTGGTCACTCTACTGAGTCCACCCTATTAGGGGTAACTGGAGCTATTCGTCAGGAATTGGACAATGGTGGCACGGTGGCACGGTGGCAGTCCTTCTTCTCGATTTGAGTGCCGCCTTTGACACCATTTCCCATAAACTTTAATTCAGACGCTTGGAAACATTGGGGTAAGAGGAAAAGCGCTGGAGTGGCTAGAACAATTCCTTTCACATCGGACATTCCAGGTTTTCTCCAAAAACAATGCCTCCAATGTCCTGAACTCCCTTTGAGGAGTGCCCCAGGGTTCCATATTGAGTCTGTTACTTTTTAATATTCATGTTACCCCTTTAGCGAAAATTGCAGAGGAAATGGGCCTCACAATTTATTCCCATGTGGACGACACACAATTAGTATTCTCCCTATCTACAACCGACAAATCCAACATCTCCTCTCTTCGCTCTGGGTTACTGAGAATGGCGAATTGGATGCATACCAAGAAATTAAAACTAAATGGGGAAAAAAACCGAGCTACTCATCTTTGGAGATCATAAGGAACTCTGGGGACCAGCACACTGGCCCACGGAAATGGGCCCAACCCCGGTTGCGGTACAATCGGCCCGCAACCTAGGGGTGATCATCGACGACAAACTGTCCATGCACGCGCAAACTGCCAAAACTGCCTCAACATGCTTCGCCATTCTTAAATGGCTGAGAAAAATCCTGTGGCAACTCCCTGAAGGGGCACAGAGAACAGTAATACAGGCCTTGAGTGGCTCAAGACTAGATTACAGGAATATCCTATATCTAGGAGCCAATAAAGAGGTCACTCATCCACTCCAGGTCGTCCAAAACACGGCGGCAAGGCTACTTCTCCATCTCCCTGGACGAGCGAGTGTTGCCGAACACCTAAGGAAACTACACTGGCTCAAGATAGGCAACAGAGTCAAATTTCAAGCACTATGCTACATGTTCAGGATAAACGCTGGGGTAGCGCCTGCCTACGTATGTAAGCTGGCGCAGAAATACATACCTTCCCGCAACCTCAGGTCATTACATCAGGCAAAGTTTATTGTCCCTAGGTTTAAACGGGTGCGATTGGGCGGACGCTCTTTTACTTACCTGGCCCCGGTTCTGTGGAACTCACAACCACTGAAACTACGTCTTGAAGCTAGTTACATCAAATACCGGAAAGGCATCAAAGCATGGTTATTTAAGCAACAAATTTCCAAATTCTACCTTATATTCCATTACACCTGGTAAAACTCGGATCCAAGGCACCGGGAAACCCTCAGAGTAGCTGTTGCGCCATATAAATGTAATAAATAAATAAATAAATGCATAGGTTGCCGAAGGAAAAGTCTTTGAAGCATCTGTAGGTTTAGTTTTTCTCTTCTGGGTTGACTTTGTTTTGTTGTTAGATGCTGAGAAGGGGGATAGAGATGGTCTGTCTGGTCCTGAATATGTGTGTGGTTTGCATTACATTGCTGGTGCTGTTGAGAAGACAATATCATAGTTGTGGTGTTTGAAGCGTGTTGGTTGAGCGATGTGTTGTATCATGTTGACTGTGTTCATCAACCCCTCTGCTGAGGATGCTCAGAGGACGGTCTGAAGATACCCAGTGCTCTGAGCCGTGGTATCCTGCTCTTGTCTTCACCACCACGTGCCAAGAGCCAATCCCTACCTAGAAGAGGTCCTCTCCTATTCTATTCTTTTCCTCTGTTCTTGGCCTTCCCCCTTCAGTGCACCAGCCTGCCGTCCATTTGTGTGTTGTGTGGATGCTGACCGTATTTATTTTGGAGAGTTCATGGTGCTGTTGGGCGGTATCAGAAGGTGTTACCTCTTGTGGACATGCCTGCCTCCGGCACCCCTCACGCCCCTTTAATGTTTTCTAGATGGCGATGCTTCAAACCTGGCTCTTGGCACCAAGATCTCCAAGTAAATACTAAAGAACCACAGAAACACCCACAAGTGTGCCCTTGGCACTCATTGTGACCGCCAGTAATACAACCCAGGTTGCTGCAGCTGCTGTAGGTGTGGTTTTGGGAGTTCACTCAACAGCACCAGATGTGCCCGGATAGTGGCTGCTCCTGGGGCCGAGCTCTGATCCATGTGTGCCAGGGGCGCTTCACGTACCTTTGGAAGTCTAGAACAGAGGGGTTCTCCCAAGCAGGTTTTGTGTCCTTCACCAGCCACAACGCATGTGGTTTACCCGTCCAGCAGGGGCAATGGTTGTGACCCACTGAGGGGGCTTTGGGTCTGACCCGCCGTGTCCTACCCTGTAGGTAAACCTCACTTCAAGTGGCTGTTCGGATTCTAGTCTTCATGCCAGCTGGATCTAGGGTTTACTCCTTTCCTTTGATTCAAATGTGCAGATCTTTCTTCCCCTTGTGGCTGAGTCTGCCCTGCCGAAGCACCATCACTGGGCCAGATTGAGGGATCCGAAGGGTCTCCCGGGTCACCTCCCCACTGGATCCTGATCACCAGAGCCCTGAGGCTTCGGGATCTGATTGAGGCATCAGAAGGGACACCTCCCTGCTGGATCCTGGTCACCAGTACCCTGTAGCTGTAAATCCATAGTTTTTTGCTCACCATGCCATTCCAGTTTGGACCCAGCCATATGCAAATCAGTCTTGATCCTGCGCCCAATGCGAACTGTCCAGCCCGAACTGCCAAGCCAGGTCCTCCCTGGACCGGAAACAAGCATCCTGGGACCGGTTTTGGGCTGTCAGCCCTCATCAGCCGGGATAGCTTGACTCCAGTGGCATGGAGAGCACGGTACTCACTTCTGAGCATACCCGTCCCACCCGGAGTGACAAATGCAAAAAGAACAAATGATAGACAGAATGCAGAACAATGTTATTCATTCACCCCAGTACAGAGATCTGGGCCTAAATTCATCGTTTTTTTGAGTGTCTTTTGTCTCCACCACCACGACGGGTCCTACAAATACTGCTTCTACACCACCACAACAGGTGCTAAAAATACTGCTGTTATACACTTAACTGTCGGCTGGGCACCTTTCTTTAGACGCGGTTTGTGTAAAGAAAGGGGCGTAGCCTTTATGAATATGAAAGTGCCACATGGGTGCTAGTAAACAAATAAATAAGCGTGGCCGCAAAATGCGGTCAGTGTTGTTAAAACAAATACATTTTAAAAAGCGACCGCTATAGTTAAAGCGACTGCAATTAGTGAAAATGTAAATAAAAGTGGGTGGCGTGCTGCACGGTAGTGGGTGGAATAGGGTAAGAGCATTAAATAAAATAGTGCTCACCGACTTATAAAGCAGACCATGTAACAACACCAGTGAAAGGCCCAGTTGTTATGGGAGGTAACAAATGCAGACAAGGCTGTACCAAGGAGGAACTAACAAGCCTAATAAGGACTCGGAAGTCAGCGTTTACCAACGACAATGACAAAAGCCAATTAAAAATATGGGGGGCTTCAAAGCCATACTCCACTACTGTGTGCCTCGCAGCAGCGCATGCACTGCCCAGGCTCGACCTAAAATCAATAGCTGTGTCTCGAAGCCTGCACCTGTTACACAAAGGGTGCCTCAAGGCTCAATCCTCTCTGTAGCCCTATTTAATCTCTTCATCGAACCCCTCACCACTATTCAGAACCAATCAGGGGGTCAAATATCGCCTTTATGCTAACGACACAGAACTACAAAATAAACATTACTGTAACAGGGTGGACCGGCGTGCCCCTCTGGACCAGGATTTGGGGACCCTTCAGGGACTCTCAAAACATACCCCCCTTCTTTCTTGCCCTTCACAGAACGACTTACCAGATATCGATTGCGGAATGGGCTCACTGGACGAGGAGACGGAAATGCACTGGCCCTTTAATTTCCAGTCAGCTAAAGAGTGGGCGACTCTACACGAGGACGCTCGAACGTCAAATGCGGAAGTCGCAGAGAAGCCGGTGTGCTTGTTCACTCGGAGTGGAGACGTGTGGAAGGAGAAGGAAGAGGAGCGGAGAGATCAGAGGAGTGTAGAGGAGACGAGGAGACGAACGGAGGAAGCGTAGAGCAGTGGAAAAGCGGCGCCTGAGACGGAGGTTAAGCCAGGAGGCCAACGTCCCCACGAGCCGCCCAGCCACACACCGGGGGGAGGTGTGTGGCTAGCTCAGGTACGGAGCAAGATCAGGGGCTGGGTTGGAAGGAAGGGCGCTTCTACCAAGTAGTCCTGGGTATTCCCTTATCCTGGTATCCCTTTCTCTGAGCACCGACCCCCCCCCTTCACCGGCCGGACATATAGAGAGTGTGACACGGGTTTGTGCTTCCTCACTCCTTTTTCCCTGAGCACTTGTACATATCGAGCACCTTCCCCACGACTTGCTGTGTTTGTTTCTATCGAGAGGCAAGACGGACATCAACGGAGCATCGACCCGACGGAGTCCAGAAAAGTATCGGAGAAGCGAGAAGGCCAAACCCCGAAGTAGACGAACCTTTCGAAGCCGCTCACCCCGTCGAACTGTCCCTACCAGAAAGACTTGTACAGATTACCTGTTTTCCACATTAAAGCCCTCTGTAACAAAGACACGCCTCCTGCCCATCACTCCCGCGCCTGTTACAATCGCCCAGAGACATCCAGCATCTGACTAACACAAAGATTCAAACCTGGCTAAACACCGATCCCTTAAAGATGAAACCCAACAAGACTGAACTATTAATCTTTTCCCCTAAAAATAAACCTTTACCAATCCAGGAATGGCTCAATAATGTGGATGCACTGAACTGTTCCCTCTCACTTTCTGACTCTGTAAAGTCTGTGGGATCACTCTGTTTTTACCGGTACGAATCCCCACCTGTATTTTATTTATTTTACAAGATTTATAAAGCATGCAGCTATCCATCAGGGATT
Organism: Lissotriton vulgaris; assembly: GCF_964263255.1. Classification (NCBI taxonomy): domain Eukaryota; kingdom Metazoa; phylum Chordata; class Amphibia; order Caudata; family Salamandridae; genus Lissotriton; species Lissotriton vulgaris. Next base: position 1,562,932,498 of record NC_141696.1, read on the forward strand.
CTCTGCGCTGAAAAGAGAGACAAGCAAGGTAAAGAGTAAGTTAGCATTAAGCTTGACTAAAAAGAAAGGTCTTTTGCTTTTTTCGAAAAGCCAGGAGAGATTGGCGGGTCCTGAGTTCCAACAGAAGGGCATTCCACAGCTTGGGTCCTAGGAAAGAGAACAAGCAGCCACCCATACGGGTCAGCCGCAATCTGGGGACGGAAAAGAGAGAAAGGTTAGCTGATCTCAGTGTGCGAGAGGGTAGATAAAGCTTAACAAGGTTTCATATGTACAAGGGACCCAAGCTGTGCTGAGCTCGAAACATGTAGCTAAGGGCCTTGAACTCAATGTGCTTGCTAACCTTGAGCGAGGGGAATTGATGAAGCAAAGGGGAGATAGAAGTGTGCCGAGGCAACTGAAAAAGCAGGCGGGCTGCTGCATTCTGAATGAGCTGGAGACGGCGGACAGAGGTCTTTTCTACACTCAGATGCAGTATATTACCAGAATCAAATCTGGAGATCACCGACCTGCAGGTTAGTCCTCTGAGCAGACGGTGGGATTAGCCAGAGGATTTTCTTTGGCCACTTGAGGACTGCAAAGCAGGCAGAGGTGACTCCTGACACTTGGGCTACAACAGAAAGCTTGCTGTCGATGGTAAAATCCAAGTTCTTAACCTTAGGGACTGGAGCCGGTAACCTGTAATTCGAGTAAATATATTCACTTAACTTGTGATACCTTCAGAGTGCGAAATTAAATGATGGATCTTGCGAGAGCGGTGATGGAACCCCGTTGGAACTGCTATCTTGGCTGCTTCCAGAACGGTTTCTCGGTATCATATCAGGAGCATTTGTTATTTGGGCTCTCTAGAAGTAGGATGAATCCTGTAGGAAGGGAGATAGAATCCATGAGGGGTACAGGTCCCCATAATGGGTCACCACGCAGGGGAGGATCGCTGGGTCCCCATGCTGAGGGAGGGAATGGTGGCTCACAATCCGTGCATGGGGGGAAATAGCAGGTCACCATGCGAGCATGGGGGAAGTGGTCGGTCACCATGTGCGCGGCGAGGTAGAGGGAAATGGCGGGTTCTGACACGTGCGGCAAGGGGGAGGGAATTGGTGGGTCACCACGTGCATTAGGGAGGGATATGGTGGGTCTCTGTGCACGTGGGGGAGGGAAATGGGGGGGTCACTACGCGTGTGGGGGAGGGAAATGGGGGCTCAACCACGTGTGGGGGAGGGAAATGGGGGTCACTACATACATGGGGGAGGGAAATGAGGGGTCACTACGCTTGTGGGGGAGATCACTACGCTTATGGGGAAGGGAAATGGGGTTCACTATGCTCGTAGGGGGGTCATTACACGCATGGGTAGTGAAATGAGGGGTCACTATGCGCCCGGCTCAGGAAATGGCGAGCCACCACATGCGCGTGTCAATAGTGGGCCACCACGCTCATGTTGCAGGGGAAAGGTGGGCCACTATGCGCAGGAGGGGCCAGGGGCATAGGGAAGTGAGGAGAATGGACGGTCCCCGCGAGAAGCATGTTGGGTTTTGCTAGAATGATGGTGGACCCTGCAGGAAGGATGGCTGATCCAGTCAAAGGGATGGTGCATCCTGCTAAAAGCATGGTGGATGCTGCTCGAAGGACAATGGGTCTGGCCAGAAAGATGGCCTGTAGGATGTGAGGAGGGAAAGTTCTGCCCGGTGGCTGAGATCACATTCATTAGAGCACGCGGACACCTCGCTGATGAAACCAATGAGCATGTGATTCAGTTACCGCCTGACCTTTACGTTCCAGCTCTTAATGATGATTGGGCCATTTACCCACCGAGCGAGCAAGGGCTGCACGCTGCCACTTCAGCCCCCGTCAGAGGTGGGCCACCTTTGATGTCTGCTAATGAAGCTCCTGGCGCTCTGGCTGCTGACTCGATTTCATAAGGTTTTTGAAGACACGTGAGGCTGGGGTGGTGGTGGGGTGCAGGCTCAGTGCCAGAAGCCTGTTGGTGGTGGGGTGAGGGCGCAGTGCCAGAGGCCTGTTGGTGGTTGGGTGAGGGTACAGTGCCAGAGGCCTGTTGGTGGTTGGGTGAGGGTGCGGTGCCAGAGGTCTGTTGAGCTGCTTCGAGAGGTGGAGGTAAACACTGCACGCTCAGTGCATACACAAGTATGCTTCAGGTGTGGCCTCCAGAACTGGGCACAGAGCTCCAGATGAAGCCTCCAGAACCGGGCACAGAGCTCCAGATGAGGCCTCCAGAACCGGGCACAGAGCTCCAGATGAGGCCTCCAGAACCGGGCACAGAGCTCCAGATGAGCCCTCCAGAACCGGGCACAGAGCTCCAGAAGAGGCTTACAGAGCCGGGCACAGAGCTCCAGATGAGGCCTCCAGAAAATTGTGGATTCCTAGTTGACACTAAAAAGGATCTTGCTTTACTGTTACCATTTAACCTCATCTCTCTGGCTTCACAGTGGCCAAACACGTCCTGAAACACTGATGCAAGAAGAAGGTCCCGCTGGTGTGTCATGGTCTGCATCGCTGGTGTGTCATGGTCTGCATCGCTGGTGTGTCATGGTCTGCATCGCTGGTGTGTCATGGTCTGCATCGCTGGTGTGTCATGGTCTGCATCGCTGCTGAGTCATGGTCTGCATCGCTGCTGAGTCATGGTCTGCATCGCTGCTGAGTCATGGTCTGCATCACTGCTGAGTCATGGTCTGCATCACTGCTGAGTCATGGTCTGCATCGCTGCTGAGTCATGGTCTGTATTGTTGCTGTGTCATGGTCTGCGTCGTTGCTCTGTCATGGTCTCCATCGCTGCTGTGTCATGGTCTGCATCGCGGGTGTGTCATGGTCTGTATCGCTGCTAAGTCATGGTTTGCATCGCTGGTGAGTTGTGGTCTGCATCGCTGCGGAGTCATGGTCTGCATCGCTGCAGAGTCATGGTCTGCATCGCTGCGGAGTCATGGTCTGCATCGCTGCGGAGTCATGGTCTGCATCGCTGCGGAGTCATGGTCTGCATCGCTGCATCGCATTGGTCTGCATCGCTGCTGAGTCATGGTCTGCATCGCGGGTCTGTCATGGTCTGCATCGCTGCCGAGTCATGGTCTGCATCACTGGTGTGTCATTGTCTGCATCGCTGATGTGTCATGGTCTGCATCGCTGGTGTGTCATTGTCTGCATCGCTGATGTGTCATGGTCTGCATCGCTGGTGAGTCATGGTCTGCACCGCTGGTGAGACATGGTCTGCATCGCGGGTGAGTCATGGTCTGCATCGCTGGTGAGTTCTGGTCTGCATCACTACAGAGCCATGGTCTGCATCGCTGCTGAGTCCTGGTCTGCATCGCTGGCGTGTCATGGTCTGCATCGCTGGCGTGTCATGGTCTGCATCGCTGGTGTGTCATGGTCTGCATCGCTGGTGTGTCATGGTCTGCATCGCGGGTGATTCATGGTCTGCATCGCGGGTGAGTCCTGGTCTTCATCGAGGGTGAATTGTGGATTCCTAGTTGACACTAAGAAGGATCTTGCTTTACTGTTACCATTTAACCTCATCTCTCTGGCTTCATAGTGGCCAAACACGTCCTGAAACACTGATGCAAGAAGAAGGTCCCGCTGGTGTGTTATGGTCTGCATCGCTGGGGTGTCATGGTCTGCATCGCTGGTGTGTCATGGTCTGCATCGCTGGTGTCGCTGGTGTGTCATGGTCTGCATCGCTGGTGTGTCATGGTCTGCATCGCTGCTGAGTCATGGTCTGCATCGCTGCGGAGTCATGGTCTGCATCGCTGCTGAGTCATGGTCTGCATCGCTGCTGAGTCATGGTCTGCATCGCTGCTGAGTCATGGTCTGCATCGCTGCTGAGTCATGGTCTGCATCGCTGCTGAGTCATGGTCTGCATCGTTGCTGTGTCATGGTCTGCATCGTTGCTGTGTCATGGTCTGCATCGTTGCTGTGTCATGGTCTCCATCGCTGCTGTGTCATGGTCTGCATCGCGGGTGTGTCATGGTCTTAATCGCTGGTGATTCCTGGTCTGTATCGCTGCTAAGTCATGGTTTGCATCGCTGGTGAGTCATGGTCTGCATCGCTGGGGAGTCATGGTCTGCTTCGCTGCGGAGTCATGGTCTGCTTCGCTGCGGAGTCATGGTCTGCTTCGCTGCGGAGTCATGGTCTGCTTCGCTGCGGAGTCATGGTCTGCATCGCTGCGGAGTCATGGTCTGCATCGCTGCGGAGTCATGGTCTGCATCGCTGCGGAGTCATGGTCTGCATCGCTGCGGAGTCATGGTCTGCATCGCTGCGGAGTCATGGTCTGCATCGCTGCATCGCATTGGTCTGCATCGCTGCTGGGTCATGGTCTGCATCGCGGGTCTGTCATGGTGTGCATCGCTGCTGAGTCATGGTCTGCATCACTGGTGTGCCATTGTCTGCATCGCTGATGTGTCATGGTCTGCACCGCTGGTGAGACATGGTCTGCACCGCTGGTGAGACATGGTCTGCATCGTGGGTGAGCCATGGTCTGCATCGCGGGTGAGCCATGGTCTGCATCGCGGGTGAGCCATGGTCTGCATCGCGGGTGAGTCATGGTCTGCATCGCTGGTGAGTTCTGGTCTGCATCACTACAGAGCCATGGTCTGCATCGCTGCTGAGTCCTGGTCTGCATCGCTGGTGTGTCATGGTCTGCATCGCTGGTGTGTCATGGTCTGCATCGCGGGTGAGTCCTGGTCTGCATCGCGGGTGAGTCCTGGTCTGCATCGCGGGTGAGTCCTGGTCTGCATCGCGGGTGAGTCCTGTTCTGCATCGCGGGTGAGTCCTGGTCTGCATCGCGGGTGAGTCCTGGTCTGCATCGCGGGTGAGTCCTGGTCTGCATCGCGGGTGAGTCATGGTCTGCATCGCGGGTGAGTCATGGTCTGCATCGCTGGTGAGTTCTGGTCTGCATCACTACAGAGCCATGGTCTGCATCGCTGCTGAGTCCTGGTCTGCATCGCTGGTGTGTCATGGTCTGCATCGCTGGTGTGTCCTGGTCTGCATCGCGGGTGAGTCCTGGTCTGCATCGCGGGTGAGTCCTGGTCTGCATCGCGGGTGAGTCCTGGTCTGCATCGCGGGTGAGTCCTGGTCTGCATCGCGGGTGAGTCCTGGTCTGCATCGCGGGTGAGTCCTGGTCTGCATCGCGGGTGAGTCCTGGTCTGCATCGCGGGTGAGTCCTGGTCTGCATCGCGGGTGTGTCCTGGTCTGCATCGCGGGTGAGTCCTGGTCTGCATCGCGGGTGAGTCCTGGTCTGCATCGCGTGTGAGTCCTGGTCTGCATCGCGGGTGTGTCATAGTCTGCATCGCGGGTGAGTCCTGGTCTGCATCGCGGGTGAGTCCTGGTCTGCATCGCAAGTGAGTCCTGGTCTGCATCGCAAGTGAGTCCTGGTCTGAATCGCGGGTGAGTCCTGGTCTGCATCGCGGGTGTGTCATGGTCTTCATCGCGGGTGTGTCATGGTCTGCATCGCTGGTGTGTCATGGTCTGCATCGCTGGTGAGTCATGGTCTGCATCGCTGGTGAGTCATGGTCTACATTGTTCCCGAGCCATGGTCTGCATCGCTGGTGAGTCCTGGTCTGCATCACTACAGAGCCATGGTCTGCATCGCTGCTGAGTCCTGGTCTGCATCGCTGGTGTGTCATGGTCTGCATTGCTGCTGAGTCATGGTCTGCATCCCGGGTGAGCCATGGTCTGCATCGCTGCTGAGTCATGGTATGCATCGCTGCTGAGTCATGGTCTGCATCGCTGCTTAGTCATGGTCTGCATCACTGGTGTGTCATTGTCTGCATCGCTGATGTGTCATGGTCTGCATCGCTGGTGAGTCATGGTCTGCACCGCTGGTGAGACATGGTCTGCATCGTGGGTGAGCCATGGTCTGCATCGCGGGTGAGTCATGGTCTGCATCGCTGGTGAGTTCTGGTCTGCATCACTACAGAGCCATGGTCTGCATCGCTGCTGAGTCCTGGTCTGCATCGCTGGTGTGTCATGGTCTGCATCGCTGGTGAGTCCTGGTCTGCATCGCGGGTGAGTCCTGGTCTGCATCGCGGGTGAGTCCTGGTCTGCATCGCGGGTGAGTCCTGGTCTGCATCGCGGGTGAGTCCTGGTCTGCATCGCGGGTGAGTCCTGGTCTGCATCGCGGGTGAGTCCTGGTCTGCATCGCGGGTGAGTCCTGGTCTGCATCGCGGGTGAGTCCTGGTCTGCATCAATACAGAGCCATGGTCTGCATCGCTGCTGAGTCCTGGTCTGCATCGCTGGTGTGTCATGGTCTGCATCGCTGGTGTGTCATGGTCTGCATCGCTGGTGTGTCATGGTCTGCATCGCGGGTGAGTCCTGGTCTGCATCGCGGGTGAGTCCTGGTCTGCATCGCGGGTGAGTCCTGGTCTGCATCGCGGGTGAGTCCTGGTCTGCATCGCGGGTGAGTCCTGGTCTGCATCGCGGGTGAGTCCTGGTCTGCATCGCGGGTGAGTCCTGGTCTGCATCGCGGGTGAGTCCTGGTCTGCATCGCGGGTGAGTCCTGGTCTGCATCGCGGGTGAGTCCTGGGTGAGTCCTGGTCTGCATCGCGGGTGAGTCCTGGTCTGCATCGCGGGTGAGTCCTGGTCTGCATCGCGGGTGAGTCCTGGTCTGCATCGCGGGTGAGTCCTGGTCTGCATCGCGGGTGAGTCCTGGTCTGCATCGCGGGTGAGTCCTGGTCTGCATCGCGGGTGTGTCCTGGTCTGCATCGCGGGTGAGTCCTGGTCTGCATCGCGGGTGAGTCCTGGTCTGCATCGCGTGTGAGTCCTGGTCTGCATCGCGGGTGTGTCATAGTCTGCATCGCGGGTGAGTCCTGGTCTGCATCGCGGGTGAGTCCTGGTCTGCATCGCAAGTGAGTCCTGGTCTGCATCGCAAGTGAGTCCTGGTCTGCATCGCAAGTGAGTCCTGGTCTGCATCGCGGGTGAGTCCTGGTCTGAATCGCGGGTGAGTCCTGGTCTGAATCGCGGGTGAGTCCTGGTCTGCATCGCGGGTGTGTCATGGTCTTCATCGCGGGTGTGTCATGGTCTGCATCGCTGGTGAGTCATGGTCTGCATCGCTGGTGAGTCATGGTCTACATTGTTCCCGAGCCATGGTCTGCATCGCTGGTGAGTCCTGGTCTGCATCACTACAGAGCCATGGTCTGCATCGCTGCTGAGTCCTGGTCTGCATTGCTGGTGTGTCATGGTCTGCATCCCTGCTGAGTCATGGTCTGCATCCCGGGTGAGCCATGGTCTGCATCGCTGCTGAGTCATGGTCTGCATCGCTGCTGAGTCATGGTCTGCATCGCTGCTGAGTCATGGTCTGCATCGCTGCTGAGTCATGGTCTGCATCGCTAGTGGCTCCTGGGACGTCTCAAGTGTTGTAAGATGGCTGGAGAGAGTCGCAAGCCTGTAAGCGGCCTCTTTACTCCTATATTTATGGAACTAGGTCACTGGACTACTGTCTGGACATCAATCTTGTGCAGGATGGCGTGTCAATTGGCAGTTGGAGGCTGAATGCATATCTGTCTGGAGCCTACCTTGATTTGATCCTGGGGCCACTTTGTTTGTTGTGAGACAGGGGCCCCTATGTACTCCTGTGGACCCTGTATTGTCCAGTAAAGGTGTGTACGTTCTCTGGATTCTTTGGGTCCAAGTCTAGATAATGCCGCCTCCTTCCCTTCTTTTTGACAATTTGAAATGTACAATCTATGACACTCTGGGTTAGGCACACGGTACTCCTCGGAAGCGAGGGTCGAGGACTTGAAGCACCTTGGTTAGTACAGCTGTTTCACTTACCTCACCCAGAAGATTACCTCAAAGGGAAACCACACATACCCCCTGACCCTCCCAAACTTCTTGTAGTCTTCAAATAAGGGAATAAGACTTGTCTGTTTTCAAAAGCTTGGATAGCAGAGAAGCTTATTACTGTCAGGAAAATGGGACTTCCTGTTATGTGACGTGGCTTCTTGTCAATTTTCGTTATTCAGGAGAGCTTCCTTTAATTAATCAATCAATCAATCAATCAGAGAATTTGTAGAGCGCGCTACTTACCCGTGAGGGGCTCAAGGTGCTGGGGGGGAGGTGGGGAGGTGCTGCTACTGCTCGAAGAGCCTGGTCTTGAGGAGTCTTCTGAAAGTGAGCAGGTCTTGGGTCTGCCGTTGATGGGTGGGAAGGGTGTTCCAGGTCTTGGCCGGTAGGAAGGAGAAGGAGCTGCCGCCGGAGGTTGTTCGTTGGATCAATGGGACGACGGCAAGGGCGAGGCTGGCGGAGCGTAGCTGGCGGGCGGGGGTGTAGAAGTTGAGTCTGTTTTTCAGGTAGGCTGGTCCGGTGTTGTGGAGTGCTCTGTGTGCGTGGGTGAGGAGTTTGAAGGTGATCCTCTTGTCGACGGGGAGGCAATGCAGGTCTCTTAGGTGGGAGGTGATGTGGCTGCGGCGGGGGACATTGAGGATCAGTCGGGCTGAGGCGTTCTGGATGCGTTGTAATCGTCGCAGGTGTTTGACCGTGTTTCCTGCGTAGAGTGCCTTGCCGTAGTCCAGCCTGCTGCTCACGAGGGCCTGGGTCACGGTTCTTCTTGTTTCGGTCGGGATCCATTTGTAGATCCTGCGGAGCATGCGGAGGGTGTTGTAGCAGGAGGAGGAGACGGCGTTGACCTGCTTTGACATGGAGAAGGAGCAGTCGAGGATGAATCCCAGGATGCGTGCGTTGTCCATGGGTGCTGGGGTTGCTCCCAGTGTGGTCGGCCACCAGGAGTTGTCCCACACAGAGGGGGTGGGACCTAGGATGAGGATCTCCATTTTGTCCGAGTTCAGTTTCAGACGGCTGCTCCTCATCCACTCGGCGACTGCCTTCATTCCCTCGTGGAGGTTGGTTTTGGCAGTGTGTGGGTCCTTGGTGAGGGAGAGTATGAGCTGGGTGTCGTCGGCACTTGGGAGTTACTGTCCCGTGGTCGTACTTGATGATACCAAAGCCAGAAGTGGTTGCTCCTTTTCTTACTGCATGTACCAGGCACGTGGCAAGAGTTCCCCCTTCCTGTAGACCTTCCTTCCTGTGGGGGCCAGGCACGTGGCGAGAGTTCCCACTTCCTGCCGACTTTCCTTCCTGTGGGGCCAGGCACGTGGAGATCCCCGTTCCCGCAGACCTTCCTTCCCGAGATGTCCAGGCATATAGCAAGAGTTTCCCCTTACCGCAGACCTTCCTTCCTTGGGGGTCCAGGCATGTGACGAGACTTCCCCCTTCCCGCAGATCTTCCTTCCCGAGGGGTCCAGGCACGTGGCAAGAGTTCTACCTCCTTCCTGCAGATCTTCCTTCCTGTGGGGACCAGGCACGTGGAGAGAGTACCCCCTTCCCGCAGACTATCCTTCCCAGGGGGGGGGGGTCCAGGCACTTGGCAAGAGTTCCCCCTTCCCGCAGACCTTCCTTCCCCAGAGGTCCAGGCACGAGGCAAGAGTTCCCCCCTTCCCGCTGACCTTCCTTCCCGAGGGGTCGAGGCATGTGGGGAGAGTCCCCTTTCCCGCAGACCTTCCTTCCCGCGAGGTCCAGGCACGTGGCGAGAATTCCCCCTTCCCGCCGACCTTTCTTCCCGAGGGGTCCAGGCACATGGCGAGAATTCTCCCTTCCCACCGACCTTCCTTCCCTGGGGGTCCAGGCAATTGGCAAGAGTTCCCCCTTCCTTCAGACCTTCCTTCCAAATGGGTCTAGACACGTGGATAGAGTTCCTGGACTTATGCATCGTGGCAGAATGTCGTGATACGCCAGCCAGACGTCATGACGCCTCAGCTGGCCGCTACGTTTCGTGGGTGCGCCTTCTGCTCAAAGGCCGTGTGCCGTGTTGCCCATGGCAGGACTTCCTATTTATTGGTGGTACTTCCTGTTCTCCATCACTGCAGGACTATGTCCGGGGTCCAGTCCACGACAGAAGGCCGCAGTACATAATCACCTGACTGATGCGTCGTCATTCAAAGTCTACCCTTGTAAAAGGAAGTCCCGCCTTCCTTACCAGGACCTTGTAAGATGTCATACTGTGTGCACTTCCGTACGGATTTCTGCAAGTACCCAAACTGGCGAGGTAGGCACCAGATATACCTGTGCCAACCTAGCGCTTGAGGGGAGTTGATATTGCAGGATGGTGGCTGCGTGCCTCCACATGCCCTGTTGTGTTAATCTGAGGAGGAGGATGTAATGTGCCTTTACAGGTATTGCACTAGTCTCTGGGAACATAATTGAGAATCTGCCCTCAGCCCATCTGTCCCGGCGGCAGGCCTGACTGGTACCACCTGCTGTCTATGGCATTTGGCCAACTGGACAAATGCCACCCTTGGCTCAAACACAAGGATGTTGTAATGTGAGGGCCCTTGACTGGAGCCCTCTCAGCACCTGTTACTGGCACCACTGCTTTGCGTCTGGTACTTACTGTGTATTTAGTACTTGAAGTGGCAACGCTGCTCTGTTCTGCCCGCCCTATTAACGATGCATGTGGTATTCACAGGAGTTGGAGTAGTCGGAGTGTGTCATGCGTACACCTGTGATGCACTTTACCTTGGTGGAATCCGCTAGAGGTACTTACTCCGGTTATCTACAGTACCACAGTTCTATCACACTGACTTTCTTAATTTCTACAGTGGTTTCCTTCCGTTTTAGGCCTCGCCTAGGCAGCGCTTGCGCTGTTTCTTCGAGCCATGCTGTATTCAGCTATGAACTGCAAGCTCCGCCCACTCTCTGCCCATCTTTTTAATTGGCTACTGTCACTATCCTTTGGAAAGGTTGGCCTTTGATTTAATTGGCTTATTAGTCCCTCTATTCTGTTGTTACCTCCCATCAGGACACACCATGTTACATGTGTTGTTACTTGCCAGCTTTCGATTACAGACTCCAAGCACTCTTTTGTTAATGGCCTTTATCCTGCCTGCTTTTGTTTTTTTCTTAATTTAGCTAGCATGGCCAGCACTAATAATTGTGGTTGCATGCCTTTTTAAAAATTATTTATGTAATTTTTTTTTACGTGCTTCACCCACATTTTAGCTTTAAACAGCTTAAGCTGAAATGTGGGTGCTGCGATTACTTCAAAAGCAAAGAAATTGAATTCTATTTCTTTACGTTTCAAGCAATCTCAGCACTCGCGCTTTAGCTGAAGATGTTCAAAGCCTAAGCGCAGGGGCCGTCATTGTAACAAAGATAAACAAATAGGAAAAAAAAAGCGTGCAGGGGCCGGTTTTTTCTATTTGCTTACTTTAGTTACAATGGCCGCACTCGCACTTTAGCTGTAAACATCGTAATCAAAAGCGCGGGTGCCGCCATTGCTTAAAAAGTAAAGAAATAGAAAAAAATCTATTTCTTTAATTTTGAAGCACTTGCGGCACCCGCGCTTTGGCTTACGAGTTTTACTGCTAAATGCGAGTGGCCCAAAAGACTCGCACTTGCGCGAGTTTGCATTGCAAATGTTTGTGATTTATGGTTCTGGAGGAGAACAGCTGTCAGACAAGCGGGCAATTCAATTAATTGTGTTGTCTAGATTTTGAGCCCCATTTTGACTGCCCTCCAGCTTGGAAGAGCGTGTCCCAGACCACCTGTTAATCTATTATAACGAGCTGGGAACTCTACCCCTTCATTCAATCAATCAGGGAATTGTAAGCGTGCCACTCACCCGTGAGGGTCTCAAGGCGCTAGGGGTGGGGGGGATGTCCACTCATCTGTTAGCCAAAGAACCAGGTTTTGAGAGTTTTCCACAAGGTGTTCAGGGAGGGGGCGCATCTGATGTCTGCCGATAGCTCGTTGCAGGCCTTGGTTGCAACGTGAGAGAACGAACTTCTGCCTGCTCTGGCTCTGTGGATGCGCGGGGTTTCGGCCAGTGCGAGGTTGGCAGATCGGAGGTTTCTTTTGGGTACGTGGCGGTAATGGGACGGAAGCAGTGGTGAGTGTTCCTGAAATCCCTTATAAATGGGGTGACATAGTTTCTGTGCGGTCTTTGCCTGGAACATGCAGACTCATGAATTTCTTAGCCGTACAAAGGTTCTGTCCCTCTCTAAGCTCCGCCCACACTGCACTCGCGGCCGATGCTTGGGTGGTGAAGTCAACCAGTGCGCCGGGGTGCACTGGTTCAAGGTGTGCACCCCCATAGAGAGCTCCTGGTGAAACTAACCTTGGGGCGCACTCCTGAACCTAAGAAGAACCACTCACTCAGGAGAGCGCCAGTGGAAAGGGCTTTTTCCTGTTGACTAAAGTTGGAAGGAAGTTTTCTTTCCCCGGAATATTGAGTTGATGCTAAAACATGATTTACCAGGCTGGTTGAAGTTCTCCTCTTTCTACGGTTCTTTCCCCCCAGATTGGTGTTCATAGCTGCAAGGGCCGGGGTCTGATTACTGATGGCAGAGCCCCCGTGTACCTAAGCTCCTCTGTGGAAGCCCAGAGGGGAGACCCCCCCACCACAACCTCGCCCCCCGGCTTGGGATTCAGGGTGTCCCCAAGGCAGTGTCTCCTCAGCACCTCGTCCCCAGTGCAGGAGAGGGCCTGTGTAATGAAGATCTGCCCAGGATCACAGGGGCATCAGCGGGCCATCCTGAACCTGATGAGGGTCACTTACGACTCGGACTCAGGCTAAGTGATGGTTAAAACACCTTGAAGGCGCCGCCCTGACTGAGCTCAAGCTGTCCTAGAAGTGGACAAAACCCAGTTTGAAGGTCACTGCGGTCTGTCCCCTGGGGATCTGTCTGGTGCTTGGGGGCCATCTTCGGGCCCTCACTTATTCCGAGTTGCGGGTATTTGACGTCTTGGGGTGCAACGCTTGGCTTCATGGAGGATGTCTGGTTGCTTTGTGGAGTTGTAATTGTGGGGGCGAGGTGTTTACCAGCCCCCACCCCTGCAAATATTTTAGTCACTTGAATGATCGAATGCTGTGGTTGCAGCGAGGGTTTGTGATGCGCATTTATTGGGACCTTAAATTGAAACATGAATCCGTGATTCGCTGTTCAGCATCAGTGGGAATTACTCTTCAGGGCTGGGGACAGCGGACGGTGGCCTTACTGCTCTGACGTCACATTAGAGAGGCTGCTGCTGCTGTGACGTGTTAAACATGGAACTCAACCTGCTGGGAAGCCCAAAGCCAGACTGGAATTGAATGCACTGGAGCAATCGGCAATGCAGGCCATGAAAGACCATTGTCATTTCAGCTACCAGAGCTCTTGCTAGGAAAGAGTACGCTGCAGTATAATGCTAAAACATAAAAATCAGGATTAGTTTGCATGTGTTTTCTCTCAATTCAATTCTATGGAACATATGTAAATCACCCCCCCCCCCGCCTGCTTCATTGCCTGCCACGCACATAACTTGTATATAGACGCCATTTTTTGTTTCAGCGCGGTGCCCGCTTTCTTGTTTCCAACCCGGGCACCACGCTTTGTTTCAGCATAGCGCCTGCTTTTGTGTTTGCAACCCGAGCACCCTGCTTTGTTCCAGCACAGTGCCCGCTTTCGTGTTTGCAACCTGGGCATCCCGCTTTGTTTCAGCACAGCGCCTGCTTTCGTGTTTGTAACCTGGGAACCCCGCTTTGTTTCAGCACAGCGCCTGCTTTTGTGTTTGCAACCCGAGCACCCTGCTTTGTTTCAGCAGGGCGCACGCTTTCGTGTTTGCAACCCGGGCACCCTGCTTGGTTTCAGCAGGGCGCACGCTTTCGTGTTTGCAACCCGGGCACCCTGCTTTGTTTCAGCATAGCGCCTGCTTTTGTGTTTGCAACCCGAGCACCCTGCTTTGTTTCAGCAGGGCGCACGCTTTCGTGTTTGCAACCCGGGCACCCTGCTTGGTTTCAGCACAGTGCACGCTTTTGTGTTTGCAACCCGGGCACTCCGCTTTGTTTGTGCACGGCGCCCGCTTTTATATTTACAATTCCAGTGGTTCCAACTCTTGCACATGCGAGACCTATTGCATTGTAAATGCTTGTTTGAGCTTGTAGAGCACTTTGCTGACCCCTGGTCCTGAGGTGCGCCTATGGGAGGAGAGTGTTGGTGTCATACGTGATTGCCAGAGCGCGCTCTTCACGCTTACAGCAGCGCATGCGTGTGTTTTACCACGTGGTGAACAGTGAACAAGAGTGAAGATAGATGGGTTGAATCCAGTCCAGATCCACCCTCACGGTGGGCTGCAGCGACCGGGTGGGGTGGGGCCAGATGAGGACCGTTTGAGCTAATGGTTATTGTCGGTTATTGTCGGTTATTGTCAGTTCTTGGTGATGGGTTTGGGGTTTCCCTTTGGGCCCTAGGTAAATTCAGTGGCATCAAGTACAATGTTTGTTATGAGAATGCTCAGGAAGATTTTGCTGTTCTTGCCCCGGGGAGCAGGCAAACAGTGGTCACTGCTCTTGTAATGGCGAGAATGGACTACTGTAACAGTCTTTACCTAAAAGTTCAACAATGATTCTCGAACAAATTACACGTCTTGCAGAATGCAGCAGCTGGACTGCTCACTGGTACATCCAGATTATTTTCGATTTCTAATGAAATAAAAAAAATTGCATTGGCTCCCGGTAAGGAGCCGAGTACGTTTCAAGGCTCTGTGCGTGGTTTTTAAAGCACTCGAAGGCGCGGGCCACACTATCTAAAACGGCGATTCCACTGGTGTATCCCCGAAAGAGCACTGCGATCAATGGGGGCCAAGCTTGTCTTAGTACCACGCACAAAAAAACCCGATGGGGTGGCAGAAGCTTTGTTCATTGCGCGGCAAAAGCTTGGAATGATTTGCTGTTCCATTTGAAAAATGCCACGAAAGTTCTATCCTTCAGGAAGGGCTTAAAAACGTGACTGTTTTCCCAATAATTTGTTCCCAATAATTTGGTCTCAATAAATCTGTTTTCCGTTCTCGGCCATTAGGAGATCTAGCTAGCGCCAGGACACCTCCGGGTAATCGACACACTTTAAAAATGTCATTGACATTAACATACATTGCTTGTCTCGTCTCTCCTGAGACTCAGCACCTCCGTCCTGGTTTGGGGTATATATATTTGGTATATACATTCACATTGTATATATTTGGTATATACATTCACATTGTGATTAAAACAATGTGGACAGATTTGTTTCTTGGTTGATTTGTTTTCATTTGTTCTGCAATTTGTTCGTTGAGTACTGGGACCCCTTCCTCCCATCACTGGTTTGGGGTGAGCAGGACCTGTCCTAGAGGGGTCACAGAGCCTCGGTGCCCTACAGTGGGGGATACACCCGAAAACGTCATCGCTTGGTCTAGTCATCGACCTATCAGGCTGGGGAAGGTTTAATGTGAAGATAATCCCAGCAGGGGGCAAGCAAGAGAGACCATTGTAGGTGTCCGAAGAAGGAACCCATGGTTGATGGGGAATGCAGAAGCCAGATAAGGACATGGGAGAAGGGCTGGAAGATAACATCTGATCATGAGCTAGGCTCCTGGCTCCTCCCCAGCGGCATGCGGAGATATAAGAAACTAATAATAGGAAAAGGGTTTATAAGGAGAGATGCTGGGCTAAGGAGCGCTGAGCAACAGAAGCGAACTATACCAGGCAGCTGAGGCGTGTGTAGATGAATAAGCATTGGTAAAGTACCTAAAAGATGTGCATGTTGCTGGGTGTGTGGAGGAAAGTCTCGAAAGATGGGCAGAGGAGCATCAAGCCCCCATAGACTAAGGGGGGTTCCAGGAGGGCCTCACACTGAAGTCCGACAGGGGACCCCTCTTTCTGCTGCTTCCTCAGTTTCTGCGCAGCATTCCATTGGGTAGACGGTCAATTCCTGTAGGAAACACTCCTGAATCTAGGCATCGCTGGGAGCAGGCTAGCTCCTTTACAAGAGCTCATCATCAGAACGGGGCGAGGGCAATAACAGACACTGAGGGAAGCGTCCCCGAAAAATACCAACCGAGCATAGCCCGCCCCGGGGCTCACCCCTCTGGTTTACTCTCTGTTTATAGCAGATTTACCAACAGTACAGGCTTCAGGACGGGGGTTGAGCCCCCATATGAATGGCAGACGTTGGCATGTTTACTGAATGCGGATGATCTGGTCATTATCGACAGGACTGAAAGAGGCCTGCAGAAGGAATCAGATATTTTATGGAATATTGTAGTGAGAAAAAGGAGACCGACCACCTTCCACCAGGAACCAGAGTTGTGACACATGACAAGTCCGCATCACGGATTCGCGAGCCGCTGCCTGCTCCGTCTTTACTGCTCAACCCAGAAAGGGTTCAAACCTGTCAACCACCCACGACGTTGCCACGCAGACCCGCACCTGCTGTGACCCCCCTCGCAATGCGCAATACGCACCTGGACAGGTAAAATGCTCAAAATTACCTCAAAGCAGCACTTCCAACTCCCATAACCACAACGCTTAAAAAGCAATAATAACAAACATTGGCATAGCTAATCTTTCAGTAGGTCTCACCTTTGGGACCTTATAAGTATTTAGCCATGAAGCAGGTTATCCTGGGTGCTACAATATCTACTGTTCTTAAATTGTTTGATACATTTCATTTTCAGACCTATACCTGAAACACTAACTGCATGTGAGGAGGAAAAGAAAACAAATTTTGTAAGAGGCTGTGAAGTGTACATCTTGCTCAGTGCAGGACGGCGCAACGACGGGTGCGTTAGACAGTGAAGTGAAAAGGATACGCATGGAATGGCGGAGAATGCGAGGAGACAGTAAATGACAAAGGAAAGACTTATCGGGGACTGTGAGGATTGTGAGAATTGAGTGGGAGTAGAAGAGGCGAGCCAAAAGAGGAATGCATCGTAAGACAGATGAGGATAGATTCTACTCTTCCAAAAGATCCTCATTCTTTTGTGAGACACAACTGCATTGGTATAGATGGCAGCTTTGTAAGGTTGTGACAAATAAGAGGCCTAAACACTACCGTGCGTTTGGAGTGGTTGCAACACCTGGGAATATCAAAGGCTGTGCTGGCACACGAATGCCCCTACATTCTGCCAAAAAGAGTATTCTTGTAATCTGGTGCTCTTGTAAAGCCTTCTAGCACCCATGGGTCAGCGGTGATGCATAGAGCTGTGCAGCCCATTTGCTGTGCGCTCTACACTATTGACAGCTTTCTCTCTCTGGGTATTTTAATACACACGGCGCCCCCAGAGCTGGTAAAGCGGGCCAGTGCAGAGTTGTTGCTCTTAGTTCTCTCTGCGTGAACTCTGTGGATAAGGCGTGGTTCAAGGCGCTGCACAAAACGCATTGATATTATTGCTACACGTCACGCCTCCGAAATGACAACCGTATGCAGCTGCTTGAAGCAACTGTATTCCTTTCTCGGCTACACTGCAAAGCGCCTTCAGACCGCGACAAGAGGTGGGAACGCACTATAGAAATGCTGCAGTGCCCTCCCACATGCCCGCTGCCTCAACGCCAGAATCCCCGGCTTCTCGTGAGCCAACGCCCACCCCATGCGCTCTTTCCCACGCACACATCTTCCGCCCTCCTACCTATCTTTTACCCCAGCGTCAGCCATGAACCTAAATACAAACCTTACAGCTGCTTCCTGGTTCGACCCTGGGCGAGGGGCTGAAGCCAGTGGCTGTCAAATGCCAGAGGCCGTCTCTCCATCGGGACTGTCTCACTACGAGGAAGGACTGTCTCCGTGCAAGGATCCGGGCTGTCACACTGCAGCAGTGGATCTGCCTGACTACCTGAAGGGGATGTCGCACTCTGCGGATGCCTTGTCACACTTCAAGGATGCACAGTGTCACACTACCACAGGGGTTTTCATTCAAGAGTGAGAGTCTCTCACTTCTTCATTGGCATCATGCCGATATCGCGCAGTTCGTGACTGTTTTACCACCAGCCTAAATGGCAGTTGGTAAAGAGAAATACAGAAACTGAGCCACCTAGCTTTACGCTCTTTCCCATTAGAAGTGCAGTGTAAACATTGGCGAGAAAACATAATAAAACAAGCCCGCGAGTGGTGCGAGCACGCGTCCTGGAAAGAATTTAAGGAATGTAGCAGGCCGCTGCTTGCTCCGCTCCCTCCAGGGACCCATAGGCCATGGGAGTGAACGTTCACAGAAAAGGCAGGACATACACCCGCCTTTGGCCATTGGTGTGCTTTCATTTTTGAAAGCCACACGCAAAGGCCAGTCGAATGTGTGGGAGGAGTCTGACCCACACGGAGAAGTCTCTTGGAAGTCTGGAGTGATTCCAAGAGGCCCTCTCCTAGGGTAGCGCATGCGCGCTGCGCCTGGCGAGACCTAATAAGCACTGATCGGAGGCAGCTTTCATTTAGACTGCTGATGACACAAACGCAAACACAGCATGAACAGAAATTCTTACACTTCGGGAAGGGTCAGGCCAGTTGTCGGGATTGTGAAAATGTGCTGGCAGGGGACGTGTTCTTATATATAAGTCCTGGCCCTGCCCAAGTACTTCTAGTTGTGCCTCTCATTTTCCCGTAAACAGTGCACTCATTCTCAAAGTGAAAGCAGCTTCAGCCACCGCCTTCTCATACCACTACAGAATGGGATGACATGTTGCACGTTCATAAAAAACTGATCTTCAGTACTGGATGGAGCATGTACAGTCTGTAAATTATCCCTACTTCACAGCATGAACATTGACCACAATGAATAATTTCACTTTATCATCCTAAAAATAGTTTATTTCATCACAGTCCGGTAACACATTTATCAAACACGTTTATCAAACATGAACTAAAAAGTAAACGCTGCTGACGGTGCCCGGGGCTTGTGCTGCCTCACTCGATGCACACGGAATGCTTAGGGGGAGGGAAACGCTGTTTGTGCGTGCAGAGGGTGGGGGGAGTGCTCCTAATGCCAATAAACAAGGAGGCACCACAGCTGCAGCCCTCACGCCGCGGAGGCAAACCGCCATGGGAGTGAAAATTTCAAATGAGGTGGGACATGCACCCACCTTTAGCCATTTGCATGCTTTCATTATAGAAAGACACACACAAAAGCCAATTAAATGTGTGGGAGGAGTCAGACCCACATGGAGTAGCTACAAGAAGCCTCTCAGAGCAGCGCATGCGCAGTGCCAGGCTCAACCTAAAAAACTGGAACACCTCACCTCTCTCTCGCCTGTGCTCCCTCCCCCACTTGGGCTGCAGGGATTAGCTACCGGCTCCCTTCACACGCCACCTTGATGGGAGGTAGACACCCCCTGATGCTTGCTCTCAGGGGCAGGTGGTACTGGCACCTGGCTCCCTTTCCCACGCATCCTCGGTGGGAGGTAGACAACCTCTGATGTCTGTCCAGAGGGGCTGGAGGGACTGGCACCCGGCTCCCTTCACAGGCCTCCTTGATGGGGGTCAGACACCCTCTGACGCTGGTCCTCAGGGGCTGGTGGGATTGGCACTCGGCTCCCTTCACACGCCGCCTTGATGGGAGGTAGACCCCCTCGGATGCTGGTACTCAGGTCTGATGGGACTGGCGCCCAGCTCCCTTCACAAGCCTCTTTGATGGGAGGGACTGACATCTGTCCTCTTATTCCTGGGTCTACACATCTGTCTGTGGGTAAGGAGGCTGGGGCAATCAGACTTTTGCCTTCTCCTGGCCTCTCTTTGCTGCGGGCACTAACCATTATCCATCACTGGCCCTCAGGGCTTGCGAAACTCGAATCTTGCTCATAAGTGGTTTCTCCTGTGAGGTATCACAGCGCCTCACTCTGTTTCTTTAATGACTGTGGTTTCATTTTTGGCACAAATTATTTATTTTTGGATAATTTATTCATTACTCCGAGGTCTCATTAGAATTTGTTAACTGTGCCTAACCTACGTGGGAGATAGTTCCACGTTCGTAAACCAGACTTTTTTAGGTCCGGCCTAGCGCAGCAATGACCGGTTTCGGGGTTTCACCTCTCTTCAGCCAGAATAGCTTCACTCCAGTGGCATGGAGAGCACGGGACCCACGTCTGGGCATACCCTTCCCACTTGGGGTGACAAATGCAAGAAGAATAATTGATGGACAAAATGCAGAACAATGCCATACATTGTGTGTCTTTTGCTTCCTCGCCCTAAGTGCGCCGGGTAGGCTCAGAAGTGGGTCCTGGGCTCACCTTGCCACTGGATTCAAGCTATCCTGGCTGAAGAGGGGTGAAACCCCGAAACTAGTCCTAGGATGCTTGTTTCCGGTCCAGGGAGGACCTGGCTTGGCAGTTTGGGCTAGACTGTTCCCATGGGGCACAGGATCAAGACTGGTTTGCATATGGCTGGGTATAAACTGGGGTGGCATGGTGAGCAAAAGAATGATGGATTTAACCCAGATCTGTGTCTGCGGGTGAATATTTTGATTTGTTCTGCATTCCGACCATCAATTGTGCATCTTTTATATCACAGACGCAGAGGCAAAGAAGCTCTCAGGAGGCACACTGACAGTAGGCCACCTAAAAGATGGCGCACTGCCAGTGCGGACCCTGAGAGCAGCCCTCTGGATTGGGCATGGGAGTTCTATGGACCCCCATAAATCCCATTGCAGACTGGTGCAGCCACTCGCTGATCTCTAATCCCCTCTGTGGGTTGCCCCCTATACTGTGAAATTGCTGAGCGTCTGTAAAGCAGCCGGTCTGTTTTTCACCTTAATGTGCTGCCTTCAGGGCAGCACGTGTGCGCAGCTGCCCCCAGGGCGGGGCATTTATCATAGTATGGCGCATTTCGCTTTATTGCGCCTGGGCTTACATTTTAAAATGTGCGCCCAGTGCAATGAAGGAGATTGCGGCCCAGGAGTCCTACAGAGAGCGGCTTTGTTTCCACCCACTGGTTGGTAGCTAGGAGTACCTGTTCTGATTGGGCAGAAGTTGTGTGCTTTCCCTCCACACATCTGTGATTATTTTATGTTTCCAGCCTCCTGAGCCACCAGCAGTTTGGCTGCCAGAGCTTGAACTTTCAGGGACACGCCCATGACATTGTAATGCCGTTAGTGTCTTAGATACTTTAGGGTTTTTTTCTCTGGCAGAGGCCCTGATAGAGGAGAAGAGTCCATGGGTCACAAACTCAGTTCATCATTTGACATGAGGACACCTCAGCCACCAGCAGTCGGCATCAAAGGTCAATCCAGGAACATGGTTTCCGGCCTCTTTCATAGGCAGGGGTAAGAAGGAAGCCAGCTGTTTCTGTGACCTGAGGAGAAGCGTGTCCTGCGCAGCCTCTGTGGGACCTGCCCAAAGTCTTCTCCGGACCGTTTTTGGGGCCATTGAGGACACGCTGCACGTGAAGAGTTAGGACTCGACCTGTCTCAGGTGGGCAGGCCTCCACTACCCAGAGTAGATTAAGTGTCATGGGTGGTGAGATGAGGATTGTACCGCCTAGAGTCACTTCAGGTGTCTTCAGTGAGGGTTGTAGCTCCTAGAATCGCTTCAGCTGTCATCAATGAGGGTTGTAGCGCCTGGAGTCGCTTCAGATGTCACCGGTGAGGGTTGTTTTATTTTATTTATTTTTTATTTATTACATTTATAAAGCGCACTTTCACCTAAAAGAAGGCATCTTGGCGCTGACGGACTCATAACGATGGAGGCAGCCAATGGCGAGCTAGGGTTTCGGGAAGAGCAGTGTTTTCAGTCTCCGCCTAAACAGGAGGAGATCGGAAGTATGTCTTAGCTCAGCCGGGAGGGCATTCCACAATATCGCCGCGGCTACGCCGAACAATCTTCCTCCTGCTTTGGTTTTCTTAAACCTAGGTATTGTCACCAGCCTAGCAGAGGAGGATCGTAGGCTGCGGGCTGGAGCATGCCACCTGAATTTCCTTTGTAGGCCAACTGGGCCCAAAGCATGCAGGGCCTTAAAGGCCAGGCAGAGAGACTTAAATTGTACCCTCTGTCTCACCGGGAGCCAGTGTAGCTGGGCCAAGGCCTTAGACGAAGAAGCTCTTGTCGGCCACCCCAGCGCTAGTTTGGCCGCCGCAGACTGGATTCTCTGGAGTCTATCCATAAGATAGCTCGGAGAATCCAACAGCCAAGAGTTACAATAATCTAACCTGCTGAGCACAGTGCAGCATACCACCTCTACCCGGGCGGCGGGCGGTAATAGTGGAATAATTTTTCTCAGGAGTCTTATAATGGCTAGACAGACACCTACCAGCTTCGATACCTGCGCCTCCAAGGAAAGATCATTTTTAAGCATGACACCTAGGTTTCAAACTACCTTCACTGGCTGTACCGCTAAGGAGAAGTCCCCAGGTCAAAAGTTACAGGGTCAGGGAGTTTGCACCCTAGGCCTTGGACAGTATAACACCTCCGTCTTCTCTGCATTGAATTGCAGGGAATTGGCCTTCAACCATCCCGCCGTGTCTCGCAGGCAGTTGTGAAATTCCTTCAAGGAGGTTGAATCATCTCCCTCCAAGGAAAGAATCTGCTGCCTATCATCAGCGTAGTTGACAATTTCGATATTATATTTTTTGATGATTGCAACTAAGGGCTTCATATAGATGTTAAATAGTACCGGACTAACTGCTGAGCCCTGGGGGACACCATGCGAGATGGTAGAGAAGGTGGATTGGAAGGGAGGGAGGGCCACCGCTTGTTCTCTGTTCTGGAGGAAGGACTCAAACCACCCCAGAGCCCTGCAAGCAACCTCCACGTCTCTCAACCTGTCCACCAGGGTGGCATGGTTCACCGTATCGAAGGCAGCAGACAAGTCAAGCAGGATCAGAACACCTGCCTGACCCCTGTCTGCACGCCAACGAAGCTCATCTAACACGGTCACCAAGGCCGTCTCGGTACCATAGGCTGGTCTAAAGCCGAACTGAACTTCCTCCAGGAAGTTGTGCTGCTCTAGATGTCTCGAGAGAGTGCCTGCCACCACCTGCTCTACAATTTTAGCTGGATAAGGTAGAAGTGAGATGGGTCTAAAATTCTTCAAGCACTTACGATCAAGGGTGGGCTTTTTCAGTAAAGGGGTCACCACCGCCCGCGTCCATTGCGCATGAACCACTCCAGAGGTGAGCGACTGGTTGCAAACAAGCCGAAGCGTGGGAAAGAGCTCAACCTCAAACTCGTTACAAATTTTCAGTGGAAGCGGATCAAGTGGAGACCCAGATGTGATACCAACGGCCACTCTCCAAAACTCATCTGCAGTCCACTGCGAGAATTCCGCAAGGGTCTGATCTCCTCCCTGCTCATGGGCGGCTCCGAGATTATAGTGATGAGATGATGTAGTAACTGAGCCCTGTTTCAGTAATCTATCACACTCGACCAATGCCGGGGAGTCTGGGGTGTTAACTCTGGGTAGTTGCTGATCCACCCCCAGGTCTTCGATGATTTTATTGATTTTATCCTGGAAGAACCCAGCTAGGTTATCACCTAGTTCCTGGGAGGGGGATCTCATTCTTAACACAATCCGGACAGATAAGGCTGTTCAGAATGTTAAAAATACTGTGGGAGCTGTTTAGGGCATCGATAATCATTTTAGAGAAGTACGATGCCTTAACTCTGTGGATCTCTTTCTTGTATTCTGTCCGCTTTATTTTCCAAACCAGCCTATCCCTGTCCAGATATGCCTGTCTCCACTTCCTCTCCGCTTGCCTACAGTCCAGCCTCAGATTTTTTAGACTGTCTGTAAACCAGGGGGATGATGGTCTCCTCCTGCTCCTGTGAAGTTTTAAAGGAGCAGTGGAGTCCAAAACCGAGACAATCTTTGAGCAGAGAGCGGCGTAGTTCGCCTCTATCTGCGCGTCCTGGGAGAAGCACTCTTCAACCCTGAACGCCAGAGATTCGTCCTTTTTCCGGGCAAGGGACTTCCAGTCCCTACTAGCATATTCCCTCACGAGGCTAGATGTCCTAGTGGTCGAAGTACCTGACCTCAGAAAAAATGTAATCAAAGAATGGTCAGTCCATGCCATTGGTAAAACATCCCCCACCGTGAGAAGGTTGGTCTCGGAAAAAATCAAGTCCAACCGATGGCCCCCTATATGAGTGGCCTGGGAGACTCGCTGGTAGAGGCCAAGACCCTTGCATGAATGAGTCACGTTAAAAAGGCTTGTGTTCATGGTGCCATTCAACCAGAGATTAAAAACTCCAAGAATCACCAATTGGCTGGGAGTAGCCGCCGTGTTGGTAAACCATTCCAGCAGTGACAGCTGCTGGGCTATGGTGAAGGCCCCGGGGGGTCTGTAGCAGATAATGGCTGTTACGAAATGCCTTTGTGCGTTCTTGATCGTGAATCCAAAGAGTTCACAGCCATCACATGCATCAAGCTCAAGGACCTGCAGGTCCATTGTGTCTCTAAAAATAACACCCACTCCACCCCCCCTTCCACTAGCCCTAGGCCTATGCCGGATTTTAAATCCTGATGGGCAGGCATCCCCAGCGTCCACTTCACACTCGGGCACAATCCATGTTTCCGTCATACACAGAAAGTCCAATTTGTGGGCCTCAAGCGCCAATTGTATCTCAACCCTATGTTTAGGTAGAGATCTCACATTTAAAAGCCCACCGACTAAAGTGCCGCTCCTCAACAAATCAGACACTGGGAAGGCCGTATTAGACAGCATCAAGGACCCCCTGTCAATACCCTGCTCAGCAATACTGGTCAGTTCTTCACTGGTGTAACATCTACAATCATTCCAAGCAGCTGGCCCCCGTCCCATCCCCAAAGGGGCAGCAGGACTGGCGCTTAGCGCGTCCTTGGCGCGGATGGGCGCAGACGGGCTTGCCTTTGGCACACCTTTAGCGCGCCGCCGGCGCATTCGCGCCAGCGTCCGCGTTTGTGTCCCCGGGTCCTGTGAGACTAGACCGCCACTCTGCTACACCCAAGATGGCGGGTCCGCTCGCACGGACGGGCCCCCCAAGTCGGTACAGCAGGAGAAGAGGCGCGTTAGCCCGGTCCCGCTCTGCTCAAGGTAAGTGCAGAGGCAATGTAAACGATTCTCCAGAGTATTAAAAAATACGTCGGGTATTCAATTGAAATGCCCCCCAATGAGTTACCAAGCCTCAGAAATTTAAAAAGTATAAAATCAAGGAATTGTTTTAATTTTTTTTTAAAAGGGCATAAAGCGTACACCACCGGCAGCCTTCCACCTTCAAAGCTGACCTCACACGCTCCTAGAGCCTAGTTTCACTTCAGGTGTCACCGGTGAAGGTTGTAGCGCCTGTAGTCGCTTCAGGTGTCCCCGGTGAGGGTTGTAGCGCCTGGAGTCGCTTTAGGTGTCCTCGGTGAGGGTTGTAGCGCCTAGAGTCGCTTCAGGTGTCACCGGTGAAGGTTGTAGCGCCTGGAGTCGCTTTAGGTGTCACCGGTGAAGGTTGTAGCGCCTGGAGTCGCTTTAGGTGTCCTCGGTGAGGGTTGTAGCGCCTAGAGTCGCTTCAGGTGTCACCGGTGAAGGTTGTAGCGCCTGGAGTCGCTTTAGGTGTCACCGGTGAAGGTTGTAGCGCCTGGAGTCGCTTCAGCTGTCATCGATGAGGGTTGTAGCGCCTAGAGTCGCTTCAGGTGTCACCGGTGAGGGTTGTAGCGCCTAGAGTCGCTTCAGGTGTCACCGGTGAGGGTTGTAGCGCCTAGAGTCGCTTCAGGTGTCACCGGTGAGGGTTGTAGCGCCTAGAGTCGCTTCAGGTGTCACCGGTGAGGGTTGTAGCGCCTAGAGTCACTTCAGGTGTCACCGGTGAGGGTTGTAGCTCCTGGAGTCGCTTCATGAATGAATGAATGAATGAATGAAAAAGAAATTTATAGAGCGCACGATCACCAGCGGCTTCTTGGCACTAAGGGACGGAATAGCAGAGAGCAATGCAGGAGAGGGTTTAATCAAACGCTTGTACAAACAACCATGTCTTTAGGCTTTTTCTGAACACCTGGTAGGAGTGAATGTGACGGAGGGAGGGAGGGAGGGAGGGAGGGAATTCCACAAGTGAGGGGCTTGTGAGGCAAACCTCAAACCCCGAGCCTCTTGCGCTTAAACGTGCAGGTGGCAAGGAGAGGTTGAGTCTAGACGATCGAAGTGTTCGGGAAGGGGTATAGCGGTGAAGAAGGGCGTTAATAAAGGAGGGACCTTGGCTGGCGAGGGCTAAATAAGTAAGGCAGTCGACCTTGAAGAGGCTGCGCTGGATTATCGGGAGCCAGTGCAGACTTTTCAGGAGAGGTGTCACTGAGTAGTATTTAGGCTGTTGAAAAATCAACCTGGCCGCCTGGTTTTGAACAAATTGGAGTTGGTGGGTCTGATACAAAGGGATCCTGATGTAAAGGGAATTCGCATAATCAATGCGAGACCCCACCAAGCCCAGCACGATGTGAACCAGGGCCTCATGGGTAAGGAATCTGCTAATCTTCATGATGCGGCACAGATGGAAAAAGCAAGCCGACACCACAGTTTTAATGTGGGGTTTCAGGGACAGATCCTTACTGATGGTGACTCCGAGACTCTTGACCGAGCTCGCTGGGCGGGGAGCTTCGCCCAGCGAGGATGGCCAGAAGCTGGGATTCCATGGGTTGTTCGATGGTCCAGTGAGCACCAGCTCAGTCTTGTCTGGATTGAGCTTGAGCTGGTTTGCGCACATCCAGCAGCTGATGAACATCATGGTGCTTTGGAAGTTCTCTATTAAGGAAGGGGAGGTGTCAATATTAAAGATGAGCTGCATGTCATCCGCATAATTGAAAATGACCACTGGTTTCTCTCTGTTCGGCGATCAACGGGAGGATGTAAAGATTAAACAGCAAGGGCGACAGGAAGGAGCCCTGAGGGGCCCCACACGAGAGGTCCTTGGTTTCGGACAAAAAAGGGCCTAGGTGAACAGCCTGCTTACGGTCTTCCAGAAAGGAAGAAAGCCACCTAAGTGCGGTGCCCCTGATGCCGGCGTTCTCGACCTGTTGAATAAGGATGGAATGATCAACTGTGTCGAAAGCCGCCGACAAGTCAAGGAGCACCAAGGCCTGAGAGATGTTCCGGTCCGCTCCCTGTCTGAGTTCATCATGAACAGCCACCATGACAGACTCCATGGAATGCTGAGGTCTAAATCCTGCCTGGTGCTGATCTAGAAACTTGGAACTCTCGATGAACGAGCCAAGTCAGCTGGAAACATGGGCTTCCAATAGTTTACCCAGAAATGGAAGCAAGGATATAGGCCGAAAATTGCTAAGAGATGCAGGGTCCGCCCCAGGTTTTTTCAGGATGGGTGTAACAATGGCTGATTTAAAGGGGCTGGGAACCAAGCCCTGGTTGAGGGAGTTATTAAGCAAGGAGAGGGGAGTCTCGGGAAGGTCGAGGAATACCTTCTGTGCAATGTGAGCTGGGCAGCTGTCGGAGGGAGAATCAGAACGAACCTTGAAAAGGACCAGGGGAAAAGTGTCTATGGTAACTGGGGGGAAGTTCAACAGAAGAACAGGGTTGGTTGGGGGGTCGCCCAAGGCAGGTCCCGGACTTAAACTAGGGATACTTGCTTTGATGAGCTCTATCTTCTCAACAAAGTAGTTGTTGAGTGAGTCACAAAAAGTTTGGGACAGGTGAGGGGACATTGTAACCCGGTCAGGTTTTGCAAGCTCATTAACTATTTTAAAGATCTCCCTAGATTTATTGGATGAATTAATAATTTTCTGGGAAAAATACTCCGTTTTAGCCACAAGAATGGCGGCTTTGTACTCTTTCAGGGCCGTCGTGAAGGCCAACTTTTTGTCGGGGCAGTACTGAGCCCTCCATCTGCGCTCCGCTTGTCGGAGGGCAAGTTTCAGATTGGCGAGGTCCGTAGTGAACCAACGCTGAGCGTCATGAGTGCGTTTAGCCCTGAGTTTTTTTAGGGGCTTCATGTGTCACCGGTGAGGGTTGTAGCGCCTGGAGTCGCATCTGGTGTCATCGGTGAGGGTTGTAGCTCCTCGAGTAGCTTCTGGTGTCACCGGTGAGGGTTGTAGTGCCTAGAGTCGCTTCAGGTGTCACCGGTGAGGGTTGTAGCTCCTGGAGTCCCTTTAGGTGTCACCGGTGAGGGTTGTAGCGCCTGGAGTCGCATCTGGTGTCATTGGTGAGGGTTGTAGCTCCCAGAGTCGCTTCAGGTGTCATCCTTGAGGGTTGTAGCACCTGGAGTCGCATCTGTTGTCACCGGTGAAACTTGTAGTGCCTAGAGTCGCTTCAGGTGTCACCGGTGAGGGTTGTAGCGCCTGGAGTCACTTCAGCTGTCATTGGTGAGGGTTGTAGCGCCTGGAGTCGCTTCTGGTGTCATTGGTGAGGGTTGTAGCTCCTGGAGTCGCTTCAGGTGTCATTGGTGAGGGTTGCAGCTCCTGGAGTCGCTTCAGGTGTCATTGGTGAGGGTTGTAGCCCTTAGAGTCGCTTCAGCTGTCACCGGTGAGGGTTGTAGTGCCTATAATCGCTTCAGGTGTCATTGGTGAGGGTTGTAGTGCCTAGAGTCGCTTCAGTTGTCACTGGTGAGGGTTGTAGCGCCTGGAGTCGCTTCAGGTGTCACCGGTGAGGGTTGTAACGCCTAGAGTCGCTTCAGGTGTCACCGGTTAGGGTTGTAGTGCCTGGAGTCGCTTCAGTTGTCACTGGTGAGGGTTGTAGCGCCTGGAGTCACTTCAGGTGTCACCGGTGAGGGTTGTAGCTCCTGGAGTCGCTTCAGGTGTCACCGGTTAGGGTTGTAGTGCCTAGAGTCGCTTCAGTTGTCACTGGTGAGGGTTGTAGCGCCTGGAGTCGCTTCAGGTGTCATCGGTGAGGGTTGTAGCTCCGGGAGTCGCATGTGGTGTCATTGGTGAGGGTTGTAGCACCTAGTGTCGCTTCAGCTGTCATCGATGAGGGTTGTAGCGCCTAGAGTCGCTTCAGGTGTCACCGGTGAGGGTTGTAGCGCCTAGAGTCGCTTCAGGTGTCACCGGTGAGGGTTGTAGCGCCTAGAGTCGCTTCAGTTGTCACTGGTGAGGGTTGTAGCGCCTGGAGTCGCTTCAGGTGTCACCGGTGAGGGTTGTAACGCCTAGAGTCGCTTCAGGTGTCACCGGTTAGGGTTGTAGTGCCTAGAGTCGCTTCAGTTGTCACTGGTGAGGGTTGTAGCGCCTGGAGTCACTTCAGGTGTCACCGGTGAGGGTTGTAGCTCCTGGAGTCGCTTCAGGTGTCACCGGTTAGGGTTGTAGTGCCTAGAGTCGCTTCAGTTGTCACTGGTGAGGGTTGTAGCGCCTGGAGTCGCTTCAGGTGTCATCGGTGAGGGTTGTAGCTCCGGGAGTCGCATGTGGTGTCATTGGTGAGGGTTGTAGCACCTAGTGTCGCTTCAGGTGTCATCGGTGAGGATTGTAGCTCCTGGAGTCGCTTCAGGTGTCATCGGTGAGATCGCAGCTTTTGGAGTCGCTTCATGTGTCTTCGGTGAGGATTGTAGCTCCTAGAATCGCTTCAGGGGTCATCAGTGAGGGTTGTTGCGCCGAGAGTCGCTTCAGGTGTCTTTGGTGAGGGTTGTAGCTCCTAGAATCGCTTCAGGGGTCATCAGTGAGGGTTGTTGCGTCTAAAGTCACATCTGGTGTCATCGGTGAGGGTTGTAACTCCTGGAGTCGCTTCAGCTGTCATTGGTGAGGGTTATAGTGCCTAGAGTCTCATCTGGTGTCATTGGTGAGGGTTGTAGCTCCTGGAGTTGCTTCAGCTGTCATTGGTGAGGGTTATAGTGCCTAGAGTCGCTTCAGGTGTCACCGGTGAGGGTTGTAGCTCCTGGAGCCGCTTCAGGTGTCACCGGTGAGGGTTGTAGATCCTGGAGTCGCACCTGGTGTCATTGGTGAGGGTTGTAGCACCTGGAGTCGCAAGTAGTGTCATCTGTGAGGGTTATAGCTCCTTGAGTAGCTTCTGGTGTCACCAGTGAGGGTTGTAGCGCCTAGAGTCGCTTCAGGTGTCACGGTGAAGGTTGTAGCGCCTGGAGTCGCATCTGTTGTCATCGGTGAGGGTTGTAGCTCCTAGTGTCGCTTCAGGTGTCATTGGGAGGGTTGTAGTGCCTGGAGTTGGTTCAGCTATAATTGGTGAGGGTTGTAGCTCCTGGAGTAGTTTCAGCTATCACCGGTGAGCGTTGTAGTGCCTATAATCGCTTCAGGTGTCATTGGTGAGGGTTGTAGCACCTGGAGTCGCTTCAGGTGTCATTGGCGAGGGTTATTGCTCCTGGAGTCGCTTCAGCTGTCACCGGTGAGGGTTGTAGCGCCTAGAGTCGCTTCAGCTGTCACCGGTGAGGGTTGTAGTGCCTATAATCGCTTCAGGTGTCATTGGTGAGGGTTGTAGCGCCTAGAGTCGCTTCAGCTGTCACCGGTGAGGTTTGTAGCTCCTGGAGTTGTTTCAGGTGTCACCGGTGAGGGTTGTAGCTCCTGGAGTCGCTTCAGGTGTCACCGGTGAGGGTTGTAGCACCTGAAGTCGCTTCAGGTGTCATTGGTGAGGGTTGTAGCTCCTGGAGTCGCTTCAGGTGTCACCGGTGAGGGTTGTAGCGCCTGGAGTTGCTTCAGGGGTCATCGGTGAGGGTTGTAGCGCCTAGAGTCGCTTCAGGTGTCACCGGTGAGGGTTGTAGTGCCTAGAGTCGCTTCAGATGTCACCGGTGAGGGTTGTAGCTCCTGGAGTCGCTTCAGGTGTCACCGGTGAGGGTTGTAGCACCTGGAGTCGCTTCAGGTGTCATTGGTGAGGATTGTAGCTCCTGGAGTCGCTTCAAGTGTCACCGGTAAGGGTTGTAGCGCCTAGTGTCACTTCAGCCTCCTTTCTTGCTCTCTAGGGCACCATCACCTGGAGCCCTGAGTCCCACGCCATGCTTCTTACAGGGTCTTGAGTAGGTCATTAGGGCAGGATGTATCTGGGGTCCCTCTTCTGTCCTATTATGGAGAGGTGTCTGTGTTCTGTGATGATTAAATGAGGGACTCTCTCATTGGAAGCACTGAGATGCAAGCAGCTCATACTTGTGGGCTCGGCAGAGTAAGGATGAAGCCTGAGAGGGTCCGACCCCAGGGTTCGAAGCAGCGTCTTGCTGCCCGTCACGAGCTCCTTCTTTGCCTTGCTCCTTATTGGCTGCCTCTTCTCCAGCTCTCTTGTCCCTTCTATCAATTATTCACAGTGTTTGAACCTGCAACGCAATACAACACCACTGAACCCCTTTAAAAATGGATGCTCTGTGGTCAGGCTGGCTGAGGCGGAATGCTTAAGTCGACGCTCCCAGAGGACCATGTGTGCTGTCGTCTGTGTGTGCCTCCGACGTGGGTGGTGCTGTACCCTCGGCTGCAGGGGGGGGGGCACCCTTCCTTCTTGCAACATCACCTCCCCCATTGGTGAAGTGGATCTGGAGTTTAAAGACCAAGCAGGCCCTGCAGTGCCAGAGCTGTCCTCACACTGTAGATGTGGCGAACCCTTCCACGCTGCTGTGTTTTATGTCATGTTATAGGGGTATTTGTAAAGCGCACGGCTACTCTTGCGAGTGTCCGGCTGGGGTGCACCCAAGTCTGTACCAAGGTAACCGCATTAGCACAATAGCTCTGCGTCTTTGTAACCACATTACCACCCTATAGCTCTGCACCCAAATGTGCAGATCCTGCATAGGTCATATAGGAACTACACGACATGGCGCCACCAACATTGGTTGGGTACTTATTTGACATTAGAATCTGAGTAGTTCAGTCGTACTATTTCTCAGAGACTCCTACTCACAAACACCAGAGACGTCTGGAGTGGGTGGGCACAAACTCCGCCACAGCTGAGTAGGCGAAAAAAATCCTATTTATTGGCTGTTGGTTAATCAAGCTTGAAGGACACAAAGTTCCTAAAATTGTGCAATCACTTATCTTAAACTTCCTGGAATAGTTCTTCATCTCTAAAACAATTACCGAAGGCGCGGCTAAGAGGGAGGAGTTGTACAAAATTTGCACCTCTCAGATGAAGAAGAAAATGCAGATGCAATTTCAATTGCAGAACATGTTAGAAACATGTTAGAAATGCAGTCACCCTGAAACTGCTTGCACATGGTGTAACAGCCAGGAGTGGCATAGTAGCTTTCCTGATTGAGGCACACAAATCATATAGAACAGATGTATTTTATTTGTTGGTTACATTACCAGTAGCAAATTCAAGAAGAAAAACCTTTCACTCCTACACAGAAGGAGCTGCACCATCGGAATATTGCCTATTTGAGGACACTGTGGTGTCGAGTGAGCTAAAAAATGATGATGGATTAAACCCACATCTGTTGACTGAGTGTGAGTGCTTGCAATGTTCAACACCCCCATCTATCATCTCTTTTGGATTTGTGATGGTGGAGACAGCAGTATGTGTAGCACCTGTCGTGATGGTGGGCTCAGCAGTATTTATAGCACCTACCATGATTGTGGAGACAGCAGTATGTGTAGCACCTGTCGGGATGGTGGGCTCAGCAGTATTTATAGCACCTGTTGTGATGGGGGAGAGAGCAGTATTTGTAGCACCTACCATGATTGTGGAGACAGCAGTATTTGTAGCACCTGTCGTGATGGTGGGCTCAGCAGTATTTGTAGCACCTACCATGATTGTGGAGACAGCAGTATTTGTAGCACCTGTCGTGATGGTGGAAACAGCAGTATTTGTAGCACCTACTGTGATGGTGGAGACAGCAGTATTTGTAGCACATGTTGTGATGGCGGAGACAGCAGTATTTGTAGCACCTGTTGTGATGGCGGAGACAGCAGTATTTATAGCACCTGTCGTGATGGTGGAGACAGCAGTATTTATAGCACCTGTCGTGATGGTGGGGACAGCAGTATTTGTAGCACCTACTGTGATGGTGGGGACAGCAGTATTTGTAGTACCTGTCGTGATGGTGGGGACAGCAGTATTTGTAGCACCTACTGTGATGGTGGATACAGCAGAATTTATAGCACCTGCCGTGATTGCGGAGACATTTACAACAAGGGGTGGTGAGGGACAGAGTCTCTGAATTAAGCAGAAAGCTCTCACCCAGTCAAGAGATCAGGGCTAGATCCAACACCGTTTTTTAGCTCACTGCACCATCCCAGTTTCAGAACCTGGCTGTATGCAAATTAGTCTGTTCCTGTCCCAGTGCATGATGGGAACAGGGCAAACCAAACTACAAAAGCCAATTCTTACACTGGGAAGGAAACAAGCTCCCGGGGACCGGTTTCTGGCATTACAGCCGTCTTCGGCCCGGTTTGCTTGAATCCTGATGGTGCAATGAGCAAGGGTCTCACATCTGAGAATACCCTTCCACGCTTAGGGTGGACAAAAATATTTACAACAAGGGGTGGTGAGGGACAGAGTCTCTGAATTAAGCAGAAAGCTCTCACCCAGTCAAGAGATCAGGGCTAGATCCAAGGCTGAAATGCCAGAAACCGGTCCCCGGTAGCTTGTCTCCTTTCTGGTGAAGAATTGGCTTGGTAGTTTAGTCTGCCCTGTTCCCATGATGCACTGGGCCAGGGACAGACTGATTTGCATATAGCCAGGTTCTGAGCTGGGATGGGGCAGTGAGATAAATAACGGTGATGGATCAAGCCCTGATCTTTGGACTGGGTAAGAGTGGTCTGCTTAACTCAGACACTCTGTTCATCACCACCCCCTTTTCTAAATCGATTTTGGCCACTATAGGTGTGGCAGGGTATACTCAGACATGAGTCCCTTTCTCACTGCTCCATCAGGATTCAAGCAAGCCGGGCCGAAGAAGGCTGAAATGCCAGAAACCGGTCCCCGGTAGCTTGTCTCCTTTCTGGTGAAGAATTGGCTTGGTAGTTTAGTCTGCCCTGTTCCCATGATGCACTGGGCCAGGGACAGACTGATTTGCATATAGCCAGGTTCTGAGCTGGGATGGGGCAGTGAGATAAATAACGGTGATGGATCAAGCCCTGATCTTTGGACTGGGTAAGAGTGGTCTGCTTAACTCAGACACTCTGTTCATCACCACCCCCTTTTCTAAAGTGATTGCGGAGACAGCAGTATTTATAGCACCGGTCGTGTTGGTGGAGACAGCAGTGTTTGTAGCACCGTCATAATGGTGGAGACAGCAGTATTTGTAGCACCTGTTGTGATGGTGGAGACAGCAGTGTTTGTAGCACCTGTTGTGATGGTGAAGACAGCAGTATTTGTAGCACCTGTGGTGATGGTGGAGACAGCAGTGTTTGTAGCACCTGTTGTGATGGTGGAGACAGCAGTATTTATAGTACCTGTCGTGATGGTGGAGACAGCAGTGTTTGTAGCACCTGTTGGGATGGTGGAGACAGCAGTGTTTGTAGCACCTGTTGTGATGGTGGAGACAGCAGTATTTATAGTACCTGTCGTGATGGTGGAGACAGCAGTATTTATAGCACCTGTCGTGATGGTGGAGACAGCAGTATTTATAGCACCTGTCGTGATGGTGGAAACAGCAGTATTTGTAGCACCTGTTGTGATGGTGGAGACAGCAGTATTTGTAGTACCTGTCGTGATGGTGGGGACAGCAGTATTTATAGCACCTGTCGTGATGGTGGAAACAGCAGTATTTGTAGCACCTGCTGTGATGGCGGAGACAGCAGTGTTTGTAGCACCTGTCGTGATGGTGGAGACAGCAGTGTTTGTAGCACCGTCATAATGGTGGAGACAGCAGTATTTGTAGCACCTGTTGTGATGGTGGAGACAGCAGTGTTTGTAGCACCTGTTGTGATGGTGAAGACAGCAGTATTTGTAGCACCTGTTGTGATGGTGGAGACAGCAGTGTTTGTAGCACCTGTCGTGATGGTGGAGACAGCAGTGTTTGTAGCACCTGTCGTGATGGTGGAGACAGCAGTGTTTGTAGCACCTGTCGTGATGGTGGAGACAGCAGTGTTTGTAGCACCTGTCGTGATGGTGGAGACAGCAGTGTTTGTAGCACCTGTTGGGATGGTGGAGACAGCAGTGTTTGTAGCACCTGTTGTGATGGTGGAGACAGCAGTATTTATAGTACCTGTCGTGATGGTGGAGACAGCAGTGTTTGTAGCACCTGTCGTGATGGTGGAGACAGCAGTGTTTGTAGCACCTGTTGTGATGGTGGAGACAGCAGTATTTATAGTACCTGTCGTGATGGTGGAGACAGCAGTGTTTGTAGCACCTGTCGTGATGGTGGAGACAGCAGTATTTGTAGCACCTGTTGTGATGGTGGAGACAGCAGTATTTGTAGCACATGTTGTGATGGTCTAGATAACTGTATTTGTACCACCTGTCGTGATGGTGTAGACAGCTATATTTGTTACACCTGTTGTGATGGTGTAGACAGCAGTATTTTGTAGCACCTGGTGTGATGGTGTAGACAGCAGTTTTTGTAGAACCTGTTGTGATGGTGGAGACAGCAGTACTGTTGTGTAGTTCCTATAGTACCCATGCAGGACCTGCACGTTTGGTTAACATAAACTGTGGGATTAGTGGCAGACTGATTCCGTACACTCCCACTAGCTAGCTCACAGTGCCACTAGTGTCTCCTCTTATCCGGGAGAGATTAGTTCTGGCAACCTTTAGAACAGGACATCCTGATCCCTCATGATCGTGGAAAGACTGTACTACTTTTCGCTCAGTCACTCGTGCTCACCTTGTTTATCTCGGAGATACACAGAATAAACAGTCTGGGCGTTTCAATAAGGGTTTATTGAACAGTTGTTATTCTTGTGTAAAATACAGGGGTGTGGAATTTATTAAAATATCTACTTGTCCATGGGACAGGTTGCTTCATAAATCTACTTGTCCTGTAACAAAATCCACTTGTCCCTTTGGTGCCAAGTTGTGCGGCGCAAAACTATGGCAGCAATCTCATTATATAAGAGCTCTTATATAGCATCTCTGATTATGCCAGGGCACCTACCATATTAGTGTTTGAACACTAGCAATCCCTTTATGTTGCTACGTTTCCGCAGATCTAAATACTGGGACTGAAGGTAGTGGTAAACAATAGTTCCAGGGTTGGAGTGTCTTTTTGAGTCTATGCAAACCTACTAACTTGCATGTTTTAAGGGTTTTCAAAAACTCTTCTCTAATATTATCCAATACTGAGAAATGTTGGAAATTTACTCCTGACAATGGCAGATGTAAACTTTCTTCCGGAGTTGGGAATAAAGCGGTTGGAGGGAAAATAAACTTGCAAACTCTCAGGTTATCGCAAGAGCAAATCTACACATGCACATTTACTCATGCTAAAATGCAGTTCACAAATATTTTCTAGGAGTACTATTTCTTGCCCGACTGCTGTAAATTCTTGAGAATTCACGAAAGCCATATAGCTGCCCTTACTGCAAGGACATATACCAAGGGTGCACTTTTGAGACTTTCTTTAAAAAGTGGGCCCCTAATTTGGTCTTGCGTTAACCATGACCTTTTGTGTTTATTAAAATTCTCTCTCTGTATCGGCTGGCTTCACGGTGAGTGACAACATTCTGCTCTTTCACAAGGAGCATATCGGCACACAAAGTAGTTTTGTTCAGTGCCAGTAACTAATGTAGCAGTGTATGCTTTTTTTGAGACCAAAAACAATTTTTATTTTTGCCAATGTTTGTTATAATGGTGAGGATCTGGCAGCTCTCACATCAATAAGGTTTTACAAAAACCATGCCAAAACAAGTCACGCATTGCCAAAACTAAAAAGCTGACCACCATTTCAGACCTACTGGCTTTGCCAATGCTTGTTTATTTTTGTTTCCCAAAATCGTATTGAAACTGGTTACACTGATTTTCTAATATGAATATTTGGGGAAATACTAGCATGGATCAATCGATTTTACTAAATGATGCTGCAAAGAAATGGTACCTGAAATTTTACAGTAGCTTAGCAAAAAAATGTTTTTTTACTTTCATTTTTTAAGAACATTTTATAGTGAAAGCAAATAATCATTAATCTTACTTTCAAGCTTCTGCAAATATTTGCATCTAATCAGAGAGCATTCTGGGAGCATTATGCATAGCCTCATATTGCTAAACTTTGAAACCGTGTTTCCACATTTTTATACTGGAACCACTGTCAGTAGTGCTGTCAGAACTTACATTTACTGAGAACGCTCAGCCTAATAATAAAGGCTCTCAATTAATGAACCATAAATACAAGTTTGAACAGCATTAACATATGCACACGCATATGAATTTAACTGCAGGCAGTGCCCTTCCCTGACCCTTATTGCGGCACTGCAAACTGGCAGCCAAAGGGTTTGCGCTGCAGGGGGTTGGGACTGCTTGTCCCAAGGACAAAATGCACATTAAAACTTGTTGCCCTTGACCCCAAACAAAATGTCCTGGGCGTCGGGCTATAGGAATTCCACATCCCTGAAAATATATGAGCTGCAACAACCATTGGACAGTAGCAGAGAGATATATGATTAGCAGTACAGTGAATATAAAAGGATAGTACCGTTCTGCCATCTTGCACTAAGCATGAATACATTCATGAATACAAAATAATGCAGGATAAAAGTGTGCGTACTCCTACGATGCCGTTCTAGATGTACCTAAGTGTAACTAGCATGTGAGTAGGTGTGAAGCCAAGAATCCCTCTAGGATTTAGTCGAACCCCATTACCTGAAGTGTGAAAATGTAGAAGCTCTTCTTGGTCTCGAGTTGGACACCCCGCGAGGGATGGCAGACCACTGTCAGCTGGAGCGTCTGCATGTTTCTAAGAACCCTTATGAATATTCATTCATAGTGTGCGAGTCTATTGATGGAGTTATAGAACTCTATTGTTTGGGGGAAACCCTCCTTCTGCACCCAGGACTAGAACTAGGTAAAGGTTCATTCCTAAAAGGCGTGTTACAGTGTAGTGTAGGGGAGGTAATTTAGGTGAAGGGGTATGATGCTACCCGGGCCTATATTAGGGTACCTATATGGAACATAACACCCACTCCACTTCCGAACAGTCAACAATGATAAAAATGCTAGTGAACTATACTCTTTAATAGATAGTAGTGCATAAAACATTAATCAATGAGCTTTGTAAAATCATTTTAAAAACAGTTTCAAAGGGGGAGAAAAAGAAGAAATAAATATTTTCAAATCAGTTGTTTCGAATTGTCCCTGAAGCCACAGTCCTAATTAAGTTTGTTTATATAAGTTGAATTCCTACAAGCTTAAAAAGACCATGCTTTTCAGCGAGAAAGTGTACATTTTTAGCAAATGTTCCAAATGTAGTTAAGTTTAGACAAAAGGACAATCTGAATTCTTTCCCAGCACACAATGAGCCAATTATAGATTAAACGTCCTGGCTGGGAGACGCAAAATCATCGTTGGTTGCCGCTGCAAGGGATAGTCCTTGTAACACCTCGCAGAGTACGTCAATGGAGCAATGATGATATTCAGTACTGCCAATAGCTGGTGTAGAGGCAGCTGGCGCTGTAATCGATACCTGGGTACTAGTGGTGCCAGTGGTGGAGCTGAAGCTACGGGTTCTCGAGGAATGTATTCATCAGTATAGGAGTACGCTGTGGACATTGCCGAGCATGAGACCTAAAGGGTTCCTGCCTGCTATTCAGGTCTGCAGGCGTGTTCGTTGCAAGTGTCAGACAGAGGTCCAACACTCATATGTCATTGCAAAACAGGTATTGAAGAACAGGTAAGATGCAGACTGGTCTAAACGATAGGAACCAAGAGGCGCTCAGTTCCCGAAGGTGAGGTGTACCCAAATGATGTACCATGCGTTCATGGTATCTCCTCTCCAGGAGCGCTTTTGCCATCTTGTTGGAGATTGGGCCGTCTATTGCTTAGCAGATAAATGACAATCAGGATTCCCGCTATTGACAGCAGGATCAGAGGTAGATCTCCAAAAATGCTTCCAAATATGGAATGTATGAAGTTTGGAATAACTCCGAGGATTGTCTGAAAGGTGCTAATAAATCCTGACCCTGTGGTCTTAAATAGGTGTACAATACCACTCGTATCAGACATAATAAAGATATGACCCACCATTTCTGTTAAATGAATGGGGCAGTTTGTACATATCGGGCCTGTATCTCAGTCGAGATCCTTGCGATTTGAAGATCAAAGGTCTCTCAAGCGGAGGTTAAGGGTACAGCATGGCTTCCTGTCTGCTCAAAGTATCAAATTGTATAAAAGAAACATTCAACGAAGGCCATAACGGCGCCTCCCTGACTGTACTTTATGGGGGAAACACTACTTGCATACAGTAAGTAACCCTAGAGTTCACAGTGACCAGACAAGCAATGCCCGGAGGCATACCACAGCAACCTTGAACGAACGCTCAGCATCAAGTAACTCCCATTCAAGAGCAGCTCGAAAACCGGTGTAATCATTGCAGTTGGAGTCCCTTTATGTGGCAAGACAAATTTGCTACAGAACCATTACATGCTCCGTGCAATGAAATGTCCTGGAACATGAGAGAACTGCTCAAAGCGTTCCTGCAGTTTGTACCACTTAGAAACCCTTCTCGATCCCTACTCCGGCATTGAAATCTATATGGTAAATCCCAAGATTCCTTAATGTATTCCTTACCCATCTTTTCATATTTGCTTGCCTGCCTCTGCTCACGGCAATATTGAAACAGAAAATGAGTGACCGGTGGAGTTATGTGGCCATGGAGTAGCCACTCAGTATATGGAGCTTCCGCTACTGTAAATGGGAGTTTTTCAATACGCTGCGTTGTATATTTAGCTCCCCTTTGTGCCATTTCAACCGGTTTGTCTGTTTAATTATATTCAGAAAACAGAGAGGTACTGTTTATAAAACGCCAAGGCACAAAGCCTGCATGCAAAGATTGCAGCGTCCAGCTTAATAACATGATAGAACGTAATTGAGATTGCCCGTGCTGTAATATGGCCAAATCTTGTTCTAGTATGTCTATCGCAGAAGATACAATGTTGCCTAAGGAATATATCCTGGAGGACAAATTTGTTAACCCATTGTCTGCCATAGTTAATGATATTTCTAAGTTAATACAGTCTATTTCCCGTATTCTCTCTGCGGCCTCTTGTTGGGATATTTTCCAGATTTCATTGTAGGCAGCGTAAGTGACAGCATATATGAAACGTATCTGACGTGTCTTTCTGGGACCTAGTAAACCAGCATTTGCATAGTCAATAGGTCTTGCTTTTGAGACCTTAAAAGTATTTAGTTATACAGCACAATATCCTTGGTGCAACAACATCAACCGTTGCCTGTCTAAACATTTATAAGGTCCCAAAGGCGTGACCTATTGGTTATGCCAATGCTTGTTTTTGTGTGATTGATTGCAGCCCTGATGAAGTTCCAGGAGCGTATGGAACGAAACGCTTTGGCTGTATTTTAACTTTTATATTGGTCTATGCTAATAAAGAAGATGATTTGATATTTATACTGGATATAGACCTTTTCCTGGTGCACTTTCCTATAGTCAAATAGTTACAAAAGCAGGGCTGAGGGGCGCTGTTGAAATAGGTAAGTATCTTCATGGCTGCAGGAAGAAAATCAAAATAAATTATGGTAAAACTGTGAATTTTTGCACAAATTCCATAATATTTAAAACGCAATCGGATTTACATGCTGTTGCGGATATGATTGGATTCACATACAGGCCCTCCACGGACAGAAACTAAGAGAATTCTGGAGAGGTGAATATTAATCTAAAAAGCCGAAGGGTAGTATGTTGGAATGAGAGCCGCATTCCTGATCTTAGTTTCAATTTCCTCTGGATATATTCTATTTTGCAAAGGAGTTTTGGACTTCAAGAGAGATAAAAAGAAATGGGAGACAGAGTTAGAGTCGCCTAAACCAAAGGTATTTCTTAAACCTCCATAGTACCACTGTGGCTCGATTTAGAGATTCATTCTGACAGTAGTCTGTAGTCTCAGAAAGGATGCGTAAAAGACGGTTTGTCAGTGATGGGATAAGCTTAATACTGTGAGGCAGAAATGAGGAGTGCTAACGCAGAAATAGAAGGGTCAGCTACAAAACAAGAGGGTGTGCATTGTGCATCCTTTTGCCGATGCAGACACTTTAATGTACAGGAAAAGCTGTGTAGGTTGAATAGCAGTATAGCAGGAGTCCTGCAGGCAGCGCTTTAAGTGAAATGTAAAAAACAGGGAGGTGTCTCCAAACCGGCATCGCCAAGTAAAGTCATTAAGAATACTACGTATGGAGTACCCCAAATGTGACCTAGAATCCTGGACTGAAAGCAGGCTCCTTGCTAATATGTTCCACCTCTCTGTGTTCTCCGTTAGTACTTCCAAATACATCACCCAGCAACAAACATCTAAAAAAAACAGACTTTTCAGATTTACCAATGCCTGTTAGCTCTGACTTATTTTCATTCAATATCAGATAAATGAACAGCAACTCACATTCTTCACATCACTTTCCACTGCAATGTCTCTTTGTCGCTTGGACCCTCTTTCTTGGCACAGCTCTTTCTGAAATTTCTACACCTGCATGTATCACATTTCATCTCTTTCCTTTACATTGCTGTCTTTTTACCCTCTACTTTGTATGTACCTCCTTTTATCTCCCCCACTGCAAAATCAACTTTCTTAAACCTATACACTGCACTTACTTTTCCTTTCGTGCTATCCCTATTTCCGTGACGGCATAGCTCCTCCATACACTTTCCCATAAAGATGCAATTACGAAGACCATCGAGGCGACCACCGCTCTGTGTACTTTGTAGAGAAGCAAATGGTTGGATAACCTTGTAGTCAGCGCACCTTTATGACCGGCTATGTTAGGAACTGGAACTGCCCTTAGTCTAAACTCCAGAGCTCTCAGTTGTGCCCCATCATGAACACTCACCACATTCTGACCTCACCCAGGCACCTAGAGGTGACTCAGTCTCTAATATGCGCTATCCCAAAAAATCAAGATATGTTGCAAGAAAACCAAAACTACAGAAACACATCTGGGACAAGGAAATCATTAGTCGACACATGCAACATTATGTAAATCGTGGGAAACAAACCATTAATACACTTCTGTGTAAATTTCCTAATTTTTATGATCTATTTCAATGGTTTTAAAGAATGATGTTTTAGGAATTTTGTAATACGCACTGCAAAGGTTTTAATTAACTATGCATAATAAACTAAACTTCAACTTCAACATTAATAACATCAGCATCATTCACTTGTACACAGGGCCGGACTGGCCGTAGCGGGCACTGGGCATTTCCCCGGTGGGCTGTCAGGTTTGGGGGCTGGTTTTGAGCCACTGGGGCCGATTTTGTTACAGGGCTGGGTTTGCAGCATAGATGCAATATCGGCCGATGTAATGAAACTGGCCCTGGCAAACAGCTCGGCGGCAGCCCCAACCCCACGAGGGGCTGGCTGAGCACTTTGCCAGAGCTGGTTTTGGTTCCCAGTCCAGCCCTGCTTTTACACACTGTTACGAAAATTACAATTTTTTTCACTTGTAATGTCCAGGACACGAATATAGGGGACGCTTCAATGTATGTCTTAGTTACGGAAGCCCTGCCAACAGGGCATTAATGAAGTGCACTTGCAGGGCCATGGGTGCGAAACCTCCTTCTACAAGGAACGTTAGGGTAAGCAGGGGAAAGTGTGGGCGGTCTGCAGACCTGTGCAGTAGTACACAATTCTGCAGATCGCTATAGAGATGCTTCGATAGAGCGAAATGTGAGTTTCCAAATTAAAACGAGCATGGGGAAAGGATGTGACGTTATGGCCTGAGGTGTCGATTTTGGATCTGGGAAGCGAAGCCAGATTCAAGGAGTTGGCTCAAGACATTCTGTGTTCCTGGGCAAATTACTTAATCTCAAATTAGCTCTATATAAAACTGCCCCCAAAGATTCATGCTTGGATCACAATAGTGAAAGGCCTGCGTGAAATGACTCACAACTGTGTACCGAATTGTTCCCATTACCTGGTAAAATACATATTGACTCTAAAAACAACACATTTCCAACCGATTAAATATTATTTTATTTGTGCCACTGAAGAATTATCAGTGCAGGGCACCGTGTATCACTTGGAATCGGCTCTCTCACATGGGAACCTGGAGAGTAGACATACAATTAACTGGAAATCCCTGCAAACGACAGGTTGCCAGATAATTGTTTTGAAGCTTTGAACAGCCTGTGTCTTTTAAGGGATGTTGAACCTTCCTAGGACATCGGCGGCAGCCACAAAAGTATTTCTTTTGAGCGCTTCAGGAGGGAGGAAATCAAACATAGATAGAGCCTGTCTGCTGTGTAGAGAGGCTGTGTGAGTGCTACTGACCACCAGTCAGGCTTGCACTGTTTTTCATGAATATAATAAAAGTTATCAGTCAGGCTGCCTAACACATGAACTAAACTGATACACAAGTATAATTGAAT
This sequence comes from Lissotriton vulgaris, assembly GCF_964263255.1. Classification (NCBI taxonomy): domain Eukaryota; kingdom Metazoa; phylum Chordata; class Amphibia; order Caudata; family Salamandridae; genus Lissotriton; species Lissotriton vulgaris. The sequence continues at coordinate 1,562,975,541 of NC_141696.1, forward strand.
TTGCGGCCCAAATGATGGACGGCAGACACTGATGAGAAAAAGTTCAGTTGGGGTCACAGAAACAGGCCAAAGCATCTGCGTGCAGATCCCATCTAATGGCGTGTGGGCTCGCGGAAAGCAGCGTTCTAACTTTCACCATCACGGTCTGCCTTTGCACTTGGTTTTGGTTTGGTTGTGGCTGGAGGTCAGGTCCCGGTCAGGGCAGGCTCTGGCAGGATGTTTCATTTCAATTTCCTTCCTGCGCGCCAGGAGTTGCTGCTGCCGCCGGCGTCTGAGAGATTAATTACAGAACAAGAGAATGTGTTTGACCTCCAAGCCTACAAGTGCAGCTGCCCACCCCGTGTCGTGACCACCACAGGGGGGTTAAGCCCCAAGTTGTGAGAGACGGTGCTCTGTGCTAAGTGTCTTTAAAAGGCACAGGCAGGAGCCAAGCACTGCACACATGTTTTTGGTCTCACCCCTATATGGTACTTTGAATCATGAGAATTTCTAGCACCTGTCTTCAGCCAGGGGGCGTGACCGACACTTTAGCGACCCAGGTGTTATGTTTGGAGGGTTTGTACCACTACACTGAAGCATAAGGGGTGTGCCCCGTCAGCACCCTTAAACCACCTCTTGGTGGTACAACTCATGGGGGGGCGCGAAGAGGAAAGAGAAATTAAGGGGATCAAGACCGGAAATCCGGGGTCAGATCCATCCCAAGTAAGCTCAGTGTCCCTGTGTTGGTATACATCAACTACTTGTGGCCCACATGTCTGTCTACCATTGCTGGTGTACTACACCACTTTAAATTCCTTGAACGAGATAACTACCGATGAGGGTGGTCCTGTTTTGGTGACCCACATTCATTCTCACCTGCAACGGCTGTCGTCGACTGGTGCCCGCGCTCCTCTAGATACCGCCCTCCGAGGACAAGAAGCTTTGTCTGGTGTGGAGCGCCTCCTGCTGTGTGCCTGCAATGGTGAGCTCGCTTGCTGGCCTGCTTGTTTGCTGCTCACTGTGTCTGCCGATCCTGCCCCCAGCCACACAGCTGATCTCCATGTGTGGCACGCACGCACTCTCCTGCGGCCACGGCAGCCCTGTTTTTCTCTGCTTTAATTTGTGAGGCTGCAGGGCTTAATTACTCAGGTACTCGTCTCCTGCTGCCCACGCGCTTAGGCCCAGTCAACCAGCAATCGTCACCAATGAACAGGAAACTATTTGGTAAGCAGAACAAGAGAAGGAGGCAGGCCATGGCGCTGAGCAGGCTCATCTGCTAGGGGGGTGGTGCCAGCGAAATTATTTGTGCGACATGCCATCACACATGCGCGCAACCTTAAGCTCCGATGTTCACCCTTCCCCCAATGGAATCACTGGACATCCACTGTAAGCGAAACAAGCATTTGCAATGTAATTGGTCTGATTGCATTTAAAATGCTTAAGTTTAAAACTGAGCACGGAGCCGCTTCACAGACACCGCGCTCGTTTTCTTTATATATTTCTTAACTTCAACACTGAGCGCGGTGTCCTTGAAGCGGGCGCTGCGCTCAGTGCTAAAGTTAAGAAATATATAAATAAACCGAGAGCGGTGCCTGTGAAGCGGCGCCGCGCTCAGTTTCATAGTTTAACGAATGAGCGAGACTCGCAGAGCGTTTACCTTGCGGGAGCGAGCCAAGGGCACCCTCTGTTTGCAAGTTAAGTACAAACAGATGGTGTCAAGCTGGCTCCCGCAAGGGAATCGCCAAACGTGCACAAGTTGCCATTGAAAGCAATGCTACGCATGCACGTTTTTGGCCAAAAAAGAGAGTTGATTACATGAGGTCCCCTCTTAATCAGCGCATGCGCACTGCGTAGGCGAGATCTGAAAACCGCTAATATCCATATCTTGTGTGAGTAAGGTTAAGTGCTGTTTCACTTCTGTGAGTGTTGAGGTTTCTAGCCAATCAAGGCACAACTTCACAACATTGTAGGATGTCCCTACCCCTGGGTGTTCCCTACATAGCGTGGGTTTGGCTTGTGCATATTGTATACTTCGGTGATACCCAAGAATCTATTATGACATATGTTCGTGTCTAAGGGCCAAACCACCCATTCTTTCCAATTTAGGTCTGTTCTATTGTACTGTAAAATGTCATCTACTGTAGGCCCTTTGCCGTTAAATTTTGCTACCCCGTAAGAAACTAAGGTGTATTAAGGTCCTTTATCTTGGCTAATCCAAGACAGGATGTCTGTTGCACAGTTTTGTTTAGAAATATCATCTGCTGTTTAATGAGGCATGCTCTAAATAGCGCTTCCGTTCCCTGGACTTGCCAGTCCCTAGATCCCCAGACTGATTTTAAGTCAATTGTGTCCTTCCATGGGTCAAAACCCTGTACAGACAATTGGGAAATAAAGGAAGCAGAGTATATCTGTTTGGTGTTAGTCAGCATAATTTTCAGTGCCATTGTCGGTGTAACCTTATAATAATATACGGTCGGGTCAGTGGTGTTAAACCCTGAAAAATGTGAACATTTTTGCGCAAACATTTGCGAGCTACTTTTTGGTGGTGTACAGCAATGTTCCCATTGATGGTACTCAAAAACATTTCTAGGTGAAATAGATTTGTGCAAGAAGTGATGACAATAATGGTGGTAACAGTACAAAGTGTCAAAGTCTGAATTACCTTATAACATTCCAGTATTCTAAAATGCAGCAGTTTTTATCTAAATCAGACATGTTATTAACAGTTTCAGTGTCCCAATCATCAGAAAAGTACTGGAGGTAATGATATTACTTAATGAAATTTTAAATACATGAGATATATGTAAAAAGTTTGATGGGCCGAATATATCGAAAGCAGCCTAGTCCCAAACTATACCGTCTGGTATAGGAACTGCTGTAATGTTCACTGATGACAAGTCTCTTTGTTCACGATGTGATGACTGATGTTGCTTCAAAATCAGGTTAACCTTTGCTTTGCTGAAGGTATTTTCCTTTAATAAGCATGGTAAAAGTTATAACTAAGCCTAGCCAGAAAAGGAAAAACAGTATCCCAGTAATTACCCAGAGTTCTACCCAAGGCGATACCAGGTATGTCTTTTGAAGAAAGTGAAGAAGGTTTTTTATCCATTGCTTGTGTGATTGTTGGGCTGGCGTCTTTTCCGGTTCTCTTGGATCCAAGGAAAACGTATCAAAGTTCACGAACTAGCTAGAAGTAGTTTGATCAATTGTTGGAATTGCATAGGGATTTGTTGAAATTGCATTTTGCTCTCGTCGGGGCATGTTGATGTAGACATCTGTATTAGGTCTAGTTGCAACCTGGTTGTTATTTTGATTTTGATTTTGAAGTTCGGGTTCAAGAGGAACGAGCTCCATAGCATTGTTGCTCAGTCCATACAGGAGGCTCTTGCAACGTGATGATTCTTTCTGTTTAAACGTCTTGGATTGTAGCTAGAGGAGGGCGTCTGCTACTGTGGAGTCCACAAGGCCTACTGTTCAGTATTCGCCACATAGTGTGGTTTTATTAAGTCAATTGAGACAAATCTTTTCTTCTTTTTTTCTAGCAAGAGGCGGGAGCAGCACAGTTCTTGTTACTTGTACAGCTAGGACCAGTACAGGATTTCTATAGGATGGCCCGAATTATTTCTTGTCTGGTATTTTTTCTTTGACCAGATCCCTGACTTTTAGGGTCCAGACAGGTCTTGCTGTTACTGCATTGACTTCCCCAGTGGCGGTCTGTTTTGTACGGGCGTTACTTTCTCTTGTCCTAGAATCATTTAGCTCCTGTAAAACAGCCAAATGATGATAGATATCAAATGGTTTCCCATCCGCTACTGCGCCTTCACAATCCAGATCAGGTACCCACATTCTCATCCCAAATAGAACGTCATATGGAGTGACACCCCCTAGAGAACTTCTTGGCTGGTTAGTGAGGGCTCTCTGTACCCCATATAAGTGATTGACCCAACTACCGCCCTTGCCTAATACCCTCTCTGTTAAAGATTGCTTTAAGTCCTGGTTTTACCTCTCAACAACCAAATTTCCCTCAGGATGGTACACAGAGGAGTACCGCAGTGCTACGCCCATGCTTTCCATGGCCTCTTTGTAAGCCCAAGACCCAAACACCGGGCCACGGTCAGAATGTAACGCGCCAACTGCGTATGTCCCTATAAATACTCGCAAATCTTTCATAACAGTTCGAGCGTCAGCCGAGCGCTGAGGCTAAACCCATAGGAATCTGGAGCGTGAATCCACTGCCACCAAGATATACTTGTAAGCCCCATCAGACTGTAAGAGGCCGCAGTGGTCCAAATATACACAAGCGAGAGGTTTGTCTGATTTTAATAATGGTGTCTGTGCCGGGCGGGCTATGGCTGAGGCCTTTCATCTGTTGGCAGATGTCACATTTCAAGACGTAGTCTTTAGTTTGTTTGGTCAGACCTGGTCACCAATAGGGCTGTTTCAATAAAGAAATAGTTGCTGCAACGCCTGTGTGCGCAGAGCCAAAACTCATGTGCTGCTAGTATTGACCCTTGCCAGCGATCCATATTTGGTATTACTTTATTCCCCACTCCAGAAATTTGAGCATACGAAATGTTGTGTGCATCTAACTTGTAGGCGTACTTGAGTGGGAATTCTTTAGGTACTGCTGAGGTGCCTTTGCGAGAAGCAATAACAGCCACCATTATATCACCGTCTATTCTCGTTTTAGAGCGAGGGATTGCAGCTACGGAAGCCGTGCGTACAGCCCCCTTTGCGGCTTCATCAGCCTAGAATTCCCTTCAACGTGAACGCCATCGCGCTGATGACTCAGTGTGTGTATCACGTGAGTCCTTGGTAGTTCCTTTTTTAACTCTACTGTCTCTTCCCATAGTATTTTATGCTTAATTGTGCCACCTTTCGCATCTTTAAACCCGTTTTGTTCCCAATGATGTAAGTACTCATTGTACGACTGTACACAGTAAAAAGATCATACAGAATTAGTGTGGGGAATTCGTGACCTGTATTTACAAATTCCAGTATTAGTGCTTTTAATTCTGTCTACTGAGCCGTGCAGTCTCCTAGAGATTGCTTTTTAGTGCAACTTGGATGGAACTTCCCATCCTGCATGCGACCTTTAACTATAGCACATGCCGCGTAGTATTGTTGCTTACTCCCTATGGCCGGATGAGCAGATCTGTCAGAGTAAATAATATATTCATACTGATCTAGAGGCAAGAGTTCATTTGGTAGGGGATATTCTTTTTTGTATTGCAGAAATGCTTGTGTTTTTAGACTTGAGTAAAACCTATATTAAACATCCGTTGCAGAGGGAGAATTAGCCATTTGTATCCATCTCGGATGTAAAGCTTTTGCATTTGGAATGTTAGCCTTTGTAACAGCCTCTAAGGCTGGTACCGGGGTGACGACGATTATGCACTTCCGCAGAGCCAGTGCTCTTTTTCTTGCTACAGCGTTCAGAACTGCTGTCAGGATTTTTTCTGTTGAAGGGAAACGCATTTCTGCGTTTGTGTACAGGTGTGATTTTTATGCGATTGGTACTGTTTCGCCTTTCATAGAAGGTTAAGTAAGTGTACCTGCATTGACCCACTATTACACGGATCACCAAGTTGCGTATGTTTACGCGTGTCTTTAAGTGTTTCAAAGCAATCATGTCTTTGTGTAGTGAAGGTTGGATATTGGAATATTCCTGTGTCCAATGTCTAACTGAAAAGTCAGGATTTATAAAGTCTTAGGAAGGTTTTACTCTTTCTGCGTAATCCAAAATGTGAGTTCTGCAGAAGTTTAGGAATCCCAGTATTGATTGTAAGTTTTTAGGTCTCGTGACCTACAATGCGCGCAAGCGCATTGAGGGAGCAAGAATTCAAGTAGCCAAAATCCTCGTCAAACCAAGGGCTTTCAGCCGCGGTTTTCTTGAAGTTCAGGTGAATCACGTGAGCAAACAAGTACGCGCATTCACGGCATACTTTCAGTTTCCCGCAAGGGCTTCTCCTCCCCTAATTATTCATGGCCGGCCGCAGGCCGGCCGTACTTTCAGTTTCCCGGCCGCTCACAGCACATCAAAGGGCTTCGCCCAGCGTGCGCTCTGCGGCTTCTCCTCCCCTATGCCTGTTTATCGGCACTTCTCCTCCCTCTCCCCGCACACAGCCTTCCTTGGATTTCTCCTCCCCCTCCCCAGCCAGCCAGCTGCTGCTCTCGTGTGAGACAGTAAACACGGCACCTTTTCTACCGTGAGCTTAGAGCAGATGGACACATACAGAAAATAAGCACTGTTATGTCTGAAAACTTCCCGGTATGTGAAATGCGGGCTTCCGGGACCTCCAGCAATCACATGGACGGGGGCTGTGTGTGCTTCAGAGACAACAATACTAAAAAAATCAGATGAGCCACATTTATTACATCCAGCCACCAGAGAGAACGCGCCAGCTTCCCTTCACGCGACCCGTCGATCAACCAGTAGCATGCTAAGTACAGCTGTGAAGGCGAATCACTGCACAACGAGCTGACATCACCAGCCTTACCGTAAACCTCCTGGCACGGAGCTGGGGTTTTGAAATTCTGGCCCAGCCTCTGCAGATTTGCAAATGCAGATGTGGTTGAGGAGAGGAGCCTGGTTGCGTTCGACACGGAAGGAAATATACCATCCGATAATACTAAAGAAAATACAGGCCATGCAGCGCAGTGATTGCAGCGTCGGAAAACACCAGGAGGCCGCATCACTCCGCCCGGATAGATTACACAGTGACCCGCTGCAGTCCGAGGCAGCAAGCCATCCGATCGCAGGAGCTGCAGCTAATGCCCGCACCTCTGTGCCTGCCGTAATAGGAGCACATGCATCCACTGTGTAGACACAGACAGACATACACAGACGATGGTCACAGCATCTGTCCCACATTATATCCTCAGACGGCCGGATGGCCAGGCCACACTCACACAGCTACAGTGGAATTTTCAGGCCACATTCACCAGCTCTCACGCATGTGTACATGAACGTTCAGGGCACTTAATCCCGCGGACATGCAGCGAGATGTTCTGACCTCCTAATTTTCCGCATAGCTGGATGCTCACACCACCTCTTCCGACACACAGCTGGATGTCCAGCCTTCCTCATCCCACTCACAAAGCTACATCTGGATGCTCCTGCCACCACATCCTACGCACATACAGCTGGGTATTCAGGCTACTGCATTCCACTCACATAGCTGGATGGTCAGAACATACCTTGTTTGACACACATAGTTGGATGGTGAGAGCACCTCATTTCTCACACAAAAACACAGGCGTGCACGCACACACAGCACTATCAAAGACACACATTTGGTTAGTCAGCTTACCTCATTTCAATCAAAGCTAGCTGTTCAGGCCACATGGTTTCACTCTCACTTACAGCTGATGCACAGGCCACCTCATTCTCCTGACACACAAATGAATGATGTTTCAACTCCATTACACACACACCTGCATGCAAAGTCCTGTTCCACTAACACACAGTTGAATACTCAGGCCACAGCTCATTCTATACACACACAAAAGGATGTTCAGACCATCTAGTTTCATACAAACACAGCTGGATGTTCAGGCCTCGCTCCACTCAGACAAAGCTGGATGTTCAGACCTCCTCATTCCTCTCACAAACCGCTGAATGTTCAGGCCTCTTTGTTCCACTTAAGACAAATATGATGCCAATACGACTTATTTTCCCACACAGCTTGAAGTTCAGAGGACCTACAGGTGCCCACATGCAACTGGATTTTAAGACTACCTCGTTCTATTCACATGTAGCAAGATTTTCAGACCACTTCATATATCACACAGAAAAATGCTGCGTGGCTCAAAGCGAAGCGCACAGCACCATCTTCACACAGCACAGTACCAGAAAATATACACATGCATGGGGGATTCTCATGACACCTTTACTCAAACATAGAAGGATCCCAAAGTACCCAAGTTGTGCATTTCTAATCGGTCATCTGCAAAATTCACCTACATAGGTGCATCCCTGATCTCACAAAGAGAGGGTTCACATCACCCCCACTCCCACAAAAGGAGTTGAGAATTCCCATAGAGGACCTGCTCCCAAAACTTCAGCTTACACACCAAGGATCTCAACCCACCGTCATTCTTTACACAATGATGGAGGTGCCTAGCTCCTGAACTCCTACATGGGGATACAAACCACCTTCAACCACATACAGTCAGGCCTCCAATCAACATGAGGAATCTCTAGAGTTAACATTTACAGACTGTCCCACCTCAGAGGTAACATCAGAAATACACGTTTCGAAAGAATGACACTCAACTCAACATTTACCTTTGCTGTAAAAAGTCTCATTTCGTTTGAAAGATCCTCAAAACTTAGACTTTGAGCAATCTTCAATGGAGAGAAGTAATTGTCAGCTCTGAGACACTCACCTACACACCTCTTAACTGTCAGCAGAACACAAACACCAAGGCACAGCTCAACAAGCACTGGCGTTGCCAATAGGTCTCGCAGTAGGACAGTTGGAGCTATTGGTTTTGTAAATGACAAAGCCCTTTATGTTTTTAAAATGAAAACAAAAATAAAAGGCATTGTTATTTGCAATTGTAATAGCTCCAACTTTCCTACTCCGAGACCTATTGGCAACGCCAGTGCTTGTTTAATGTTTTTGGAGGTTGGAGCAGCGCACCCTTTTCTAAAAAGTTAGCTGCCAGGCTTTTTCCTTCACTTGAAAGCTCATATCCTAAGAACAGGACGCTGAGGTGGGCAATTTTTGATCTTTTAAAGTTACATTTGTAGCCCTCAGAGTCCACTCCCATAATAATGGTGGTCACCCTGGTCAAGTGCCTCTTTAAGTCATCATCCGTTAGATAGATATCACCCGCATAGGACAATGCTTTCTCTTAAAAAGTTTGGAGTAACTCTTGCTGACATTACCCCCTGGCTGTTCATATAACCCTGGGGGAGATGACAGAATTTTCCCTGGGACCCTAACGCTGAGAATGCAGTCAAATACCTGCTTTCAGGCTCGATATTTTGGCCGAAAATCCATTTGAGATATCAAGTGTTGTTTTGTATTTTTTCCGCACAATATATTACATCAATGCAGCACTGTGTGCGTTTTGGACAGCAAATGTATTTGTGCAAGTGTTTAAATGTCTGTAATCTAAAACTAGACGATACGAGTTGTCCGGTTTTGATAGGGGAAACAAAGGATTGGTCATTGGTGAGGTGCAATTTTCAATCACCACATGATATTCAAGTTGATCTAAGATCTCCCTGACCTGTTTTTTAGCTTCTTGCTTTATTGGATATTGCCTCTAAGCATTTGGTGAAATTTTTAACGGGATTATATGGTGGGTTGCCTCCTCATACCAGCCTACATGATTTTTATACAATGCTGAAGGTAGGGCTACTGCCCACCCCAGTGCATTTGCATATTTAAGATGTATGGGTACAAGGTCGGAGAATGCTGGAAAAATTACATTTTTCCCCCAAGGGCACTCCGTAACGAATGCTGGCGCCCAGTCTTGTTCTGCTAATAGGATGTCATACCCAGATAACAGATTTGCCCAAAAGAGACCTTTAACTTTCCTGGGCTTGTCCCCTTCCATTTGGAGTGTTATTTCATGTAACCTGTGAGCAGATGCTCACCCTTGTGGCTGTTGTTTCCACCGTGATATAATCATTCAAGTCCGCTGTCACCAGAAAGGTCTTCATGTTCTGGTGAGCTATTGTTACTTCTGCTGCACTGTCTAGCATCGTCTGAGCCCATTCCCTGTTCAGAAGCTGTGTCCTCAGTATTCTGAGCATGTCTGATCTTCAGAACTGCAACTTCCTTTTTCTTAAATTGAGGTTTTGATTTTGGCTTGTCTTCTTTTTTGGAAGTATAGTCTTGAGCGTGCCGCTTGTCTCTGGACTTTGTACGCTCCTCTTTGTGTTTTGACCATCCTCTTCTCTCTGAGGTTTTCGTCGAGCCCTGAAGGGAACGAAAGGAACGTGTATCAGTGTCCTGATACCTGTAAGGTTTCCTAATATTATCCCTATTCCTGAGGTTATACCTCTTTTCAAAGGGCTCCTGTGGAGGAGATCTACCTCAGGATTGAGATCTTTTTTCTGTATCGTTTTGTTGTTTTTTATAATCCCACTTCTTTTATAGAAGAATCAGGTGTCTGCTTAGAAGTGTCCTTTTCAGGACTGCCCGTCAGTTGTGGTTTTAAAGCTTTCCCACCCAAACTGTCTCTGCCTAATTCTGCATATGCAGTTTCGATTATTTTGGGAAGTTCATGTTGTTGATCCAGCAGACCGAACTCCCTTAGGCGTTGGCGGATTGCCACTGACACTGCTTTCCCTTTAATATCAGCTAGTATTACGGCTATTACCTGGTCGTAGTTATTTAATAACTTCATCCCTAAGTTCAGAGCAGGCTTTGCTCCGTACTTGTTTTGTATTTGTCATAATACATCGGGTCCTCATGACGAATTGCGTCTGGTTTCGGTAGATTCTAATTAAATCTTTGCGTTGTATGAGTAAGTCTGGTTGTGGCATTGTATCAATGTCAGGATGTGGTGTGTGGCCGCTAAAATTGGCCATGTTGCCCCGTCCCCTCTGAGCGGGCCTAATCTTACTCTGTGTCTTAAGGGGGGTAGGTCGCCTTTAAACCAGTAAAAATATTCCTGGTACTTGAGTGGAACTTCCATGTCCTCGCAAGGAGCATATACTGTTGGTGCATCTCCCTCTGTGTAAGAGGGAAATGTGTGTGTTCTAGCATCTACTTCTGGGAATGTAACCCAAGAATAGAATACCTCTGTTTTGTTTGATTTGTGTGCCTCAATGACAAAAGGTACTAAGCCACCCTTTGCTGATAAACCATGTTCTAGTAGTCTCAGGGTGAGAGTATGTCTGAATTTAGGTGGAATGAGAATTCCATCCACCTGGACGCACAGAGGAGGAGGCCTAGGCCTGTTGATGCTGAAGTACAGAGGTGGAGGCCACTGTCTCTAGACGCTGACGTACAGAGATGGAGGCCACAGTCTCTGGACGCTGACGTACAGAGGTGGAGGCCACGGTCTCTGGACGCTGACGTACAGAGGTGGAGGCCACGGTCTCTAGACGCTGACATACAGAGTTGGAGGCCACGGTCTCTTGGCGCTGACGTACAGAGGTGGAGGTCACGGTCTCTGGACGCTGACGTACAGAGGTGGAGGCCACGGTCTCTGGACGCTGACGTACAGAGGTGGAGGCCACAGTCTCTAGACGCTGACGTACAGAGTTGGAGGCCACGGTCTCTTGGCGCTGACGTACAGAGGTGGAGGTCATGGTCTCTGGACGCTGACCTACAGAGGTGGAGGCCACGGTCTCTGGATGCGGATGTACAGAGGTGGAGGCCACGGTCTCTGAACGTACAAAGGTGGAGGTCACGGTCTCTTGATGCTGAGGTGATCGGTGTTTCCTTCCACTGAGTTTTTAATCCTTTATACTGTGTAGAGTTTGCGTAGCACAAGGGTTCTGTGTGTGATAAAAGGTGACTGATCATGTTTCATTTTCCTTTTAGGGAGGAAGAGGAGCGCCTGCGGAACAAGATCCGGGCCGATCACGAGAAGGTTCTCGAGGAGGCCAAGGAGAAGCTGAAGAAGTCTCGGGAGGAGATTCGTGTGGAGATCCAGACGGAGAAGAACAAAGTCATACAGGATCTGAAGAACAAGGAGAGCAAAGTCCTGCTGCCTCCTGCCCCCAACCTGGTGGGGATCAAGACCGGGGACCCTGGAGACCCAGAGACCCGGGAGAAGCGGGACAAGATCAAAGAGGTATGAAGAGAGCGCCTCCAGCACCTGAAATGCGCTGTCTTTGGCAAACACTTTCTAATGGTGAATGGTTCATATAAGGTTGTGCGGTAACACGCTTAATTGTGAGGTATTTTGTCAACTTTATTAAACATGAAGATTGATCTAGGTCTAGCGAGTGCTAGGTCAGGTCTACAGGAACCTCTCGATGTAAACTTCATGGTCTCGCCCCAGAAACAGAGGGTCACAATAACAAGGAACCTCCTCGGCTCCCCCCGGGTACCCAAAAAGAACAACGACTTCTCATCACATCAGAGCGTGGAGCAGGCAAGGCTCTTGTGTTATCGTCCTGCAAGGAGGTCATCCTGGTTGGTGTCCGGCACACCACAGATGTAGGGTATCAGGAGACTGCTTGGGTATTCAGCGGTGGGAGCAGACAGGGTCCTGTTTCATGTACTCGTTATAACAACAACAAGAGTGGGTTGCCGAATGAAATAAAAGTGAGTAAACCTGGGATCGGATACGGATGCGACCTACTACCGGTCACGAACGGCCCTTCAAACCAGGGAGACCATCCTTAGTGGAAGGCATCCTCACACACAGAATATTGTGTCATGCTTCATCATCTGCATCCTCTCACCACCCTGTTAAGATGGTATTCCAGGGCGGACTCAACCCCCACAAAAACTTGGCGGTAGGACGGAGTTCTTACATGAAGCTTACAGGGCAAAACGCGTGATCGAGTTAAAGTAAAAATACCTCCAGGTTCCTCGGTTTTTAATGAGGACCCGAGGCGCCTTAAAACCGATCAAGTGATGGAGTCCGTAGAGTATAATGACTCTAATCCATCCCTAAATTGCCAACATGTTTCTGCCCACAATAATTAACCTGGTAAGTCTGGGGCATTCATCAGGGCTAGTGGATTCCTATCAGAAGTCAAGTCAAGTCATGGATATTTATATGGCACACAAATCACTTCCAGGAAGTCTCATGGTGCCTGCGGCAGACTCTGACATCAGAAAACGGTATTAATTTGCAAATACCCAGGTCTTTAGTCCTTTGCGAAAATGGCCATAGTCAGGGGAGTTACGGAGATGGAGCGAAATTTTGGGGCCAAACACGAGAATGCTCGGCCACCATTTCTGGAGGTACGTACTCTGAGGTATTAATAGGAATTCTTTCTTGGACCTGAGATTTCTTGATGGTTGATACCATCTGAGTTTTTTGGACCAGTATTTAGGACCCCTTCCATACAATTGCCTATGCACCAGACATAGTGTTTTGAAAAGGATACGCTTTTTTACTGGCAACCAATGTAGGCTCTTTAAACAGGCAGCGGAGGATGTTTTTCTCGGGAGGTTAAGAACCAGCCGGGCTGCTGTGTTCTGGAGAACCTGGAGCCTCTTCAGATGGTGTTCATTTATTGAGAGCAGAAGAGCATTCCCGTAATCCATTCTGCTTATTATAAGGCCTTGGACCAAGGGTTTGCGGGCCAGAACAGGGATCCACTTAAAGATTTTTCTCAGGTATCGCATTAGTCCACAACAAGTGCTAACTATGCTGTTTATTTGGCTATTCGTAGGACAATTTGTTATCTAACAAGAAGCCCAGATTGCGGGTGTGATCCTTTGGCACTGGGCATATGCCCAACTTAGTTGGCCACCAGTCATCTGTCCAATGTTCCGCCGCCTTGCCGAAGAGCATAATCTCTGACTTACTGCCATTTAGTTGAAGGTGATTGATGGTCATCCACTCTTCAACTTGTACCAGGCAGTTTTTGAAACGTTGTTTGGTTTCATTATAGTCAGAATCTAGCGTTACAAGAATCTGCGTATCATCGGCATCCGACAAAACATCAAAACCATGGTCTCTGATAATATTGGCCAAAGGGGTCATATAGATATTAAAGAGCGTTGGGCTCAATATCGAGCCCTGAGGAACGCCCATTTTGACACGTCTTTCATGTGCACTATGTTCTCCGATTTGGACCGTCGTAGTGCGGTTGGACAGATAACTAGCAAACCAGTTCAGGGCATTTCCTCTGACACCAATCTCCCACAGCTGACAAATTAGAATACGGTGGGAGATGGTGTCAAATGCTGCTGATAAATCCAGCAGCACGAGGATGGCTGATCGGCGCTCATCCAGCGCCAGTCTGACGTTATCAACCACTTCAACCAATGCGGTTTCAGTACTATGCTGTTCCCTAAAACCGGATTGTGAAAGATCCAGAAGTCCATGGCTTTCGAGGTGGCTCACAAGCTGCTTGTTCACGAGTGATTCAAGCATTTACCCGAAGTATGGGAGCAGGGATATAGGCCTATAATTTATCAGGATGTTAGGGTCAGCCGTGGGTTTTTTAAAAAAGGGCCTGTCTTTAGCGGCTTTCCATATTGTCGGAAAATCAGCATCTGTAAAAGACTTATTAAAAAGGACAGTAAGATGTCCAACTAGCACCGGTGCAAGTGTAGAGAAAAGTTTAGGGGGGATGAGATCTATAGGGGTCCCTGACTTACTTTTTTGACCGGCTGACATCACCATCTCATGGTCGCATTCAATGAACTCCTCCAAGATGTGGGGGGACTCTAGATACGGTGTGACCGGAACAATCAGCTGCAGTTGGTCGTGATGATCGGGAAAGGAGAGATGAATGGTGGTCATTTTATCTTCAAAGAACTGAGACACTGCATTTGTCCACTCCAGAGTATTCGGGATTTCTAACGCAGCACTGGGGGCGGTAAATTCCTTCACTATTTGGAAGAGAAGGAAGCAGGTGTCCAAACTATCCTAGATACTACTGTGAGAAAGAACACCTACACATGCACACTGCTAAGATGCCATAACACCACTTGTATGCAAGACAACGTGTTTGTGTGGTCGAGTTTAAACATTCAAAAGAAGGCACCAGATGCTATTTCATATTTTTATTTTCCTACATTTCTAAACCTACTCCTAACCCTATGTTTTAGGGGATACCAGAGGATCGGTCAAGGGAGGGGTGGCATCCTTCGTAGTCACACACTGTGGGGAAACACACACAAAAGGAAGAAGGAAAACAGAATTAATCAGGATTCTCTAAATGGGAGATGTACCCGCTGATAGCTGAGCTAGGATCCTGTGTATTGACCTGACCAAGCTCTACGGTGGAACAGGAGATTTCTTGTTCAGGCTTTTCACAGTAACGCCGAAGGCACCCCAAGATAGTGATAGGGCCAAAAGACAGTAGCGTCAAAAGCACCCCAAGAACAGGGCCGGCAAACGGAGAGCTTAAAGGACACTCCAAATCCCGGGCCCAGCAGACAGCGTCAAAGGCGCCTCAAGACCGGGGCAAGCAGACAGAGCTTAAAGGGCACCCCGAAACCTGGGCCCAGCAGACAGCATCAAAGGAACCCCAAGACCCGGGGCTGCTGAGTTAGCAGAAACCATGGTACCCTTCCTTATTGTTCACTTGCTGCCTCTTCCATCTTGAGTGTCTCTCTCTCTCTCCCTGTCTCTGTCTCTCCCTCTCTCCCTGTCTCTCCCTCTCTCCCTGTCTCTCTCTCTCTGTCCCTCTCTCTCTGTCCCTCTCTCTCTCTGTCCCTGTCTCTCTCCCTCTCTCTGGCTGTCTCTTCCCCTCTCTGGCTGTCGTTCTCTATCTCTCTCTCTCCTTCTCCCCCTCCCCTCTATCCTCAACCCTCTCTCCCTCTCTCTCTCCCTTTCTTTCTCTCCCTTTCTCTCTCTCTCTCTCCCTCTCCCTCTCTCCCTCCCTCCCTCTCTCTCTCTCTCGCTCTCTCTCTCTCTCTCTCTCTCTCTCTCTCTCTCTCTCTCTCTCTCGCTCTCTCTCTCTCTCTCTCTCTCTCCCTGTGTTTCTCTCTCTCTCTCCCTGTCTCTCTGTCTCTCTCTCTCTTTGTCTCTCTCTCCCTGTCTCTCTCTCTGGCTGTCTCTCCCCCCTCTCTCTGGCTGTCATTCTCTCTCTCTCTCTCCCTGTCTCATCCCTGTCGCTGCCTCCCCCCTCTCTCGCCTCTCTCCTCCCTCTTTCTCTCTCTCTCTCTCTCACTTCTCTCCTACCTGTCTTTCTCGCCTCCCTCTTTCTCTCTTTTGCTTCTCTCCTCTCTCTCTTTCTCTCTCTCCTCTCCTCCCTCTTTCTCTCTCTTCTCTCCTCCCTCTTTCTCTCTCTTCTCTCCTCCCTCTTTCTCTCTCTCGCTTCTCTCCTCCCTCTTTCTCTCTCTCTCGCTTCTCTCCTCTCTCTTCCTCTCTCGCTTCTCTCCTCCCTCTCATTCTCTCTCGCTTCTCTCCTCCCTCTCCTTCTGTCGCTTCTCTCCTCCCTCTCTTTCTCTCTCGCTTCTCTCCTCCCTCTCTTTCTCTCTCTCGCTTCTCTCCTCCCTCCCTCTCTTTCTCTCTCTTACTTCTCTTCTCTCTCGCTTCTTTCCTCCCTCTCTTTCTCTCTCTCGCTTCTCTCCTCCTTCTTTCTCTCCTCCTTCTTTCTCTCTCTCTCGCTTCTCTCCTCTCTCTACTTTCCTCCTCTCGCTTCTTTCCTCCCTCTCTATCTCTCTCTCGCTTCTCTCCATTTTCTCTCGCTTCTCTGCTCGCTCTTTCTCTCTCGCTTCTCTCCTCCCTCTCTTTCTCTCTCATTTCTCTCCTCCCTCTCATTCTCACTTCTCTCCTCCCTCTCATTCTCGCTTCTTTCCTCTTTCTCTCTCGCTTCTCTCATCCCTCTCTTTCTCCCTCTCGCTTCCCTCCTGCCTCTCTTTCTCTCTCTCTCGCTTCTCTCCTCTCTCTCCACCCTCTCTCTTTCTCTCTCGCTTCTCTCCTCCCTCTCTTTCTCTCTTGCTTCTCTCCTCTCTTTCTCTCTCACTTCTCTCCTCCCTCTCTAACTTCTCTCCTCCCTCTCTATCTCTCTCTCTCGCTTCTCTCCTCTCTCTCGCTTCACTCCTTCTTTCTCTCTCGCTTCTCTCTCCCTCACTTTCTCTCTCGCTTCGCTCCTCCCTCTGTTTCTTTCTCTCACTTCTCTGCTCCCTCTTTCTCTCTCTCTCGCTTTCGCTTCTCTCCTCTCTCTTTCTCTCTTTCTCTCTCGCTTCTCTCCTCTCTCTCTCGCCTCTCTCCTCTCTCGCTTCTCTCCTCCCTCTCTTTCGCTTCTCTCCTCCCTCTCTTTCTCTCTCTCACTTCTCTCCTCCCTCTCTTTCTCTCTCACTTCTCTCCTCCCTCTCTTTCTCTCTTGCTTCTCTCCTCTCTCTCTTTCTCTCTCGCTTCTCTCCTCTCTCTCTTTCTCTCTCGCTTCTCTCCTCTCTCTCTTACTCTCTCGCTTCTCTCCTCTCTCTCTTTCTCTCTCTGCTGTGATCTGCCTCAGGTCACAATGGTGACAGATCAGGCCGTGCTGTGATCTGTCTCCGGTCACAGTAGTGACAGATCAGGCCGTGCTGTGATCTGCCTTAGGTTTCACTCGTGACAGATCAGGCCGTGCTGTGATCTGCCTTAGGTTTCACTCGTGACAGATCAGGCCGTGCTGTGATCTGCCTTAGGTTTCACTCGTGACAGATCAGGCCATGCTGTGATCTGCCTTAGGTTTCACTCGTGACAGATCAGGTCGTGCTGTGATATTCCTTAGGTTTCACTCGTGACACATCAGGCCGTGCTGTGATCTGTCTCAGGTCACAGTGGTGACAGATCAGGCCGTGCTGTGATCTGTCTCCGGTCACAGTAGTGACAGATCAGGCCGTGCTGTGATCTGCCTTCGGTTTCACTCGTGACAGATCAGGCCGTGCTGTGATCTGCCTTAGGTTTCACTCGTGACAGATCAGGCCGTGCTGTGATCTGCCTTAGGTTTCACTCGTGACAGATCAGGCCGTGCTGTGATCTGCCTTAGGTTTCACTCGTGACAGATCAGGTCGTGCTGTGATATTCCTTAGGTTTCACTCGTGACACATCAGGCCGTGCTGTGATCTGTCTCGGGTCACAGTGGTGACAGATCAGGCCGTGCTGTGATCTGTCTCAGGTCACAGTGGTGACAGATCAGGCCGTGCTGTGATCTGTCTCAGGTCACAGTGGTGACAGATCAGGCGGCGCTGTGATCTGTCTCAGGTGACAGGTCAGGCCGTGCTGTGATCCGCCTCAGGTCACAGTGGTGACAGATCAGGCCGTGCTGTGATCTGTCTCAGGTGACAGGTCAGGCCGTGCTGTGATCCGCCTCAGGTCACAGTGGTGACAGGTCAGGCCGTGCTGTGATCTGTCTCCGGTCACAGTTGTGACCGATCAGGCCGTGCTGTGAGCTGCCTTAGGTTTCACTCGTGACAGATCAGGCCATGCTGTGATCTGTCTCAGGTGACAGGTCAGGCCGTGCTATGATCCGCCTCAGGTCACAGTGGTGACAGATCAGGCCGTGCTGTGATCTGTCTCAGGTCACATTGGTGACAGATCAGGCCGTGCTGTGATCCGCCTCAGGTCACAGTGGTGGCAGACCAGGCCGTGCTGTGATCCGCCTCAGGTCACAGTGGTGGTAGACCAGGCGGCGCTGTGATCCACCTCAGGTCACAGTGGTGGCAGACCAGGCCGTGCTGTGATCCGCCTCAGGTCACAGTGGTGACAGGTCAGGCCCTGCTGTGATCTGCCTCAGGTGACAGATCAGGCCGTGCTGTGATCCGCCTCAGGTCACAGTGGTGACAGATCAGGCCGCGCTGTGATCCGCCTCAGGTCACAGTGGTGACAGATTCTGCTTCAATTCAGGTTTTGGTGATAAGGTGAATCATAAAGTAGTCTCCTGTGGCCAACTCTCCCGTTTCCTCCACTAAGCTCCTCGCTGTCTTTGTGTGACCCCTTCTCTGTTCAGAATGTGGTCTAGCCATTCCTGATGGTTGTGACATTACCAGTGCTTGTTGATTGACTGACGCTCCTTGGGGCTCCACCACTGAAGCTGCAGGGACCCTCAGTGTCCTGACCCCCCCGCACTGGGGGCTCTTCTTATAACCCCCTCTTCATGGGGTGCTGGACCCATCTTCACCCACAAGCGCTTGCATCTCTGTGCCTAGAAGCCGCAGGGTGACTGTCCGCAGGCACCACCTCGCCTGCATCTGTGATGGGGGTTTACAGGTGACCTTCGCATCTCGAGCGAGTGACCCTCCAGTCTCAATCTAGTGACCCTTGCTTCTTGGGCGAGTGACCCTCCCGTCTCGAGCGAGTGACCCTCCTGTCTCGAGCGAGTGACCCTCCCGTCTCGAGCGAGTGACATCTCCCATCTGGAATGAGCCACCCTCCTGTCTCAAACGAGTGACCCTTCACTCTCGAGCGTGTAAACCTTCCATCTTGGGTGAGGGGCTCTCCCATCTCAAATGAATGACCCTTCCATCTTGAACGAGTGAACCTCCCATCTCAAACGAGTGTTCCTCCCGTCTAGAGCAAGTGACCCTCCCATCTCAAGCGAGTGACCCTCCCGTCTTGAGTGAGTGACCCTCGTGTCCTGAGTGAGTGACAATCGTGTCTCGAGTGAGTGACCCTCCTGTTTGTAACCATCCCGTCCTGAGCAAGTGACCATCGTGTTTTGAGCGAGTGACCCTCCTGTTTTACTCTCCCATCTCGAGCGAGTGATGGGCACTGGTGCTGATGGTGTCCGCACGTTGTTGTTACAAACTCTGGGGATGTACCATACGTTTTTTTTTTTTTTTTTATTTCAAAAGATCTTTATTGACAGCAAAGCCATTGACATCACCAGCAATAACACATGAACACGGTGTAACCCCGGAGGCGGTACCAAGTTCTCATAAACAGCCAGTAGCAGGTCGTACACAGCCTTAGTGCCAGCATCCCGGAGGCCTGGCGGCAAGATTATGCAGTAGCAGTACAACAATGCCATTCAAGGGTTCACAACGCAGGCAGCATACTGGTGTGGTGTGGCAACTGGCGATCAACTTGTCCATGTGATATTCAGCGATCCAACGTCATGTCTACAACAAAAACTTAAACAATACCCACCAAACTCCCCCCCCACCCGCTAGTGTGTGTCTGTGTGTCCGCCTATCCTGTCCCAACTATAAAACCTCCCGAGTGTGCCTACCCTGAGTCCCCCCCCGTTCCCCCTATAGAACAGCCCTTACTCAATTACCCTCCATCAGCCCATCCCCGGATTCTCACAGCTACCCTCAGTCAACCAGGAACTTCCCCACTCCCGCCCCCCCGCGCCACAGTGTTCAGTGTTAGCCTCGAGCTCCTCTACTCTATCTTGCAATTCCACCGCCTCAGCGGTGTCGGAGCCGTCCTCCTCACCCTTCTGTATGTACTCCTTGTAAAGATCCCAAAAATTCTTGGGTCTGCTTCTGGGCGGAAGTAGGTCGCTATACAGTTCTGTCTGGGTACAGCAGTATTGCAGGTCTCTCAGCCATTTAGCCTTCGTGGGGAGGGGCCCCCTCATCCAGCAGGTCGCTACCACCCGCCTCGCCAGGAGCAACGCCATGTCTGCTAGTCGACGCAGTCCCGGGGCTAGTGGCTTCGAATAACCGATTAGCGCCAAGGCAGGAGTGCGAGGTAGAGGCTCCCCTAGTATCTGGTCGAGTTCCGCAAAGACCTCCCCCCAGAACGCCTGCACTCCAGGACATTGCCATGCCAGGTGATAAAAATCGGCTGTCGGAGTCCCGCAGCGTTCACATTCGGCCGTGGCGCGGAGGCCATAGCGATGGAGGCGTGCAGGAGTATAATACACTCGCTGTAAATATTTGAAATGCACCAAGCGGTGCCTACCGTTCAGGGATATCTTGCGCGTGCTTGAGCAGCAGTAGCGCCACATCCCGTCATCTATGGGGGATTGTAGGTCTGCCTGCCAGGCCTCCCTGGCCTTCGACGGCTGCAGACGCTGCTGCGTCACACCTAGCTTATTAAGCTGTGTAATGAGCTTCGCCGCCGTGGTGGATTTCAGTATATACGTCAATTCCGGGATCTCCTCAGGTTCCTCCAGGTCTGGGCCCAGTATTTCACGAAAGGCCGAGCGGAGCCTGTGGTATTGGAATTTTTGTAGCAGAGTGTGGTCTGCCTCAGCAACTAGTAACTGGTCCCAAGTTTTGAGTACGCTTCCCTCAAACAGGTCCTCCATTTTCGTTATACCAAGAGAACCCAGTGCCTTGACCACCCCCTTCTCACCGAGTGGGTCAAGCCATAGGGCCCACTCCACAGGCAACAGCGGGGAGTAAAGCAGAGTGCAGCCCCGTGAGCGCACTAAGCAATTCCAGGCGTGATTGGTCGCCTTCAGCGAGACCATTCGGCCAATTGCGCGGTCTGTGGGCAGGCAGACAGTTGCAGGCAAAGGAATCGGGTCAGCAAACAACCGCTCCAATATGAGGTGCGGGGTCCGAGGGTCACCGTGCACCCATGAGTATAAATGCGATGCCTGGGCGACTCTATAATAGCGTTCTAGGTCCGGCGCTCCCAGCCCCCCCATCTCGCAAGGGAGTATCAGAGTCTTCCAACTAACTCTGGGCTGTTTTCCCCCCCAAGCCAGTCTCACCAACACCGAGGTGAGCTGCCGAAAGAAGGTCCTAGATAACACCACAGGCAGATTCAGGAAGAGGAACAGAAATCGGGGAAGCACCACCATTTTCATCAGTGCTATCCTACCCGAGAGTGAGAGCGGGAGCCGGATCCACCTATCTACATCGTCCACTAGGTTGTTATAAGCTACTCCGTAGTTGTCTCGAACAAGGACCTCCGGGTCCGAGTGGAGTTGAATGCCCAGATAGCGAACTGAGTCGGCGGACCATTGCAATGGGTATTCCATTTCGAACTGTCGTGTCACCGGGGTGAGCGGGAACGCAATCGATTTGTCCCAGTTCACTTTCAGGCCCGACAACGAGCCGAAGCGGACCACCTCGCGAAGCACCGCAGGCAAATTAACTTCCGGTTCTCTGACGTATAACAGCGTATCATCTGCGTAAGTTGATATCCCAATCTTATAAGTAGGGAAGCTAACACCCTCCAGGCTGTGGTACTCCCGCATGGCGCACGCCAGGGGTTCCGCCACCAGTGCGTAAAGCAACGGCGACAGTGGACAGCCCTGTCGAGTGCCTCTGCCTATGTTAATCGGGTCTGTCACTCTATCACCCAGGCGCAGCCTAGCAAAGGGTCGATGGTACAGCGCCCCTACCTGCTGAAGGAACTGTTCGCCCAATCCCAGCTTGCGCAACACGCGGACCATAAAGGGCCACTCAACCGAGTCGAACGCCTTTTCCATGTCAAGGAAGATAGCCAGCGCGCTGTTCTCCTGCTTGATATGCTGCATCGCGCCTAACACTGTGCGGATATTGTAGGTTAAATTCCTGCACGGGACAAATCCGGACTGTTCTGGAGCCGAGTGGCCAGAACCTTAGCATAGATTTTGGCGTCTACGTTAAGTAAACTGAGCGGTCTATACGAGCCGCAAAGATCGGGGGGTTTACCCGGCTTAGGTATGGTGATGAGCAGCGCCTCCCGCATGGTGGTCGGCATTTCACTGTTCTCGCAGATGGCGTCAAACAGGGTGACCAAGTGCGGCAACAGCAAATCCTTAAAGGCCTTATAGAAACCAACCGTGAGGCCATCTGAGCCCGGCGCGCTTCCCGAGCGCATACCTGCCAGTGCCTCTAGTATTTCGTCGTGGTGGAAGGGGGCCATCAAGAATTCCCTGTCCGAGTTCTTGAGGAACGGCATGGCTATATGGTCTAAGTAGTCCTCCATCTCACCCTCCACCCCCTGTGTTTTAGACCGGTATAACTCCACATAATAGCTCCTGAACGTCTGAAGTATCTGTTCCTCTTCCGTCACTGTGTCTCCCTCCGGAGTCCTCAGTTCCTCAATGACTAGTGGGCGTCTCGTGCTGCGGACCATGCGTGCAAGCAGCGCCCCAGGCCGTTCACCCTCCCCATATTGTCTTGCCGTGGCGTATTTGCCCATATAGAGGACCTCCCTGTCCGCCAGCGCCTGAAACTCGGACAGGAGTTGGGAGAGCACCCCTCCTTCCGCTTCGCCGCCCAGTGGTAGCCGCTCTGCCTCAAGCTCCGCCATCTTAGTTTCCAGAGTAGCTAGGTCCCGCCGAATGGATCGTAACACACTAGAATGTTTCGACATCGCCACCCCCCTGATGTAGACCTTAAATGCCTCCCAGACCGTAAAGAAGTCATCCACTGTGCCTATGTTTGTTGCAAAATACTGTTCTATTTCCTCAGCCAGTTCCCCCCTGAAGGCCTCGTCTAGCAGCGCAAAAGGCGGGAACCGCCAAGTGAAGGCCGGAATCCCCCTCCTGGACGTTGCGAGGTGGAGAAGAATAGGGGAGTGGTCCAAAAGCGTGCGTGGGAGAACTGCACATGAGCTAACGTTGTTAAGTACCAGGGGGGCGCCAACCAGTAGTCTATCCTGGTATGCACATCGTGAAATGCTGAGTAATGTGTAAACCCACCCGTCTTTGGATGTTTCTCCCTCCAGACATCCACCAAGTCAGATTTGATCATTTCAGCTGCCATGTACGTGGCCGAGGCCACAGGTCTCCGAGCCAGGCCCGCAGAGCGGTCCAGAGCCGGGTCAAACACAAAGTTAAAGTCCCCGCCCCACAACATCCAAGGCTGTGCATGTGTTCTTGCAATCGCAGACAGGGTCACATAGAATTCAGGGTGGTCATAGTTAGGGCCATAGACATTCACTATCAGTAAGTCCATCCCCTTACCCACACATCTCGCTAGGACGTATCTACCTTCCGGGTCTGAGTGCACCGGAATGAGCCGCAACTGTGACATTGGGTTGGCCCAAATTAACACCCCGCGGGCATGTGTAGTGTAACCCGCAGCCACCGTGTTCCCGGACAAACCCCTGGATTTTAGCATTCTGCTGGAGAGTGGCAGGTGCATCTCCTGCAGCAGAGCTATGTCAACATGATGTCTACTGAGGTAGTTAAGGACCTTCCTCACTTTACGGAAGTCATTCAGGCCCCGTACATTCCAAGTCATTAAATTCAGTTCATTCGGGGCACGTGCATGCAAATTCGGTGTGGTATCAGCCATTACTAAGTTGCTTCAGAGCATGGTCCGTAAGGATAGGTAATTCAGGACACAGTGGGACACCCCATCTCATATTCGCCATCCGGCGCTTGCGAACAGGGACAGCAGTACACTTCAATGCACACACTTCGCAGTCAAACCCCTTCAACAACCCCAACCAAACACACCCCCCAACCTCCCCGAGTCTCGCACCCACCCCTGTTACAGCAACCCACCCACAGCCGACCTCCCCCAACCTGGTCAGACAGACCCCACTCACCCCCCCCATGGACCCCCAACAGGTGGAGTGTCAAACAGTCCGACACCAATCCCTCCGAGAGTAAAACAACCAAAAGCACCAGGGCAGAGCGCGCCAATATAGCACTCCACGAACTGTTCCGAGAGAGGGTCTGTACCGCACCCCACCCAGCTCCATTCGAGAGTCAATGCTCGAGGCTTGGCAAAAAGTACTACCCAGTCTCACACTGACTGGCCCCCCCGGGCTCTCGCCGCTTGTTCAATGTACTCTTCCACGATGCACGCATCACCTTACCAGTTCCATTGTGTAATCAAGGTGTCCTTCCCCAAACCGTGAGGCAGGTGCCCCTGCAAGGCCGGAGCGCACATATCATCCGGATCCGTGATCCATCCCCTCTTCAGCCGCCGTTTTAGTCCTGCTCCTCCATAGACACTCCCTCCTCGTCCTCCTGGCCATTCCGGTTTTCCTTCCTTTCCCGTGTCCAGGTCTTGAGGGACTTATGCAGTTCTTTCGGGTCTGTGAAATAGTACGACTTTCCGCCCGTGTTGATCCGGAGTTTGGCTGGATACATCATTGCATAGTCCAGGCCTAGTGTCCTGAGTTGCTTTTTGTACGGCGCAAACTGTCGCCGTTCCTCCTGCACCTTGGCTGTGAAGTCCGGATAGAGGGAGATGTTCATGCCCTCATGTTGGAGTTTGCCCTTCTCCCTCGCCACTCTCAAGGCAGTGTCTCTGTCGCGATAGTTGAGCAGTTTCGCGATTATGGGGCGAGGTGGCATGCCGGGCTGAGGCTGTGGGCCCAGTGTGCGGTGGGCACGTTCCACAATGAACATGGGGGAAAAGGCTTCCTCACCCAAGAGTATTTTCAGGAGTTTCTCCACGTATAGTTCCATTTTCCCTGTTTGCGTGGATTCCGCCACTCCTGTGATACGGAGGTTGGATCTGCGAGAACGTGCTTCCAGGTCCTCTGTCTTGTCCCTGATGACAGTCAGGAGTCTATCGAATTGCTTGCGTTCTTTGTCCCACTCCATCTGGGCTTCCTCAGCCTCAGTGAGCCGGCGCTCCGCCATGTCGAGGCGCTCCGCATGTTTGTCCACACGTTCTGCCATACGGTCCATGCGGTAGGACAGAGCGTCTATCTTGGTGCCCACCGCTGCAATACTATCTTGAATGCCTTTCTCCATGGCGGCTAACATGTCCCGGAGCTCTGTTGGCGCCTGGGTCGGCGCCGCCGCCGCACCCTTCGGCGACGCGTCCGGCGCCGGCACCTCCGATCCCTTCAGACGGCGCCGTTCAAAGGAGATCTTCCCCTGGGTTGCATCGTTCTTCCCCATGGTATACTCCGATGTGTGACAGCACTGAGCAAGGAGGCTCGCCGATCAGGCCGTGTAAGGGTCTGCTCCGTTTCTCGATACCTTGCCGCCAGTGGTCGGGTATCCGGTGCGCCGAAAATGGCGACAGCAATGGCGGGCAGTACTCCGTTGTCCGCAGGTTACAGAACTTCCCCGCGCCCAAGGTGGCCAGGTCCTCCTCAACAGCTCCAGGCAATCTGGTCCTCAACAGGATAAGGGCAGTTGGCAGAGCCTCATGCGACCGCTGTAAAACAGCCAGGCTGCGACACCGGGCTCGTTGTCGCCCCACCACGTGGCGCGGTGCTTCGGGTTTATGTGCTTCACCGCTCCGCCGCTTCTCCAGTCCCCCGTCTTACAGGGTCCGTGTAGAGTAGGAGGTAGAGGACTTTGCGATCCAGAATTTGTCCCAATCGTGCATCGGCCTGCACGTTGTCCGACAGCCGCCGGTGTTGAGGCCGCACGCACAGTGACGTCGCCCGGCCTCTATTCCAGGATAGTGCGCTGCTTTCGGCCTAGTCCGCCACTGCCGCGCTACCAGTCACAACGCTCCGGAATGTTCAGGAATTCATGCTCTGCAGTCGGCCAAAGAGGTCCTCAATCGCAGCCCAGGGTGCCAGCAGATGTTTCTGGGCGAGCTACAGCCAATTCGAGCACATCAAGGATAGTTAAGCAGGATAATTCTGGAGCTTTGCGAGGAGCCGAAGGCTCACGCGTCCGCCATCGACGCCGGCTAGCTCCGCCCCCAGCATGTACCATACGTTTTTGCTCTGCGGAAGTACCATGAATGCACCAAGTCTCGCTCCTACTCTCCCTAAAGGTGCTCCAGACCCACACACATTTACTGTGGATTGAGAGACCGAAGGGGAAAGGGGGGTGGGATAAGAGAGTAAAGACAGCTGATGCGAGGCTTTCTTCACTTCAGACATATTTAGGTAACAGCAACTTCTGCACTTTGGTCTACAAAAGAAAATGTAATTGATAAGTTTTCTATCGACTACTAATATAAGCTAGATTCTAATATGATTTTTTTTTAAAGTAAACTAATACCTAGTTTACAAACACTTCTTTTTTAGCTACTGTCCTTAATTATCTTAAAACATGTTAGTGTGGCTGTGAATAAAAAATATGGTTACTTTTTGTTCTGACATCCTCTATAGAGAAAATAATAAACAAATGTGTGTTCAAGAACTCACCCTTCTAACACCCTCAGGAAAAATACACAAATGCCACAGTATCACAGGAGGTGAGTTCACAGCACCCACAACCTGTTAACGCTCGCAAAGTACGCGGGAAGTTCAGCAATGTTCACCCCATAAGGCGAAGAGCGTCGCAAGCAAATCCTTGATTGAGATTATTAAAGTTCAGTAAAAGACAGTCGTGGGTGAAAGTGCACACTCCTCCCGGGCTCCCAAGACTAGGAGTGGCATCAGGAGAAGGACACATTCACGCAACATGAAAAGCAACGTCTGGACCCAAAACTCCAGGGTTTCCAAGAATCCGGCATTAAGTTTGGGAATCGATTTGATTCCCTTCGCTTTCTGCTTTGGATGGCCGCTACGACAAAATCTCACGAGACGACATTTCCAAGCCTCTTGATATTTCATTTGAGTTTCACTTTCACTTTGTAGCTTCCATATCCATGGCAGCGGACATCTTGGGTGATGCATCAGTGCACGCCGACCCCTGCAATGGAAGTTGTAGGGTAATGCTTCTTTTCACATGATCACCCCACATTTGTGGACTGATGCTGCTGGTGCACTGAGGCCTGCTAACCAGACCACAGTGCCAATGGTCTGACCCATTACAATATATATGATGAGTTGTCACCCCTTACTGGCATATGCTGACTTATAAGTCCCTAGTTTATGGTACCAAGGGTCCCCAGGGCATGTTCCCCCTCGGCTGGAGCCCTGGCTGTGCCACCTTGTGTGTGACAAAGTACAAAGTGTCTCCCAGCGGCCACTTTAGCCAGCATGAGCAGTTTTAAAACCTCCACTTCAAGTCTGCCATTTAAAACCAATGGCAAGGCCCCCTCTTAATTTGACAATATATGTGTAAGTTTCCCCCAGGGAGGGCCTTTGGAGCTCTGAGGCTGCGAGCCGTATATTTTGGTGGTACCTATACTTTAATACATCCCAACAGTAAATCTTCCAAATTGTTGTTTTTGCTGTGGAAAGGAGAGTGGCCCGTTTGGCTCAAAAAGAGTTCCGGGCTGACTTCTCAGCCCTGCTAACAACTGAACGGGACTCCTAAAATGGGTACTTCAAGGTATCAAATTAACCGTGGAACCCTGTTTTATGTAAATGTTTTATCAACCTTCTGTCCGCAGACATGTTTGCCTGTTCTGTGGTTTGCGGAGGCGGCGCCTTTCGGAGAGCGATGGCCGCTGACAGATGGGCTGGGGCAGGGACGCCCAGGCGTGCAGGTCTCTGTCCATCCATCGCGGGCGCTCGTTCCTCACACTGGTGCTTCTGTTTGCAGGAGTGGTGTGTGTGCTTGGTGTGTTCTTGAGCGCACTCATGCGGCACACTCCAGCCCCTCAGGCTGTTTAGGGGGCGACGTTTAATTGGCAATTCCGAGCGTCAAATAAACATGGCCAGTAAATTGTATTTAATAAACCAGCTATTGCAAGTTAGATAAACAAACGTGGCCTTTCGAGCTGTTATGAATCATGTTTGGAGCCGTGTGTCGCAGTTGGTGTTATTAATAAACAGCTGTTGATTAATTACAAGCTGAGAAGAGGGTTCCTTGTGTACCCACCAGAGTCCAGGGGCGCAGTACTCCTGCACCCCAAACTGGACAACCGAGTACTCCTCTCCAGCCCGGACGCTGAGGGTGGCGAGACAGAGTCTACGGCTTACTCCAAGAGGTGAGGTGAGTTAGACATTCAGAATACAGTTTACATGTTATACCAGCCAATACGATCAGCGTCTAGTCTGTGCTTTACTTTATAAGAGACAAGTACCTTAATACACCCAAGAAAAGTATGCTGCACATAAAACTAAAACACCCAGTGAAAACCAGAAGTCTCTATCACCCTCTGGGCCAAAGTTCTGACCCCAAACAGTTCTATAGCGCCTAGACGCCAAGCACTATAAAAACACAGTTAACATGGCATTGTGCAGATCACTTTGCACAGGGTTACTCTTGAAAGCTACAGCAGTGATACCAATGCTTCAAATGTTCCTGGTCCACCCACTGTCCCACCACCCAAAGCACCAGAACTGCCCACCTTTCCTCGGAGAGGACACCGCTCTGGGAGTGCCAGGGGTCTGGGTAGCGGTGCCTGGTGTCTTGGCACGTCACTGGGCAGCTGTAGGAGGGTGATGCCTGCCCCTGATACCCTCAGAAGACACAAAAGAGGTGGGGGCCTGTGCCACAGTCCCCTCTGGTCTCGGTCTGGATATTATAATATCAACACACCCCTCAGGGACAGTGCTACTTGCTACCAGTGCAAGACAAGCGAGGACAAGGCTGGAGGCTACGCAAGTCCCTGGGCAGGGACCAAGGATTCAAATGGTACTTTTGCACCAGCTACAGATGGTAACTAGAGCGCCCAGAGGTCTGCACAGCACATAGATGGCATGCTTCATTGGGGTGGACCTGCACCCAACACCTGTCCATCACTGTGTGTGATTGGAGGCGGGGTCTGTTCCTTTGGGGAGGGGCTGCACCGACACCTGTCCATCATCATGTGTGATTGGAGGCGGGGTCTGTTCCTTTGGGGAGAGGCTGCAGCCAACACCTGTCAATCACTGTGTGGGATTGAAGGCGGGGTCTGTTCCTTTGGGGAGGGGCTGCACCAACACCTGTCCATCCTCATGTGTGATTGAAGGCGGGATCTGTTCCTTTGGGGAGGGGCTGCACCGACACCTGTCACTGCGAGGGATTGGAGACGGGGTCTGTTCCTTTGGGGAGAGGCTGCACCGACACCTGTCCCTCACCGTGTGTGATTGGAGGCAGGGTCTGTTCCTTTGGGGAGGGGCTGCACCGACACCTATCCGTCACCGTGTGTGAATGGAGGCGGGGTCTGTTCCTTTGGGGAGGGGCTGCACCGACACCTATCCGTCACCGTGTGTGATTGGAGGCGGGGTCTGTTCCTTTGGGGAGGGACTGCAGCCGACACCTGTCCATCACTGTGTGTGATTGGAGGCGGGGTCTGTTCCTTTGGGGAGGGGCTGCATTGGAGGCGGGGTCTGTTCTTTTGGGGAGGGGCTGCACCAATACCTGTCCATCCTCATGTGTGATTGGAGGCGGGGTCTTTTCCTTTGTGGAGAGGTTGCAGCTGACACCTGTTCCTCACCGCGAGTGATTGGAGGCGGGGTCTGTTCCTTTGGGGAGGGGCTGCAGCCGACACCTGTCCATCACTGTGTGTGATTGGAGGCGGGGTCTGTTCCTTTGGGGAGGGGCTGCACCAACACCTGTCCATCCTCATGTGTGATTGGAGGCGGGGTCTGTTCCTTTGGGGAGGGGCTGCACCCGACACCTGTCCGTCACCGCGAGTGATTGGAGGCGGGGTCCGTTCCTTCGGGGAGGGGCTGCACCGACACCTGTCCGTCACCGCGAGTGATTGGAGGCGGGGTCTGTTCCTTTGTGGAGAGGTTGCAGCTGACACCTGTCAATCACCGTGTGTGATTGGAGGCGGGGTCTGTTCCTTTGTGGAGAGGTTGCAGCTGACACCTGTCAATCACCGTGTGTGATTGGAGGCGGGGTCTGTTCCTTTGGGGAGAGGCTGCACCGACACCTGTCCGTCACCGCGAGTGATTGGAGGCGGGGTCTGTTCCTTTGGGGAGGGGCTGCAGCCGACACCTGTCCATCACTGTGTGTGATTGGAGGCAGGGTCTCTTCCTTTGGGGAGGGGCTGCACCAACACCTGTCCATCCTCATGTGTGACTGGAGGCGGGGTCTGTTCCTTTGGGGAGGGGCTGCACCCGACACCTGTCCGTCACCTCAAGTGATTGGAGGCGGGGTCTGTTCCTTTGGGGAAGGGCTGCACCAATACCTGTCCATCCTCATGTGTGATTTGAGGCGGGGTCTGTTCCTTTGGGGAGGGGCTGCACCCACACCTGTCACTGCGAGTGATTGGAGGCAGGGTCTGTTCCTTTGGGGAGAGGCTGCAGCCGACACCTGTCCATCACTGTGTGTGATTGGAGGCGGGGTCTGTTCCTTTGGGGAGGGGCCGCACCGACACCTGTCCGTCACCGCGAGTGATTGGAGGCGAGGTCTGTTCCTTTGGGGAGGGGCTGCAGCCGACACCTGTCCATCACTGTGTGTGATTGGAGGCGGGGTCTGTTTCTTTGGTAAGGGGCTGCACCAATACCTCTCCATCCTCATGTGTGATTGGAGGCGGGGTCTGTTCCTTTGGGGAGAGGCTGCACCGACACCTGTCCCTTACCGTGTGTGATTGGAGGCGGGGTCTGTTCCTTTGGGGGGGGGCTGCACCGACACCTGTCCATCACTGTGTGTGATTGGAGGCGGGGTCTGTTCCTTTGGGGAGGGGCTGCAGCTGACACCTGTCACTGCGAGTGATGGGAGGCGGGGTCTGTTCCTTTCGGGAGGGGCTTTACCAACACCTGTCCATCACTGTCTGTGAATGGAGGCGGGGTCTGTTCCTTTGGGGAGGGGCTGCAGCTGACACCTGTCACTGCGAGTGATTGGAGGCGGGGTCTGTTCCTTTGGGGAGAGGCTGCAGCCGACACCTGTCCATCACTGTGTGTGATTGGAGGCGGGGTCTGTTCCTTTCGGGAGGGGCTTTACCAACACCTGTCCATCACTGTGTGTGATTGGAGACGGGGTCCGTTCCTTTGGGGAGGGGCTGCACCTACACCTGTCACTGCGAGTGATTGGAGGCGGGGTCTGTTCCTTTGGGGAGAGGCTGCAGCCGACACCTGTCCATCACTGTGTGTGATTGGAGGCGGGGTCTGTTCCTTTGGGGAGGGGCTGCATCGACACCTGTCCGTCACCGCGAGTAATTGGAGGCGGGGTCTGTTCCTTTGGGGAGGGGCTGCACCTACATCTGTCCGTCACTGCGAGTGATTGGAGGCGGGGTCTGTTCCTTTGGGGAGGGGCTGCACCAATACCTGTCCATCCTCATGTGTGATTAAAGGCGGGGTCTGTTCCTTTGGTGAGAGGCTGCTGCCGACACCTGTCCATCACTGTGTGTGATTGGAGGCGGGGTCTGTTCCTTTGGGGAGGGGCTGCACCCGACCCCTGTCCGTCACCGCAAGTGATTGGAGGCGGGGTCTGTTACTTTGGGGAGGGGCTGCACCAATACCTGTCCATCCTCATGTGTGATTGGAGGCGGGGTCTGTTCCTTTGGGGAGAGGCTGCTGCCGACACCTGTCCATCACTGTGTGTGATTGGAGGCAGGGTCTCTTCCTTTGGGGAGGGGCTGCACCAACACCTGTCCATCCTCATGTGTGACTGGAGGCGGGGTCTGTTCCTTTGGGGAGGGGCTGCACCAACACCTGTCACTGCAAGTGATTGGAGGCGGGGTCTGTTCCTTTGGGGAGGGGCTGCAGCTGACACCTGTCACTGCGAGTGATTGGAGGCGGGGTCTGTTCCTTTCGGGAGGGGCTGCACCGACACCTGTCCATCACTGTGTGTGATTGGAGGCGGGGTCTGTTCCTTTGGGGAGGGGCTTTACCAACACCTGTCCATCACTGTGTGTGATTGGAGGCGGGGTCCGTTCCTTTGGGGAGGGGCTGCACCGACACCTGTCACTGCGAGTGATTGGAGGCGGGGTCTGTTCCTTTCGGGAGGGGCTTTACCAACACCTGTGCATCACTGTGTGTGATTGGAGGCGGGGTCTGTTCCTTTGGGGAGGGGCTGCACCGACACCTGTCACTGCGAGTGATTGGAGGCGGGGTCTGTTCCTTTGGGGAGAGGCTGCAGCCGACACCTGTCCATCACTGTGTGTGATTGGAGGCGGGGTCTGTTCCTTTGGGGAGGGGCTGCACCGACACCTGTCCGTCACCGCGAGTGATTGGAGGCGGGGTCTGTTCCTTTGGGGAGGGGCTGCACCGACACCTGTCCATCCTCATGTGTGATTGGAGGCGGGGTCTGTTCCTTTGGGGAGGGGCTGCACCGACACCTGTCCATTACTGTGTGTGATTGGAGGCGGGGTCTGTTCCTTTGGGGAGGGGCTGCAGCTGACACCTGTCACTGCGAGTGATTGGAGGCGGGGTCTGTTCCTTTCGGGAGGAGTTTTACCAACACCTGTCCATCACTGTGTGTGATTGGAGGCGGGGTCTGTTCCTTTGGGGAGGGGCTGCACCGACACCTGTCCATCACTGTGTGTGATTGGAGGCGGGGTCCGTTCCTTTGGGGAGGGGCTGCACCGACACCTGTCACTGCGAGTGATTGGAGGCGGGGTCCGTTCCTTTGGGGAGGGGCTGCACCGACACCTGTCACTGCGAGTGATTGGAGGCGGGGTCTGTTCCTTTGGGGAGAGGCTGCAGCCGACACCTGTCCATCACTGTGTGTGATTGGAGGCGGGGTCTGTTCCTTTGGGGAGGGGCTGCACCGACACCTGTCCATCCTCATGTGTGATTAGAGGCGGGGTCTGTTCCTTTGGGGAGGGGCTGCAGCTGACACCTGTCACTGCGAGTGATTGCAGGCGGGGTCTGTTCCTTTCCGGAGGAGTTTTACCAACACCTGTCCATCACTGTGTGTGATTGGAGGCAGGGTCTGTTCCTTTGGGGAGGGGCTGCAGCTGACACCTGTCACTGTGAGTGATTGGAGGCGGGGTCCGTTCCTTTGGGGAGGGGCTGCACCGACACCTGTCACTGCAAGTGATTGAAGGCGGGGTCTGTTCCTTTCGGGAGGGGCTCTACCAACACCTGTGCATCACTGTGTGTGATTGGAGGCAGGGTCTGTTCCTTTGGGGAGGGGCTGCAGCTGACACCTGTCACTGCGAGTGATTGGAGGTGGGGTCTGTTCCTTTGGGGAGAGGCTGCAGCCGACACCTGTCCATCACTGTGTGTGATTGGAGGCGGGGTCTGTTCCTTTGGGGAGGGGCTGCACCGACACCTGCCCGTCACCGCGAGTGATTGGAGGCGGGGTCTGTTCCTTTGGGGAGGGGCTGCACCGACACCTGTCCATCCTCATGTGTGATTAGAGGCGGGGTCTGTTCCTTTGGGGAGGGGCTGCACCGACACCTGTCCATCACTGTGTGTGATTGGAGGCGGGGTCTGTTCCTTTGGGGAGGGGCTGCAGCTGACACCTGTCACTGCGAGTGATTGGAGGCGGGGTCTGTTCCTTTCGGGAGGAGTTTTACCAACACCTGTCCATCACTAGTGGAGAAGTGTGGCTCAGGGGTTAGAGGCGGCAGACCTGGAGCTTGAGTTCGGCCCTGGACCAGGGTTCAATTCCCCGCCTCAGCGGGTCCTGGGCTCAAAATTCCACGGACTCGATAATTCTCGCTCCGGTGCCTTCTCGACTCACGGGTTCACACTCTGCGACTCTGGACAATAGCTTGCTTAATCTCCACAATGGCCCCTCGCGGTGGGATGCCTGGCTTTCACCTTGTGGATACCCTGCCAGGGTTATCTCACAGGGGAATACCAGGACGGGTTCCCTAAGCAAGCGCGGAGATGCCCCAGGGTAAGTTGTGCGCTATATAAGTTTCATTCATTTCATTTCACTGTGTGTGATTGGAGGCGGGGTCTGTTCCTTTGGGGAGGGGCTGCACCGACACCTGTCCATCACTGTGTGTGATTGGAGGCGGGGTCCGTTCCTTTGGGGAGGGGCTGCACCGACACCTGTCACTGCGAGTGATTTGAGGCGGGGTCCAGTCCTATGGGGAGGGGCTGCACCGACACCTGTCACTGTGTGTGATTGGAGGCGGGGTCTGTTCCTTTTGGGAGGGGCTGCAGCTGACACCTGTCACTGCGAGTGATTGGAGGCGGGGTCTGTTCCTTTCCGGAGGAGTTTTACCAACACCTGTCCATCACTGTGTGTGATTGGAGGCGGGGTCTGTTCCTTTGGGGAGGGGCTGCAGCTGACACCTGTCACTGCGAGTGATTGGAGGCGGGGTCTGTTCCTTTCGGGAGGGGCTGTACCCGACACCTGTCCCTCACCGTGTGTGATTGGAGGCGGGGTCTGTTCCTTTGGGGAGAGGCTGCAGCTGACACCTGTCTGTCACTGTGAGTGATTGGAGGCGGGGTCTGTTCCTTTGGGGAGGGGCTGCACCCGACACCTGTCCCTCACCGTGTGTGATTGGAGGCGGGGTCTGTTCCTTTGTGGAGGGGCTGCACCTACATCTGTCCGTCACTGCGAGTGATTGGAGGCGGGGTCTGTTCCTTTGGGGAGGGGCTGCATCCGACACCTGTCCCTCACCGTGTGTGATTGGAGGCGGGGTCTGTTCCTTTGTGGAGCGGCCGCACCGACACCTGTCCGTCTCTGCGTGTGATTGGAGGCGGGTCCTGTTCCTTTGTGGAGAGGTTGCAGCTGACACCTGTCAATCACCGTGTGTGATTGGAGGCGGGGTCTGTTCCTTTGGGGAAGGGCTGCACCCGACACCTGTCCCTCACCGTGTGTGATCGGAGGCGGGGTCTGTTCCTTTGGGGAGGGGCTGCAGCTGACACCTGTCTGTCACTGTGAGTGATTGGAGGCGGGGTCTGTTCCTTTGTGGAGGGGCCGCACCGACACCTGTCCGTCTCTGCGTGTGATTGGAGGCGGGTCCTGTTCCTTTGTGGAGAGGTTGCAGCTGACACCTGTCAATCACCGTGTGTGATTGGAGGCGGGGTCTGTTCCTTTGGGGAGAGGCTGCAGCTGACACCTGTCTGTCACTGTGAGTGATTGGAGGCGGGGTCTGTTCCTTTGGGGAGAGGCTGCAAGCTGACACCTGTCAATCACCGTGCGTGATTGGAGGCGGGGTCTGTTCCTTTGGGGAGAGGCTGCAGCTGACACCTGTCTGTCACTGTGAGTGATTGGAGGCGAGGTCTGTTCCTTTGGGTAGGGGCCGCACCGACATCTGTCCCTCACCGTGTGTGATTAGAGGCGGGGTCTGTTCCTTTGGGGAGAGGCTGCAGCTGACACCTGTCTGTCACTGTGAGTTATTGGAGGCGGGGTCTGTTCCTTACGGGAGAGGCTGCAGCTGACACTTGTCAATCACTGGGTGTGATTGGAGGCGGGGTCTGTTCCTTTCGGGAGGGACAGCACCCGACAATCACTGTGAATGATTTGATTGGAGGCAGGGCACTCTGCTAGGTGACGCATAAATGGACTTCTTGACCCGACCGTGGCTTGCGTGGGCCCCTCCAGGGAGCTGCGTGTCTGATCACCAGCCTGGTCTTCAGGTGATACTGTTCCTCAAGTTCCTGTTCTTTGCCACGTGTCGATCCTTCACGACCCTGGCATCTGTCATTTTAAGGACCAGCTAGAACCTGCTGTAGCTGCCTGCCAGAGCTCATACCATCACCAACACAGCTTTAAACACCGAAGCCTCCTCTGTACGGCTGTATGATACGTCATCAGTCGTGTTATTCTGCTTCATAGATAGTTCATTGCAGTGCATGTACAGTGAAGCGTGCCATCTAGTTACACTGGACTTGTATTTCTGTTATATCTAGTTTTCTCTAATTTTCTTCAAACAAACCATCTGTATTTTTTGTTGTTATGAATCTTTTTATTGAAATCAAGGCATGATCAATGACGCGCTCACGGTGCACATACAATGGCAATCCTGTTATATTACAAATGCTTTTGA
Source organism: Lissotriton vulgaris (assembly GCF_964263255.1). Classification (NCBI taxonomy): domain Eukaryota; kingdom Metazoa; phylum Chordata; class Amphibia; order Caudata; family Salamandridae; genus Lissotriton; species Lissotriton vulgaris. The sequence continues at coordinate 1,563,011,543 of NC_141696.1, forward strand.
AGACTTAGTGGTCACATACAACACTGTCAGTCCCCATTTAGACATATTCAGGTCCCGTTTATAACATCATCCTTCAATCTTGGAGGTTCACATATGTTCCCTCTGTGGGTGTTCCATTGTCCCCAGGCCTGCGTCCATTTATTCGGGCACCCCCTGGCTTCATATATGGACTTTTCCGTGACCATACACCAGTGCATATCTCTACCCCAGTCTTCAATGCACGGTGGGCTCTGACCCCTCCACATTCTTGCAATATTCCGTTTTGCCACCATCGGCCCCAAGGTGACCCAAGTCCGCTCCCTGGAGTTTAGGTGTGTAGGCCTCCAAATGTTTAGGAGGGCCAGTTTAATGTTGCAGTCTATCTGCTGCCCCAACACTTCCTCCATGAGGTTAGCTACTGCCTCCCAATGCCTCTGGATGGTTGTGCATTCCCAAAGTGTGTGAACAAAGGTTCCCTCCTGCCCACGCCGCCTTATTCAATAGCCATCTAACCCATATCCCATACGGACCAACAGTGACCCAGACAGATAGATCCTATAGAGAATTTTCAGCTACACCAGGCGCAGCCTGGAAGATATACCCACCTCCCAGGGAGATGCCACCACTGCCAACCATTCACCATCATCTAATCCCGCAACATTGTGCTCCCACCTAGCCCTCAGATGAGTCAGGGGATCTGCCATGTGGTTGACCAGTTTTTTGTAAATGAGTGATATGGCCGTCTGTGAGCAGGGACTGGTCGTCGGGGTGTGTACGCCGGTGAGCAGGGACTAGTCGTCGAGGTGTGGACGTCGTGGGCAGGGACTGGTCGTTAGGGTGTGTATGTCGGTGAGCAGGTACTGGTCGTCGAGGTGTGTACGTCGTGAGCAGGGACTGGTCGTCGGGGTGTGTATGTTGGTGTGCAGGGACTGGTCGTCGAGGTGTGTACGTCGTGAGCAGGGACAGGGCGTCGAGGTGTGTATGTCGGTGAGCAGGGACTGGTCGTCGGGGTGTATATGCCGGTGAGCAGGGACTGGTCGTCGAGGTGTGGACGTCGTGAGCAGGACTGGTCGTCAGGGTGTGTATGTCGGTGAGCAGGTACTGGTCGTCGAGGTGTGTACATCGTGAGCAGGGACTGGTCGTCGGGGTGTGTATGTTGGTGAGCAGGGACTGGTCGTCGAGGTGTGTACGTCGTGAGCAGGGACTGGTCGTCGAGGTGTGTACGTCGTGAGCAGGGACTGGGCGTCGAGGTGTGTATGTCGGTGAGCAGGGACTGGTCGTCGGGGTGTGTATGTCGGTGAGCAGGGACTGGTCGTCGGGGTGTGTATGTCGGTGAGCAGGGACTGGCCGTCGGGGTGTGTACGTCGTGAGCAGGGACTGGGCGTCTAGGTGTGTACGTCGTGAGCAGGGACTGGGCGTCGAGGTGTGTACGTCGTGAGCAGGGACTGGTCGTCGAGGTGTGTACGTCGTGAGCAGGGACCTGTCGTCGAGGTGTGTACGTCGTGAGCAGGGACTGGTTGTTGAGATGTGTACGCCGGTGAGCAGGGACTGGTCGTCGAGGTGTGTACGCCGGTGAGCAGGGACTGGTCGTCCAGGTGTGTACGTCTTGAGCAGGGACTGGTCGTCGAGATGTGTACGTCTTGAGCAGGGACTGGTCGTCGAGATGTGTACGCCGGTGAGCAGGGACTGGTCGTCAGGGTGTGTACGTCGTGAGCAGGGACAGGTCGTCGAGATGTGTACGCCGGTGAGCAGGGACTGGTCGTCAGGGTGTGTACGTCGTGAGCAGGGACAGGTCGTCGAGATGTGTACGCCGGTGAGCAGGGACTGGTCGTCAGGGTGTGTACGTCGTGAGCAGGGACAGGTCGTCGAGGTTTGTATGTCAGTGAGCAGGGACTGGTTGTCGAGGTGTGTATGTTGGTGAGCAGGGACTGGTCGTCGAGGTGTGTATGTCGGTGAGCAGGGATTGGTGGTCGGGGTCAGTGAGCAGGAATCGCGTGTCCAAGCACAAGGGAAGGCCAAGTGGAGGGAACTCATGGTCTTCTGAACCCCTGACCATCGGGGCGGCTGGTGTTGCAGCCCTCACTATAATGTTCTGAGGAGTCCTGTGAAACCTTCACCGTGAGGGCCGTATGGGTCTTGTTTATCCTCAACCTTGAGGGCATACGGGGTCGTGTACACCTTTCAGTGTGAGGGCCCTGTGGGTCTTCTAAATCCCCCACTGTAATGACCTAAGAGGTCTTTTCAAGCCCATCCCATGAGGTATGTTTCAAATTTTAAATGTGTTAAAACTCACCTCGAGGGTCCCCGGTATCCTGTGAAACCTTGATTTTGAGGGCACAATGAGTCTTGTATAACCTGAACCTCGAAGACAGGTCCTATAAAGCCCTCACCATGAGGGCCTTATGCGTCTTGTATAACCTTCACCCTGAGGGCTAGAGGGGTCTTATGGAACTTTCAACACGAGGGTCCTGTGGCTCTTTTAAACCCTCATTGTGAGTGCGCTTACAAATACAGAATGATGCAGCCACATCATTGTGGTTTTTTTTTTACAGCATAGGCTCAACGCAGTAGCGTAGTCAACAAGCCAGCAAGGCTTGTTGCCCCTCTCTGGGTCGCCCCTGGCTTCTGATAGCAGGTCCCGGTGAGTCTGTGGGTCCCTCCGACCTCCAGTTAGCCCCTGCGCTTCCATTGGTCCTGTCAACATGCCCTGGTCTCGCCAGCTCCCTATAGTATAATCAGGCTGCTCATTGGGCCCTCTTCCCCGTCATTAGACCCTCTGCCCCCTCATTAGAACTTCTGCTTCCTCATTAGACCCTCTGCCCCCTCATTGGACCCTCTGCCCCCTCATTGGACCCTCTGCCCCCTCATTGGACCCTCTGCCCCCTTATTAGACCCTCTGCCCCCTCATTAGACCCTCTGCCCCCTCATTAGACCATCTGCCCCCTCATTGGACCCTCTGCCCCCTCATTGGACCCTCTGCCCCCTCATTAGACCCTCTGCCCCCTCATTAGACCCTCTGCCCCCTCATTAGACCCTCTGCCCCCTCATTAGACCCTCTGCCCCCTCATTAGACCCTCTGCCCCCTCATTAGACCCTCTGCCCCCTCATTAGACCCTCTGCCCCCTCATTAGACCCTCTGCCCCCTCATAAGAACCTCTGCCCCCTCATTAGATCCTCTGCCCCCTCATTAGACCCTCTGCCCCCTCATTAGACCCTCTGCCCCCTCATTAGACCCTCTGCCCCCTCATTAGACCCTCTGCCCCCTCATTAGACCCTCTGCCCCCTCATTAGACCCTCTGCCCCCTCATAAGAACCTCTGCCCCCTCATTAGACCCTCTGCCCCCTCGTAGTGGGAGGTGTGGTGCCGCGGCCAGGACGACTAACGCTGGAATCTGGGGCTCACGGTTCGATCCCCGGCGGCAGATTAGCCCAGCACCATGTGACTCTGGGCAATAGCTTGCTCAATTTTCCCAACGGCCCCCAGCACCTAGAGACCCTTACGGGTGATTTGCGTTTTACAAATGTGGATTAATATGTTAGGCCCCCTGCCCCCTCATTGGCTGTTCATCCCCTCATTGGTCCCTCTGCCTCTTCCGATAGTTCCTCTGCCCCCTTTGTTGGTCCCTCTGCCCCTTCTATTTTCTCTCTGTTCCCTCCGTTGATCCCTCTCCTCCCTCTGATGGTCCCCCTGTTCCCTCTATGGGTCCCTCCGTTGGTCCCTCTACCCCTTCCGTTGGTCCCTCTGCCCCTTCCGTTGGTCCCTCTGCCCCTTCCGTTGGTCCCTCTGCCCCTTCCGTTGGTCCCTCTGCCCCTTCCGTTGGTCCCTCTGCCCCTTCCGTTGGTCCCTCTGCCCCTTCCGTTGGTCCCTCTGCCCCTTCCGTTGGTCCTTCTGTCCACTCCGTTGGTCCCTCTGCCCATTCCGTTGGTCCCTCTGCCCCTTCCGTTGGTCCCTCTGTCCCCTCTACTGGTCCCTCTGTCCCCTCTATTGGTCCCTCTGCTCCCTCTGTTGGTCCCTCTGCTCCCTCTGTTGGTCCCTCTGCCACCTCTGTTAGTCCCTCTGCCCCCTCTGTTGGTCCCTCTGCCCCTTCTGTTGGTCCCTCTGCCCCTTCTGCTGGTCCCACTGCCCCCTCTGTTGGTCCCTCTGCCCCCTCTGTTGGTCCCTCTGCCCCCTCTGTTGGTCCCTCTGCCCCCTCTGTTGGTCCCTCTGCCCCCTCTGTTGGTCCCTCTGCCCCCTCTGTTGGTCCCTTTACTCCTTCTGTTGGTCCCTTTACCCCTTCTGTTGGTCCCTCTGCCCCTTCTGTTGGTCCCTCTGCCCCTTCTGTTGGTCCCTCTGCCCCCTCTGTTGGTCCCTCTGCCCCCTCTGTTGGTCCCTCTGCCCCCTCTGTTGGTCCCTCTGCCCCCTGTGTTGGTCCCTCTGCCCCCTGTGTTGGTCCCTCTGCCCCCTGTGTTGGTCCCTCTGCCCCCTGTGTTGGTCCCTCTGCCCCCTCTGTTGGTCCCTCTACCCCCTCCGTTGGTCCCTCTGCCCCCTCCGTTGGTCCCTCTGCCCCCTCCGTTGGTCCTTCTGCCCCCTCCGTTGGTCCTTCTGCCCCCTCCGTTGGTCCTTCTGCCCCCTCCGTTGGTCCTTCTGCCCCCTCCGTTGGTCCCTCTGCCCCCTCCGTTGGTCCCTCTGCCCCCTCCGTTGGTCCCTCTGCCCCCTCCGTTGGTCCCTCTGCTGGTCCCTCTGCCCCCTCTGTTAGTCCCGCTGCCCCTTCCGTCTGTCCCTCTGCCACTTCCGTTGGTCCCTCTGCCCCTTCCGTTGGTCCCTCTGCCCCTTCCGTTGGTCCCGCTGCCCCTTCCGTTGGTCCCTCTGCCCCCTCTGTTGGTCCCTCTGCCCCCTCTGTTGGTCCCTCTGCCCCCTCTGTTGGTCCCTCTGCCCCCTCTGTTAGTCTCTCTGCCCCCTCTGTTGGTCCCTCTGCCCCCTCTGTTGGTCCCTCTGCCCCCTCTGTTGGTCCCTCTGCCCCCTCTGTTGGTCCCTCTGCCCCCTCTGTTGGTCCCTCTGCCCCCTCTGTTAGTCTCTCTGCCCCCTCTGTTGGTCCCTCTGCCCCCTCTGTTGGTCCCTCTGCCCCCTCTGTTGGTCCCTCTGCCCCCTCTGTTGGTCCCTCTGCCCCCTCTGTTGGTCCCTCTGCCCCCTCTGTTGGTCCCTCTGCCCCCTCTGTTGGTCCCTCTGCCCCCTCTGTTGGTCCCTCTGCCCCCTCTGTTGGTCCCTCTGCCCCCTCCGTTGGTCCCTCTGCCCCCTCCGTTGGTCCCTCTGCCCCCTCCGTTGGTCCCTCTGCCCCCTCCGTTGGTCCCTCTGCCCCCTCTGTTGGTCCCTCTGCCCCCTCTGTTGGTCCCTCTGCCCCCTCTGTTGGCCCCTTTACTCCTTCTGTTGGTCCCTTTACTCCTTCTGTTGGTCCCTTTACCCCTTCTGTTGGTCCCTCTGCCCCTTCTGTTGGTCCCTCTGCCCCCTCTGTTGGTCCCTCTGCCCCCTCTGTTGGTCCCTCTGCCCCCTCTGTTGGTTCCTCTGCCCCCTCTGTTGGTCCCTCTGCCCCCTCCGTTGGTCCCTCTGCCCCCTCTGTTGGTCCCTCTGCCCCCTCTGTTGGTCCCTCTGCCCCCTCCGTTGGTCCCTCTGCCCCCTCCGTTGGTCCCTCTGCCCCCTCCGTTGGTCCCTCTGCCCCCTCCGTTGGTCCCTCTGCCCCCTCCGTTGGTCCCTCTACCCCCTCTGTTGGTCCCTCTACCCCCTCTGTTGGTCCCTCTGCCCCCTCTGTTGGTCCCTCTGCCCCCTCTGTTGGTCCCTCTACCCCCTCTGTTGGTCCCTGTACCCCCTCTGTTGGTCCCTCTGCCCCCTCCGTTGGTCCCTCTGCCCCCTCCGTTGGTCCCTCTGCCCCCTCTGTTGGTCCCTCTGCCCCCTTAGTTGGTCCCTCTGCCCCCTTAGTTGGTCCCTCTGCCCCCACCGTTGGTCCCTCTGCTCCCTCTGTTGGTCCCTCTGCCACCTCAGTGGCCCATGTGTCCCCTCTGTTGTTCCCTCTACCCCCCCACCCCCCTGTTGGTCCCTCTACCCCCTTCATTGGTCCATATTCCCCCTTAGTGGTTCTTCTGTCCCCTCTGTTGGTCCATCTGTCCCCTCTGTTGGTCCATCTGTCCCCTCTGTTGGTCCATCTGTCCCCTCTGTTGGTCCATCTGTCCCCTTCATTGGTCCATCTGCTCCCTCTGTTGGTCCCTCTGCCACCTCAGTGGCCCATGTTTCCCCTCTGTTGTTCCCTCTACCCCCCTACCCCCCTGTTGGTCCCTCTACCCCCTTCATTGGTCCATATTCCCCCTTAGTGGTTCTTCTGTCCCCTCTGTTGATCCATCTGTCCCCTCTGTTGATCCATCTGTCCCCTCTGTTGATCCATCTGTCCCCTCTGTTGATCCATCTGTCCCCTCTGTTGATCCATCTGTCCCCTCTGTTGATCCATCTGTCCCCTCTGTTGGTCCATCTGTCCCCTCTGTTGGTCCATCTGCCCCCTTCATTGGTCCCTCTACCCCCTTCATTGGTCCATCTGTCCCCTCTGTTGGTCCATCTGTCCCCTCTGTTGGTCCATCTGTCCCCTGAGTGGCCCATCTGTCCCCTCTGTTGATCCATCTGTCCCCTCTGTTGATCCATCTGTCCCCTCTGTTGATCCATCTGTCCCCTCTGTTGATCCATCTGTCCCCTCTGTTGATCCATCTGTCCCCTCTGTTGATCCATCTGTCCCCTCTGTTGATCCATCTGTCCCCTCTGTTGATCCATCTTTCCCCTCTATTGATCCATCTTTCCCCTCTGTTGATCCATCTGTCCCCTCTGTTGATCCATCTGTCCCCTCTGTTGATCCATCTGTCCCCTCCGTGGCCCTTCTGTCCCCTCTGTTGGTCCCTCTACCGCCTTCATTGGTCCATCTGCCCCCTCTGTTGGTCCATCTGTCCCCTCTGTTGGTCCATCTGTCCTCTCTGTTGGTCCATCTGTCCTCTCTGTTGGTCCATCTGTCCCCTCTGTTGGTCCATCTACCCCCTCTGTTGGTCCCTCTACCCCCTCTGTTGGTCCCTCTACCCCCTCTGTTGGTCCATCTGTCCCCTCTGTTGGTCCATCTGTCCCCTCTGTTGGTCCATCTGTCCCCTCTGTTGGTCCATCTGTCCCCTCTGTTGGTCCATCTGTCCCCTCTGTTGGTCCATCTGTCCCCTCTGTTGGTCCATCTGTCCCCTCTGTTGGTCCATCTGTCCCCTCTGTTGGTCCATCTGTCCCCTCTGTTGGTCCATCTGTCCCCTCTGTTGGTCCATCTGTCCCCTCTGTTGGTCCATCTGTCCCCTCTGTTGGTCCATCTGTCCCCTGAGTGGCCCATCTGTCCCCTCTGTTGATCCATCTGTCCCCTCTGTTGATCCATCTGTCCCCTCTGTTGATCCATCTGTCCCCTCTGTTGATCCATCTGTCCCCTCTGTTGATCCATCTGTCCCCTCTGTTGATCCATCTTTCCCCTCTGTTGATCCATCTTTCCCCTCTGTTGATCCATCTTTCCCCTCTGTTGATCCATCTTTCCCCTCTGTTGATCCATCTGTCCCCTCTGTTGATCCATCTGTCCCCTCTGTTGATCCATCTGTCCCCTCCGTGGCCCTTCTGTCCCCTCTGTTGGTCCCTCTACCGCCTTCATTGGTCCATCTGCCCCCTCTGTTGGTCCATCTGTCCTCTCTGTTGGTCCATCTGTCCCCTCTGTTGGTCCATCTGTCCCCTCTGTTGGTCCATCTGTCCCCTCTGTTGGTCCATCTGTCCCCTCTGTTGGTCCATCTGTCCCCTCTGTTGGTCCATCTGTCCCCTCTGTTGGTCCATCTGTCCCCTCTGTTGGTCCATCTGTCCCCTCTGTTGGTCCATCTGTCCCCTCTGTTGGTCCATCTGTCCCCTGAGTGGCCCATCTGTCCCCTCTGTTGATCCATCTGTCCCCTCTGTTGATCCATCTGTCCCCTCTGTTGATCCATCTGTCCCCTCCGTGGCCCTTCTGTCCCCTCTGTTGGTCCCTCTACCACCTTCATTGGTCCATCTGCCCCCTCAGTGGTCCTTCTGTCTCCTCTGTTGGTCCATCTGTCCCCTCTGTTGGTCCATCTGTCCCCTCTGTTGGTCCATCTGTCCCCTGAGTGGCCCATCTGTCCCCTCTGTTGATCCATCTGTCCCCTCTGTTGATCCATCTGTCCCCTCCGTGGCCCTTCTGTCCCCTCTGTTGGTCCCTCTACCACCTTCATTGGTCCATCTGCCCCCTCAGTGGTCCTTCTGTCTCCTCTGTTGGTCCATCTGTCCCCTGAGTGGTCCTTCTATCCCCTCTGTTGATCCATCTGTCCCCTCACTGGCCTTCTGTTGGTCCCTCTACCCCCTTCATTGGTCCATCTGGCCCGTCAGTGGCCCTTCTGTCCCCTTCTTTGGTGCTCTCTGCTGTCCTGGCCCTTCTGCTCTCTCCTTTGTCCTGTCCGAAGTCCTATGCCCCTCCGGCCCCTTTATAGCCCCCCCCCCCAAACTCCATAGGTCTCTCTGCGCCCTCCATTGATGCTGTCCACAGGCTCTTGTCTGTTTTAGCTCCTCGTTGGAGAAGGCACCTGGCCACTAGGTCCTGTAGGGATGGTGGTCAGCCTGTTGCAACACTACCCTCTGTGTGCCACTACCTTAGCTCCTCGTTGCAGGGTGCTGCAGCACTTGGGGGCCTTAACTTATCACAACATTATCGTGCTTCCAAGGGCAGCACTAGTGATTGTTGTGGATTGTGCTGGGCCTGTTGCAGCCCTAGGCGCTATGTGTCACTTCAGTGAGCACTACCTTAGCTCCTCGTTGCAGGGTGGTGCTCAGCATGTCGCAGCACTTGAACCATCTGGGTCCCTTAAGGGAACCATATCGTAGGCTAGCGCCTCGTTACAGTTCGGTGCTCGGCCTGCTGCAGCACTAGCCCCTGTGTGTCAGCTCTTCTGCTTCTCCACACTCAGTGATGAGGAACGAAGGCCTTGGATGTAAAGTGAACCACTCCCCAGTGTCTGTGGTGACTGATGAACACACTTGTCTTGTCTCCTTCCCTGCAGATGATGAAGCACGCCTGGGACAACTACAGGCAGTACGGCTGGGGCCACAACGAGCTGAAGCCCATCGCCAGGAAGGGCCATTCCACCAACATCTTCGGTAGGTGCTCACTCTCCCATGATGACCGGTCCTCAGGGGGCAGCCATGGACCTCACTCACTCACTCATGCTACTGATTACTGCTGTACTCTCCTGACATGACTGTGTTAGGAATGCTATTGGCTACTGTCAGTCACGTGGTGTGACACTGGTCCTCGGATTAGTCTACCACAGAATGCATATGTTCGAGGCATGTGTGCGGCAGATACACATGCTTTGCATACTCCTGCCATCTAGTGTTTGGCCTGGATGTCTGTAAGTTGTTTTTCTTCAACAAAGTCTTTCCTAGTCATGAGGTAAGGTGACTCCTCTTTTTGGTGATAGTGGGCATGGTCATCGACTCCATTGTTAGATTGTTTATTCCGCCATTGGGTTCGGACGTGTATTGCTGCGCTCTGGTTCGGAACCGTTCTTCTGTTCCCCTCGACGTGCAATCCTCTCTACCCTCGACGGTATTGTTTTTTTGTACGCTTTTCCCATCTCTCTGCGTATCGTTTCGGTCGACAGAATCTACTTTTCTATCGGAAATCTTCGTAGATGGCCTTGGGGCCTAACCGCGTTGTGTCAGCTCTCCGTCAATGGAATAGACAATGTTCAAATTCTGCCCTCGGTGCCACCCGAAATATCAGCGCACTGACTCACACAAAGTGTATAACTTGTGCTTGTCTCCAGATCACAAAGAAGAAAACTGTGACGTGTTTCGATCGAATAAAACTCTTCGCTATCGTCACGCTCGACGTCAGGAGATACAGCATCACAGCATCGAAGATATGCCAGATATGTTTGGTGAAGAATCCGGTCAAGAAGATGTTGGTGCATCTGCGGCAGAGGAGGAAGAAGCCTTCTCAGTGCAGGACTCCGACTCGGAGCACGAGATAGACCTCGACACCGAAGAACTGCTGCAGGGACAAGGTGACGTGAGTATGGAAGGCCACGTGCCCCACCAACTCACCCACAAAAAACATAAGGATTCGGCACCACCTCTGCCTTCTGGCCAAGGTCAGCACCGAGATGCCGTTTCCGACACCTCGCCTTCAGGCTCAGCTCCGAAACACCCAGTCAAGCCTTTCTCCTCGGTACCAAATCGGCAAAAATCCATGTCGGAACCAAAGCCTTCCGGTTCCAAACACAAATCCGGCTCAGAGCCAAAGCTCTTACCGAAAATGAAATAGCCTTTGGAGCCGAAATCTTCCGTACCGAAAGGCCAGCCCATGCCGGTGCCAAAACTAAAGGATGCCCCTTTGGATCTGGATCTACACATTGTTCCACTGAAAAAAGATTCTAAACAAAAGAGACTGTATATCAACCCTGAAACAGGCCGTAGTCATACTAAACTTCCTCAGAAACACAAGCTTCCTGATGAGGACATTCATTTTAAGATTCCTTTAAAAAGGAAGACTGTTGCTACCAGTCCTCTTCGTCCACCACAAGGGCATGATGTGACACGCTGAGGACATTTTTAAGGACCCTGTGTGTGCACGCATCTTGACTCCTAGAGTTGACAAAAAGTATAAAGCCTCCCCGACAGATCCAGTATTTATCTTAGGCCAGCTGCCACTAGATTCTCTCGTAGTGTCTAATGCTCGTAAGCGAGCTAACTCCCAAACATCAGGGGACGCTCCTCCACCAGATAAAGAGTCCAAGTTAACAGACTCTTCTTGCAAGCGCATAGCTGCTCAAGCTGCCAATCAATGGGGCATTGAAAATACCTAGGGACTTTTAATCAGGTATGACAGAGCACAATGGGATGAAAATGGAGCAATTGCTTCAATCTCTCCCAAGTGAGCATAAAACAAGACCACAAGATTTGGTAAATGAGGGAAAACAAATTTCCATCTCTTCCATAAGGTGCGCCCTAGATGCTGCTGACACTTCCGCTGGAATGGTCAACACTAGCATTTTACTTAGGAAACACATGTGGTTAAGGATCTCTGGGTTTATACCTGAGGTCCAACAATTCATTCTAAACACGCCGTTTGATAAGAAACATGTTCTTTGCCCAGAGGTTGATCCGGCACTAGAAAAAATTAAAAAGGACACTGAAGTGGCCAAATCCATGGGAGCCATCCAGTCTCCTTGGAACAGAGGCTCCTTTTTTTGCTCCTTTTACTGAGCGGGGTCCAAGACCACCCCTCGTGGGCCTCTGTCAGCTCTGTCCCCCCCTCAGTTTCTCACGGGCCCTGCTCTGTCCCCCCTCATGTGGGCCTCTCTCAGCTCAGTCCCCCCTCATTACTCTTGGGGCTCTGTCCCCCCTCATTACTTGTGGGCCTCTGTCAGCTCTGTCCCCTCTCAGTTACTAGTGGGCCTCTGGCAGCTCTGTCCTCCTCAGTTACTCTTGGGCCTTTGTCTACTCTGTCCCCCCTCAGTTACTCTTGGGCCTTTGTCTGCTCTGTCCCCCTCAGTTACTCTTGGGCCTTTGTCTGCTCTGTCCCCACTCAGCTACTCGTGGGCCTCTGGCTGCCCTGTCCCCCTCAGCTACTCGTGGGCCTCTCGCTGCTCTGTCCCCCCTCAGTTACTCGTGGGCCTCAGTCTTCTCTGTCCCCCCTCAGTTACGCTTGGACCTCTGTCCCCCCTCAGTTACTCATGGGCCCTGCTTTGTCCACCCCCCTCAGTTACATGTGCGCCTCTGGCAGCTCTGTCCCCCCTCAGATACTCGTGGGCCTCTTTCCTCCCTCAGTTACTCTTGGGCCTCTGGCTGCTAGGTCCCGCCTCAGTTACTCATGTGTCTCTGGCTCTGTCCCCCCTCAGTTACACGTGGGCCTGTCTGCTCTGTCCCCCCTCAGTTACTCTTGGGCCTCTAGCTGCTCTGTCCCCCCTCAGTTACTCTTTGGCCTTTGTCTGCTCTGTCCCTCCTCAGTTACTGGTGGGCCTCTGTTAGCTCTGTCCCCTCTGAGCTGCTTGTGGGCCTCTGGCTGCGCTATCCCCTCTCAGTTACTTGTGGGCCTCTGGCTGCTCTGTCCTCCCTCAGATACTCGTGGGCCTCTGGAAGCTCTGTCCCCACTCAGATACTCGTGGGCCTCTGGCTGCTCTGTCCTCCCTCAGATACTCGTGGGCCTCTGGAAGCTCTGTCCCCACTCAGATACTCGTGGGCCTCTGGCAGCTCTGTCCCCTCTCAGATACTCGTGGGCCTCTGGCAGCTCTGTCCCCCCTCAGATACTCGTGGGCCTCTGGCAGCTCTGTCCCCCCTCAGATACTCGTGGGCCTCTGGCAGCTCTGTCCCCCCTCAGATACTCGTGGGCCTCTGGCAGCTCTGTCCCCCCTCAGATACTCGTGGGCCTCTGGCAGCTCTGTCCCCCCTCAGATACTCGTGGGCCTCTGGCAGCTCTGTCCCCCCTCAGTTACTCTTGGGCCTCTGTCTGCTCTGTCCCCCCTCAGATACTCGTGGGCCTCTGGCAGCTCTGTCCCGCCTCAGATACTCGTGGGCCTCTGGCAGCTCTGTCCCCTCTCAGATACTCGTGGGCCTCTGGCAGCTCTGTCCCCCCTCAGATACTTGTGGGCCTCTGGCAGCTCTGTCCCTTCTCAGATACTCGTGGGCCTCTGTCCCCCCTAAGTTACTCTTGGGTCTCTGTCTGCTCTCTCTCCTCAGTTAAACATTGGGCCTCTGGAAACTCTGTCCCTTCTCAGGTACCCTTGGGCCTCTCTCTGCTCTGTCTCCTCTCAGTCACTCTTGGGTTTTTGTCTGCTCTGTCCCCCCTCAGTTTCTCTTGTGCCTCTGTCTGCTCTGTCCCCCCTCAGGTACTTGTGGGCCTCTGTCTGCTCTGGACCCTCTCAGTAGGGTGACCAGAATTTTAAAGCCAAAAACCGGGACATTTCACAAAAATAGAAGGACTACAATTTTACTTAAAGCGATGAGCGCGCTCCTCAGCAGAGAGTTACAGAACAGCCAGTAAGAACAGACATAAAATGCAATTTTAAAACCCAGTAGCTTGCCTGTTAATTAAATTGCTTTCTTGAAACAACGGCTAACTATCCCTGCTTTGTAAAACATAAAAAACACCTCCCACCGTTTTCAGTCGACCCTCTTTAAAAACAGGGACATGAGCTACATGTCTTGAAATTTGCTGGGACAGCTGGTGAAAAACTGGGACCGTCCTGGCAAAATGGGGACACCTGCACACCCTACCTCTTAGTTACATGTGGGCCTCTGGCAGCCCTGTCCCCCCTCACTTACTCGTGGGCCCTGCTCTGTCCCCCCTCAGTTACTTGTGGGCCTTTGTCTGCTCTGTCCACTTTCAGATACTCGTGGGCCTCTGTCCCCCCTCAGTTACTCTTAGGCCTCTGTCTGCTCTGTCCCCTCAGTTACTCATGGGCCTCTGGCAACTCTGTCCCCCCTCAGGTACTCTTGGGCCTCTCTCTGCTCTGTCCCCCCTCAGTCACTCTTGGGCCTCTGGCTGCTCTGTCTCCCCTCAGGCACTCTGGGGCCTTTCTCTGCTCTGTCCCCCCTCAGTTACTAGTGGGCCTCTGGCTGCTCTGTCCCCCCTCAGTTACATGTGGGTATCTGGCAGCTCTGTCCCCCCTCAGTTACTTTTGGGCCTTTGTCTGCTCTGTCGCTCCTCAATTACTGGTGGGCCTCTGACTGCTCTGTCCCCTCTCAGTTACTCGTGGGCCTCTGACTGCTCTGTCCCCCCTCAGTTACTGGTGGGCCTCTGTCAGCTCTGACCCCTCTCAGTTACTCGTGGGCCTCTGGCAGCTCTGCCCCCTCTCAGATACTCGTGGACCTCTGTCCCCCCTCAGTTACTCTTGGGCCTCTGTCTGCTCTGTCCCCTCAGTTACTCGTGGGCCTCTGGCAACTCTTATCTCCCCTCAGGTACTCGTGGGCCTCTCTCTGCTCTGTCCCCCATCAGTTACTGGTGGGCCTCTGGCAACTCTGTCCCTTCTCAGTTGCTCGTGGGCCTCTGGCTGTGCTCACCCCTCTCAGTTACTGGTGGGCCTCTGGCTTCTCTGTCCCCCCCTTAGGTACTTGTGGGCCTCTCTCTGCTCTCCCCCTCAGTTACTCATGGCCGCCTTCCTGCTCTTTCCCCTCAGTTATTTGTGGGCCTCTGCCTACTCTGTCTCCCCTCAGTTACTCATGGGCCTATGGCTGCTCTGTCCCACCTCAGCTCATTTACTCGTGTGTCTCTGGCTCTATCCCCCCTCAGTTACTTGTGGGCATCCAGCAGCTCTGTCCCCCCTCAGGTACTCGTGGGCCTTTGTCTGCTCTGTCCCCCCTCAGTTACTCTTGGGCCTCTGTCTGCTCTGTCCCCCATCAGTTACTGGCGGGTCTCTGGCTGCTCTGTCCTCCCTCAGATACTCGTGGGCCTCTGGAAGCTCTGTCCCCCCTCAGATACTCGTGGGCCTCTGGCAGCTCTGTCCCCCCTCAGATACTCGTGGGCCTCTGGCAGCTCTGTCCCCCCTCAGATACTCGTAGGCCTCTGGCAGCTCTGTCCCCCCTCAGATACTCGTGGGCCTCTGGCAGCTCTGTTCCCCCTCAGATACTCGTGGGCCTCTGGCAGCTCTGTCCCCCCTCAGATACTCGTGGGCCTCTGGCAGCTCTGTTCCCCCTCAGATACTCGTGGGCCTCTGGCAGCTCTGTTCCCCCTCAGTTACTCGTGGGCCTCTGGCAGCTCTGTCCCCCCTAAGTTACTCTTGGGCCTATCTCTGCTCTGTCCCCCCTCAGTTTCTCTTATGCCTCTGTCTGCTCTGTCCCCCCTCAGGTACTGGTGGGCCTCTGTCAGCTCTGACCCCTCTCAGTTACTCGTGGGCCTCTGGCAGCTCTGTCCCCTCTCAGATACTCGTGGGCCTCTGTCTGCTCTGGACCCTCTCAGATACTCGTGGGCCTCTGTCCCCCCTAAGTTACTCTTGGGCCTCTGGCAACTCTGTCCTTTCTCAGGTACCCTTGGGTCTCTCTCTGCTCTGTCTCCCCTCAGTCACTCTTGGGCCTTTTTCTGCTCTGTCCCCCCTCAGTTTCTCTTGTGCCTCTGTCTGCTCTGGACCCTCTCAGTAGGGTGACCAGAATTTTAAAGCCAAAAACCGGGACATTTCACAAAAATAGAAGAAGGACTACAATTTTACTTAAAGCGATGAGCGCGCTCCTCAGCAGAGAGTTACAGAACAGCCAGTAAGAATAGACATAAAATGCAATTTTTAAACCCAGTAGCTTGCCTGTTAATTAAATTGCTTTCTTGAAACAACGGCTAACTATCCCTGCTTTGTAAAACATAAAAAACACCTCCCACCGTTTTCAGTCGACCCTCTTTAAAAACGGGGACATGAGCTACATGTCTTGAAATTTGCTGGGACAGCTGGTGAAAAACTGGGACCGTCCTGGCAAAATGGGGACACCTGCACACCCTACCTCTTAGTTACATGTGGGCCTCTGGCAGCCCTGTCCCCCCTCACTTACCGTGGGCCCTGCTCTGTCCCCCCTCAGTTACTCGTGGGCCTTTGTCTGCTCTGTCCCCCCTCAGTTACTTTTAGGTCTTTGTCTGCTCTGTCCCCCCTCAGTTACTCTTAGGCCTCGCTCTGCTCTGTCCCCTCAGTTACTCATGGGCCTCTCTCTGCTCTGTCCCCCCTCAGTTACTCGTGGGCCTCTGGCAGCGCTGTCCCCCCTCAGTTACTCTTGGGCCTTTGTCTGCTCTGACCCCCCTCAGTTACTCTTGGGCCTTTGTCTGCTCTGTCCCCCCTCAGTTACTCGTCGGCCTCTGTCAGCTCTGTGCCCTCTCAGTTACTAGCGGGCCTCTGGCTGCTCTGTCCCCCTCCGTTACATGTGGGCATCTGGCAGCTCTGTCCCCCCTCAGTTACTTTTGGACCTCTTTCTGCTCTGTCGCCCCTCAATTACTGGTGGGCCTCTGACTGCTCTGACCCCTCTCAGTTACTCGTGGGCCTCTGACTGCTCTGTCCCCCCTCAGTTACTGGTGGGCCTCTGTCCGCTCTGACCCCTATCAGTTACTCGTGGGCCTCTGGCAGCTCTGCCCCCTCTCAGATACTCGTGGACCTCTGTCCCCCCTCAGTTACTCTTGGGCCTATGTCTGCTCTGTCCCCCATCAGTTACTGGTGGGCCTCTGACAACTCTGTCCCCCCTCAGGTACTCTTGGGTCTCTCTCTGCTCTCTCCCCCCTTAGTTACTCGTTTGTCTCTGGCTCTGTCCCCCCTCAGTTACTTGTGGACCTCTGGCATCTCTGTCCCCCTCAGTTACTCGTGAGCCTCTGGCAGCTCTGTCTTCCCTCAGTTACTAGTGTGTCTCTGACACTGTCTCCCCTCATTACTCTTTGGCCTTTGTCTGCTCTGTCCCCCTCAGTTACTGGTGGGCCTCTGGTTCCCTCTGATTGGCTGATCTTCACCTTTGCACCAGTAGTTTGTGTCTCTTCATCTGGACCGCCATTGCCTCTGGACTAACAAGTGAATTGAAGAGCACACTTCTTTCTTTGCCTCTTTCAGTCTTTCATGAGCTTTATAGATTGTGCAGCATCTTTACCAAAGCTCCAGGCAGCTTTGGAGGTGCTTGAACCCTCACGGATGCAGTCCGAGTTGTTCTTTTAAGTCTCTGTGCTACTTGTGTAGATGCAGCTGGACGTCACGGTAAAAATACATGTGTCTGCTGACTGCCAGGGCTGGGGTTAGAGATAGTGCGGGGCAATCACTAAGGGTGGGGGGGGGGGGGGGGGGGGGGGGGGCTGTAGAGAATCTCGAGATGGCAGCAGAATCACTGCCTTCCTGCACCCCTCACACCCCCTGACACTGCAGGCATCAGTCTGGACATGTTGTGTGATCACATTCACATGATGCCACATGTACCTGTTACATTAAACATTTGTATAGCGCCATTGGTGTGGCATCACAGCACTTTAGCTGGGTGGAGCGGTTGATTCGGAGGGGTGTGTGGTTGCACTCCATTTTATGTGACCACCGTTGGGTGCGATGCAGGAAGTGACATGTAGTCTGGTAACCTCACAGTTAACACGTTGGGGCTCTTATGCTACCCCTTAGTAGGGAAAAGACACACAATTGATGGACGGAATGCAGAACAAATCAAAACATTCTCCCCCATTCAAGAGATCTGGGTTAAATCCATCATTCCTTTGCCACCATGCACCCCAGTTTAGACCCGGCCATATGCAAATCAGCCTTGACCCTGTGCCTCATGGAAACAGTCCAGCCCGAACTGCCAGGCCATGTCCTCCCTGGACTGGAAACCAGCATCCTGGGACCGGTTTTGGGCCCCTCATCAGCCAGGATAGCTTGAATCCAGTGGCACATTGAGCCTGGCCAAAATATTGGAATTTTGGGGGTTTTGGCACTGTGATGTTGAACAAGAAGACAAGGGTCTGCACCTTTTCTAGCTTCAGAGAAACAGCTTCAGTAACGCAAGGCTTGCTAGAAGACAAGATACGTGGCACAAGGGAAGATGCTCGCTTAGGCACGTACACGTACACTCCAGCATATCCCATTTCACAATATGTTTCTGGTCATTACTATTATGTTGCAATTATTACCTGGAAAAGCACCAAACTTATATCTTACATTACAGTGGAAAGTCCCAGAAGCTGCCCACTTGGGGCCACGTGGTTGGCAACAGTATAGTTCGGACCTTACATGGTATACGGCTACTCAACCTCTTGTTAATTGGTCAAATTAACTATGTTTAATTTGTGCTACGTATGTTATGATGCTACATCCTCTTTGTGGTTTTGGCCTATAAAAGTTGTCACCAATGTCACGTCTTTGGACATTCAGTGGCTTTGCTGATGTCTCCGTGCTGCACGTTGATTTGCTGTTTGTGGGTCTCAATAAACCTCGCTGTCTCATGTGCTGACAGAGACTTGTGTTATTTGTATTATTCCTTATTATGTTTGTTTTCAGCTTCTACAACTATAGTGGGGAAGAGAGATTGGTTTGGAGGTAGTAGTGCTGCTGGTATGACCAGCACTCCTTCCATGGTATGTCGCCGGAGTCCGTTGAGTCATGGATGAGCGGAGAGACTTACAGACCTCTGTTGTCTGAGGTTCTGTTTGTTGGGTCATTCATGAGCTGAGTGAGCTTCAGCCTCCAACTTGTGAGGTTCATTTGGTTTGGGTCCGTGATGAGTGAGTTGCAGCCTCCGTGTCCTGAGGTCGGGGCTCTTGTTGGGTCAGTGAGGAGTGAGTTGCAGCCTCTGTCACTCCCTGTTCCTGTACGGCCTTGCTGTGTCGTAGGTGAGTGCACTCTTCTGAGTCCGCTGCAATTAGCCGACTGATCGAGTAACATTCTGCTCCTGGACTGAGCGCCACGGGAAGTTAGTGATGTCAGTTTGTCGTTGTGTTTCTTGGTGGTCCCGGGGTTGCAGCTAACGGCACCTCTTTCTCTTCCCGCAGGAAGCACACAGATGGGCGCCACCATAGTGGACGCGCTGGACACCCTCTACATCATGGGGCTGCTGGAGGAGTTCAGAGAGGGCCAGGACTGGGTGCAGAATAACCTGGACTTCAGCGTGGTGAGTGGGCGCGGCGCACACCTCTCAGCAGGTGTAGGAAGCGGGCTCTGTATGTAGTATACCAAGGTGAGGTATAGTGTGCAGTGGAACCCCAAAGGTGGGCAGAGGTAAGGTAAGATAGCACCTCACTCTCAATTTGTGGTAGTGTGGTCGAGCAGTAAGGCTTTATAAGAGGACAGTGTTAAGCATTTGTTGCACACACTCAGTCAGCAAATGATTGTCACGCACTCGAAGACTGAACTTTAGACCAATTGTTTTTGTATAAATTATTATTTCCTAGAACCAAGCACGCCTGGCACAGGTAAGTGATAGGTACTTTGCAATCATAATACCGTTTGTATTGCAGTTGTATATATACTTTTGATTTGATTACAGTAGAACTCCTAGCAATGCAATGCTTTGAAAGATTGGACATCTACTTTGTAATGGCTTTTTAGTAGAATGTGAAGTAGATTACTTTACAGATTACTTTTCTTACACAGTGTATTATACCTGGATACTGCAGTGGGACATTTCCTGTAAACAGGTAAGTAAAAGCGTTTTTGTTATTTTGTTACAGTTTTAGAAGCTTTTAGAGATTTTCCAATTCCACACTTAGAAACTTTTCACAGAAAAAAAGTCCATGTTATCCTATGGAGAAAATAGGGTTATCGGTTCACAGGTAAGTACTTTGTTGTGTGAGTTGCCCCAGGCCTTCCTCCCTAAGAGACACCCAGCCTGACTCCCTTGGAGACGCCCCCCCGAGCCTTCCTCCTTGAGGGATGCCCTGAGCCTGCCTCCCTGAGAGACACCCGAGCCTACCTCCCTGAGAGACGCCCTGAGACGATCTCTGAGACACCCCAAGCCTGCCTCTGTGAGACGCCCGAGCATTCCTCCCTGAGGGATGCCCTGAGCCTGCCTCCCTGAGAGACGCCCGAGCCTGCCTCCCTGAGAGACGCCCGAGCCTGCCTCCCTGAGAGACGCCCCGAGCCTGCCTCCCTGAGAGACGCCCGAGCCTGCCTCCCTGAGAGACGCCCGAGCCTGCCTCCCTGAGAGACGCCCGAGCCTGCCTCTGTGAGACATGCCCTGAGCCGTCTCCCTGAGAGACGCCCTGAGCCGATCTCTGAGACACCCCAAGCCTGCCTCTGTGAGACGCCCGAGCATTCCTCCCTGAGGGATGCCCTCAGCCTGCCTCCCTGAGAGATGCCCGAGCCTGCCTCCCTGAGAGATGCCCGAGCCTGCCTCCCTGAGAGATGCCCGAGCCTGCCTCCCTGAGAGATGCCCGAGCCTGCCTCCCTGAGAGACGCCCGAGCCTGCCTCTGTGAGATATGCCCAGATCCGCCTCCCTGAGAGGCATGCCCGAGCCTGCCTCTGTGAGACATGCCCAGATCCGCCTCCCTGAGAGACATGCCCGAGCCTGCCTCTGTGAGACATCCCCTGAGCCGCCTCCCTGAGACATGCCCCGAGCCGCCTCCCTGAGACATGCCCCGAGCCGCCTCTGTGAGACATGCCCCGAGCCTTCCTCTGTGAGACATGCCCCGAGCCTGCCTCCTTGAGACATGCCCCGAGCCTACCTCCTTGAGACATGCCCCGAGCCTGCCTCTGTGAGACATGCCCCGAGCCTTCCTCTGTGAGACATGCCCCGAGCCTACCTCCTTGAGACATGCCCCGAGCCTACCTCCTTGAGACATGCCCCGAGCCTGCCTCTGTGAGACATGCCCCGAGCCTGCCTCTGTGAGACATGCCCCGAGCCTGCCTCTGTGAGACATGCCCTGAGCCGTCTCCCTGAGACATGCCCTGAGCCTGCCTTTGTGAGACATGCCCCGAGCCGCCTCCCTGAGACATGCCCCGAGCCGCCTCTGTGAGACATGCCCCGAGCCTTCCTCTGTGAGACATGCCCCGAGCCTGCCTCTGTGAGACATGCCCCGAGCCTACCTCCTTGAGACATGCCCCGAGCCTACCTCCTTGAGACATGCCCCGAGCCTGCCTCTGTGAGACATGCCCCGAGCTTGCCTCTGTGAGAGATGCCCTGAGCCTGCCTCTGTGAGACATGCCCCGAGCCTGCCTCTGTGAGACATGCCCCGAGCCTGCCTCTGTGAGACATGCCCGAGCCTGCCTCTGTGAGACATGCCCGAGTCTGCCTCTGTGAGACATGCCCGAGCCTGCCTCTGTGAGACATGCCCGAGCCTGCCTCTGTGAGACATGCCCAGAGCCTGCCTCTGTGAGAGATGCCCAGAGCCTGCCTCTGTGAGACATGCCCCGAGCCTGCCTCTGTGAGACATGCCCGAGTCTGCCTCTTTGGGACATACCCCGAGCCTGCCTCTGTGAGACATGCCCCGAGCCGTCTCCCTGAGAGATGCCCTGAGCCTGCCTCTGTGAGACATGCCCCGAGCCTGCCTCCCTGAGAGACACCCTGAGCCTGCCTCTGTGAGACATGCCCGAGCCTGCCTTTGTGAGACATGCCCCGAGCCTGCCTCTGTGAGACATGCCCCGAGCCTGCCTCTGTGAGAGATGCCCTAAGCCTGCCTCTGTGAGACATGCCCCGAGCCTGCCTCTGTGAGACATGCCCGAGCCTGCCTCTCTGAGACATGCCCCGAGCCTGCCTCTGTGAGACATGCCTGAGCCTGCCTCTGTGAGACATGCCTGAGCCTGCCTCTGTGAGACATGCCCCGAGCCTGCCTCTGTGAGACGTGCCCCGAGCCTGTCTCTTTGAGACATGTCCCGAGCCTGCCTCTGTGAGACATGCCCCGAGCCTGCCTCTGTGAGACAGGCCCGAGCCTGCCTCTGTGAGTCTGCCTCTGTGATGCATGCCCGAGCCTGTCTCTGTGAGACATGCCCGAGCCTGTCTCTGTGAGACATGCCCGAGCCTGCCTCTGTGAGACATGCCCGAGCCTGCCTCTGTGAGACATGCCCCGAGCCTGCCTCTGTGAGACATGCCCCGAGCCTGCCTCTGTGAGACATGCCCCGAGCCTGCGTCTGTGAGACAGGCCCGAGCCTGCCTCTGTGAGACATGCCCGAGCCTGCCTCTGTGAGACATGCCCGAGCCTGCCTCTGTGAGACATGCCCGAGCCTGCCTCTGTGAGACATGCCCGAGCCTGCCTCTGTGAGACATGCCCCGAGCCTGCCTCTGTGAGACATGCCCCGAGCCTGCCTCTGTGAGACATGCCCCGAGCCTGTCTCTGTGAGACATGCCCGAGACTGCCTCTGTGAGACATGCCCTGAGCCGTCTCCCTGAGAGATGCCCTGAGCCTGCCTCTGCGAGACATGCCCCGAGACTGCCTCTGTGAGACATGCCCCGAGCCTGCCTCTGTGAGACATGCCCGAGCCTGCCTTTGTGAGACATGCCCCGAGCCTGCCTCTGTGAGAGATGCCCTAAGCCTGCCTCTGTGAGACATGCCCTGAGCCTGCCTCTGTGAGACATGCCCGAGCCTGCCTCTGTGAGACATGCCCCGAGCCTGCCTCTGTGAGACATGCCCCGAGCCTGCCTCTGTGAGACATGCCCGAGCCTGCCTCTGTGAGACATGCCCCGAGCCTGCCTCTGTGAGACATGCCCGAGCCTGCCTCTGTGAGACATGCCCGAGCCTGCCTCTGTGGGACATGCCCGAGCCTGCCTCTGTGAGACATGCCCGAGCCTGCCTCTTTGAGACATGCCCGAGCCTGCCTCTTTGAGACATACCCCGAGCCTGCCTCTGTGAGACATGCCCCGAGCCGTCTCCCTGAGATGCCCCGAGCCTGCCTCTGTGAGACATGCCCCGAGCCTGCCTCTGTGAGACATACCCCGAGCCTGCCTCTGTGAGACATGCCCCGAGCCGTCTCCATGAGAGATGCCCCGAGCCGGCCTCTGTGAGACATGCCTGAGCCTGCCTCTGAGACATGCCCGAGCCTGCCTCTGTGAGACATGCCCCGAGCCGTCTCCCTGAGAGATGCCCCGAGCCAGCCTCTGTGAGACATGCCCCGAGCCTGCCTCTGTGAGACATGCCCCGAGCCGTCTCCCTGAGAGATGCCCCGAGCCAGCCTCTGTGAGACATGCCCGAGCCTGCCTCTGTGAGACATGCCCCGAGCCTGCCTCCCTGAGACATGCCCCGAGGCAGCCTCTGTGAGACATGCCCGAGCCAGCCTCTGTGAGACATGCCCGAGCCAGCCTCTGTGAGACCTGCCCGAGCCTGCCTCCCTGAGACATGTCCCGAGCCTGCCTCCCTGAGACATGCCCCGAGCCTGCCTCCCTGAGACATGCCCCGAGCCTGCCTCTGTGAGACATGCCCCGAGCCTGCCTCTGTGAGACATGCCCCGAGCCTGCCTCTGTGAGACATGCCCTGAGCCGTCTCCCTGAGAGATGCCCCGAGCCTGCCTCTGCGAGACATGCCCCGAGCCTGCCTCTGTGAGACATGCCCCGAGCCTGCCTCTGTGAGACATGCCCCGAGCCTGCCTCTGTGAGACATGCCCGAGCCTGCCTCTGTGAGACATGGCCCGAGCCTGCCTCTGTGAGACATGCCCGAGCCTGCCTCCCTGAGACATGCCCCGAGCCTGCCTCCCTGAGACATGCCCCGAGCCTGCCTCTGTGAGACAGGCCCGAGCCTGCCTCTGTGAGACATGCCCGAGCCTGCCTCTGTGAGACATGCCCGAGCCTGCCTCTGTGAGACATGCCCCGAGCCTGCCTCTGTGAGACATGCCCGAGCCTGCCTCTGTGAGACATGCCCGAGCCTGCCTCTGTGAGACATGCCCGAGCCTGCCTCTGTGAGCCTGCCTCTATGAGACATGCCCCGAGCCACCTCCCTGAGAGATGCTCTCAGCAACGCCCCAGATGAAGCTCACATGTTTCTGATTCTCAGCACCTGGTCTTGGCCTGGACGCGCTCATTGATTATGCATGAATGGAAATGTTTATGCATGAGCCTGATGATGCATGAGAGCTGCTGAGGGATGCAGGGTCCGGGCGGTGCACATGTGATGTGGGGATTCAGGGATGAGATTGGAGGGTGCAGAGGCAACAAGCGCCTAGAGAGGGCCTCTGGGAGCTCCTGCAAGCCCCTGTGGGGATCCTGTGGGAGGGGGGGCCAGCCTGAGATCTGTGCAGGAAGCCAGCACCCCCACTGTGACCGGATCCACAGAGTGAAACAGACTGCACAAAGCGTGACGACAGTAGTGCAGGAAGCGAGCGCCCCCGCTGTGACTGGATCCACAGAGTGACACAGACTCTGCACGGATCGTGACGTCAGTAATGCAGGAAGCGAGCACCCCCACTGTGACTGGATCCACAGAGTGACACAGACTCTGCACGGATCGTGACGTCAGTAATGCAGGAAGCGAGCACCCCCACTGTGACTGGATCCACAGAGTGACACAGACTCTGCACGGATCGTGACGTCAGTAATGCAGGAAGCGAGCACCCCCACTGTGACCGGATCCACAGAGTGAAACAGACTGCACAAAGCGTGACGTCAGGAATGCAGGAAGCGAGCACCCCCACTGTGACCGGATCCACAGAGTGAAACAGACTGCACAAAGCGTGACGTCAGGAATGCAGGAAGCGAGCACCCCCACTGTGACCGGATCCACAGAGTGAAACAGACTGCACTGAGAGTGACGTCAGTAGTGCTGGAAGCGAGCACCCCCACTGTGACCGGATCCACAGAGTGAAATAGACTGCACTGAGCATGACGTCAGTAATGCAGGAAGCGAGCACCCCCACTGTGACCGGATCCACAGAGTGAAACAGACTGCACAAAGCGTGACGTCAATAATGCAGGAAGCGAGCACCCCCGCTGTGACTGGATCTACAGAGTGACACAGACTGCACAATGCGTGACGTCAGTAGTGCAGGAAGCGAGCACCCCCGCTGTGACTGGATCCACAGAGTGAAACAGACTGCACGGAGCGTGACGTCAGTAGTGCAGGAAGCGAGCACCCCCGCTGTGACTGGATCCACAGAGTGAAACAGACTCGGCACGAAGCGTGACGTCAGTAGTGCAGGAAGCGAGCACCCCCGCTGTGACTGGATCCACAGAGTGAAACAGACTGCACAATGCGTGACGTCAATAATGCAGGAAGCGAGCACCCCCACTGTGACTGGATCCACAGAGTGAAACAGACTGCACGGATCGTGACGTCAGTAATGCAGGAAGCGAGCACCCCCGCTGTGACCGGATCCACAGAGTGAAACAGACTGCACAAGGCGTGACGTCAATAATGCAGGAAGCGAGCACCCCCGCTGTGACCGGATCCACAGAGTGAAATAGACTGCACTGAGCGTGACGTCAGTAATGCAGGAAGCGAGCACCCCCGCTGTGACCGGATCCACAGAGTGACACAGACTCGGCACGAAGCGTGACGTCAGTAGTGCAGGAAGTGAGCACCCCCGCTGTGACTGGATCCACAGAGTGAAACGGACTGCACGGAGCGTGACGTCAGTAGTGCAGGAAGCGAGCACCCCCTCTGTGACTGGATCCACAGAGTGACACAGACTGCACTGAGCATGATGTCAGTAATGCAGGAAGCGAGCACCCCCACTGTGACCGGATCCACACAGTGAAACAGGCTGCACAAAGCGTGACGTCAGTTATTCAGGAAGCGATCACCCCCGCTGTGACTGGATCCAATGAGTGAAACAGACACTGCACGGAGCGTGAAGTCAGTAGTACAGGAAGCAAGCACCCCCGCTGTGACTGGATCCACAGAGTGACACAGACTGCACTGAGCGTGACGTCAGTAGTACAGGAAGCGAGCACCCCCGCTGTGACTGGATCCACAGAGTGACACAGACTGCACTGAGCATGATGTCAGTAATGCAGGAAGCGAGCACCCCCACTGTGACCGGATCCACACAGTGAAACAGGCTGCACAAAGCGTGACGTCAGTTATTCAGGAAGCGATCACCCCCGCTGTGACTGGATCCAATGAGTGAAACAGACACTGCACGGAGCGTGAAGTCAGTAGTACAGGAAGCAAGCACCCCCGCTGTGACTGGATCCACAGAGTGACACAGACTGCACTGAGCGTGACGTCAGTAGTACAGGAAGCGAGCACCCCCGCTGTGACTGGATCCACAGAGTGACACAGACTGCACTGAGCATGATGTCAGTAGTACAGGAAGCGAGCACCCCCGCTGTGACTGGATCCACAGAGTGACACAGACTGCACTGAGCATGATGTCAGTAATGCAGGAAGCGAGCACCCCCACTGTGACCGGATCCACACAGTGAAACAGGCTGCACAAAGCGTGACGTCAGTTATTCAGGAAGCGATCACCCCCGCTGTGACTGGATCCAATGAGTGAAACAGACACTGCACGGAGCGTGAAGTCAGTAGTGCAGGAAGCGAGCACCCCGCTGTGACTGGATCCACAGAGTGAAACAGACTGTACGGAGCGTGACGTCAGTAGTGCAGGAAGCGAGCACCCCCGCTGTGACTGGATCCATAGAGTGAAACAGACACTGCACAGAGCGTGATGTCAGTAATGCAGGAAGCAAGCACCCCCGCTGTGACTGGATCCATAGAGTGAAACGGACTGCACGGAGCGTGACAACAGTAGTGCAGGAAGCGAGCACCTCCACTGTGACTGGATCTACAGAGTGAAACAGACTCCACTGAGCGTGACGTCAGTAGTACAGGAAGCGAGCACCCCCGCTGTGACTGGATCCACTGAGTGACACAGACTCTGCACGGAGCGTGACGTCAGTAATGCAGGAAGCGAGCACCCCCGCTGTGACTGGATCCACAGAGTGAAACAGACTGCACAAAGCGTGACGTCAGTAGTGCAGAGTGCGAGCACCCCCGCTGTGACTGGATCCACAGAGTGAAACAGACTGCACTGAGCGCGACGTCAGTAGTACAGGAAGCGAGCACCCCCGCTGTGACTGGATCCACTGAGTGACACAGACTCTGCACGGAGCGTGACGTCAGTAATGCAGGAAGCGAGCACCCCCGCTGTGACTGGATCTACAGAGTGACACAGACTGCACAAAGCGTGACGTCAATAATGCAGGAAGCGAGCACCCCCGCTGTGACCGGATCCACAGAGTGAAACAGACTCGGCACGAAGCGTGACGTCAGTAGTGCAGGAAGCGAGCACCCCCGCTGTGACTGGATCCACAGAGTGAAACAGACTGCACAAAGCGTGACGTCAATAATGCAGGAAGCGAGCACCCCCGCTGTGACTGGATCTACAGAGTGACACAGACTCGGCACGAAGCGTGACGTCAGTAGTGCAGGAAGCGAGCACCCCCGCTGTGACTGGATCCACAGAGTGAAACAGACACTGAACGGGGCGTGACGTCAATAATGCAGGAAGCGAGCACCCCCGCTGTGACTGGATCCACAGAGTGAAACTAACTGCACTGAGCGTGACGTCAGTAGCGCAGGAAGCGAGCACCCCCGCTGTGACTGGATCCATAGAGTGAAACAGACTGCACTGAGCGTGACGTCAGTATTACAGGAAGCGAGCACCCCCGCTGTGACTGGATCCACAGAGTGACACAGACTGCACTGAGCGTGACGTCAGTAATGCAGGAAGCGAGCACCCCCGCTGTGACTGGATCCACAGAGTGAAACAGACTGCACTGAGCGTGACGTCAGTATTACAGGAAGCGAGCACCCCCACTGTGACCGGATCCACAGAGTGAAACAGACTGCACGGAGCGTGACGTCAGTATTACAGGAAGCGAGCACCCCCGCTGTGACTGGATCCACAGAGTGACACAGACTGCGCAGAACGTAACGTGTGGGTAGAAAGTAGTGAAAAAAGTGTTGCGAAGTGAAAATTCACTATTATCTGCTAGCCACTAAAGGCCAGGCCCTGTCCGCCACAGGCCCTCTGTAGGTAGAAAGTAGTGACTGAAAGTGCTGTGAAGTGAGAATTCACCAGTGTCTGGTAGGAATCACTGAAGGCGGCTCTCTGTGGGTAGAAATACCTGTTCCCTGCAGTCTGTGCGCACTCTGGGTCCAGCACAGCCCTCCACCCTGTGATCTTGTACCAAAGCGACGGGTTCCGGGCAGATTGATCTGTCCCCGATGTGTGTGTGGGTGGGGGGGTGGGATGTGTGTGGGGCTTCTTACCCAAATAGGAGGGGGCCTGCCGATTCTCAGCCTGTATTGGGGTCTGGGCCAGGGACACTTCTGTGTACCTGACAGGATCCCCTACTTCCAGGAAAGACCCTGACAGCAGCACTCTAGGGGCAGACCCCAGCTTCAGAAACCTGAAGAGCGGCCACTGGGGTTTCCAGTCCAGGGAAGACATGGCTTTGCAGTTCGGGCTGGACTGTTCCAATGGGGCACAGGGTCAAGACTGATTTGCATATGACTGGGTCCAAACTGGAATGGCATGGTGAGCAAAACAACGATGGATTTAGGCCCAGATCTCTGTACTGGGGTGAAATTATGACATTGCTCTGCATTCGGTCCATCATCTGTTGTTTTTGCATTTGTCACCCCGAGTGGGCTGGGTATGCTCCGACGTGAGTCCCGTGCTCTCCATGCCACTGGAATCAAGCTATCCTGGCTGAAGAGGGGTGAAACCCCGAAACCGGTCCTAGGATGCTTGTTTCCAGTCCAGGGAGGACGTGGCCTGGCAGTTCGGGCTGGACTGTTCCCATGGGGCACAGGGTGAAGACTGATTTGCATATGGCTGGGTTCAAACTGGAATGGCTTGGTGAGCAAAAAAACGATGGATTTAGGCCCAGATCACTGTACTGGGGTGAATGTATGACATTGTTCTACATTTTGTCCATCAACTGTGGTTTTTGCAATGTTGTAGGAAGAAAGCCTGCATCGGTGTATGTGGAAGGGCCATTGGGTCCACCAATAGCATTGGAAAACTTGGAATGTGACCCAGTGGACCACACAATAGCCGAAGAAGGACTGAAACCAGGGCTTGGCCCTCCAAATCAGAGTCATCTGAGCCACTTCCAGCTCCTGTGTCGTTACTTGAGCTGCAGCCCTCTGCGTCCTCCTGAGTGGAGGGATGGCATAACACACCTTCCCCTTCCAATCCTGAAGACACACATCCTTCACTGACGCCTCTAGTTCCGGCCTCCAGCTGAAGAACGCCGCCACTTGCCAAGATGCAAACATACCCACCTGCAAGGGACCCCCAGGTAGTTCAGCGCCTGAAAAACTGGAGCAGAGTTCTGCTGGCCCAGATGATATTTCACTATCAAAGAAATGCTGTGTTGCAAAAACAAACACTGTAGCTGTTGGGGACTTCCAGCGCCAGCCTGCATAGCGCCTTGTGGAGGAGGGGCTTGTGAGACTTTTGCGCTATACAAGCGCGTCCTGTACCCTGAGGTGCAGAGGAGGTAGGGTTTCCTTCTCACATTATTGTGTAATCTCATGTTTTTTTCTCTTCTCCTATGTCTCTACTTGTCTATGTTATTATGGAATCTGTAACTCACTGATCCTCATGTAAAGCGCTCTGATACCTCTGGGTCTAGCCAGCGCTATAGAAAACCTTGCACATAAAATCCAAATAAAATTGTTGTGTTTGCATTTGTCACCCCGAGTGTTCTGGGTATACTCAGACGTGAGTCCCAGGCTCTCCACACCACTGGAGTCAAGCTATCCAGGCTGATGAAGGTTGATAGCCAGAAACCGGTCCTTGGATGCTTGATTCCGGTCTGGGAAAGACATGGCTTGGTAGTTCAGACTGGACTGTTCCCATGAGGCACAGGGTCAAGGCTGATTTGCATATATCCAGTGTCTGACCCAGGGTGCTGTGGAGTGCAAAGAAACGATGGATTTAGGCCCAGATCTCTGTACTGGGGCGAATGTTTGATTAATTCACCACTCTACTGCAATGTTGGGTGTCCGTGTGTTTTACTAAGAGGGTGGACGAATCCTGTCCTTGTCCTGTGGGACTGGGGGAGTCAAGCGACGCACCCCAAGCCCACTGCGCTCCTGCGGGGAGGGGGGGGGGGGCAGGTCGTGTCCGTTGACTCCCACCGTCCTCCCCCGACCCCCGGTACAAGTGTGGGGGGAGGGGCGAGGGGCGCTCTTATCTGTACTGGGGGACAGACTGACGAGGCGCTCCGGGTGGGAGGGGGTCCGGGCCCTGGGGGGGGCAGCCAAATGAAGACATACATGAAAGCCATACGTTCCCTTACGCCAATACCTTGTGTTTGTTCTTGAAGCACTCTCGAAAGCCTGCTTTAACAGGATACACACGTGTATTTAATATGCACATTTATTGAACATAATGATAGCTATTGAAAGAAGTGATCAGAAAATATTGTGATTTTTTGTGAAATGGGAAATGATTGGGGCTTTATGATTATATTGCACACATCGTGTGACCAGGAAATGAGGCCTCACATCTCGGCATGCTCAGTTCACCAAGCAGTGTGATCTTGGACACACCACGGGGCTTCAGTGTGCCGCGTTTCCATTGGCCGAGCAGTCTGGGGATGGCTGGAGTGATGCAGCCCCAGGCAGGGCCGGTGCTAGGATTTGTGGGGCCCTGGGCCAAAAAGAAATGTGCGAGTTCCCTTTAATTTAGATAAGTGACTCATTGTGAGGAGAACATTCAGAGACACTCCGGGGCGCTGATTGGCCCGCCTTCTAGCGCCCCCACTGTTTTAACTTCTACTCACACCTTCAGCAGGATAGCTGTGAGGATCACTTGTGGGATACAAGTTAAAACGGTGGGTGAGCTAAAATCCTGTACAATGGGCGTCCCGCAGTGTCTGTGAATGGGCCCCTCCCCTAGGCCTCCAGACACCATCCCATGGACCCTAATTGCAAGGAGACACCTTTCAGACAGGAAACAAGAGGACACACTGCTGGCAGGCTGAGCACGAGACCCTGGGCAGCTGCAGTGCCGGCCCTGGCCCCGGTACCCTGGGGCCCACTGTGCACATCTGCCTGGTTCACTCCGGGCAGAGGTGGTCTTCACTCTTCGGTACCTCTAAATTCAGGTTAAAACCATCCTTTCAATAAATGTCACCCAGTGATATGAAGTCACCTCATGTATCATGATGTTGTTCTTGTGTCGTCATTCCAATAGCGCCCAGTGCGCCCCTCTTAAGGCTTCGCTGCGCTCTGTACAGCCCGGATGGCTTCCCTACCGCTGCCGGGCTGCGTGGGGTTCCCAGACAGAGGCCCGGGGCGTGTCCAGGGCTGCCCATGTGTACATTGTAACAGGGTTCACGTGCACCTGCCTGCGGTGCTAGCGCCACTGTACAGAGCTCGGCCTCTCGGGGCTAGCCTCCCTCCTCGCACCCTCGGGTCCCTCTCTTTATCCACCCTCTGAAGTGTCTCCACGGCGCCTTCGTTGTAATCACAGGGACCAGACATAGCATCAGGAAGGGATGAGCGCCCGTAGCCTAGCAACGGGGCTGAAACCATGGAAACCAGGAAGTGAGGAGCACCAGCCCTCCTGAACCCTGCAGGGTCCATGGCATGTCTCCCCCAGGCCCCCTTGCCAATAGACCTCACCCAGCCTGGGGTGTTCGAGGGTGTCCCTCCAGCGCCTTGAAGCAGACTCACTCAGCCTGGGGGTGTTCAAGGATG
The DNA here is from genome assembly GCF_964263255.1 of Lissotriton vulgaris. Lineage (NCBI taxonomy): Eukaryota > Metazoa > Chordata > Amphibia > Caudata > Salamandridae > Lissotriton > Lissotriton vulgaris. The sequence continues at coordinate 1,563,042,626 of NC_141696.1, forward strand.
TCCCTCCAGCGCCCTGAAGCAGACTCACCCAGCCTGGGGTGTTCAAGGGTGTCCCTCCAGCGCCCTGAAGAAGACTCACCCAGCCTGGGGGTGTTCAAGGGTGTCCCTCCAGCGCCCTGAAGAAGACTCACCCAGCCTGGGAGGGTTCAAGGGTGTCCCTCCAGTCCCTGAAGCAGACACCCCCGGCCTGGTGGGGTTCAAGGGTGTCCGTCCAGCGCCTTGAAGCAGACTCACCCAGCCTGGGGGTTCAAGGGTGTCCCTCCAGCTCCTTGAAGCAGACTCACCCAGCCTGGGGTGTTCATGGGTGTCCGTCCAGCGCCTTGAAGCAGACTCACCCAACCTGGGAGTGTTCAAGGGTGTCCGTCCAGCGCCTTGAAGCAGACTCACCCAGCCTGGGGGTTCAAGGGTGTCCGTCCAGCTCCTTGAAGCAGACTCACCCAGCCTGGGGGGGTGTTCAAGGGTGTCCGTCCAGCGCCTTGAAGCAGACTCACCCAGCCTGGGGGTTCAAGGGTGTCCGTCCAGCTCCTTGAAGCAGACTCACCCAGCCTGGGGGTGCTCAAGAGTGTCCCTCCAGCGCCTTGAAGCAGACTCACCCAGCCTGGGGGTGCTCAAGAGTGTCCCTCCAGCGCCTTGAAGCAGACTCACCCAGCCTGGGGGTGCTCAAGTGTGTCCCTCCAGTGCCCTGAAGCAGACTCACCCAGCCTGGGGTGTTCAAGGGTGTCCGTCCAGCGCCTTGAAGCAGACTCACCCAACCTGGGAGTGTTCAAGGGTGTCCGTCCAGCGCCTTGAAGCAGACTCACCCAGCCTGGGGGTTCAAGGGTGTCCGTCCAGCTCCTTGAAGCAGACTCACCCAGCCTGGGGGGGTGTTCAAGGGTGTCCGTCCAGCGCCTTGAAGCAGACTCACCCAGCCTGGGGGTTCAAGGGTGTCCGTCCAGCTCCTTGAAGCAGACTCACCCAGCCTGGGGGTGCTCAAGAGTGTCCCTCCAGCGCCTTGAAGCAGACTCACCCAGCCTAGGGGTGCTCAAGAGTGTCCCTCCAGCGCCTTGAAGCAGACTCACCCAGCCTGGGGGTGCTCAAGTGTGTCCCTCCAGTGCCCTGAAGCAGACTCACCCAGCCTGGGGGGGGGGGGGGGTTTAAGGGTGTCCCTCCAGCGCCTTGAAGCAGACTCACCCAGCCTGGGGGTGCTCAAGAGTGTCCCTCCAGCGCCTTGAAGCAGACTCACCCAGCCTGGGGGTGTTCAAGGGTGTCCCTCCAGCGCCCTGAAGAAGACTTACCTAGCCTGGGGGTGTTCAAGGGTGTCCCTCCAGCGCCCTGAAGAAGACTCACCCAGCCTGAGGGGGTTCAAGGGTCTCCCTCCAGTGCCTTGAAGCAGACACACCCAGCCTGGGGGTGTTCAAGGGTGTCCGTCCAACGCCTTGAAGCGTACTCACTCAGCCTGGGGGTGTTCAAGGGTGTCCGTCCAGCGCCTTGAAGCAGACTCACCCAACCTGGGAGTGTTCAAGGGTGTCCGTCCAGCGCCTTGAAGCAGACTCACCCAGCCTGGGGGTTCAAGGGTGTCCCTCCAGTCCCTGAAGCAGACACCCCCGGCCTGGTGGGGTTCAAGGGTGTCCCTCCAGCACCCTGAAGCAGACTCACCCAGCCTGGGGTGTTCAAGGGTGTCCCTCCAGCTCCTTGAAGCAGACTCACCCAGCCTGGGGTGTTCAAGGGTGTCCGTCCAGCGCCTTGAAGCAGACTCACCCAACCTGGGAGTGTTCAAGGGTGTCCGTCCAGCGCCTTGAAGCAGACTCACCCAGCCTGGGGGTTCAAGGGTGTCCCTCCAGCTCCTTGAAGCAGACTCACCCAGCCTGGGGGTTCAAGGGTGTCCCTCCAGTGCCCTGAAGCAGACTCACCCAGCCTGGGGGGGTTTAAGGGTGTCCCTCCAATGCCCTGAAGAAGACTCACCCAGCCTGAGGGGGTTCAAGGGTGTCCTTCCAACGCCTTGAAGCGTACTCACTCAGCCTGGGGGTGTTCAAGGGTGTCCCTCCAGCGCCCTGAAGCAGACTCACCCAGCCTGGGGGTGTTCAAGGGTGTCCCTCCAGCACCTTCAAGCGGACTCACTCAGCCTGGGGGTGTTAAAGGGTGTCCCTCCAGCGCCCTGAAGCATACTCACCCAGCCTGCGGGTGTTCAAGGATGTCCCTCCAGCGCCCTGAAGCAGACTCACCCAGCCTGGGGTGTTCAAGGGTGTCCCTCCAGCGCCCTGAAGAAGACTCACCCAGCCTGGGGGTGTTCAAGGGTGTCCCTCCAGCGCCCTGAAGAAGACTCACCCAGCCTGGGGGTGTTCAAGGGTGTCCCTCCAGCACCTTCAAGCGGACTCACCCAGCCTGGGGGTGTTCAAGGGTGTCCCTCCAGCACCTTCAAGCGGACTCACTCAGCCTGGGGGTGTTAAAGGGTGTCCCTCCAGCGCCCTGAAGCAGACTCACCCAGCCTGCGGGTGTTCAAGGATGTCCCTCCAGCGCCCTGAAGCAGACTCACCCAGCCTGCGGGTGTTCAGGGGTGTCGCTCCAGCGCCCTGAAGCAGACTCACCCAGCCTGGGGTGTTCAAGGGTGTCCGTCCAGCGCCCTGAAGGGGACTCACTCAGCCTGGGGGTGTTCAAGGGTGTCCGTCCAGCGCCTTGAAGCAGACTCACCCAGCCTGGGGTGTTCAAGGGTGTCCGTCCAGTGCCCTGAAGCAGACTCACCCAGCCTGGGGGCGGCCCGTGATGGCAGAGGTGATTCTCTTGGCTTGAGATGAGCTTCCCAAGTGCATAGGCATGGTCCCCCAGGGCCTTTCTGCTGGTCTCGTGTGATAAATACAAGAGTCTGAAGGAACTCTTGGAGTGATCTCAGCCCCCAGTGGTCTGGGGTTCGATGCACCGCTGTCTGGGGGAGCTGAACCCGATGAACTGATCCTGTGGGAGCAGGGCTACTGGGCTGATGCAGAACTAGGTGGAAGCACAGAAAGTTGAGTCCCTCCGAGGCCCCGCCCCTGTGAGCCGCAGCTCCTCCCCCCACTAAGCAATGGTAACTACCCCAGAGGTACCTTTCTGCCCACTTTACAAAGGGAGATAACTTGGTGATATTCACAAGGCACTGGGATTGTATCTCACTCCACCGGGCAAACTCATTACACTCCGGTCATTTGCATATCTTTGTTTCTAACTAAAACGTATGATGATGCAGCGCGGCATAGATCTGCGGGGTGTAATATGTTAGTTATCGCCTTGGATTTGTAGATCACGCCTCATAATGATATCCTACTCCTAAAGCGCTGAACAAGTGTGCACAAGAGAGGCCCCCATCTTGTTCGATCGCTTGAGTGACCCTCCTGCCTCTCTTTGCTTTGCAGAACTCGGAGGTGTCTGTGTTTGAAGTGAACATCCGGTTCATTGGGGGCCTGCTGGCTGCATTCTACCTCTCCGGACAGGAGGTAAGCGCCCAGCACTGACCAGCACATCATGTAATATGTTCACATGTGTATCTCTGCGTGGAGTGACCTTCAACACTTCACATTCACGCCTTTACCTCTTCCCCATCCGATGTTTACCTTTTTCCAGTCAGACCTTTACCTCTTCCTGTTCAGTTGTTTACTCTTTCCCTTTCAGACGTTTACCTCTTTGTGTTCAAATTTGTAAATCCAGACATTTACCTCTGTGTGGTAATGCAATAACCTGTCACATTACAGCATTTATCACTTCACATCAACACACTGCTACTGCACTCTAAGATGTTTACCCTGTAAAGAAAGGCATCTGTCTCTTCTTGTGAATGTGGGGACTGCTTTGCATAGGTAATGTGAAGAGTATAATGCAGGTATGCTGCACTCCCTTCCTTACAGGAATGTCCTGGTTTCTGTGATCCACTCTGAGACGTGTTTCGTTACAAAGCAACTTTTTCAAGGCTGCAATAGTTAAAAACAACACACGGTTACACACTGTCTATTCTTGCTTTATTTACATTGGGTCCATCTTATCTATTGGTTTCTCAAATGGCTGTTCCTAGAAAATGTGGCTACGAGCACACGCGCATCTGGGTTTCTCTTTCCTTTTCTCTTGACACACTGCAGTCGAATACGAACACAAGGTTACTAGAATGCAGTTTCATCTTGTTTGTAACTATTGCAGCCTTGAAGAAGGTGCTTTGTTATGAAACCTGTGTTAGCCGCCAGTTGTTGTCTACAAGTTCACAATCTAGGACCGTGTGAAACTTTCAATTGTTATGGAATAAACACGTCTGCAACTTTAGAACTAAAACTTCTCCGAACTCCTATATTTTGGGCTGCTTGAAATGGGTGCTTCGGTATCACTTGTTCTCTGTGTAGAAATGTTGTCCGAGTGTTGGCGTCACCAATGGGATATGGGAAGGTGGTTGGTGAGTCTCAGTCGGATGTTGTACATCCTGGGAGGGATTTCATGAAAAGTGGTTGTCTGCCCACTGGGAGTGCCTGTCCCAAACGGGTGCCCCTAAGATGAGTGACATTAGTGTTCAAGACTTTCCCAGCACTGTTTATTTTCTGTAAAAGTATACCACAGGGTCTTGCGGTAATCTTATTCTCTGATGATGTTGGGTCTTGGAACTGTGTCATGTTACCTGCTCTGCTGGGTGTTTGAACGTCGGGCTTACAGTATTCTTTGGAAGCGGGCCTCCTGAAGGTTGCTGTGGGGGTCTGAACGGGAACAGGGGTTGCAGCATGCAGTGCTTAGTGTGGGGCCGCCTGCTTTACTTGACAATAATCTATGCTTCAACCCTGCTACCTGTGTGGCCCCTCCCACCGGTGTGGCCCCTCCCGCCTGCGTGGCCCCTCCCGCCTGCGTGGCCCCTCCCACCAGTGTGGCCCCTCCCTGGTCACCGCGGCGGGTGTCCATCGCTTCCCTTGCTTCGAGTGCTGTCTCCAGAGAGACGACATCAAAGAGTTGATGCTGAAAATCTCTAAGATCTCAGACGGGAGGGGGGGGGATGGGGGGGGGGTGGGGTGGGGGTAGATTCCAAGAGGTTGCCACCATGTCTTTGTCTCCCAGATTACTTCTTGTTCAGGTCACCGCAGGTGCTCACGGGCTCCACTGTAAGCACTCAGTCGTGTTGTGTTCAAATTTGTAAATCCAGACATTACCTCTGTGTGGTAATGCAATAACCTGTCACATTACAGCATTTATCACTTCACATCAACACACTGCTACTGCACTCTAAGATGTTTACCCTGTAAAGAAAGGCATCTGTCTCTTCTTGTGAATGTGGGGACTGCTTTGCATAGGTAATGTGAAGAGTATAATGCAGGTATGCTGCACTCCCTTCCTTACAGGAATGTCCTGGTTTCTGTGATCCACTCTGAGACGTGTTTCGTTACAAAGCAACTTTTTCAAGGCTGCAATAGTTAAAAACAACACACGGTTACACACTGTCTATTCTTGCTTTATTTACATTGAGTCCATCTTATCTATTGGTTTCTCTAATGGTTGTTCCTAGAAAATGTGGATCCGAGCACACTCGCATCTGGGTTTCTCTTTCCTTTTCTCTTGACACACTGCAGTCGTATACGAACACAAGGTTTCTAAAATACAGTTTCATCTTGTTTGTAACTATTGCAGCCTTGAAAAAGGTGCTTTGTGATGAAACATGTGTTAGGCGCCAGTTGTTGTCTACAAGTTCACAATCTAGGACCGTGTGAAACTTTCAATTGTTATGGAATAAACACGTCTGCAACTTTAGAACTAAAACTTCTACGAACTCCTATATTTTGGGCTGCTTGAAATGGGTTGTTAGAAATGTGAATTTCTGGTTGGCTGAGGCTTGCGCCAAAGCCAGGCAGAAACCACCATTCTAAGTCAGGGAAAGGAAGTCACCCGTCAGGATAACCCCTGCTCACACCCTTGGTAGCTTGGCACGAGCAGTCAGGCTTATCACGGAGGCGATGTGTAAAGCATTTGCGCACACACCCACCAGCAACCACATCCCAGGCCCCCCACAAAAGGAACTCCACACAAGGTTATATCAAAAATAGCCTTTGTATTATACCAAACACATTAGATAATAAATACACACTTTACAATGTGCCATAGGCACGGGCAGAATTTACATGGGATTATATACATGGGACAGGGCCACATGGACCACTGTCAGGAATGAGCACTTTTAGAACTAGCCTTAGGTAGAAGTAGCACTTTGTAGAAGTAACACTTTTAGAACATAGAACATATAATAACTGGCGGCGGGTACGGACCGTGTCTTCCGCTCTGGTGGCGCGGGACAATGCGGGTGACCTCCTTGGCAGACCGGAGCGGGCGGGAGGCGGCCGGTACACTACAAGCGTGCAGGCGTTTTTTCACCTCCCAAAAGGGGCTCCGGGCTTTTTCTGAGGCTGGGGCGACCCAAAGGTGTGCGGCTCAGAGGAGGAGGGGGGCAGGGTGCGGGCGGCCCAGCGAAGCGGACGCGGCTCAGAGGAGAGCGGCGCGGCTCGAGGCGGGGACTGCCAGGCACGGGCTGCAAAGGGGGGCGAACGGGGCACACTTCAGGCGGGCTCCAGCGGCACCTGGAGGTCAGACAAGTCCCGGCAACTTGTCAGGGAAGGCACACTAGAGTCCACTGGTCCTGGGACTCTGGTCAGGGGGTGAGCTCAGTATCAAGCCCTTGGAGATAGTTTTAAGCACCAAATAGCAAATGTAGCACACAACCAGTAACCACTGGTAAAAGGTAAGTGCCACCTACGCAACCCTAACCACCTTGGGAAAATATCACGCAGGGAACCATGAACTCACTAGCATAACTATACTAGGAAAAACAACCACCTAAGCATAAACATACATTTAGGGGTATAGGCCAGAAACTTAGCACATGATGCATAAAAACACATTAGGAGGTGTCAGAACACAGGGGGCGCAAAACATACTACACACCGTACATTTCCTAACACCCAAAGCATTAGCGCATAAATCATAATATCACATAAATCACGTTTAGCGCAGAAATCACATGTAGCACATAACTCACATCAAAGTCCAGGTTGCGCCACTGCGCCAAAACCTAAACGTAGCAGCTGTCCACTACTTGCTGGGCAGCTGAGGGACAAGAACAGGGCCTAAACGTTGCACCTGGCACTAAGTGCTGCGCAGCTGGGGAAGGCCAGAGTAGGGGCGAAGGAGTGCGACTCACTCCAGAGTCCAAAGTACATGTCCATTAGGAGAAAGAACCTAAACGGTGCTGCTGCCCACTACTTGCTGGACAGCTGTAGAATCAAAACTGCAGCGTGGGCCCTCACTGGCCCCCAGGACAAAAGACTGCGCAAAAAGGGTTGGAGCCCTCGGGCTGGGGAACAAATACTGCACACGTTGGAGCCTTCTAGGCTCTAGGACCAACTAATACGCCAAACGTTGGAGCCCTCTAGGCTCTGAACTCAACTGTCCATTGGAGCCCTCTGGCTCTGAAAATAACACGCCCGCAGGCTCTACAAATATCTTTGCTCCCAGGGGGCACAATGGCTCCTAAAGCATTAGGCGCCAAATAGAGGGCACGGCCGGGCCCCCATCGTTAGAGCCACGGAGCTCAGCACGGGCTCCTCTGGCCCTTTTGATCAACAATGTGGATTGGAGCACTCGTGGGCTAAAAAATACAATAATGCCCCCGTGAGCCTCGTGGGCTCAAAATACAATAATGCCCCCGGGAGCCTCGTGGGCTCAAAATACAATAATGCCCCCGGGAGCCTTGTGGGCTCTGAAAACAGCGAAGGCTCCCCAGGTTGCAACGGCCCACTGGCATCCGGGGCCGCTCTAAAGCAAATACTGTCCTGGTGCCTCCAAGGCACCACTGCGCCCGCCTGGAGCTTCCCCCAGCCCTTTATCACTCACCGGGCTGTTCTCTCGTGTCGGGGCTACTCCGGGCAGCGCCACTTCCTCTTCGGCCACCCGGGGAGGCGGGGTAGGCTCCCAGCCTCCCCACGCAGCACCACCTTCTGATTTCGGCAGTGCGGGCGGCAGCAACTCCGGTCTCCCTCTCCACACAGGAGACCGGAAAAGCGGGACCAAGGCTTCCCCCAGGCAGAGGAAAGCGGAAGAGGGACGCACTCCAATCTTTTCGCGGAGAAAGCACCGAGGGGTGGGCACCCTCAGTGCGTGAAACAAAAGTAGAAACGGGGTGGCCACCCGTTAAGGCTCCTGAAAAGGGAAAATAAGCGAGGTGGGCACTCACGCAAAAAAAATGAGCCACGGGAGGGATCCCCACACCGGGGAATCCTTCGGGGAAGAGGGCAGCATCGCGCTGCCAACAATAGTTCATCAGCAATCCAGGGGCTGGGCAGGGCTTACTTGACAATAATCTATGCTTCAACCCTGCTACCTGTGTGGCCCCTCCCACCTGTGTGGCCCCTCCCTGGTCACCGCGGCGGGTGTCCATCGCTTCCCTAGCTTCGAGTGCTGTCTCCAGAGAGACGACATCAAAGAGTTGATGCTGAAAATCTCTAAGATCTCAGATGGGAGGGGGGTAGATTCCAAGAGGTTGCCACCATGTCTTTGTCTCCCAGATTACTTCTTGTTCAGGTCACCGCAGGTGCGCGCAGCCTCTACCGTGAGCACTCAGTCCTAGGTAACCACGCAGCAGTCAGTCATAGGTAACCACAGAGCAGTCAGTCATAGGTAACCACAGAGCAGTCAGTCATAGGTAACCACAGAGCAGTCAGTCATAGGTATCCTGTAGTGTAGTTCTTATATTCCCAATAGGCTCTGCGCATTGGAATAACATAAACGGCATTTTATACGTAGGACTGAGATCGACTAGGTCTCTACTGAATATGTTGGACTTAATTAGGTATGCCAGATAGCTCAGAGGTCACTAGAAACTTTTTTGAATGAACAGGGAAGAGTTAACGTCCCTGATTAGACAAGAAGGGATTAGTTTCTGACAACCGCATAAACATGACAACTTTGCTCCCTCCAGAATAAGGAGTATATCTCTAGAGTCGTGTGAAAACAATAGATAGCTATTTCACTTAGTCAATCGTGCATACTTAGTTTCACCGGAGTGCAGAGAAATAGAGAGACGGGCGTTTTCATTAAAAGGTGTTATTTATTGAGCAGTCTTCTTTCTCGTGCAATAGAAGTGAATTGCCACAATTGCAATACTTATCATAAAGTAAAGTGCGTACAGTATTCTGAAATAATACTGTAAAAGCATTGATATGGTTTCTGAGCCATATGATACTTAAAACGGATAAAATATATACAATACATACAAAGATAAAAGTTTGACTAAACGTACTCAACTGGTGCTTCTAAATTACGCCTACCCCATTGTACCAAACCTAAGCCTAGTACGTGGAAAAGAGTAAGGGAGTTGCAGTTTAAGTTTAAGTTAGTTTTGCGAAGAATCTGAATCAAGAATTCTCTAAGGATCTAATCAGCTCCGTACCTTGGTTTTAGAATGAAGGAGGTCTTGTATCTCGCTCTCAGGACTCGATCTCCCAGTTACCCGCAAGGGTGACTGGAAACACTGGAGCTGGATTTTCTCGGCAGGAGAAAAGACAGCATCTTTCTCAGTGCATCAAATGGGAGCGACGGCTTCCTTTCTCACTCGCATTGGATGGGCTTTGGGTAAGTAGATAGCCGCTCTGCTCCAAACCACCGTGTGTTGCTTAAGGCAAATGCTGGTATATTTGTACCTGGAAGGTGCTGAGTTTGACGTAAGGTTGGATATAAGACGTCACTAAGAATGGTCACTAAGAACTGGCAGTTCTTTCGGACTCGCAGGAGTTCTAGGACAAATCAAAACAAAAGCAGGGGGAATTCCCGGGCTGCTGGAGGTTTGGTTTGTTTAAAGAACGCGTTGTACTTTCTAGGAGTCTTAGGGAAGTAGCCTTGCCGTGTTTTGGACTGCATGGGCTATTACTAAATATGGATATGATTCTTATGCCTTTATAAGGATATGATTTGTTATAACCACATAAGGGCATAAATCGGGAATATTTAATTAGGGTCCTAGATACGTTCACAGCACCCACTCCACGTGTAATGTCCATAATTATTAAAATACTAAGCAATATATAAACATATAAGTATGCATTTGTTTTCCAGCCCACCCCAAAATACATTAAATCGCATTTGAAATGGTATAGATACACGAAAATGAGTATTATACTGTACGCTTTCAAGCAGTGGTATCATTCAGATTAAATTGTGTTCATTTAGAATGTTGACCGAATGAATCACGAAATTTACATTCATGAAATGGCTCTTAATACAGAAAAAAGGTCGAGACCATTTCATCACATATTTATACAAGATTGTACATGTGCTAGAGGCTGATTCAAAATATTGTCTCTAGAGTCTTTAAGAATGGAAGTTCTGTAGAGTACCATGTGCCAAAAAAAAGTAAATATTTTGGAAATTGGGAAAAAATAATTTTGCTTTCATGGGAAAAAATAGTTCCAAATGTTTTCAGTAGAGTTGTTTATAAAAAACTGAAGGCCAAATTCAGAGTTCAGGGAACTCTGTGTGCTCGCTTTTTAAAATATTTTTCTCGTTGTTAGAAGAGAACATTTGCTCTGCTAGGCCAGCAAAAAATTTGTCTACAAAAGTAGGTGAAAGTTGGGCCAACGCTTAAAAATTCAGAAATAGAGCCTATATGCAATGCATTGCCGTGATCGGTGTTCAGATCAGCAATGTTTACAGAAGGTTGTACCTGTGTGGTGCCGCTTTCATCTCATACTTCACAGCCACCTAATCGTAATGGTGAAGTCTCAACGAATGCCGTCATCAGAATCGGTAGCCGCTGGGGACAACACGTTGCATGAGTCGTTACCGGACAAAGCCAAGCATCGATATCCATTGGTACTGCTGTTGGTAGTGTAAGACAGACGTCCAACACGCATTCTTCTCCGCATAGCAGACATCGAAGCACAGGTAAGATGCAATTTTGCCAGATTGGTCTGAATGAAAGAAACCAGGTAGTATTCAGATCTCTTAGCCGGGCCAATCCGAGGACCTTAGTGATACGGTCTCGGTATCGTTTTGTTAGGATCGTTTCTTCCATCGTAGCCTGAGTTTTGTCTGTGACTTGGCTTGCCATATCGGAGCAGGAGGAACAAAAAAAAGATTCCTGCTACGAGTCCCAAAATAAGAGGCAGGCCATCGAATAGAGAATGCACAAAATTCGGGAAGATGCCCAGAACTGTTTTAAAGGGTGCTAACACTCCCGAAAAAATTGTCTTAAATACATGTGCGATGCCACTGGTATCTGACATGTTTAAGATTTGGCTTAACATTTCTACGAAATGCACGGGGCAATTTGTCGATAATACGATATGTATCTCTGCCGCTGTCCTTGCAACTTGCAGGTCATACGTCTCTTTGGACGAGGTTAAAGGCACAGTTGTTTGTAAAAGAATAGACTTCATTCTGCTTAAAGTATCACTTCGAATAGAAGAGATATTCACAGAAGGCCATATTGCTGCCTCCATGTCTGGATTGCTGTTTGGATACAATACTTGCATACAACTAATGACCCTGGAAGTAACGCTCACGAGATGGGCTTTTCCTGGCATCATGCCACAACAGCTGTGGTCACTTAATATAACGTAGCTACTGTTAGAGAGTTGTCTGAAAAAGGGCTCTATCTGTGTAGCAGGGGTGCCGTGCAGATGACATGAAAGGTTGTTTGATGAACCTTCGCAGGCTCCATGCAAGTTAATTCCTTGACACAGAAGTGTACCGCTTAGTGATTTTTTACAATTGTTACCACTAAGAAGTACCTCTTTTTCCCCTCACTATAACATCTATGTGTATAAGGCAAATTCCAGGTCGACTTGATGTATCCTCTACCCAGCCTTTCATACAGGCCTGCTGGTATATACTATTGGCAGTATTGAAACTGAAAAGTTATCGGGATTGTAATGGTGCCATGTATTATCCATTCAATGACAGGTCTTTCTGACATTGTCAATGGTAATCTTTCTAGTTTTTCAATGCTCAGCACCGTATAGTCTGCTCCTTTTTGTGCCAACGAGATTTGTCTATCAGTAAGGTTAAAGATAGAAAATAATGACGTTGTGTTGATTAGACGCCATGGCACATAGCCTGAACGGAGGTTTTGTAACGTCCAGCCTAGCTGTACAATAGAACGTAATTGGGATTGACCATGTTGTAACATTAGCATATCCTGTTCTATTATATCAATAGCAGATGATACAAGGCTGTCCAGTGAATAAATTCTGGAGGACAGAGTCGTTAACCCATTGTCCACTACAGAAAGTGATTTTTCCAAATTAATACGATCAATTTCTCGTATTTTTTCTGCAGTTTCAATTTGTGTTACTTTCCAAGCTTCATTGTAAGCTGCGTATATACCGGCGTATATGAAATGTTTTTGACACTGTTTGCGAGGTCCCATTATGAAATCTCGCAAGTCAGCACCTTCTTTAAGTAAAGTTAAGTGTTGCTTGATTTCGGGAAGTGTGGATCTCTGTAGCCAATCGAGGCATAGTTTTCCTACACTGTATGTTGTAACTATCCCTGGATGTTGTCTCTGGGAATATCTTGGGTCTGGCCTGTTGTGTTTGAACCCCTGTATTTTGTTCAGGAATCTATCTTGACAGTTATTTGTGTCTGTGGGCCAGATCAACCATTTGTTCCAATCAGAAATTGTTCTGTTGTGTTTTAAAATATACGACACGTCTAACCCCTCGTCTGTAGTGGTGTTTCTATCAGGCATAGGCTTTGGTATAGACAGGTTGTTTAAATATATTTTTCTTGGCTAGACCAAGACAGGTTGTTTGTTGAATGGTGTCATTCAGGAACATTATTTGTTCTGGGATCATGCAGGCTCTAAACAATGATTCTAGACCTTGTACCTGCCACTCTTTTGTACCCCAGATGGTTTTTGTCTCAATGTTATTTTTCCAAAATTCAAAACCAGATGTAGACATTTTCATAAAAATTTTCAGAATATTTCAGTTTAGTATTTGTCAACATGTTTTTCACTCCTGTCTTGTTTAACATTTTGAAATAAAACGTTTCTGAATTAGTGTAATTAAACCCTGAGAAGTATGGAAATTTCTCATAAAATGTTTTTGAACTGCCTTTTGGCGGAGTTGGACAATGTTCCCACTGATTATAACTGAAAATATTTCTAGGATTAGCAGATTTATGCAGATAATGATGCCCAAAGTGATTGAAACAATACATTTCCTCATAATTCGATGAACGCTGTAAATAATCATGTTCTGTAAATTTTGCTGACATTTCTAAATCTGCCATCATATTATTTATATTTTCAAGTCCCAATCATCAGAGAAAGTACTTCTTTCTCTGATGATTGGGACAAAGTCACTTAAGGAGATCTTAAATTGGTGTGGATATTTCAAGAGCTCAACCGGGCCATCGATTTCATAGTCAGTTTTGTCCCATGCTATACCACCAGGTATAGGGATGGCTGTGATATTCACTGATGATAGTTCTCTTTTTTCGATGTGAGAAGATCTGTGTGGTTTCAGGACCAAGTTGATGTTCTGACTTGCTGTGTCCATTGTACTATATTTTCCATCAATAAATCTACCCAAACTTAAAACCAAGATGAGCCACAGAAGGAGGAAAAGTACACCTAACACAATCCATAATTTAATCCATGGTGAAGTTAGATATGTTTCTCTGAGTTGATGAAAGAGCTCTGTGATTTTCTTTTTGAAAGTTTTTGTTGCTGGCTTGTCTCCATGTTCACTTGGATCATCGGAAAAGTCATCAAAGTTGATAAAGTAGGCAGATGCAGTTCTATCAATTGGTGGAATTGCTTCTCGATTTCCATTGATCTTTGGATTTTCTTTTGTTACATTTGTATAGTCCGAGGCTACATCGTTGTCGACAGGTGTTTCTTGACGTACTGTTGCGATTTGGGTACCAAGAGGCACACATTCCATGGCTTTGTTGCATAGTCCTTTTTTATTCACTGAAGGTTTTCAAATGTGATTAGTCTCTCAGTTTGAACCTCTTGGATTGTAGCAAGATTTGGTCTTCTGCTATTTCTTGGGAGTCCACTGGGCCTACTACTTATTATTGGCCACATGGTTGTGGTTTCACCAGGTCGATTGATACAACTCGGTTCTCCTTTTTACCAGCAAGGGGCGGTAGTACTACTGATCTTCTTCCGCTGACAGCTAAGACAGGTACTGCTTTTCTGTAAGAAGGCCCAAATTCCTTCTTCACCGCAATCTTTTCTCTGACCAGATCCCCAATCTTTGGAATCCAGACAGGTCTTGCTGGGACAGGTGGTTTTTCTTCAGTGGTCGTTGGCTTTAGCTTTTCGTTACTTAGACTTTTCCTTGTTTTATTTAAGTCCTGTAAAACAGCCAAACGATCTTTGATATCAAATGTTTTTGTTTCACCACTGAAGTCTGACAATCCAAATCCTGGGTGATCATTCAAGTACCAAATAAAAGTTCGTACGGACTGATACCTCCTAGAGAATGTCTTGGCATGTTATTAAGACTACGTTGGACACATATTAGATGTTTGACCCACCCGTCACCCGCACCTAATACCCTCTCTGTTATAGATTGCTTTATGTCACGTTTTTTTCTCTCCATTACCGCATTTCCCTCGGGATATAATGGACTAGAATACCGCAATGCAATGCCCATGCTGGCCATGGTCTCCTTGTAAGCCTGAGAGCTAAACGCAGGACCCTGGTCAGAATGTAGCACGCCAATTGCGTATATGCCGATAAAGACTAGCAAATCTTTTTATAACAGTTCCGGCGTCAGCCGAGCGCTGAGGCCACATCTAAATGAATCTTGTCTTAATAATTATGGGATCGCATTCTTCCGTCTGGATGTCTGCGTATAGATAGCCTGATGCTGTCTAATAGAGGTGTCTGGGCAGGTGTCTGGTCCGGTTCACTACTGCGATCTCTATTGCAGTTTTGACAATTCATTGCAAAGTTATAAATTTGCACGCTCATCCCCGGCCACCAGTATTTTGATTGTAATTCTATTAGAGATTTCAGGATCTCTTGGTGCCTCAGACCCAATCCCATGTGTGCTTCTTCAATCAAGAAGACTCTCCGGATCGTGTTTGTAATTACTCTATCCCCCACTCCAGCGATTTGAGCAAACGGAACGGAGTTCGCATCAATTATGTATGTATTGCCGAGTGGATAGTTTAGAGATATCGCCGCATAATTGCCTTCCATTGAAGCTTTTACTGCAAGCAGCGTTTCGCCATCTATTTTTTTTTGTACGCTTTTTTGTAGCTACGGAAGCCGAGTGATCAGCTGGCGCTGTGGCTCTGTCAGCCAATGAATTCCCTGCAACGTGAACGCCATCACGTTGAAGACTCTGCGTATGTATCACGTGAGTCTTTTGTAGTTCTTTCTGCAAAAGAACTACTTGTTCCCATAGTTTTTTATGCTTTATTGTGGCACCTGTCTCATCTTTGTAACCGGTTTTTATCCAGGTCTGCATGGAATTATTGTAAGATCGGACGCAGTAATGCGATTCGCACACTATTAGTGGGGGGAATTCGCGATCGGCATTTTCAAGCGCCATTTTTAGAGATCTTATTTCAGCTCGCTGAGCTGTACAGTTTCTGAGTGATTCAGTTTTAGTGACCATCGGTCTGAATTTACCTAAGCGCCAGCGACCTTTAACAATTGCGCACGCAGCATTGTAAATTTGTTTTTCCACAACGTATTGTTGTGCAAATCTGTCCGTGTAGATTACACAGGTGTACTGTTCGAGATGCAGAATTTCCATTGACAGAGGGCATTCATGTTCTATTCCAGATTTTCTAGTTTTTTTCATTTTCGGATCAAAAGCGTGTTTCACGTTTTCTGTAGCAAGAGAATTTTCCCATTGTATCCATTTTAGATCTAGAGCTATAGCATTTGGAATGCCTGGTCTTGTTACTGCCTCAAGGGCTGATACTGCTGTTAGAACAGATATCCTTTTACCTTGTGCTAGGGCTCTTTCTTTTGCTACAGCAGTTTGAACCGCAATTAGAATTTTTTCAGTAGAACTGAATTTCATTTCAGCTTGTGTGTACAAGTGTGATTTGTAAGCTATTGGTACCGTTTCTCCCTCATTAGAGGTCAGGTATGTGAATCCGCATCTGCCTGGGTTGACTCTGATTACAAGGTTGCGTTCGTTTGCGCGTGTTTGCAGTTTTGTTTTAGTTAACATGTCTGTCTGTAATGATCTTAAAATTTCTGTGTGTTTTTGAGTCCAATTAATTGGTTTAAAATCAGGTTTTATTAGTTCGTTGAGAGGTTTAACCCTCTCTGCATAATTTAGAATGTATGTTCTTCCGAAATTCAGGAAACCTAGTATTGATTGTAAGTTTTTCAGCGTTTTTGGAGCTTGGAGTACAGCACACTTCTCTAAGAAGTCTGCTAGGCTTTTGCCTTCACTTGATAGTTCATATCCTAAAAATAGGACAGTTAGAGGGGCAATTTGTGATTTTTTAAAGTAAAATTTTTACCCTTAAGATGCGAATCCAAGTATTATGGTGTTCACTCTTTTCAAGTGAGTCTCCAGGTCATCGTCTTTAAGATGGATGTCATCAACATAGGATAATGCCTCATCATCATAAATTTGTAGTAACTCTGTTACCCTGGCTGAAAATAATCCTGGGCTATTCTTGAATCCCTGTGGAAGACGACAAAATTGTTTTTTGGGTCCCCATGCCGGAGAAAGCGGTCAAATATCTGCTTTCAGGTGCTATGTTTTGACAGAAGAAACCGTTTGAAATATCTAATGTTGTTTTATATATCTAATGTTGTTTTATATTTCTTGCACACGATGTTATTCATTAGTGCTGCACTGTGTGAGTTTTGTTCTGCAAAAGTTTTACAGCAGGAGTTTAGGTGTCTGTAGTCCAAAACTAGACGATATGAATCGTCTGGCTTGGTGACAGGAAACAAAGGATTGTTCATTTGGGAGGTGCATGTTTCAATCACCCCTTGATATTCAAGTTGATCTAAGATCTCCCTGACTTGTTTTTTAGCTTCTTGCTTAACAGGATACTGCCTCTGTGCAGTAGGTTGATTTTTTAACTGGATTTTATGGTGAGGAGAATCCCCATCCCATCCTACATGATTTTTATATAATGCAGGTGCTTGGGCCACTGCCCATTTTCTAGCAAATGTGTATTTTTTATGAATTGGAATGTGATTTGAGAAGGCAGGCATAATCATTTCTTCGCCATGTGGGCACTCCCTGGCAAACTCTGGTGGCCAGTCTTTTTCAGCTAACAGGATGTCATAGCCTTTAGATAGATTCTTCCAAAAGAGACCTCTTATTTTCCTAGTTTTATCTCCCTCTATACGTAATGTTATTTCATATAGTTTATGGGGCACGCTAACTCGGGTGTCTGCAGTTTCCACTTGAATGTATTCACTCGTGTCCACTGTCTCCAGAAGATTCATCACTTCTGTTGCGCTGTCTAGCACTGTCTGGGCCCACTCTCCGTTTTTCAGTTGTGTCCTCCGGATTCTTGGCATGTTTAATTTTAATACTGGCTACCTTCTTTCTGGGAAATTGTAATTTTTTACTTTGATGAGCAGGTTCCTTGTCTTTGGACTTGACGTGCTCTTCTTTATGTTCTGATCGTCCTCTTCTTTCCGATTTATGTGAGGAAGTCTGAAAAGATCGAGAGGGACGTGTATCAATATCTTGATATCTGTCAGGTTTTCTCAAATTTTCCCTATTTCTAAGGTAATATCTTTTTTCAGAGGGCTCCCTTTGGGGAGACTTGCCCCCCCCTTCTGGAGATCTATTTCTTCGTTGGGGAGACCTTCCTCTGGACTGAAAATGTTTTTCTCTGGAAGTGGTTTGTTTATTACCCTCCCACTGAAAGTTTTTTCAGGATTTTCAATTAGTTGGGGTTTTACTGGTTTACCACCCAAACTATCTCTACCTAATTCTTCATAGGATTTTTCAATTATTCTGGCAAGTTCAAAAGGTTGTTCTGCTATGTCTGTTTCCTTCAATTTTTGGCGGATCGCCACAGATGCTGCTTCTCCTTTTATGTTGGCTAGTAATATAGCTGAGACCTGCTTAAAGTATTTCAGTAATTTCATATCCAGAGTTAAAGCAGGTTCTGGACCGTATTCATTTTGAATCTGTCTTAGTACATCTGGTATAACTGCCATAGACGGAACACTGTGTGTTTTTGTGTAGATAGAATCAAACACTGTGCCCCAAGTGTCACAGTCCTCCACATGTGGTGCGATCCCCATTGGGAGACAGATAGTCAGGATTCTGTGTTTTTCGTGAGGGGTAGTATCAGGAGATACTGCCTCTATTTGAGTGATTTTTTTGAGCTAACCAGAATGGAATTTGTTCCCGTTTTGTGGGTGTTTTACTAAGACATGATTGTATATTGTGTGGTGTATTTTTATTTGTGTTCCCCTGTTGAGGGGTGTTTTGTGGAATTTTAATTGTAGGTTGGACTGTTGAAGTCCACATGACATATTGGACCAACTGTCTAAGTATTTTAATTAGTTGTTTTAACTGAACTAAAAGTTCTCTGTCTGACATTGTTTCAATGTCTGGATGTGGTGTGTAGCTGGCTAGGACCAGCCACGTTACTCCTCGTCTACCTAGTGGACCGAGCCTGGTAATGTGATTTTGATGTTTTAGGGCGCCATTAAATCAGAGCAGGTGCTCTTGGTATGTTAGTGGAATTTCAACTTCCTCGAAAGGAGAGTATTCCTCTGGAGATTCCGCTATTTTGTAGTAGTGGAACTCATGTTTTACAGCATGTGCTGCTGGAAAATTTATCCAGGAATAGAATACCTCTGTCTGCCGATATTCATGGGCCTCTACCACAAATACGACTGTACCACCTCTTGATGTTACTCCATTCTTTATAAGTTTTATAGTTATGTTTTTTTTATAATGACCGGGATGATTATTGCATCCTGGTCGTCTTCATTAAACCCTGTAACGTCTGCACCCGGTTGATTCGCATCTACTGCGGCTCCACCGGTTTCGTTGTTGTCGCCGTGGTTTGACATTTTTTAATGAAAGTTTTGCAGAGCAAGTTTTTTGAGTAAACAAAGATTAGGTGCACAATATTTTGGAACACTGTATCCTTCTACGTTGACTAAACCAAAAACGAATACATAGGAATCTCTTCCTACTAAGTTCTGGCGGATATTAACCTTTCACCCACTCCAGACATCTATTGGAGTTTTTACGGGAAAAGGGGTCTGTGTGAAAAAGCACGACTGAGTTACTTTAGTATCTTGCGTTAGATTATCGCCTTACCAAATGTTGGGCGCCATGTAGTGTAGTTCCTATATTCCCAATAGGCTCTGAGTATTCGAATAACATAAAAGGCAGTTTAGACGTAGGGCTGAGGTCGACTAGGTCTCTACGGAATATGTTAGACTTAATTAGGTATGCCAGCTAGCTCAGAGGTCACTAGAAACGTTCTCGAATGAACGGGGAGGAGTTAACTTCCCTGATTAGACAAGAAGGGATTCGTTTCTGACAACCGCATAAACATGACAACTTTGCACCCTCCAGAATAAGGAGTATATTTCCAGAGTTGTGTTAAAACAATAGATAGCTATTTCACTCAGTCAATCGTGCATACTTAGTTTCACCAGAGTGCAGAGACATAGAGAGACGGGCGTTTTCAATAAAAGGTGTTATTTATTGAGCAGTCTTCTTTCTCATGCAAGAGAGGTGAATTGCCACAATTGCAATACTTATCATAAAGTAAAGTGCGTACAGTAAAAGGAGTATTCTGAAATAATACTGTAAAAGCATTGATATGGTTTCTGAGCCATATGATACTTAAAACAGATAAATATATATACAATACATACAAAGATAAAAGTTTGACTAAACGTACTCAACTGGTGCTTCTAAATTACGCCTACCCCAGTTTACGTAACCTAAGCCTAGTACGTGGGAAGGAGTAAGGTTGTTGCAGCTTAAGTTTAAGTTAATTTTGCCAAGAATCTGAATCAAGAATTCTCTAAGGATCTAATCAGCTCTGTACCTTGGTTTTAGAATGACGGAGGTCTTGTATCTCGCTCTCAGGACTCGATCTCCCAGTAACCCGCAAGGGTGACTGGAAACACTGGAGCTGGATTTTCTGGGCAGGAGAAAAGACATCGTCTTTCTCAGTGTGTCAAATGGGAGGGACGGCTTCCTTCGACACTCGCATCAGCTGGGCTTTGGGTAAGTAGATATCCGCTCTGCTCCAAACCACCGTGTGTTGCTTAAGGCAAATGCTGGTATATTTATACCTGGAAGGTGCCGAGTTTGACGTAAGGTTGGACATAAGACGTCACTAAAAACTGTCACTAAGAACTGGCAGTTCTTTCGGACTTGCAAGAGTTCTAGGACAAATCAAAACAAAAGCAGGAGGAATTCCCGGGCTGCTGGAGGTTTGGTTTGTTTAAAGAACCCGTTGTACTTTCTAGGAGTCTTAGGGAAGTACCCTTGCCGTATTTGGACTGCATTGGCTATTACTAAATATGGATATGATTCTTATGCCTTTATAAGGATATGATTTGTTATAACCACATAAGGGCATAAATCGGGAATATTTAATTAGGGTCCTAGATACGTTCACAACAAACCATACAGCAGTCAGTCATAGGTAACCACAGAGCAGTCAGTCATAGGTAACCAAGCAGCAGTCAGTCCTAGGTAACCACACAGCAGTCAGTCATAGGTAACCACAGAGCAGTCAGTCATAGGTAACCACACAGCAGTCAGTCATAGATAACCATGCAGCCGGCAGTCATAGGTAACCATGCAGCAGTCAGTCATAGGTAACCACAGAGCAGTCAGTCATAGGTAACAACGCAGCAGTCATTCCCAGGTAACCACGCAGCAGTCAGTCATAGGTAACCACGCAGCAGTCAGTCATAGGTAACCACACAGCAGTCAGTCATAGGTAATCACGCAGCAGTCAGTCACAGCAGTCAGTCATGGGTAACCACTCAGCAATCAGTCGTAGGTAACCACAGAGCAGTCAGTCCTAGGTAACCACACAGCAGTCAGTCACAGCAGTCAGTCATAGGTAACCACTCAGCAGCCAGTCATAGGTAACCACTCAGCAGCCAGTCATAGGTAACCACGCATCAGTCAGTCATAGGTAACCACTCAGCAGTCAGTCATAGGTAACCACAGAGCAGTCAGTCACAGCAGCCAGTCATAGGTAACCACAGAGCAGTCAGTCATAGGTAACCACAGAGCAGTCAGTCATAGGTAACCACAGATCAGTCAGTCATAGGTAACCACTCAGCAGTCAGTCCTAGGTAACCACTCACCAGTCAGTCACAGCACCAGTCATATGTAACCAAAGAGCAGTCAGTCATAGGTAACCATTCCGCAGTCAGTCATAGGTAACCACCCAGCAGTCAGTCATAGGTAACCACTCAGCAGTCAGTCCTAGGTAACCACTCCGCAATCCGTCATAGGTAACTACAGAGCAGTCAGTCATAGGTAACCACTCAGCAGTCAGTCCTAGGTAACCACACAGCAGTCAGTCAGTCCTAGGTAACCACACAGCAGTCAATCCTAGGTAACCACACAGCAGTCAGTCATAGGTAACAGAGCAGTCAGTCAGAGGTAACCACACAACAGTCAGTCCTAGGTAACCACACAGCAGTCAGTCCTAGGTAACCACACAGCAGTCAGTCAGTCCTAGGTAACCACACAGCAGTCAGTCCTAGGTAACCACACAGCAGTCAGTTATAGGTAACCACACAGCAGTTAGTCAGAGGTAACCACACATCAGTCAGTCAGTCATAGGTAACCACACAGCAGTCAGTCATAGGTAACCACACAGCAGTCAGTCAGAGGTAACCGCGCAGCCGGCAGTCATAGGTAATCTCGCAGCAATCAGTCATAGGTAACCACTTCGCAGTCAGTCATAGGTAACCATGCAGCAATCAGTCATGGGTAACCACTTCGCAGTCAGTCATAGGTAACCACTTCGCAGTCAGTCATAGGTAACCACAGAGTGTTCAGTCATAGGTAACCACAGAGTAGTCAGTCATAGGTAACCACACAGCAGTCAGTCCCAGGTAACCACGCAGCAGTCAGTCACAGCAGTCAGTCATAGGTAACCACTCCGCAGTCAGTCATAGGTAACCATTCCGCAGTCAGTCATAGGTAACCACTCAGCAGTCAGTTGTAGGTAACCACTCAGCAGTCAGTCATAGGTAACCACTCAGCAGTCAGTCCTAGGTAACCACTCCGCAATCCGTCATAGGTAACTACAGAGCAGTCAGTCATAGGTAACCACTCAGCAGTCTGTCATAGGTAACCACACAGCAGTCAGTCCTAGGTAACCACACAGCAGTCAGTCATAGGTAACCACGCAGCAGTCAGTCATAGGTAACCACTTCGCAGTCAGTCATAGGTAACCACAGAGTGTTCAGTCATAGGTAACCACAGAGTGTTCAGTCATAGGTAACCACAGAGCAGTCAGTCATAGGTAACCACACAGCAGTCAGTCATAGGTAACCACACAGCAGTCAGTCATAGGTAACCACTCCGCAGTCAGTCATAGGTAACCACTCCGCAGTCAGTCATAGGTAACCACTCCGCAGTCAGTCATAGGTAACCACTCCGCAGTCAGTCATAGGTAACCACTCCGCAGTCAGTCATAGGTAACCATTCCGCAGTCAGTCATAGGTAACCACTCAGCAGTCAGTCCTAGGTAACCACTCCGCAATCCGTCATAGGTAACTACAGAGCAGTCAGTCATAGGTAACCACTCAGCAGTCAGTCATAGGTAACCACACAGCAGTCAGTCCTAGGTAACCACACAGCAGTCAGTCATAGGTAACCACACAGCAGTCAGTCAGTCCTAGGTAACCACACAGCAGTCAATCCTAGGTAACCACACAGCAGTCAGTCATAGGTAACAACAGAGCAGTCAGTCAGAGGTAACCACACAACAGTCAGTCCTAGGTAACCACACAACAGTCAGTCCTAGGTAACCACACAGCAGTCAGTCATAGGTAACCACAGCAGTCAGTCAGTCCTAGGTAACCTCACAGCAGTCAGTCCTAGGTAACCACACAGCAGTCAGTTATAGGTAACCACACAGCAGTCAGTCAGAGGTAACCACACAGCAGTCAGTCAGTCTTAGATAACCACACAGCAGTCAGTCATAGGTAACCACACAGCAGTCAGTCAGAGGTAACCACACAACAGTCAGTCCTAGGTAACGACACAGCAGTCAGTCATAGGTAACCACACAGCAGTCAGTCAGTCCTAGGTAACTACACAGTGTTCAGTCCTAGGTAATCACACAGCAGTCAGTCATAGGTAACCACGCAACAGTCAGTCATAGGTAACCACACAGCAGTCAGTCATAGGTAACCACTCCGCAGTCAGTCAGAGGTAACCACACAGCAGTCAGTCCTAGGTAACCACACAGCAGTCAGTCAGAGGTAACCACGCAGCCGGCAGTCATAGGTAATCACGCAGCAATCAGTCATAGGTAACCACTTTGCAGTCAGTCATAGGTAACCACGCAGCAATCCGTCAAAGGTAACCACTTCGCAGTCAGTCATAGGTAACCACTCCGCAGTCAGTCAGAGGTAACCACTCCGCAGTCAGTCCTAGGTAACCACACAGCAGTCAGTCAGAGGTAACCACGCAGCCCGCAGTCATAGGTAATCACGCAGCAATCAGTCATAGGTAACCACTTCGCAGTCAGTCATAGGTAACCACGCAGCAATCAGTCATAGGTAACCACTTCGCAGTCAGTCATAGGTAACCACTTCGCAGTCAGTCATAGGTAACCACTTCGCAGTCAGTCATAGGTAACCATGCAGCTGTCAGACATAGGTCACTCTCCTGACACCTCGGCATCTCACGCTCCAGACACCCCAGCATCTCACGCTCCTGACACCCCCGCATCTCACGCTCCTGACACCCCCGCATCTCACGCTCCTGACACCCCGGCTTCTCACGCTCCTGACACCGCCGGCGGGCATCTCACGCTCCTGACACCCCCGGCATCTCACGCTCCTGACACCCCCGGCATCTCACGCTCCTGACACCCCCGGCATCTCACGCTCCTGACACCCCCGGCATCTCACGCTCCTGACACCCCCGGCATCTCACGCTCCTCACACCCCCGGCATCTCACGCTCCTCACACCCCCGCATCTCACGCTCCTGACACCCCCGCATCTCACGCTCCTGACACCCCCGCATCTCACGCTCCTGACACCCCCGCATCTCACGCTCCTGACACCCCCGCATCTCACGCTCCTGACACCCCAGCTTCTCACGCTCCTGACACCGCCGGCGGGCATCTCACGCTCCTGACACCCCCGGCATCTCACGCTCCTAACACCCCCGGCGGGCATCTCACGCTCCTGACACCCCGGCATCTCACGCTCCTGACACCCCCGGCATCTCACGCTCCTGACACCCCCGGCATCTCACGCTCCTGACACCCCCGGCATCTCACGCTCCTGACACCCCCGGCATCTCACGCTCCTGACACCCCCGGCATCTCACGCTCCTGACACCCCCGGCATCTCACGCTCCTGACACCCCCGGCATCTCACGCTCCTGACACCCCCGGCATCTCACGCTCCTGACACCCCCGGCATCTCACGCTCCTGACACCCCCGCATCTCACGCTCCTGACCCCCGGGTATCTCACGCTCCTGACACCCCCAGCATCTAACGCTCCTGACACCCCCCGCATCTAACGCTTCTGACACCCCCGCATCTAACGCTTCTGACACCCTCGCATCTCACGCTCCTGTCACCCCCAGCATCTAACGCTCCTGACGCCCCCCGCATCTAACGCTTCTGACACCCCAGGCATCTCACGCTCCTGACACCCTCGCATCTCCGGCTCCTGACACCCCACCATCTCACGCTCCTGACACCCCGGCATCTCACGCTCCTGACACCCCCGCATCTCACGCGCCTTACACCCCGCCATCTCACGCTCCTGATCTCACGCTCCTGATCCCCCCATCTCACGCTCCTGACACCCCAGCTTCTCACGCTCCTGTCAGCCCCGCATCTCACGCTCCTGTCAGCCCCGCATCTCACGCTCCTGTCAGCCCCGCATCTCACGCTCCTGTCAGCCCCGCATCTCACGCTCCTGTCAGCCCCGCATCTCACGCTCCTGACACCCCGCATCTCACGCTCCTGACACCCCCGCATCTCACGCGCCTTACACCCCGGCATCTCACGCTCCTGACACCCCCGCATCTCACGCTCCTGACACCCCCGCATCTCACGCTCCTGACCCCCCTGGGATCTCGCGCTCCTGACACCCCCGGCATCTCACGCTCCTGTCACACCCCCTCCCCCCCCCATCTCATGCTCCTGACACCCCGGCATCTCACGCTCCTGTCACCCCCCCCCCCCATCTCACGCTCCTGACACCCCCGCATCTCACGCGCCTTACACCCCGGCATCTCACGCTCCTGACACCCCGGCATCTCACGCTCCTGACACCCCGGCATCTCACGCTCCTGTCAGCCCCACATCTCACGCTCCTGACACCCCGGCATCTCACGCTCCTGACACCCCCGGCATCTCACGCTCCTGACACCCCCGGCATCTCACGCTCCTGACACCCCCGGCATCTCACGCTCCTGACACCCCGGCATCTCACGCTCCTGACACCCCGGCATCTCACGCTCCGGACACCCCCTCATCTCACGCGCCTTACACCCCGGCATCTCACGCTCCTGACACCCCCGCATCTCACGCGCCTTACACCCCGGCATCTCACGCTCCTGATCTCATGCTCCTGACACCCCCGGCATCTCACGCTCCTGACCCCCCCGCATCTCACGCTCCTGACACCCCCGGCATCTCACGCTCCTGACATCCCCGGCATCTCACGCTCCTGACATCCCCGGCATCTCACGCTCCTGACACCCCCGGCATCTCACGGTCCTGACACCCCCGGCATCTCACGCTCCTGACACCCCCGGCATCTCACGCTCCTGACACCCCCGGCATCTCACGCTCCTGACACCCCCGGCATCTCACGCTCCTGACACCCCCGGCATCGCACGCTCCGGACACCCCCGGCGGGCATCTCACGCTCCTGACACCCCCGGCGGGCATCTCACGCTCCTGACACCCCCGGCGGGCATCTCACGCTCCTGACACCCCCGGCATCTCACGCTCCTGACACCCCCGGCATCTCACGCTCCTGACACCCCCGGCATCTCACGCTCCTGACACCCCCCGCATCTCACGCTCCTGACACCCCCGGAATCTCACGATCCTGACACCCCCCGCATCTCACGCTCCTGACACCCCCGTATCTCACGCGCCTTACACCCCGGCATCTCACGCTCATGATCTCACGCTCCTGACACCCCCCGCATCTCACGCTCCTGACACCCCGGCATCTCACGCTCCTGACACCCCCGGCATCTCACGCTCCTGACACCCCCGGCATCTCACGCTCCTGACACCCCGGCATCTCACGCTCCTGATACCCCCGGCATCTCACACTGCTGACACCCCCCGCATCTCACGCTCCTTACACCCCCGACATCTCACGCTCCTGACACCCCCGGTTTCTCACGCTCCTGACACCCCCGTATCTCACGCGCCTTACACCCCGGCATCTCACGCTCATGATCTCACGCTCCTGACACCCCCCGCATCTCATGCTCCTGACACCCCCGCATCTCACGCTCCTGACACCCCCGCATCTCACGCTCCTGACACCCCCAGCATCTCACGCTCCTTACACCCCCGACATCTCACGCTCCTGACACCCCCGGTTTCTCACGCTCCTGACACCCCCGTATCTCACGCGCCTTACACCCCGGCATCTCACGCTCATGATCTCACGCTCCTGACACCCCCCGCATCTCACGCTCCTGACACCCCCGCATCTCACGCTCCTGACACCCCGGCATCTCACGCTCCTGACACCCCGGCATCTCACGCTCCTGACACCCCCGGCATCTCACGCTCCTGACACCCCCGGCATCTCACGCTCCTGACACCCCCGGCGGGCATCTCACGCTCCTGACACCCCCGGCGGGCATCTCACGCTCCTGACACCCCCGGCATCTCACGCTCCTGACACCCCCGGCATCTCACGCTCCTGACACCCCCGGCATCTCACGCTCCTGACACCCCCGGCATCTCACGCTCCTGACACCCCCCGCATCTCACGCTCCTGACACCCCCGGAATCTCACGATCCTGACACCCCCCGCATCTCACGCTCCTGACACCCCCGTATCTCACGCGCCTTACACCCCGGCATCTCACGCTCATGATCTCACGCTCCTGACACCCCCCGCATCTCACGCTCCTGACACCCCCCGCATCTCACGCTCCTGACACCCCCGGCATCTCACGCTCCTGACACCCCAGCATCTCACGCTCCTGATACCCCCGGCATCTCACACTGCTGACACACCCCCGCATCTCACGCTCCTTACACCCCCGACATCTCACGCTCCTGACACCCCCGGTTTCTCACGCTCCTGACACCCCCGTATCTCACGCGCCTTACACCCCGGCATCTCACGCTCATGATCTCACGCTCCTGACACCCCCCGCATCTCATGCTCCTGACACCCCCGCATCTCATGCTCCTGACACCCCCGCATCTCACGCTCCTGACACCCCCAGCATCTCACGCTCCTTACACCCCCGACATCTCACGCTCCTGACACCCCCGGTTTCTCACGCTCCTGACACCCCCGTATCTCACGCGCCTTACACCCCGGCATCTCACGCTCATGATCTCACGCTCCTGACACCCCCCGCATCTCACGCTCCTGACACCCCCGCATCTCACGCTCCTGACACCCCGGCATCTCACGCTCCTGACACCCCGGCATCTCACGCTCCTGACACCCCCGGCATCTCACGCTCCTGACACCCCCGGCATCTCACGCTCCTTACACCCCGGCATCTCACGCTCCTGACACCCCGGCATTTCACGCTCCGGACACCCCCGCATCTCACGCGCCTTACACCCCGGCATCTCACGCTCCTGACACCCCCGCATCTCACGCGCCTTACACCCCGGCATCTCACGCTCCTGATCTCATGCTGCTGACACCCCCGGCATCTCACGCTCCTGACCCCCCCGCATCTCACGCTCCTGACACCCCCGGCATCTCACGCTCCTGACATCCCCGGCATCTCACGCTCCTGACATCCCCGGCATCTCACGCTCCTGACACCCCCGGCATCTCACGCTCCTGACACCCCCGGCATCTCACGCTCCTGACACCCCCGGCATCGCACGCTCCGGACACCCCCGGCATCTCATGCTCCGGACACCCCTGGCGGGCATCTCACGCTCCTGACACCCCCGGCGGGCATCTCACGCTCCTGACACCCCCGGCGGGCATCTCACGCTCCTGACACCCCCGGCGGGCATCTCACGCTCCTGACACCCCCGGCGGGCATCTCACGCTCCTGACACCCCCGGCGGGCATCTCACGCTCCTGACACCCCCGGCATCTCACGCTCCTGACACCCCCGGCATCTCACGCTCCTGACACCCCCCGCATCTCACGCTCCTGACACCCCCCGCATCTCACGCTCCTGACACCCCCGGAATCTCACGATCCTGACACCCCCCGCATCTCACGCTCCTGACACCCCCGTATCTCACGCGCCTTACACCCCGGCATCTCACGCTCATGATCTCACGCTCCTGACACCCCCCGCATCTCACGCTCCTGACACCCCGGCATCTCACGCTCCTGACACCCCCGGCATCTCACGCTCCTGACACCCCGGCATCTTACGCTCCTGATACCCCCGGCATCTCACACTGCTGACACCCCCCGCATCTCACACTCCTTACACCCCCGACATCTCACGCTCCTGACACCCCCGGTTTCTCACGCTCCTGACACCCCCGTATCTCACGCGCCTTACACCCCGGCATCTCACGCTCATGATCTCACGCTCCTGACACCCCCCGCATCTCACGCTCCTGACACCCCCGCATCTCACGCTCCTGACACCCCCAGCATCTCACGCTCCTGACACCCCCAGCATCTCACGCTCCTGACACCCCCAGCATCTCACGCTCCTGACACCCCCAGCATCTCACGCTCCTGACACCCCCAGCATCTCACGCTCCTGACACCCCCAGCATCTCACGCTCCAGACACCCCCGCATCTCACGCTCCTGACACCCCCGCATCTCACGCTCCTGACACCCCCGCATCTCACGCTCCTGACACCCCCAGCATCTCACGCTCCTGACACCCCCAGCATCTCACGCTCCTGACACCCCCGCATCTCACGCTCCTGACACCCCCGCATCTCACGCTCCTGACACCCCCAGCATCTCACGCTCCAGACACCCCCAGCATCTCACGCTCCAGACACCCCCGCATCTCACGCGCCTGACACCCCCAGCATCTCACGCTCCTGACACACCCAGCATCTCACGCTCCTGACACCCTGGCATCTCACACTCCTGACACCCCCGCATCTCACGCTCCTGACACCTCGGCATCTCACACTGCTGACACCCCGGCATCTCACGCTCCTGACACCCCCGGCATCTCACGCTCCTGACACCCTCTCATCTCACGCTCCTGACACCCCCAGCATCTCACGCTCCTGACACCCCCGCATCTCACGCTCCTGACACCCCCGGCATCTCACGCTCCTGACACCCCCGGCATCTCACGCTCCTGACACCCCCGGCATCTCACGCTCCTGACACCCCCGGCATCTCACGCTCCTGACACCCCCGGCATCTCACGCTCCTGACACCCCCGGCATCTCACGCTCCTGACACCCCCGGCATCTCACGCTCCTGACACCACCGGCATCTCACGCTCCTGACACCCCTGGCATCTCACGCTCCTGACACCCCCCGCATCTCACGCTCCTGACACCCCCGCATCTCACGCTCCTGACACCCCCCGCATCTCACGCTCCTGACACCCCCAGCATCTCACGCTCCTGACACCCCCGGCATCTCACGCTCCTGACACCCCTCGCATCTCACGCTCCTGACACCCCTCGCATCTCACGCTCCTGACACCCCCGGCATCTCACGCTCCTGACACCCTGGCTTCTCACGCTCCTGTCAGCCCCACATCTCACGCTCCTGACACCCCCAGCATCTCATGCTCCTGACACCCCCAGCATCTCACACTCCTGACACCCCCAGCATCTCACGCTCCTGACACCCCCAGCATCTCACGCTCCTGACACCCCCAGCATCTTACGCTCCTGACTCCCCCAGCATCTTACGCTCCTGACTCCCCCAGCATCTCACGCTCCTGACACCCCCAGCATCTCACGCTCCAGACACCCCCAGCATCTCACGCTCCTGACACCCCCAGCATCTCACGCTCCTGACACCCCCAGCATCTCACGCTCCTGACACCCCCAGCATCTCACGCTCCTGACACCCCCGCATCTCACGCTCCTGACACCCCCGCATCTCACGCTCCTGACACCCCCAGCATCTCACGCTCCTGACACCCCCAGCATCTCACGCTCCAGACACCCCCGCATCTCACGCTCCTGACACCCCCAGCATCTCACGCTCCTGACACACCCAGCATCTCACGCTCCTGACACCCTGGCATCTCACACTCCTGACACCCCCCGCATCTCACGCTCCTGACACCGCGGCATCTCACACTGCTGACACCCCGGCATCTCACGCTCCTGACACCCCCGGCATCTCACGCTCCTGACACCCCCGGCATCTCACGCTCCTGACACCCCCTCATCTCACGCTCCTGACACCCCCTCATCTCACGCTCCTGACACCCCCAGCATCTCACGCTCCTGACACCCCCGGCATCTCACGCTCCTGACACCCCCGGCATCTCACGCTCCTGACACCCCCGGCATCTCACGCTCCTGACACCCCCGGCATCTCACGCTCCTGACACCCCCCGCATCTCACGCTCCTGACACCCCCCGCATCTCACGCTCCTGACACACCCCGCATCTCACGCTCCTGACACCCCCGGCATCTCACGCTCCTGACACCCCCGGCATCTCACGCTCCTGACACCCCCGCATCTCACGCTCCTGCCACCCCCGGCATCTCACGCTCCTGACACAGCCGGCATCTCACGCTCCTGACACCCCCGGCATCTCACGCTCCTGACACCCCCGGCATCTCACGCTCCTGACACCCCCGGCATCTCACGCTCCTGACACCCCCCGGCATCTCACGCTCCTGACACCCCTGGCATCTCACGCTCCTGACACCCCCCGCATCTCACGCTCCTGACACCCCCGCATCTCACGCTCCTGACACCCCAGCATCTCACGCTCCTGACACCCCCGCATCTCACGCTCCTGACACACCCCGCATCTCACGCTCCTGACACCCCCAGCATCTAACGCTCCTGACACCCCCAGCATCTCACGCTTCTGACACCCTCTCATCTCACGCTCCTGTCACCCCCAGCATCTAACGCTCCTGACACCCCCCGCATCTAACGCTTCTGACACCCCAGGCATCTCACGCTCCTGACACCCTCGCATCTCCGGCTCCTGACACCCCCCGCATCTAACGCTTCTGACACCCCAGGCATCTCACGCTCCTGACACCCTCGCATCTCACGCTCCTGACACCCCCAGCATCTCACGCTCCTGACACCCCCAGCATCTCACGCTCCTGACACCCCCAGCATCTCACGCTTCTGACACCCCAGGCATCTCACGCTCCTGACACCCTCGCATCTCACGCTCCAGACACCCCCGCATCTCACGCTCCTGACACCCCCAGCATCTCACGCTCCTGACACACCCAGCATCTCACGCTCCTGACACCCTGGCATCTCACGCTCCTGACACCCCCCGCATCTCACACTGCTGACACCCCGGCATCTCACACTGCTGACACCCCGGCATCTCACGCTCCTGACACCCCCGGCATCTCACGCTCCTGACACCCCCGGCATCTCACGCTCCTGACACCCCCGGCATCTCACGCTCCTGACGCCCCCGGCATCTCACGCTCCTGACACCCCCGGCATCTCACGCTCCTGACACCCCCGGCATCTCACGCTCCTGACACCCCCGGCATCTCAAGCTCCTGACACCCCCGCATCTCACGCTCCTGACACCCCCCGCATCTCACGCTCCTGACACCCCCGGCATCTCACGCTCCTGACACCCCCGGCATCTCACGCTCCTGACACCCCCGGCATCTCACGCTCCTGACACCCCCGGCATCTCACGCTCCTGACACCCCCGGCATCTCACGCTCCTGACACCCCCGCACACCCCCGGCATCTCACGCTCCTGACACCCCCGTATCTCACGCGCCTTACACCCCGGCATCTCACGCTCATGATCTCACACTCCTGACACCCCCCCCGCATCTCACGCTCCTGACACCCCCGGCATCTCACGCTCCTGACACCCCCGGCATCTCACGCTCCTGACACCCCCGGCATCTCACGCTCCTGACACCCCCGCACACCCCCGGCATCTCACGCTCCTGACACCCCCGTATCTCACGCGCCTTACACCCCGGCATCTCACGCTCATGATCTCACACTCCTGACACCCCCCCCGCATCTCACGCTCCTGACACCCCCGGCATCTCACGCTCCTGACACCCCCGGCATCTCACGCTCCTGACACCCCCGGCATCTCACGCTCCTGACACCCCCGCACACCCCCGGCATCTCACGCTCCTGACACCCCCGTATCTCACGCGCCTTACACCCCGGCATCTCACGCTCATGATCTCACACTCCTGACACCCCCCCCGCATCTCACGCTCCTGACACCCCCGGCATCTCACGCTCCTGACACCCCCGGCATCTCACGCTCCTGACACCCCCGGCATCTCACGCTCCTGACACCCCCGGCATCTCACGCTCCTGACACCCCCAGCATCTCACGCTCCTGACACCCCCGGCATCTCACGCTCCTGACACCCCGGCTTCTCACGCTCTTGTCAGCCCCGCATCTCACGCTCCTGACACCCCCAGCATCTCATGCTCCTGACACCCCCGGCATCTCACGCTCCTGACACCCCGGCTTCTCACGCTCTTGTCAGCCCCGCATCTCACGCTCCTGACACCCCCAGCATCTCATGCTCCTGACACCCCCAGCATCTCATGCTCCTGACACCCCCAGCATCTCACGCTCCTGACACCCCCGCATCTCACGCTCCTGACACCCCCGGCATCTCACGCTCCTGACACCCCCGGCATCTGACACCCCTGGCATCTCATGCTCCGCACTGAGACGTCTCCTGGGCGCAGCTGTTGATTGAGTGTTTGGTGAGCTGAGTGCGCGGGCCCGGCTGCTCCCAGATATCATTTTTATATTAAATATTCACAGCATTAGATCCCAAGTGATTGATGTTGTTTACCTAGGCTGGCCTCAGATATAAAACATTGTTTTCTCCAGATTGGCTCATCTCATTTTTATAACTCTCATCAAAGTGCCAGCCCTTCCTGGGCAGCAGAATACCCGCATTATTCATGGGGATAAATTCTCTCTGAACGGTGTCAGGTGAAGCCGAGCACTGAGATAGCGCTTCTGGAGCCCGGTGTCTGGCTAGCGCTTTATAGCGCTTCGGGAGCCCGGTGTCTGGCTAGCGCTTTATAGCGCTTCGGGAGCCCGGTGTCTGGCTAGCGCCTGATAGCGCTTCGGGAGCCCGGTGTCTGGCTAGTGCTTGATAGCGCTTCGGGAGCCCGGTGTCTGGCTAGCGCCTGCTAGCCCTTCAAGATCCCGATGTCTGGCTAGCGCTTGATAGCGCTTCGGGAGCCCGGTGTCTGGCTAGCGCCTGATAACGCTTCGGGAGCCCGGTGTCTGGCTAGCACTTGATAGCGCTTAGCGCTTCGGGAGACTGATGTCTCGGTGGTGCTTGACAGCGCTTTAGGAGCCTTCCCTGAGGGCACCATGGGTGGCATTGCCTTCCCTGAGGGCACCATGGGTGGCATTGCCTTCCCTGAGGGCACCATGGGTGGCATTGCCTTCCTTGAGGGCACCGCGGGTGGCACCGCCTTCCCTGAGGGCACCGTGGGTGGCATTGTCTTCCCTGAGGGCACCGCGGGTGGCATAGTCTTCCCTGAGGGCAGCGCAGGTGGCAGCAGCGGCTGCATTTATCCTCGAACAATAAAAGACAATAACTGACCGAAGCCCCTGCGGCGTTGATGCTGCGTGACCCTCTGGGGAGCCTGTGATCTGTGATCTACATGTTTTCTTCAATCATGAGGCAAACATGCAAGCTGTGTGCATGCCAGACCCGCCAAGGCGAAGCTCCAGCAGCACACCCCCAACTGATGGCCGAGCCCAAAGGTGAGCGCCAAGAAGCCACTGTGGCCCAGATCACAGAAAATACTTGGACATCTTATTTAGAATTTGACTTTCACCAACAGGTATCGGGACTATCCGCTCTGAAGGATAACCAGCCAGGCCAGCCCCTTTAACCCAAACCGTGATGACTGACGAGGTCGAGGCAAACAAAATCGACTACGCCAAGGCCAGGGAACAAATCTCTAAAGTGAGGAAAGAAGGAGCACCCGGGCCAAACAGGATACCACCAGCTCTCTTTAAACATGACCCAGAATACTGGTCAGACAGTCTGACTCCTCTCTTCAACTCTGTTAGACAGTCTGGGGGCCTGCCCGCATCTTGGAAGGGCTCCATCATTTCACCAATTTATAAAGCTGGAGATAAAACACAACCAAAAACTACCGCCTGATTGCATTGTTCGACGTCGAGGTAAAGTATTTTGTGGGAATTCTACTAGTGTGGCTCACTAGTAGAGGCGGCAGACCCGAGAGCAGAGGACGGCCCGGGACCAGGGTTCGATTCCCGGCGCGGCGGGTTCTGGACCAGGGTCAGCGGACTCGACAATTCTCTCGCCTCGGTGCCCACTCTGATCAGCGATCACACTCGGCAACTCTGGGCATTAGCTTGCCTCATCTTCACTAACGGCCCCACCAGACCGCCGGGGATGCCTGGTCTCACCCTGGAGATACCCATTAAGGGACCATCTCTCAGGGAAGCCAGGAAGGGTTTCGCAGCGGTCGAAGCGCCTTGGGACCCTATGGGTAAGTAGTGCGCTATATAAATGCCAATACATTTACATTTACTAACAGAGCTGCATGAATGGGCATCAGAGCACAACATAATTCCCCCTTGTCAGACAGGGTTTTCCAGAGAGACCGGCACAACAACAAACCTATTAGCAATGTCATTACTTATTGACAAGACGAAATTAACCAAACAAACTCTAGATTTCTGCTTTGTGGACTTTTAAGGCGGCTTTCGACAATGTCAACCGAGCCAACCTGTGGAGGAAACTGGCTCTCCGGGGGATCCCTCCATCGCTTCTGAACCTTCTGATACAATCACAGTCCAACACATGGATACAGGTTACGCTAGGCAACGGCTCCCACCTTTCGAAGCGCGTATTAACAACTAAAGGCCTTAAACAGGGTTGTGTGCTCGCACCAACTCTTTTTAACCTTTACACAGCAGATATGACATCCGGGCTAAGTGCCTGCAACGCGCATGCCCCTCGACTAGGGGGAGAAGCCATTTCCCGTATGTCATATGCGGACAACATTGTTTTAGAAAGCCACACTCAAGTTGTTCTGCAATGGCTACTTAACGCATTGCTTGAATATGCAGCCGCAAATTGCCTGGAAGTTTACATCAACAAAACTAAAACCCTGACAATCAATGGGAAAAAACGGTCTCATGCACGGTCTCTGGGAAAAACTCAAATTGTGAATACCACAGAGTATAAATACTTAGGTGTCAAAATTGGCAAGGGTGGATAATTTGTGAAACCCCTTGAGGACATAAAAAGGAAAGGGCTGATGATTGCGACAACGCTAATGCAACTTAAAACAAAACTGACTGGGCCAACTTTTTCACCATGGCTACGTGTTGCGCAAGCAAAAATTCCGCCGTCGATAACCAATGGCAGCGAAGTACTTAGAGGCAGAGACGCCTTACTGCTGGATACCACCCTGGCAAAGGCATACAGAGTTATGCTAAACCTCGCGCCATATACCTTTCCAGCACAGATCCGACTCAAGTTTGGACTAACAAAGCAACTCCTCGCAAGGCGAGGCTCGTACATCAAGTGCTGGCATAAAATCAAGAATTTGCACTGAAATACACTGAATCACCGGCTCTGGAACTGAGGAATACATCGATCTCATCGGCCAGAGCCTACTTGGGAGAATCACTGGCCACTACAGGACTAGCCGACTTATGGGAAATTCCAACAACGCACTGGCACTTTAAGGCTATTGTAAATAAGGTTATTAAGAGGCTTTCCTTCACAGAAGACAACACCACCTTATCACACAGGAGCCACGCACGGATGACTCTGAGCAGCTACAAAATATTCGGGCAACAGGCATACTTCAAATTGGGGTATTCCAGGAAGTCAAAAGAATCCCTTTTAAAATACAGGTTAGGAATCCTTCCAGCCTTACCACATCTTCCACCGTGGCTGAGAGAGAATTGCGGGAAGTAATGCAGGCTATGCGAAGTTGGAAACGAAGATATTGAACATTTAATATGCTCCTGCATTAAGCTAAAAGAGGAAAGGGCAGACCTCCTAAAAAGACACTTCAATGAACGAGGCATACGTACCCGGATGTAGGAGAGTAGGATCTGCTTACTATGGTTATCCCCACTTTGCGCTGCTGTTTCACTGTTTTTCGACTTTAGTCTGGCTGGGGCCCTGCTATCCAGGACCCCAGCCTAGCTGCTTCCTCTCTAAATTGATTGCATGTACTATAGGTACACTCCAGATTGGTTACTGGGGTACCCTTATAAGTCCCTAGAATATGGTATACTATGCACCCAGGGCATAGGTACCCAGAGGCCTACCAGAGGCTGAAGCATGTATTATGCCACCCCTGGGAAGCCTTCCAAAATGACACCCCAGGGAGGAGGAGCCAGGTCCTAGACCAAGATGGCCGCTCGGGCTCCCAGCTCCGTCGGCCGCCGTCTCCCACCATCACATCCAGCTTTCTAGTCAGCGCCCTTACTATGCTCCCGCACGGCCGAGATAGAGCGGCGCTGATCCATGCGCGCCCGAGTGCTCTGACGGCTTCCTAGCCAGAGATGTGTCGTCTCGAAGATTGCGGCCTGCCCCTGCCTGGAACCGGGGTCTAGGGTGCTGAAGTGCCCGGCCTCGACCTCAATAACAACGGCAGGGTGTATGGCGGAAGTGCCGGTCTGGGGAGACGGGGACTCGGATTTTCCCGATTTTGACGGCGATTCTCGCACAGCATCACAGCAATGGTGAAATTTGATCTGCCGCCTTTCTGCGGATGCTCGAAGTAACAACCCCCCCCCCCCCCGGTTGGTGGCTTTGTCACTGTGGGCCCCGTGCAAACCGCATCGATCCCGACGGAGGTGAGTGTCTCCCAAAACCCCCGCTGAGATTATTTGCCGGCTACTTGACGAGCGGCCTCGGGACACTTTTCACCTAGTGAGGTGCGCTCCGTGGTGGGAACGCCTTGCACGCAATTGTGCCTGAGAGGGTCTCGAAATCGATCCTGCATTGCTCTGCAGGGGCCACGAAAATGATGCGATCAGACACCCGGCGTGGATCGGCCTGGTGTGATGAAGCCCCGCTTGATGCTGGGACTGCCGCTAATGGGGGAGAGAAAATGGAGCTGCGGTTGGGAGATGTCATGGCGGCCATTGCGGACTTGCATTTCGCACTGCAACACCAGATGAAGACCGTGGGGAGGGCCCTGGATGCCGTTGTGCGAGAGAGGCGTCTCGGTGGAGCGGATTCCGCCCCGATGGACGGACCACTAGAGGCTGTGGGGCATGGGGATTATTGGTAGATGGCTCATGAGTGCCCCCGGGACTTTGTGGTTTCGGGGCTAGATGGAGGCAACTTGTGTGCCCACGCCCGACAGGGGGACAGCAATGCTGTGCGCAGTCCGGCAATTACAGCGGAGGCGGAGGATCTTATGATGGTACTATTCCCGGGAGCATTACCCTGTTCCAATAATCAACTGATCGACAGCGGCGGGCAGCGGTGGCGCTACGACATGTCCTTTTTACTTTGTTTTGGACTGGTGTTGAAGAGTGAGCGCAACCACTTGCGCTCCCTGATGGCCCTTAGGCATGTGGATGACTACGTCCTTCGAACGACATCACTGTATATTGCCGTACCTCAAGATGGCATCCTCGTCCCAGTCTGGTACTTTGACTCACTTACACCTGTAACAGAGGGTCTGGACCGCATCCGTACTTTGGACCGGGCGGGCCTGGGTTGAGTATCGTAGTGCTGGTTTTTGTTTGGGGCCAATGCAGGACTTTTCACCTATGTCAATGTGGCGCTAACGGCAGGCTGGCGAAGATCGAACCCACTCAAATTACGTTTATTGTATTGCATTCCGTTTTCTGTATGGAGTGGGTATTCTCTGTGGTGGGGGTGTGGAAAAAGGGTAGGGCCGATGACCTTTTTCAGAGTTGCCCGGCGTTTACCGCCTCTATACCCACTGAAGTTATCAAACAAAGAGGCAGGCGCTGGAGACTGGAAGGCAGGAAACAGAAGTTTTATTCCGACGGAGCAGAACACATCAAATCAGACAACAGGGTATCTTCTCGAGGTGCTCTGACGGCATCTCTGAGGCCTGGCCTCTTATACACAGGTTTATGATCTTTATTGCATGTCACACATTCTTGCAATGCTTCGAAGTATGAAAGGGCATCCTCGGAATCCCCGCTTCAGGCCAGTTCCCACACACATTTACAGTTGAAGTCCCCACCCCGGTCACAACAAGTGATGATTGTCGCACAGCTGGACATTCCGCTGATTCACGGAATGTATGTGGTTGATCGGATCTCATGGGGTGGGGGCTTTTGATCAACTTGTGGATCCTTTGATGGGAGAAGCTTCCTACTGTATAGGGGGCAATAAACAGTATCCGCAGGGCCAGGTGGCGGCCTGGGAACGAGTAAGACAAACTGGCACAGAGGAAAGGGGGTTTTATCAAAAGGACCCGGGATCATGAAAGGAATGAAGGGAGGTGTTGCGCTGGGAACAGGATGGGGTTCCGAGGCAGAGTTGTGCTGAAGAGGGGTTTATGGCCCAAGGCATGTGAGAGCGGGGGCTGTCAGCGCGCGGGGGATGCCTGCGAGGTCAGGAGAGAGAGAGAAAGATGCGCTGGCTGTCGGCGATGGGCAGAGAGGACATGGTACTTAAAATGGCTGCCGCTTACACGCACAAATGGGCTCAAAAAGGGGGCAAGATGGCGCCGATAATGTTGACACTGCAGTCTAGGTTTTAACAGTCCTCCCTTTTCAACATATCTAGCCAGCTTGTCTACTCGATGTCAATCTGCATTAAATTCCTAACCTCGGCATCATATAATGCTCCCATGCGTTCCTTTCCAAAGTCCACAGTCTTAGGGCAAATACAATTCGCACATAACGAACACAGAGGCGGCAGGCATTGAATTCCTAAGCATAACCCACATATTACAACTACAGGAATCAGGATAATGGTAAACAGTCTCCAGCCCCAGTTCTTAACAGTACTCCAGAACCATCCACCAAGCGACCATTCTTCCTGCTCCTGGTGAACTTCTGAGGAGAGTCTGTGGAGATGTTCGATGGCCTTGTACACTGAGGGTGAATTGTCCGGTATATATGTACAGCAGCTGGACCCAATAATGCGGCACGCTCCACCACGATCCGCTAGAACCACATCTAGAACAAGGCGGTTCTGGAGAGCCACCAGGCGGACCGCTTGAAGCTCGGCTGTGTTGTTTGCGAGGATACCAGCTGTGATGTTCATTGTTGTTTCGACTGCCTGAGTCGGATGGCACAGCTGTTTGCCATCAGGCCCCAGAGTGGAACAAGTCCCTTCATAGCATCGAGGAACTGTGCTCCTGTTGAGTCGGCTTGTTCAATATCCTTGGCTCGTTTTTGTCTATGGTGATTCGCTGGAGCCACATAGGTCGGAGGAAGGATGAAGGAGATAAAACAAGTGCCCCCCCAGCCTTTGGGGAGCCAAGTGTAAGCCTTTGTGCCGCAAACAAAGTACATGTTTGGAGAGGATACAAAGGAAGGTGGGTCGGTAGAGTCCAAAGTTCTGGTGAAGCGGCAAGCACTGCGGCCTACCAGCTGTGTCCCAAGCCCTTCTATGCACATATGGCCTGTGACGTTGATGACAGATAGAGCCACAGTCAGAGTGGCAGCTGTTCGTTTCCGTAGGTAGGAGAAGGTGGGTCTGGTTGGATTGTTGAACTCCTGCATTTCAATTCGTTCTTTAGCAGGGATGTCCATGTGGATAGAGTCGTTGGAGGTCTGCGGGCAGAAATGTGTTTTTGTTTTGTTTCGCCAGACCTCATGAAAGAAATGCATCATGGTTTTGCTGGAGGTGGCATTGTCCTTATAGCTCTCTTGCAGGAGGATCAGCCAAGCAAGGCAGGAGCCGTGAATTGAGAAGGGTGAAGGGATGAAAGGTGTCGAATGTCCAGTGGCATGGGGTAGCAACCCACAGATCCAGCAGTTGGTGGCATTGGTTGCAAGATTGTGTTGGTGCAGCAGCTGCACAAAGGAGTTGTTCCAAAACTCCTTTCGCCTTTCTCTGAGTTGAGGAGAGAGCGAGATCAAATAATGTTCCTTCACGGTAGTAGGCTGCGCAGTGGTTAGGAATGTTTCATGAGCAGGTGCATTTTCTTCCACAATCCAGAGCGTGGTCATGAGGAGAAAGCAGAAAAGGATTGTGATGAAAAGTGCAATTGTCTTTGAACTATGGATTCTGTCTGTCTTTGGGTTTCTATAGCGAATTTTTGGATGTCCGGTTGCTTCCATCACCTTCTTATCGGGCGCTTCCATCACCTTCTTATCGGGCGCTTCCATCACCTTCTTATCAGGCACTTCCATCACCTTCAAGGGAGCTCGGTAGCGGGCAGAACCAAAGACCTCGTCTGGCTTTCTCTCCTGACAGCTCTTGTTGTGATAGGCCACCGATCTGAGAATTATGACTTAGTCAATGGTCTGCTTAGCCGAAACTCTCTCCTTTCGGCGCAGGTTATACCCTTCTTTGGATGGCACGGTAGGGTCAGGAATCTTTGCAAGTTCAAGGGTTTCTGTGTCCGGGTAGCAATTCAGCGATGGTCGGTCTTTGTTCAGGAGCTCTTCCTGGGTGGTCACGTCTTCGGTTGTCATCCGAGTCGGGGGAATCCTCTTACAGTGGTGCGCATGCACCCAGGTCCACTTTCCTTCCACTCGAAGAGCTGTTCGGGTGGCTAGTAGGACTTGCCAGGGGCCCGTCCACCGGGGTTCCAGACTCTTGGCGCGCTGGAAATTCTTGATTAAGATGTAATCCCCGGGTTGCAGGTTGTGTCCGGGACCCCTGGAAGCGTCAGGGATGGCATGCAGCACCTGTTGGTGAATGACAGACAGAGTTTCAGTCAATTTATGCAAGTAATCAGACATTAGGACGTCCGGGACGTCATGAATGGAAGTCGGTTTTGGTGCAGACCAGACGCTCATGGGTCGGCCGAAAACGACCTCGTAAGGTGTCAAGTGGTGTTTGGTGGGGGTGGAACGCATCGATAGCAATGCCAGTGGGAGAGCGTCTGGCCATTTCAGTCCTGTGGTAGCCACTATCTTGGCTAGCTTTAGTTTTAGTGTGGCATTGTGTCGCTCGACAAGTCCAGCAGACTGGGGGTGGAAGACTGCGTGGAACTTCTGTTTGATACCCAGCCCCTTTAAGATGAGCTGGATGACTTCGGCTACGAAGTGGGGGCCATTGTCGCTCCATAAAATTCGACAAAGGCCGTAGCGAGGGAAGAATTCTTTTAACAGTACTTTTGCAGTGGCCATAGCAGTGTTATCACGGGTTGGGTATGCTTCCACCCATTTGCTAAATGCGCACACCACGACAAGTACGTATTTCAGGCCTTGGCATCTGTCTAGTTGGATGTAGTCCATCTGCAGGACTTCAAACGGGTGATTGGGAACCCCAAACCCTCCCCGGGGTACCACAGTTCCTTTCCCGGGGTTATGTTGCAGGCATATCAAGCATTGTTGGACCAGACGTTTGGCGGAGTCTGTGATTTTTGTCGTTGTGCCAAACTCTGGAGACAAGTTCAATCATGGGGGCTGATCCTATGTGGGCAGGGGAGTGTGCCATAGTCAGTATGGGAATCAGGTATGAGTCAGGTAGCAACCATTTGTTCATGTCCTTTGTCCGCCAGCAGCCTTCATCGTCTTTCAGTCCCACCCGTGCCCATTCAGTCAATTCGTGCTGTGTGCTAGCCATTTGAATGTCCCTAATAGTGTCCATAGCGTCGGTCCATTTCTCTGCTTGTGACCTGGTCACGTACATGCGTGTCGTCGTCCTATTTTCAGCGGTGGTTCGAGCAGTGACATCGGCTAGTGCATTTTCCTGTCCAATAATGTCTGTCACTTTCTTGTGTGCCTGGCATTTGATAACCACAAGTCTTTTGGGGAGAAGGACAGCTTCGATCAGGGCGGAGACTAAATCTCCATGTAAGATGGGGGTGCCGTGTGAGGTCAAGAATCCCCTTTCCTTCCAAAGGAGCCCAAAATGGTGAACCACCCCGAAGGCATACTGGCTGTCGGTGTAAATGTTCGCTGTGGTCCCTGCTGCTAGGATGCATGCTCGTGTCAGGGCAATCAGTTCTGCTGCCTGTGCAGATCTTTGCGTGATGCGGGCTGTCTCGACTAAGGTTCGGGCCGTGGTGACTGCATAGGCAGCTGAAGTGGTGCCATCGGGGAGTTTGATGCAAGAGCCGTCCACCCACAGCTCTCCGTCAGGGTCAGGAAAAGACGTATCGCTGAGGTCAACCCT
This sequence comes from Lissotriton vulgaris, assembly GCF_964263255.1. Taxonomy (NCBI): domain Eukaryota; kingdom Metazoa; phylum Chordata; class Amphibia; order Caudata; family Salamandridae; genus Lissotriton; species Lissotriton vulgaris. The sequence continues at coordinate 1,563,085,401 of NC_141696.1, forward strand.
ACTTCTAGTCTGTTCGTCCGTGAGGGTCACACAGTCATGTACAGGGGGCACATTGGGATCGTTCTCCGGTAGGGGTAACAAAGTTGCCGGGTTCAGTGTAGTGCATCTTTTCAGGGTGATGTGGGGTGCGAGCAGAGTCAGTTCATATCCAGTCAGTCGTGCACTCGTCAGGTGTTGCGTCTTAGTTTGGTTCAGGAGGGTGTCAACTGCATGAGGTACTAGTACTGTGAGGGAATTCGAGAGCACGATCCCCTCACTCTGTCGGATAGAGATAGCAGCGGCAGCTACAGCTCGAAGGCAGGCAGGTAAGGCTCTGGCTACGGGGTCAAGAGTGGCAGAGAAGTAAGCGCATGGTCGTTGCTTTGGGCCAATGGGCTGGGTCAAGGCAGATAAAGCACACCCCTCCCTTTCGTGAGTGTAGAGGGAGAAGGGCTTCGTGTAGTCGGGGGTACCTAGGACAGGGGCTGAACAAAGGGCATCTCGTAGTTCTATGAAGGAGGATTGGCATTCAGGGGTCCAAGGGAGGGGGAAGGGGACATCTTTAGCTAGCAGAGAAAGCAGTGGTTTCACAATGAGGCTGAAGTTGGGCAACCACTGCCGACAGAAGGAGGTGAGGCCTAGTAGGGAGCGGACCTGTTTCTGAGTCTCAGGGACAGGGGTTTCAAGAATGGTTTGGATCCGGTCGGGGGTAAGTTTCCTTCCGTCTTTGGACAGAATGTGGCCTAAGTAAGTGACCTGGGGTTGGCAGAATTGCAACTTCTTTTTGGAGACCTTGTGGCCATTTTCCGCAAGGAAGTGCAGGAGTTGAATGGTGGCTGTGACTGCTAGTGGAGTGGTGTCGGCCGCCAAAAGGATGTCATCGACGTATTGGATCAACGCCACTCCATCGGGTAACTGGACCTCATCCAGTTGTCTCTTGAGGGCCTGACTGTAGATGCTGGGGCTTTCTGTGTAGCCCTGGGGTGCTCGACAGAATCTATATGAGCGGGCTTTTAGGGTGAAGCCGAAGAGATATCGGCTGTCTGGGTGGATGGGGATAGAAAAAAATGCGTTTTTGAGGTCAATGACAGTGAAGGTGGTGGCAGTAGAAGGAATCAAAGTCAGGATAGTGGTGATGTCTGAGACCACGGGGTACTGGGGTACAACCACTTTGTTGATCTCTCGAAGGTCGATGATGAAGCGGTATGCTTTCTCATCTCCCTCTCCTTGTTTCTTGATGATGGGCAAGATAGGGCTGTTGCAAACGTTGCTAACCACTTCCTCTACCACTCCTGCGTCTATCAGTGACTGAATAATCTTTACCAATGCCTTCTCGCCCTCGGGCGATATCCGATATTGTGGAAGTTTTGGGAGTATTGCGTCCGGTCGAACAGTGATGTGCACTGGGTCAATCATCATGCATCCTACGTCCGAATCTGTCTTGGCCCACAGATACGGAGGCAGAGTGTCAAGCAGGGACGTGTCAGCGTCATTGATAGAAAACATGCGTCCAGGAAGGGCAATGTCTAAGCAGAATGGGGTTGTCGTACAGGAAAACTCGAACTCCGTCCTGGGAACATCTAATAGTCGCTTGAAAGGGCTTCAGTAAGTCAAGTCCCATAATGGCGTCAGGAGTATTGGCGGAAAGCAAAAACATTGTGTCAGTGGTATTGTTCTCTAAGTCGAAGGGGATCGGAGTGGACAAAGGGTTAGTGGAGGGCGTTCCATCGAAACCTATCGATGTCACAAGTGAGCCAGACAAGGGTGCCCTTGGAATCAGTTGTTTAGATAACGCACTACGTGTTGCACCAGTGTCTACCAGAAATGGAGACTTTGTACCCAGGACCTTAGCAGTGACATAAGGACCTTGCTGGTCAACATAGAGCTCGACTGGATCCCTCCCTTGCCCTTGGCAGTCCTATGCGAAGTTGTGGGCATCGTCGCAGTCAGACTGCTGGTATTGATTCTGTCTGGGTCGGTCAAATGTATTTGGTCTGTTTGATTTATCGTTAGTCGTGTCATTTGCGGGCCCTCGTTGCTGTCCTCTATTTCTCGGTCCACCCGCTACGTTCTTGGGGTCCCTATTTCTGATCATCTCCAACAGGACCGGGCACTGGGATTTCCAATGGCCGAATCCTTTACAGACGGCACACTGGTCCTCGCTAATGTCTGATTGTCCAATGTGGGGTGTCGAGGTGCGGTCTTTAGGAGGTGCATTCCTGGGGACATTTGTCTGGTAGTTTCCTTTGTATTGCTCTCGTCCTATAGTCACCCCTTGCAGTTGTGCAATCATCACCCTCTCCTTTAAGTCTTTCTTCTTTTTCTCTGTTGCTCTATCGTTTTCATTTTTCTGGTGTTCGTAATATTGGGCCATCTGAAGGATAGCCGCAGGTTTGGAGGCCGCCCAACTACTCTCGCTGGCCTGCAGTTTCTGGGAGACCTCCTGTGACAAACCCTTAACATAATTCTGGACAAACAGGTGGTGTCCGGTTGCAGTGGTCATGTCCTGGCCGCTGTAATCGGAGAACACCGTTTCAAACCGGGAGAAGTAGTCCGATACATCTTCCTGGGGTTTCTGACGACAAGCCGTTACTATCGACCAGTCCACTTTCTTTTCTGGAATCAGGGTTTTCAATTTCTGTACAATTTTATCTGGGAGGTCTAAAATGGATTTCAAAGGCTTCTGTCCAGGCTCTCGTTGTTTATCTATGCCATCGAGTTGTGACCAGGTATGTCCGAACAGCTCAAGGTGGTTGACTTTCCGGATTTGCTTCCACACATCAGCTGGTAGACATAACCCGAAAAACAAGTCGATGTCAGCCAGGGTCATAATCGTTGAACCTAGGGCTGTACCTAATTCAGTATAGAAGGCAGTGGGGTTTTTACGTAAATCAGGCAGAGATTTCCGAAACGTCAGAATCTCTTGCCGATCCCATGGCTGGTAGACCCAGTTGTACACTACCCTCCCTTTTGCATCTTGGTGGTTGACGTCATCGTGTGTTCCTTGACCTCGTGGAGGAACCCAGTAGGGGGCAGCCTCTCTTATTGGCATCATGGTGCTAGCTCGCTCAGTTTGTGTTTCGGTCGCTAAGGGTGTCGTGGGTTTAGCTTCCGATTCCTGTTCAGTGAGGTGGCGGAAAACCTCAAGCGTACCCGTAAGGAGGTCCGTCACATCACACTCGCCCTCATCCCCGATATCGACCTTCCTATACAGAGTCGTTAGGCTCTCGGGACCTTTGTCTCGATATCGGTCCTCATACGCATTCAAGACATGATAACACAGTTGTACGGCAAAATGTCGTCTGTGGCTCCCTGCATATGAGTTGAACATATCCGTGATGTACTCTTCACTTTCCTTTCTTTCTACCAATGTCCTCACTATCTTGTCAATCCCTGCTCGCTCATCCTTGCTTAATCTGTTTGTTCTTGGGGAATCAGCCTTTCGGGTCTCAGGGTCATCTAACACTGTCATTTGTGCTGTGTCTAATACAAGGGGTTCTGCCGGCACAGAGGCCATGGGGGCCGAAGCTCTGGTACTACTCTCGTCTGTGCTTGGGGGTAGCAGGTGCTGTGCTAAGGGTTGGGAAGGGGCATATGGAGGGGGCATGTAGATGATCGGAGGACCTAACAAAAGATCATCGTTGGCTCGCTGTTTCAAGGGTAATTCGGGATAGAGCGTAGAGGGCGTTCTAACCGGACATTGGCTTGATGTTTCTACCTCTAGTTTCTGTTTGGCTTCTTCTCTTTCCTTAATCTCTTCTTCTAATTTCTTAGCAGCTAGGTGGGCTGCCTTTCGCAGCTCTTTTCCCAACCTACTCTCATTTCTCTTTTTACGCTGTTCGGTTTCTTAGCGCCACATGCCGAGACTATCAAGCATAGTGGGCGTTGTCTTGTGTTTCCCAAGGGCTGTTTCTAGCGCGCTTATTTTATCCTCGTCAAAGGATCCTATCAGTGGCCACTGACTTTCTCGATCCTTTTTCGTATATTTATGCCACAGCTTGCTATAAGCTATAGCGATCAATCCATGCTTCATGAACATGTCCTTATTAGGGGTGTGAGAAGGTGGCCTGATATGCAGTGGTCACTATTCTAGTGCACACTATGTATCAGTCCAGCAACCCTTATTGATGATTGGTTGTAAGTCAACCTTATAGACCAGCTATCCTAGTAGCATGGATACGAGCAGTCTAAGGCTAAAGACTCGAGAGGGCGTGTTAAGCCAGCTGTTTACCACACATATACCCCTTGAATACCCAGTGAAAGGACACCACACAAGTGTTATGAAAATAAACAGTTATTTATTAAAGATCACAACAGCCCTGTACTCTTTATGAGGACAGGGTACTAAGCACAAACCAAAACTCTTACAAAAATACTTAAGTTAGCACAGTATATACAAATGCCCGAGGGGCACGGAAAACCATATACTCTGAAAGTGGAATGCGAAATTACTAGCAGGTAAGTACAGTACTAATAGCTTTTGGAATCGCTAGGACTTGACTAGGGAATCGTTAGATTACTTCTAGGAGGCCTAGGGGACTCGGGTGCAGTGTGTGCACTCTCACGCGAGATGCGGACAAAAGTCTATGGTAGCTAGGAATTAGAAAGTTAGTGTTCTCGGGCGAACCCGACCTGGTAGGCAGAAAACGAAAGTAGCTTCTGACCCTTGGATAGTGAGGCTATGCTGGGGCACCGAAATGCCGAAATTACCTAGCCCAGGGGCTGCAGCTGCATAGGTCTCAAAAGACGTCGGGAATCCTCGTAGACGGACCAGGAGCCTGGAAGAAAGAAGTTGCTGGCAGGCGACCAGTGAAGAAAGTTCGATGGATCCAAGCCTGGATCGATGGAAGATGACACCTGAAAGCAGAGGGGACCAAGTTCGTGACTACTAGCCAGTAGTCAGGTGGCACCAGGAGGGCACCGGATGGTAGTCACCTCGACTAGGTGGGTGGGTGACGCTGTGCTCGCAGATCTCACGGACCAGGAGGCGTTGTCGGCGACCAGGATGGAGGAGCGAGCTGTCCCACGAAGATTGAAGCTGTCGGCGTCGCTGGACCCAGGATTGGGCAACAAAGCCTTGGCAAATTCAAGCCCACGCGGTGGACTCAAAATGGCGTCTGGAGTGGACCAGGAGGGTCCGGGGTGCCTCTCTTGAAGAAGGAAGCAAGGGCCAGTCTGGAGCAACCAGACCAGCAGCAGTGATGTTGTCGGGCGTCGTGTAGAAGGCCACAAGCCAGCCGGCTAGGAGCCAAACAACGCGGTGCACAGCAAACAGCAGAAGGGCCCCACGCAGATCGTGGAGATGCAGGGAGGCTGACCTTGGGTGCTGGAGCTGCGCAGGGTCGGGGCTTCTCGGACCCCAAAGCACTCACCAGTGGAGGACACGGTGGGCTTGCAGTAAAGATGTCGTGCAGTCTTGGCGATCGTCGGTCCCTCGAGGTCTCGTCGCACTCACGGTTCTCAGCTTGGCTGTAGAGGTGAGTAGAGGTCAGAGGTGCCAGGGAAGCCGGGTCTCGTCGAGCTGGGTCGTCGGATTCGTGAAGAAGGACTTGCAGCAGACCGCAGTGTTCTTTAGGATGGTGCCCGCTTGATGCAGGGTGACTACTCCTTAGCCACAAGGGAGAATCTTGAAGAAGAAATCGTGAAGTCCTTTCGAAGAAAGTGGTATCTTGATTCCAAAGATGATCTAATTTGAACAGGGGGCCCGCTCCTATCTTTATACTAAAAAAAGGGGGCTGACCCGGTGACTAGGTCCTGCCTATGGGTGGGACCAGGAGGGGGGTGGTTACACCCCTTTCCCCTGCCGGACTTCCCCAGGCCAGGGGCTGGTGTGCCCCTGGAACTGGTTCTGACTGGCCTATGCGTAGTGAGCACCGGGGTGCCACTCAGCAGTCACCTTCCTGAAAAGCCCTGCCTACCCAGGATACACAAAACCATGTCTGGGACGGTGCTAGCACCGCCCCGGACAGGAAACCCTTTGTCCAGGCCTCCCTCGCTGGAAGGACTCCCAGCAGCAGGAGGTCAGACTTGTGTCTGTGGTGGCAGCATCCATTTTGTGGAGCTGAGGCTTCAGTTAACTTTAACCGGGGTTCACAGTTACATACATGTCGTGTCCCTCTAGAAGGGTGGAATGCTAACCCCGTCGCCAGAATTGGCGAGGGGTTAGTATTCCAATTCGTATGACACCTTGCTCGACATGTTTTGATAAAGCAATACCAAAGTTAGCATTTAACCGCGAGGATTATAATGCACTTAAGAGTATATGGTATGCGATATCATGGAACAGCTATTAGGACTTGATTCCGCAAGCTGCAGACAGGCTCAGCTCATGCCAGAGCACCATCTCACACGATTCCAAGCACTCTGCCTTCAGGGTTGTCAAGGCCTGCCATAGGAGTGACTGATAGGAATCTGTGTGTCCATTTTAGGGTTAGGTATAGGTATACTACACCTACAGCAAAGGGTGATTACACGACTTTGCCCCAGCTGTCATGCAGCCAGTTGTGTCAAATTTAGGAGGCCAGCCAGGGGTGGCATAATACATGCTGCAGCCCCTGGCAGCCCTGGGTACACCTATGCCCTGAGTTACAGGGTCTGATAAGGTGGCCCAGTACCAATTGGTAGATGCACCTAGGGTACATGAGGTAATTTAGAAAGAGAACAGCCAGGCTGTGGGTCTGATTGGCAGGCCCACAGCCAGAGAAAGTCGTAAACCAGTGAAACAAAAGCAAAAAATCTGGGTGATCATAGGATTGCAGACCCTACTCTCCTACATGACCCCCCCCCCAAACTTTGGGACAATAAGCTAACCTTGACCAGGTGAGTCTTCTTGTTCTAAGTGGAAATATCTGGAGAGCCCATCGGCATTGCCATGATCAGTACCAGGTCTATGTTCCACTGTAAAGTCCATCCCCTGTAGGGAAATGGACCACCTAAGCAGTTTGGGGTTTTCACCCTTCATCTGATTTAGCCACAAGAGGGGCTTATGGTCGGTCTGAATTTTGAAGTGAGTGCCAAACAAGTAGGGCCTCAGCTTCTTCAGGGCCCAAACCACAGCAAAGGCCTCCCTCTCAATAGCTGACCAATTCTTCTCTCTGGGGGTCAGCCTTCTGCTTATAAAAGCAATGGGCTGGTCATTACCATCAAAATTCAGTTGAGAAAGAACAGCTCCCACACCCAACTCAGAAGCATCTGTTTGGACAATGAATGGTTTGGAGTAGTCTGGACTCTTAAGGATAGGTGCTGTGCACATGGCCTGCTTTAGGTCATCGAATGCTTTTTGACAGCCTGCTGTCCACTGAACCTTTTTTGGCATTTTCTTACTTGTCAGTTCATTTAATGGTGTCACAATGGAACCATAGTTCCTGACAAACTTTCTGTAGTATCCAGTCAGGCCCAAGAAAGCTCGAACCTGAGTCTGGGTGGTTGGAGGAGCCCAGTCCCTGATTGACTGTATTTTGCTCTCCAGTGGCTGAACCTGGCCTCCACCTACAAGGTGGCCCAGGTATACAACCTGTGTCTGCCCTATCTGGCACTTGGTGGCCTTGATAGTGAGGCCTGCTGCTTGCAGAGCCTCTAACACTTTCCTCAGGTGGACCAGGTGATCCTCCCAGGTGGAGCTAAAGACAGCAATATCATCTAGATATGCTGCACAGAAGTCATCCAGCCCAGTAAGGACTTGATTCACCAACCTTTGGAAGGTGGCAGGTGCATTTTTCAGACCAAAGGGCATTACCACAAATTGATAATGCCCACCAGGGGTTGAAAATGCTGTCTTGGGCTTGGCATCCTCAGCTAATCTGATGTGCCAATACCCAGCTGTTAAGTCAAATGTACTTAAGTAGTTGGCAGAAGCCAATCTATCTATAAGTTCATCTGCCCTTGGTATTGGATGGGCATCAGTCTTAGTGACTGCATTGAGACCCCTGTAGTCTACGCAAAACCTCATCTCTCTCTTACCATCTTGGGTGTGAGGCTTTGGCACTAGAACTACTGGACTAGCCCAAGGGCTATCTGAGGGTTCAATGACTCCCAATTCCAACATTTTCTGCACTTCAGTTTTTATGCAGTCTCTAACATGATCAGGCTGCCTGTAGATTTTACTCTTGACTGGCAGGCTGTCACCAGTGTCAACCTCATGGGTGCACCAATTGGTCTGACTGGGTGTCAGAGAGAACATATGTCTGAAAGACTGAAGAACCTGTTTACAGTCTTTCTGCTGATGTTCAGAGAGGCTGCCACAAAAGACAACACCATCTACTGACCCATCATCAGGATTCTGAGTGAGCAGGTCTGGGAGAGGGTCACTCTCTTCCTCCTGTCCCTCATCTATGGCCATGAGCAAGCTCATGTCCTTCCTGTCGACATATGCTTTGAGCCTGTTGACATGGAGTACCCTGTGGGGACTCCTGGGAGTGCCAAGGTCCACCAGGTAGGTGACCTCTCCCTTTTGCTCAAGAATTGTGTGGGGCCCAGACCATTTGTCTTTGAGTGCTGCTGGGGCCACTGGCTCCAACACCCACACCTTCTGTCCAGGCTGGTAAACAGTCAGGACAGCCTTTTGGTCATGCCAAGCTTTTTGAAGTTCTTGACTGGCCTTAAGGTTTTCAGATGCCTTCTCCATATACTCAGCCATCCTGGAGCGGAGACCAAGTACATAGTCCATTATGTTGGTTGCAGGCTTTTTGAGAGGTCTCTCCCATCCTTCCTTCACCAAACACAAGGGGCCTCTCACAGGATGCCCATACAAAAGTTCAAAAGGGCTGTAGCCAACCCCCTTTTGTGGGACCTCTCTGTAAGCAAACAGAAGGCAGGGCATCAGGACATCCCATCTACGCCTGAGTGTTTCAGGTAGTCCATGAATCATCCCTTTTAGGGTCCTGTTGAACCTTTCAACAAGCCCATTGCATTGTGGGTGATAGGGTGTAGTGAATTTGTAATTGACACCACACTCCTTCCACATAGCAGTTAAGTAGCTTGACATGAAGTTTGCACCTCTGTCAGAGACAACCTCCTTAGGGAAGCCCACTCTGGAGAACACTCCAACTAGGGCCCTTGCCACCACCGGAGCTGTGGTGGTCCTAAGTGGAATAGCTTCAGGATACCTGGTGGCATGATCCACTACCACCAGTATAAACTTGTGCCCTGATGCTGTCTGGGGTTCCATTGGACCAACAATGTCAATCCCCACTCTTTCAAAGGGCACCCCCACCACAGGCATTGGTATAAGGGGGGCCTTTGTTGTGCCACCTGACTTACCACTGGCTTGGCAAGTGACACAGGAGCGACAAAACTCCTTGGTATCCTCATTCATGTGAGGCCAGTGAAAGTGTGAGACAAGCCTGTCCCAAGTCTTTGTCTGGCCTAAGTGACCTGCTAAGGGAATCTCATGGGCCAAGGTAAGTAGGAAACCTCTCTGAGACAAGGGTACAACCAGCCTCCTGGTCATGCCAGGCTTGGGGTCTCTTGACTCAGTGTACAGGAGTCCATCTTCCCAGTATACCTTGTGGGTACCTGTGGCGTTCCCAGCAGCCTCAGCAGCAGCCTGCTGTCTGAGGGGTTCAAGAGAAGGGCAGTCTAACTGGTCCTTCCCCAGGTCTTCCCTTGAGGGTCCCCCTGAACCCAAGAATTCAACTTGATCAAGTTCAAACTCTCTAGGCTCAGTTTCCCTCAATTCCTGTAGGTCAGCCTCCTCTGAGACTTGATCCACAACCTGGGGCAAGGGGGAAGGCGCAGCCTTAACCCTACTGCTCTTTTTCTTGGAAGGTGTCTGGTCCAGTGTTCCAGGATCCAGCACCTGTTCAGTGGGGCATTTTCTGGCCTGTGACCTGGTCACAGCAAACACATGTGCTGGCAAGCCTAACATTTCCAGATGAGTCCTCTGCTCCACTTCTGACCATTGTGATGACTCCAAATCATTGCCCAACAAACAATCCACTGGGAGGTCTGAACTAACTACAACCTTCTTTTGGCCAGTTACCCCTCCCCAGGAGAAAGCTACAATTGCCATACTATGATTGGTAGTGACATTGCTTGCATTGGTCACCAGGAATTCTGTACCTGGCATGATCTGTCCAGGGTCCACAAAGCTAGGTGTCACCATTGTGACACTGGCACAAGTGTCCCTATAGGCCTGAGCCATTTTTCCATTAATGAAAGGTGTCTGTCTGTATTTGCCCAAAGTATTGGGACTGATGTCAGGGGACATATCCATATCCCCTGTACTGACAAGGACAGCCTGAGTGAGGGTGCCAACTAAGTTGTCACTCCCCTCTGAACCCAGGGTTAACCCTACTAAACCCTTGGGAGGTGCACTACCACTGCTGGCTGTACTAGGGGGCACAGGTGCCTTAGGGGCTGCAGTGGCAGGAGTCTGCCCTCCTCCTTTCTTGGTGCACTCACTAAACCAGTGAGTTTTACTTTTACAGTATTGGCACCACCTTTTAGATTGGCCTTCTTTCTTCTTTTGGGGAGCCTGACCCCCACCCTCTTTGGGTTGTTGGGGACCTGTCGAAGACTTCTGGTCATTTTGTTCCCCCTTAGAATCTTTACCCTTCTGGTCTGCTTTCTTCTGACCACCTTGATTCTGGCCCTGGTTCTGTTTAACTCTTGTTCTAACCCATCTGTCTGCCTTCTTTCCCAATTCTTGGGGAGAGGTCAGATCTGAGTCAACAAGATGCTGATGCAACAACTGGTTCTGACAATTGTTTAAAATTTGTTCTCTCATCATCAAATTGTACAATCCTTTATAATCAGTAACCTTACTGCCCAGCAACCAGCCCTCAAAAGCCTTAGTGGCACAATCTACAAAGTCAGCCCAATCTTGAGACTGAGTCTTCTGGGTATCCCTGAACAGCACCCTGTACTGCTCAGTGGTTAGGCCAAACCCATCAACCAGTGCATTTTTCAAGACTTGGTAATCATTAGCATCCTCTACCCTTGTGGTGAGGAGCTTGTCTCTTCCTTTACCTTCAAAGGAGAGCCACAAGATAGCTGCCCACTGACTTGGGGGAACACCTTGCACAGTGCAGGCCCTCTCCAAAGCAGTAATCCATTTGTGGATGTCATCCCCTTGTTTAAAGGGGGGCACTATCTTACCAAGGTGTTTTGTGTCAAAACTCCTTTCCCTATTGCTAGGTACTATGCTGCCACCAGTGGGGACTGCCCCACTCAATTGTTGCTCTCTAGCAAAGGCAAGCCTCTCTTTGGCCAGGGCAAGTTCTTCCCTTTCAATCCTCAGATTGGCTGCCTTTTCCTTAGCTTCATACACTCTCCTCTGGGGAGATGTCATTCCCCTTTGAGAGGAACGTTGAGAGCCATTGGTATGAAGGGATCTGTTAGAGCCTCTAGATAGAGACCTAACTCGTCCATTCCCAATGTTAAGCTGACCTGAGAGTGGCCCCAGGGCTCCCCTAGAGTCCCTCTCATGTCTGCTTAAGTTGGTCCGGGTTAGTCTAACGACTTCTACCTGTCCCTGGTCTGCCTCACCCCTAGACTCCAAGTCATCATCCTCATCATCAGCATCATCTGCTTCCTAAAGGGGATGGTCCTGGCTATCAAAGGGTCCCTGTAGGGAGGGCATATTGCCTTCTGAAGTAGAAGGGTCTGGGTTACCAGCCCTCCTTGCATCATAAGTCTCTAAGAGACCAATCAGAAAAGCAGTTGTGGGGTTAGACCCCTGTTTTAGTTTCCTGAGAGTACACACTTGTCGTAACTCATGGAAACCAAGTGCAGTATATCTTGAAGGTATGACCTGTGGAGGGTCAACTGACACAAGGGGAGACTCAGTGTTTCCTCCTTTGTCCGACATACTGCTTCTAGTGTGGTGTAAGTGATGCACCTACCTACACTATGTGTTACCTACTGATCCCTTGCTAGAGTTGCAGCCAAGGTGTGCTAAGCCTTGAGGAGCTACAACAGCTGGTTCAGTAGAACTCAGAGTATTCTAAGCTTTAGTTATATGTACCTAACAGTACTTATGTGATCTTTCAACAAGATATTCTTAGGATACGTGTGGTAAAACAACAGCAAGCTCAAATCCCACCCGCTGCTCACCAATGTGAGAAGGTGGCCTGATATGCAGTGGTCACTATTCTAGTGCACACTATGTATCAGTCCAGCAACCCTTATTGATGATTGGTTGTAAGTCAACCTTATAGACCAGCTATCCTAGTAGCATGGATACGAGCAGTCTAAGGCTAAAGACTCGAGAGGGCGTGTTAAGCCAGCTGTTTACCACACATATACCCCTTGAATACCCAGTGAAAGGACACCACACAAGTGTTATGAAAATAAACAGTTATTTATTAAAGATCACAACAGCCCTGTACTCTTTATGAGGACAGGGTACTAAGCACAAACCAAAACTCTTACAAAAATACTTAAGTTAGCACAGTATATACAAATGCCCGAGGGGCACGGAAAACCATATACTCTGAAAGTGGAATGCGAAATTACTAGCAGGTAAGTACAGTACTAATAGCTTTTGGAATCGCTAGGACTTGACTAGGGAATCGTTAGATTACTTCTAGGAGGCCTAGGGGACTCGGATGCAGTGTGTGCACTCTCACGCGAGATGCGGACAAAAGTCTATGGTAGCTAGGAATTAGAAAGTTAGTGTTCTCGGGCGAACCCGACCTGGTAGGGAGAAAACGAAAGTAGATTCTGACCCTTGGATAGTGAGGCTATGCTGGGGCACCGAAATGCCGAAATTACCTAGCCCAGGGGCTGCAGCTGCATAGGTCTCAAAAGACGTCGGGAATCCTCGTAGACGGACCAGGAGCCTGGAAGAAAGAAGTTGCTGGCAGGCGACCAGTGAAGAAAGTTCGATGGATCCAAGCCTGGATCGATGGAAGATGACACCTGAAAGCAGAGGGGACCAAGTTCGTGACTACTAGCCAGTAGTCAGGTGGCACCAGGAGGGCACCGGATGGTAGTCACCTCGACTAGGTGGGTGGGTGACGCTGTGCTCGCAGATCTCACGGACCAGGAGGCGTTGTCGGCGACCAGGATGGAGGAGCGAGCTGTCCCACGAAGATTGAAGCTGTCGGCGTCGCTGGACCCAGGATTGGGCAACAAAGCCTTGGCAAATTCAAGCCCACGCGGTGGACTCAAAATGGCGTCTGGAGTGGACCAGGAGGGTCCGGGGTGCCTCTCTTGAAGAAGGAAGCAAGGGCCAGTCTGGAGCAACCAGACCAGCAGCAGTGATGTTGTCGGGCGTCGTGTAGAAGGCCACAAGCCAGCCGGCTAGGAGACAAACAACGCGGTGCACAGCAAACAGCAGAAGGGCCCCACGCAGATCGTGGAGATGCAGGGAGGCTGACCTTGGGTGCTGGAGCTGCGCAGGGTCGGGGCTTCTCGGACCCCAAAGCACTCACCAGTGGAGGACACGGTGGGCTTGCAGTAAAGATGTCGTGCAGTCTTGGCGATCGTCGGTCCCTCGAGGTCTCGTCGCACTCACGGTTCTCAGCTTGGCTGTAGAGGTGAGTAGAGGTCAGAGGTGCCAGGGAAGCCGGGTCTCGTCGAGCTGGGTCGTCGGATTCGTGAAGAAGGACTTGCAGCAGACCGCAGTGTTCTTTAGGATGGTGCCCGCTTGATGCAGGGTGACTACTCCTTAGCCACAAGGGAGAATCTTGAAGAAGAAATCGTGAAGTTCTTTCGAAGAAAGTGGTATCTTGATTCCAAAGATGATCTAATTTGAACAGGGGGCCCGCTCCTATCTTTATACTAAAAAAAGGGGGCTGACCCGGTGACTAGGTCCTGCCTATGGGTGGGACCAGGAGGGGGGTGGTTACACCCCTCTCCCCTGCCGGACTTCCCCAGGCCAGGGGCTGGTGTGCCCCTGGAACTGGTTCTGACTGGCCTATGCGTAGTGAGCACCGGGGTGCCATTCAGCAGTCACCTTCCTGAAAAGCCCTGCCTACCCAGGATACACAAAACCATGTCTGGGACGGTGCTAGCACCGCCCCGGACAGGAAACCCTTTGTCCAGGCCTCCCTCGCTGGAAGGACTCCCAGCAGCAGGAGGTCAGACTTGTGTCTGTGGTGGCAGCATCCATTTTGTGGAGCTGAGGCTTCAGTTAACTTTAACCGGGGTTCACAGTTACATACATGTCGTGTCCCTCTAGAAGGGTGGAATGCTAACCCCGTCGCCAGAATTGGCGAGGGGTTAGTATTCCAATTCGTATGACACCTTGCTCGACATGTTTTGATAAAGCAATACCAAAGTTAGCATTTAACCGTGAGGATTATAATGCACTTAAGAGTATATGGTATGCGATATCATGGAACAGCTATTAGGACTTGATTCCGCAAGCTGCAGACAGGCTCAGCTCATGCCAGAGCACCATCTCACACGATTCCAAGCACTCTGCCTTCAGGATTGTCAAGGCCTGCCATAGGAGTGACTGATAGGAATCTGTGTGTCCATTTTAGGGTTAGGTATAGGTATACTACACCTACAGCAAAGGGTGATTACACGACTTTGCCCCAGCTGTCATGCAGCCAGTTGTGTCAAATTTAGGAGGCCAGCCAGGGGTGGCATAATACATGCTGCAGCCCCTGGCAGCCCTGGGTACACCTATGCCCTGAGTTACAGGGTCTGATAAGGTGGCCCAGTACCAATTGGTAGATGCACCTAGGGTACATGAGGTAATTTAGAAAGAGAACAGCCAGGCTGTGGGTCTGATTGGCAGGCCCACAGCCAGAGAAAGTCGTAAACCAGTGAAACAAAAGCAAAAAATCTGGGTGATCATAGGATTGCAGACCCTACTCTCCTACATGGGGTGCCTCCCAGTGGAGCCGGATGGTTCATCTCTAATAAGCGGTCCGGGCTAAACAGGCTACCAATCAGTGGGGAGAAGATAGGCATGACGGATTACAACGGGGACAAAAGTCTGCACTACCTATCTTATCGCTGCGTGCAAAGACTAGGCAGAATATTTCTATTCTTCGTTGTTTGCAGGCGGTGAATACCTCAAAAGAACCAATATTGAACAGTCAATGTTCGGTCAATCAAACAATCAATGGGGAGAATAAGTAGGCACGACGGGTTACAACGGGGACAAAAGTCTGCGTTACCTACCCTTTCACTACCTGCAAAGAGAGAACCTGTTCTTCCCTGTTTGTAGACCGAGAATCTCCAGAAAACAATCCGCGAACAACAGTTTGGGCCAAACAATCAATCAGTGGGGGAGGAAGATAGGCACGACGGATTACAACGGGGACAAAAGTCTGCGTTACCTATCCTTCACTGCTTGCAAAGAGAGAGCCTGTTGTTTCTCCGTTTGCAGACAGCGAATCTCCGAACAAATCAACAAAAGAGTAATACTAGTATTTTCCAAACAATCAAACAATCATTTCGCAATTTGTCGCGTTTACACGACCTTACCCGGACCGCATGGACAGTTTCTTGTCTTCCGAATCCAGCGCCCGATCGTCCTCTATTCTTCGTGATCTTCGCGGCACTCCTGATGGTTCCCAGTCAGGACCGTAGATCACTTGAGAGAGGTCTGTTCGGAACCAGTGAAGTTCGGATGATCGGCTGTCAGACGAGGGTCTATCGGACAGGAGCTCTCCCGATCGTTGCAGTCGTTCACTCTGTCGTCAGGACCTCTCCCACTGGATCCACGAGTCGCTGATGGGCCCTACGTTGGGCGCCAATTGTGGAAAAAGGGTAGGGCCGATGACCTTTTTCAGAGTTGCCCGGCGTTAACCGCCTCTATACCCACTCAAGTTACCAAACAAAGAGGCAGGCGCTGGAGACTGGAAGGCAGGAAACAGAAGTTTTATTCCGACGGAGAAGAACACATCAAATCAGACAACAGGGTATCTTCTCGAGGTGCTCTGACGGCATCTCTGAGGCCTGGCCTCTTATACACAGGTTTATGATCTTTATTGCATGTCACACATTCTTGCAATGCTTCGAAGTATGAAAGGGCATCCTCGGAATCCCCGCTTCAGGCCAGTTCCCACACACATTTACAGTTGAAGTCCCCACCCCGGTCACAACAGGTGATGATTGTCGCACAGCTGGACATTCCGCCGATTCACGGAATGTATGTGGTTGATCGGATCTCATGGGGTGGGGGCTTTTGATCAACTCGTGGATCCTTTGATGGGAGAAGCTTCCTACTGTATAGGGGGCAATAAACAGTATCCGCAGGGCCAGGTGGCGGCCTGGGAACGAGTAAGACAAACGGGCACAGAGGAAAGGGGGTTTTATCAAAAGGAATGAAGGGAGGTGTCGCGCTGGGAACAGGATGGAGTTCCGAGGCAGAGTTGTGCTGAAGAGGGGTTTATGGCCCAAGGCATGTGAGAGCGGGGGCTGTCAGCGCGCGGGGGATGCCTGCGAGGTCAGGAGAGAGAGAGAAAGATGCGCTGGCTGTCGGCGATGGGCAGAGAGGCCATGGTACTTAAAATGGCTGCCGCTTACGCGCACGAATGGGCTCAAAAAGGGGGCAAGATGGCGCCGATAATGTTGACACTGCAGTCTAGGTTTTAACAGGGGAGGGGGAGTAGGTGTGGGCTGGGGGTCTGTCCTGGTGTCCTCCTCTGTTCTCTTTCTTTTTTCCCTCTTTTAGATTCTTCCTTTAATTTAGTTGAGCGATAGCTCTCTTCCTCTCTTTTCTAAATTTCGGGATCCATATAACGGGCGACAGGCACGCTGCTGAGGGGGAGGCCGTAGGCAGGGGTGGGGGGTCAGGGGAGGGGTACTACTGTTTTTCTTTTTCTGTTTCTAGAGCCCCTTTTTTCTTGCTTGTTTCTCTTGGCTTTCCCTTTATTCTTCTTCTCTTCCCTTCCTTTTGGGAAACCGAGTTGTAGGTTGCTCACCGTACGTTCTTATGGTTCGAATTACAAGGGTGGATGTTTCTCTAAAGTTTTAAGTTGCAGCGGGCATGTACTGCATTGGCGGGCGAACTGTACTCTTTATTGTCTATCCTGTTTAATATGCGCTAGTGCCAACACCCTGCCTACATTAGTCCTGACTGTGAAGATCCTGATCACTGATAAACCCTTGCTTTGGTATTATTCGATTGTACGGCGTCTGATCCTGTTCTCTCTTAAACTTTAAAAGAAACCTCTTTATCCTGGTACCTATATGGTACGGACATTATCCTGAGCTACAATAGGGCATTTGGGAGGCGGAATGTTGCGTACTTATGGCTTTTATTGATTTGCTGCCCGTGATTGTAACTGCTTTACGTAACAATAAAGGTTTACCAAAAATTAAAAAAAAAAAAAAAGACACCCCAGGACTGCTACTGCAGTCTGGGTAAGGTGGTGCACTACACATATAAACCTATCAGTCACCCCTATGGCAGGCCTTATCAATCCCAAAGGCAGGGTGCTGGGTTTTGTGTGAGAGGGTGCCCCTGCATGAGCAGGGCCCCTCTGCAGCCTTCGGAATCTATTCTCGGGCTGTTCTGGGATGCAGCCATGACCATATTCTCTTACGTGCATTATAACCTCACGGTAAATGCTAACTTTGGAATGGCTGCATGGAAACATGTCGTGTTTCGTGTCAAACACTTTGGAATCCTCCCCCCTCCACCCCCCCAGTCCTGGCAGCGGGGGTTAAATTCCACCTTTCTAGAGGGAGAGACATGTACACACCGGTACACCTGGTACCAGTTTAAAAGAGCCCTGGCATCACAAAATGAATGCCATAGACATGAGTCTGGCCTCCTGCTGCTGGACGAAACTTCGGCAGGAGAGTCCTGGACTATAGGCTTCCTGTCACAGGGAGGTGTAACCACCTCCCGACAGGCTTTAGTGTATTGGGGCTGGGTGGGTGCACTCCAAGAGTGCTTTATAGTCTGCTCTGGGGGAACATTTGGTGTCCCTGTGCATAGCCCAGTTCAAACCGGCTGCAGGAGCTACCAGCCCCTGCTCTGACGCGAAACTGGACAAAGGAAATGGGTGTAGCCACTCCTCTTTCCAAACCCTCCCATAGGTGGGTCCCCAGAGTATGTCCAACCCCTTCCTTGAGTATAAGAAAGGAACCCCTCGCTACTGGATTTTAGATTACACCTGGACAAAACTCTGCTACAGAAATCACAGAAATTCGACGATCTACACGACTAGATGACTGAAGAATCTCCCTTGGAGTAAAGGAGTTACTCCCCTGCTTGGCAGGCACCAAAGACGCATCTGACCGGTTTGCATCTCCAAAGCTCCCATCAAACTCCGAAGTATTTGCAGCACAGGAGGTGGATTTCCAGACTTCCCAGAGGCCGACCTGAGTCCCCAGCAAAGCTGAGACCCGTAGCCCTTGTGGGTACCGTGGAGCCGGAACCCCTGGACACCGTGCACATTTGCAAGTGCATTAGCTTCTCGACGTTCCTTGAGGCTGTGCATTGGGTGACTTGTAGCCCAGACCCCGAGCACCTTTTCCACAGAAGATTGCTGACCTATACTCCACGAGTGTTCTGTGAGCTGATCCTTTGTGTTTTCGCTCGCGGTACCTTCGCGATCCCTGGTCCGTTGACTGGTGGATCCCTGAGAAGGCAACTGTAACGAGGTAGGGGCGCCTACCTCTCATGAATGGTGGAACCCTCGCCCTGCTGACCCTCCACCGACTCCTTCTTTTCAGTCAGGACGCTGGGGCGATGAGCGACGCGATATGGAAGACTGCGACACCAACAGCGGCTCCTTTAACTGGGCGTTCGTCAGAGAGGAGGAGGACACACCCTCGATGGACGTCAGAGCCGCCCGATTGGCCAAAAGCAGGGAAGTGACGTTCGTTGGGTGTGCAAGCACCCCGGAGGAGGAGAGACAGGCGGAAGCAAGAGGAACGGAGAACGGAGGCGAGACCGAAGAAAGCGTGGAGGACGCCGGCCCGGAGGAACATCGCGGAGGAGACGGAGAAGCGGAAAGCGAAGGGAAGCCAGGAGGCCAACGACCCTGCGGACCGCCGTGCCACGCTCCCGAGGGAGGAGTGTGGCTGTCACAGGTACGGCGGCGTTGGGCAGCTTGGTTGGGGAGGCGAAGCGAACGAGTGTAACATAGTGTGCATAGCCCCTGTTCGTTCCTACCCTGTGTTGTTCTGCCATCCCATCCGCTTCCCTCTCCCTCCCTGTACCTACCTGTTCACCCCAACTCACTGACACTACTGTAAATAGTCTGAGAGACGAGACACTGGGTTTCCCTCACGTACCCCGGTCCCACTGGTGCAATCCCCATAGAGGGCAAGACACTAACGGCTCCCTTTCTGTTGGTTTCCTTTCATGCACCCGAGCCGGAGGCAGCTGAGAGAACACCTCTTCGAGACACCGGGGAGAACAGGCTTTCACCACCCGTTCAAGGAGAACCGAACATCAGCGCCACGGACCCCAGCGTGTTTGCACGAGAGAGACTAACTTTTAGAAATAGAAAGACGTTGATGTCCAAACCCGCACGAGCGATAAAAATAAAACCCTCTTTAACCCCATTACTTGGTGTCACGGTCGTCCCTACTCCCACGCCTACACTGGTGTCAGAAGTGGGATCTTCTCCTTCAGAAGCGACCATGGCCATGGAACAAGTAATCCAGACGCTCATAGACGGGCAACAAAAGTTAGAATGGGCGATTAGCCAGCAGATTAACACTGCAGATGCCGACAGAGAACTTTTCAAAGCCTCCATGACTCAGCAGATGGACAATCTCCACAAAGTTGTACAGACACCTAGTGCCACGATACCAAGACTAAGCGGACCACACCCATCAGGAGTGGCCCTGCAGAAATACGTGACAGGGGAAGATCCAGACGCGTTTCTGTTGAACTTTGAACGGGCAGCTAGGGCCTGTGGGTGGCCCGAGGACAAATGGCCGTTCTTCCTTGCCCCCCTCTTGACAGGAGAGGCCCAGGCTGCCTACCAAGTGGCCAACCACTCCGGTACTACCTCTTATATGGACATCAAAACAGTGATACTAGATCATTTAGGAATGGATGCGGAGGCGTACAGACTTCGCTTCCGAAAAGAGAAAGGTATTACTGGGGAGAACCCCAAAACCATGTACTTGAGAATCAAGATGGCTGCCGAGAAGTGGCTAAGACCTGACACACGCACCAAGGAGGAAATAATGTCTAGCATTATCCTGGAACAGTTCATGGATGTTTTGCCCTATGGCACCCAAAGATGGTTGAGACAACATCCAGGTCTAACGGCAGCACAAGCCATTGAAATGGCCTCAAATTACAACAGGGCTGCTCCCAGGACATTCACATGGGATACTGACAAGACCAGCAAGCCAGTCCCGTCTCCGGCCAAACCGGATAAGGATAGAAAGAAACCAGTCCCCGAGCCACTTAAGCCCCGACCCTATCGACCTGAAGGACCCCCCTTCCTGAAGGGTCCGCAATGCTATGAATGTGGAGAATGGGGTCATATAGCACGACTGTGTCCCCACAGAAGAACCACAGAGGAGCCCATGGAAGTTGGATACATCCCTAAAGCCGTGATGTACACCGCCGAAATGGGACCATCGTTCTATGTAAGGGTACGGGTAAACAGCAGACCAGTAAAAGCCCTCCTTGATTCAGGGTGTAGGCAATCTGTTATTCAGGGAAAACTGTTACGTCCTGACCAGGTAGGCCGCGATGGTAGCGTGCACATTAGATGCGTCCACGGAGACGTCAAAACATACCCTCTAGCACGCATAACCATCCATCCCCTAGGCAGAGAGCCCTGTATAGTGAAGGTGGGGGTGGTGGAGTCCTTACCTGAAGAACTCATACTAGGAGTTGACAACCCCGATTTTCTGTCCCTATTCAAGAGGGAACTTAAAGACCTTCCAGCTGGGGCATACCTATCGGTCGAGCCATGGGCTTCAGATAGGGGATTTAAATTTGCCCAATCCAATGACCCTTCCCTGCTTAATGCGTGGGAAGCAGCACACATCGCGCAAAACACCCCTACTCAAGGGTACCCCAGGTTCAAGATAGAGAACGGATTGTTGTATAGAGAAGGGAAAGCTGGAGATCCGTCGCAGCTAGTGGTTCCAAAAGACTTCCGAGAGCAGATACTGTTCTATGCCCACACCCACCTCACAGCAGGACACAGTGGCGCCGAGAAAACGACTCAGAATATAGTACGGTTATTCTTTTGGCCAGGGATTTATAAAGAGGCAGAGATTTACTGCAAACAATGTGAGGTGTGTCAGAAAAAGAATCTGACTCGACCCCCTGCAGTTCCCCTACAGCCCCTACCCATCATAGGAAATCCCTGGGAGAGAGTCGGTATGGATCTCATCGGTCCCCTACCTCGGACCTCCAGAGGGCACACCTACGCCCTCGTGGTAGTAGATTACAACACCAGGTTTCCGGAAGCCTTCGCCCTCAGCGCCCCTACTACCAAGAATGTAGCAGAAAAACTGGTTGAGTTGTTCTCCCGGGTAGGGTTTCCGAGGGAGATCCTAACGGATCAAGGAACCCCCTTTGTTTCGCGGATGATGGTAGAGGTGTGTAAGTTGCTGGACCTCCGCCATATTCGAACGTCCGCCTATCATCCCCAAACGGATGGCCTCGTAGAGAGGTACAATAGGACTTTAAAGCCCACCCTAAAAAAGTTGTTGACCGCAGAAAATAAGGACTGGGATAGGATGTTACCCCTAGCCCTCTACGTAGTGAGAGCCCAAGTTCAGAGTAGTATGGGGTTTTCACCATTCGAGCTCCTTTATGGAAGGCAGCCCAGATCCCTTCTGGAAATCACAAGAGAAGCCTGGGAAACAGAGGAGGCAGCGGACCAGAGAAGTCTCCTAGAGTACACCCAACAGTTGAGGTCTAGACTGGGGAAGCTCAGGGATTTGGCTTACTCGAACCTAGAGAAAACCCAACGAAGCCAAAAACAGTACTACGACAAGGGCAAGAAATGGAGGACCCTAGATGTAGGGGAGTGGGCCCTCGTGCTCCTTCCGTCCTCTTCACAAAAATTTAAAAGCGAATGGAAAGGGCCCTATAAAGTCCTCAACTCGTATGGGAGGACGACCTACCAACTGCAAATGTCTCCTAATCGGAGGCAGACCTTCCACATTAACCTCCTAAAGCGGTGGTTAGGACCACCTCCTCGGTCCGCCCATCTAGTGTTGCCCTCCAGCAACATTACCTCCACCTTGGGGGATCTTCCAACGAATCCCGAGTTAACTGATCACGAAAAAAAAGAGTTGACCAAAGCCCTGACCCCCTTCTCTGCAATATTCTCAGATACCCCGGGATGTACCCATTTGGCAGAACACCAGATCAAAACGAAGGAGGGCCAAGTGGTAAAACAGAGGGCTTACCGGATTCCAGCAGCAAAAAGGGCCGATGTGAGGAAAGAGGTACAGGACATGTTGAGATTAAGGGTGATAAGGCCGTCCAGGAGTAATTGGGCATCACCCATAGTCATGGTTCCGAAGCCCGACGGGTCTACCCGTTTTTGTATGGATTTCCGCGCCTTGAATGATATCTCCTCCTTCGATGCCTTCCCCATACCCAGGGTGGACGAACTAATCGAACGTATTGGGGAGGCCCGATACATCACTACCCTTGACCTCACCAAAGGGTATTGGCAGGTCCCACTGAGGGAGGAGGACCGCCACAAAACCGCCTTTGCCACAGAGGATGGACTCTTTGAGTTTAATGTGCTCCCCTTTGGTCTTCACGGAGCTCCGGCAACATTTCAAAGACTGATGAATAAGGTGCTAGCTCCACATACCAGATATAGTTCCGTGTATCTGGACGATATAGTCATTTTCAGTACCACCTGGGAGGACCACCTGGAACATCTGACTAATGTCCTGAGGGCCCTACAGGAAGCAGGGTTGCATGTGAATGCAAAAAAATCACGTGCTGCATTCCCGAAAGTGAAGTACCTGGGGTTCATGCTTGGTGAAGGAGTGATTGCCCCACAGGAAGAGAAAGTCAAAGCCATCTCCCAGACACCCTTCCCAGCGACAAAAAAAGAGCTACGAGCGTTTCTAGGCCTTATCGGTTACTATAGACGCTTCGTTAAGGATTTTGCAGACCTATCCAGTCCCCTTACCGATTTACTCAAAAAAACTGTCAAGAATACCCTTCCGATGCCTCCATCCGAAAAGGCCCTGGACGCCTTTCAGGCGCTGAAGACTGCGATCACAACTAGTCCAGTCCTCATACCACCTAACTTTGAAAAGACATTCTCCCTGGCTACTGATGCCTCTGACAGCGGAATCGGGGCTGTATTGTCCCAGGAAGGTGAGGATGGTCTCGAACATCCTATACTCTACGTGAGTAGGAAACTCCACCCGAGGGAACGCAAATACCCAACGGTGGAAAAAGAATGCCTAGCCATTCGCTGGGCGGTAGACAAGCTACGATACTACTTGGAGGGTAAGGCCTTCGTCCTCTTTTCAGATCATGCCCCTCTGCACTGGATGCAGAAAAATAGGTCTCAGAATGCGAGAATTCTAAGGTGGTTTCTGTTCCTGCAGCCCTTCTCCTTCACAGTGATACACAGGAAGGGTAGGGACAATGGGAACGCCGATTTCCTTTCCAGGATGCCTATTCGCCCCGAACGGGCGAATCCAGGGGGGGGGGAGTGTAACGAGGTAGGGGCGCCTACCTCTCATGAATGGTGGAACCCTCGCCCTGCTGACCCTCCACCGACTCCTTCTTTTCAGTCAGGACGCTGGGGCGATGAGCGACGCGATATGGAAGACTGCGACACCAACAGCGGCTCCTTTAACTGGGCGTTCGTCAGAGAGGAGGAGGACACACCCTCGATGGACGTCAGAGCCGCCCGATTGGCCAAAAGCAGGGAAGTGACGTTCGTTGGGTGTGCAAGCACCCCGGAGGAGGAGAGACAGGCGGAAGCAAGAGGAACGGAGAACGGAGGCGAGACCGAAGAAAGCGTGGAGGACGCCGGCCCGGAGGAACATCGCGGAGGAGACGGAGAAGCGGAAAGCGAAGGGAAGCCAGGAGGCCAACGACCCTGCGGACCGCCGTGCCACGCTCCCGAGGGAGGAGTGTGGCTGTCACAGGTACGGCGGCGTTGGGCAGCTTGGTTGGGGAGGCGAAGCGAACGAGTGTAACATAGTGTGCATAGCCCCTGTTCGTTCCTACCCTGTGTTGTTCTGCCATCCCATCCGCTTCCCTCTCCCTCCCTGTACCTACCTGTTCACCCCAACTCACTGACACTACTGTAAATAGTCTGAGAGACGAGACACTGGGTTTCCCTCACGTACCCCGGTCCCACTGGTGCAATCCCCATAGAGGGCAAGACACTAACGGCTCCCTTTCTGTTGGTTTCCTTTCATGCACCCGAGCCGGAGGCAGCTGAGAGAACACCTCTTCGAGACACCGGGGAGAACAGGCTTTCACCACCCGTTCAAGGAGAACCGAACATCAGCGCCACGGACCCCAGCGTGTTTGCACGAGAGAGACTAACTTTTAGAAATAGAAAGACGTTGATGTCCAAACCCGCACGAGCGATAAAAATAAAACCCTCTTTAACCCCATTACTTGGTGTCACGGTCGTCCCTACTCCCACGCCTACAGCAACTTTGACTTTCCTTGGATTTCCCTGGTTGCTCCAGACATGCCCTGACTCTCCACCACTTGGTGAGTACCCCGGACCTTGCTGGTCTGCACCGAAGCATCTTTTCTCTTCCTGTGTGGGTTGCTGTTGCAAAGGCTTGTTGGGTCTAATCCGGGCACCGATACCGCAGCACTCGACATCCTTCGTGGGACAGCTCGAATCCAGCCCCTGGTCGTCGTCGACGCCTCCTGGTCCTCGTGGCTGCAGAGTCGAGCTTCTCATCACACCTGAAACATCCGACATCGGTGGGCATTCGACTATCGTGCCCCTGGTCACTGGCAAGTGACCCAGACTATGTCCCCTCTGCTTTCAGGTTCCTCTCATCTTCGATCCAGGCATGGATCACACCGGACACTTTCCTCCTGCACGCCAGCAGCCCTTTGTAGCAGATCGCCATTGAAAATGACTACGATTCCCGACACCAAAAGTCACCAATGCACCCGGCTTCCCTAGGTGAGGTAACTCAAGTACTCCGGTGCTCCCATGGGTGTAGGCCCTAGAACCCCTTAAGTCTAAAGGGGGCTTGTTCAAAGTCCTCTCCTAATTGTCCTTAATCTTTAAATTTCCAACTGTAACTTTCCCCATAGAAGCTAACGGCGATTCGCAGCTGTGTTCTCACACTGCATGCGTCCCCGTGGGTCCCCTGTGTCACTACCTTGGGTGGTTCCTTGTGGTCCCAGCGATTCTAAAGGCTCTAGGCCTTGTATCTAGTCAAGTCGTGGTTCTTATACCACTTTCTTAATATATGGTTTGGTTCGCCCCTAGGGCCTAACGTATATTGTGCTAATTTACAGTGATATATTAAGTGCAACATATGCGCTTTGACCTCTAGCCTCATAAAGAGACTAGTAGGGTGTGTTTAGAATAAAGAAATACATATATTTTATATAAACCTTGTGTGGTTCTCCTTTTAATTAGACATTCAAGAGGTTATGATCTGCTAAAACACGCTGCTTTACATTCCTTCTAGACTTAGCCTGAAGGCTGATCTCCACAGCTACCACTAGGATTGCTTTCAAATAAGGTTGTCTTTAACCTATCACCTCTAAGGGGGTGTTTGGACTGGTGCAAGATGCCCACTATCACTAGTGGACAGCATATGCCAGGCCAACTCCTCACACCGGAGGCAAGCAGTGCTTGCCTGCTTTAACCCAAGGGACCCGCATTTAAATGGGAAGCTAGTCAAGTTCTTGAAACCAGTAGCATCCAAGCAAGGCCTGGTGGCATCCTGTGGGAGTGCAAAAACAACAAAAAACGTAAACTTTTCCGAACTGTAATCGGTGCATAGACTCCGGCGGCTCAGAGAAAAAGTGTCACACTGGGAACTCTGCTCTACTCGAACGTTCCTGCATTTTTGTAATATATAAGAATTTTAAAAGAGCACTGACTGACAAGGCTTACTAACCAAAAATGTTTTATTGGAGTGTATTTTTGTAATGGTTTTAATTAATCGAAAACAATAAATGTATTACTCACAAATGATTCACTGTGGCCCAGACGGAGCTTGAATCACAGAACCGCCCTCAGAATCCACGTCAAGCCAGGTCTGGTGCCTTACTGGACTAAAGCATCCACTGTAGGGGTCTGTGTTCGACCTCATGATCGCAGGTTCAAATCCTGGCGGGACAACTCAGCCTCTCATCCTTCCGAGATCGATAAAATGAGTACCATTCAGTTGTGTAACAACAACCATCTGTTATTCAGCGCCAAGAGACGCGTATGTAATGTAGAGTCACCGTTCTTAAAGAGCCGATCAGCTGATCGATTGATCAATCCTTTTCTAAAGCACACAGCTACTCCCAGGGGGTGCCCCTAGAGAAGGGAATCCCCTCCAGTACCTTCCTTCATTGACGTTTGCCTCGGGGAACGTGCCAGGGGGTGGGTGCACCTCGTGTGAACCCTCGCGGTGCCACAGGTCTGGCTTGCACCCCAGCAGGAGGGGTACAGGTATAGTTACGAGAGGCAGGTGGACCACCGGGCCTCGTGCCAACCTTGGCAGACTTTAAATCAGAGAAGGGGGCACTACTAATGACATTAGGCTAAGAGGGCACACAACGCACTTCACATGGCTCCTGAAGCGTTTATTACAATCTACCACTCAGGGGGCAAACGGCCTTAAAGGTTCGGGTTCTCTGGAAAAAAAGTAGAGTCCTCACCCAGGGGTTGTTACTGCTCGCCCTTTGGGACCCCACCCCCAGACCCATTGGGACCCCCCCGGACCCCTTGGTACCCCCCCCAGACCCCTTGGGACCCCTTCAGACACCTTGGGACTGCTTGGGAACCCTTCAGACCCCTTGTGACCCCTTCAGACCCCTTGGTACTCCTTCAGACCCCTTGGTACTCCTTCAGACCCCTTGGGACTCCTTCAGACCCCTTGGGACTCCTTCAGACCCCTTGGGACTCCTTCAGACCCCTTGGGACTCCTTCAGACCCCTTGGGACTCCTTCAGACCCCTTGGGACTCCTTCAGACCCCTTAGGAACCCTTGGGACCCCTTAGGAACCCTTGGGACCCCTTCAGACGCCTTGGGACCCCCTTGGACCCCTTGGTACCCCCCCCAGACCCCTTGGGGCCCCTTCAAACCCCTTGGGACTCATTCAGACACATGGGGACCCCTTCAGACCCCTTGGGACTCCTTCAGACCCCTTGGGACTGCTTCAGACCCCTTGGGACTGCTTCAGACCCCTTGGGACCCCTGCAGACCCCTTAAGAACCCTTGGGACACCTTCAGACCCCTTGGGACCCCTTCAGACCTCTTCAGACCCCTTCAGACTCCTTCAGACCCCTTAGGACCCCTTCGGACCCCTTTGGACCCCTTCAGACTCCTTCGGACCCCTTCAGACCCCTTCAGACCCCTTGGGACCCCTTCAGACCTTTTCAGACCCGTTCAGACCCCTTAGGACCCCTTGGGACCCCCTCAGACGCCGGATTGAGTAGATGCCCCCCTCAGGGAACCTTCCTCCCCAGTAGCCCGCAAGTTGGATCGTGGTGCCTCGATGTCGGGCTTTGCTGGGTCTGTGGCTGGGGTCGGGCAGAGGCCACAAGGCCTGGTCTTGGAGGGTCCAAGATGGCGGCTGGGCTGGAGACGGTGGTCCGGAAAAGGGGTCCGGGGCAGCCGAGGGGGTTGAGGAGAGGAGGTCGAGTTCCACCGGGGAAGAGCTGGGGGCTGCCCGGAGGGGCGGCACTCGTGGAGGGTGGATGGTGCTGCTCTGGGCCGGGGAACAGGGGTCGAGGTAGTCCAGGACCCGCCATGCGGGAGGAGTGGGGCCACGCCACGAGGCCAGGTCCAACATGCGTCCCCCCCCAGCTGAAGGCAGGGAGAGTCACCCATCTCCTTGGGTATTCTCCTTGCCGAGGCGGAAGAAGCGGGACAGGCCGTCTGCGTTGGCATGGTCGTTGCCGGGGCGATGCTCCACAGTGAAGTCCATCCCTTGCAGGGAGATGGACCAACGCAACAGCTTTGGATTCTCCCCTCGCATCAGCCATTGCAGAGGTCGGTGGTCAGTTTGTACCCGGAAGTGGGTGCCGAAGAGATAGGGCCGGAGCTTCTTGAGAGCCCACACCACGGCGAAGGCCTCCCGCTCGATGGTGCTCCAGCGCTGTTCTCGGGCCAGCAGACGTCGGCTAATGAAGGCTACTGGCTGGTCAATTCCCTCGGTATTGATTTGGGAGAGAACTACCCCGACGCCGTGATCGGAGGCATCTGTTTGCACTATGAATTCCCAGCTGTAGTCGGGGGCTTGGAGCACGGGTGCGGTGCACATTGCTGTCTTGAGGGTCTCAAAGGCGGCCTGACACTCGGGTGTCCAGTGTACCTTTGGTGGGTGTTTCTTTGACGTGAGTTCTGTGAGGGGGCCCACAATACTGCCGTAGTCCTTTACGAAGCGCCGGTAATATCCTGTGAGCCCCAGGAATGCCCGTACCTCTGTTTGGGTGACCGGGGGTTCCCAGGCCATGATGGCGGCGATCTTGGGTTGGAGGGGGGCCACCTGGCCACTTCCCACCTGGTGCCCCAGGTAGGTCACAGACCCTTGGCCGATTTGGCACTTGCTGGCTTTTATTGTTAGTCCTGCCCGTCGGAGGGCAGCCAGGACCTCCCGGAGGTGTTCAGCCCAGTGGAGACTGTACACCGCAATATCGTCAAGGTAGGCGGCGCTGAACTCCTCGAGCCCCGTCAGCACCTTATTCACTAGTCTCTGGAACGTGGCGGGGGCGTTTTTCATCCCGAAGGGCATCACCCTGAAGTGGTAGTGGCCATCAGGGGTGGAGAAGGCGGATCGCTTCTGGGCGCCCGGGGTGAGTCCGATCTGCCAGTAGCCCGCGGTTAGGTCGAAGGTGCTCAGGTAGCGGGCTGCTCCCAGGCGGTCGATCAGTTCATCAGCCCGAGGGATGGGGTGAGCGTCTGTTCGGGTAACGGCATTCAGGCCCCGGTAGTCCACACAAAACCTGAGTTCGGGGGCGACGCCAGGGGCGGCGGCCTTGGGGACC
Organism: Lissotriton vulgaris; assembly: GCF_964263255.1. NCBI lineage: Eukaryota > Metazoa > Chordata > Amphibia > Caudata > Salamandridae > Lissotriton > Lissotriton vulgaris. The sequence continues at coordinate 1,563,114,400 of NC_141696.1, forward strand.
AGCACGACCGGGCTGGCCCAGGGGCTGTCGGAGGGCTCGATCACCCCTAGAGACAGCATCTTGGACACTTCCGACTGGATGCAGGCGCGTACCCGATCGGGAATTCGGTAGGCCCGGTGCCGTAAAGGTGCGCTATCCCCGGTGTCGACAATGTGGAGGCACCATGGGGTGACCCTGGGGTGAGGGAGAATAGATCGGCAAGTTGTCGTAATAAGTCTTGGCAACTTTGGCGTTGGGCTGGGGTCAGGGTGGCAGAGAGGTTGACTCCTTCCATGGAGCCGTCTTTTTCGAGGGTCTTCAGGAGGTCAGGGAGTGGCTCGGAGTCCTCTTCAGCCCCACTGTCGGTAGCCATCAGGAGGCTAAGTTCTGAGCGGACAAAGTGAGGCTTAAGTCGGTTGGCATGGAGGACCCGGAGGGGGTTCCTGGGGGACTCCATGTCCACCAGGTATGTGACAGGGCCCTTGCGCTCCACCACTTTGAAGGGCCCAGTCCATTTGTCCTGGAGGGCGCATGGTTCGACCGGGGACATGACCCAGACCTGTTGTCCAGGCTCGAACTCAATGGACGAGGCGTTTTGATCATACCAGCGTTTCATGTCTTCTTGGCTGGCTTCGGGGTTGGCCGTGGCAAGTTCCCGGAACCGCCGAGTCTGGTTCCGGAGGGTCAGGAGGTACCGGTACACATCAGGAGGGGCATTTTGGGCGGTCACCTCCCATCCTTCTTTGACCAGACTTAGGGGACCCCGGACGGGGTGCCCATACAATAGTTCAAAGGGGCTGAATCCCAGGGACTTCTGTGGGACCTCCCGGTAGGCAAATAGGAGGCAGGGCAGCAACAAGTCCCATTGGCGTCGTAAGGGCTCCGCCAGGCCCATGATCATACCCTTGAGGGTGCGATTGAAGCGTTCCACCAGTCCGTTCCCTTGAGGCTGGTAGGGGGTCGTAAATTTGTACGTGACCCCGCACTGTTGCCATAGGGACTTCATATATCGGGAGATGAAGTTCGTGCCTCGATCACTGACGACTTCTCGGGGGAAGCCCACCCGGGAGAAGATTCCCATCAGGGCCCGGCCCGCCATGGGCGCTGTCACGGTCCGGAGAGGTACGGCTTCGGGATAGCGGGTGGCATGGTCCACCAGGACGAGTATGAAGCAGTGACCTTGGGATGTCCGGGGCTCCAGGGGCCCCACAATGTCGATCCCTACCCGCTCAAAGGGAGTGTTGACGACTGGGAAAGGTTGCAGGGGGACTTTGAGTTTTCTGCCGCTCTTCCCGCTGGCCTGGCAGGTGGGGCAGGCTCGGCAGTGGTTGATCACATCGTTCCTCATCTTGGGCCAGTAGAAGTTGGTCACCAGGCGGCTGTAAGTTTTGTCCTGCCCCAGGTGCCCGGCGAGTGGTACATCATGAGCCAGGTTCAGGAGGAAGTCTCTGAATCGGAGGGGGACTACCAGCACCCGGCTGGCCCCTAGCTCAGCAATCTTCTGCTCACTGTAGAGGAGCTCATTGTCCCAATAGACCCAGTGAGCCCCCGAGGCATCCCCTGCGCTCTGGGCTGCGGCTTGCTGTCGGAGCCCCTCGAGGGAAGGACAAGTTTTTTGCTCTTGTCGGAACTGTTCTTGAGTGGGGCCACCTTCCTGGCGCCACTGGGCCAGCTCCGGGAGGTCGCGGAGTGGGCCAGTTTCTTCATCGTTGGGCCCCGGTGGACCGGGTTCAGGGGTGGTGTCCTCAGGGATGACGGGCGGTGGAGGCTCTGGCCACTCGGGTTCTTCAGTGGAGGGGATGGCGCGGGCGGCCATGGATCGGGTCGTCGCACAGACCCATTCAGGGAGGCCAAGCATCCCCAGGTGCTCCCTCCGCTCAACGGCAGCCCAGGGGGAGCTCTCGAGGTCGTTCCCAAGGAGGCAGTCTACGGGGGCATCGTCTCGGACGGTCATTTTCAGCATGCCCGACACTCCCCCCCCCCCCCCCCCCCCCCCCCCATTGAAAGGGGACGCGGGCCATCTGGCACAGGCTTTCAGAGTTATCCGCAGACCGTACTGGGCATAGTAAATTGGGCAGGATTTGATCCGGGGTCACCAGATGGCAACGGGCGGCCGTTACGCTGGCTCCCGTGTCGAGGAGGGCTTCGGCCCGGTGTCCATTAATGGTGACCCACTGACTGTACTTCTGTGTGTTGGCCGGGATTGGGGCCCGGGGGACCATGTCTCTTTCGCCTAAACATACCAGGGACATGGCTGCGGGTTCCCACTCGGTCTGGTATTGTTCACAGTCTTCGGCTTCTTCTTCGCCTTGTTCCTCTCCCAGGGAGACGGCGGCGATCTGGCGGTTTTGCGGACCCTTGGGGTTGGAGGGTTGGTTTCTCGGACAGTTGGGGTCATTGGCGTAATGACCGGGTCGCTGGCATTTGTTGTGAAGATAACGTTGGAGCGGGATCCCGGCCGTGCAGGAGGGCTTCCTCTCCCGGCCAGTGACGGGGGAGTGCTGGTGGGGGGCATCGTGGTGGTGTCCCGGCCCCGGCCCTGGCCTCCTCCTCGCGGACGGTGGGATCCCTGGGAGGCTCGGCATTGGTCTCCCGCCCAGTTCCGGGGGACCCGGGTGCTCTCCCATCGATCAGCTTCAATGGCGAGTTTCCGGGGCTCGGTCAGTTTGCTGTCGAGGAGATGCTGCCTTAGTTCGGCGACACAGTTATTGGAGAGGTGTTCCCATACGATGAGATCGATAATTGTTCGTAGGTGGTGACCCGGCTGCCCTTGATCCACCCCTCCAAGGCTCTGCTGTAGAAGTTTACATATTGTACCCAGGTGGTACCGGGGATCCTTTTACAGTCTCGGAACCGCTGCCGGTACATCTCGGGGGTGAGCCCATAGCGAGTGAGGAGGGCGGCTTTCATATGCTCGTAGGAGGTCATCTCAGCGTCGGGGAGCTGTAGCAGGGCGTCTCTCCCTTCGTTGACTAATCTCCCCCATAACCCGGCACCCCAGTCTTTTCTCGGAACACGGTGGGAGGTCATGGCTACCTCGTAGGCCTTAAACCATTGCTGGATGTCGTCGTTTTTATGGTACTCTCGGACGACATCTTTGGGGATGTGGATCTTGGTGTCCGTAGAGGGAGGGGAGCTCTGGTTCCCGGAGACGCCGGTGTCCCCGTTTTGTTTCCTAATCTCTAGTTCTTTCAGACCACGCTCGTGCTCGTACGTAAGCTTCTTCTCCTCCAGCTCCCTCTGGCTTCTTTTCTCTTCCAGGTCTCCCTGTAATCGTAGTTGCTCAAGGGCTATCTTCTTTTCCGCTAGTTGCAGTTCCCCATCTAAGCGGAGTCTAGCCAGTTCCAACTCGTGGAGCCGGCTCCTCTCTCGTTCTCGGGCATCCTCGTGAGAGAGGCCCGCGTTTCTCTCCTCCTCAGGGGTTGCAATGTTCTCGGTGATCGCAATGTTTTCGTTTTGGGGTGGCGATGCTCCCGTCTCCACCCAAGTCTGCAGGGCCTGTTTGTAGTGGGGCGAGTTACTCTCTGTACGATTTGCGTCTGCTCGAATCGCGTCGCTGGCCACCAATGTTAGAAGGGAAATCTGAGGGTCGGCCGAGCACGGGGGAGAGGCCTCTAGGCGAGGGTCCTCTCCTAAGATCGTACAGCCGAGCAACCACCCCCCTACAGATGGACGCCACACAAGGATAGGTTCTTAACACTTTTATCAGTACTTTTAGGCAGGTTATCGTAACGATACAGAAGGAACAGGATTCAGGGATCCTCTTAAACTTAGTCTCTGGTGGGAAGGGGGTAGCGGGACAGTCTTGGTACCGGTCTGGTACAGGGATATCTTGCGCACAGCCCTCAATCCTCGAGCTGGAGGGTTCTTCGGTATGGGCCACGGCAGCGCCAGCAGGACTCCAAGGATGGTTTCACGAAGATGGGCCGCGGCAGCGCCAGCAGGACTCCAAGGGTAGTTTCACGAAGATGGGCCGCGGCACCGCCAGCAGGACTCCAAGGGTAGTTTCACGAAGATGGCCCGCGGCAGCGCCAGCAGGGCTCCAAGGATGGTTTCACGAAGATGGGCCGCGGCAGCTCCATCAGGGCTCCAAGGATGGTTTCACGAAGATGGGCCGCGGCAGCGCCAGCAGGACTCCCAGGATGGTTTCACGCAGATGAGCCGCGGCAGTGCCAGCAGGACCCTAAGGATGGTTGCACGAAGATGAGTTCGTCTCGGTGTCTCTCGACTCCAGGATACAACTGCCGGCCTGCTCTGGAGCTGCCCCAGTTATAGGTCTGGGGCCCTTTGATGTCCGGACCCTCGCACTTGGAGGTCGGAGGGTCCGGGATGTGCGAGTCCAGACACCCAGCAGGGGGGTGGAGCCAGCGCCCAGGGAGGCTGGGGGCGATCGAAACCAGGCGGATGGGGGACCATCGAAACTCCTTCCCCCATTGATTCGTCAAGTGGTCTCTTTACCCCCTGGTTGGATCGTGGTGCCTCGATGTCGGGCTTTGCTGGGTCTGTGGCTGGACACTTTCGGAATTCGTGTATTTTTAATGTATTCCTTAGACTAATATCTAAAATGCGATCTGTTTTAAGGCTTCATTACAGTTAGAATGCCGGAAATCAAATTGTTTTAATTTCTTCACTGGGCTAAGAATATTTGAGGTCAAGTATTGTTTTTATTCATCACGTCTGTTAATATGTGTGAATGTATACAGTTTTAACCATAAAATGCATCTGATATGCATTGAGTTATATTTTTTTTCATTTTTTACTAGTCAGGAATGTTAAGAGGTTTGAGGTGCGTGATTCCGCATTGGCAGCTTTTGAAAATTGAATCATTCAAATGTATGTATAGCGTGTAAAGCCAATTGTGGCATCGAGAGTTTTTGTCAGTTCTGCTTTTGGGGAAGGGACTGGGGGAGGCTGTTTTTTGTGCCTGCCAAGCAACGATTATGGGTTATCTGCGGCAAGTGTTGACAGCCCTTTAAATACTGTACACAGTTTAGCTTGAAGTCTTTTCTGTAACACATGTGTCGCAGATCACAACAAGAGTCAGCAACTGAGCCAGGCATTGATAAGTGACAGCCCGCTCCGAAGGACGTCTCCAAACTCTGCACAGTAGGATATTTTGTAAATTAATGATGCCTCTACAAAATACTAGTAAAACTCTGTGTGGTTATGGATTGATGGACCGGAAGCCAGAAAGAAGAACAACTTGTTTTTACTTCCCGTTGTAGTTCGTTGGTTGTGTAGTCGTCACCAGAGTCCTTTAGGTATATGAGTGCACTTCACTCACAGTTGCCACTTTACTGCTTCGTAGCTGTAAAACATGGATTGAACTGAGCATTGCCTGTATAAATCTATTCCCTACGGTTAGAGTGATGGACAGACATCAGTCAAAATATCATACAAAATGACGTGATAAGTTAATTTGATTGAAAAATTAAAAGGAGGTCCTCTAAGAGATCGTAGTAACGGCGATAGAGCTTTAGTATCCCGAAGCTATTCTCATAAACCCGTGGCTGTGCCTAATTTGTAAATGAAAAGGCACTGGTGCCCGAAGCTATGTTCAGAAGCACAGAGCAGTGCTTAATTTGTACAAGAAAGAGTGCCGGTGCCCGATGCTATTCTCAGAAGTCTTGAGCTCTTGAGCAGTGCTTAATTTCTACAAGAAAGAGTGCCGGTGCCCGATGCTATTCTGAGAAGCCCGGTTACAATCCTTAATTTGTACAAGAACGAGAGCCAGTGCTGAAGCTATACTCAGAAACACGCGGCCAGTGCAATTAAATATTAGGGCACCGAATACGAAGGCCAAGTAGTCTTCATTTCACCTCAGAGCTCTTTAATCCAGTACCAGACACACTCTGCTCCTTTATCGCACTTTCCAGTCACCGCTTTCCCCCTTTGTAACGGTTTTGCCTTCTTTCTTTTCTTGCGTCTGTATAATCTGTGTGTTCCCCCCCCTCCTCTTGCGCTCGATAAAAATATGATGTCGAAAAATAAGTCCCAGTTCCCAACAATGAGCGCCGGTGCCCCCTCCCCCATACCCCCACTCCCCCCCAAGCAGGCACCGGCTCAAATTAAGCCCTGGAATGACCCAAAGATATACCGGTGGAGACGATAATGTGTACACTCAAAAAAATTATCTCACCACGTTTACCCTTTTAGGGGATTGCATAATCTATTAGGAACAGGAGTAAGGTTCGGTAATGTGGCCAGGGGCCATATATAGAGCAGCCCTGGTCCTGACGGTAAACTAAGCGGACACCAGGCACTCTTGGGTCTAGGCGTGGCCGTGAGTAGGCCTGTTTATTTATGCCTGGTTATATTAAGTCTGCACACAGTCTTCGATTTAGATTTTAAGTATGGTATTTTAAAACCTGCCTTTTAAATGCAAGTTTATATTAATGTAATGTTGTTTAAATGGATTTTTTAGATTTCCTTTGGAGGTTTTTCACATTTTCAACCACAATTTCAGGGTTTAGTACCCAATGTAATGCTGCACAGTTTACCATCCTTTGTAGGATGGACAGCTGGCTTGTTTCAGGGAGGAAAGGGTACTCTATTTTCACCCAGCAAGCATTACCCCACGAATTAGAGTTTGGATTTTTTATCTCGGATTGAAAAACGGAAAAAACGATTTACATGTAGTATCTACTTTTTTAGGTCTCGCTGAGCCAAAGCGCGCACACACAACACCCCACACACACACCCACCACACACACACCCATCACACACACAAACACACACACAACCACACACACACAACCACACACACACACAACCCCACAACCAACCCAAAACACAACACACACAACCACACACAACCCAAACATAGCACACACAACCACACACACACACAACCACACACACAACCACACACACACAAACGCACACACACAACCCCACAACCACACACAACCCCCAACACAACACACACACCCCCAAACACAACACACACAACCCCACACAAACACCGCACACACAACTACAACCGCACACACAACTACAACCGCACACACAACTACAACCGCACACAGAACCGCACAAGCACAACACACAACCATCTATCTATCACCCTCACTCTATCTAGCTATCGCCGTCACTCTGTCGCCGTCACTCTATCTATTGCCCTCACTCTATCTATTGCCCTCGCTCTATCTATTGCCCTCGCTCTATCTATTGCCCTCGCTCTATCTATTGCCCTCGCTCTATCTATTGCCCTCGCTCTATCTATTGCCCTCCCTCTATCTATCTATAGCCCTCACTCTATCTATCTATCGCATCACTACAGCATCACTCAGCACCACCACAGAATCAATCCGGGGCACCACAACATCACTATGCGCCACCACAGCATTACTGAACGCCACAGCATCACTCGGCGCCACCACAGAATCAATCTGTGCAACCATTCAACTGGTTCAAATATGTTCTCTCAATGTTTCAAGCTTTATTACAAATGTCACAAAAAGATGTTAATATTTCACTTCTGTTCTTGGATTTTCGTCACAATAAAATACACTGAACATAATCTTCACGAACGTTATTTACAAAAGTTAAAGCTATTGCCATTATAAATTACAATAACTTTTATTTGAGTATTAATTATTAAAAAAAATTAAAAGCCATTGTTATTTGTAATATCAATACATCTAAGTCACGTAAATAGAACACATATTGCATTACAAATGTTATTGCCACATTTCCCGAAAGTTAAAACTTGGCATTGTAAATGACAAAGCTATTAAATTCGCTATTTTCAAAACCAACACATAAATAAAATATGTCATTTACAATACCAATAGCTCAAACTTTCCTAATGCGAGACCTATTGCATTGCAAATGCTTGTTGCCTTAGTTGGCCTGAGATCCTGCTATTCAGGGCCCAAGACTATCTGCTCTCACTGTAAAATGGACTCCACCACAGGCTGATCACTCAGCTTGGGCAAGGTGGTGTAATCACCCCTTGCTTAGATATAGTATTCCTATATCAACCCTTATATATAGACACATATATACCTATAAGTCACTCCTATGGCAGGCCTTGACATTCCTGAAGGCAGAGTGCTTGGTTTTATGTGAGAGGGTGCTCTCGCATGAGCTGAGCCCTTCTACAGCTTTCGGAACCATCTCCTTATAGCTATTCTATGATATAGCCATACCAATTACTCTTAAGTGCATTATAATCCTTGCGGTTAATGCTAACTTTGGTTTGGCTTTATCAAAACAAGTCGTGTAAGATGTCAAACACTTTGGAATACTACCCCCCATGACCCCCCCCCCCCGCGGCGGGGGTAGCATTCCACCCTTCTATAGGGAGAAGACATGTAGTTACTGGTAAACCCGGTTAAAGTTAAACAGAGCCTCAGCATCACAAAATGGATGCTGCTGCCACAGACACGAGTCTGACTTCCTGCTGCTGGACGAAACTCCGGCAAGGGAGGCCTGGACAATAGGTTTCCTGTCGAGGGAGATGCTGGCACCTCCCCAGATAGCCTGTAGTGGATTGGGGCAGGGTGGGTTCAATGGAAAGATGCTTTTCCAGACACTGCCTGGGGCACACAAGGTGCTCCATGCATACCCGGTTCAAACCAGTTGCTGGGGCACTCCAGCCCCAGCTCTGGCGCAAAACTGGACAAAGAGAAAGGGGTGTAACCACCCCCTTCTCAGGTTCCACCCATAGGAGGGACCTAGCAGGTAATCCAGCCCCTTAGTTTAGCATAAAGATAGGAGCTGTGTCTAGAGATATTAGATTATCCTGGACTGAAACTCTGAAACGAAACTCTTGAACCTTCGAAGTTCCATATGGACTGGAAGACTGAAGACATCTCCCTTGTGGTCAAGGAGTGACCACCCTGTGCAAACAGGCACCACCACTAACTTGCCAGTTTGCTTTGTCGACGCTTGTGCCGGAACCCGAAGACTCAGCGACTCAGTAACTGATCTTCCAGACTTCTCCGACTCCGATCCACATCCACAGCAAAGCTGAGACCCGTGGCGGACAGGAGAGACGTGGGACCGGACATCCTGGACTACTTGATTTTTGCTAACCGTGCAGCTTCAGAGGTACCCTCGAAGTTGTGCATTGGGGTTTGAGAAGCCCCAGACCTGAGCAGCATTTGCACCGAAGCTCAGCCCTCCACACTCCACGAGTGAAGTGTGGGGCCCGCTCCTGCATTTCAGCTCGACGCGTCTTCCCGGTTGCTAGCCCGTTGGCTAGTGAGCCCTACGAAGACGAACCTTTGAATCTACAATGCTTGCCTGGTTGCTCCAGTCTTGCTCCAGCTTCCCTGTGAAGGAGGAGCGCCCCAGACCTTGCTGGTCTGAACAGAAGCCCATTTCTATTTCCTGCGTGGGTTGTGGTTACCAAGGCTTGTTGGGTCCAATACGGATACCAACACCGCAGTCACCTAGATCCTTCGTGGGACAGCTCGTATCCAGTTCCTGGTCGATGTCAACGCCTCCTGGTTCACGTGGCTGCAGAGACAAGCGTCACCTCTTCACCTGATTGCATCTCGACATCGCCTGGTTCCTTCCTGGTCACTAGCTAGTGACCCAGACTTGTCCCCTCTGCTTTCAGGTTCTTCTTGACTCCGATCCACCCTTGGATCCATCCGGACACTTTTCTTCTGGTCGCCTGCAGCACTTCTTTGCAGCTCTCCATAGGAAACAGCGACGAAACCCGACACGAAAAGACACCTATGCACCCGGCTTCCCTGGGTGAGGTAACTCGAGTACTCCGGTGCTCCCGTGGGTATTAACTATCCAAGTGTCCTAGTTTACCAGGGTTCTACCGTAGTCCATCCGGAAGAGTCCGAAATCTACTACTTTGTAACTTTTACGTTCCCATTCTAACTCTATGGTAACTGGCGTATGTGTTCAGACATTGCACACGCCTCCCGTGGGCCTCCTACTTCCAATCCCTTGGTTGTTCAGTGTAGCCCCAGCGATTCCCTAGGCCTATTCACTATTCCTGAAGTGGCTCTTATATCACTTACTTAGTAGATGGTTTGTGAGGCCCCTAGGGCAGAATTGTATTTGTGCAACTTATAGTATGCTTAATGAGTAACTTGCTACGTATCTCGAGCTTTGACCTCATAAAGAGTGCAGAGGGGTTGTGTTAGTGATAAATACATATATATTTGATATATACCTTGTGTGGTGTCCTTTCATTTGGTATTCAAGGGATTATAATTGGTAAAACAGCTGGCTTCACATGCTCTCTGAAGTTTTAGCCTAAGACTGCTGGTCCATGCTACCACTAGGATAGCTGGTCTATAAGGTTGACTTTACAACCACCATCAATAAGGGTTGTTTGGACTGATACAGGGTGCCCACTAGAATAGTGGACATCATATACCAGGCCAACTTCTCACATAACCATCCGGAGTCAACCCTCCAAGACCCTCAACACACATCACTCACCCTCACCTTTCCCTCTGCTTTCACAGACTCAAAGGGCACCCAGAAACCACCATCACACACTCACAATCCCAGCCCACTCTGTCACCCCAGATGGTCCTTGCACTCCCTTAGCTGGTCATTTCACTCCCTTAGCTGCTCCCTACACTCCCTTAGCTGCTCCTTACACTCCCTTAGCCTGCCCTTACACTCCCTTAGCCTGCCCTTACACCCCCTTAGCTGTTCCTTATATCCCCTTAGCTGTTCCGTACACCCCCTTAGCTGTTCCTTATACCCCTCTAGCTGGCACTTACACTCCCTTAGCTGGCCCTTACACTCCCTTAGCTGCTGCTTACATTCCCTTATCTGGCCGTATACTCCCTTAGCTGGCCCTTACATTCCCTTAGCTGGCCCTTACACTCCCTTAGCTGGCCCTTACACTCCCTTAGCTGGCCTGTAAACTCCCTTAGCTGGCCCTTACATTCCCTTAGCTGGCCCTTACACTCCCTTAGCTGGCCCTTACACTCCCTTAGCTGGCCCTTACACTCCCTTATCTGGCCGTATACTCCCTTAGCTGGTCCTTACACCCCCTTAGCTGGCCCTTACACCCCCTTAGCTGGCCCTTACACTCCCTTCGCTGGCCCTTACACTCCCTTAGCTGCTCCTTACACTCCCTTATCTGGCCCTTACACTCCCTTATCTGGCCGTATACTCCCTTAGCTGGCCCTTACACTCCCTTAGCTGGCCCTTGCACTCCATTAGCTGGCCCTTGCACTCCCTTAGCTGGCCCTTACACTCCCTTAGCTGGCCCTTACACTCCCTTAGCTGGCCCTTACACTCCCTTAGCTGGCCCTTACATTCCCTTAGCTGCTCCTTACATTCCCTTAGCTGGCCCTATACTCCCTTAGCTGGCACTTACACTCCCTTAGCTGGCCCTTACACTCCCCTATCTGGTCATTACACTCCCTTACCTGGTCCTTACACCTCCTTGCATATCTATAAATCTCCTGCCCTTATGACAGGATTACGAGATGCACGAAATTGGTCTAAATTGCCAACAGATAAGTGGGCCGATGAACTACAAGCTACAATACCTCCCATCAGTACAGATCCCACAGTAGCCAATGATACTTTTAACAATTGGATAATTCGATCGTTGGACACTATTCTCCCTATGAAGACCACTCAGGCCAAAAGATCTAGGATCTCGGCCCCTTGGTACACTGAAGAGCTTAAGGAAACTAAAAGTAAGTGCAAAAGGTTAGAGAGAAAATGGCGACTGGGCTATACAGATCTAGATAAAACTCTATATAGAAATTCCATCAGGGACTTCAAGCTGGAGATCAAGAAAGCTCAATCTCGATATTATACGCAAAAGATTACTGAAGCTAGATCTAATTCCAAGGAAATCTACCGGATTGTAAAAAGTCTCACTGTCCTCCCCCAGCCCCCTATAAATAGTGATAATTTACAAATTCGTTGAAATAAGATGGCTGACTTTTTTTTATAACAAAGCCAATCTTATTTATTCCTCTTTTCCAACTACTCATTCAGATATCCCAGTCGCCACTCCTGCGTACTCCAAACACGACACGATTGACAATGTGTCACCTGTGTTGGAGAATTTCCCTTTGTTGCACCTGGACTTACTAGCCACATTAACGGCCCAGGTTAAATTGGGCTCTCCTAGCGATCCCGCCCCTCCGAGCTTCTTAAAGACTGTTAGTCACACCATCCTCCCGGTCTTACTGAAGGTACTTAATGCCTCAATCTCCACCAACACAGTTCTATCGGCGTGGAAAGAGGCTAGGGTGAGAGCACTTGTTAAGAAGCCTAATATGGATATTAACAACTTCAGTAACTATCGTCCAATTTCCCTGCTTCCTTGGGCCAGCAAGTTACTGGAAAAATATATTAACAGCCTCTTGACCAACTTTTTAGAGAACAACAGCCTGCTTGATCCCTCGCAAACCGGCTTCCGCCCCAAGCATGGGGTCCTGGAGGAAACAAGAGGCATCTTGGATCGGGGAGGATCGGTGGCAGTCATCCTCCTCGATCTAAGTGCCGCTTTTGATACTGTAAACCATAAAATCTTATTGCAGCGCCTCCAGGACATTGGGATCAAAGGAGGAGCGCTGGAGTGGATTGGTTCATTTTTAACCAATAGAAATGTTCAGGTCTTTGAGGGAACCACTATCTCTACCAGCAGGCCCTTGAACTGTGGAGTTCCGCAGGGTTCTTCACTCAGCCCGACGCTGTTTAATGTATACATGAGGCCGCTGGCTGGGATCGTCCGTCCATATGGTATTAGGTCGTGACCTATGCGGACGATACCCAGCTGGTGGTCTCTTTGACGCGGGCCGAAGACCCTGCGGGCACAATGGATCTGGTGGGCTGCCTGAGCGAAGTCAGCAGCTGGATGACCCTGTCTTGTCTCAAACTTTATGGGGACAAGACAGAGGTCATGCTGTTGGGTCGTTAGGCTCCATCTGCGGTCGACCAGATCTGGCCAGTTTGTCTGGGTCCCCCTCCAGTCCCCAAGGATACTATTAAGAGCTTGGGTGTCTGGTTGGACAAGTCCTTAATGTTTGACCATCAAGCTGTCGTACTATCTGCCACGTGTTTTGGCCTCATTAGAATGCTGAGGAAGATCTTTCCCTTGCTACCATTTGAGGCCAAACAAATTGTTGTCCAAGGATTGATTCTCTCCAGATTAGATTTTGGAAATGCACTCTATCTTGGAGCTCCAGACTTCACATTGAGGAAGCTACAGGTGATCCAAAATTGTGCGGCTCCGACCCTGCTTCAAATCCCCCGCAGGACCTCTGTTAGATCTGGATTAACAAAACTGCACTGGATCTCTGTAAGGGACAGGATTAGTTTTAAATCTCTCTGTGTTGCTCATCAGGCATTCTGCGAGACTGGCCCAGCAATTAGTCGTCCCTTAATCACCCCTTACCTCCCCAGCAGACAGCTACGGTCTACCAATGCTTTCTGTGCTGTCGTGCCAAGAGTTAAACGGTCCAGAGCAGGAGGTCGTTCCTTTTCCCTGAATGTGGCTAGGCTTTGGAACGGTCTACCCCTATTTCTCAGGTCCAATTCAGATCTTACCTCTTTTAGGAAGCACCTGAAAACTTTTTTGTTCAATAAATAGATTTGTCTCTTTCTGTTTCTGTCACTCGCCCAGCTGTCTATACACTTTTAGCTTTAGTGCTTGGACGCCTCTGGGCAGCTATTTGCGCTTTATAAAACACATTTTCATTTCATTCATTTCCTTAGGTGGCACTTACACTCACTTAGCTGACCCTTACACTCCCTTAGCTGCTCCTTATATTCCCTTACCTGGCCCTTACACCCCCTTAGCTGGCCCTTACACTCCCTTAGCTGGCCCTTACACTCCCTTAGCTGGCCCTTACACTCCCTTAGCCGGTCCTTACACTCCCTTAGCTGCTCCTTACATTCCCTTAGCTGGCCCTTATACTCCCTTAACTGTCCTTACACTCCCTTATCTGCTTCTTACATCCCCCTAGCTGGCCCTTACAGTCTCTTAGCTGGCCCTTACACTCCCTTAGCTGTTCCTTAGACCCCCTTAGGTGGCCCTACACTCCCTTGGCTGCTCCTTACATTCCCTTAGCTGAACCTTACACTCCCTTAGCTGGCCCTTACACTTGCTTAGCTGGTCCTTACACTCCCTTAGCTGTTCCTTAAACCCCTTAGCTGCTCCTCGCATTCCCTTAACTGGCCCGTAAACTCCCTTAGCTGGCCCTTACACTCCCTTAGCTGCTGCTTACATTCCCTTAGCTGGCCCTTACACTCCCTTAGCTGGCCTGTAAACTCCCTTAGCTGGTCCTTACACTCCCTTAGCTGCTCCTCACATTCCCTTAGCTGTTCCTTACACTCCCTTAGCTGGTCCTTACACTCCCTTAGCTGTTCCTTACACCCTCTTATCTGGTTCTTACAGTCCCTTAGCTGGCCCATACACTCCCTTAGCTGGCCCTTACACTCCCTTAGCTGCTCTGTACACTCCCTTATCTGGCCCTTACACTCCCTTAGCTGGTCCTTACACTCCCTTAGCTGTTCCTTACACCCTTTTAGGTGGCACTTACACTCCTGTATCTGTTCCTTATACTCCCTAGGTGGCACTTACACTCCCTTAGCGGGTCCTTACACCCCCTTAGCGGTCCTTACACTCCTTTAGATGGACCTTACACTCTCTTATCTGGCCCTTGCACGCCCATTGCTGGCCCTTACACTCTCTTAGCTGGCCATTGCACTCCCTTAGCTGGCCCTCACACTCCCTTAGCTGCTCCTTACACTCCCTTAGCTGGCCCTTACACCCCCTTAGCTGCTCCTTACACCCCCTTAGCTGTTCCTTACACCCCCTTAGCTGCTCCTTACACCCCCTTAGCTGCTCCTTACACCCCCTTAGCTGTTCCTTACACCCCCTTAGCTGACACTTACACTCCCTTAGCTGCTCCTCACATTCCCTTAGCTGGCCCTTAGACTCCCTTAGCTCGTCCTTACACTCCCTTAGCTGTTCCTTACACCCTCTTAGCTGGCCCTTACAGTCCCTTAGCTGGCCCTTACACTCTCTTAGCTGGCCATTGCACTCCCTTAGCTGGCCCTTACACTCCCTTAGGTGCTCCTTACACTCCCTTAGCTGGCCCTTACACCCCCTTAGCTGCTCCTTACACCCCTTAGCTGTTCCTTACACCCCCTTAGCTGGCACTTACACTCCCTTACCTGCTCCTCACATTCCCTTAGCTGGCCCTTAAACTCCCTTAGCTGCTGCTTACATTTCCTTAGCTGGCCCTTACACTCCCTTAGCTGGCCCTTACACTCCCTTAGCTGGCCATTAAACTCCCTTAGCTGGCCATTAAACTCCCTTAGCTGGCCCTTACACTCCCTTAACTTCTCCTCACATTCCCTTAGCTGTTCCTTACACCCCCTTAGCTGGCACTTACTCTCCCTTAGCTGCTCCTCACATTCCCTTAGCTGGCCCTTACACGCCCTTAGCTCGTCCTTACACTCCCTTAGCTGTTCCTTACACCCCCTTAGCTGGCCCTTACACTCCCTTAGCTGGCCCTTACACTCCCTTAGCTGGCCCTTACACTCCCTTAGCTGGCCCATACACTCCCTTAGATGGTCATTACACTCCCTTGACCGTACCTTACACCCCCTTAGCTGTTCCTTACACCCCCTTAGCTGGCCCTTACACTCCCTTAGCTGCTCCAAACACTCCCTTAGCTGGCCCTTACACTCCCTTAGCTGGCCCTTACACCCCCTTAGCTGGCCCTTACACTCCCTTAGCTGGCCCTTACACTCCCTTAGCTGGTCCTTACACCCCCTTAGCTGGCCCTTACACCCCCTTCGCTGGCCCTTACACTCCCTTAGCTGGCACTTACACTCCCATAGCTGGCACGTACACTCCCTTAGCTGGCACTTACACTCCCTTAGCTGGACCTTACACTCCCTTAGCTGGCCCTTACACTCCCTTAGCTGGTCCTTACACTCCCTTAGCTGTTCCTTACACTCTCTTAGCTGGACCCTACACTCCCTTATCTGGCCCTTACACTCCCTTAGCTCGTCCTTACACTCCCTTAGCTGTTCTTTACACCCCCTTAGCTGGCCCTAACACTCCCTTAGCTGGCCCATACACTCCCTTAGATGGTCATTACACTCCCTTGACCGTACCTTACACCCCCTTAGCTGGCCCTTACACCCCCTTAGCTGGCCCTTACACCCCCTTAGCTGGCCCTTACACTCCCTTAGCTGCTCCAAACACTCCCTTAGCTGGCCCTTACACTCCCTTAGCTGGCCCTTACACTCCCTTAGCTGGCCCTTACACTCCCTTAGCTGGCCCTTACACTCCCTTAGCTGGCCCTTACACTCCCTTAGCTGGTCCTTACACCCCCTTAGCTGGCCCTTACACTCCCTTCGCTGGCCCTTACACTCCCTTAGCTGGCACTTACACTCCCTTAGCTGGACCTTACACTCACATTATCTGGCCCTTACACTCCCTTATCTGGCCCTTACACTCCCTTAGCTGGTCCTTACACTCCCTTAGTTGCTCCTCAAATTCCCTTCGCTGGCCCTTACACTCCCTTAGCTGGCACTTACACTCCCTTAGCTGGCACTTACACTCCCTTAGCTGGCCCTTACACTCCCTTCGCTGCTCCTCAAATTCCCTTAGCTGGACCTTACACTCCCTTAGCTGGTCCTTACACCCCCTTAGCTGGCCCTTACACTCCCTTCGCTGGCCCTTACACTCCCTTAGCTGGCACTTACACTCCCTTAGCTGGACCTTACACTCCCTTAGCTGGCCCTTACACTCCCTTAGCTGGTCCTTACACTCCCTTAGCTGCTCCTCAAATTCCCTTAGCTGCTCCTCAAATTCCCTTAGCTGCTCCTCAAATTCCCTTAGCTGTTCCTTACACCCCCTTAGCTGGCACTTGCACTCCCTTAGCTCCTCCTCACATACCCTTAGCTGACCCTTACACTCCCTTAGTTGGTCCTTACACTCTTTTAGTTGGTCCTTACACTCTTTTAGTTGGTCCTTACACTCCCTTAGCTGGTCCTTACACTCTTTTAGTTGGTCCTTACACTCCCTTAGCTGGTCCTTACACTCTTTTAGTTGGTCCTTACACTCCCTTAGCTGCTGCTTACATTCACTTAGCTGCTCCTCACATTCCCTTAACTGGCCCTTAAACTCCCTTAGCTGGCACTTACTCTCCCTTAGCTGGCCCTTACACTCCCTTTGGCTTCTAATATTCCACGGGGAGGAGCAGGAGACTGCAGAGACCCTATCACAGGTCCTGCAACTCAAGATCTATTTTGGCAACCGGTTTGGATGTTACCCGACAACCAGTACCTGCCACCATCCCCCCTTCTACACTAAATCTCGAAGGGGGTCAGGATAAACTTTTGTTTTCCTTTCCACGTACCACTGCGGCCCAACTTTTGAACTACGATCAGAAAACAACTCCTGGAACGTTACATCCGTACTATCCAGGAACACCTGGGTCAACCGGCTGACTATACTCCTACAGCATCGACCTTGAAGGTGCGACCACATTTTGGACCTTTGGATTTGAATGATCCGTTTCTATGCCCTGACGAAATTCCCAAGGCACTAAAGGGAATGAAACGCGTTGGCTGTGCCTGTGTGTTTTAAAAAAGAGAAAATAAAGAACCCATTAAAAAAAGAACAGAAGATTCACAAAATCTATGAACTCTTTGTACCATTGACTTCACTGAGTGCACCTCTCAATTTTCTTGTTAAACTCCCTTAGCTGCTCCTCACATTTCCTTAGCTGTTCCTCACATTTCCTTAGCTGTTCCTTACACCCCCTTAGCTGGCACTTACACTCCCTTAGCTGCTCCTCACATTCCCTTAGCTGGGCCTTACACTCTCTTAGCTGGTCCTTACACTCCCTTAGCTGTTCCTTACACCCCCTTAGCTGTTCCTTACACCCCCTTAGCTGGCACTTACACTCCCTTACCTGCTCCTCACATTCCCATAGCTGGCCCTTACACTCCCTTAGCTGCTGCTTACATTTCCTTAGCTGACACTTACACTCCCTTAGCTGCCCCGTGCACTCCCTTAGCTGCCCCGTGCAGTCCCTTAGCTGCCCTGTGCACTCCCCTAGCTGGCCCTTACACTCCCTTAGCTGCCCCGTGCACTCCCTTAGCTGCCCGCGCACTCCCCTAGCTGGCCCTTACACTCCCCTAGCTGGCCCTTACACTCCCTTAGCTGCCCCGTGCACTCCCTTAGCTGCCCGTGCACTCCCCTAGCTGGCCCTTACACTCCCTTAGCTGGCCCTTGCACTCCCTTAGCTACTTCTTACACTCCCCTAGCTGGCCCTTACACTCCCCTAGCTGGTCCTTACACTCCCTTAGCTGTTCCTTACACCCCCTTAGCTGTTCCTTACACCCCCTTAGCTGGCACTTACACTCCCCTACCTGCTCCTCACATTCCCATAGCTGGCCCTTACACTCCCTTAGCTGCTGCTTACATTTCCTTAGCTGGCCCTTACACTCCGTTAGCTGCCCCGTGCACTCCCTTAGCTGCCCCGTGCACTCCCTTAGCCGCCCTGTGCACTCCCCTAGCTGGCCCTTACACTCCCTTAGCTGCCCCGTGCACTCCCTTAGCTGCCCGTGCACTCCCCTAGCTGGCCCTTACACTCCCTTAGCTGCCCCGTGCACTCCCTTAGCTGGCCCTTGCACTCCCTTAGCTACTTCTTACACTCCCCTAGCTGGCCCTTACACTCCCCTAGCTGGTCCTTACACTCCTTTAGCTGGCCTTTACACTCCCTTAGCTAGTCCTTAGAAATCCTCTGGTGTCAGTAGGCCCTTGTAGTAGGCTCTCAAACCCCTGAGAATGTCTCCGACCCTCTGTGGCGCACCTACTACCCTGATCCTCGGGTCACCTTCAGACATCCAGGGATGGGCTAGAGGCACTCTCAGCCCGCCCGGTCATTGCATCCCTCTGAGACTCAAGCAGTCATAGGGCATGCAGGCATAATATTAAAGATATATCCACAATTTCAGCGTTCCTAATGCCGCAGAAGGTTCAGGGATCCTGATCCTGGATGGAATTGCCCAAATGTAAGTTTAGATGGGTGGAGGAGATTCACTCGGGGCACTGGACCGTTCCATCCTCACTTGTTTAGCTGTGCGTAAAAAATTTGAGCATTTACTCCTCCATGATTGGCACGTGCTATGGTAGTTAACAAAGAGACCAATTCAGTTTGTATTAATTTTGAAAGTGATTTTATTATTTTCGTATTTTCATCTCAAACAAACTTGTCGGTTACATCCTCCTTTTTTCAAAGTGTTATTTGTATTACATTGTAGGGACTGCAGCAGCCGACACGTGTTTCGCCCTGTGTAGAACCAGGGCTTTTTCAAGGCTGCAAGAGATTGTTGATTGACAGGATAAGTCAATGTAATTTAGGGACCTGAATATAAGACACCACTGATGGGCTAGAGACACTTTCAGCCCGCCCTGTCATTGCATCCCTCTGAGGCCCAAGCAGTCACTGGGCATTCAGGCATAAAATTAAAGATATATCCACAATTTCAGTTAGAAAAACAATATGCAACCACACAGAATAAGGGTTATCCGTGTATGCATCTTAAACTTCATGGTTTGTCAGAGGGGGCAGCCAGTACCAGAGCCCTCTCGTGCTGCAGGAATCTTTGAGATTCCATGTAACCAAAGACCCCTCTACAGCTGTGGCATACTGTACCAACCCCCCCCCCCCCCTTAAATGCCTCTTGCCTTGTGTACACACTTTTCACAAAAATACCTGAGACCTACAGCCTTTGTCATAACTTTTAATAATAAACAGGTTGGACCAATCGCACCTGACATAATCAGACCTGTAGCCCTGGTCATTGGCTTGTCAACAAACCTAGCTCCCCCCTGCTGCATTCAGCATAACCCTTCGCACAAGGCAAAAAGTGCTGTGGAGGCGGAAGCACAGGACTTCTAACCAATCACAATCTGTACTTTAGGTGGCAGCATGTGGGCGGAGCCAAAGCCCCTCTCTTAGTACTGCTTCTTAAAGCTACAATGTCCAACATGTGGTGAGAGATTGGGAAGTGGGCGGGGTCAAAGCCTGGCACCAGAGCGGCCCTTCCCCCACGAGGGCGAGCGTGGGTCATAGCACTGCCCCCACAGTGTCAGAAATGATGTCTGTGTGGGGTCAGCCTTTCTCTACGGAAAAGGCACAGGGGATGTCTGTCTGTCCTCAGTGATTTTAGTATACTGTCCTTTGCTTCATTTGCATGAACATGTTTGGGGCCCGTTGCTCCGCCTCCCTAGTAATGTTGATCTTCTTTGTTTGGCTTTAGGTGTTCAAGGATAAGGCGGTGCAGCTTGCAGGAAAACTCCTCCCAGCATTCAACACACCGACCGGCATCCCCTGGGCGATGGTGAACCTGAAGAGGTAAGTGTGTACACTGACCTGCGCGCATCACTGTTGGACCGCCCGCCGTCTCTCAAAAGGTAGAAACTGACTGGCACCACCCAGCGTGCTGTAAGTGTTGGAAGGCAATATCCAGCGTGTAGTAAGTGCTGGAAGGCACCGTCCAGCCTGTAGTAAGTGTTGGAAGGCACCGTCCAGTAAGTGTTGAAAGGCACCGTCCAGTGCGCAGTAAGTGTTGGAAGGCAATATCCAGCGTGTAGTAAGTGCTGGAAGGCACCGTCCAGCCTGTAGTAAGTGTTGGAAGGCACCGTCCAGTGTGTAGTAAGTGTTGGAAGGCACCGTCCAGTGTGTAGTAAGTGTTGGAAGGCACTGTCCAGTGTGTAGTAAGTGTTGGAAGGCACCGTCCAGTGTGTAGTAAGTGTTGGAAGGCACTGTCCAGTGTGTAGTAAGTGTTGGAAGGCACCGTCCAGTGTGTAGTAAGTATTGGAAGGCACCGTCCAGTGTGTAGTAAGTGTTGAAAGGCTCCGTCCAGTGTGTAGTAAGTGTTGGAAGGCACTGTCCAGTGCGTAGTAAGTGTTGGAAGGCACCGTCCAGTGTGTAGTAAGTGCTGGAAGGCACCGTCCAGTGTGTAGTAATTGTTGGAAGGCACCGTCCAGTGTGTAGTAAGTGCTGGAAGGCACGTCCAGTGCACAGTAAGTGTTGGAAGGCACCGTCCAGTGCGTAGTAAGTGTTGGAAGGCACTGTCCAGTGTGTAGTAAGTGTTGGAAGGCACCGTCCAGTGTGTAGTAAGTGTTGGAAGGCACCGTCCAGTGTGTAGTAAGTGTTGGAAGGCACCCTCCAGTGCGTAGTAAGTGTTGGAAGGCACCGTCCAGTGTGTAGTAAGTGTTGGAAGGCACTGTCCAGTGTGTAGTAAGTGTTGGAAGGCACCGTCCAGTGTGTAGTAAGTATTGGAAGGCACCGTCCAGTGTGTAGTAAGTGTTGAAAGGCTCCGTCCAGTGTGTAGTAAGTGTTGGAAGGCACTGTCCAGTGCGTAGTAAGTGTTGGAAGGCACCGTCCAGTGTGTAGTAAGTGCTGGAAGGCACCGTCCAGTGTGTAGTAATTGTTGGAAGGCACCGTCCAGTGTGTAGTAAGTGCTGGAAGGCACGTCCAGTGCACAGTAAGTGTTGGAAGGCACCGTCCAGTGCGTAGTAAGTGTTGGAAGGCACTGTCCAGTGTGTAGTAAGTGTTGGAAGGCACCGTCCAGTGTGTAGTAAGTGTTGGAAGGCACTGTCCAGTGCGTAGTAAGTGTTGGAAGGCACCGTCCAGTGTGTAGTAAGTGCTGGAAGGCACCGTCCAGTGCGTAGTAAGTGTTGGAAGGCACCGTCCAGTGTGTAGTAAGTGTTGGAAGGCACCGTCCAGGGTGTAGTAAGTGTTGGAAGGCACCGTCCAGTGCGCAGTAAGTGTTGGAAGGCACCGTCCAGTGCACAGTAAGTGTTGGAAGGCACCGTCCAGTGCACAGTAAGTGTTGGAAGGCACCGTCCTGTGTGTAGTAAGTGTTGGAAGGCACCGTCCAGCCTGTAGTAAGTGTTGGAAGGCACCGTCCAGTGTGTAGTAAGTGTTGGAAGGCACCGTCCAGCCTGTAGTAAGTGTTGGAAGGCACCGTCCAGCCTGTAGTAAGTGTTGGAAGGCACCGTCCAGTGCGCAGTAAGTGTTGGAAGGCTCCGTCCAGTGTCTAGTAAGTGTTGGAAGGCACCGTCCAGTGCGTAGTAAGTGTTGGAAGGCACCGTCCAGTGTGTAGTAAGTGCTGGAAGGCACCGTCCAGTGTGTAGTAATTGTTGGAAGGCACCGTCCAGTGTGTAGTAAGTGCTGGAAGGCACGTCCAGGGCACAGTAAGTGTTGGAAGGCACCGTCCAGTGCGTAGTAAGTGTTGGAAGGCACTGTCCAGTGTGTAGTAAGTGTTGGAAGGCACCGTCCAGTGTGTAGTAAGTGTTGGAAGGCACCGTCCAGTGTGTAGTAAGTGTTGGAAGGCACCGTCCAGTGCGTAGTAAGTGTTGGAAGGCACCGTCCAGTGCGTAGTAAGTGTTGGAAGGCAACGTCCAGTGTGTAGTAAGTGTTGGAAGGCACCGTCCAGTGTGTAGTAAGTGTTGGAAGGCACCGTCCAGTGTGTAGTAAGTGTTGAAAGGCACTGTCCAGTGCATAGTAAGTGTTGGAAGGCACCGTCCAGTGTGTAGTAAGTGTTGGAAGGCACCGTCCAGTGCGTAGTAAGTGTTGGAAGGCACCGTCCAGTGTGTAGTAAGTGCTGGAAGGCACCGTCCAGTGTGTAGTAAGTGTTGGAAGGCACCGTCCAGTGTGTAGTAAGTGCTGGAAGGCACCGTCCAGTGCACAGTAAGTGTTGGAAGGCACCGTCCAGTGCGTAGTAAGTGTTGGAAGGCACCGTCCAGTGCGTAGTAAGTGTTGGAAGGCACTGTCCAGTGTATAGTAAGCGCTGGAAGGCACCGTCCAGCCTGTAGTAAGTGTTGGAAGGCACCGTCCAGCCTGTAGTAAGTGTTGGAAGGCACCGTCCAGTGTGTAGTAAGTGTTGGAAGGCACCGTCCAGTGCGCAGTAAGTGTTGGAAGGCACCGTCCAGTGCGCAGTAAGTGTTGGAAGGCACCGTCCTGTGTGTAGTAAGTGTTGGAAGGCACTGTCCAGTGTGTAGTAAGTGTTGGAAGGCACCGTCCTGTGTGTAGTAAGTGTTGGAAGGCACCGTCCAGAGTGTAGTAAGTGTTGGAAGGCACCGTCCAGCTTGTAGTAAGTGTTGGAAGGCACCGCCCAGTGTAGTAAGTGTTAGAAGGCACCGTCCAGTGCGCAGTAAGTGTTGGAAGGCAATGTCCAGCGTGTAGTAAGTGTTGAAAGGCACCGTCCAGCCTGTAGTAAGTGTTGGAAGGCACCGTCCAGTGTGTAGTAAGTGTTGGAAGGCACCGTCCAGTGCGCAGTAAGTGTTGGAAGGCACCGTCCTGTGTGTAGTAAGTGTTGGAAGGCACCGTCCAGTGTGTAGTAAGTGTTGGAAGGCACCGTCCAGCCTGTAGTAAGTGTTGGAAGGCTCCGTCCAGTGTGTAGTAAGTGTTGGAAGGCACCGTCCAGCCTGTAGTAAGTGTTGGAAGGCACCGTCCAGTGCGCAGTAAGTGTTGGAAGGCACCGTCCAGTGCACAGTAAGTGTTGGAAGGCACCGTCCTGTGTGTAGTAAGTGTTGGAAGGCACCGTCCAGCCTGTAGTAAGTGTTGGAAGGCACCGTCCAGTGCGCAGTAAGTGTTGGAAGGCACCGTCCAGTGCACAGTAAGTGTTGGAAGGCACCGTCCAGTGCGCAGTAAGTGTTGGAAGGCACCGTCCAGTGCACAGTAAGTGTTGGAAGGCACTGTCCAGTGTGTAGTAAGTGTTGGAAGGCACCGTCCAGTGCGCAGTAAGTGTTGGAAGGCACCGTCCTGTGTGTAGTAAGTGTTGGAAGGCACCGTCCAGTGTGTAGTAAGTGTTGGAAGGCACCGTCCTGTGTGTAGTAAGTGTTGGAAGGCACCGTCCAGTGTGTAGTAAGTGTTGGAAGGCACCGTCCAGCCTGTAGTAAGTGTTGTAAGGCACCGTCCAGTGTAGTAAGTGTTAGAAGGCACCGTCCAGTGCGCAGTAAGTGTTGGAAGGCAATGTTCAGCGTGTAGTAAGTGTTGGAAGGCACCGTCCAGTGTGTAGTAAGTGTTTTAAGACATAGTCTAGCACGTAGTTAAATGTTAGAAGGCTCCGTCCAGTGTGTATTAAGTGTTGGAAGGCGCCGCCCAGTGTGGAGTAAGTGTTGGAAGGCACCGTCCAGTGTGTAGTAAGTGTTGGAAGTCACCGTCCCGTGTAGTAAGTGTTGGAAGGCAATGTCCTGCGTATAGCAAGTGTTGGAAGGCACCGTCCACCCTGTAGTAAGTGTTGGAAGGCACCGTCCAGTGTGTAGTAAGTGTTGGAAGGCACCGTCAAGTGTGTAGTAAGTGTTGGAAGGCACCGTCCAGTGCGCAGTAAGTGTTGGAAGGCAATGTCCAGCGTGTAGTAAGTGTTGCAAGGCACCGTCCAGCCTGTAGTAAGTGTTGGAAGGCACCGTACAGTGTATAGTAAGTGTTGGAAGGCACTGTCCAGCCTGTAGTAAGTGTTGGAAGGCAATGTCCAGCGTGTAGTAAGTGTTGCAAGGCACCGTCCAGCCTGTAGTAAGTGTTGGAAGGCACCGTACAGTGTATAGTAAGTGTTGGAAGGCACTGTCCAGCCTGTAGTAAGTGTTGGAAGGCACCGCCCAGTGTGTAGTAAGTGTTGGAAGGCAATGTCCAGCGTGTAGTAAGTGTTGGAAGGCACCTTACAGCCTGTAGTAAGTGTTGGAAGGCACCGTACAGTGTATAGTAAGTGTTGGAAGGCATCGTCCAGTGCGCAGTAAGTGTTGGAAGGCAATATCCAGCGTGTAGTAAGTGTTGGAAGGCACGGTCCAGCCTGTAGTAAGTGTTGCAAGGCACCGCCCAGTGTGTAGTAAGTGTTGGAAGGCACCGTCGAGTGTGTAGTAAGTGTCGGAAGGTACCGTCCAGTGTGTAGTAAGTGCTGAAAGGCACCGTCCAGTGCTCAGTAAAGGTTGGAAGGCACTGTCCAGTGTGTAGTAAGTGTTGCAAGGCACCGTCCAGTGTGCAGTTAATAATGGAAGGCAATATCCAGCGTCTAGTAAGTGTTGAAAGGCACCGTCCAGCCTGTAGTAAGTGTTGGAAGGCACCGTCCAGCCTGTAGTAAGTGTTGGAAGGCACCGTCCAGCCTGTAGTAAGTGTTGGAAGGCACCGTCCAGTGTAGTAAGTGTTAGAAGGCACCGTCCAGTGTGTAGTAAGTGTTGGAAGGCACCGTCCAGCCTGTAGTAAGTGTTGGAAGGCACCGTCCAGTGTAGTAAGTGTTTCAAGGCACCGTCCAGTGTGCAGTAAGTGTTGAAAGGCACCGTTCAGTGCGCAGTAAGTGTTGAAAGGCACCGTCCAGTGCGCAGTAAGTGTTGGAAGGCAATGTCCAGCGTGTAGTAAGTGTTGGAAGGCACCGTTCAGTGTGTAGTAAGTGTTTTACGACAGTCTAGCACGTAGTTAAATGTTAGAAGGCTCCGTCCAGTGTGGAGTAAGTGTTGGAAGGCACCGTCCAGTGTGTAGTAAGTGTTGGAAGGCGCCGTCCAGTGTGGAGTAAGTGTTGGAAGGCACCGTCCAGTGTGTAGTAAGTGTTGGAAGTCACCATCCAGAGTAGTAAGTGTTGGAAGGCAATGTCCAGCGTGTAGCAAGTGTTGGAAGGCACCGTCCACCCTGTAGTAAGTGTTGGAAGGCACCGTCCAGTGTGTAGTAAGTGTTGGAAGGCACCGTCCAGTGTGTAGTAAGTGTTGGAAGGCACCTTCCAGTGCGCAGTAAGTGTTGGAAGGCAATGTCCAGCGTGTAGTAAGTGTTGCAAGGCACCGTCCAGCCTGTAGTAAGTGTTGGAAGGCACCGTCCAGTGTGTAGTAAGTGTTGAAAGGCACCGTCCAGTGCGCAGTAAGTGTTTGAAGGCAATATCCAGCGTGTAGTAAGTGCTGGAAGGCACCTTACAGCCTGTAGTAAGTGTTGGAAGGCACCGTACAGTGTATAGTAAGTGTTGGAAGGCACTGTCCAGCCTGTAGTAAGTGTTGGAAGGCACCGCCCAGTGTGTAGTAAGTGTTGGAAGGCAATATCCAGCGTGTAGTAAGTGTTGGAAGGCACCTTACAGCCTGTAGTAAGTGTTGGAAGGCACCGTACAGTGTATAGTAAGTGTTGGAAGGCACCGTCCAGTGCGCAGTAAGTGTTGGAAGGCAATATCCAGCGTGTAGTAAGTGTTAGAAGGCACCGTACAGTCTGTAGTAAGTGTTGGAAAGCACCGTCCAGTCTGTAGTAAGTGTTGGAAGGCAATATCCAGCGTGTAGTAAGTGTTGGAAGGCACCGTCCAGCCTGTAGTAAGTGTTGGAAGGCACCGCCCAGTGTGTAGTAAGTGTTGGAAGGTACCGTCCAGTGTGTAGTAAGTGTTGGATGGCACCGTCCAGTCTGTAGTAAGTGTTGGAAGGCAATATCCAGCGTGTAGTAAGTGTTGCAAGGCACCGTCCAGCCTGTAGTAAGTGTTGCAAGGCACCGTCCAGTATGCAGTTAATGATGGAAGGCACCGCCCAGTGTCTAGTAAGTGTTGGAAGGCACCGTCCAGTGTGTAGTAAGTGTTGGAAGGCACCGCCCAGTGTCTAGTAAGTGTTGGAAGGCACCGTCCAGCCTGTAGTAAGTGTTGGAAGGCACCGTCCAGTGTGTAGTAAGTGTTGGAAGGCACCGTCCAGCCTGTAGTAAGTGTTGGAAGGCACCGTCCAGCCTGTAGTAAGTGTTGGAAGGCACCGTCCAGTGCGCAGTAAGTGTTGGAAGGCTCCGTCCAGTGTCTAGTAAGTGTTGGAAGGCACCGTCCAGTGCGTAGTAAGTGTTGGAAGGCACCGTCCAGTGTGTAGTAAGTGCTGGAAGGCACCGTCCAGTGTGTAGTAATTGTTGGAAGGCACCGTCCAGTGTGTAGTAAGTGCTGGAAGGCACGTCCAGGGCACAGTAAGTGTTGGAAGGCACCGTCCAGTGCGTAGTAAGTGTTGGAAGGCACTGTCCAGTGTGTAGTAAGTGTTGGAAGGCACCGTCCAGTGTGTAGTAAGTGTTGGAAGGCACCGTCCAGTGTGTAGTAAGTGTTGGAAGGCACCGTCCAGTGCGTAGTAAGTGTTGGAAGGCACCGTCCAGTGCGTAGTAAGTGTTGGAAGGCAACGTCCAGTGTGTAGTAAGTGTTGGAAGGCACCGTCCAGTGTGTAGTAAGTGTTGGAAGGCACCGTCCAGTGTGTAGTAAGTGTTGAAAGGCACTGTCCAGTGCATAGTAAGTGTTGGAAGGCACCGTCCAGTGTGTAGTAAGTGTTGGAAGGCACCGTCCAGTGCGTAGTAAGTGTTGGAAGGCACCGTCCAGTGTGTAGTAAGTGCTGGAAGGCACCGTCCAGTGTGTAGTAAGTGTTGGAAGGCACCGTCCAGTGTGTAGTAAGTGCTGGAAGGCACCGTCCAGTGCACAGTAAGTGTTGGAAGGCACCGTCCAGTGCGTAGTAAGTGTTGGAAGGCACCGTCCAGTGCGTAGTAAGTGTTGGAAGGCACTGTCCAGTGTATAGTAAGCGCTGGAAGGCACCGTCCAGCCTGTAGTAAGTGTTGGAAGGCACCGTCCAGCCTGTAGTAAGTGTTGGAAGGCACCGTCCAGTGTGTAGTAAGTGTTGGAAGGCACCGTCCAGTGCGCAGTAAGTGTTGGAAGGCACCGTCCAGTGCGCAGTAAGTGTTGGAAGGCACCGTCCTGTGTGTAGTAAGTGTTGGAAGGCACTGTCCAGTGTGTAGTAAGTGTTGGAAGGCACCGTCCTGTGTGTAGTAAGTGTTGGAAGGCACCGTCCAGAGTGTAGTAAGTGTTGGAAGGCACCGTCCAGCTTGTAGTAAGTGTTGGAAGGCACCGCCCAGTGTAGTAAGTGTTAGAAGGCACCGTCCAGTGCGCAGTAAGTGTTGGAAGGCAATGTCCAGCGTGTAGTAAGTGTTGAAAGGCACCGTCCAGCCTGTAGTAAGTGTTGGAAGGCACCGTCCAGTGTGTAGTAAGTGTTGGAAGGCACCGTCCAGTGCGCAGTAAGTGTTGGAAGGCACCGTCCTGTGTGTAGTAAGTGTTGGAAGGCACCGTCCAGTGTGTAGTAAGTGTTGGAAGGCACCGTCCAGCCTGTAGTAAGTGTTGGAAGGCTCCGTCCAGTGTGTAGTAAGTGTTGGAAGGCACCGTCCAGCCTGTAGTAAGTGTTGGAAGGCACCGTCCAGTGCGCAGTAAGTGTTGGAAGGCACCGTCCAGTGCACAGTAAGTGTTGGAAGGCACCGTCCTGTGTGTAGTAAGTGTTGGAAGGCACCGTCCAGCCTGTAGTAAGTGTTGGAAGGCACCGTCCAGTGCGCAGTAAGTGTTGGAAGGCACCGTCCAGTGCACAGTAAGTGTTGGAAGGCACCGTCCAGTGCGCAGTAAGTGTTGGAAGGCACCGTCCAGTGCACAGTAAGTGTTGGAAGGCACTGTCCAGTGTGTAGTAAGTGTTGGAAGGCACCGTCCAGTGCGCAGTAAGTGTTGGAAGGCACCGTCCTGTGTGTAGTAAGTGTTGGAAGGCACCGTCCAGTGTGTAGTAAGTGTTGGAAGGCACCGTCCTGTGTGTAGTAAGTGTTGGAAGGCACCGTCCAGTGTGTAGTAAGTGTTGGAAGGCACCGTCCAGCCTGTAGTAAGTGTTGTAAGGCACCGTCCAGTGTAGTAAGTGTTAGAAGGCACCGTCCAGTGCGCAGTAAGTGTTGGAAGGCAATGTTCAGCGTGTAGTAAGTGTTGGAAGGCACCGTCCAGTGTGTAGTAAGTGTTTTAAGACATAGTCTAGCACGTAGTTAAATGTTAGAAGGCTCCGTCCAGTGTGTATTAAGTGTTGGAAGGCGCCGCCCAGTGTGGAGTAAGTGTTGGAAGGCACCGTCCAGTGTGTAGTAAGTGTTGGAAGTCACCGTCCCGTGTAGTAAGTGTTGGAAGGCAATGTCCTGCGTATAGCAAGTGTTGGAAGGCACCGTCCACCCTGTAGTAAGTGTTGGAAGGCACCGTCCAGTGTGTAGTAAGTGTTGGAAGGCACCGTCAAGTGTGTAGTAAGTGTTGGAAGGCACCGTCCAGTGCGCAGTAAGTGTTGGAAGGCAATGTCCAGCGTGTAGTAAGTGTTGCAAGGCACCGTCCAGCCTGTAGTAAGTGTTGGAAGGCACCGTACAGTGTATAGTAAGTGTTGGAAGGCACTGTCCAGCCTGTAGTAAGTGTTGGAAGGCAATGTCCAGCGTGTAGTAAGTGTTGCAAGGCACCGTCCAGCCTGTAGTAAGTGTTGGAAGGCACCGTACAGTGTATAGTAAGTGTTGGAAGGCACTGTCCAGCCTGTAGTAAGTGTTGGAAGGCACCGCCCAGTGTGTAGTAAGTGTTGGAAGGCAATGTCCAGCGTGTAGTAAGTGTTGGAAGGCACCTTACAGCCTGTAGTAAGTGTTGGAAGGCACCGTACAGTGTATAGTAAGTGTTGGAAGGCACCGTCCAGTGCGCAGTAAGTGTTGGAAGGCAATATCCAGCGTGTAGTAAGTGTTGGAAGGCACGGTCCAGCCTGTAGTAAGTGTTGCAAGGCACCGCCCAGTGTGTAGTAAGTGTTGGAAGGCACCGTCGAGTGTGTAGTAAGTGTCGGAAGGTACCGTCCAGTGTGTAGTAAGTGCTGAAAGGCACCGTCCAGTGCTCAGTAAAGGTTGGAAGGCACTGTCCAGTGTGTAGTAAGTGTTGCAAGGCACCGTCCAGTGTGCAGTTAATAATGGAAGGCAATATCCAGCGTCTAGTAAGTGTTGAAAGGCACCGTCCAGCCTGTAGTAAGTGTTGGAAGGCACCGTCCAGTGTAGTAAGTGTTGGAAGGCACCGTCCAGCCTGTAGTAAGTGTTGGAAGGCACCGTCCAGTGTAGTAAGTGTTAGAAGGCACCGTCCAGTGTGTAGTAAGTGTTGGAAGGCACCGTCCAGCCTGTAGTAAGTGTTGGAAGGCACCGTCCAGTGTAGTAAGTGTTTCAAGGCACCGTCCAGTGTGCAGTAAGTGTTGAAAGGCACCGTTCAGTGCGCAGTAAGTGTTGAAAGGCACCGTCCAGTGCGCAGTAAGTGTTGGAAGGCAATGTCCAGCGTGTAGTAAGTGTTGGAAGGCACCGTTCAGTGTGTAGTAAGTGTTTTACGACAGTCTAGCACGTAGTTAAATGTTAGAAGGCTCCGTCCAGTGTGGAGTAAGTGTTGGAAGGCACCGTCCAGTGTGTAGTAAGTGTTGGAAGGCGCCGTCCAGTGTGGAGTAAGTGTTGGAAGGCACCGTCCAGTGTGTAGTAAGTGTTGGAAGTCACCATCCAGAGTAGTAAGTGTTGGAAGGCAATGTCCAGCGTGTAGCAAGTGTTGGAAGGCACCGTCCACCCTGTAGTAAGTGTTGGAAGGCACCGTCCAGTGTGTAGTAAGTGTTGGAAGGCACCGTCCAGTGTGTAGTAAGTGTTGGAAGGCACCTTCCAGTGCGCAGTAAGTGTTGGAAGGCAATGTCCAGCGTGTAGTAAGTGTTGCAAGGCACCGTCCAGCCTGTAGTAAGTGTTGGAAGGCACCGTCCAGTGTGTAGTAAGTGTTGAAAGGCACCGTCCAGTGCGCAGTAAGTGTTTGAAGGCAATATCCAGCGTGTAGTAAGTGCTGGAAGGCACCTTACAGCCTGTAGTAAGTGTTGGAAGGCACCGTACAGTGTATAGTAAGTGTTGGAAGGCACTGTCCAGCCTGTAGTAAGTGTTGGAAGGCACCGCCCAGTGTGTAGTAAGTGTTGGAAGGCAATATCCAGCGTGTAGTAAGTGTTGGAAGGCACCTTACAGCCTGTAGTAAGTGTTGGAAGGCACCGTACAGTGTATAGTAAGTGTTGGAAGGCACCGTCCAGTGCGCAGTAAGTGTTGGAAGGCAATATCCAGCGTGTAGTAAGTGTTAGAAGGCACCGTACAGTCTGTAGTAAGTGTTGGAAAGCACCGTCCAGTCTGTAGTAAGTGTTGGAAGGCAATATCCAGCGTGTAGTAAGTGTTGGAAGGCACCGTCCAGCCTGTAGTAAGTGTTGGAAGGCACCGCCCAGTGTGTAGTAAGTGTTGGAAGGTACCGTCCAGTGTGTAGTAAGTGTTGGATGGCACCGTCCAGTCTGTAGTAAGTGTTGGAAGGCAATATCCAGCGTGTAGTAAGTGTTGCAAGGCACCGTCCAGCCTGTAGTAAGTGTTGCAAGGCACCGTCCAGTATGCAGTTAATGATGGAAGGCACCGCCCAGTGTCTAGTAAGTGTTGGAAGGCACCGTCCAGTGTGTAGTAAGTGTTGGAAGGCACCGCCCAGTGTCTAGTAAGTGTTGGAAGGCACCGTCCAGTGTGTAGTAAGTTTCGGAAGGTACCGTCCAGTGTGTAGTAAGTGCTGAAAGGCACCGTCCAGTGCGCAGTAAGTGTTGGAAGGCAATGTCCAGCGGGTAGTAAGTATTGGAAGGCACCGTCCAGCCTGTTGTAAGTGTTGGAAGGCACCGCCCAGTGTGTAGTAAGTGTTTCAAGGCACCGTCCAGTGTGTAGTAAGTGTTTCAAGGCACCGTCCAGTGTGTAGTAAGTGTTGAAAGGCACCGTTCAGTGCGCAGTAAGTGTTGGATGGCACCGTCCAGTGTGTAGTAAGTGTTGAAAGGCACCGTTCAGTGCGCAATAAGTGTTGAAATGCACCGTCCAGTGTGTAGTAAGTGTTTCAAGGCACCGTCCAGTGTGCAGTAAGTGTTGAAAGGCACCGTTCAGTGCGCAGTAAGTGTTGAAAGGCACCGTTCAGTGCGCAGTAAGTGCTGGAAGGCACCGTCCAGGGTGTAGTAAGTGTTGAAAGGCACCGTCCAGTGTGTAGTAAGTGTTGAAAGGCACAGTTCAGTGCGCAGTAAGTGTTGGAAGTCACCGTCCAGTGTGTAGTAAGTGTTGCAAGGCACCGTCCAGTGTGTAGTAAGTGTTGCAAGGCACCGTCCAGTGTGTAGTAAGTGTTGCAAGGCACCGTCCAGTGTGTAGTAAGTGCTGGAAGGCACCGTCCAGCCTGTAGTAAGTGCTGGAAGGCACCGTCCAGCCTGTACAAAGTGTTGGAAGGCACTGTCCAGTGTGTAGTAAGTGTTGGAAGGCACTGTCCAGTGTGTAGTAAGTGTTGGAAGGCAACGTCCAGTGTGTAGTAAGTGTTGTTCTGTAGTAGGGGATCTCTGTGTATAGTCATAATCTAGTGAATAGTCCCGCCCATGTGCGTGGACCCCGGCAATCAAAAATAATCTCTTAAGTTGTCAAAATAATACAGAAACTGCAAAGACACTTAAGAGAGAATTTAAAGACAAATAATGCAGCCTTTATCCACAGGCTACACTGTCCAGTACTTCAACTAGAAATTCCACCAAAAAAACACCACACACAGTACAGCCTGCTAGTTTCTACCATAGAGAAACCTGCCTCCCCCAGTCAAAGACTCAGGAATGATAGAGAGGAAGGTAGGGACAGACAAGCCCCATAGGCTGCCATTATGTGGCTTAATTAGGATACTCTGCCATTAAGAGAACTTTCCAGAACTTCTCCCAGTATCCCAGAATGCATAGCAGGTCCCTCTACTTACAGTTCTTTTTTCCGGCTCCTGCTTACAGGACCCTGGCATTGAGCTCTCCCTTTTTCAAGGGTTTATTGGAATTTTTTGGGCACTTTTGACTTCTAAAAGTGTTGCAGTTTACTTCTTGGTGTTCTCTTCTCCTGTTTTGTGCTGTTTTAGGCGTTTTAGGGCTCTAAAATGCCTGGCCTTTTTAGGTTTTGCCTAGCGGAAGCTGCGCTCTGCGCAGCTTTTCCGCGCAGGCGAAATCCTGTTGAGAACTGTAGGGTGCTTTGGTTCGGCCCTCGTCGTTGATTGGCTGGCTCCGTAAACGGAGCCTTGCCATTGGACGAGGGGCCTGTCCGTCAATGCCGGACCAGACACGGGGGCGTTCCCGACATTCTTTGGCTTTTGCCGACGTCACGGGATGCCGGGAACGCCCCCGTGTCTGGTCCGGCATTGCCGACACTACTGCGTCTCTTTTCCCCCGTTTCCCGCCCCGTGACTGGCCGGCCGGCCAATCCTAGCGCGGCCGGCCGGAAGTGCCCGCCCCCCGCAACAAGAAGGAAGACGGCAAGCAGTATGGCGGCGCCCGCGGGGCTCCCGTGGCCTGGAGGGAACCCCGGGAGATGCGGAGGACGTTGCCGGTCTGCTTGCTTTTTTTTTTACTTATCCGCATAAAATGCACCTTGGAAACGCGTCTTTGGCACATAATTAGCTTCCATTCATATTTCCGAGCAGCGATAATAAATGCAGGGTCTTTGCGGCTATGATCCATTCCACTTACACTTACGCACATCCGCTAAATACCACTGGTGCTCTGTTAAGCACGCACAAAGCCGCGCGCGCTCAATATCGGCTCCGGACATCTTGTTCTGCCTGTCAGAAATGATGACGATTGCAGGCTAGAAACGTGGCTATTTATTTCTGCGTGGTTCTCCAGAGAAAATCCTTAAGATTCGAAATTTGATTCCGGCGAAGGTTCCTAAAAGCAAATTGAACCGGCGCGGAAAGCAGTTTACTTTCATGGTCAGTGCACCGGCGGTAAAGAACGCGGTATCAAGGCAAATGTGTTTTACTGAGAGTCCCCAGCCGTGTGCGTTCATATTTTAGCCGGCGAGTTTCCCTGACTGCCTGCTTTCCAGAGGTGCTGTTTTCGAGCTCTCGAACTCATTAATGTTTCTTGCTGTAAAGGTGCCTGGCAAAGCTTTCAGGGTTGGATTTTAAACAATACGCGAACTACAAAACATAAGGAAAAGTGCTCAAGGTCTATCCATACAGATGGCATTGAAAAAAAAATTGAATGCTTTCTATTTTTCAAGAGAGCATGCATTCTATAATAAGGTGCTTCGCTCCGCCAGGCGGTTCGCGCGACTTCATAAACTATGGTCGGGTAGTTTGTATAAGTCACATTAATTCCGCCTCATTTTACGGACCACTGCGTGCCTATAATTTATTATGCCCAAACCACATCTCTAGTATCCATTTCTGCGCCGCACCTGCTCCACTGCACTACTTTCATGTGTATTCTGCCCCCACCGCACTCCATAATAGGCCGCATAAGCAGCTCGCGCTCCCCTTGCCTGCAGGTTGTTAGCGCCGGGCTGGAGTCGGATCCATATCAGACTGAATCCTGAAACTGACTGACTGACATTTGCCTTAGCAGTGGCGGAGCTCTGCTGATAATATCTGCAGCTGCTGGATTATTCCACATGCATCAGTCTGTCTGAACCTTTTTTTGTTCTTTATTCTATTACCAGAGCTCATCCGTTGGTTGCCCTAATTTAATAGGCTGGAAGTTGGTCAACATGTTTTCCTACGTTGACTGTATGAAGGGACACACTGGAGTTTGAAGTAGCTTCTAATACAGCTAAAAGTTGTAACCGGTTTTGGCATATGCCAAAGGCGGCCACTGAGCCTGTTTGTTTTCCAATAGAGAGGCTTCAGCAACCCCCTAAACAAGTGCCTATTACAACTGATGCTCCTAGGGCCTTTCATTGTGCAGAGCAGGTTGGCTCTGTTTTTACAATTTTGCTAATTTGGCTGTTAGGTTTGAGCACCTTGTCCTAAAAAACACAATACGTCCCTCACCCCTCACTGCTATTCCTCCTCAAAAGACAAAGCCTCTTGTACATGTTCTGGGCTTTATGGTTCTTTGAAAGCATGACTGGCAGGTGTTTCAGTCAGCCACATTTCCTGAAAAAGTCGGTGCTTGCATGACGCCAAGCACGGAAGGTGGAAGAATCCAATCCAGGATGCTCTGCCATCCAAAGTGGACAATTCTCCAAATGCTTCTCGTGGACACCATTGGCTTTAGTGAAACACGAAGATCTACCATGCTCTCATCACTTTTGTCACACAAAAGACGGCATCACGGGACCCTTAGAGTAGCAGTTAACCCCTTCAGTACACAGGGAGGCTTGGGCGGAGAGCCCGTGCTGGTACATCCGTGCTTGGGGTGGGTAAGGTGGGTTTATGGTGATCGGCACTGTTTTCACACCAGCACGCGCATATAATGTATGGCTACCTCGGGACCACACACACAAGTTAACCCCTTCAACACACAGCAAGGCTCTGCTGGAGAGCCCCTGCTGGTGCCTCACTAGTTTACCAGATCCCCAGGGGGCTGGCGACACGGTGGTCAGTGGCTGAGAGAGGCCGGCGATGTCCTCATAAACACGCCCCCAACGTTTCCCCACTAGCAGCTTTTCACTCAGCTCTTCGCAGACGCACAAATAATACATGATGGGAAAATGAACCGGGCAGCTGAGCCCAGGGCGCTGCTCGCCAGACAGCAGCCCGCTGGCTACTCAGGAACAGGTAGGACTTTTTTTTTTTTACAAATTAAGCGCTGACTCCACCTCTTGTAGACTCCTGCAGTTTTAACACAGGAATCTAAGGATCTGCACATGTTTTAATAGAGAACACCCATATTTTGCTTCCAATGTTCCAGAGATGCACGTTTTCCTCCTTTGTCGTTTGCTATATCTCCTAAGAATATGTGGTAGTGAGAATTGTACGGTGACATAAGTTCAGTGTGTTCTTTCAAGGCACGTGCGCCTGTAGCGCAACACTACCTGGTGCTTTACTTTTGGGGCTTGAGAGCTGATTGTTGGTAAACTTGGATGAGTGGGCGGATGGATGAGTGGGCGGATGGATGAGTGGGTGCAAGGATGAGCGGATGGATGAGTGGGTAGATAGATGGATGAGTAGGTGGAAGGATGAGTGGATGGATGAGTAGGTGGAAGGATGAGCGGGCGGATGGGTGGGTGGAAGGATGAGCATATGGATGAGTGAGAGGATGGATGAGCGGGTGGAAGGATGAGTGGATGGATGAGTAAGTGGGCAGCTGGAGGGAGGGACGAGGGAGCGGATGTATGATGAGGTCGGCGGGCGCCTGCTTTGATAGATGAGTGGGTACCAGAATGGACAAGTGGGCAGCTGGGTGGGTGAATGAAGAGATTGGCAAGTGCATGCGTAGATAGATGAGCGGATGGATCAGTGGCTGGGTGTTCAGATGGGTTAGATGATTGGTTGAAGTTGCTATTGTAAATGACAATGCCATTTATTTATGTTAAAAAAAAACCTAATAAAAATTGCCAATAGCTCTAACTTTAACAAAGGCAAAACCATTGCATTGTAAATGCTTGTTGTTAAGTGCCCAGCATGTGAGAGGAAGAAGGCCAAGACTGACCCCCATGATGTCTGCATCGTGTGCCTCCCAGAAGATCATGTCCCTGAGGATTGCGTCATCTGCCAGCAGCTTTCTGCTCGGACTCTGAGGGACAGATTGAAGATCAGGCTGGCTGGCCTGGAGGAGAGGCATCTGCAGGCTGCAGGTGGGTCTGGGCAGGCTGGGAAGGCTCCCTCTGCCGAGGCCCCTGGGGGGCTCCCCAGGGGCAGGAAGTCCGGCAAACGGTCCCGGTCTCCGTCGACGTCGATTGCATCGACGACGACGTCGAGAGGGATGACGGCGGCGTGCTCCCCTTCTCCCCGGGGCTCCGGGTCGAAACGACGTGGCGACTCGACGTCGAAGGAGAAGTCGACGTCATCGTCTTCGTCGACATCGAGGTCTTCATACCGACGCCGAAGGCAAAGTGACAGGCATCGGCGCTCGCCGTCGAAGCGGCACCGACGCTCGCCGTCGAAGCGGCACCGACGCTCGCCGTCAAGGCACCGATCGACGTCGAGGGGCTACTCGACGTCGAGAGCATCGAGAAGACGGCGACGTTCGTCGTCGAAGACGGAACGCTCGACGTCGAGAAGACGGCGTACGACGTCACGGAAGAGGAGGTCGACGTCGAGGAGTCGACGGTCGACGCCGAGGACGAGAGGGTTGGCGCCGAGGAGACGGCGATCGACGCCAGAGTCAAGGAAGCGTCATTCGACGCCAGAGAAGCGTCGCTCTGCGCACAGCAGACAGCGGTCAGCGTCTAGGAGTCGGTCAGCCTCTCCAAAACGGCGCAAGAGGGATTCTAGTCCCAGGAGTCACGCTGCTTCGAGCGGAGGACGCAAGAGGAAGCGGTCACCTGCTGATGGGATTGGCTCTCCGCACCCTTCGCCGAAAGGGTCACCGGGCTCGGTGTACTCAGAGGTATACACACCTTCACGGCCCAGGACTCCGCCTCCTCCTCCTGTTCCTAAGGAGGATCCTCCGCCCAAACCACCACTGCCTTCAGGAGACCCTCCTCCGCCTCTGGTCCCTCCGCAAGGGCCCACCCGCAGCCGAAGGTTCCTCCTCCGAGGTCCACTTCCCTGCCGTCCCTACCTGTTCCTCCTAAGGGGACCCCGAAACCGAAACCCCGTGAGGAACCGACGAAACCCCGTGAGGAACCGAGGAAGACCCCTCCACGTAAACCGAAGGAGCGTCCACGTGCAGGCAGATCTCGTTCTCGCTCTGGGAGGAAGGAGAGATCGCGACGCAGATCATCCACGAGGTCGAGACACCGCCGCAGGAGGCGCGAGTCTCGCTCACAAACGAGGTCCTCGGGGACCAGGGACTATTCTCCCACCCTATCGGGGTCACCGGACACGAGAGTGTCCCCGATAGATGACCTGGTGGCGTTCCATGACATCCTTTTACGGGGCGCGGCGAAGTTGGGCATATCCCTGACGGTGCCCACTCCGAAGACATCGGTCATTTTTGAGACTTTACATCAGAAACATCTGTCTCGTCCTCTCCTGCCCCTGGTGCCGGGCCTGGAAGAACCGGCGATGGCCCTGTTTCTCACCCCTGCGGTGACGAAGGCGGCCCCTTCAAGATTATTGAAGAAGTACCGGGCCCCCGATTCGGATCCGGCCTTTTTAAGAACGGAACCTCCTCCTGACTCGGTCATTGTGACGGCGGCCCACAAGCAGCATGCCACCACTCCGTCCTCCACGGTTCCCCCGGATAAGGAGTCAAGGTGGATGGATTCGGCGGGGAGGAAAGTCTGTGGCACTTCCGCTACCTCCATGAAAGCGGCGAGTGCCACGGCACTGTTGGGCCGATACGACCGTGCCCTTGGGACTCCCTCGAGCGCTTTGCGGAGCATTTACCTCGGGAGCAGCGGGAAGACTTCGTGGAAGTACTGAGTGAGGGGATGCTGGTGGCAAACCAGATTATCAGCGCGGCAGCGGACTCTTCCCTGTTGGCTGCTCACAGATTTTGCCACGGAGTCAACCAACGGCGCCACGCATGGCTCCGGCTTACGTCCCTGAAGCCGGATGCTCAGCAGAGGGTAGCCAATCTGCCGTTCTCCGGTGAGACCCTCTTCGGGAAGCATGCGGACGACGAGATGGCCCGCATGAAGGCGGAGGCCGAGACGCTGACGGCTGTAGGCTTGGAGAAGCCTAAGGAGACCAAGAAGCAGTACCGCCCATTCCAACGGCGGTTCGGCGGACAAGGCCGTGGACGGGGACAGGCTTCGGGACAATCGCAACAGCAACACCAGTTCCGTAAGCCGTTCCAGAAGCGCCAGAATGGCAGGGGAGGCCAGCAGTCGGCCCCAGCGCCCAAGGGCCAGGCGGG
The DNA here is from genome assembly GCF_964263255.1 of Lissotriton vulgaris. NCBI lineage: Eukaryota > Metazoa > Chordata > Amphibia > Caudata > Salamandridae > Lissotriton > Lissotriton vulgaris. The sequence continues at coordinate 1,563,152,870 of NC_141696.1, forward strand.
GTCTAGGCCCTAGGAACCTACTTCCCCCGGATCTGTTACCCACTCCGGTAGGGGGAAGCATTCAATCTTTTCTGGCAGAGTGGAGAAAAATTACTCAGGACAAGTGGGTGCTGAATATTGTTTGCAATGGATACAGTCTTCGGTTCACCAGCCCTCCTCCAGCTATTCCCCCGGTCAGCTCGCAGTTTCAGCTGCGCGAGCTTCAGGCGGAAGCGGATATCCTGTTGAGGAAAAGGGCGATAGAAGACGTACCTCTGTCTCAGAGAGGAAGAGGTCTGTACTCCCGGTTCTTTCTGGTTCGCAAGAAGGACAAGAACGAGTTCAGGCCCATTCTGGACTTGCGACAGGCAAACAAATGGATTCGCAGAGAAAAGTTTTGCATGCTGTCGTTGCATCAGATTTACCCTCAGTTGCAACAGGGAGACTGGCTATGCGCTATAGACCTACAGGATGCTTACTTCCATGTGCCCATTGCACACAAACACAGGAAGTTCCTGCGGTTCCAAGTCGGCACCAATCACTATCAATACACAGTACTCCCATTCGGACTGAAGTCTGCGCCGAGAACATTCTCGAAATGCATGGCGGTGGTAGCAGCACACCTGAGGAAGAACAAGGTGTTCGTCTACCCGTACTTGGACGATTGGTTGATCAAGGCATCCTCCTTCTCGGAAGCGCGAGCACACTTCCAGAAGAAGTGCGTTCTCTTGAACAAGCTGGGGCTGCACATCAACATGGCCAAGTCTGTTCCGACTCCGGTCCAATGCATACAGTACTTGGGAGCCTCCATCAATACACTGTCAGCAAGCGTGTCTCCTTCGGAAGAGCGACGATTATCACTCCTTCGGAAGGCTCAGGCTCTTATGACGACTCCATCTACAACAGTGAGGACGGTGTCTTCTCTACTGGGATCGATGGCCTCTTGTATCTTCCTGACGCCACACGCACGGCTGCACATGAGACCGCTGCAGGAGTGCTTGGAGGACCAGTGGGATCAGAGGAGAGGATCTTGGGACGACAAGATTCGCCTGTCACTGCATGCTCTTCAGTCTCTGAAGTGGTGGTGTTCGGCGGAGAATCTCCTCAAAGGGGTTCCCTTTCACAAGGACATTCCCACGCAGACTGTCGTGACGGATGCGTCTCTTCTGGGATGGGGAGCGCACTCTGGGACTCTACAGATTCAAGGCACGTGGTCACCGATGGAGGCCACGTATCACATCAATTTCCTGGAACTCAGGGCTGTTCACTGGGCGCTGAAGGCCTTTCTCCCGTCCTTCCAGACCAACTCCCTGCTTGTACAGACGGTCAATACCACCACGATGTATTACCTCAACAAGCAGGGGGGCTCTAGATCACGCACTCTGTCACAGGAGGCGCAGACGATCTGGCACTGGCTCCTGGCCAGAGGACTGACGATAACGGCCACCCATCTACCAGGTGTGCAGAATGTTCAGGCAGACGCACTGAGCAGACTGCTCCAGGAAAACCACGAATGGGTCATAAACGACGAAGTACTAGGAGAAGTCTTCGCAAGGTGGGGAACTCCAGACGTAGATTTGTTCGCCACCGCCGAAAACAGCAAGTGCAGAGACTTCGCCTCCAGATACTTCCAACAAGGGACTCTGGGGAATGCGTTATGGATCAACTGGACGAACAGCTTTCTGTACGCCTTTCCTCCCATTCCCCTGATACCGGCGGTGCTCATCAAGCTGGCCCGGTCCAGAGCTCGGATGATACTCATCGCCCCGGAGTGGCCCAGGCAGTGGTGGTTCACGGACCTACTTCACCGGTCTCTCCTTCCTCACATTCGGTTGCCGTGCAGGCCGGACCTTCTCACGAAGTTCGGGGGACGGATGTTACACCCCAACCTCTCGTCTTTGAGTTTGGCGGCATGGCTCCTGAGATAGTGCAATATGGCCATCTGAATCTGCCCGATGATTGCATGGACATACTGAAGGAGTCTAAGAGACCTTCCACTCGGACGTCATATGCTTATAAGTGGAAGAGGTTTTGTATCTGGTGCCAGTCTAAGAACCATGATCCTACGACCTGCAAGGAAGATGTCATCCTTCCTTACCTTTTACATTTGGCGCAGTCTGGCCTTAATGTCCATTCCATTAAGGTACATCTTGCTGCGTTGACTGCCTACAGGAAATGCCCTTCACAGACTTCCTTTTTCCAGATCCCTGTGATCAAAGATTTTCTGGAAGGTTTGAAGAAAGTATTCCCTCCTGTCAGGCTTCCCTCGCCTTCCTGGGAGTTGAATGTGGTGCTGTCCAGATTGATGAAAATGCCTTTTGAGCCTATTCATAAGGCTTCGTTGCAGCACCTGTCCTGGAAGGCGGCGTTCCTCGTGGCCATTACATCGGCCCGCAGGGTGAGTGAAATTCAGGCGTTGTGTTGTAATGAACCTTATACTGTATTTCATGCTGCTAAGGTTGTTATGCGTACTCACCCTAAATTTCTTCCCAAGGTTATTTCTGATTTTCATGTCAACCAGACTATAACTTTGCCTACGTTTTTTCAGAACCCTTCGTCCCCAGCGGAGAGGTCTCTCCATTCCCTGGATGTTAGGAGGGTGTTGAAATTTTATCTGGATAAAACCAAGGATATTCGTAGGTCTGACCAGTTGTTCATCAATTATGGGTCGGTCAGGACGGGTCTTGCGACCTCGAAGCAGTCCATCTCTAGGTGGATTGTGTCCTGCATACAATTGTGTTATCAGAAGGCTAATAAGACCTTAGGAGGTAAGCCTAAGGCTCATTCCACCAGGGGCAAAGCTGCCACGACGGCTCTGCTCCGTAACGTGCCGATTGCTGAGATCTGCAAGGCAGCCACTTGGAAGTCGGTTCATACCTTTGCTAAGCATTACTGCCTGGACACTGACGCCAGACAGACGCTCAGGTTGGACAGGCTTCGCTGCGGAATTTGTTCGCACAATAGTGGCATTATGTATTTATTCTCCACCGCCGCTTTGTTGTGGGGATGGGCTTGCCATTCTATTCACTAGATTATGACTATACACAGAGATCCCCTACTACAGAAGGAGTAGTTTCTGTCCTGTAACTCCAGTTCTGTAGTAGGGGTATCTCTGTTATAGTCATAAGCGCCCGCCCTCCTCCCCGGTGGAGATTTCTCATCATGTAAGGAATGCGACAGGTCTGGCGTGCTTCGCCTTCAAAAAGAACTGAAAGTAGAGGGACCTGCTATGCATTCTGGGATACTGGGAGAAGTTCTGGAAAGTTCTCTTAAAGGCACAGTATCCTATTTAAGCCACATAATGGCAGCCTATGGGGCTTGTCTGTCCCTACCTTCCTCTCTATCATTCCTGAGTCTTTGACTGGGGGAGGCAGGTTTCTCTATGGTAGAAACTAGCAGGCTGTACTGTGTGTGGTGTTTTTTTGGTGGAATTTCTAGTTGAAGTACTGGACAGTGTAGCCTGTGGATATAGGCTGCATTATTTGTCTTTAAATTCTCTCTTAAGTGTCTTTGCAGTTTCTGCATTATTTTGACAACTTAAGAGATTATTTTTGATTGCCGGGGTCCACGCACATGGGCGGGACTATTCACTAGATTATGACTATAACAGAGATACCCCTACTACAGAACTGGAGTTACAGGACAGAAACTACTCCAAAGGCACCGTCCAGAGTGCAGTAAGTGTTTTAAGACATAGTCTAGTTCGTAGTTAAGTGTTGGGAGTCAAGGTCCAGTGTGTAGTAAGTGCTGGAAGGCACCGTCCAGTGTGTAGTAAGTGTTGGAAGGCACCGTCCAGTGTGTAGTAAGTGTTGGAAGGCACCGTCCAGTGCGCAGTAAGCTCTGGAAGGCACCGTCCAGCCTGTACAAAGTGTTGGAAGGCACCGTCCAGAGTGCAGTAAGTCTTTTAAGACATAGTCTAGTTCGTAGTTAAGTGTTGGGAGTCAAGGTCCAGTACACAGTGGGTGTTGGAAGTGCCTGTTGTGTGTTTGTGTTGAGTGATGCCTCTTGAGTTGCACGAAGTGTTGATCTGATCTCACAGAGGCAGGTTGCAGTATCTAAAGATAAGCAGGAATTGTTGTTGCTGAGGTGTGTGTGCCACTGCTTCGTACTTCCTGAGTTGCTCAGCAAGGCTGGCTTTGCTGTCTAAAGAGATGAGTGATTTCTCCTTGCTCTGCTTGCATCTTGTGTTGGTTGCTGCTTGCAGTCGTCTCCTGGCAGGACAACAGCTGTGGAGTGATGTAAACACCACCCATTGGGAAGCACCAGCTGCCACTGGCTCTGTGGCTGGTTGTGCCGCAGTTAGACTGGCAGCAGGCACCGCCCTTCCGTGCAGTGCTATATGGGCACTGTGCCATGTGAACATGTTGTTCACATCCAGGTGGCTTTAATTACTGAGCAGGTGATATTTGCCTTTGGCTGTTTTTCTCCTGTTGCTCATGTTGATGTGATTAGTGATGCTCTGAGCTTCTCAACGAGGCTGGACTGCACCCAGCTGGGTGTGGAGCAGACATTACTGCCCCGTGTGGGCCCTTCAGAAGCCAGTGCTTCACGGACACTGCCCCCTGATGGCCTGTTGGTCTGTACCCCACCCAGTGGGTTCCTCTGATCTCCTTCAACGACTTTACTTAGCTGTGCCTGTAGGCGGCCTGTTGGCTGCTCCACTCCTTCCGACCGCCAGAACACTCTCAGCCACTAGAAGTTATTTGTATTTGTAAAGCGCCTTATCACCTGTGAGCGTGTCCTTGCTCTGCATCAAAGTGCTTATCAAGTAGATTCAGTGCACTAGCTTTAGGCCTGGACTGTCTCTTTACAAATCTCTTATCTCGCCCCATCCCCACGACCTTCAGAAGATCTCTGTCCCATATAGAAAAATCATGTCCACGGTGTCTAAGGGTCACTCAAAAGCTGCTTAGGCCGACACGTACGTCTGGCTTGGCAGTTCGGGCTGGACTGTTCCCATGAGGCACAGGGTCAGACTGATTTGCATATAGCCATGTCTGAACTGGGGTGGCAGAGTGGGCTAAAGAACGGTGATGGATTAAACCCAGATCTTTTGACTGGGTGTAAGTGTTTGATTGATTCAGATGCTCCGTCCATCACCAGCCCCTTTTGTGCCGCTTTTGGCCGCCATAAGTGTGGCAGGGTATGCTCAGACATGAGTCCCTTGCTCACCTTGCCACTGGATTCAAGCAAGCCCGGCTGAAGACGGCTGGAATGCCAGAAACCTGTCCTCGGAAGCTTGTTTCCGGTCCAGGGAAGACATGGCTTGGTAGTTCGGGCTGGACTGTTCCCATGAGGCACAGGGTCAGACTGATTTGCATATGGCCATGTCTGAACTGGGGTGGCAGAGTGGGCTAAAGAACGGGGATGGATTAAACCCAGATCTTTTGACTGGGTGTGAGTGTTTGATTGGTTCAGATGCTCCGTCCATCACCACCCCTTATTGATATATGATCAATCATCAGACCCTCCATGGTCCCCCATTTTAAATATCAGGGCCTCGCTGTAATGGCGTTCTCTGTGTCTGCCTCCGACCAGTCCTTCCGTCTACCGAGGAGCCACCATTCCTTGCCATGATATTTCTTCACAGAAGGTGCATTGGTTGCTGGTGGGGAGGAGGGGTGGGTTCTTGGTGAGGGGGGAAGATCTGGAGATTCATCGGGGTGTGGATAAATGTTCATATTTACTAGATCTGGTACAAAAGATCAGAAGGGGGTGTAAGTGTGTGTTAGGGGTCCTCTTTCTGTTTATATATATTTTGATATTCATTTTAATGGCTAAAGATGAATAAAATATTACTACTTCACTCTGCTCTCTCCATACTGTCTTCTCCCCCAGTACCCTGGCACTCCCTGTCCCATCAAGCCTTCTCTCATGGCCTCCTCTGTTTCTCTGCAGTGGTGTCGGGCGGAACTGGGGCTGGGCCTCGGCAGGCAGCAGCATCCTGGCAGAGTTCGGTACCCTGCACATGGAGTTTGTGCACCTTAGCTACCTGAGCGGAGACCCTGTGTATTACAATAAGGTAAGGGCAGCGTGGTCGCACCGGGGTGGAGGGTACGGGCGAGTGTGTCCCCATGTGTGCCAGTTCACATGCGTGTCAATGTCTGCCACCTCTCAGTGGTATCACAAATCCGAAAGAAACACGTTAGTTATAGATTCCTTACCTTAGAATTACCCCCAGGCGTCAGACTGGACCTGGAAAGTTTTTTTCGGCAGCAGTACCTCTGTGCGTTGGAAGGTGGAGTTGGTCGGCTCCTTGTCTGTCATTGGCGTTGTGGTCACCGGAATGATGTACTTAGACGCTGCCCTCGCTAACGTCCGTTCTTTCTTTTTTCGCGCCAGCTAGCGCTGATCTGGGAAGAGCAGTACCTCAGTCATTTTTTAACTATGTTTTTCTCGACTTTTGTTGATGTCTTGTTTCGAGTCTCCGAGTCCGAACAGGCGCACAAGGGATGCCCGGTTTTAAGGCCTGCGGTTCCTGTAACCGACTGATGTCGGTGACTGATCCGCACCATGTGTGCCTCTTTTGCCTGGAGCACGACCACGAGCCCAAGTCGTGCTCCGAGTGTCAGTTGTTGACGTTGAAGGCTTTGCGGGAGGGGTCCCAAAAGCTGCTTGAACGACGGCATTCAACTCCACGCTTTTCGAGGTCCCGGTCGAGAGGGAGGTTGAGGGACCGTTCGTGGAGACACCATGAGTCCGGCTCAAGGTCATCCAACTCTTTGCACTTGGGGTCGCGTAAGTTGAAGCATAAGAAGAAGTCGAAGAAGCATTGTCTCTCTTCACCTTCTCCTCATTGGGCGGCCGACTCGATGAGGCGCGCCGGTGGTGCCACTCCTGCGGCACCACGCGCCAAGGGTCGACTCCGAGATTCCCTCCCTTTCCTGGACTCATAGCAGCCCCCGCCCAGCTTTGTACGCTCTACGAGGCGATGCATGCCATCTTTGAGCGGACCGACCACACCGGCGTGCCATCGGGCCCCGGGGACTCGGCTGGGGGCCTAGGTCTTCGCTGCCAGCGGCTCTGGCCCCACAGGCCCCCCTTGGATCAAGGCCTGGATCCGGATCGGCGCCGGTTTACCTTATTACACCTCCACCGGCGCCGCTTCCAACGGCACCACTACTGTGCCCGGGGGTCGACCAGCGTCTACCCCAGCCTCCTTCCCGACGTGGACACGGTACCGGACCAGTGTCGACCGACGCCGGATCTGGCGCCAGGTGGGGTTTCCATGCCCCTGTTTACTCTTGGGGCCCTTTTCCAACCACAGTGGCACCCAGAGGAAGAGGAGGAAGACTGGGAGGAGTCAGGTGACCCTTTAACTGACCAGGCTTGAGCCTGAGCAGGACTGGAGAGAGGAACTGGGGGATGCCAGTGGTCCAGACACTTCACCCGACCTTGGCATTTTGTCTCCTCTTACCGTGGCTACGGAGGAGAGAGCGTCTTACGCCGTGTGTTGCGTAGGGTGGTCGAGGCTCTCAACCTCGAGCTTCCTAGGGTGGCGGTCAGGTTTAACCTCCTGACTGAGGTGCCTCAACCGGCAGCGAGCTCTTCGGAGCCCCTGCTGCCTTTTAATGAGGCCCTCAATGACGTCCTTTTGGGCACGTGGTCCAGGCCCAACACGGGGGCTCCCGTGGACAGAATGATTGCCTGACGCCAGCTCTGGGCGACACCACTTTCCTCTCCCAACACCCCACCCCGGAGAGCTTGTTGGTCCAAGCCTCCACCTCCAAAAGTGCCTTCCCTACTGCTCCAGCGGGAAGGGAATCCAAGAAGCTGGATCATCTTTGGAAGAAAATGTTCTCTTCCGCCAGCTTAGGACTGTGGTCCGTAAACACTGCATGTCTCTTGGGCACTCAGTGTGGGATACGGTGGCTCAAGTGCTGCCTCAGTGTCCGGAGGAGGCCCGGGCAGTGCTCTCCCAGGCTGACGCCGCCGGGAGAGATGCAGCTAAGTTTACGATCCGTTGTGGGCTTGACACCACCGATTCTCTAGGCAGGACCATTTCAATGTCGGTAGCGCTCCGTCGCTACGCCTTGATAAGGTCCACTGGGTTTTCGGGCGATATCCAGAACACCTTGCTGGATTTGCCCTTTGATAGCAGTCGCCTTTTTGAGGATAAAGCAGACAACGCCGTAGAGCGCTTCAAGAACTCATGGGCTACGGCCAAGTCCTTGGGCCTCTCCTCCCGTCCTACAAAGTCTGCTTTTCCCCCCTTTCGTGGCTACGGATCGGGTGCTCCGCTACGTCCCACCCAGGGCCACAGGCCGCAGCAAGTTACCCAACCTTTGTGTGGCCGGGGACGTGGGAACCAGAGTTGTGGCTCAGGGGGCCAGCAGACGGGCCAGTCCACCAACCCCTCTCTGTGACAGCCTCCAAACTCCCCTAGTCCGACCCTTTCAGGCCCATCAAACGCCAGTGGGTGGCAGGAGTCACCTTCCCCTCCCCTACTGGCACACCATCACTTTGGACTGCTGGGATTTGCAGGTAGTCCGAAGTGGCTCCTCTCTCCCCTTCGAGACTACCCCTCCATCCATGCCATCGCATGTCGGAAGATCATCTGGCAGGAAGTTACGGCTCTCTTGCGTTCCTGTTCCAGAAGTAGGTTGTGGTTGCTACTCCCACTTCTTTCTGGTTTCCAAGAAGGACAAGGGCCTGAGTCCTCACTTGGACCTCAGGGACGTCAATCGCTTTCTCCGGAAGGAGAAGTTCAAGGTGTTGACGCTTGCACAGGTTTTGTCTGCCCTTGACCCGAAAGACTGAATTATAGCGTTGGACTTACAGGACGCTGATTTTCCCATCCCTGTCCTGCCAGCCAACTGGCGTTACCTGCAGTTCACTGTAGGCCACACGCACTTTCAGTTTACAGTGCTCCCCTTAGGCCTTACCCCGCTCCTCAGGTGTTCATGAAAGTGATGGCGGTGGTCACAGCTCATCTGCGCAGATCAGGGGTTTCAGTCTACCCCCTATCTCGACGATTGGCTGATGAAGGCGGGCTCGCCCCAGGCAGTCGTCACCCACCTCCAGACTACAACTGACCTCCTGCATTTGCTGGGGTTCTCCATTAACGTGCCGAAGTCGCACCCAATTGCCTCTCAGAAGCTCCTCTTCATCGGAGTGGTTCTGGACATAATGCAGTTTCGGGTCTATCCTCCCGAACAGCGAGTCTGGGACAATCAGGCTATGATTTCGAACTTTCAGCCCTTGTCCTGTGTTTCGGTCAGAATGGCCCTGAGACTGCTGGGCTTCGTGGCCTCCTGCATCCTGCTGATTAGTAATGCCAGGTGGCGGATGCGGGCTCTGCAGTGGGACCTGAAGTTCCAGTGGGTGCAGCATCAAGGTAATCTACCCGATTACATCCAGATCTCGGAGGGCACTACACATGAGCTGCAGTGGTGGCTCAAGAATCAGCATTGGGTCAACGGCAGATCTCTCTTCCTTCCACAACCAGTCCACACTGTGGTGACGGATGCCTCCCTTCTGGGATGGGGCGGCCACATGGGAGAGGCAGAGTCCGGGCTTCACATCTACCTTCTGGAGCTCTGGATGATTCGTCTAGCACTGAAGGCATCCCTCCCCTCTGTCCGAGGGAGTGTAGTGCAGGTGTTCACAGACAACACTACCGCCATGTGGTACTGCAACAAACAGGGCGGGGTGGACCCTATGTCAGGAGGCACTCCGTCTCTGGACATGGCTGGAACATCAGGGCATTTCCTTGGTGGTTCAACACCTGGCAGGTTCTCTGAACGCCAGATCGGACGAACTCCGCCTCTGGTGGATGATGTATCACAAATGGCGTCTTCACTCTGAGGTGGTGCAAGATCTCTTTCAACAGTGGGGAGAGCTTGGTTAGATCTATTCGCCACCAAAGAGAATGTGCAATGTTAGCAATTCTGCACGTTGAAATTTCCAAGGCGGCACTTGCTCGGCAACACTTTTCGACGCGAGTGGAGTTGCGGTCTGTTATACGCCTTTCCGCCTGTACCACTTCTGCCCAGAGTGCTGAAGAAGATCAGGCGCGACCGAGCCCAAGTCATTCTTGTGGCTCCCGATTGGGCATGAAGAGTCTGGTATCCCGAGCTGTTCAACAAGGCTATCGATCCTCCGATCAGACTGCCTCTTCGGGAGGACCTTCTGTTGCAGGAGCAGGGGACGGTCCTCCACCCGAACCTGTCCAGGCTCCACCTCTTTGCGTGGAGATGGAGCGGCAGCAGTAGGCAGGTCTTTCGACCTGCCTCCCGAAGTCTGTGACGTAATCTCGGCAGCCAGGCGTCCCTCCACTAAGACGGTATGCGCCTGCAGGTGGAACACATTTGTAGCATGGTGCAGAGCAAAGGCTGTGGATCTTCTTACTGCCCCTTTCTCTGAACTACTATTGTTCCTTCTCTCTTTAGCCCAGCAGGTCTCTGCTCTGGGCACTTTCAAGGACTACCTGTCAGCCATCTCTGCTTTCCTTTGGCTGCCATATCAGCTTTCTCTTTTCAAGTCCCCGGTATTTAACTGTTTCTTGAAAGACTTAATGCATCTCTTTCCTCGAATTTCTTTCGTTATGCCTCAGTGGGACTTGAATCTTGAGCTAACCTATTTAATGTGTGGTCCCTTTGAGCCGCTTCATAACTGTCCTTTACGTCTCTTAACCCTTAAGACTGCTTTCCTGGTTGCCATCACTTCTGCTAGAAGGGTGAGTGAGCTCCAAGCTATTTTCTCAAAACCTCCTTACTTGTCTGTTCATCCAGACTAGGTGGTTCTCAGGACCCATCCGTCCTTTCTTCCTAAGGTGGTCACTGCCTTCCACATCAGGCAGGCCATTACTTTGCCGACCTTCTTTCCGCCTCTGCATCCTTCAAAGGAAGAAGAGGCTCCACCGTCTGGACCCAAAGCGTGCGCTCTCCTTCTATCTGGATCACACAGAACGGTTCCGGGTGGATGATCAACTTTGCGTTTTTCTACGTGGGCGCAAAGAAGGGTCGGGTCGTACACAAACGCACCGTTTCTCGATGGGTTGTGCTGTGTTTTAAGGTATGTTACTCTCTGGCTAAAAAGGAGCCTCCGGTCGGGCTACGTGCCCATTCCACCAGGGCGACCCACTACTGCCTTAGGAAGGGGAGTGCCTCTAAATGACATCTGTCAGGCAGCCACGTGGGCATCACTGCACACGTTTACGAAACACTATTGTCTGGACAGCCAAGTCCGGAGAGACTGCTTCTTTGGACGTTCTGTTCTCCAGGACGTTCTGGTGTGATCTTGGTTCGCAGACCCACCACGAGGGTTGGCATTGGTGGGGTATCTATTCTAAGGTAAGGAATCCATAACTAACATGTTTCTTTCAGACGCTCAAGTTACTTACCTTCGGTAACAATATATCTGTAAGCAACATTAGTTAGAGATTCCTTACCGCCTCACCCATCCTCCCTGTTCTGCAAACTGATTTCTAGGGTTAAGGACATCCTTTCAGGGCCCTAGTTATGTGAATCATTGGTCAGCGTCTTGAATGGCTCTACGTTTCTGGCATGGAAAATCGTATACAGAACTGACGTCAGCACGCGAGGGCGGCGCCTAAGTAGCTGCCGCATCGTCATCCCGGTGACCATGACGACGGACGCAGAGCCGACCGACGCCACCTTCCGGCGAGCAGAGGTACTGCTGCCGAAAATACTTTCCGGATCCAGTCTGACGCCTCGGGGCAATTCTAAGGTTAGGAATCTATTACTAACTATTGTTTCTTACAGATATACCGTTGCCGTTGGCAAGTGACATGTGCAATACTTCCCCAGTCCTGGTTCAGTGCCTGCTGCCTGGTATTTTGAGTGACTGAGGTATGCTTCTCTTAGGGGAGGCTGGAGGGTCATGGCTCAGGGTGGAGGGTGCAGGGTATATGTGTGTCCATACACATGCCTGTCCATGTGTGCCACCTCTCTGTGATGTCATGAGATGCTTCCCCTTTCCCGGTTCATTGTGTGCTGCCTGGTGTTGAGGAGTGACTGACGTATGCTTCTTGTAGTGGAGGCTGGAGGGTCATGGCTCAGGGTGGAGGGTTCAAGGCATCTGTGTGTCCCCGTCCACATGCGTTTCCAAGTCCACTACCTCTCAGTGATCTCTCCAGATACTTCCCGTGTCTTGTTCAGCTTCTGCTGCCTGGTGTTGAGTGACTGACATATGCTTCTCTTAGGGGAGGCTGGAGGGTCATGGGTCAGGGAGGAGAGGAGAGGTGGGAGAGCAGCTTTCTCGATTAGTTAGCCAGACCAACAGGAAAGAGGACCTTCTTTCTGGATTACAAACGACAGGGACACCTGTGGTTTCATCTCACCCTTCTAAACACCTTCAGTGATGCTTTGGGAAAGCGAGGTGAATGTGTACACGCCAGTTACAAAGCGTCAGTGCAAACCAAAGCCTTCAGGACCCTGGTATTCTAAAGACCTTGATGACAATAAGCAATCCATTCACAGACGGGTCAGAACGTGGAAGAAACAGAGCTCAGAGGACCTCTTGATAGTGGAGTTCCTCTGCTCAGACAGCTCCTCACACCGGCCAATGCAAAGCACTTACCAGCACCGTCAGTGAAGCCGCCAACTGAAGCAGAACGCTTCTCAAGACAGTCAAGCGCTGCAGAACGCTTCTCAAGACAGTCAAGCGCTGCAGAACGCTTCTCAAGAGAGTCAAGCGCTGCAGAACGCTTCTCAAGACAGTCAAGCGCTGCAGAACGCTTCTCAAGACAGTCAAGCGCTGCAGAACGCTTCTCAAGACAGTCAAGCGCTGCAGTACGCTTCTCAAGACAGTCAAGCGCTGCAGAACGCTTCTCAAGACAGTCAAGCGCTGCAGAACGCTTCTCAAGACAGTCAAGCGCTGCAGACCGCTTCTCAAGACAGTCAAGCGCTGCAGACCGCTTCTCAAGAGAGTCAAGCGCTGCAGAACGCTTCTCAAGACAGTCAAGCGCTGCAGAACGCTTCTCAAGAGAGTCAAGCGCTGCAGTACGCTTCTCAAGACAGTCAAGCGCTGCAGAACGCTTCTCAAGACAGTCAAGCGCTGCATCAACCCCCTCCAGACCCAGCTATTCCTTACCCTGCAGAAATGTGCAAAGCAATCAACCACTTCTTCACTGAACAAATACAGGAGATTCGACAGCAAATTGAAGATACCAAATGTCTGTCACTTCTTCTGCCCTCCCCCCCATGCAATCTCCCGATGGTCAGCCTCCTGAGCCTCCTCGCTCCCTGATCTGGCAGACACTGAAATCCCTCAGCGCCACTTCTTATGAAGATGTCTTACCATCGCCTTCATCAAGGCTCTCTCTGGGGACGCTCTCTTACCCCGGCTTATCAGTGTCAAAGCCTCTCACTCAAGGCCTCTCCCCAGAAGCTCTTAAGAGGTGAGTTCATCCCACTTTTAAGGAGACTAGACCCTGATGACCTCGCCAACTTCCGCCCATCACTCATCCACCGTTCATCAGCACGATCATTGAAAAAGCCGTCTATATTCAACTCCAAGATCACGTCAGTGCCGACCATCTCGTGCACGACCACCAGTCTGGCTTCAGATGATGCTGAAGCACGGACACCTCCACCTTGCCCATCGTAGACTGTGCGTTCTTTACCACAGATGACGACGACCCCTGCCTCCTGGCATTGTTGAACCTCTCGGGTGCCTCGGGTGCCTCAAACACGGTGACCATCGTACCTTCATACACACCCTCGAGCAGTGTATGGTATTCATAAATGATGTCCTTTATCCATTCTCATTCTACCTTCACAGCCAGTACCAGCCGGTTCATATGGCACCTCCAGGTCATAAAATATCCCGTCACATGTGGAGTCCCCCAGGGTTCCTTACTGTCTCCTTCAACCTTTACAAGGAGCTGCTTGGTGCTCTGTTCACAGACAACACCATCAAGATTCACTAGTACTCCGATGATACACCTCTCTACTTGAACTTTGTATTGTCCTGTTGGTGGAAGTGAAACTTACCCAGGGAACACACTCTGGACTATGGCTGATCCAGAATGGGTAAAGTCTTCAAGAATCAAAGTCTGAGACACACAAAGGGTCACAGGAAGCCTTTGGTGGAGCTGAATATACTAAAGGCGAAGACTTTGAGCCCTGCAGAATGAATGAATGAATGAATGAAACACATTTATAGAGCACACTACTACTCAGCAAGAGTGTCCCGCCGCTAATGGTCTCAAACTAACAAACCTGACACACACCTAGCACTAAAAGAGCCAGGTTTTGAGAAGCTTCTTTAAAACCGTCAGGGCAGCTGTAGATCTGAGAGAAGCCGGTGGTTGGTTCCACCCTTGAGCTCCCATCGGCCCGAAAGATCTGCCCCCCACCTGGGCAAGGTGTACTCTGGGGACACAGGCCAGGCCCTTGGCAACTAGTGGCTGACTCTTGCCCTGAGGTATCCGGCGCTCTAACCATGAAGGGCTTTTAAGAACATTACAATGGCCTTAACGTTGATCCTTTTACTCATCGGAAGCCAGTGCAATGCCACAGTCCATCACAGATGGAGAGCCAAAAAAGACAATTTCCGATTTCTCGTAATTACATTCGAGTCAGTTCCTATTGAGCCAGGTGAACACTTGCTTGAGACGTGATCTGATCCTCTCACCACCAAAATACATTCCCTTCTCGCAGGTGAAAGTCGTTTGTGTATTATCAGCATATGAGATTATTTTGGCCCCAGAAGCTTCCGCCAGAGATGCTGGGGGCGACAGATAAAGGTTGAAGAGAGTGGGGCTTAGAACAGAGAACTGTGGGACCCTACTTTCAGGTTGGGCATGGGAGAAGCAAACAGGGGCGCCCAAATGTCCTGACCCTCCGCCGATGCCAAGATCACTCAACCTCTCCAGGAGCATGTCATGTGGGACCGTATCGAAGGCCGCCAATAGGTCCAGTAAAATAAGGAGAGCTCTGCCGCCTTGGTCACGCTTTTCCTTGATGTGCTCTGTAATCTCCCACCAAGCTGTCTCCGTACTATAATTGGCCCTGAAGCCAGATTGAGTGATGTGGAGGAGATTATGACTCTGTGTAGCCCGATATCACTCTATGCATGTGCTTCTCCAGCGCCTTAGAAAGAGAAGGTAGAAGAGAGATGGGCCTGTGGTTACCAGGCACCTTCGGTTCAGCAAAAGGTTTTTTAAGGAGCGGAAGAATTTTGGCACGCTTCCAGATGGAAGGCATGAGGCCCATTGAAAGAGATGAGTTCATCACCTTAGCTTGGAAGAAGTATCCTCTGACACAAGACTATACCTGGAAGACATAACCCACCTCTCTGAACCTCCCACGTGGAGGCAGCCGGCCACAACAGTCTAATAGGATCGCAGGAAAAGGAACAGATCAGTATCCCGTCGGGGATACCCCTAGCCAGGCTCAAGTCTGGAGGGGCCCCCGGTGGACCACCATGCAGACATGAAAGTGAGCTCACTGAACCCACCCGGGGGCAGCAACCAAGCAAAGACAGTCTAATAGGACTGGGGGAGATGTTATGGATACCACTGCCCAGGCACGAGGACTGATGCTCCAATGATTCTAAGTTGGAGTAGCTGAATATGCCTTTCTTCCTTTCTGTGAGTCTGTTTTAGCGCGGGGACACACCAGTGGTGTAACCATGCGCTCTATAAATGGATTAAATTAAATTGGAGATCTGCTGAACTGCCTGCATCCCACAGACCAGCTCCGGAGACACACCCAGTGTGAGAAGGTGGCCTGATATGCAGTGCTCACTATTCTAGTGAACACTATGTATCAGTCCAGCAACCCTTATTGATGATTGGTTGTAAGTCAACCTTATAGACCAGCTATCCTAGTAGCGTGGATACGAGCAGTCTAAGGCTAAAGACTCGAGAGGGCGTGTTAAGCCAGCTGTTTACCACACATATACCCCTTGAATACCAAGTGAAAGGACACCACACAAGTGTTATGAAAATAAACAGTTATTTATTAAAGATCACAACAGCCCTGTACTCTTTATGAGGACAGGGTACTAAGCACAAACCAAAACTCTTACAAAAATACTTAAGTTAGCACAGTATATACAAATGCCCGAGGGGCACGGAAAACCATATACTCTGAAAGTGGAATGTGAAATTCCTAGCAGGTAAGTACAATACTAATAGCTTTTGGAATCGCTAGGACTTGACTAGGGAATCGTTAGATTACAACTAGGAGGCCTAGGGGACTCGGGTGCAGTGTGTGCACTCTCACGCGAGATGCGGGACAAAGTCTATGGTAGCTAGGAATTAGAAAGTTAGTGTTCTCGGGCGAACCCGACCTGGTAGGGAGAAAACGAAAGTAGATTCTGACCCTTGGATAGTGAGGCTATGCTGGGGCACCGAAATGCCGAAGTTACCTAGCCCAGGGGCTGCAGCTGCATAGGTCTGAAAAGACGTCGGGAATCCTCGTAGACGGACCAGGAGCCGGAAGAAAAGATGCTGGCCGGTGACCAGTGAAGAAAGTTCAGTCGGATCCAAGCCTGGATCTTGAAGATGGATGACACCTGAAAGCAGAGGGGACCAAGTTCGAGACTACTAGCCAGTAGTCAGTGGGCACCAGGAGGGCACCGGATGGTAGCCACCTCGACAAGGTGAGTGGGTGACGCTTGACTCGAAGATCTCACGGACCAGGAGGCGTTGTCGGCGACCAGGATGGAGGATCGAGCTGTCCCACGAAGATAGAAGCTGTCGGCGTCGCTGGACCCAGGATTGGGCAACAAAGCCTTGGCAAATTCAAGCCCACGCGGTGGACCTAAAATGGCGTCTGGAGTGGACCAGGAGGGTCCGGGGTGCCTCTCTTGAAAAAGGAAGCAAGGGCCAGCCTGGGGCAACCAGACCAGCAGAAGAGTTGTCGTCGGGCGTCGTTCAGAAGGCCACAAGCCAGCCGGCTAGTAGCCAAACAACGCGGTGCACAGCAAACAGCAGAAGGGCCCCACGCAGATCGTGGAGATGCAGGGAGGCTGATCTTGGATGCTGGAGCTGCGCAGGGTTGGGGCTTCTCGGACCCCAAAGCACTCACCAGTGGAAGACTCGGTGGGCTTGCAGTAAAGATGTCGTGCAGTCTTGGCGATCGTCGGTCCCTCGAGGTCTCGTCGCACTCACGGTTCTCAGCTTTGCTGTAGAGGTGAGTAGAGGTCAGAGGTGCCAGGGAAGCCGGGTCTCGTCGTGCTGGGTCGTCGGATTCGTGGTGAAGGACTTGCAGCAGACCGCAGTGTTCTTTAGGATGGTGCCTGCGGATGCAGGGTGACTACTCCTTAGCCACAAGGGAGAATCTTGAAGAAGAAATCGTGAAGTCCTTTCGAAGAAAGTGGTATCTTGATTCCAAAGATGATCTAATTTTAACAGGGGGCCCGCTCCTATCTTTATACTAAAAAAGGGGGC
Source organism: Lissotriton vulgaris (assembly GCF_964263255.1). Taxonomy (NCBI): domain Eukaryota; kingdom Metazoa; phylum Chordata; class Amphibia; order Caudata; family Salamandridae; genus Lissotriton; species Lissotriton vulgaris. The sequence continues at coordinate 1,563,170,214 of NC_141696.1, forward strand.
TGGCCCGGTGACTAGGTCCTGCCTATGGGTGGGACCAGGAGGGGGGTGGTTACACCCCTCTCCCCTGCCGGACTTCCCCAGGCCAGGGGCTGGTGTGCCCCTGGAACTGGTTCTGACTGGCCTATGCGTAGTGAGCACCGGGGTGCCACTCAGCAGTCACCTTCCTGAAAAGCCCTGCCTACCCAGGATACACAAAACCATGTCTGGGACGGTGCTAGCACCGTCCCGGACAGGAAACCCTTTGTCCAGGCCTCCCTCGCTGGAAGGACTCCCAGCAGCAGGAGGTCAGACTCGTGTCTGTGGTGGCAGCATCCATTTTGTGGAGCTGAGGCTTCAGTTAACTTTAACCGGGGTTCACAGTTACATACATGTCGTGTCCCTCTAGAAGGGTGGAATGCTAACCCCGTCGCCAGAATTGGCGAGGGGTTAGTATTCCAATTCGTATGACACCTTACTCGACATGTTTTGATAAAGCAATACCAAAGTTAGCATTTAACCGCGAGGTTTATAATGCACTTAAGAGTATATGGTATGCGATATCATGGAACAGCTATTAGGACTTGGTTCCGCAAGCTGCAGACAGGCTCAGCTCATGCCAGAGCGCCATCTCACACGATTCCAAGCACTCTGCCTTCAGGATTGTTAAGGCCTGCCATAGGAGTGACTGATAGGAATCTGTGTGTCCATTCTTAGGGTTAGGTATAGGTATACTACACCTACAGCAAAGGGTGATTACACGACTTTGCCCCAGCTGTCATGCAGCCAGTTGTGTCAAATTTAGGAGGCCAGCCAGGGGTGGCATAATACATGCTGCAGCCCCTGGCAGCCCTGGGTACACCTATGCCCTGAGTTACAGGGTCTGATAAGGTGGCCCAGTACCAATTGGTAGATGCACCTAGGGTACATGTTGTAATTTAGAAAGAGAACAGCCAGGCTGGGGGTCTGATTGGCAGGCCCACAGCCAGAGAAAGTCGTAAACCAGTGAAACAAAAGCAAAAAATCTGGGTGATCATAGGATTGCAGACCCTACTCTCTTACATGACCCCCCCCCAAACTTTGGGACAATAAGCTAACCTTGACCAGGTGAGTCTTCTTGTTCTAAGTGGAAATATCTGGAGAGCCCATCGGCATTGCCATGATCAGTACCAGGTCTATGTTCCACTGTAAAGTCCATCCCCTGTAGGGAAATGGACCACCTAAGCAGTTTGGGGTTTTCACCCTTCATCTGATTTAGCCACAAGAGGGGCTTATGGTCGGTCTGAATCTTGAAGTGAGTGCCAAACAAGTATGGCCTCAGCTTCTTCAGGGCCCAAACCACAGCAAAGGCCTCCCTCTCAATAGCTGACCAATTCTTCTCTCTGGGGGTCAGCCTTCTGCTTATAAAAGCAATGGGCTGATCCTGACCATCAAAATTCAGTTGAGAAAGAACAGCTCCCACACCCAACTCAGAAGCATCTGTTTGGACAATGAATGGTTTGGAGTAGTCTGGACTCTTAAGGATAGGTGCTGTGCACATGGCCTGCTTTAGGTCATCGAATGCTTTTTGACAGCCTGCTGTCCACTGAACCTTTTTTGGCATTTTCTTACTTGTCAGTTCATTTAATGGTGTCACAATGGAACCATAGTTCTTGACAAACTTTCTGTAGTATCCAGTCAGGCCCAAGAAAGCTCGAACCTGAGTCTGGGTGGTTGGAGGAGCCCAGTCCCTGATTGACTGTATTTTGCTCTCCAGTGGCTGAACCTGGCCTCCACCTACAAGGTGGCCCAGGTATACAACCTGTGTCTGCCCTATCTGGCACTTGGTGGCCTTGATAGTGAGGCCTGCTGCTTGCAGAGCCTCTAACACTTTCCTCAGGTGGACCAGGTGATCCTCCCAGGTGGAGCTAAAGACAGCAATATCATCTAGATATGCTGCACAGAAGTCATCCAGCCCAGTAAGGACTTGATTCACCAACCTTTGGAAGGTGGCAGGTGCATTTTTCAGACCAAAGGGCATTACCACAAATTGATAATGCCCACCAGGGGTTGAAAATGCTGTCTTGGGCTTGGCATCCTCAGCTAACCTGATTTGCCAATACCCAGCTGTTAAGTCAAATGTACTTAAGTAGTTGGCAGAAGCCAATCTATCTATAAGTTCATCTGCCCTTGGTATTGGGTGGGCATCAGTCTTAGTGACTGCATTGAGACCCCTGTAGTCTACGCAAAACCTCATCTCTCTCTTACCATCTTGGGTGTGAGGCTTTGGCACTAGAACTACTGGACTAGCCCAAGGGCTATCTGAGGGTTCAATGACTCCCAACTCCAACATTTTCTGCACTTCAGTTTTTATGCAGTCTCTAACATGATCAGGCTGCCTGTAGATTTTACTCTTGACAGGTAGGCTGTCACCAGTGTCAACCTCATGGGTGCACCAATTGGTCTGACTGGGTGTCAGAGAGAACATATGTCTGAAAGACTGAAGAACCTGTTTACAGTCTTTCTGCTGATGTTCAGAGAGGCTGCCACAAAAGACAACACCATCTACTGACCCATCATCAGGATTCTGAGTGAGCAGGTCTGGGAGAGGGTCACTCTCTTCCTCCTGTCCCTCATCAATGGCCATGAGCAAGCTCATGTCCTTCCTGTCGACATATGCTTTGAGCCTGTTGACATGGAGTACCCTGTGGGGACTCCTGGGAGTTCCAAGGTCCACCAGGTAGGTGACCTCTCCCTTTTGCTCAAGAATTGTGTGGGGCCCAGACCATTTGTCTTTGAGTGCTGCTGGGGCCACTGGCTCCAGCACCCACACCTTCTGTCCAGGCTGATAAACAGTCAGGACAGCCTTTTGGTCATGCCAAGCTTTTTGAAGTTCTTGACTGGCCTTAAGGTTTTCAGATGCCTTCTCCATATACTCAGCCATCCTGGAGCGGAGACCAAGTACATAGTCCATTATGTTGGTTGCAGGCTTTTTGAGAGGTCTCTCCCATCCTTCCTTCACCAAACACAAGGGGCCTCTCACAGGATGCCCATACAAAAGTTCAAAAGGGCTGTAGCCAACCCCCTTTTGTGGGACCTCTCTGTAAGCAAACAGAAGGCAGGGCATCAGGACATCCCATCTACGCCTGAGGGTTTCAGGTAGTCCATGAATCATCCCTTTTAGGGTCCTGTTGAACCTTTCAACAAGCCCATTGCATTGTGGGTGATAGGGTGTAGTGAATTTGTAATTGACACCACACTCCTTCCACATAGCAGTTAAGTAGCTTGACATGAAGTTTGCACCTCTGTCAGAGACAACCTCCTTAGGGAAGCCCACTCTGGAGAACACTCCAACTAGGGCCCTTGCCACCACAGGTGCTGTGGTGGTCCTAAGTGGAATAGCTTCAGGATACCTGGTGGCATGATCCACTACCACCAGTATAAACTTGTGCCCTGATGCTGTCTGGGGTTCCATTGGACCAACAATGTCAATCCCCACTCTTTCAAAGGGCACCCCCACCACAGGCATTGGTATAAGGGGGGCCTTTGTTGTGCCACCTGACTTACCACTGGCTTGGCAAGTGACACAGGAGCGACAAAACTCCTTGGTATCCTCATTCATGTGAGGCCAGTGAAAGTGTGAGACAAGCCTGTCCCAAGTCTTTGTCTGGCCTAAGTGTCCTGCTAAGGGAATCTCATGGGCCAAGGTAAGTAGGAAACCTCTCTGAGACAAGGGTACAACCAGCCTCCTGGTCATGCCAGGCTTGGGGTCTCTTGACTCAGTGTACAGGAGTCCATCTTCCCAGTATACCTTGTGGGTACCTGTGGCGTTCCCAGCAGCCTCAGCAGCAGCCTGCTGTCTGAGGGGTTCAAGAGAAGGGCAGTCTAACTGGTCCTTCCCCAGGTCTTCCCTTGAGGGTCCCCCTGAACCCAAGAATTCAACTTGATCAAGTTCAAACTCTCTAGGCTCAGTTTCCCTCAATTCCTGTAGGTCAGCCTCCTCTGAGACTTGATCCACAACCTGGGGCAAGGGGGAAGGCACAGCCTTAACCCTACTGCTCTTTTTCTTGGAAGGTGCCTGGTCCATTGTTCCAGGATCCAGTACCTGTTCAGTGGGGCATTTTCTGGCCTGTGACCTGGTCACAGCAAACACATGTGCTGGCAAGCCTAACATTTCCAGATGAGTCCTCTGCTCCACTTCTGACCATTGTGATGACTCCAAATCATTGCCCAACAAACAATCCACTGGGAGGTCTGAACTAACTACAACCTTCTTTTGGCCAGTTACCCCTCCCCAGGAGAAAGCTACAATTGCCATACTGTGATTGGTAGTGACATTGCTTGCATTGGTCACCAGGAATTCTGAACCTGGCATGATCTGTCCAGGGTCCACAAAGCTAGGTGTCACCATTGTGACACTGGCACAAGTGTCCCTATAGGCCTGAGCCATTTTTCCATTAATAAAAGGTGTCTGTCTGTATTTGCCCAAAGTATTGGGACTTATGTCAGGGGACATATCCATATCCCCTGTACTGACAAGGACAGCCTGAGTAAGGGTGCCAACTAAGTTGCCACTCCCCTCAGAACCCAGGGTTAACCCTACTAAACCCTTGGGAGGTGCACTACCACTGCTGACTGTACTAGGGGGCACAGGTGCCTTAGGGGCTGCAGTGGCAGGAGTCTGCCCTCCTCCTTTCTTGGTGCACTCACTAAACCAGTGAGTTTTACTTTTGCAGTATTGGCACCACCTTTTAGATTGGCCTTCTTTCTTCTTTTGGGGAGCCTGACCCCCACCCTCTTTGGGTTGTTGGGGACCTGACGAAGACTTCTGGTCATTTTGTTCCCCCTTTGAATCCTTACCCTTCTGGTCTGCTTTCTTCTGACCACCCTGATTCTGGCCCTGGTTCTGTTTAACTCTTGTTCTAACCCATCTGTCTGCCTTCTTTCCCAATTCTTGGGGAGAGGTCAGATCTGAGTCAACAAGATGCTGATGCAACAACTGGTTCTGACAATTGTTTAAAATTTGTTCTCTCATCATCAAATTGTACAATCCTTTATAATCAGTAACCTTACTGCCCAGCAACCAGCCCTCAAAAGCCTTAGTGGCACAATCTACAAAGTCAGCCCAATCTTGAGACTGAGTTTTCTGGGTATCCCTGAACAGCACCCTGTACTGCTCAGTGGTTAGGCCAAACCCATCAACCAGTGCATTCTTCAAGACTTGGTAATCATTAGCATCCTCTACCCTTGTGGTGAGGAGCTTGTCTCTACCTTTTCCTTCAAAGGAGAGCCACAAGATAGCTGCCCACTGACTTGGGGGAACGCCTTGCACAGTGCAGGCCCTCTCCAAAGCAGTAATCCATTTGTGGATGTCATCCCCTTGTTTAAAGGGGGGCACTATCTTACCAAGGTGTTTTGTGTCAAAACTCCTTTCCCTATTGCTAGGTACTATGCTGCCACCAGTGGGGACTGTCCCACTCAATTGTTGCTCTCTAGCAAAGGCAAGCCTTTCTTTGGCCAGGGCAAGTTCTTCCCTTTCAATCCTCAGATTGGCTGCCTTTTCCTTAGCTTCATACACTCTCCTCTGGGGAGATGTCATTCCCCTTTGAGAAGAACGTTGAGAGCCATTGGTATGAAGGGATCTGTTAGAGCCTCTTGATAGAGACCTAACTCGTCCATTCCCAATGTTAAGCTGACCTGAGAGTGGCCCCAGGGCTCCCCTAGAGTCCCTCTCATGTCTGCTTAAGTTGGTCCTGGTTAGTCTGCTGACTTCTACCTGACCCTTGTCTGCCTCATCCCCTGATACCAAGTCATCATCCTCATCATCAGCATCATCTGCTTCCTGAAGAGGATGGTCCTGGTTATCAAAGGGACCCTGTAGGGAGGGCATATTGCCTTCTGAAGTAGAAGGGTCTGGGTTACCAGCCCTCCTTGCATCATAAGTCTCTAAGAGACCTATCAGAAAGGCAGTTGTGGGGTTAGACCCCTGCTTAATCTTCCTAGAGGTACACACTTGTCGTAACTCATGGAAGCTAAGAGCAGTATATTTTGAAGAGATGACCTGTGGAGGGTCAACTGACACAAGGGGAGACTCAGTGTTTCCTCCTGTGACCGACATACTGCTTCTAGTGTGGTGTAAGTGATGCACCTACCTACACTATGTGTTACCTACTGGTCCCTTGCTAGAGTTGCAGCCAAGGTGTGCTAAGCCTTGAGGAGCTACAACAGCTGGTTCAGTAGAACTCAGAGTATTCTAAGCTTTAGTTATATGTACCTAACAGTACTTATGTGATCTTTCAACAAGATATTCTTAGGATACGTGTGGTAAAACAACAGCAAGCTCAAATCCCAACCGCTGCTCACCAATGTGAGAAGGTGGCCTGATATGCAGTGCTCACTATTCTAGTGAACACTATGTATCAGTCCAGCAACCCTTATTGATGATTGGTTGTAAGTCAACCTTATAGACCAGCTATCCTAGTAGCGTGGATACGAGCAGTCTAAGGCTAAAGACTCGAGAGGGCGTGTTAAGCCAGCTGTTTACCACACATATACCCCTTGAATACCAAGTGAAAGGACACCACACAAGTGTTATGAAAATAAACAGTTATTTATTAAAGATCACAACAGCCCTGTACTCTTTATGAGGACAGGGTACTAAGCACAAACCAAAACTCTTACAAAAATACTTAAGTTAGCACAGTATATACAAATGCCCGAGGGGCACGGAAAACCATATACTCTGAAAGTGGAATGTGAAATTCCTAGCAGGTAAGTACAATACTAATAGCTTTTGGAATCGCTAGGACTTGACTAGGGAATCGTTAGATTACAACTAGGAGGCCTAGGGGACTCGGGTGCAGTGTGTGCACTCTCACGCGAGATGCGGGACAAAGTCTATGGTAGCTAGGAATTAGAAAGTTAGTGTTCTCGGGCGAACCCGACCTGGTAGGGAGAAAACGAAAGTAGATTCTGACCCTTGGATAGTGAGGCTATGCTGGGGCACCGAAATGCCGAAGTTACCTAGCCCAGGGGCTGCAGCTGCATAGGTCTGAAAAGACGTCGGGAATCCTCGTAGACGGACCAGGAGCCGGAAGAAAAGATGCTGGCCGGTGACCAGTGAAGAAAGTTCAGTCGGATCCAAGCCTGGATCTTGAAGATGGATGACACCTGAAAGCAGAGGGGACCAAGTTCGAGACTACTAGCCAGTAGTCAGTGGGCACCAGGAGGGCACCGGATGGTAGCCACCTCGACAAGGTGAGTGGGTGACGCTTGACTCGAAGATCTCACGGACCAGGAGGCGTTGTCGGCGACCAGGATGGAGGATCGAGCTGTCCCACGAAGATAGAAGCTGTCGGCGTCGCTGGACCCAGGATTGGGCAACAAAGCCTTGGCAAATTCAAGCCCACGCGGTGGACCTAAAATGGCGTCTGGAGTGGACCAGGAGGGTCCGGGGTGCCTCTCTTGAAAAAGGAAGCAAGGGCCAGCCTGGGGCAACCAGACCAGCAGAAGAGTTGTCGTCGGGCGTCGTTCAGAAGGCCACAAGCCAGCCGGCTAGTAGCCAAACAACGCGGTGCACAGCAAACAGCAGAAGGGCCCCACGCAGATCGTGGAGATGCAGGGAGGCTGATCTTGGATGCTGGAGCTGCGCAGGGTTGGGGCTTCTCGGACCCCAAAGCACTCACCAGTGGAAGACTCGGTGGGCTTGCAGTAAAGATGTCGTGCAGTCTTGGCGATCGTCGGTCCCTCGAGGTCTCGTCGCACTCACGGTTCTCAGCTTTGCTGTAGAGGTGAGTAGAGGTCAGAGGTGCCAGGGAAGCCGGGTCTCGTCGTGCTGGGTCGTCGGATTCGTGGTGAAGGACTTGCAGCAGACCGCAGTGTTCTTTAGGATGGTGCCTGCGGATGCAGGGTGACTACTCCTTAGCCACAAGGGAGAATCTTGAAGAAGAAATCGTGAAGTCCTTTCGAAGAAAGTGGTATCTTGATTCCAAAGATGATCTAATTTTAACAGGGGGCCCGCTCCTATCTTTATACTAAAAAAGGGGGCTGGCCCGGTGACTAGGTCCTGCCTATGGGTGGGACCAGGAGGGGGGTGGTTACACCCCTCTCCCCTGCCGGACTTCCCCAGGCCAGGGGCTGGTGTGCCCCTGGAACTGGTTCTGACTGGCCTATGCGTAGTGAGCACCGGGGTGCCACTCAGCAGTCACCTTCCTGAAAAGCCCTGCCTACCCAGGATACACAAAACCATGTCTGGGACGGTGCTAGCACCGTCCCGGACAGGAAACCCTTTGTCCAGGCCTCCCTCGCTGGAAGGACTCCCAGCAGCAGGAGGTCAGACTCGTGTCTGTGGTGGCAGCATCCATTTTGTGGAGCTGAGGCTTCAGTTAACTTTAACCGGGGTTCACAGTTACATACATGTCGTGTCCCTCTAGAAGGGTGGAATGCTAACCCCGTCGCCAGAATTGGCGAGGGGTTAGTATTCCAATTCGTATGACACCTTACTCGACATGTTTTGATAAAGCAATACCAAAGTTAGCATTTAACCGCGAGGTTTATAATGCACTTAAGAGTATATGGTATGCGATATCATGGAACAGCTATTAGGACTTGGTTCCGCAAGCTGCAGACAGGCTCAGCTCATGCCAGAGCGCCATCTCACACGATTCCAAGCACTCTGCCTTCAGGATTGTTAAGGCCTGCCATAGGAGTGACTGATAGGAATCTGTGTGTCCATTCTTAGGGTTAGGTATAGGTATACTACACCTACAGCAAAGGGTGATTACACGACTTTGCCCCAGCTGTCATGCAGCCAGTTGTGTCAAATTTAGGAGGCCAGCCAGGGGTGGCATAATACATGCTGCAGCCCCTGGCAGCCCTGGGTACACCTATGCCCTGAGTTACAGGGTCTGATAAGGTGGCCCATTACCAATTGGTAGATGCACCTAGGGTACATGTTGTAATTTAGAAAGAGAACAGCCAGGCTGGGGGTCTGATTGGCAGGCCCACAGCCAGAGAAAGTCGTAAACCAGTGAAACAAAAGCAAAAAATCTGGGTGATCATAGGATTGCAGACCCTACTCTCTTACACCCAGGCTCTGCAAGCCTGACCCTGGAAGCCTCGTAGACCCTTGCACTTTACTTATGTACACCCCTCCAGTTGGGTGGGGCCTCTGTCACGCCTGGGTAGACTGCATGTGCTTTACACCTGTGAACCTGATTGATCCACATGCCATGTACCTCTGTCTCTGCTCCAGGATACTGGCCATTCCTCTAAATATGGCAACATTGACTGTCTCTGCTCACACTCTCCACACCTGTAAATTGTGTCTGACTGTCAGAATGTATCAGTGTGTGTGAGGGCTGTGGTGTGAGATGTGTCGGTAGTCTAACCTCTCACAGACCAGGCACACGGCAGTGCTGTATGAGAGGAGTGTCGTATGAGATGTGTCTTTAGTCTAACCTCTCACAGACCAGGCACACAGCCTTGCTGTATGAGAGAGGGCTGTGGTGTGAGGTGTGTCTGTAGTCTAACCTCTCACAGACCAGGCACACAGCCTTGCTGTATGAGAGAGGGCTGTGGTGTGAGATGTGTCGGTAGTCTAACCTCTCACAGACCAGGCACACAGCAGTGCTGTATGAGAGAGGGCTGTGGTGTGAGATGTGTCTGTAGTCTAAGCGCTCACAGATCAGACTCACAGCAGTGCTGTATGGGAAAGGGCTGTGGTACAGACCCCATCCCTCACTGTCCCAAAGATGAGTGACTGTGCAGTCTGAAGTCTGGCATGTAGTAGGGTCATGTGTCTCTTGACAACTGCTTGTGATTGACACCCCTGTTTCTCTTCACTTCCAGGTTATGCACATCCGGAAGCTTCTCCAGAAGATGGACCGCCCCAATGGCTTGTACCCCAACTACCTAAACCCACGGACGGGGCGCTGGGGGCAGCGTAAGTGTGGCACTCCCGCTCTGCTTGCACAGTCATTTCAGGCCGGTTGTATGTGGTGTGTTTTTTGCTCTGGGGGAGTGGAATGGGAGAGGTGTGAGAGTGGGGATGGAGAGGTGTGAGGGTGAGGGTGGCGGAGGTGTGAGGGTGGGGATGGAGAGTTGTGGGGATGGAGAGGTGTGAGGGTGGGGATGGAGAGGTGTGAGATTGGGGATGGAGAGGTTTGAGGGTGGGGATGAAAAGGTGTGAGGGTGGGAGAGGTGTGAGGGTGGGAGAGGTGTGAGATTAAGGATGGAGAGGTGTGAGGGTGGGGATGGAGAGGTGTGAGGGTGGGGATGGAGAGGTGTGAGGGTGGGGATGGAAAGGTGTGAGGGTGGGAGAGGTGTGAGGGTGGGAGAGGTGTGAGATTGGGGATGGAGAGGTGTGAGATTGGGGATGGAGAGGTGTGAGGGTGGGGATGGAGAGGTGTGAGGGTGGGGATGGAGAGGTGTGAGGGTGAGGGTGGCGGAGGTGTGAGGGTGGGGATGGAGAGTTGTGGGGATGGAGAGGTGTGAGGGTGGGGATGGAGAGGTGTGAGGGTGAGGGTGGCGGAGGTGTGAGGGTGGGGATGGAGAGTTGTGGGGATGGAGAGGTGTGAGGGTGGGGATGGAGAGGTGTGAGATTGGGGATGGAGAGGTTTGAGGGTGGGGATGAAAAGGTGTGAGGGTGGGAGAGGTGTGAGGGTGGGAGAGGTGTGAGATTAAGGATGGAGAGGTGTGAGGGTGGGGATGGAGAGGTGTGAGGGTGGGGATGGAGAGGTGTGAGGGTGGGGATGGAAAGGTGTGAGGGTGGGAGAGGTGTGAGGGTGGGAGAGGTGTGAGATTGGGGATGGAGAGGTGTGAGATTGGGGATGGAGAGGTGTGAGGGTGGGGATGGAGAGGTGTGAGGGTGGGGATGGAGAGGTGTGAGGGTGGGGATGGAAAGGTGTGAGGGTGGGGATGGAGAGGTGTGAGGGTGGGGATGGAGAGGTGTGAGGGTGGGGATGGAGAGGTGTGAGGGTGGGGATGGAGAGGTGTGAGGGTGGGGATGGAGAGGTGTAAGGGTGGGAGAGGTGTGAGAGTGAGGGTGGTGGAAGTGTGAGCGTGGGGTGGAAGAGGGGTGGGGGTGGGGTTGGTGAGGTGTGAGGGGGGCTGTCTCACGTGGCCTTTCCTCCTCCTTTCATAGGCATGTGGTTGGTGTTTTGCTGTGTCCTTATATTAAAATCAGAGACATTGTCATTGTTTGGAGTCAGACCTACTGAAGAGCGGAGTCTGTTTCTGACGGCCACTGTGGCTTTGAAGACCAGAGTCTGTTTCTAACGATCACTGTGGCTTTGAAGACCAGAGTCTGTTTCTGACGGTCACGGTGGCCTTGAAGACCAGAGTCTGTTTCTGACGGTCACTGTGGCTTTGAAGACCAGAGTCTGTTTCTGACGGTCACTGTGGCTTTGAAGACCAGAGTCTGTTTCTGATGGTCACTGTGGCCTTGAAGACCTGAGTCTGTTTCTGACGGTCACTGTGGCCTTGAAGACCTGAGTCTGTTTCTGACGGTCACTGTGGCCGTGAAGACCTGAGTCTGTTTCTGACGGTCACTGTGGCCTTGAAGACCTGAGTCTGTTTCTGACGGTCACTGTGGCCTTGAAGACCTGAGTCTGGTCTTCAAGGCCACCGTGACCGTCAGAAACAGAGTCTGTTTCTGACGGTCACTGTGGCTTTGAAGACCAGAGTCTGTTTCTGACGGTCACTGTGGCTTTGAAGACCAGAGTCTGTTTCTGACGGTCACTGTGGCTTTGAAGACCGGAGTCTGTTTCTGACGGTCACTGTGGCTTTGCAGACCGGACTCTGTTTCCGTCGGTCACTGTGGCTTTGAAGACCAGAGTCTGTTTCTGACGGTCACTGTGGCTTTGAAGACCTGAGTCCGTTTCTGACGGTCACTGTGGCCTTGAAGACCTGAGTCTGTTTCTGACGGTCACTGTGGCCTTGAAGACCAGAGTCTGTTTCTGACGGTCACTGTGGCTTTGAAGACCAGAGTCTGTTTCTGACGGTCACTGTGGCTTTGAAGACCGGAGTCTGTTTCTGACTGTCACTGTGGCTTTGAAGACCGGGGTCTGTTTCTGACGGTCACTGTGGCTTTGAAGACCAGAGTCTGTTTCTGACGGTCACTGTGGCTTTGAAGACCTGAGTCTGTTTCTGACGGTCACTGTGGCTTTGAAGACCGGAGTCTGTTTCTGACGGTCACGGTGGCCTTGAAGACCAGAGTCTGTTTCTGACAGTCACTGTGGCTTTGAAGACCAGAGTCTGTTTCTGACTGTCACTGTGGCTTTGAAGACCTGAGTCTGTTTCTGACGGTCACTGTGGCTTTGAAGAACAGAGTCTGTTTCGGACGGTCACGGTGGCCTTGAAGACCAGAGTCTGTTTCTGACGGTCACTGTGGCTTTGAAGACCAGAGTCTGTTTCTGACGGTCACTGTGGCTTTGAAGACCAGAGTCTGTTTCTGACGGTCACTGTGGCTTTGAAGACCGGAGTCTGTTTCTGACGGTCACTGTGGCCTTGAAGACCGGAGTCTGTTTCTGACGGTCACTGTGGCCTTGAAGACCAGAGTCTGTTTCTGACGGTCACTGTGGCTTTGAAGACCGGAGTCTGTTTCTGACGGTCACTGTGGCTTTGAAGACCGGAGTCTGTTTCTGACGGTCACTGTGGCTTTGCAGACTGGAGTCTGTTTCTGACGGTCACTGTGGCTTTGCAGACCGGACTCTGTTTCCGTCGGTCACTGTGGTCTTGAAGACCTGAGTCTGTTTCTGACGGTCACTGTGGCTTTGAAGACCGGAGTCTGTTTCTGACGGTCACTGTGGCTTTGAAGACCGGAGTCTGTTTTTGACGGTCACTCTGGCTTTGAAGACCGGGGTCTGCTTCTGAGGGTCACTGTGGCTTTGAAGACCAGAGTCTGTTTCTGACGGTCACTCTGGCTTTGAAGACCTGAGTCTGTTTCTGACGGTCACTGTGGCCTTGAAGACCTGAGTCTGTTTCTGACGGTCACTGTGGCCTTGAAGACCAGAGTCTGTTTCTGACGGTCACTGTGGCTTTGAAGACCAGAGTCTGTTTCTGACGGTCACTGTGGCTTTGAAGACCGGAGTCTGTTTCTGACGGTCACTGTGTCCTTGAAGACCTGAGTCTGTTTCTGACGGTCTCTGTGGCCTTGAAGACCAGAGTCTGTTTCTGACGGTCACTGTGGCTTTGAAGACCAGAGTCTGTTTCTGACGGTCACTGTGGCTTTGAAGACCGGAGTCTGTTTCTGACGGTCACTGTGGCCTTGAAGACCTGAGTCTGTTTCTGACGGTCACTGTGGCCTTGACGACCAGAGTCTGTTTCTGACGGTCACTGTGGCTTTGAAGACCGGAGTCTGTTTCTGACGGTCACTGTGGCTTTGAAGACCGGAGTCTGTTTCTGACGGTCACTGTGGCTTTGCAGACTGGAGTCTGTTTCTGACGGTCACTGTGGCTTTGCAGACCGGACTCTGTTTCCGTCGGTCACTGTGGTCTTGAAGACCTGAGTCTGTTTCTGACGGTCACTGTGGCCTTGAAGACCAGAGTCTGTTTCTGACGGTCACTGTGGCTTTGAAGACCAGAGTCTGTTTCTGACGGTCACTGTGGCTTTGAAGACCGGAGTCTGTTTTTGACGGTCACTGTGGCTTTGAAGACCGGGGTCTGCTTCTGAGGATCACTGTGGCTTTGAAGACCAGAGTTTGTTTCTGACGGTCACTGTGGCTTTGAAGACCCGAGTCTGTTTCTGACGGTCACTGTGGCCTTGAAGACCTGAGTCTGTTTCTGACGGTCACTGTGGCCTTGAAGACCAGAGTCTGTTTCTGACGGTCACTGTGGCTTTGAAGACCAGAGTCTGTTTCTGATGGTCACTGTGGCCTTGAAGACCTGAGTCTGTTTCTGACGGTCACTGTGGCCTTGAAGACCTGAGTCTGTTTCTGACGGTCACTGTGGCCTTGAAGACCTGAGTCTGTTTCTGACGGTCACTGTGGCCTTGAAGACCTGAGTCTGTTTCTGACGGTCACTGTGGCCTTGAAGACCTGAGTCTTTTTCTGACGGTCACGGTGGCCTTGAATCCAGAGTCTGTTTCTGACGGTCACTGTGGCTTTGAAGACCAGAGTCTGTTTCTGACGGTCACTGTGGCTTTGCAGACCGGACTCTGTTTCCGTCGGTCACTGTGGTCTTGAAGACCTGAGTCTGTTTCTGACGGTCACTGTGGCCTTGAAGACCTGAGTCTGTTTCTGACGGTCACTGTGGCTTTGAAGACCAGAGTCTGTTTCTGACGGTCACTGTGGCTTTGAAGACCTGAGTCCGTTTCTGACGGTCACTGTGGCCTTGAAGACCTGAGTCTGTTTCTGACGGTCACTGTGGCCTTGAAGACCAGAGTCTGTTTCTGACGGTCACTGTGGCTTTGAAGACCAGAGTCTGTTTCTGACGGTCACTGTGGCTTTGAAGACCGGAGGCTGTTTCTGACTGTCACTGTGGCTTTGAAGACCTGAGTCTGTTTCTGACGGTCACTGTGGCTTTGAAGACCAGAGTCTGTTTCGGACGGTCACGGTGGCCTTGAAGACCAGAGTCTGTTTCTGACGGTCACTGTGGCTTTGAAGACCAGAGTCTGTTTCTGACGGTCACTGTGGCTTTGAAGACCAGAGTCTGTTTCTGACGGTCACTGTGGCTTTGAAGACCGGAGTCTGTTTCTGACGGTCACTGTGGCTTTGAAGACCGGAGTCTGTTTCTGACGGTCACTGTGGCTTTGCAGACTGGACTCTGTTTCCGTCGGTCACTGTGGTCTTGAAGACCTGAGTCTGTTTCTGACGGTCACTGTGGCTTTGAAGACCGGAGTCTGTTTCTGACGGTCACTGTGGCTTTGAAGACCGGAGTCTGTTTTTGACGGTCACTGTGGCTTTGAAGACCGGGGTCTGCTTCTGAGGGTCACTGTGGCTTTGAAGACCAGAGTCTGTTTCTGACGGTCACTGTGGCTTTGAAGACCTGAGTCTGTTTCTGACGGTCACTGTGGCCTTGAAGACCTGAGTCTGTTTCTGACGGTCACTGTGGCCTTGAAGACCAGAGTCTGTTTCTGACGGTCACTGTGGCTTTGAAGACCAGAGTCTGTTTCTGACGGTCACTGTGGCTTTGAAGACCGGAGTCTGTTTCTGACGGTCACTGTGGCCTTGAAGACCTGAGTCTCTGACGGTCACTGTGGCCTTGAAGACCTGAGTCTGTTTCTGACGGTCTCTGTGGCCTTGAAGACCAGAGTCTGTTTCTGACGGTCACTGTGGCTTTGAAGACCAGAGTCTGTTTCTGACGCTCACTGTGGCTTTGAAGACCGGAGTCTGTTTCTGACGGTCACTGTGGCCTTGAAGACCTGAGTCTGTTTCTGACGGTCACTGTGGCCTTGACGACCAGAGTCTGTTTCTGACGGTCACTGTGGCTTTGAAGACCGGAGTCTGTTTCTGACGGTCACTGTGGCTTTGAAGACCGGAGTCTGTTTCTGACGGTCACTGTGGCTTTGCAGACTGGAGTCTGTTTCTGACGGTCACTGTGGCTTTGCAGACCGGACTCTGTTTCCGTCGGTCACTGTGGTCTTGAAGACCTGAGTCTGTTTCTGACGGTCACTGTGGCCTTGAAGACCAGAGTCTGTTTCTGACGGTCACTGTGGCTTTGAAGACCGGAGTCTGTTTTTGACGGTCACTGTGGCTTTGAAGACCGGGGTCTGCTTCTGAGGGTCACTGTGGCTTTGAAGACCAGAGTTTGTTTCTGACGGTCACTGTGGCTTTGAAGACCCGAGTCTGTTTCTGACGGTCACTGTGGCCTTGAAGACCTGAGTCTGTTTCTGACGGTCACTGTGGCCTTGAAGACCAGAGTCTGTTTCTGACGGTCACTGTGGCTTTGAAGACCAGAGTCTGTTTCTGACGGTCACTGTGGCTTTGAAGACCAGAGTCTGTTTCTGACGGTCACGGTGGCCTTGAAGACCTGAGTCTGTTTCTGACTGTCACTGTGGCTTTGAAGACCGGGGACTGTTTCTGACGGTCACTGTGGCTTTGAAGACCAGAGTCTGTTTTTGACGGTCACTGTGGCTTTGAAGACCAGAGTCTGTTTCTGACGGTCACTGTGGCTTTGAAGACCGGAGTCTGTTTCTGACTGTCACTGTGGCTTTGAAGACCGGGGTCTGTTTCTGACGGTCACTGTGGCTTTGAAGACCAGAGTCTGTTTCTGACGGTCACGGTGGCCTTGAAGACCAGAGTCTGTTTCTGACGGTCACTGTGGCTTTGAAGACCAGAGTCTGTTTCTGACTGTCACTGTGGCTTTGAAGACCTGAGTCTGTTTCTGACATTCACTGTGGCTTTGAAGACCAGAGTCTGTTTCGGACGGTCACGGTGGCCTTGAAGACCAGAGTCTGTTTCTGACGGTCACTGTGGCTTTGAAGACCAGAGTCTGTTTCTGACGGTCACTGTGGCTTTGAAGACCGGAGTCTGTTTCTGACGGTCACTGTGGCCTTGAAGACCGGAGTCTGTTTCTGATGGTCACTGTGGCCTTGAAGACCAGAGTCTGTTTCTGACGGTCACTGTGGCTTTGAAGACCGGAGTCTGTTTCTGACGGTCACTGTGGCTTTGAAGACCGGAGTCTGTTTCTGACGGTCACTGTGGCTTTGCAGACTGGAGTCTGTTTCTGACGGTCACTGTGGCTTTGCAGACCGGACTCTGTTTCCGTCGGTCACTGTGGCCTTGAAGACCTGAGTCTGTTTCTGACGGTCACTGTGGCCTTGAAGACCAGAGTCTGTTTCTGACGGTCACTGTGGCTTTGAAGACCGGGGTCTGTTTCTGACGGTCACTGTGGCTTTGAAGACCAGAGTCTGTTTCTGACGGTCACTGTGGCTTTGAAGACCTGAGTCTGTTTCTGACGGTCACTGTGGCCTTGAAGACCTGAGTCTGTTTCTGACGGTCACTGTGGCCTTGAAGACCAGAGTCTGTTTCTGACGGTCACTGTGGCTTTGAAGACCGGGGTCTGTTTCTGACGGTCACTGTGGCCTTGAAGACCGGAGTCTTTTTCTGATGGTCACTGTGGCTTTGAAGACCGGAGCCTGTTTCTGACGGTCACTGTGGCTTTGAAGACCGGGGTCTGTTTCTGATGGTCACTGAGATCACTGAAAAGGGCCTTCGGGTGATCAGATGACGCACCACAGGCTCACGGTGCCTAGCTCTAAGATCAGAAACGCTTTGAGTGATAGCGTGTTGTCTCTCCAGGCGGAGATGGCTGCCCCTTTCCTGTCGGTGATGATATGGGCTCTGAGTTATGTAGGAGGAGGGCCGACCCTTGCTTACATCTTTTAGAATGGATCCTTCTCATTGTAAATTCCTCACTTTTGAGTACACCCGTGCGCAGACTGGATCCGGAGCGTTGAAACATCAGTGCTCCCGGACTCCGGGGAGTGGTGCAGTGTGACTCCGCTTTGACTTTGTTCCATCGAAAGTGACAAACACACCGGCATATACGCGCCACCGCCGTGCATTGAAATCAGTTCCTTTCTTTCCACGCCTTAAAACGCGTATCTGGAGGACCGAGCCCTATTTTATAATCGGTTTGTTAGGATTCTGTTCTTGAAACATTTTCAACCAGTGCGCAAGGGAACTATATCCTATCCATAAACGGCAGGATTTAAACCATGTCAGGACTGTCGCAAACAAATATCCCTGACAGACTTGCATACGGTATGCCTATGGTGCTCGAGACATGCTTCCAAGTGGAGTGAGAGATACGCCTTTGTGACTCCGAAGTGTATCTGGGAACTTCAGGCGAAGTTGTACGGCACCAAACAGTCTAAGAAATCCCACAGGTCTCGTACCCGCTTGAAATTGAGAGTGCAGACTTGTTGCCAAAGCCATTCCAGTGACACGTCCTCTTCGTAGTTGAAGTCTTCAGGTAAGTCCAAATTGAAGTCAAAGAGGAAACCCTATACCTCCAGTGACATCACTGGGATGTCAGCCTGCCACTCGGTCTCGCTCCTGATTAACTGAAGAGCTGATTCCACAATTGATCCTGATGCACCCAGAGTTTCCCGGGTCTTTGGCATCACGGCATCCAAACCAGGCTTTTAAGGAGACCATCTTGTGCATCTTTGGCTCTCTGCCTGTGCCCCCTGATGCACCTGTGGGACCCAAAGATCCTCAGATGCCTCCAATCGGGATCTGTTCTCTGAACCGTCTATGCTTCTTAAACCCACTTGAGATCTCCTTATCATCCCCTTAGTCTACAGGCCTAGCCTCGCATTCATCCCTGCGTACCTTCACATCCTACTGTGCTTCTGCCTGGCCTCTATCCACCAACCCTTAACAACCTCCTACTTCAGATCTCTCACTTGAGGTCTCCTCCTTGTTCTCCTGACCTTGGTCTTCCTTTATGCACCTCCATACCCTCCTCTTGAGGTCCATGGCACTCACTGTCTCGCCTTTCATCCTTCCCCTTCCTCAGATCCCACTTTGATTCAACCTCGTCTCTTCACGTCACTCGTGGCTCCTTCCACATGACTTTTCGCCACCTTAGGGTTTCTCGGTCTCCTTTATAGTTCTCCAGTATGCCGAATTTCCTAAACCTTCTCTCTTCCGTTCCTTTTCTCCCCTACCTCCTCTACGGTGTTTAGGCTGCTGTGTTTTTTTTTTATATTCACTGTTCTCTTTCCTCTAGGCGCTGTGTTGTGACTGTTTGAGCCATTGTCGCTAGTGTTTTGAGTTTATGCCTCCATTGACTGCTTGTCAGTTCTATCTACAAACTCTGCCTGTTCTTCTTTTGAACAGCTTTTTAAAAACAAGGGGAAAAAACTAATAATCAAATGTCTTTCTGGCTTATGTTATATTGAACGAACGTCGAAATAAATCCGACAACATATTGTGGATCTCAAGTCTTCAATCAAAACTAAGAACAAGAAGTTCAGTGTGCCACGACACTTGATCAAAGAAATCATATCCTATGGCAACCGCGGTGCCAGGACTGTGAATGTGCCGGGTCACCCTGCAGAGGAGGCGGCAGCAGAACATTTATACTACCACGGATTGTTGGGGAATTGGTTTCTGCCATATGTTACAACTCCATGGTGTCAGCGAATCACTGCATTATTTTTGTGTTTTGTAACATTATGGTGTTTGGTAATATCTATTTGAAGGCGCTAGAGGTTAAATGACCCCGATTCTGAAAACAGTAAAAAGACTGGCATCTCACTGATGTGAACCTGATCATGAAAACAGTAGAAAGACTGGCATCTCACTGATGTGAACCTGATCATGAAAATAGTAGAAAGACTGACATCCCACTGATGTGAACCTGATCATGAAAACAGTAGGCCTGGGTGGTAAATTCTGTTCCGCTCGCGGAATTTGGGTAATTTTGCGTTCTGCTGCGATCCGCTGCTTTGCAGAATTTTTTGCTTATTTGCGCTTTCAAAATGCGTGTTCGTGAGATATTTTCCCCACAGCACTCAAACACTGTTCGCGAACAGGAACACAATGCGAATGGACAGAACAAGC
Source organism: Lissotriton vulgaris (assembly GCF_964263255.1). Classification (NCBI taxonomy): domain Eukaryota; kingdom Metazoa; phylum Chordata; class Amphibia; order Caudata; family Salamandridae; genus Lissotriton; species Lissotriton vulgaris. The sequence goes on from NC_141696.1 coordinate 1,563,189,682, forward strand.
AAATCCACATGTTTGCGGAACTCTGTGTGCTTGTGGAGATTTTTTACAGTTTCGCTGAGCTTTGCGTAGCGCAACTACGCAAATTCTGCCCACCCCTAGAAAACAGTAGAAAGACTGGCACCTCACTGACGTGAAACTGATCATGAAAACAGTGTAAAGACTGACACCTCACTGATGTGAACCTGATCATGAAAACAGTAGAAAGACTGGCATCTCACTAATGTGAACCTGATCATGCATAAAAACAGTAGAAAGACTGGCATCCCACTGATGTGAACCTGATCATGCATGAAAACAATAGAAAGACTGGCATCTCACTGATGTGAACCTGATCATGAAAACAGTAGAAAGACTGGCATCCCACTGATGTGAACCTGATCATGAAAACAGTAGAAAGAATGGCATCTCACTGATGTGGACTTGATCATGAAAACAGTAGAAAGACTGGCATCCCACTGATGTGCACCTGATCATGAAAACAGTAGAAAGACTGGCATCTCACTGATGTGGACCTGATTATGAAAACAGTAGAAAGACTGGCATCTCACTAATGTGGACCTGATCACGAAAACAGTAGAAAGACTGGTATCCCACTGATGTGAACCTGATCATGAAAACAGTAGAAAGACTGGCCTCTCACTGATGTGGACCTGATCATGGAAACAGTAGAAAGACTGGCATCCCACTGATGTGAACCTGATCATGAAAACAGTTGAAAGACTGGCATCTCACTGATGTGAACCTGATCATGCATGAAAACAGTAGAAACACTGGCATATTACTGATGTGAACCTGATCATGAAAACAGTAGAAAACTGGCATCCCACTGATGTGAACCTGATCATAAAAACATTAGAAAGACTGGCATCTCACTGATGTGGACCTGATCATGAAAACAGTAGAAAGACTGGCAACCCACTGTACGAACCTGATCATGAAAACAGTAGAAAGACTGGCATCTCACTGATGGATTCTGTGCTGGCCATCATCTTCACCGGGTTTAAATGACATCTTTAAGCCTTTCTTTGGATACATTATTATTCTATCCAGTGGTTTCAGTGTTTTGAAGCAGGATGAATGTGATTGGGGAACTAGTGGAAAGACTTTCATGACTATGTTTAGAGACCTCATCCCCTTACAAGCAGAAAAGAAACATTTGACATGTTAGAGAACTGGTTGATGTGACCTGTGGAAGTGTCATTGTAAGCAACAGAGCTTTGAAAACCGGTTGTGTTTCAGGTTTACAAATTCTTCTTCTTCTAATCAAGGAACGTTCCTGGTCCTGAAACGTGTCTAGTTGAAAGATTTACAATAGCCTTTGCTTGGTTTCCATTTATTACATTATGAATTAACTTTGACTATGAGCGAGCTTTGAATCAAAGACGAGCTTCTCAAGCCTGTCCTAGGTGATATTTATTATATTTCACAGCGGCTTCCAGCAAGACAGGATGGGAGCCTGGATGGAGAAGAGACAGTGCAGGCAGAGGGGTCTTTCCAAGAGAAGAAGGAATCGTCCAGAGGGACTGGGCTGGGAGCAGTCTCTCTGGTCCTTCATTCTGCTCCCTGTCTAGGAAGCAAGTAACTTCTCATAGGGGCGGACAGTGTCTCTGCAGATGCACCTGTGACCAGGCAAGTAGGCCCAGGCTCGGATCCTGCTTGATCTATCGGCGGCGTTTGATACGGTGTCACATACCTTACTGATCGACCGTCTAGTAACATCAGGGATAGCAGGAACTGTACTGGCGTGGCTAACAAACTTCCTTAACCAGAGGCGGCAAGTTACCGTACTAGGTGAGTTCTGCTCTGAGGAGAAGGTTCTGATGTTGGGGGTGCCGCAGGGCTCCAGTTTGAGCCCTGTACTTTTTAATCTGTATATGGTCCCTCTGATCAAACTAATTTCTTCTATTCAGATCAGTACGATCTCGTATGCTGACGACACTCAGCTTATCCTAGTACTGGATAGGGAGCTGCCCGGAGCAGAAGAAAACCTTAAAAACTGCCTCGCAGCCACTTTTGACTGGATGAGGAATAATCATCTTGAATGTAACTCGGGTAAAACCGAAATTCTGCCATTCGGGGAGAAAAACTTGTTTTCACCCAAACTATGGTGGCCGGAAGATGCAGAAGCCCCCCCAAATACCATTGCTGCCGCCCGCAACCTGGGCATCAAGTTTGACGACTCCCTTTCATTTAAGCAACAGGCCGTGACCGTGGCTGGCACCTGTTTTAACATCATTAGAGGTGTCAGAAAATTCTTTGACCTCCTGCCACTGGATGCCAGGAAAACGGTGGTGGTTGCACTGATAACATCTAGGCTGGACTACTGCAATAGTCTGTATGTGGGAGCCAATCAATCCGTGCTCCACAGACTGCAGATGGTCCAGCACGCAGCCGCACGCCTTGTCCTCGGCTGGCCAAGGAAGTCGTCCGCCTCGGCCGCGCTCAAAGCCCTCCATTGGTTGCCAATACGTAAGCGCATCCTGTTTAAACTGCTGGTAATCACCTTCAGAGCCTTCCACTCACAGGGGCCTAAATATCTTGCGAATGGTTTCAGGCGCTATGTACCTTCGCGGGTCCTTAGGTCATCAAACCTGAACCTACTGGTAGTGCCCAGATATAAGCTCTCCATCAAGGAAGGAAAATCCCTTGTAGTCATGGGATCCAGGGCTTGGAACAAGCTTCACCACTGAGAGCCAATTCAGGAAAGGGCTGAAAACATGGATCTATACACTCACTGATACAGCTTGCAAAGTCTTAGTATAAGCGCGTAGGACTTCTGAACTCAATCTGTAAGCGGCCTGATCCATCTGGCTACGATACACAGCGCCAAGATGCTCCTTGGAGTGATAGCCGCGCTATAAAAATGTGACATTACATACAGTTCGAGGCATGTGGGCTGCTAAATTCATATCTTAGCATTAGATCGCCGCCTAGTGTTGGGTCCGGATGATCGCACATTGTTGTCCTGGAAGAGTCTTCGAAGTGTCCTGAGATAGGTGGCTCCTCCCCTGGACTACAGTGCGCATGGGCATCGGCTCCATCCCCAGATTGTTTTTTTCGGCCATTGGGTTCGGATGCGGTCTCGACGTCTCTCTGTCGGAACCGAGGAAACATAACTTTATTCGGCCAAAAGGCCTTGTATTTCTTACGTCGGTATTGTTTGCGTGCGGTCTCGAGTTCTTCCGTCTCTCGGAGCCGGAATCAGCGGAGTTTTTGCTCTTCGGACTTCGAGGCCTTCTCATCGCGACTCGACAGCAACTTTTCCGGCATGGAGCGGAGCCCTTTTAAACTCTGTCCGCTCTGTGGGGCCAAATACCCACATGTAGACGCGCACCCGGTCTGTAATAAATGCCTTTCACCAGACCATAACGAAGGAAACTGCAGAGCCTGTGCAAGTTTCAGGTCCAAAAAGACACTCAAGATTCGGCGCGCGGTGCGCAAGGAGGCCCACCAAACGGCCCCGGAACCGGACGACATCTTCGACGACCAAGAAGAAGAGGACCTGAGCCGTCATCTTCAAATCTCCCCGCCCGAGACGGAGGTCGAGGCGGATCCGGAGGACGACGACGGAGTCGTGGATCAAGGCCTTGAAAACGTCGACGAGGTAGGGGACGTCGAACAAGTTTATGGGGCCGTGGAAGATAGCTCAGGGGATGAGCTATGCCCCGAAGTTTACGGACATATGGAACGGGTCACGGGTTCGCCTGTCGGCCTCACCCAAGACTCCGTCGCGCAAGCCACGGCCCCGCCTTTAGGCCCGGCCACGGACTTACTTGCTGCACAGACGGTATCGAAACCGAAACAGAAACATACGGTATCGACTACACCTAAGATGGCCGAACCGAAACCGAAACTGAAACTTAAGGACTCCACCGTCCCTAAGATGGCGGCCGTACCACCTAAGTCAAATAAAAACGCTGCTTCATCGACTCCCTCGACCTCCGGTCCACAGAGATCGAAGAAGTCTGTCGATTCCACCGTGTCAAAATCGGTGCCAGAGGAGGGATCCTCTAGAAAGGGTGGAACGCACAGGTCAACCGCTACGACGCCGGCAAAGCCCGCCAAGGACAGCGGCACGGCTCCGACGCCAACTGGGACGTTGGTCGGACGCGTGGTAGAATCGGAGCCGACGAAATCGCACGGATCGAAAACTGCCACATCTGCGCATCGATCCAGGGCCTCTGGGGCGGCGGACGCTGCATCATCGTCCAAGACTCAAAAGGGCCAACAGAACGTCGGATCCGAAGACAAGATCAAGGATTCCTCGTCGGTGCCAAAGGCGACTGCGAATCAAACGTCCCTCGTCGCTGCTTCACTACAGAGAATTAGGGAGAAAGCCGCTGCTTCGTCGGCGCTGACGCCATCGCCACAGAAGGCGATAGACGTTCCGGTCAAATCTGCCACTAAACTCCTCTACCTTCTGCCGCCAAAAGAGGCGCCGAAAGCCTTCGCAACAAAATCGGCACCGAAGAAGTCGGATTCTTCAACGGCAGGGACACTTTCGGGTCAAGGAATCGACTCAGAAGAGGATTCGGAGTGTTTTATCGACGCTAATACAGGCAAATTGACCCTTTACAAAAGGAAGATAACTTCGCAGCCGGTGGACTCCTATGTCATCCCCCTGAAGAAGAAAAAGTATCCACAGGACGCCTCAGGCCTCATGGAACCTATCCAGTCCCCTCCAAGAGGGAGCCCAACTCAGTCTCCAGACCCCTCTGACGGTGAGGGATATGGTGAAGATGACCAGTACACTTTCCCAGCTAATGAACCAAATGCACAGCCGGATTCATTTGATGACTTTGGGGACCAAGACACACATAATGTGGGACAAGACCCACAGCCTTTCACTGCACGTGCATCCCCAACTGAGGATTCTGCAGGTTTCCATGCACTCATCGAAAGGGCAGCTGCTAATCATGATGTGGACATGCATGCTGACCCTGTTGAAGAGGACTTTCTATTTGACACTTTTGCAGTTTCAGAAAGAAATGTAAAGACACTGCCTATGCTCAAGGGGGTCCTCAAGCATGCGGCGGACATCTTTAAAGAACCAACCAGGGCGAGGGTGGTCAATCCACGTATCGAAAAAAAGTACAGACCAGCACCTGCAGACCCTGCATACATTCGGGGACAGTTGCCTCTTGACTCCCTGGTGGTTGCAAATGCCCGAAAGAGGGCCAACTCCCAAACAACGGGTGAAGCTCCTCCCCCGGATAAAGAGTCCAAGGTGCTAGAGGCAGGAGGCAAAAGGGTAGCTGCGCAGGCTGCCAATTTCTGGCGTATTGCAAATACACAGGCACTATTGGCACGTTATGATAGGTCGCATTACGACACCCTAGAGCAAATTGTGCAACACCTGCCTCCACAGTTTCAAGAGGGCACCAAAATGATTATACAGGAGGGACAACTGATCTCCAACGCAGCCATAAAGTGTGCACTGGATGCCGCGGACACAGCCTCTAGGACCATTAACACTAGCGTCATGCTGAGACGACAGGCGTGGCTCCGCATATCGGGGTTTAAACCTGACATTCAAACAACCATACTTAATCAACCAGTCAATCCTGATAGACTGTTTGGTCCAGATGTTGACACCACCCTAGAAAAAATTAAAAAAGACACCGAAACTGCCAAATCGATGGGGGCCCTTCAATCACAACAGTTTCGTGGCAATACTTTTCGTCGCTCAGGTGCACGTGGAGTCACCAGAGGACAAATGGGTCAGCAGTCACAATTCTCTAGAGGTGGAGCACAATCCTCGTACCCCAAACAGAACAAGGGGGGCTACAGAGGTAACAGCACCAGAGGACGCGGCAAAGGGAACAACAACTCACGCGCCTCTACCCCAAGCAAACAGTGACTCTCTGTCACTGCCCCCCGACCACTTAACACCTGTCGGGGGGAGACTACAACAGTTCCTGCCCGTCTGGTTCAACATCACCACAGACAGGTGGGTGCGACAACTTGTTCAGTACGGTTATTGTCTAGAGTTAAAATCCACTCCACCCAACATTCCACCAAGGCAAAGGCCTATGTCCGCAGAGCACTTGCACTTATTGCAGCAGGAAGTGGTGGTGATGCTGCAAAAAGGAGCAATCGAGCTCGTACCGGTGGGGGAGGAAGGCACAGGGGTGTATTCCCTGTACTTCCTTATTCCAAAGAAGGACGGTTCTCTCAGACCAATTCTGGATCTCCGTCCCCTCAATCTGTATATACTGTCAGAACATTTCCACATGCTTACACTGCAACAGATTCTTCCCTTGTTAAACCAAGGGGACTTCTTAGCAACCTTAGACCTCAAGGATGCTTATTTCCACATTCCACTTCACCCGTCCCACAGAAAATACCTCAGATTCACAATCCAAGGAAGGCATTATCAGTTCAAAGTCCTACCCTTCGGAGTCACCACGGCCCCAAGGGTGTTTACCAAGTGCCTGGCGACAGTGGCAGCGCACCTCAGGAGGCAGAACATCCATGTCTACCCCTACCTGGACGACTGGCTCGTTCAAGCCAAGTCGGAACAGCAGTGCGCCGCAGATATGTCAACCACCATTCACCTCCTTCACGACTTGGGTTTCTCGTTGAATTACCCAAAGTCGCATCTTCAGCCGGCACATGTCCGGCAGTTTCTAGGTGCGACAATCAATACCCTGACGGCCACAGCTCAGCCAAACCAAGTCAGGATAGAGGGCATGCAATCTCTAATCCAAAAGTTCAGACCACAACACTCACTTCCAGCGAGAGTGTTCATGCAGTTGATAGGCATGATGGCCTCCTGCATCTTCATAGTCCCTCACGCACGGTTGCATATGCGCCCGCTCCAGGAGTGCTTAGCGAATCAGTGGACACAGGCTCAGGGACAATTAACAGACCTAGTGTTGGTTACCAGTCGGGCATACGACTCTCTGCATTGGTGGACTCCACACAACCTTTGCAAGGGCCGACTGTTCCAGGAGCCAGTGCCACAGATTGTCCTAACAACGGACGCATCTCTCCAGGGATGGGGAGCTCATCTGCTCAATTTCACAGTGCAGGGACTATGGACAACGCAGCAACAGAAGATGCACATCAACTATCTAGAACTGATGGCGATCTTCATGGCGCTCAAGTCCTTCATTGTACATCTGTGCAACAAAGTGGTGTTAGTCCGGACGGACAACATGACCGCGATGTACTACATCCAAAAGCAGGGGGGCACCCACTCACCGCAGCTGTCTCATCTGGCTCAGAGCATGTGGAAGTGGGCCATTCAGAGGAACATCTTCCTCATGGCGGAGCACCTCCCAGGGAAGGACAATCAGATGGCGGATCTGCTCAGCAGATACAGCCATCAAATGCACGAGTGGGAGATACATCCATCAGTACTCCAGCCGTACTTCCAAAGGTGGGGTCATCCAGAGATAGACCTGTTCGCCACAAGGGAGAACGCAAAATGCCAAAGCTTCGCCGCCAGGTTCCCACACCCGCAATCGCAGGGCAATGCGATATGGATGAACTGGTCAGGCAAATTTGCGTACGCTTTTCCGCCGACACCTCTGATACCACTGGTGGCGAAAAAACTAAGGCAGCACTCGATGACACTCATCCTAGTTGCTCCAACGTGGGCGCGCCAGGCCTGGTACACCACGTTCCTCGAACTCTCAGTGGTTCCGCATCAAAGACTGCACCTCACGCCCAGGCTTTTGACGCAGAACCATGGAGAAATTCAGCATCCAGATCCGCAACAGCTCAACCTGGCGATCTGGCTCCTGAAGTCTTAGAGTTTGGGTACCTCAACCTACCTCCTGAATGCATGGACATCATCAAGGAGGCAAGGAAACCAACAACCCGAGCATGCTATGCGGCAAAATGGAAGCGTTTTGTCATTTACTGCACCACCAATTACATCAACCCGCTAGATGCATCTATCCCTAACATCATTTGCTACCTGCTGCACCTTTACAAGTGCAAGCTAGCGTTCACTTCGATTCGGATACATCTATCCGCCATCGCAGCTTACCTTCAAAACAGGCAGCATCTCTCTCTTCAGAGTGCCTGCCATTAAAGCTTTCCTTGAAGGTCTGAAACGAATCATTCCCCCAAGAACACCGCCAGCTCCGGTGTGGAACCTCAATGTAGTCCTCACCAGACTGATGGGACCACCATTTGAGCCACTACACTCGTGTGAACTACAATTCCTAACTTGGAAAGTAGCTTTCCTGATTGCTATTACGTCACTGAGGCGTGTCAGTGAGCTACAAGCGCTCACAATACAAGAGCCTTTTATTCAAATCCATCCAAATAGGGTAGTGCTACGTACTAACCCCAAATTCCTCCCAAAGGTGGTGTCACAGTTTCATCTCAACCAAACTATAGACTTGCCGGCATTCTTCCAAAACCCGCAAACGGTGGCGGAAAGAATGCTCCATACGTTAGACGTACGGAGGGCGTTGATGTACTACATAAATAGGACACAACACTTTAGGAAAACAAAACAGCTTTTTGTTGCCTTCTCACCACAACACAAAGGCAACCCGATTTCCAAAGCAGGAATAGCCAGATGGATTGTTAAGTGCATCCAAATCTGTTATCACAAGGCCAAGCGCACTTTAACAATACCCCCAAGGGCGCACTCCACACGCAAATTGGGGGCATCCATGGCTTTCCTAGGGAACATTCCTTTAGAGGACATTTGCAGAGCAGCCACGTGGATTACACCACATACCTTTACAAAACACTACTGTGTTGACGTGCATTCCAAGCAGCAAGCTGCTGTAGGACAGGCTGTTCTCAAAACACTTTTTCAGGTTTCTGCAGCTGGCACGGGCAACCGCCGCTGATGGAGGGACTGCTATATATTCTATGCTAAGATATGAATTTAGCAGCCCACATGCCTCGAACTGAATATGCTACTTACCAGTATGCATCTGTTCTTGGCATGTAGGGCTGCTAACATTCATATCGCCCACCCTCCTCCCCGGTGCCTGTCGCAGCTGCAGATATACTATTGTATTCAGTCATTAGCATGGACATCACATACTTTACACTCCATCTTCTGCCACAATGGCGAAAAACAATCTGGGGATGGAGCCGATGCCCATGCGCACTGTAGTCCAGGGGAGGAGCCACCTATCTCAGGACACTTCGAAGACTCTTCCAGGACAACAATGTGCGATCATCCGGACCCAACACTAGGCGGCGATCTAATGCTAAGATATGAATGTTAGCAGCCCTACATGCCAAGAACAGATGCACACTGGTAAGTAGCATATTCATTACATTACATTACTTCTACATTGTGCTGCCCAAATCTTCCCATGGGCAGAGCGTCACATCCAGAGCCTGGTGGCAGCGCCCCTTCATAGGGTCGCAGTTTGGAATCCGATCAGTCGAGCAACATCACTACAGGCTTTAAGCAGGTGGCTGCAGTCATTGAGGGGCCTGCCTTCCAGGTACAGGGCGGTCCGTCTCCTCTGGGAATTCCACAACGAGCACTTTGTCTTCATGGCCTGAGAACCAAGGGGCTTCTTTGTGTGAACTCTGCAGAGCTGCCACATGTACGAGCCCCTCTACTTTGTTCATCATTGCAGACTTGATGTCAGCCAGCAAGAAAATATGTTTGGCATCAATGTTATTCTGCTATGAAGTAAATACTAGATTAATGCAGTTCTATTTTTTGGGAGGACAGAATAAATTGGGGTCAAATTTTCATATTTGTTCCACTAGAAGTGTGTGAATGATGGTCTTGGCATTTGAGAGGAAGGGGATGAAGACGTAATGCTTAAATTACTTACCAGTACTTCCATTTCTCTGAAGCCATGCTTCCTTGTTCTGATCATTCATCCCCCCCTACAACTCTCTTGGATTTTTAAAAATAATTCTAGCTGCCTGCATGCCGACAGTGATTCCGACTGCGGTCCCCCGAAGAGAATTGAATCGTGTAGATTGATAACCGTTCTTGCCCTGGAATTTAATTTTTGTCTAATTGGGCTTGATTCAAATTCTTGGTTACTGAACATGCCTAGGGAGGCATGAAAGTGACACTGGTCCCTTGGACCTATTCATCTTCCAGTCTTAGAGGACGCATGCCCTACAAGGGATTCAGTCGTAATTTGCTAGGAGGAATCGCTTGTGACGCTTAATCTGATGCATAGGTGTTTTTTTGAATGGTCATCAACATATAAGTTCTTTCTGTTGACAGCATTTCCTGTCCTGATGATGACCCCGTCAATTGTAAGGATCGAAACGTTGATTCGGTGGCGGTTTGACGAAGAGGAGGGGGGAGTTGATTCCAAGCCTTAGATCCTATGACTGCCAGAGATTTCCCTCTCTTTGTGATCAGTCTAAAGGTGGGAATGGTCAGCAGATTTGCGTTGGAGGATCTCAGGTTGTGGGATGGAACGTATCGCATGAAGCTCTTTTGAAGATATTTGAGCCCTCGTGAGTGAAAGGCCCTAAATGTGATAACTAGGACCTTAAACAACACACGCTTATGAATAGGTAGCCGGTGGAGGGCGTCCAACGCAGCTGAGGCTGATGATTTCCTGGGCCATCTCAGCACCAGTCAAGCGGCTGCATGCTGTACCATCTGCAGCTTATGCTGCATGTGGCTTCTTTATGGTTTTACTGCCCCTGGTTCTAGGTCAGTAGGGCTGCCCCTGGTTCTAGGTCAGTAGGGCTGCCCCGGGTTCTAGGTCAGTAGGGCTGCCCCGGGTTCTAGGTCAGTAGGGCTGCCCCGGGTTCTAGGTCAGTAGGGCTGCCCCTGTTGTTGCAAAATCATCCAGGAAAGGGCAAGTAATTGGGGATTATATCCACCTGGCAAAGGGGGAAGTTTGTGTTTAAGTTATCCTTGGATTGTTGGGGTTAAAGCCTGTCTGGGAGGAGGCAGCGCCTCTTACGCAACGATCAGAACAGGGACGTATGGACCCAAAGTAATGGAATTAACGGGAACTCCTTTCTTCGGGAGATAGAAGTCCTCCGCCTTTAAAAGAAAAGCACACTTACAAACACAGAAGTGTTGTATGACATTGCAAAGCATCACTCCTGCCAACTGCTAAAGGGCTCGGGAGGCTGAGCAGATGGGGATATTAGAAACTGGCTAATTAATATTTAAAAACACCATCCGCAGAGAGGCTCTTCCGCCAGACCGTGTGCATCGACTGCTGCCTCGGTGGCACCGGGCCGAGGGTGGGGGATGCTGTCTGCTCCAGTCCCGATGCACCTGCTGGGGCTATGGAGGCTGTTTGTGAGGGTCTAGAATGTCTGTCCTCTGAGCCCTCCTACAACACCTCACACTCCCTCCCAGCACAAAGGTGGGGGGTGCACCCTCAATTCCACACCGTTCATGCACCTCAACTGCCATGTGAATCTGTGTGCACCTCATGGGTACCGGTGACATGACCCTTTGCCCCACCCTCTCCAGAGTGCTTCTGGAGTGTCCCTTCTTCCCGCCCTCTCCAGAGTCCCGAAAGTCCCTGTTGGGTAATACTTCCCTGCACCTACTCCAGAGCGACCCTATAGTGACCCATTGTCCCACCTTCCCCTGACTGCCCTTGGAGTGACCCTTCACTGCACCTTGTCCAGAGTGCCCTTGGAGTGACCCTTCAGTGCACCTTGTCCAGAGTGCCCCTTGGAGTGACCCTTCACTGCACCTTCTCCTTCTCCAGAGTGCCCCTGGAGTGACCCTTCACTGCACCTTGTCCATAGTGACCCTTCACTGCACCTTGTCCAGAGTGCCCCTTCAGTGAACCTTTGTCCCACCTTTCCCAGACTGCCCCTGGAGTGACCCTTCATTACTCCAGGGGCAGTCTGGGGAGTCCACTGGCAGTGACCCTTTACTGCATCTTCTCACAACAAACTATGCCTCGCTGTGCCACTTTATGCACAGCAAGTTTTGCCTCATTGGGCCACATATTGCAGAACAAACTATGCCTTGCGGTGCCACTTTGCCCAAAACAAACTATGCCTTGCTGTATCTCTTTATGTACAACAAACTATTCCACGCTGTGTCACTTTATGCACAACAAATTTTGCCTCGATGTGCCACATTATGAAGAACAACCAATGCTCGCTTTGCCACTTTATGCTCAACAAGCTATGCCTTGCTGTGCCATTTGATGCACAAAAAAACGTTGTCTTGCTGTGCCTCTTTATTCGCAATAAATCATGCCTTTTTGCCACGTCATGCAGAGCAAACTCTCAATCAATCAATCAAGCCATTTGTAGAGCGCGCTACTCACCCGTGAGGGTCTCAAGGCGTGGGGGGAGTGCTGCTACTGTTCAAACAGCCAGGTCTTGAGTAGCCTTCTAAAGGTTAGTAGGTCTTCGGTCTGCCGTAGGAGGATGGGGAGGGTGTTCCAGGAATTGGCGGCGAGGTGGGAGAAGGGTCTGCCGCTGGTGGTCGTTCTTCGGATGCAGGGGACGGTGGCGAGGGCGAGGCCGGGAGAGCGGAGCTGGCAGTTCGAGGTTTAGAAGGTGAGTCGTCTGTTGGGGTATATTTGTCCGGTGTTGTGGCGTACTTTGTGTGCGTGGGTGAGGAGCTTGAAGGTGATCCTCTTGTTGACGGGAAGCCAGTGCAGATCTCTCAGGTAGGGTGTGATGTGGCTGTGGCGAGGGATGTCGAGGATCAGGCGTGCAGAGGTGTTCTGGATGCGTTGGAGTCATTTCAGCTGTTTGGCTGGGGCTCACGCGTAGAGGGTGTTTCCGTAGTCCAGCCTGCTGCTGACAAGGGCCTGGGTGACCGTTCTTCTTGTGTCAGTGGGGATCCACCTGTAAATCTTTCAGAGCAAGCAGAGGGTGCTGAAACAGGAGGATGAGATGGCGTTGACTTGCTTGGTCATGGAGAGTGTTGAGTCGAAGATGAATCCCATGTTGCGTGCGTGGTCGGTGGGTGTTGGTGTTGCTCCCAGGGCAGTCGGCCACCAAGAGTTGTCACAGGCTGAGAGTGTGGGACCAAGGATGAGGACCTCCGTCTTGTCCGAGTTCAGCTTCAGACGGCTGTTCTTCATCCATTCGGCGACGGCTTTCATTCCTTCGTGGAGGTTGTTTTTGGCTGTGCGAGGGTCTTTGGTGAGGGAGATGATCAGCTGAGTGCTGCCGGTGTAGGAGATGATGTAGAGGTTGTGTAGTCTGGCGAATCGGGCCAGCGGGGCCATGTAGATGTTGAACAATGTCGGGCTGAGGGATGATCCTTGGGGTATGCTGCAGATGATCTTGGAGGCTTCGGATCAGAAGGGGGGAGGCGGACGCTCTGTGTTCTTTCGGAGAGGAAGGAGGTGGTCCAGTTCAGTGCTTTGCCTCGGACTCCTGCGTCGTGGAGGCGAGTGCGTAGGGTGTGGTGGCAGACCGTGTCGAAAGCGGCTGAGAGGTCCAGGATGAGGGCCGCGGTCTTGCCGTTGTCCAGCAGGGCCCTGATGTCATCGGTGGATGCGACAAGGGCCGTTTCGGTGCTGTAGTTGCTGCGGAACCCGGACTGGGACGGGTACAGGATGTTGTTCTCCTCGAGTTAGCGGGTTAGTTGTTTGTTGGCGGTTTTCTCGATGACCTTTGCCGGGAACGGGAGCAGTGAGATGGGCCGGAAGTTCTTGAGGTCCCTCGGGTCTGCCTTGGGTTTTTTGAGCAAGGCGTTGATCTTGGCGTGCTTTCAGCTCTCCGGGAAGGTTGCGGTTTCGAAGGAGATGTTGATGGCCTTGCGGAGGTGGGGTGCGATGGTGGCGCTGGCTTTGTTGAAGATGTGGTGAGGGCACAGGTCTGACAGGGAGCCGGAGTGGATGGTGCTCATGATTTTGATGGTATCGTCGTCGTTGATGTTATTCCAGATGAGCAGGGGGTCGCTGTGGGTGGTGGCTGTGCGGTCTGACGTGTCGATGGCTGCTGTGGTGGTCTGGTTGTCGAAGCTGTCGTGGATGTCTGTGATCTTGCTGTGGAAGAAGGAGGCAAAGGAGAGGCACAGATCTTGCGATGGTGGGATGTCGTTGGTGTTGGCGCTGGGGTTGGAGAGTACTTCACAATGTTAAAGAGCTCTTTGCTGTTGTGTGCGTTGTTGTTGAGGCGATCCTTGAAGGAGGTCTTTTTGGCGGATCTGATGAGGTGATGGTGTTGACGCATGGGGTTCTTGTGGACTGTTTGGTTCTCCGGTATCTGTTCTGGGCGTCATTTCTTCTCCAGATTTCGGCAGTATTGTTTGGAGGTCTGGAGGTCCGTGGTGAAACAGCTGGCATTCTTGTTGGTGCGTCTGTTGGAGGAATTTTTGATTAGGGCGAGGGTGTTGGTGCAATCGTCGATCCAGCGTCTGAGGTTGCTGGCGGCGGCGTCAGGGTTGGTGGGGCCTGTGGGTGGGATTTGGGCGAGGGCGGTGTTTAGCTGGCCTTTGGTGATTTTGCTCCAGCTACAGTGGGGGATCTGTTGGGTGCGGTGGTGCGTGGCGGATTTCCAGAAGTTGAAGTGGATGCAGCGATGGTCAGTCCAGTGGAGTTCGGAGGTGTGGCTGAAGGAGACGTGGGAGCTTGCGGAGAAGATGGGATCAAGCGTGTCGCCAGGGGAGTGGGTGGGCGCTGTCACAAGCTGTCTTGAGTTGGAGGTTGGCGAGGTTGTCGATCAGGGTGGTAGAGTTGGGGTTGCTGTTATTCTCGAGGTGGAAGTTCAGGTCTCCGAGGAGGATGTAGTCCGTGGAGGCGAGGGCGTGCTCACTGACTAAGTCGGCAACGGAGTCGCTGAACTGTGGCCGGGGTCCGGGGGGGTCGGTTGATCAGAGTTCCTCTGAGGGTGGTGTTGGGATCAGTGTGGATCTAGAAGTGCAGGTGTTCGGCGGTGATGAGGGTGTCGTCGGAGTTGGTCGAGACCATGGGGGTGGTCTTGTGGATGATGGCGAGTCCGCCTCCTACTCCGTTGGTGCGTTCTCTGTGGGTGATCTTGTAGCCATGAGGGCTATGGCGATGTCGGGTGCCGAGGAGTTGTTCATCCAGGTCTCTGTCAGAAAGGCGATGTCCGGGGAGGACGTGTCGAGCAGGTCCCAGAGTTCGAGGGCGTGTTTGCGTGTGGAGCGGGTGTTCAGGAGTATGCATCTGAGGTGGTTGTGTTCTTTGGGAAACGCGCGGGGCCCCTGAAAAAAGGATAAAACCCTAACAGGGAAATCAACTGTTTTGAAAAAACTTTAGCACCAGGCTCAGTGCTAAATAACTTTTGAGTAGCGTGCAAACTCTAGACGCACAACAGCATAATACACATTATAACAAACTTATTTTTGATTTTATTGATCTTTTTATATTTTTTTATGGGTACAATATATATATATATATATATATATATATATATATATATATATATTACCTACTGGCGGTCGCCAGTAGGTATATATAGTTAGGATTTTTTCTCTATGGGATTTTTGAAAATTCTATGTCTAATAACTTTGGCGTTTGTGGCCGGAATTGGCTGAAATTTTCAGGAAAATGGAACATTTTGTTTCTGAGCAGCCCCTGACAATTTGGGGGGGTTTCATCAAGGGGGGGCCGAGAAAAAAGGGGGGTCCCAAAACGCGTTTTTCCCATGTTAATTTCCATAGGGCGGTTGGCCTCACTTTTAGCTCGAACGGCTGAATGGATTTGCACGAGACTTGGCAAAATTGTAGGGACTGTTAGCCCGATGTGCCTTTGCTAGGTCTCAATATATGTGCTCCAGTGGATTTTGAGTAATTTAGGTTCAAAAAAAGATATATATCTGGGCGGAGCCTAACCACACATCTGATCTGATTGGCTGTCAGCACTTCATCCAAGAAGTGTTGGCAGCCATCTTGGGACCAATATACATGACAGCACCTCATTAAAAAGCATTATAGTTAATAGAGGGTTTTAGGACTTTAGTTACATTATAAATCATTTGTTGATGGTACCATACTCGTTTTAGGAATTGTGGTGGGTTCTAAGGTGATTTTACCATGTGAAAAAACCTTCTGCTGTGATATCATGAATATTGTTTGAAAGAAAACTAATATCTCATGATTTTCCCACAGTGGTTTGGAAGGGGATCTATAAGCTAAACTGAAAGCATATTTTCTGTAAATTCACATTATCTTTCTCAGTCATGTGAAAATGAAGTCTGACATTCTCAGTAAAACATGTACATCCAACAAGGACAGAGACTGTCAGTTGATTCCTTTGTGTTCTACTGCAGCCTCCTAGAGTGTTCTAAAGAACAACTAGAGCGCTAACAGTCCTACTTATTACAAAGGTATGGCACACCTGAAGCCATCTTGATTGGAATAAAGTGGTAACTCTTAAAACATTTAATTTAAAAAGAAACAACATGAGGGGGTATATTTTGCCATAGAAAGTATGATTAGTGCTGCAGAATGAAAAATTAGGGCACATTTTGAGTGACTTCTCAAATCCTTTTCTATTTCATTAAAACATTCTGACATGCAGTCTCCCAAAATGGCCACCAGAGACAAAAGAGCCCAAATGTAGCCCAAATATCACCCAGATGTAGCCCAAGTATAGCCCAATGACAGAATGTCCCAGAGTGTTCTAAAGAACAACTAGAGCGCTAACAGTCCTACTTATTACAAAGGTATGGCACACCTGAAGCCATCTTGATTGGAATAAAGTGGTAACTCTTAAAACATTTAATTTAAAAAGAAACAACATGAGGGGGTATATTTTGCCATAGAAAGTATGATTAGTGCTGCAGAATGAAAAATTAGGGCACATTTTGAGTGACTTCTCAAATCCTTTTCTATTTCATTAAAACATTCTGACATGCAGTCTCCCAAAATGGCCACCAGAGACAAAAGAGCCCAAATGTAGCCCAAATATCACCCAGATGTAGCCCAAGTATAGCCCAATGACAGAATGTCCCAGAGTGTTCTAAAGAACAACTGGAGCGCTAACAGTCCTACTTATTACAAAGGTATAGCACACCTGGAGCCATCGTGATGGGAATAAAGTGGTAACTCTTAAAACATTTAATTTAAAAAGGAACAAAATGAGGGGGTATATTATGCAATAGAAGGTATTATTAGTGCTGCAGAAAGAAAAATTAGGGCACATTTTGAGTGACTTTTCAAATCCTCTTCTATTTCATTAAAAAATTCTGACATGCAGTCTCCCAAAATGGCCACCAGAGACAAAAGAGCCCAAATGTAGCCCAAATATCACCCAGATGTAGCCCAAGTATAGCCCAATGACAGAATGTCCCAGAGTGTTCTAAAGAACAACTAGAGCGCTAACAGTCCTACTTATTACAAAGGTATGGCACACCTGAAGCCATCTTGATTGGAATAAAGTGGTAACTCTTAAAACATTTAATTTAAAAAGGAACAAAATGAGAGGGTATATTTTGCCATATGAATTATGATTAGTGCTGCAGAAAGAAAAATTAGGGCACATTTTGAGTGACTTCTCAAACCCTCTTCAATTTCATTAAAACAATTCTGACATGCAGACTGAAACATGCACTTTGAATACCAGCAGCAGACGTCCCTGGTGAGCAGTAGCTTTACTACAGTGATCTAATGTGCAACTAGAGTGCTAACATTCAGAATTTATGGCAAATGTGTGACACATCTGAATGCCTTCTTGATGGAACCAAAGTAAACAAGCATTGAAAATGCAATAGATCTCGCCCTCGTTTAAGTTAAAGCCATTCTGTTTGTAATGAGGTGGCTTTTTAGCTTTGCTTTTATTAGTGTTTTTTCAACTTTCATGTAAATAACATGCATCTGTATGCATATAAGTATATGTATGCATGCATTTATGTTTGTATTTATATAGATATACAGATGATATATGTTTATATATGTATGTATATATATATATATTCGCTGAAAAAACCATAGGTTATAGACCATATATAGTTAGGAATTAGCATTTACAAAACCTTGAAAATTCACTGAAAAAACCATAGGTTATAGACCATATATAGTTAGGAATTAGCATTTACAAAACCTTGAAAATTCACTGAAAAAACCATAGGTTATAGACCATATATAGTTAGGAATTCGCATTTACAAAACCTTATTTTACTCACACAAAACCATTGAAATTCCATATATAGTTAGTTGCACTAACTATATATCGCGCACCCGCAATCCACTGCTGATGATGTCACATATTACATCATTCATGACATGGTCAGTGACATCACTGATGACATCACTGATGACATCTCAAATGACATCACTGATGACATCACTGATGACAACATCCAGTGACTGTATGTTTCTATAAAGTTAAAATATGTCTTACATATTGAAGAATGAGTGGATGTATAAGTGTCTGGATGAAGGATTTAGTAGGTGCATGACTGACTGTATGAGTGAGTGATTAAATGTGTCTCACTGAGTGCATGGGTTAGTGACTAAACTGTCTTAATTTGTGCATCATTATGTCTGTTGTTCTGTAAACTGTTGCATGTGTTGATAAGTAGCTATATGAGTAACTATATGGGTTATTGATTGGTTGCCCAAGTATTTGTATGGGAGACTGAGTGTGTGTGTGGGTGGCTGGGAGGTGTATGACTCTGTGCATAGATGTGTGAGCAGTTGATTCACTAGATGTATGGTTTCAAAAGTGCATGTGGAAACAGCTGTATGGGCGGTTGACTGTGTGCATGAGTGTATTGGTGAGTGAATGGATATCTCAGTGCTACATGTCAAAGTAAGTACATATGTAAAACACAGTACATGTGAGAGTTGACATATATAAATAACTGTGCATAAGAGCCAGTGAATGTGTGAGTGGCTGTATGGATCATTGTGAACTTGTATCAGGGATTGTATAAGAGAGTAAATATGTGTTAGTATATGTTTGAATAAGTAAAGTTTGTATAACTGTATAGTTGAGGAAATGGAGGTGTGATTGATTCTTTGCATGACTGACTAGGTGTGTGAGTAACTCCATGGATGAGTGACAGTCTGTGAGTGTCTGTTTACACTGATTGTATCTAAGGTTATATTAGAGTCTGAAGAGGTTCATCGTATTATCACATGAATGATATCATCAGTGATGTGATCAGTAATGTCAAATGAGATGTCATCAGTGATGTCATCAGTGATGTCATTTGAGATGTCATCAGTGATGTCATTTGAGATGTCATCAGTGATGTCATCGGTGATGTCACTGACCATGTCATGAATGATGTAATATGTGACATCATCAGCAGTGGATTGCGGGTGCGCGATATATAGTTAGTGCAACTAACTATATATGGAATTTCAATGGTTTTGTGTGAGTAAAATAAGGTTTTGTAAATGCGAATTCCTAACTATATATGGTCTATAACCTATGGTTTTTTCAGTGAATTTTCAAGGTTTTGTAAATGCTAATTCCTAACTATATATGGTCTATAACCTATGGTTTTTTCAGTGAATATATATATATATATATATATATATATATATATATATATATATATATATATATATATATATATCTCCAACAAAGGTTGCACCTACATTGGAGGTCCACACGCATAGGTGTTTAAAATATTTATTTCCCCTTTGGCAGTGTGTAGTAACGAGCCACTACGCACATAAGTTTCAAAGTACGATTTTATTCATGTTATTAGTAATAGGTGCTTCCAGCTTGGCGGTTAAACTCTCACCTCATGAACATTCTAACTCGCACACTAAGGAGCAGTGCGGACCATACCAAGGAGGAGGGAGGGAGGGGGGTGGGTGCGGACGGGTCCAGTTGGTGAAGTTACAACACACCTTCCCCCCTAAGGAGAGCAAGGGAAAGCGATCCCAAAGCCCCGGGCTAGGGGAGAGAAGGAAGGAGAGAGAGAAGGAAAGGACCCCAGAGAAAAGACAAAGAGGGAACGGAGGAGTTAACAGGGGGGGGGAGAGAGGATATGCACCAGGGACCAGAGCAGGTAGGACTGGGAGGAGGAGAAGGGAGACAGGGTAAAGCGACCCCCAAAACTTGCAAATAAAGAACCACATAGACGCTGAGACTTGGACCCCCCAAAACAGGAGACAGGAGGCTCCCTTCACATTACCCTGAAAGGGAGGGAGGAAATCCAGCTGAGCGCCGGTCTAGTAAGGTAGGAGATACTTGCACTACAAAAGTTAGTTGTTTTAGCGACCCAGTCATCCCGGGAAAAGGTAACAGCCTCCCAATACTCTTCTGAATTTGGCTACTTCCGTCATCGAGGTAATGCTCACCACCGCATCCGGCGGCCGAGTTGCTGAGAGATGGGGTTGATAGTTCCACGTGGTCCCTGGCCACGTTTTTTTCCCTTCACGGAGTGGGTGACTGTTCTGTTCAATAAGATGCTTTTGTACGAACTGAGAGCACAACATTTGCCCTCTTTTGTGTTCCCTTTTTTTTTTTTTTTTCTCTGTGTCACAACCTTGTTTGGTTTTAAGTTGAGGGTAAGGAAAAGGAACTGTTTCCTAATGGTACTCTGAATTGATGTCCTCAGGAACCGCTCGACCAAAATGTACTCTGCTGACTTGCTGAAGTCCTCCGTTACACATACCTCCTCACCCTGCTGGCAAGCATCGATCCCTTGAACAGTTTGTTCCTTTATATATTTATTTATTGTTATTTTTTTTTTTTCTTCGGAAGTTTCCTGGACCATATTTCACTGCTTCTGACCTTGCCCCTGTGAACGGTTTCCTTCTCATTGGTCTCCTTGTCGTTGTGTCTCTCATAATTTCTCTTGTGGAACGTCGTGCCTGTGCTTCTCGCACTTTCACCTGTACAAGCCTCCTCGGGAACTGGACTTCCCTCCAACTTCGCCCCCGGGATAAACCTGGTAAACCTGGCCTTGTCCTTGGTAAACCCTAACCCAACTTCTTCCCAGCCTTCTGGGAGCCAATGGACTCTTCCCTCCAGACCTTCAAGGTACTGGCTTGGTCCGTTTTTGAGTGAATTCACACTCCCTCCTTGACGATTTCCTCTTTCCATGCTCGAGTGAGGGTCAGATCTCTTATACGGTCTAAGTTGGTAAACAACCCTAGCGGCATAGCTCCACGCTATCTTACCCCTTTGGCAGATTGATTTGGACAGATCGTCCACTCCTCTTGTGGACTGTGTAACCCCGTACGTTTTCTCCTTAACCACCTCCTTTACTTCCAAAATATCATGTTCCCTGTTCATTCTCACAAAGTTTTCTCTCATCCTTTTTCCAACATCCTTTTCCTCAGACATATTCAGCTTTATTTTGCGCTTGACCCTCGCGGTTTCTGTTTTCTTTTTGTTCCTCCAGGCTTTCCTTCTTCTTACTTCCAGGCCTAAGGATGGATACGTGTTGACCTTCAAATTCTCCAATCTGGTGAGTGGGTTACTTTTGGTTACAGCCAACCTTATCTTGGACTCAGAACCTTTCGGATTTTTATTTCTACTTAATTTCCCTCGTTCCATCTCCTCTTGTACTGCAATCACTTCTTCTGCATTATTCACTTTAAATTTCATACTTCTCTTCATGTAATACCACTCTGTCTCTTCTTTTCCTTTCAATATCAAGTTTCCTCCTGCGTCTGCTGCTTTCACTTCATTTCCTATGGTTAAAGACAAATCGCTCTTCCACTTGTATTTGTCCATTACTGTACTTTGTGACTCTGAATCTGCGACAGCTCCCTTTAATTCTCCACTTCTATTGATGGTATGCCTCAGTTTTGCTTCGTTTTTGTTTCTCACCACTTCGTTTTCTCCCCTCTCTCGGCATATTTTCCTCCTTTGTACTTTGGCACTTCTTTCTCGCTTATTTTGTACATTTGCATAATTCAAGTCCTTTTGCCGACCTTTCATTTCTGCGTCCTTACAGTCTCTCCCTTCTCTTTTAATATTCGCTATCCATTCTCCACCTTCCCCACAGATAGTCCATTCTTCTTCCACTTTCTCTTTTTCCACGGGTTCCTCCTTCTCCTCAGAAATGGTTATGATGAATGCTATGCGTTTTTTCTCGTCCCATCTTCCTCTCCTCCTTATCTGCGGTACCAAACTTTTTTTCCTCTTAGTTAATAGCATATGATGCGATAATTTTCCCATAGTGCCTCTTCTGATGACATCTTTATGCTTTAATCCTAACATCCTCCTTATGTTTCGAGCTTTTCTATCGAGGCTCTGGTGGGAAGGTGTAGTTACTTGCACTACTCTGAGATCCTTTAATGTGCTTTGTTCACAACTCCTGTAGCTTACTGATCCTTGACCCACACAAGTTAAGGATCCACGAAAAATATAGTAACTCACATGAGATGCTCTTCCTCAAATCTGGGTAAGACTTTCCACTTAGAGTTCACTGCGCACCTTGCCCCTCAGAGATATCCTCACGCAGCTTCACCACGCTGCCTCCGTTCGGTTTCCAGCACAGGACACAAAAGTTTTCCACACTCCCTCACACAGCTAAAAAACACTGCCTCAGCTCCGTTTCACGAATGGCACGAGTTAACTGCCTCCCTTGCTCTTCACCGATGATTAATACCGCTCGCGGTGCCACCTTTACTCTCAGTAAACTTGCACCTACACGCATGCAAATGTAGAGAGATCCTCCTACTTGACTGTTCCCAAATGTCTCAGCACCAGGAATGTAGACTTCTCAGACTGGCGGTCGTGCCACTTTCAGCCACGCCGATTTCCTCAGAAGATAATTCTCTCCTCAAACGAACTAACGAGATTACTGGTTCTCCTTTATCCTTTTTCAATACCACCACACGTCTTTCAATAGTTGCAGTCCTTATCCTTTCTATTTTTTTTTTTCTACCTTTATTATTATTTATTTATTTATTTTATCCGATCCGGGATAGTGACGAGCGTGCGTTGGAAAGAATGGCCCACAAGGTGGCAGTGCACTAAAGCTCCTGTTCAAATTACTAACCGTAGCAAATGACACTAACGCCTGTCAAACTACAAAATTTTGCTTCGCTGTTTAGGAGAACAGTAAACCTAAATCCCTTCTCAACTTCTCCTCACAATCAATTTCTTAGGGGCGCACCTCTCGAATTCCAAGAAACGTCACAGTACTCCCAGTTGGGAAATGCTTTCAACCAATGTTTCTCACACGGGTACACTCCACGTTACGCAGTTAATTACTTGAATACCTTTGTTATCTTATATTTCCAGGAAGTGCAGGAATAACTCTCTCAGATTTCCTCTTTTTAACACTTTTCTTTTCTTCTCTCACATTTTCCTCTTGTGAAAGACAAACACCTCACAAAGTCATACCTCAACTTCTTCAAGGGTGAGTAGTCCAACCGACAGGCTCTCTACTTGGGACAGGATCTGTCAGAGAACGCCTCTCGGTGAAACACTAACACTCCGTCTCCTCAGCGCAGCTCACAGCAGGGGCCGTGTTTCAACCTTTCTTTTTCCTCTGTTGATTTCCCCCCCGCCGTTTCTTCTCCCTGAATCTCAGCTAGCTCTCCGTGCCCACACGGCTGGGGACTGCCACAGCTTGCCCTACACGCCTCTCCGCTTGTCACTTCTCACCTCTTCTTAGTGCCTTCTCCCACGACGACGAGCCTCCTTCGTCCAAGGTTCGGTTCACACACAGGATACTCCGCCACCTCCACCAGCTTAGACTCAGTCTGCGGCACCCTCAGGGACATTTACAGTTGTCCTCTTTCTTTGTCTTTGCATGCGAGTGACGCGATGCCGGGAGGGATCACGGCGATGCTGTCGGGCAGGGGTTTCTCTCGTCAGGTAAGGACTTCCGCGTTTTGCAGTGCTCAATATTCTTCTTTGCCACCACGGCACATAACGTCAACCTCAAAACGCGGTGAGAACATTTTTAAAGAAAATTTCGTTCCCCCTCCGCTCAGCTCACTTCATAGGCTTCGGCTGCTAAATTCACGGACTTTTGCCTCTTTCAAAGCACATAGACTCAGGCTTAATTCCTCTTTTCAAACTCCATCTCTTACGAACGCCCGGAGCAGGTCATCACTTCATTTCATCATATCTTCAAACAACTGGTTACACGATCCACCAACACCAGCAGACCTCAAATCAGGAAGAAACGTTTCTCTTCTCCACACGGCACCAGCTCGTCCACTGAGGCTTCACACCCGACTTCCTTTTTCTTTCCGGAATCGAGAATCACACGTCCCCCCCCCGAGGGGACACCTCGGTGAGTTCAGCCTGGATACCGGTATGTCTGCTGTCCAGT
This sequence comes from Lissotriton vulgaris, assembly GCF_964263255.1. Lineage (NCBI taxonomy): Eukaryota > Metazoa > Chordata > Amphibia > Caudata > Salamandridae > Lissotriton > Lissotriton vulgaris. The sequence continues at coordinate 1,563,213,763 of NC_141696.1, forward strand.
GATCTTCCAGCTCACTTGAGAGTCCTTCTTTTCAATTCACAACTCCGCACAAGCTTCAAATTTATCCAGGGGGAAAACACCAACTGACCCTGGCTCAGCTCCTCGTCCTCGTCGCCAGAAATGTAGTAACGAGCCACTACGCACATAAGTTTCAAAGTACGATTTTATTCATGTTATTAGTAATAGGTGCTTCCAGCTTGGCGGTTAAACTCTCACCTCATGAACATTCTAACTCGCACACTAAGGAGCAGTGCGGACCATACCAAGGAGGAGGGAGGGAGGGGGGTGGGTGCGGACGGGTCCAGTTGGTGAAGTTACAACACAGTGCAGCAAACACCCTTCGCCCAACAGCAGTATTTTCGCCATTCAAGTTCCAACGCGTTTCGAGCGTCTTGGCGCTCTTCGTCATGGGAGATGGCAGATGGGAGTGGCAGCTCACGGGGTCGGTTTAATAATGTTCGTATGTCCCGCCCCTTTACTGTTGCAGTCTGGTATTTGCAGTTTCTTAATGTCTCTCACCTATGACACCGGACGAGCGGGTCCGGTGTCATTACTCCTAATGACGCTTTTGGAGCAAGGTGTTTTCCCCCAAGGAGAAATACAGAGCATTGAACACTGCGAATCCCAAGAGCAACCCACTGTGGTGAATTGATTTAACGAGGAGAAATATAGCAGCCACGAACCTACTATAGGTGAGAGACATTAAGAAACTGCAAATACCAGACTGCAACAGTAAAGGGGCGGGACATACGAACATTATTAAACCGACCCCGTGAGCTGCCACTCCCATCTGCCATCTCCCATGATGAAGAGCGCCAAGACGCTCGAAACGCGTTGGAACTTGAATGGCGAAAATACTGCTGTTGGGCGAAGGGTGTTTGCTGCACTGCCAAAGGGGAAATAAATATTTTAAACACCTATGCGTGTGGACCTCCAATGTAGGTGCAACCTTTGTTGGATATATATATATATATATATATATATATATATTACCTACTGGCGGTCGCCAGTAGGTATATATAGTTAGGATTTTTTCTCTATGGGATTTTTGAAAATTCTATGTCTAATAACTTTGGCGTTTGTGGACGGAATTGGCTGAAATTTTCAGGAAAATGGAACATTTTGTTTCTGAGCAGCCCCTGACAATTTGGGGGGGTTTCATCAAGGGGGGGCCGAGAAAAAAGGGGGGTCCCAAAACACGTTTTTCCCATGTTAATTTCCATAGGGCGGTTGGCCTCACTTTTAGCTCGAACGGCTGAATGGATTTGCACGAAACTTGGCAAAATTGTAGGGACTGTTAGCCCGATGTGCCTTTGCTAGGTCTCAATATATGTGCTCCAGTGGATTTTGAGTAATTTAGGTTCAAAAAAAGATATATATCTGGGCGGAGCCTAACCACACATCTGATCTGATTGGCTGTCAGCACTTCATCCAAGAAGTGTTGGCAGCCATCTTGGGACCAATATACATGATAGCACCTCATTAAAAAGCATTGTAGTTAATAGAGGGTTTTAGGACTTTAGTTACATTATAAATCATTTGTTGATGGTACCATACTCGTTTTAGGAATTGTGGTGGGTTCTAAGGTGATTTTACCATGTGAAAAAACCTTCTGCTGTGATATCATGAATATTGTTTGAAAGAAAACTAATATCTCATGATTTTCCCACAGTGGTTTGGAAGGGGATCTATAAGCTAAACTGAAAGCATATTTTCTGTAAATTCACATTATCTTTCTCAGTCATGTGAAAATGAAGTCTGACATTCTCAGTAAAACATGTACATCCAACAAGGACAGAGACTGTCAGTTGATTCCTTTGTGTTCTACTGCAGCCTCCTAGAGTGTTCTAAAGAACAACTAGAGCACTAACAGTCCTACTTATTACAAAGGTATGGCACACCTGAAGCCATCTTGATTGGAATAAAGTGGTAACTCTTAAAACATTTAATTTAAAAAGAAACAACATGAGGGGGTATATTTTGCCATAGAAAGTATGATTAGTGCTGCAGAATGAAAAATTAGGGCACATTTTGAGTGACTTCTCAAATCTTTTTCTATTTCATTAAAACATTCTGACATGCAGTCTCCCAAAATGGCCACCAGAGACAAAAGAGCCCAAATGTAGCCCAAATATCACCCAGATGTAGCCCAAGTATAGCCCAATGACAGAATGTCCCAGAGTGTTCTAAAGAACAACTAGAGCGCTAACAGTCCTACTTATTACAAAGGTATAGCACACCTGGAGCCATCGTGATGGGAATAAAGTGGTAACTCTTAAAACATTTAATTTAAAAAGGAACAAAATGAGGGGGTATATTATGCAATAGAAGGTATAATTAGTGCTGCAGAAAGAAAAATTAGGGCGCATTTTGAGTGACTTTTCAAATCCTCTTCTATTTCATTAAAAAATTCTGACATGCAGTCTCCCAAAATGGCCACCAGAGACAAAAGAGCCCAAATGTAGCCCAAATATCACCCAGATGTAGCCCAAGTATAGCCCAATGACAGAATGTCCCAGAGTGTTCTAAAGAACAACTAGAGCGCTAACAGTCCTACTTATTACAAAGGTATGGCACACCTGAAGCCATCTTGATTGGAATAAAGTGGTAACTCTTAAAACATTTAATTTAACAAGCATTTACAATGCAATGGTTTTGCCTTTGTTAAAGTTAGAGCTATTGGCATTGCTCTTGACATTATTATTTCTTTTCTTTTTTTAACATAAATAAATGGCATTGTCATTTACAATAGCAGGGCCCAGGGAAGAAAACGCGGGAACGCCCCCGAATCTGGTCCGGCCTTGACGGACAGATCCGGCTTCCAATGGCTAGCCTCCATTTATGGAGCTAGCCAATGGGAGCCGGGGGGGTCATCGATCCCACATTATACTCATACGGTTTTTCTGCGCATGCGCACTACGTGCGCACTTGCAGGCAAAACCTAAAAACGCCACCACAGGTTGCGCAGTGGCAGGCTTGTGTCACTCAGAGACAGGTCCACTTTCAATTGCTGATAGCTGTACTGAGATGTTAAACGCATATTAATGAGGCGAAGCTTCTGACCATACAGTGTTTACAGGTGTAAAAATAGTAAACTATTAATGTTTAAAAATGTGCCTCATTTCGCACCTAATTTGCTTTGTCCTACCACATAATTAAGTCAACCGTGCCACTTAAATTGGTGCTACCCTTTTAAACCTGTTGCATTACTCTAGTTTCCCTGCTTATTACACTCCCTAAGCCCCATATGTAAGCATGGTATTCTTTTTCCTTTTGCATCCTCTAGTGTTATGGATTGTTACCCTCGCATTGGGGCTTCCTCTAATTTTCTAAAGTCCTGCGTGTTTTGGAAGTCCCGTTCAAGCCTCATTCTGGCTCTCCCTTGCATTGACCCCAGAACACATCCCAAGCCCTGTTAGAAGACACGATGCCACTTCTACCATGATAAGGTCGCCTGGACCTTCGTCTCCGTGTTCCCCTCCCTGGGGCTTATACTGTAGATTATGCACACTGCATAACAATGCAACTGCAGTTCTCTCGAGCTATAAAGCTCCTAGAAACAATGCGGTCACGGAGTGCACGCCTTATAGGCAAACAGACCTACGAGCATCACATTCAGCAGGTCAATCATGCTCTAGAGGTACACACACAGAACAAGGAGCAGCACGCACACCGAGGCATGCACTAGTTACTAACAGAAAAAGCAGCAGCACACTCAGTAGGCACACAAGAACAAGCAGAGGCACACACACTAGGCACACAAGAACGAGCAGCAGGTCTGATACACACGCGAGAACAAGCAGCACAGACACACTAGGTACACACCGAGCAATCTGAAGATCACATGCACACACACATGGGAGCACACAGAACAAGCAGTGGCATAGACACAACACACGCACAGTATATACATATATAGAACAATCATAAGTACAGGCACACACACGCAGTAGGTGCACATAGAACAAGCAGCTCCAAAGGCACGCACACCCACAGAGATACATTCTAGGTACACAAAGAACAAGCAGCAGCAGAACACACACAAACATACACTGTGACTTGGTACACTATGTACACACACAAGAAGTAGTAGCCAGGTACACATACTTTGCACTCAAAGAACAAGCAGCAACACATGCACACAAACACACACTGGTTACTCACCGAACAAGCAGCAGCACAGACGCCCCCCCCCAAAAAAAAAATTAAGCAGCGCACACAAGGTACACAGACACACACATACTAGGTGCACACAGACCAAGCAGTAACAACACATACACACAGACATTAGGTACACACAGAACCAGTCTACATGGATGCATGCCTTTAGCATGGCCCAGTGACGCATGCGTGCGCACCAATGCACATGGATGCATGCCTTCAGCATGGCCCAGTGACGCATGCGTGCTCACCAGTGTACATGGATGTATGCATTCACTATGGCCCACTGAAGCATGCGCGCGCACCAGTGTACATGGATGGATGGCTTTAGCATGGCCCAGTGACGCATGCGTGCGCACTAGTGCACATGGATGCATGCCTTCAGCATGGCCCAGTGACGCATGCGTGCTCACCAGTGTACATGGATGCATGCATTCACCATGCCCCACTGAAGCATGCACGCGCACCAGTGCACATGGATGCATGCCTTCAGCATGGCCCAGTGACATGCGTGCGCACCAGTGCACATGGATGCATGCCTTCAGCATGGACCACTGAAGAATGCGCGCACAATAGTGTACATGGATGCATTGGATGCATGACTTCAGCATGGCCCAGTCTTCCATGCGCGCACCAGTGTTTGCTGCCGGCGCAATGACGGATTTCTCTCCCATCCTAACCCTGTGTTTGGCCAATAGCAGCCCCGAGTCTGTAAATGTACTTTCATGTTCTCTCTTAGCAGAGTATGCAGATCTTTCCAACTTTCAATCCGGGTTGTATTGGATACCAGACACCCTTAATAAAAGTGGCCCACATTTGCACCCTGCGCCTTTACGCAAAACACGGCTTCGGTGCTTGAAGTATTATGAAAAGAAGAGAAGGGGGGTGTCTAAGAGAGGCAAGATTTCTTGACTTTCCTGAGTTTGAGGCCCCCTGCCCACGCTGCATCCATTAATGGGCGGTCCAGGGAGAGACCGAGAATGACCCCCCCCCGTGGTAAAAAGGAGGCAATAGAGGCCGCTCGAGCCCCCACTGGGCCGGCGGCGGCGCCAGAGCGGCACAGACACAATCCACATCGGCCCCTCCCCTACCAAAGATGGGCCCATCGCCCGGGCTGCCCTCACCCCCCCTCCCCACCCCCCCAGACCCTGCACAGTGCCCCTGTCTGCACGGCTGGCATCGCTGATGACGCTACCAGTGTTACCCAGACCCCTGCAGTGCTCAGTCACCCCCTGCGGGCATAGCTGGCATCCTCTGGGGGCATCGGGCACCGTCCGTTGGTCGTGCCACAAAGTTTACTCAGTCTTGCGGCGCGAGGTGAGTTTGGGGCCGTGATTTGGCGCAGTTGCCTTTGGGGTCTGATGTCCCCCCCAAACCATCAAGCCTTGCCTCTTTTAGATGGATGCAATATCATATCATTTGCGGGCAGAGTACATTGACGGTCAATTTCTGCACTCGAGGCCTCTGGGACACCATAGTGTCTAAACCAGTTTGGATGGGTCTATGGCAACGGGTCTATGGCGCAACGAGGGGGCGGGGCTGGCCCCCCTTAGCGTCCTCCACTGAATGAAGCAGCTGCCCGGGGCCCCACGTTCACCCTATCCACATGGGGCCCCTTCAGTGGGCCACAGACCCCAGCTGCTTCACACGTGTTTCTGTCCATGCTGAGGGCCCCACTTGCCGCCCCCCCCCACCCCCTATGCACTGTTTGTGGGCCCAATGTGGCTCGGCCTCGCACTCCTCAGGGCAAGGTAGATTGTGTGGGGAGGTGGGGGCGACCATTAACACCCTGCGGGGAGGGTCATGGGGGGGCAGCAGCCACACTGTCGCTGCAGCTATGGGGGGCCTCGTTTGTTGTCTGAGTCACCATCACTGCAGGCCCCTCCCCTGGGCCTCGCATCACCACACAAGTGCTGCGAGGCCCATGTGAGGTGTGAACCCCCCAGGGCCTCTTAGCGCTCGACCAGGGCTGACATATGCAGTGGAGCGGACATCGGTGCATTATCGGCACCAGCACAACAACAGCGTACGCCGGCAGGGCCCAGCTCGCGGCCGGCATTACGGCGGGGGCGGGGGGGAGGCACACGGACAGAGCAGCAGGTCTGATACACACGCGGGAACAAGCAGCACAGACACACTAGGTACACACCGAGCAATCTGAAGATCAAATGACACACACATGGGAGCACACAGAACAAGCAGTGGCATAGACACAACACACGTACATCGGTGCATTATCGGCAACAGCATACGCCGGCAGGGCCCAGCTCGCGGCCGGCATTATGGATGGGGGGGGGGCACACGGACAGCGGGAGGGGGGGGCGTGTACGGGCACACAGGGGTCGGGAACAGGCAAGAGGTATTAGCACTTACCTAAAATAAAGAGTTCTACTGGTACTGCCGAGGATCTCACGGTTGGAGAGGCACTTCTCCGGTCTCCCCGCGGGCGCCGCCATAGTGCTTGCCGTCTTCCTCTCCTTCTTCCCCGGGCTGCGGGGGGGGGCGGGCACTTCCGGCCGGCCGCGCTAGGATTGGCCGGCCGGCCAGTCACGGGGCAATGCAATCGGGGAGGAGGAGACTGGAGGCCGGCGACGGAGGAGAAGAGACGCAGTAGTGCCGGCAATGCCGGACCAGACACGGGGGCGTTCCCGGCGTCGCGTGACGTCGGCAAAAGCCAAAGAATGTCGGGAACGCCCCCGTGTCTGGTCCGGCATTGACGGACAGGCCCCTCGTCCAATGGCAAGGCTCCGTTTACGGAGCCAGCCAATCAACGACGAGGGCCGACCCAAAGCACCCTACAGTTCTCAACAGGATTTCGCCTGCGCGAAAAAGCTGCGCAGAGCGCAGCTTCCGCTAGGCAAAACCTAAAAAGGAACAAAATGAGGGGGTATATTTTGCCATATGAATTATGATTAGTGCTGCAGAAAGAAAAATTAGGGCACATTTTGAGTGACTTCTCAAACCCTCTTCAATTTCATTAAAAAATTCTGACATACAGTCTCCCAAGATGGCCACCAGAGACAAAAGAGCCTAAATGTAGCCCAAATATCACCCAGATGTACCCCAAGTATAGCCCAATGACAGAATGTCCCAGAGTGTTCTAAAGAACAACTAGAGCGCTAACAGTCTTCTTACTTATGACAAAAGTATGGCACACCAGAAGCCATCTTGATTGGAATGAAGTGGTAAGTCTGAAAACACTCAATTTAAAAAGGAACAACATGAGGGGGTTAATTTTGCCATAGAAAGTATGATTAGTGCTTCAGAAAGAAAAATTAGGGATCATTTTGAGTGACTTCTCAAATCCTCTTCTATTTCATTAAAAAAATTCTGACATGCAGACTGAAACATGCACTTTGAATACCAGCAGCAGACGTCCCTGGTGAGCAGTAGCTTTACTACAGTGATCTAATGTGCAACTAGAGTGCTAAAATTCAGAATTTATGGCAAATGTGTGACACATCTGAATGCCTTCTTGATGGAACCAAAGTAAACAAGCATTGAAAATGCAATAGATCTCGCCCTCGTTTAAGTTAAAGCCATTCTGTTTGTAATGAGGTGGCTTTTTAGCTTTGCTTTTATTAGTGTTTTTTCAACTTTCATGTAAATAACATGCATCTGTATGCATATAAGTATATGTATGCATGCATTTATGTTTGTATTTATACAGATATACAGATGATATATGTTTATATATGTATGTATATATATATATATTCACTGAAAAAAACATAGGCTATAGACCATATATAGTTAGGAATTAGCATTTACAAAACCTTGAAAATTCACTGAAAAAACCATAGGTTATAGACCATATATAGTTAGGAATTAGCATTTACAAAACCTTGAAAATTCACTGAAAAAACCATAGGTTATAGACCATATATAGTTAGGAATTCGCATTTACAAAACCTTATTTTACTCACACAAAACCATTGAAATTCCATATATAGTTAGTTGCACTAACTATATATCGCGCACCCGCAATCCACTGCTGATGATGTCACATATTACATCATTCATGACATGGTCAGTGACATCACTGATGACATCACTGATGACATCTCAAATGACATCACTGATGACATCTCAAATGACATCACTGATGACATCACTGATGACATCTCATTTGACATTACTGATCACATCACTGATGATATCATTCATGTGATAATACGATGAACCTCTTCAGACTCTAATATAACCTTAGATACAATCAGTGTAAACAGACATTCACAGACTGTCACTCATCCATGGAGTTACTCACACACCTAGTCAGTCATGCAAAGAATCAATCACACCTCCATTTCCTCAACTATACAGTTATACAAACTTTACTTATTCAAACATATACTAACACATATTTACTCTCTTATACAATCCCTGATACAAGTTCACAATGATCCATACAGCCACTCACACATTCACTGGCTCTTATGCACAGTTATTTATATATGTCAACTCTCACATGTACTGTGTTTTACATATGTACTTACTTTGACATGTGGCACTGAGATATCCATTCACTCACCAATACACTCATGCACACAGTCAACCGCCCATACAGCTGTTTCCACATGCACTTTTGAAACCACACATCTAGTGAATCAACTGCTCACACATCTATGCACAGAGCCATACACCTCCCAGCCACCCACACACACACTCAGTCTCCCATACAAATACTTGGGCAACCAATCAATAACCCATATAGTTACTCATATAGCTACTTATCAACACATGCAACAGTTTACAGAACAACAGACATAATGATGCACAAATTAAGACAGTTTAGTCACTAACCCATGTACTCAGTGAGACACATTTAATCACTCACTCATACAGTCAGTCATGCACCTACTAAATCCTTCATCCAGACACTTATACATCCACTCATTCTTCAATATGTAAGACATATTTTAACTTTACAGAAACATACAGTCACTGGATGTTGTCATCAGTGATGTCATCAGTGATGTCATTTGAGAAGTCATCAGTGATGTCATCAGTGATGTCACTGACCATGTCATGAATGATGTAATATGTGACATCATCAGCAGTGGATTGCGGGTGCGCGATATATAGTTAGTGCAACTAACTATATATGGAATTTCAATGGTTTTGTGTGAGTAAAATAAGGTTTTGTAAATGCGAATTCCTAACTATATATGGTCTATAACCTATGGTTTTTTCAGTGAATATATATATATATATATATATATATATATATATATATATATATATATATATATATATATATATATATATATACTAGCAGCCCGTCCCGACCTTGTCCGGGAGCAATCAGGCTTCCCCGACCCCCGCCCGGCCCTGACATTGTCCAGCAGCCCGGGCCCCCGCCGCGATCATTAATGCCCTTTGTTATTACTTTTCTTTATGAGCGATGTGACATTGCTGCTGTTTGGCTCTATCCATGACGTGACCCCCGCCCGCCCCGACATTGTCCAGCAGCCCGGGCACCCGCCCGCCCCGACATTGACCAGCAGCCCGGGCCCCCGCCAGCCCCATCCCCCGCCTGCCCTGTCCCCCACCTGCCCCGACCCCTGCCTGCCCCAACCCCCGCCTGCCCCGACATTGTCCGTGGGTCCCCCAGAGCCTTACCTCAGCCGCCGCTCCTCCCCCGCGCTCCCCAGTTCACCGCTCCGCCGTTCGTCAACGCTCCTCCCGCCTGTCCGCCGCTCCTCACCGCTTGTCCGCCACTCCTCACTGCTCCTCCCCTGCGCCATGTCTGCCGCTCCTCCTCGCGCTCCTGGACACCGCTCCTCCCCGCGCTCCTGATGTCAGCACGCAGGTCGCGGCCGGCGCTACTTCGAAGGGACTACTTTTTTTTAATGTACATTTTTTAAATAATGCTTATTTGTATAGTTTATATAGCCTATGTCCATCTGCACACCCTGACGATTACAATTAAGTATCGGGTGTGTGGATTGGGGCTGTGGTTCCCGAGTTTAACCGCCTCAAAGGTTCAAAGTTCTTACTTTATAATAGTAGTATAGATATATATATATATATATATTCATTTCATTTTAATCTTTATTTCGGCTATTCTTAGCCATAAAAGATACATTTCAACAGATACATTTCAACACAACACATTATACATAGTAATTACCTGTCAGTTTGAAGCAAAAACTGCACATTTCAGACAACAAAATTGCATTATACTTAGTAATTATACATTCAAATGGGAGCAGAAGCGGAACATTCCAAACAATAAAAATTAAGAAACGTCCCTGATAATAATAAAATCAAATATATTAGCAGTTTCCCTCTTTAACACATCAAAACAACCTAACCTGTATCAGATGTGCAAATGTATATTATCTATAGATCTAATGCCATAATTTTACGTGCATAACCAACATTCAAAAGGAATCTGCTAAGACAAAACACTATAAGGCGTCTAGTGTCAGTCCTAACAATCCTATATGCTTCCTGATATGCACGAATGCCTAAGGCTTTACATAGAGGTTTGATCCATTTTTTCCTAGCGTGTTCATAGGCAGTACAAAAGAACAATATGTGGATATCGTCTTCTTTTAAGTTTAGATCACAGCATGTACAATTTGTACTTTTTGATTGGCCTTGGATCTTATCCCATTTAGCTACTACTACTTTTGTTTTTAATATACCATATCTGAATTTTAGATACAGGCTTTTTGCTAAGGCTGGTTGTATTTCATTTAGAAAGTCCTCGAACAATGGAGCATTCTTAAAATCAAGGAAACTGCGAGTAATGGACCCACAAGGAAGATTAGTTTGATAATGGTGTATTATATAAAACCAGAATCGATTCTTAATCACAGTCTTACAACTTTGCGTCAAGCTTTCTGGGTTATCCCAATAATGAGCAAGGCCTATACGATGCAACCAATGATTAACATGGTTAAGCCATGAGATTATATTATAATCATACAGACTCCTAACTTCAATTATACCATGTCTATAATCAATAAGTTCAGGTGTACTCCAAATTCTGACCCAAAACAACAATGGCCTAAGTAATGCGATATGATCCGTTCTTTTTATGTTTAAATCCAAAAACAAGGGTACAAGGGGTGTACGTCTGGGCATCTTCAGTAACCTTCTGAAGAAGTTATTTTCACAGTTCATAAAGATGTTACCCGCTTTCATGCCCCAGATTTCTGCTCCATACAAAGCACCAGACTGCGCCTTGAATTTATAAACCTCTAGTGCTTGTGATATGGATTTACTTAGTCTGGCCTCATGGCGCTTTAGAATAGGTAGAGAGCTCTGGTTATATATGGTTTTGCTCTTTTCAATTTGCGTACTACATGAGGTTTTTGAATCTAAGGTAACGCCCAAATACGAAAAATTTGTAACCAAATCAAGCCTTTGGTTGTTTAAGAAAAATTGTCCCTTAAAGGTTTTATGTGGGTTTATACACATACATTTGTTTTTTTTGCATTTATTTCAAGACCTTTAGAATCACAATATGTTTTAAATGTATTCAATAGGGTTTGTAGGCCCATGGGCGTTTGCGAGATCAAGATAGTATCATCCGCAAATAACAGGGATGGGACCCTCACACCGTTTAGTTTTGGTGAGTCATTGCCACACCTATCTAGGATTTCTGGGATGTCGTTGACAAATAAGGAAAAAAGTGTAGGGGCCAACACACATCCTTGACGAACCCCACGTCTAATAGGTATGGGTTCTGTTAATTCCCCTTTCGGGCCCCAGCGCACTCTAGCAAAATTATTATCATGTAATCTTACTAACTGCTGGAGTATACATATGGGTATATATATATATATATATATGTATATTCACTTAAAAAAACCATAGGTTTCAGGCCTTATATAGTTAGGAATTAGCATTTAAAAAACCATTGAAATTGCTTCTATATAGTTAGTTGTACTAACTATATTTCGCGCACCCGCAATCCACTGCTGATGATGTCACATATTACATCATTCATGACATGGTCAGTGACAGACATCACTGATGACATCTCATTTGACTGAAATTGAACAGTACTGTGAATTACCAAAGTGAAGTGAATAACAATACGCGCTCTCGAAAAAAACGTGAAACAGTAGGAACAAGCATTTACAATGCAATGGTTTTGCCTTTGTTAAAGTTAGAGCTATTGGCATTGCTCTTGACATTATATTTATTTATGTTTTTTTAACATAAATAAATGGCATTGCCATTTACAATGCCACTAGCTTTATCTCTCGCAAATGACACACACAAACACACACAGAGCCCCCCCAAACACACACCCATACAGAGCCCCCCCACACACACCCACACAGCCCCCCACACACACAGCCACACAAAGCTTCCCACACACACAGCCACACAAAGCTTTCCACACACACAGCTACACAGAGCCCTCCACACACACCCACACAGCACAAGCAGGCAACAGGGGCACACGGAGGCACAAGCAGTGGGTGCATCGGTGGAGCTGAGTGGTGGGTGCATCGGTGGAGCTGTGTCAATGGAGCTGTGTGGTGGGTGCATCGGTGGAGCTGTGTGGTGGGTGCATCGGTGGAGCTGTGTGGTGGGTGCATCGGTGGAGCTGTGTCGGTGGAGCTGTGTGGTGGCTGCATCGGTGGAGCTGTGTGGTGGCTGCATCGGTGGAGCTGTGTGGTGGCTGCATCGGTGGAGCTGTGTGGTGGCTGCATCGGTGGAGCTGTGTGGTGGCTGCATCGGTGGAGCTGTGCGGTGGGTGCATCGGTGGAGCTGTGTGGTGGGTGCATCGGTGGAGCTGTGTGGTGGGTGCATCGGTGGAGCTGTGTCGGTGGAGCTGAGTGGTGGGTGCATCGGTGGAGCTGGGTGGTGGGTGCATTGGTGGAGCTGGGTGGTGGGTGCATCGGTGGAGCTGTGTCGGTGGAGCTGTGTGGTGGCTGCATCGGTGGAGCTGTGTGGTGGGTGCATCGGTGGAGCTGGGTGGTGGGAGCATCGGTGGAGCTGTGTCGGTGGAGCTGTGTGGTGGCTGCATCGGTGGAGCTGTGTGGTGGTTGCATCGGTGAAGCTGTGTGGTGGGTGCATCGGTGGAGCTGTGTCGGTGGAGCTGTGTGGTGGCTGCATCGGTGGAGCTGGGTGGTGGGTGCATCGGTGGAGCTGTGTGGTGGGTGCATCGGTGGAGCTCTGTGGTGGGTGCATCTGTAGGGCTGTGTGTTGGGTGCCTCGGTGGAGCTGTGTGGTGGGTGCCTCAGTGGAGCTGTGTGGTGGGTGCATCGGTGGTGCTGTGTCGGTGGAGCTGCGTGGTGGGTGCATCAGTGGAGCTGTGTGGTGGGTGCATCTGTGGAGCTGTGTGGTGGGGGCATTGTAGAGCTGTGTGGTGGGGGCATGGTAGAGCTGTGTGGTGGGTGCCTCGGTGGAGCTGTGTGGTGGGTGCCTCGGTGGAGCTGTGTGGTGGGTGCCTCGGTGGAGCTGTGTCGGTGGAGCTGTGTGGTGGGTGCATCGGTGGAGCTGGGTGGTGGGTGCATCGGTGGAGCTGTGTCGGTGGAGCTGTGTGGTGGCTGCATCGGTGGAGCTGTGTGGTGGCTGCATCGGTGGAGCTGTGTGGTGGCTGCATCGGTGGAGCTGTGCGGTGGGTGCATCGGTGGAGCTGTGTGGTGGGTGCATCGGTGGGTGCATCTATGCTTTACAGGTCTTCAAACTGTGGGGCGCACCCCCCTGGGGTCTGTGGCTGCATTCCTAGGAAGGTGGGGCGCAAATGGCGTTTGAAGTATTTGTATATGAGGAAGGCTGGGAAGATCAACTTTGTGCACTTGGCTCGTCTCCGGGCACTCTTGATTTACATACATCAGTAGAAGGGCTTCAAAACTGAGTATGAACTGTGATCCTGGAAGCACCCTGGGGTGGAGGTCAGTGAGAGGGGAGGCAGGGTCTAGAAAGAGGCTAAAAAGGACAATATATTCTGTAACGAGTTTGTTATTTTTTTAACCTTCACGTAATTGCGTGCAAAATGTGCACATGTTCAATGGAAAATTAATGCAAGTTAAACCAATCACCTTCACCATGAAACCTCAGTTACCTAATACAAGCAAGGCAAGGACCACTAAAATTATGCAGCAGGAAAAGACCAAAGTTATGCGGCGGGGTTAAATAAATTATGTTGCAAGAAAAGTCAGATAATACAGCTTAATTTTTATGATAGCATTTAATTATGTTTCAATTTTTCCACGTGATTACTGTCTGGGCAGAGATTTCACTTCATCCACGTTACCACCGAAATACACCAACAAGGTAGTTAGTTAACTTTTGCAAAGGGCTGTCCACTGCCCGGCAACACGTGTGACTACATCTTTAATACCTTTTAATCCTTTTGAACTAGAAACAGTTTTTTTGTTAAAATCCACAGATTATGCAGCAGTTAACTAAGTAGCAAATGCGGAAAATCCATAATTATGCAGAAAGCGCAGCAGAAGCGCATCATTTCAGAGATCCTGCCAGAAATCACAAATCTGAGTCTTAGTTGGTGCAGTGGGGATTAGTGGCATGTGTAAATACTGTTAAACTCCACATCAAAACTGTGTGCATTGTTTATTAATGTAAGTGACATATTTTAACCTATTTGATTTGTTATTTTAGTTTGTTGTAGTTGATGCAGAGATGAAAAAGGTGTTACCATGCTGAGAACAATATAGTCTTGAAGAAGTGTGCCAACAATTGCACCATTTTATTGAAGCGCCGCACAATTCTAGTTCTCATGATTTAGCCCAAGCTCCCAATCGGATTGGCCACACCTCTTTCAGAGGTTTGCCACGTCCCATTTAGGGCACCCCCGGTTTTTCTTATCCCACTTTAAGCTCTGATTAACTCTAATCTTGGGTTGGGGAGCTTGCTACTCGCCAAAAAGCGCTTCCACGGGGTAGTAGCACTATTAGAAGTACAGTTTACAATTGCAATTACAGGGTAGTCAAATTATAATAAATGTGAGTTTAATAATAATGAAGGTCAGGGCACGGCTGAGAAGGCAGAGGATGGGGCTTGAAGGCCGCTGAAGATCTGTGCAGACAGAACAGTGAAAGGCAGGACAGTGAAGGGTAGGGCAGTAACGGACTGTCACAGGGTAGTGGGGCTGTGCCTGTTTCTAACCGTTACCGATTCAATTGCACACAATGGAACGTCAACAAAAGGTATTTTCCCAGGATCACACAACTGGCCATACAAGGAAGCTGGGATTTACACACAGATCGCCTGAATCACCACGCATGGGTTTAAGTCATAGATTGTGTCGCCATGGATTATGTCACATAAAGTCACGACTACAGCTGCCCCGCTCTCACCTCCCTCTCAGCCACTGCAGTGGGATGTAGCATCTAGTAACACGTGCCCGGTGCCTGGGCTGTCAATGGCTCGAGTTGGAATAGAACTGGCAAGCACGAAAAAAAATAGCTCAGAGGGTTACAGTGGGGGTTTCGGAAGTCGTTAAGAAAACAGCAAATCACAGAGATTAGCAAAATATCGTACTGAGTCTGTGGTGATGCTGCAACGAGCTCCTATGACGTAAAGAACGCATGCCGAAACGTCACAAAAATAGCTATGATGCAATTAGAGCTCTAGCTCTTTTTAAGTTGATAAAACGAGGACCACTTTGTTGCTTAATAAAATATATTCACTAAAAGCGCTACGAAGTGAGAGAAATACTGTTTATTCTGCAAGCACCTTCAAAGTACGTAGACGCTGTCCTTGTGGTACAATCTATAACAACAACTACAGAACAAAGAATATAAATTCACTTACTCACCCCTGGTACGAGGCTGTGGGTCCTCTGGGGCATCCGAGAAGAGACGCAGAAGTGCCGGCAATGCCGGACCACACACGGGGGCGTTCCCGGCGTCCCGTGACGTCGGCAAAAGCCAAAGAATGTCGGGAACGCCCCCGTGTCTGGTCCGGCATTGACGGACAGGCCCCTCGTCCAATGGCAAGGCTCCGTTTACGGAGCCAGCCAATCAAGGACGAGGGCCGAACCAAGCCACACTATGGAACTCAACAGGATTTCGCCTGCGCCGAAAAGATGCGCAGAGCGCATCCTTCGGCGAGGCAAAACCTAAAAAAAAGGGTTAAAACGTGCTAATATCACACAAGTGTTACCTAAGAACTAATCCCAAGCCTTTCTAACTCAATTTACTCTACATAGTCATGTTGTCCCAATATTATCTAACCTAATAGAACTCTCTCTATCTTTGAGATTCAGAAAGTTCCTTTGTTCCTGCTTTACAAAGCTGCAGTACAGATGTGCATTACCCGTGCTGGACTCTTCAATGATGCTGACTGTAACCGCCTTTCATTCTTTTTTAGGTTATGGGCTTAACTTGGCAGCTCCGTTCAGCACTAAACCAAAGCAAAAGGAAAGCGTTTTTGTAATATACTTGAGCAACTCCTTTTTATATCTGGTATTTTAATGCTGTCCGATCTCATACTAGGTGTAAGTATCCATATATCCATATAAATTGGTCTATTGAGTACGTACCTTCATCTTAGTGAAGACGTATCTTCAGTTTTAAAATAGTGTTCAGGATGCAAAGGCAAGCTCGACGGACTTGTCCTGTCTAAAAGCACAAAATATAATCTATAAGATTGCACTGTTTATGACAAATTGGTAGCTTTACGATCTACAGTTCCTAATATTTCCATTCGATATTGCATACTTTGGGCCGGATGTAGGTTATCCAAATTTACTGATTCTAAAATACAGAATTTTACTGATTCGGATTTTAGAATCTGTAAATGCTATGTAGATAAAAATTTGGTAAGTACTACCTAATTGGTACGAATCAGTATTTACCGAATCGGTATTTACCGATTTGGTAATACCCATTCATTCCTATGGACCTGGAGGCCCATAGGAATGAATGGGAATTACCGAATCGGTAAATACTGATTGGGTAAAATAGGGAAACATTCAAGGGTGGCAGGGTGTCACATTGACACCCTGTTGCACCCCTGATTAGTGCTTGTGTGCAGATGTGGCACACGTACATGCCCTAAGGGCATGTATGTCTGCCACATGGCACTTTTGAAAGTGCACAGATTTGCATTTTCAAAGGTATTCGCTATTTACCACCAACTTAAAAGTTGGTGGTAAATAACGAATCCTTGGAGCACAGAAGCACTCTTCAAAGTGTTTCATACATGCCGTTTACCGATTCGTTAAATACCGAATCAGTAAATAATGATTTGGTAAATACAGAATCTGTAATTACCGGTTCGATATTTACCGAATCATCCCCTACATCTGAAATGGCTCAATACCGGTCGGTAAGCCTGAAATTTACAGAATTTCAGGTTTACCGACCGGTAAGGGGCCACTTACATCGGGCCCCATTCTTCTATTTTATCTCTTTGTCAGCCATGGACTGTGTATCTTCGCTATTTCTACTGGTCTGAGGTCTGATGAATATATCTATCTCTTCTGAAACAATGATAGATTGACAGTTAGGCTTCTGATGTTGTCTTTACCTTTAGGTTAATTCGGTCATCATGTATATACAGGTTCCCATACACCAACCTAGCATTAGGAGCAGCCTGTCCACAATGACTTGTTCCTATTTTCTTTGTCACCCAGCAGAATATTACTGTCTGATATAATTTGAGGGTCCTACACATGGAAAGGAAAGCACTGGGCCAGACCATATTTGTTGGACTTGGCCCTTATGGCAGGTTCACCCCTAGACTTTTTGCTTTTAATGGTGACCTGGTGATGGTGATTTTTGGGTTCTGCGCACTTTCACTGTGTCCCAGTGGAAAGTGCGTGCGCACTCTGAGTGCATGTGATGAGATAGGCCTGCCCTCCCATAGGAATGCATGGGGAATGTATGTGTCCATGGTAGTTCCTGACGCGTGGGGTGTACAGGTTCGAATTTGATATGTGCGAACTCGTGAGAGTGAATGCTTCGCAATGGTGTGTGTGGCATGAGTGTGTCTTGTGTACAAATGCCACTTCTAGGAGTTGGCATATTAGTGTAAAATATGCCTGGCGTGTGATTGGCTGGAGCTTGCTGGTGAGCCTGGCTCCAGGAAGGCTGGATGGGTCTGCCCGGTGGTGAGTGGGAGATTAGCATGCTGATGGCTGGGTAGGAGTGTACCTGTGGCCTGATTGAGGCTGGGTTTTCCCCAGACAATGCTAGCTCCGCCCCCCTGTGATGTGACTGATGACCCTAGCCCTGCCAGTGAAAGAAAGGGGTGGTTGGGCCATCAAGGGTACTCCCAAACCAGCCGCGACTGGTTTCTCCCCCACCCTGCACCCTTAGACAAAGGAATGTGGTGTATAAAAATGGGGCTGTGTCCCCACAGAGGTTGTTCTCTTCCTGTATCCTGAGGGGGCTGCTGCTGCTGCTGGGCCAGAGGACCGCCACTTGGGGTGTCTCCCTGCTTGGAGACCCAGTGCGCTGGCTCTGGGCCCAGCCTTGCCCCCCCCCTGTCCTGCTGAGGGCACCTGGAAGCGCTGGGATTATTCCTAGCGCTAGGAGCGCTGTGGATTTCCCTCCGAGCGCCTGGGAGCGCTTCCCTTGAATTGCGGCGCTAGATTTGCCCCCTAGCACTGAGAGCGCGGTCTATTTCCTGCAAGCGCCTCGGGGCGCTTTATTGTTCAGAGCCGGTGACCACCCGGCATTTGCCCCGATCGCTACTTCATTCGCGAGTGCCTACCTCGCTTATTTGGAGTTTATTTGTCCCCTGGCAGGTGCCCACCTTGCCCGGGACATTGCCGCTGTTTTCTGCCCAGGATCGAGTGCCCACCTCGACTTCGTGCCTTGGAGAATCACCGCCGCAGCCCAGGAGGGTTTGTACCGTTGCCGGGCCGCTGTCTAGTGCGACCCGGAAGTGCCCGCCTCCATATCCCCGGGTCGCGCTGCGATTGGGTCCTGCAGCCGCGACCCGGAAGTACCCGCCTCACCGCCCGACAGAGGAGCTCCAGCCCCAGGGAGAAGGGCGCCTGCCTTCACGGGGCTCCCGGACCCAGGGAGAGCCCCGGAGTGCCACCAGGAGTCAGAGGCAGAGATCTCTGCAGCCGCCGACGAGACCGGTGAGTGCCGATAGACGGGAGGGGCGCCGGGACCCATTGTCGGGGTCCTCCCCCCCGTAGCACAATCCCGCACTGTTGCTTGTTTGGGAGCCACGAGGCTCCGGGGGCATTCCTTTGTTGAGCCTAGGAGGCTCCCCCCACGGCCGCATCCCGTATTTCGAGCCTAGAGAGGCTCTGAAGGGCATACTTGATTTTAGAGTCCCCCGTGAGGGACTCCATCGTTGTGAAGGGCACAAGGGGTGATAGAGCGGCCCCACTTGGCAGCGGGTCGCTCCCCCTGATGTCGGCCCATTTGGTTTACGAGCCCAGAGAAGGCTCAAGGGGTGCATCTTGCTTTTAGAGCCCAGGAGAGGCTCCCAGCCCCCATTCTGGTCTCAGAGCCTGCGAGGCTCCAGCATTGCCCCCACCCCTTGTTACACAGCTGCCCAGCACTTTTTGGGCAGCTGCCACGTTTAGACCCTGACTTTGGGACACAGGGACTGCCACAGGTGGTGGCTAATGTGGATTTTGCGCAATTGTGTTCTCCTGCGCTGCACCTCTGAATGTGTTGATAATGCGTCATGTGCCTTGTTCTTTACACCTCTGAATGTAGTTTATGCATCATGTGTCTTCTGTCCTTACACCTCTGAATGGGTAGTTATTCATCATGTGTTTTGCTGTTTTTACACCTCTGAATGTATTGTTGATGCATCATGTGTTTTCCTTCCTTACACCTCTGAATGAATGTTATGCATTGCATCATGTGTTATGTTCTTACACCCCTACAGGTATTGTGATACTTAGGTGGTTGTTTTCTTGCTAGTACAGGTGGTGCTAGTGAGGTCCTGGTTACCAGTAGATACTGGTTGTGTGCTTATGTTCTATTTGATGCTAAAGTGAATAGTATTCTATGTGCAAGTGCTAATTCTACCTAGTGCTAAGTTCTAAAAGTGCTGATTCCTGACAGTGGTCCAGGTGGCCCTGTCCTGTAAATATCCCCTGTAAATTCTGCCCGTGCCCCTGGCACATTGTAAAGTGTGTGTTTTATCTAATGTGTTTTGGTGTAATACAAAGGCTATTTTTATATATAACCTTGTGTGGAGTTTCCTTTGTGGTGGTCCTTGGGTGTTGTTGCTGGGGTGCGGGCGCAAATACTTAACTCATATCGCCTCCAAGTTTAGCCTTGCTGCTCGCGCCACGTTACCTAGAGGGTGAGCAGGGGTTATCTTGGCGTGTAACTCCCTTGCCCTGACTTAGGAGTGGTGGTCTCTGACTGACTTTGGCGCAAGCCCTGGCCAGCGAGGGATCCCTTTTCTAACATTGGACGCAGCGGTGAGGATAAGGATTTGTGTTTGCGTTGTACCACAGTGGCAACTGGCCACACACAAAACTCTGCATTTTAGATGACCACATTTTAGGGGATTATTGTTTTTGAAGTTCCATTATTTTCTTCTCCTGAAGGTATCATTGTCTAATTGTGTCCAGTACATTTGTTCCCCCGCCCTGCACCCAGAGTTTGGTACCTGTGTCACGTGTGGTCAGGTTGAGGAATCAGGGGTGGTAGAAACTGCCTTACCAGTTCGAGGGGAGGGTTGTGTGTGGATGAATGGTGTGTGGCACTAGGCAAGTGAGTGTGAGTTCTCTGGGAGAGGGAACTTGCTGAACCTTTGTGAATTGTGTACTCCTGTTTAAGCTCAGACCCTTAGGTTCCCTGTGTGATCTTGTCTCTAGAATGTCTGCCAGAATGGAGCTTGTTTTTGATTTCAATGATCTAGCCACATACGGTGTGTGGGAGCTGAGAAAGTTCTGTGAAGAGAGAGGCATAGGGGCGGATCAGTCAGGCTGGTATGCACTTAGGAGATGCATGGTCAAATGGCAAGAGGATCAATCGGGTCTTGAGCGCAGTGAGGAAAGGGCCCGGGCCTCACACCAGGAGGGTGGTGGGTCTGTGGGGAGCCCTGAAGATTCAGAAGAGGAGGAAGAAAATGATAGCACAGGGACGCCAGCAGATAGTGAGGACCCCATAGATAGGGAGTCCCTTGCTGGGTCCAGCATAGGAGGCAGCGCCTCATCCCTTTCCCTGTCCCCAGAGGAGCTGGAAGGTAGGAGGAGAGAAAGGGAGCACAAGGGGTGATAGAGCGGCCCCACTTGGCAGCGGGTCGCTCCCCCTGGTGTCGGCCCATTTGGTTTACGAGCCCAGAGAAGGCTCAAGGGGTGCATCTTGCTTTTAGAGCCCAGGAGAGGCTCCCAGCCCCCATTCTGGTCTCAGAGCCTGCGAGGCTCCAGCATTGCCCCCACCCCTTGTTACACAGCTGCCCAGCACTTTGTGGGCAGCTGCCACGTTTAGACCCTGACTTTGGGACACAGGGACTGCCACAGGTGGTGGCTAATGTGGATTTTGCGCAATTGTGTTCTCCTGCGCTGCACCTCTGAATGTGTTGATAATGCATCATGCGCCTTGTTCTTTACACCTCTGAATGTAGTTTATGCATCATGTGTCTTCTGTCCTTACACCTCTGAATGGGTAGTTATTCATCATGTGTTTTGCTGTTTTTACACCTCTGAATGTATTGTTGATGCAGCATGTGTTTTCCTTCCTTACACCTCTGAATGAATGTTATGCATTGCATCATGTGTTATGTTCTTACACCCCTACAGGTATTGTGATACTTAGGTGGTTGTTTTCTTGCTAGTACAGGTGGTGCTAGTGAGGTCCTGGTTACCAGTAGATACTGGTTGTGTGCTTATGTTCTATTTGATGCTAAAGTGAATAGTATTCTATGTGCAAGTGCTAATTCTACCTAGTGCTAAGTTCTAAAAGTGCTGATTCCTGACAGTGGTCCAGGTGGCCCTGTCCTGTAAATATCCCCTGTAAATTCTGCCCGTGCCCCTGGCACATTGTAAAGTGTGTGTTTTATCTAATGTGTTTGGTGTAAAACAAAGGCTATTTTTATATATAACCTTGTGTGGAGTTTCCTTTGTGGTGGGCCTTGGGTGTTGTTGCTGGGGTGCGGGCGCAAATACTTAACTCATATCGCCTCCAAGTTTAGCCTTGCTGCTCGCGCCACGTTACCTAGAGGGTGAGCAGGGGTTATCTTGGCGTGTAACTCCCTTGCCCTGACTTAGGAGTGGTGGTCTCTGACTGACTTTGGCGCAAGCCCTGGCCAGCCAGGGATCCCATTTCTAACAATATTATTTTGTGTCGGACTCAAAATGTTTGCACTTCAATGATCAAGAATAAAATTGAAATTCACCTAAAATTACATGCACATCTGCTTCCTGCTTCATCAAATACTCCAACGCAGATGTTTGACCAATTTTCGGACCCACAAGGGACCCCAGTTTTGTAGCGGGCCCCTGTAAATAATCAATGCAAAAAAAAGATACTCCACCACAGTTATGAGCAGCATGATTCTTAAAAACTGCCCATTCATCTTTCGATAGATTGTGAGGGCTCAAGTCATAACTCCGCCTTCTCAAAACTCCCCAATGTTATAGCGCATAAGACATGAATACTTCGGTGGGTCATGTCATTGGCAAAGGGTAAATCGTGCCTTTAGCCCAGGGTGCCCACACGGGGCTGTGGCCAGTGAATCCACACACTATACTACCAGGCATCTCTTCCATATGGGCCTTCTTTTAGTCGAAATGCTCCTGTTAGGTAGTCAATATACCGACAGCACAATCTCCAACAATGTATGTCTCATCTATACGTCCTTATCATATATTCACAACGACTAAACATGTTTATCTGCCCATATGTTTAACACCAGTCATTTCTGGTTCTAAGTCTAATATTCCACCCAGTGCCTCATGATTCTATATGGCTCTGCTTCGAGCAAGCAGGGCTGGCCACATGGCTTATTCCTTGGACACAAAACAAATGGGAGCTGATTTTACTCTTTAAACAATTGTAAAGGGATATGGGCCGTATTGTACGTACAGGACTAGCTACAAGTAAACACTGTCTGAAGCAAAGGGTGCACGCAAGGGCAGTCCACATACCGACCACACCATTTCCAACACTCCCATCTGTGTATCCTTATTGTTTGCTCATAACCACTGAACATATTTATCTGCCCATAGAATTACCACTAGCAATTCCTGCTTATTTGTCCAACATTCCATATACTACCTCACGAGTCTCTATCGAATTATTTAAAGAGGACGATTGACCAAATAGCTTATTTCTTGAGCGAAGAAGATACGGAGCCGATTTCACCACATAAACAAATGTGAAGGGATCTGGGTAATATTGCACAGGACTCCCATATTGTACAGATCTTAGAGACGCGCTCGAAATGCTTTAGCTATCCAAAAGGACATTATGGTCTTTCTGTATTAGAAACGCACTGCTGGGGTTGAGTAAACTTACCACTATTCGGGCGTTCTCTATTCCTGCCTCCCACCAGCTAACCGTCTACCGTGGCGTGCTGCTGTCACTTCCAGTTTAAATATTCTGCCACAACCTTTGGATCTAACGCCATGCCATCATTACTAGGCCTGGGCAGTAAATTCTGTTCTGCTTGCGGAATTTGGGCAATTTCGCATTCTGCGGAGAAGGCGAAATTGCCTAAAATTCTGCGTTCCGCGACTTCGCGACATTGTTTGCTTGTTCTCGTTCTCAAATGCGTGTTCGTGAGATATTTTCGCTCGAGCACGCAAACAGCGAGTGCGAACAGTAAAAAAGCACCGCGAACAAGCAATTCTACATGTTCACGGAATTTCTGCGTGTTCGCGGAGATTTTTTACCGTTTCACAGAGATTTGCGTAACGCGATTACGAAATTTCACCCACCCCTAATCATTACAACGCGCGGCCCCATATGGATAATTGTTGTTATCTTAACCGCCATAACCGAGTGTCTATTAACCGGCTACGGTCTAAGATTTAATGTTAAACAAAGATACACCGAGTCTTTTTATGTATACGGTTTCTAGTTATTTACCCTAATATGACAATATCGATTCTGCCGTTCTCTCCGACCTCTATCGCCCTAACATCATTACCTTGCACGGCCCAATATATACAAATTAATTGTTAATATATCCGCCATGATGGACTGGCTAGTAGGCCTCTTTATGTGTGTGATTTACTATCTTTTACCCTAAAGTAACAATATCGGTCCTACCTTACATAAAGCAATTTACTCAATTTGTTGGCAAAATATCCATGTTGTTTAAGTGATGTTTCGTACAGCCTCTTCTGCCTCTTAAATTAAACTTTGAATAGAATGCACCTATGGATATGTCGACATGGTAATAATTCGGTGTCTAGCAGAAAACCTATAGATCAACTAAGTTGCTTATATGTAATAACCCATACCGTAGTTCCACACAAATATATTTTTGCCGGATAAACTAATTACACCATAGTTCTAATAGATGGAGTAACAATATTTTAGTAGGCTAAATGGATATGTAATTGCAAGCAGACCTTCTCAATAAATACATTGCCACAATTACGTGAAATAATCTAAAGAGAAATCTGTTTATTCACAATTATTTTGTCTAGAAGGTATCTATCACCATATTTGGGAGGGAACCCTCCTATTGGATGGCACCAGTTGGCTAACACCTATGTACATTTCTTTTTTTTCACAACAAGTTTATTGATAAAGATGAGCACATGTGATAGAGTGGCCCCCTACAAGCAGGATGGCACCACCAAACATACCGAGACAATCATGTATATAGGACTAAACGTCCAGCCAAGAAGTCAATGCATTACAAGGATACAGGAAACATTAACCCCGTCTTTATCTTTTCATCTACCCAACAACCCAACTCCCAGAACCCTCCCCCGGATCCCACCCTAACCCCAGGCATGTGTGCATATACAGTATCGGCGTAAGTTCCTAGTGCGGCAAGTGCAGGTGTGGGGGAGCGGGGTCACCAGGCCACATGGGGCTAAAGATCTTCCTCCGGTTCAGCAGGGGGGTCCAGGTGTAAGCCCCTGTGGTCTGCCCACCTTTTCCATATTTTAAAGTGTTTACGGGGGCATCCCCGAGCCTCGAAGATCGGGCGTTCCAAACCCATACAGAAGTCAATGCCAGCCTTCCACGCACTCAGGGGGGGGGGCCTCACATCCTTCCATGCTCGGGCCAGATCTCTCTTGGCCACCACCAGCCCCAGGAGGAGCAGGTGCCTCTTGTAGATATTTCCACCCACCCCCTCTAGGATGTGCAGCAGGCCCAAACGGTGGGTACGGGGGAGGGTCCAGCCCAATACCTCTGACAAACAGCCCCATACACCTCTCCAGAAGCCAATCAGTCTGGGGCACGACCATACTGTGTGGAGTAACGTACCTATCCCCGACCCACACCGCAGGCAGTCCGGGGTCTCAATCAGTCCCGCCTTCCACAGACGCTCACGCGTATAGTAGGCCCTATGGAGAATTTTGAATTGTATGAGCCGAAAGCGCATTGCAATAGCCGCACCCCTCGGGGACTCCAGGGCCTCTTGCCAATCATCCTCATCCAACTGACCGATGTCGGCCTCCCAGGACGCCTTCAGCGGGAGGAGGGTGGAGGAGCAATGGATGACCATAGTCTGGTAGATGCGCGAAAGTTTTCTATCTCCAAGGTCGCCCATGAAGACTTTCGCTTCGATCGGGCTGAAATCAGGGAGCGAGTCAAGGTTGGTAAGACTGGGCAGCAGCGCATGCCGAAGTTGTAGATATCGAAAGAATTGAGTTTGGGGCATACCAAATTCGGTGCGAAGGGCCTCGAAGGATTTGAGCGTCGTGCCGGACAGCACATGGCCTAATTGCGAGATACCAATCGCGTCCCAGCCGTCGAAGCCCGATAGCTTAGACAGTTCCGGCAGCATGCCGTTATGCCACAGGGGCGTCTCCGCGGTCAGTCTGCCCCACCAGCCCATGCGACGCAAGGCCTGCCGCCACACCGCAAAAACAAGTCGCGTAACCCTCGGCAAAGAGCGACGCAGTCTGGGTGAATAGAGGATGGTGTGAAGCGAGTTATCCCCCATCAAGGCACGCTCCAGGGCATAAGCTGGGTCTCCACCATCGCCATACCACCAGTCATTCAGGATGAGAAGGTGCGCGGCCTGATAGTATGACAGTAAATCTGAAGTGGCCAAACCCCCACAGTAGGTGGACAGAAAGCAAGTACGCAACGCAACTCTGGCAGCACCTCCAGCCCACAGAAAGCGGCCCAGCACCGAGTTGACCTGCCTAAACCACTGAGGCGGGATGGGATACGGATGGTTCTGTAATTGGTATAATAGGCGCGGTAGCGCCACCATTTTAAATATAGCGGAGCGGCCAAAGATTGATAGGGGCATCCGAGACCAGGTTTTAACATCTGACTGTACCCGCTCCCAGACTGGTATGAGATTACGGTCCCATGCAATGTCCGCCGATTCTGAGAGAAACACGCCCAGGTACTTGAGCCCGGTCGTGGCCACTTGCAGCCCGGAAGCCCAGGGGTCAGTCACCTCGCCCCCCTCCAACACCCACAGCGTGGATTTATGGGGGTTTAGAAACAGGCCAGAAGCCTCCCCAAACAGTTGCATAACCTCTAGGACACGCGGGCCTGAGCGCCGCAGGTCGGTAAGGAAGAAGAGGACGTCATCGGCGTACAGTGCGATTTTGTCGGACAGGGTGGCAGTCCACTGGAAGCCCCGTATCAGCGCGTCCTGGCGCACCCTGGCAGCCAAAGGCTCCATGGCGAGTGCAAATAAATAAGGGGAAAGAGGGCACCCCTGTCTGGTCCCGCGCCCGATACGGAACATCTCCGAAACTGCCCCGGCGACCCGCACCGAGGCCGTGATATCCGTATAGAGGAGCCGGACATACGACAGAAAGACCGGGCCCAGGTTGAGACAGCGCAGCAAGGCAAATAAGAACGACCAGCTGACGGAGTCAAACGCCTTATCAATGTCAGCCAGTAACAGTGCCGCCTGGTCCCCTAAGGTCCCAATGGCGTCTATCGCCGCCTGTGCGCGACGGATATTATGCCGCGTCGCCCTGCGAGGCATGAAGCCTGCCTGGTCCGGATGGACTAAGTCTGTGATATGCGGAGCGAGCCTGTTCGCCAGAGCCTTGGCCAAGACCTTGGCCTCAACATTAATCAACGAGATGGGCCTATAAGAGTCATGGCGATCCGGGGGTCTGCCCGGTTTCAAGAAGACCACTATCTCGGCATGGCGCCAGTCCGGGGGCAACACCCCTCGCCCACGCGCCACCTCAAGCGCCCGACGATACGGAGAGCCAAGCTGTACATGAAATTTCTTGAAAAATTCACTCGGGTAGCCGTTAGGGCCAGGAGCCCTGCCAGTGCTGAGCTGCCCCAGTGCATCACCCAACTCCTCTGCTGTGAGGGGCGCCTCTAGGGCCGTCTTGGTCTCATCCGATAGCTGCACCGGCGGCAGCTCTGCGAGAAAGCGAGTCAGCTCGCTGTCAGACAGGTGGTCGTGCGGGGCGTACTGGGTTGAATAGTACATAGCAAAGCTCGTCGCCAGTTCGTGCGGGTCGGTCAAGACCTCTCCCTCACCATTCGTAAGGCCTGGCAGCAGGAGGGGTTGGAAAGTTTGGTGGCACAGTCGATGGAGCATGGAACACGACTTGTCCCCCCATTGATACACCCTACTTCTGGTGGCCAGCCATGCCTGTCTGGCTTCATCCATCAGGAGGGCTCCGTATGTTTGCTGTGCCTGTAACAGCAGACGTATCCCGACTTCATCGCCGCCGTCGCGGCTTTCCTGTTCCAGGGTCGCCACTCGCGCGGCCGCTTCGGTAGTTTGCTCCCGACGCTTTCGCCGAGCTGCCGAGCACCATGCAATATCTATCCCCCGTATGGTAGGCTTCATGGCTTCCCATACCGTTCCTACATCGGCATCCCCAACTAGGTTTTCCCGCCAGTAGTGGTCAATGGATTCGCGCAGGTGATTAGCATACTCCGGTTGCAGGAGATGCCAAGAGGACATCCTCCAACGGAACGGCTGCCTCTTCCGGGTGAGCTCCACATGAACAGAGACAGGGGAGTGGTCGGACAGGCCCCTAGGCAAGATGTCAGCGCTCTTTACTCTACACAAACATTCCCCGGGCACAAACACACAGTCAAGCCTCGAGAACGAGCCGTGCACAGCTGAGACATAAGTATATTCCCGGGCTGCGGGGTGCATGTGTCGCCAAGCATCCACCCAGCCCAAACCCTCACTCATTGCACGTAGTCTGGTGGGTGAAGGGGACGGGGGCTGAACCTCGATCCCCCCTCGGCGCCTATGGCGATCCACGCATATATTCATCACATCGTTCCAATCTCCTCCAATCACAGCCAACGACCCGGCAATGTCCTCCCATACTGCAAACAACCTCTCAGCCAGGGCCCATTGGAGGGGGGGAGGGGCGTACACGCTGCCAAACACCACTGAGTCCGTGCCCACCATGCCTTTAACAAACAAGTAGCGACCCTGGGGATCAGCCCACTGCTTCTCATGGGTGTACGCCACTCTACGGTGGATCAAAATGGCCACCCCCCTGGATCCCCTGGAGAAACCCGCATGGAAAACTTGTTGATAACCAAATCTCTGTAAGCCCAGAGCCTTTGTACCCATCATGTGGGTTTCTTGTAGCAATAGAACATCTGCAACCTCTTTTTTCCCCCAGCGTAGCACAGCCCCGCGTTTAATTTTGTCTAATAAGCCCCTGACATTCCACGTAATCACCCGCATAGAGTCTTCAGGGAGTCTATGAGTCCGTTCAGCCATGGTCCATGAAGATCCACCACACAAGCCCTCCACACCCGCGCCACCCACCACACGCCATAAGGAACATGTCCGCGACACACATGCACACTACCGCCCACCCCAAGGAAACAAGCCCCAACTCTACAGTCCCACAGCCCCAAACAGACCCAACCCCCAACTCAGCGGTCCCAACCCCGACCGCCCACATCCCACCTCCCCCCACCCTATACCTCAATGAACTATGAAGTACCTGTCGCGGCATGGGTGGTCCCGAGACCAAAACGCAGGCCTCGGGCCCACCCATACCAATGGATCCCAACATCCCCAAAGAGAACAGCAAGCTCACCCCCCTTCCCTCAGGTTCTCTCTCACAAGAGGGAGAGTGGTAGCCACTATCACGTAGTCCCCGACCCCCCACCCCACAACCCTATGTTCGATCAGGAGTCTGACGCAATACAGTCCCAGGGCAGTAACCGTGCCGGGCAGCCATTAAGGTCCAGACGACACAGTGAGCCCGACCAGGGGGCACAGCAGTGACCGCAGAAACAGAGAGTGAAGGTCCCGGAGTCCTCAGTGGTCCGTCCCAGAATGTTCCGAATCCTCAGTCCTACCACTGGTCTGCGTCCCATCAACCGAGGCCGCGCGTCTGCGCGATTTGGAGCGCTTGGTACGACTCTTCTTCGCCGTCTGATCTCTCTTTGCTCGCGGCGATCCTTCAGGAGAGCCCGAATGGAGCCCCGGTTGAGAATTTGGTCTGAGCCGCACCGTTTCATCCGTCCACTTGAAAAGGTCCTCCGGCGTATCAAAAAACAGTGTCCGTGATTGGAAGATCACCCTCAGGCGCGCCGGGTACAACAGGGAATATTGGAGCTTGAGACCTCTCAGTTTCGCCTTCGCGGCCATGAAAGAGTGACGCTGCTGTTGCACAAGTTTGGTATAGTCAGGGAAGACCATGATCTTACAGTTCTCATATAGGAGGGCTTCCTTGATTCGAGCTTCCATCAGTACGGCATCCCTGTCGTGATAATTCAGCAGTCTAGCGATCACCGCCCAAGGCCGCTCGCCCTCAGGGGGCCTCTGCACCAGGGCGCGGTGCGCCCTCTCAATAACAAACCAAGTTGAAAGCGTCCCCGGCGGCATCCACGACTCCAGCCACTGTGCGAGGAAGCGTTCCATGTTGCCCTTTTCACAGCGCTCCGGAAAGCCGATAAAGCGGAGGTTGTTGCGGCGCGCCCGCCCTTCGGCATCCTCCACACGGAGCGCCGTGATCCGCTGCGCAGATTCCATCGCCGCCATTCTTTTCTTAAGGGAGGTGACGTCTTCCTCCACCACTGTTACCCTGGATTCAGCTTCGGTGATCCGCGCCACAGCATTCCTCAGGTCTTGGCGCAGTAGAGTCACGTCCGCTCCCACTGCCCCTATCTTGGCGTCTAGCGCATCCCTCGACTGGGTGATGGCCGCCATAAGGGCTGCATTGTCTGGCCCCCCTCCGGGCGGAGCACCCCCGGACTGTCCAGAGCCCCCACTGGGCCCCGTGAATTTATCGATTGTCACCTGTTTGGCGGGGCCACCGCCCCCTCTGGTCATGGCCGCCGAGAGTAAATGGGCTTCGAGATGGGACGGAGGCGCGGGACCCCGGCCGCCCTCGATGAGATCTATGGAAGGCAGTGAGGAGGGGAGGGGAGACCGCGACCGGTCGCCAGCCCTCGGGCAAGTCTTGACTGACCCGACCCAGCGCGACTCAGTGTCCAGCTCAGAGCGTGGTCGGCCCCAGCGGCCGCCAAGAATCAGGTTCTCCTCCGGTCAGCGAACCCCCCCCCCGGGGGGAGGAGGTGGACAGGCCTGGTGGATCTCGCGTCAAAGCGCTGGTGTCCCCTCCGGTCCGGGGGGGGGGGTTGTAGCCACTACTCACAGTTGCTGCCAATCGTCTGCGCCGTGGGTTGAGCACCGCTGGGCGGGAACACCAGGGCCACCGACACTGGGCCGCGAAAATCAAGGTCCGGGCTGCACCCAGTCCGCCAGGCCGCTCCGGCCGCTCCCGGTCATCCGCAGCCTCCACGCCCCCTCAGAATGCTGCTGGGCTCTGGAAGAGAGATCACACACCTTCCCCAGCGTCCTCGATGCCTCGGGTTGCAAGGTGTTGCGGCCACCACCGGGCCAGGCGGGTTAGTGCGCAGCTCCCCGGCCGGGGAGCGCCAAAATCGAGGCCCCGGCTGCACCACTGTCCTCCAGGCCGCACCTCGCGCCTCGCTGCAGCGTCCGGTCACGGGACTCCGGACCACCGCTGGGCACACCGGAGGGTTCTTGGCACACCCGGCGGCCCTCGCCCCGTTGTTGTTGTGGGTTTCGGGGTCAGGGACCAGGATAATTAGGAGGATAAACGGCGGGCCGGCGGGAGCTCTAGCAAGCTGCGACCGCCATCTCCGCTTGCGTAGCCACGCCCCCACCTATGTACATTTCTGTATCTTTTCATTAGACTCGGAGAGGCCCTCAACTTGTAAATATATTCTAGAGTTAGATCATACTCTCTTGTAGACATATCAAGGAACTGATTTACCTGATTCTTTAAGGTACATTCCCATGTCTATGCCTCCAGTTATGTGGATATTATCTCTTACTCTATAGACAACCTGGTGTCAGATGTATGCAAGTCGACGCTCTCCCCCCAATGTATGTGGATTGTTCTAGGCTCTCAATAGATATTACAACCACAGCCCTGCAGTTTAATGAGCCCCAATGTTTACATGTCTTACAATTGTTGAGGCTCTTGGGTGAAATCACTTGATCATTAAAATGCAGTGTTGACGCTTCTATAGCCGTTGCACAAGATTTACAGCTCGTGCATTTATATGTCCCCGCCACTGGTTTGTTGCCAGCGACGCTCATTTGTGGCGATACATTGCTTTTCTTCATGCGGGAGTGTACCACTTGGTCTTTTATGGATTAGTTGCGTCTGTACGCAAACATTGGTTTGGGGATCTGCTCTGTTTTAGGTGTATTCACATTGAGACTTTGCCAACCTGCTCATGCCGCCTGCCCAATTCTCTCATTTAACACGGAGTGTCTGGTGACAAAGACTAGTGTAGGATCCTTGTCTCTTTAGTGGTCATCAGCAAATGCTGTCGGTCGTAAAAGCGGGCTCTTTGATAGGAATCTCTTATGACCTTTTGGAATAGCCCCGAGCCAGGAACTTCCTTTTCATTCTTTCAGCCTTAATATCAAAATCCCCAATGTTAGTACAATTCCGTCGTAGACTTAAAAATTCACCGAACGGGATGCTGTTTTTCTGGGTTGCCGGGTGGTAGCTGGTATAATGTAATAAGGTATTCCTGGCAGTAGGCTTAACAAACAAATCTACCCCCAAGATATCGGTCTCATGCTTTATCAACACATCCAGATACTCAACTTGATCTCTACTCAAATGGGTCATGAAACGTATGTTGGTATCGCACAAATGTATCCACTCCAGAAATTGTTGTAGATTTTCATGGGTGTCATTCCAAATAAAAAAGACATTGTCTATGAATCGCGACCATTGGATCTCATTAAAAACATATCTCTTCTCAAATTGTGCCCTGTAAATGTTAGCTACTGTAGGTGCACGAGGCCCCCATGCGGACGCCCTGTTTTTGTTTGTACAGTTGGTTATTGAGCTCAAAAATGTTGTCACATAGCACTATTTTGAGGCACTCTGAAACATGCAGGGATGGGCTCTTAATGTTATAGGTCTGAGTAAACCAGTGTACAGCCGCTATGGCTCCGTCACTGGGGATATTACTATAAAATGCCTCTATGTCCATTGTGACCAAAAATTGAGTGTCTGGACAAAACGCAAAACACAAGGTTGATGATATGCCCTGTGTCCTGAGCAAAGGCCGGTGTCCGAGATACAAGGGCGCATAAAATGGCGTCAATATATTTGGCTAAAGGTTCTGTAGCCGAGCCTATCGTGGTGACCATGGGTCTTAGTGGAGGATCCGTTACATTCTTGTGCACCTTGGGTATGCCGTATATACTGGCCATCCTAGGCTTCTCCACATTTAAAAAGGCCACATCTTTTTCGCAAATCTCTCCCTCGTTCAATGCTCGGTTAGTGAGCTTCCATGTCTTGTTGACTGTGTTCATGGTAGGATCTGGTGATCGGTACATAAAAATGTGTGTCACTCAACATATTCTCCATTTTTGTCACATAAGCAGGGGTGTCATATACAACGATTTCTCCCCCCTTATCGCAAGCTTTAATAGTCTTATCTGTGCTGCCTTTTAGATCCTCTAAAGCGTTGTACTCGTCTCTGTTCAGGTGCATGGGGGCTTCTGAACATGTTTGGTAATGTTGATCAATGTATTATTCAACACTTGTTCAAATATAGCGCCTCTGGTGGTAGCGGCTCAGCTGTAGGTGTGAAGACAGATTTAGGTGCAAGGCCTGATAGATTCAGCCTGTCACTTTGACCTTCCTGATTAGAGAAAAAAACTCTGTCTAATCTTTCTCAAAAAGGCTTGAAGGTCTGTAAATAATTCTAATTTATTGAGACCCGAATGAGGGGCAAATGTGGGGCCTTTAGATAAAGCTGAAATGATCGTTGGTGATAACGGAGACCCACTTAGGTGGGTGCGTCCTGTCCTGGTGGGCGGGGTGGCGGCTCGAGTGCTGGTGAAGCTGCAGTTCCGGCAGGAGAAGGGTCCTTGGGTGCGCTTCGGGAGGCCAGGAAGCAGGAGTGTGCTTGTCCAGTGTTGAGTGTGTAGAGGGTGTTGGCATCGTAGCGGAGACAGGCGTCGTAGCGTTCGCGGGGCCAGGGTTTCTGGCGCTGAGCGTGGTCCAGGCGCATATGGGCGCAGACGGGTTTGCCTTAGGCGCACCTGGAGGAGGGCCTCGAACTCGTGGCAGCAGCAGCGAGCAGAGAACACGGGCACAGTCGGGTGGAGCTGCGGAGCGTGGGGAGCGACCTGCCTTGAAACAGGGCCATGGGTCACCTCACTTTGCCACTTAATGTACAACAAATATTGCTCCACTGTGCCACTTTATGCACAACAAATCCATGCCTCACAGTGCCACTTTATGCACAGCAAAGAATGCCTCTGCTGTGCCATATTATGCACAACAAACTTAAAACTATCAGTGCCACTTTATTCACAAGAAATTATGCCTCATGGTGTCACTTAATGCATAACAAACCGATGCCTCAGGGTCAATTTATGCATAACCAGCTATGCCTCCCTGTGCCACTTTATGGGCAACAAACTAT
Source organism: Lissotriton vulgaris (assembly GCF_964263255.1). NCBI lineage: Eukaryota > Metazoa > Chordata > Amphibia > Caudata > Salamandridae > Lissotriton > Lissotriton vulgaris. The sequence goes on from NC_141696.1 coordinate 1,563,247,890, forward strand.
GCCTCAGAGTGCCACTTTTGTGGCTTTATGAGTACACATTTGCACTGGCCTATCAGCTCGACAAGCAAAGAGGGCATTAACTGGCAGTAAAGGCCGCTTCCCACTATTCTCAGATAGTCATATAAAGTAAACACACTCTAGCAGCCAATCAGAACTTGAGTTACAGCTTCGGGGCTGCTGCTGAACTCATCCCAAGGCACAAGTCATGATTTCACACCGCAGTGCCTGACACTTTATGGTGCTTACAAGTGTGTGAGCAGGGTCTCAGGGCATGAATGAACTCCCTGCAAAGAATGGTCATCTGTATTCACCCTTCACACTCGTTCTGCACTTTCCTTTGGGCTCTGGGCGCTCAGCCTTCCTAGCGTGCCATTAATGGCTGATAATGCCCTCTGGGGCTCCTGGTGTGTGTGGATGTCCGGTGAACTCTGCCCTCCTGCTCCTGGTGTCCAGGGCGAGCCTATCAGACAGCGCAAGGCCCCTGCCTGCAAAAGACCTCTCTTCAGCCTACCAAGAACTGAGTGTGGGCATAAAGCCCGCCCAGCGGTTGCCATTGGCTGGCTTCATTATCACTCTGGTTTGCTTGCCTCTTATCAGATAACTTGCTTTGTCCATCTTGTGTTTGTCCCTGCCCTGGAGCATCGCCTCTTTACTCCTGTCCTTCTCACTTGTAGGGAAGTATTTTTTTTCTTTTTGGTTAAGCTCTCGGTGGGAGTGCATGTGTTTTCCAGCTGTCTCTCTCGGGTGCTTTTCACCCCCCAGGTTCCATGTGGTTCTCTCTCGTCCATGTTTCTCTCACCCTTGGATGCGTTTCCCTTCGTCCTCTGTGCATCTCCCCACCCCCTTGTTGCTTCCCGCCTTGTCTACTTCTTCCCCGCCCCACCTCCCCCAACACTCTACCCTGACCCGCTCCTCCCTTGCTGCCCCCCTACAGCCTGAACAAAAGGCAGCGGCAGAGCCAGCCAGAGAGTGTCCAAGGAGAGACCTGTTGGCTTTGCCAGTGCTTGTTGTGATTGAGGCCAGTGTGGGGGCCTTAACACAGTCCCCGAGTTACAATTCTCTCGGGCAGGGCTCGTGGGGTGCCCCTGGTGCCAGGGTAGCGCCCTGAAGCCCTCCGCTCCACACTCGGCGCTGCATGGATGCCCTTGTTATCACAAGCTCCTGGCAGGGACCGTCAGACGCCCCCCCCCCCCCCTCCCCTCCTCCGCCTGGCACAGCGCCACGAGCGGCCCATCATCGTTTCTTGGCACTAATAGATGGCCGCTGACAGAGACACGGCGGGTGGCAGAGCCCCAAGATGTAATTACATCCGGGACAGGCACCTGGGAGGGGCTGTGGTGAGATGAGGCCGCTCTCTGATGGATGGGGGTGGGTGGGGGGGGGGGGGGGGTGGTAATGGAGCTGAGAGGCGGGGGGGCTCGGGGGGACCAACTGGAGTGGGTGCAAATTCTGGAAAGTGAGGGTCAACATTCAGGACTCAACTTCGGGACAACAGGTAAGTTTTACGGACACACCGAGGAAGCTGCCGATGGCAGACAGGTGAATAAAGAGAAACCACTGAGTCCAAGTCAAGATCGGTTTATATCCGGCCGAGGCGCTCGTGCGCTCCACGCTGTGCGCAGCTGTGCGGGTCTTGGGGTATCCATATGATAATAATCTATTGCTGCGGTCGCTGCTCCGGACGGTTCGTTTGCCCCCCACGGTCTGAGCAGGCGGTTCGGGAAGCGCTGCTCGGGAGGGTCCGCTCGGATGGACTTTGTATCCAGCGTCTCATGTCTGAGCGCCCTCGAGAGACGTAAGGCGCAGGGGCGGCTGGTGACATTTGAAAGTGGTGGGGCGTAAACTAATTTGCATATTGCACCGCAGCGAGCGAGCACAGCGAGCCCGAACCACCTTGCATCCGTCCATACATCATTCATGCATCCACCCATCCATCCATCCATCCACCCACCCACCCATCCATCCATCCACCAATTCTGCATCCATCCTGCATCCATCATTCATTCATGCATCCACCCATCCATCCAGCATCCATCATTCATTCATGCATTCACCCATCCATCCATCCTGCATCCATCATTCATTCATGCATCCACCCATGCATCCACCCATCCATCCTGCATCCATCATTCATTCATGCATCCACCCATCCATCCTGCATCCATCCATCCATCATTCATTCATCCATCCATCCACCCATCCATCCACCCTTCCACCCATCCATCATCCATCCTGCATCCATTCCTGCATCCATTCATGTGTCCACCCATCCACCCATCCTGCATCCATCATTCATTCATGCACCCATCCATCCACCCATCCATCCTGCATCCATCATTCAATTCATCCACCCATCCATCCATCCACCCATCCAGCATCCATCCATCATCCATCCACCCATCCATCCACCCATCCATTCCTGCATCCATTCCTGCATCCATTCCTGCATCCATCCATCCATCCATCCATCCATCCATCCATCCATCCTGCATCCATCATTCATTCATGCACCCATCCATCCACCCTGCATCCATCCTGCATCCATCATTCATTCATCCACCCATCCTGCATCCATCATTCATGCACCCATCCATCCACCCTGCATCCATCCATCATTCATTCATGCACCCATCCATCCATCCACCCATCCATCCTGCATCCATCATTCATTCATCCACCCATCCATCCACCCATCCAGCATCCATCATTCATTCATGCATCCATCCACCCATCCATCCACCCATCCATCATCCATCCATTCCTGCATCCATTCCTGCATCCACCCATCCATCCATCCATCATTCATTCATGCACCCATCCATCCACCCTGCATCCATCCTGCATCCATCATTCATTCATCCACCCATCCTGCATCCATCCTGCATCCATCATTCATTCATGCGTCCACCCATCCATTCATCCACCCATCATTCATCCATCATCCATCCATCCATCCACCCATCCTGCATCCATCATTCATTCATGCACCCATCCATCCACCCTGCATCCATCATTCATTCATTTACCCATCCACCCATCCTGCATCCATCCTGCATCCATCATTCATGCATCCACCCATCCATTCATCCACCCATCATTCATCCATCATCCATCCACCCATCCTGCATCCATCATTCATTCATGCACCCATCCATCCACCCTGCATCCATCCTGCATCCATCATGCATTCATCTACCCATCCACCCATTCTGCATCCATCCTGCATCCATCATTCATTCATGCATCCACCCATCCATTCATCCACCCATCATTCATCCTGCATCCATTCATGCATCCATCCATCATTCATGTATTTTTATGACCCTATAACTTGCACACAGCTTGTCAGTGTTTAATACCAGTCTCGAACCTTGTACTCCAGCACCAATGATACATGATTAATATTAATTGTTTTTAAAAACATGTATTTATTCGACACCAATTTCACACCTTAGTCGGAACATCATTTTCTTTTGTTTTTTAAAATATCTATTTATTTAACACCAGTGTAAGTCATGTATACATTTTTATGGTTCGATAAGAGGCTCGAACCTGGTTTCCCATCACCAAAGTCGGCCGTGCTATCCGTCAGGGGTTATGTAACAGGGCTATGTAGTGACCAGCCAATCCTGCGCCAGGATTGGCTGGGGGGGCACCATGACTCCTCGCCCAGTCGCCATGTGCAACCCTGGGGGCTGCGGCCCGCCCCCTGGTCCTCTATCTAAGGGGGAATTCACAAGAAAACGATCTGCGCATGCGCGGGCATGTTTGTGCCCAAAAATACACTTGCGCAGCTGCAGCAGCCCGATCCTTCCCCCCCCACCCCCCCACCCCCCCCCCCCCCCCCCTTGCGCACTCCGGGAAGGTCGGGTGTCTCCCGGTTTCCCGGCCGGCAGATAGCGCGATTTTTTAAAATAATTGTGTTTGGCTTCTAGTGACAACGTGGTGGGTCCATGGGGCTTAGTGGGGCTTCGCCCCTACGCCCCAATGGACGCACCGCGCCTGGTAAGGCGGCGCATGAGTGAACGAAAGAGAGGGCTACTGGTGACCCCGCTGTAAGGAAGGCATCATGGGGGCTTCAGCAAGAGGGACTTAAAGTCTGGAATCTGACTCCGCTTATGGGGGCCTCGCAGAGAGCTGCACAACTGACGGAGTCACAAAGGGGCCCTTCCCTGCAGCTTTAGGCGCTGTCGATGCACCATTACAGAGTTTATTTCTGACCCCGTGCCTATTGTTACAAACACAACATACATCTCAAGCACAGCTCGTGGCGCTATGAGGCTCTCCCAAAACCTTACACCGAATAAAAGCATGCAAACATTTACAATTACGAGTGTAACATTCAGGAGGCAGTTGGGTGTCACTCAAAAGGTCATATGCATGATGTATGGATCTCACACATAAGCACACAGCAAATACAGAATAGTAACACAAGGGAGGAGCTAGAAGATGTAAACACCTCCCACGTTGAACTACAGCTCTTATGGCACCGAGAAAGCAAAGTAAGTCATCACAATCCTCTCCAGAAGAACCCTCTTGTCCAAGAGTGGAAAGTCTCGCTGTAACCACAAACCAGTGACTAGAATCCTCAGCCAATCTATGCCTCCCCCTACCGAAGGCAAATAAAAACTTCCACCACCCCCCAGCCCCCTGGTTTAACAAACTTCTTAAAGTTGAAAAATCCAAATGTAAAGCACTAGAAAGAAACTGGCGCAACGATTACAACCCTGAAAAAAAGATTACAGACAACAAGGTGAGAAACGCATATCACTCCTCTTGCATCAAAGCACGGGCCCTATACGTGACAAACTCCATCAATAATGCCACAAACAAAGCAAAGACTCTATTTAAGACAGTAAAGGACCTAGCTGGGGCCCAAACAACTGCTACTGCCCATCCCCTAACTAAAAAACAATGTCAGGACCTTGCTACATTCTTTAACGATAAAATTGAGAACATCATCACCAACATCACCACCAGGCCCCTCAGCAACTGCTCACACCAGGATATCCCCATGTCATAAGACAAAGTAAACACATTGGAAAACCGGCTCCTGGTAACTATGCACTCCCTAAAAACCTCCCTAAAGTCAATCTCATCAGGCTCCCCCTGCGACCCCGTCCCTGTGGGTATTTTAAAACAACTTGACCCTACCCCCCTGACTGTCATAACAGACATGCTTAATGCTTCCCTCCAAGCCTCCACCGTCCCATCAAGCTGGAAGCATGGAATAGTAACTCCACTACTGAAAAAACCGTCATCCGACCCCACAGTTCTCTCGAATTATCGACCTATATCTCTGCTTCCCGCCTTTTCCAAACTCATGGAAAGGCACATACACTCCGCCCTCACCTCTTTCACAGAGGACAACAATCTTCTCCACCCCTCACAGTCAGGCTTCAGAGCAGGATACTCCACGGAGACTGCCCTACTGGGTGTGACGGAAAAAATTTGACAACTCCTGGACGAGGGTCAAACGGTCGCACTCATTCTTTTAGATCTGAGTGCGGCGTTTGACACCATATCACACAAAACTCTTCTGGCCACCCTAAAGAAAAACGGCATTCGCAATGACGCCTTACAGTGGATCAAGTCCTTTCTTTCAGAAAGAACCTTCCAGATTAAATCCAGTATCGCAAGCTCAGACATCTTCCCCGCTCCACATGGAGTACCACAAGGTTCCATCCTGAGCCCGCTGTTTTTTAACTTGTACCTTAGACCACTGGCCGACCTGTCAGATGGCGTAGGTCTGACTTTAATGACCTACGCCGACGATTCCCAAATTATCTTTTCCCTCTCTGAGGCAAACCCGTTAGCCCCCTCCCTACTCAAAACCGGACTCCAGAAAATTTTCAACTCAATGACTACCAACCAGTTGAAATTAAACAAGGATAAAACGGAGGTACTCCTACTGGGAAGAAACAAGGAACTCTGGAACCCCTCCCACTGGCCGCCTGAGCTGGGTAACATTCCCCCGCCAGCTACTCAGGTGAGAAACCTAGGGGTCATTATAGACAATACACTGTCTATGAAACAGCAGGCAAATAAAGTCGCAGGGCTCTGCTTCACCATAATAAACACTAGTAACATCGCGTATTGACTACGGAAATATCCTCTACCTTGGCTCTAACTTAGCAGTAATCAAGCGACTCCAAATGATTCAGAATTCCGCTGCAAGACTCTTGTGTAGGATTCAAAAGTCTGAAAGAGTATCAAAACATCTGAACGAATTACACTGGCTCAGGGTCAAACATCGGATCAGCTTCAAAACCCTGAGCTACATGTTCAAAATTAAAAACAAAACGGCCCCCACCTATCTACAAGCCTTAGCATTTCCCTACCTGCCAACAAGAAACCTCCGCTCCCAAACGGCCTCGAACTTCGCCGTCCCCAGATTTAAATTACAAAGAACTGGCGGGAGATCCTTTTCTGTCAGAGGACCTATTCTATGGAACTCACTCCCCCTTCACATCCGGAAAGAGAATAGCTACACCAAATTCCGGAAATACGTAAAAACTTGGCTGTTTCAGAAACAACTGTGCTAAACATCCAACTCAGCATTATCCTTTGACCAATCTTTTGACCAACTTAATGTCAAGGCGCCGGGAAACCCTTGTTGGGTAGCTGAGCGCCATACAAATGCAAAAAATAAATAAAAATAAATAAATAAGAGTCTAGCCATTCATCCTTCCATCAAACCCCTGACATCCACCATTTCAAATGTACATTCTATTTTCTCTTAATTATTTCATCCATCATTCACTCTTTCACCATTCATTCTGTTCTTCCATCTGTCCTTCCATCTGTGCCCCTCCACATCCAAACCTTTTTACCATTTGCAAACGTATCCATCATTTATCCTTCCATCCACCCTTTCACGCATCCATCCATCATCCATCCACCCTTTCACTCATCCATCATCCATCCACCCAGCCCACCGTCTCACTCATCCATCTATTCACTTATCCTTTCACCCAAGCCATCCTTTCACTCATTCATCCAACCATTTACCCTCTCACCCATCCAGCCTTTCTTTCACTTACTCATCCCAGTCACTCATCCGTACACCCATTCACCCTTTCACTCATCCATCCATCCTTTCTTCAGCTCTCCACCCTCCCTTTCACTCATGTATGCATTCTTTCACTCATCCATCTATTTCATTCTTATTTTCACTCATCCATGTACCCATTCGCCCATTCATTCTGCCAATCATTCATTTATGCTTATACTCATCCATCCTCCCCTTCTCTCTCCATTCCCCGTTCACTTAGGTCCCATCTTCCCATCCACCCTTCACTCATCCACCCACACATCCAGTTGCAGACAGAAGAGGCCCATCAGGAACTTTAGTCTTGCTGTAGTTCCTAAAGCAAGGGGGGGGGGGGGCGTAGGGGGGGGGGGGGGGGGGGGGGGGGTTCACTATGCCCCTGCACATCGGCAATCTGAAAACTTGGAAGTCATGATTCATGCATGACGCACAGTGCCCGGACGTGAGGGGACTGTGACATGGCGTTGTTTCCAGGGCTTTAATTAGGATGAAAAAACTGGGGGTCTCTCCAAGGGGCGTGTCTGATGTAATTAAGGGCGTGGCTTAAAACACCCAAGCTTAAAATATGCTGAGCAGAATGAACCGCCCGCCTGGTATTTTGCTGTTTCTATCATTGCATCCAGGAACATTAGACCCACAACAAGCCGTGACTATTGGCTTTGTCAATGGATGTTAGTTGCATAAAATAGCAGCAACTATGGCTTCGTTGTACATAATATTAAAAATGCTTCAGCTCTGAAATGATGCGACTGTAAGAACTATAACCTCTTCTTTTTAACTCTCTACATATTTTGTACATTTCTTCCTTATAACCCTAACAGAATGCCCTGCCCTAGACCGAGGCAGGAGGAGGCCACCACGAGCTGTAACAGACTGACCCATTGTCATTCTGTCTGTGCCAATCATCAGCCGCAGACAGAATGACAGTGGGCGGGTGGGGCGGCCCTTTAGCCTCAGAGGAGGAGGCGGCCCCATCAGGGGCTGATACCTCTCGCAGGGGAGCAGCGCTGCTCCCTGTAATGGTCATAATTACGGACAAAAGGCATCCGTAAAAGTCATCCTCACGTACAACGGACCTGATGTCCAAATTACAGACTGTCCCTGAAATTTATGGACAGTTGATCACTACTGAGAGGCCTTGGAAGGGATGGGTGTGAGAAAGTGGCTCTATATACACTGGACCAGAATAAGGTACAGTGTGTATAGAGTCCACAAACCCCAGAGGTATAACAGAGGTTAAAGTCAGGTGTGACCTTACTCTCTAAAGTGGTAGCTTGGTCGAGCAGTAAGGCAGTGCCATAGGACAGTGTAAAGCATATGTTGTACACACTCAGTCAGCAAAAGGTCTCACACACTCAAGGACTGAACTCTAGGCCAATGGGTTTTATATCAAAAGATATAGTTGTTTTATTTTTAGAACCAATAGGTATAAAAATGTACTTTTCTCGACATGAGCACTCTCATATAATTACTTTGCAAAGAGGCAATAAACTTTGTAAACACTATAGGTAAAATGGTTGCAGTAGGCAACACAATTCTAAACACAATTTAACATTGAGCTCAATAGGTTTCCTACATAAATGCAGCTAGTTACTTTATCGATTACTTTTGTAGCCCCAGGGCTGGATTCTAATTTTAGTCTTGGAGTCTAAGCTGGAAACAGTTTAGCAAAAACGATTTGGCTCTTGCTATGATTTTTAAGGAATATAAAGCTATTTCACAAGTTCACACTTAGAAACTTTTCTATGAAAATCTGGCAGTGTTATCCAATGGAAGAAAAATCAAGTTGCAGTTAAAGTACGTTCTCGTTACTTTTGTAATCCAGGATTGGGCTCCTAGGGCCAGCACTGGTGTCTCTACTTAAAACAGGTAACCAATTACGTTTCAGTAGTAGGTACGATTTTTAAGGAATATTTGTAATTTTCAAAAGTAGACCGAAGAAATTTCACAGAAAAACAGTCAATGGTTTCCTATGAACGAAATTTAGATTACTAGTAACCACGGTTGTGATTACTTTTGCAGTTCAGTACTGGACTAAAAGATACAGCACTGGCTTCTCTCCTGATTACAGGTGAGTACTTCAGATTTCGATATTCGGCTGATTTTAGATGAATATTTTAACATTTCAAAACCACATTTTTCGAGTCAAATGAGTCAATGTTATCCTATGGCAGGAAAGTGAGTTATCGGTTTTCAGGTGAGTACTCGACGGGTGAAGTTAAGGTTCTGGGCCTAGGGGTCCCCCAGGGTCAGGTAGGTACAGTTAGTACACCCTCAGCGGCACAGGGGCGGCCGGGTGCAGAGGTAGTTAGGCCCAATGTTATCAATGAGAGGCAGGGGGCCGTCGGTTGGTGGCTGCTGGCTAGCAGGCCACGCGGCTGTGGGAGCTGGGCTCCTGGTCACTTGCTCAGGGCAAATGGGGAAGTCGAATAGGGTACAGGTTGCACTGACAGGGGCACTCGGGCGGCTGGGTGCAGCGTGCTTTTCATCCGTCGGGCGCTCAATGTTATCCAATGAGGATCTTGAAAAGGGAACAAAGGCTGCTGGCTCGGGGACGGAGGATCGTCTGGAGCGACCAACACTTCGAGGAGTAAGTTGGGGTCTTGGAGGATAGGTAGGCACCCAGGAGTTGGGCACAAGGGGCCGTGGGGCGCCGGGTGCAGGGGTGTCTTTTGAGGTTGGGAAATCTTACCCCCTGCTGGTCGCGGTTGGAGGGGTCCTTTGTCCTGAGGCTGCAGGCGTCGTCGAGGAGGGTCCTTGGGCACTGGATTCCAGGTCAGAATCGCATGGGGGACGTCCTCAGGGTCTTGGTTCCCTCCAGCACAGCACAGGCCAGGCTTGACGGGTGCAGAGTGTGCAGGGTTCGCAGTTCTGGGCTGATGCCAGGGCTTGTTACTTGTTTTGAGCAGTTCCACTGCTCGTGGGAGACCCAGGTAGTCAGTCACAAGGCAGTCAGGTTCTCCTGGGTTTTTGAGGTTGCTGACCACTGGAGATGCCGGGGTTTAGCAGGAGCAGGTTCGAGGGTCGACAGGCCGGTAGGGCTGGGGCCAAATCAGTTGGTGTCTTCCTCTTTTTAGCAGCTGCACAGCAGGTCTTCTTGCTTCTTGTTCTTCTTTCTTGTTTCGGTATCTGGCTCACAGGAAGGAAGGTTCAGGGAGCCCCTAAATACTGAATTTAGGGGCGTTACAGGTAAGGCAAGGACAGGGACCAATAGGTCCCTGTCCTGGGGTGGGTTCACCCCCTAGCCTGCTCCTCTCCTGTGGGAGGGGGGCAGGAGCCTAGCTGCGATTGGGCAGGGCTGCCCATCTTCATGATGGCTGGAGCCCGGGGCCGTGCTTCACCTCGTCTCCCCCACCTGAGGGGTGGGGTTGGCACAGGCAGGCACCCCCCCCTTCCTGACGTAGTTTTTCCCGCCAGTCTTTCCGCCAGAGTGGGGGTCAGGACTTGGGGGGGCCAGTTGCTGGGTACAGAATATGGTCTGGAGAAGCTCACAAAGGCGGCATGCCTTTGAAACTCTCTTTCTGAGTGAAATCCCAAGGGACCTCCCCCATGTGGTCGCAGGGGACCTGAACTCGCACTACGAGCCACTCCCTGGCCTTTTTGTGGACCCTCCCTAGAGGAGGACTCGAGATGGCGGATACCAGCCACGGTGGCACCCCCACCAAGAGCTTGTACTCCCCTTGCACTTCAGATAACCGCACTGACCCTTAACCACGGCCTAAGAGCATGCAACGGGCGCACAAAATCAGACAACCCCAGTAAATGCACTTTCAATAAATTAGGAAGTGAATCCAGACTTGACTACATCCTAGTTCAACTGTCAAGTTGGTCACAAATTATTGATTTTAGGGTCTTGGATAGAGAGGACAGTGATCATAACGCCCTTGAACTTGAATATGCCACGCCAGGCCTCGAGGACATGGGATGGGACTGGACAAAGAAAATGCAATTACAGGATTACTCCTGGAGAATAATAGATGGAGAGTCAGGTGGGGGAAACTGGCCACAAGTGGCGTCAAGTTACCTAGGCTCTATGCCAGAATTACACCAGTGCTAGAAAAGGCATTCGCTCTTGCCAACGGATTAGACAACGGGGAAAATAGAGAGCAATTATGGCGAACCCACGAAGACCTAATAAATAGCCTGGAGTTAGACCTATTTGTCAAAGGAGCAGGTAAATCTAAGGGGACACACAAAAAGTCCTGGTATAATGCCACTTGCCGGGACTCAAAACTAGAACTCCTACTCGCAATAAAGGCGCGCGGATGTCGGGAGATGATAAAAGCCAAAAGACGGGCCTATAAAACATTGTTGGCAAATGCTAAGGCAGAATGGGACCAAAAACACTGGGAGGAACTTTCTGGTGCACTAGCCACTAAAGATTCTCTCAAATTTTGGTGGGTAGTCAATCACGGGTCAGAAGATCTCCCTTCTGCAATCGAACCCAACATTGCACCTGGTATATGGCAAGAGCACTACCAGTCCTTATATGCAATGGAGGAGGGGTCCCAGAGTACCCCCCCATTGCACTATTCCGAGTAACCACGAGGGCGAACCCTTCACGGAAAAAGAAGTCCGTGCTGCAATTGCGGGGTTGGCAGGAGGAAAAGCACCAGGGCTTGACGGGGTCCCAGGAGATCTTTTCAAGCAGGAGCCAGGGATATGGGCCCCGTATCTCCTGCTGATATTTAATGCGGTTCTCAAGGGAATGGAGGTCCCCGACACTTGGCTGGGCGCAGAGGTGGTCCCAATATTTAAAAAGGGATCCCCTCTGCTCCCAGCCAACTATCGTCCAATAAGCCTCATCAATGTTTCACAGAAGCTTTTTGGTAGGCTAATATTGGATCGGCTGCAGACCTGGTTGGAGGAAACAGATATCCATAGCCCATACCAGGCAGGATTTAGGAGGGGGGTCTCCACATTCGACCAAATATTCAGATTAAACCTCATGTAGTGGAGGACTGCACTTATCGAGGGCGGCACCTTGTACACGGTCTTTGTGTACCTACTTGCCGCCTTGGATCTAGTACCAAGATCAAAACTGTGGGAGGTAATGGCAGAGCTAGGCGTCCCGAAAGTCATCCTTGCAATCTTGATGAAACTACATCATAACAACTTCGCAAGGGTCAGGTGTGGGAGAAGCGCCAATCTAACTGAAAGATTCCCCGATCGCAGAGGGGTGAGACAGGGCTGTGTGCTTGCACCGACCCTGTTCTGCCTCTTCGTGAACGGGGTAATCGCACACCTGACCGGGATTGCCAACACTGATGCCCCAAAATTGACTGGCAGCAGGGTGCCCGCAATCATGTTTGCGGCTGACACCCTGCTGCTGTCTAAATCTCTGATGGGCATACAGAGGGTGCTTGATGGCTTCCTGGAGTTCTGCACAGAAAGGGGTCTTGAAATTAACCCGCAGAAAACAAAATTCATGATCTTAAATCCCAAGTCCTCCAAGCGCCCAAATCCCCTGCTTGGTGCAGTACGCTTGGAAAGGGTTCACACAATAGAGTATCTGGGGTAACTTTAAACCAAAATCTCACATGGGGGGCTCACCAGACCAAAGCGAACATGAAGTTGGCCCAGAAGGTGGGTGGTATTATGAGAATTGTGACTAAGTCTACATACCGCTCTCTGAGCCCCGCTATCCAAATATATAAAGCCCAGGCGCGGGGGGGAGTAACTTACGGGGGAGAGATGTGGGGCCATACCTCATCCTCCAACTTGCTGACCACAGAAAATAAATTTTTAAGGCAGCTGACCGCTCTCCCGCCAAGCACCCCACTCCTGCCCCTGAGACTGGACCTGGATTTGAGGCCCATTACGGAGGAACTAGGGCTCAAACCTTTAACATTCTGGGGTCGCATCTGGAGCAGCCAAGATCTCACTTCCTACAGAACTGAGTTACAGGAATTTCTATCCTTACCTAATGCCACCAAGACCCCTTGGTTAAATTATATCAAGGGAACTTGTGAGACCCTTGGACTATCAGAACTGTGGTCACACCCAGAAAGCACAAGTACCAGGATCCCAAGGAAAGCGCTCTTCAGAGCATACTATGACAAAATGTTTTTCCGAGCCCTGGACAGTGCACGAGAGGGATCTCTGACACATCGTTTTATTACAACCAAGGACTTATACAATCTTGAAAGTGTTTTGGATGGCATGACCCCTGTTTTACCAAGAAAATTATTCCTGCAATGGAGGTATGGGACCCTTGCTCTAATGTCTTTCACCAAAGCATGGTCTGGTCGGTCCCCTACAGAGATGTGCCCCGCATGTGCCCACACTAACTAGAACAAAGTAAATGTTATTTTTTTCTGTCGAGCCTACCAAAAAAGCAGGACATTTTGGCTCGTCCCCCTCCTTAAAAACCTGGGATTTAGAACATTCACACCTGCATTTAGAGTTCTAAAGACAGACTTCTCTCCGCCAACTGTGTTTGCACTAGCTAAATTTTTAACTGCAATGTGGCATGTCCGAACCCGTTACATAAAGATGGCAGGAGACCCTTGAAAATTCCTTTCCCTTGGTTCACTGTCTCTCTTGTTTTAATATTTTTTAACCCATGTATTTAATACTAATTGATATATTGATATTTCGGAATTTTAATGATGTGTTATATTGTATAAGTGGGAGAAGTGTGGCTCACTGGTTAGAGGAGGCAGACCTGGAAGCAGAGGTCAGCCCGGGACCAGAGTTCAATTCCCGGCTCGGCGGGGTCTTGAGTCCTAAAATGTCCATAGACTCGACAATTCTCGCTCCGGGGCCTACTCGATTCACGGGTTCACACTCTGCGACTCTGGGCAATAGCTTGCTTAATCTTCACAACGGCCCCTCGCGGCGGGATGCCTGGCTTTCAGCTTGTGGATACCCTGCCGGGGTTATCTCACAGGGGAATACCAGGACGGGTTCCCTAAGCAAGCGCTTAGAAACCGCTCGGTGATTTGCGCTATATAAATTCCTGTACATTTACATTTACATTTATATCTTTTATGATCACATGATCGAAATAAAGTTTTGAAATTGAATTGAAACTTCCCCGTGCCCATCCTGAGAGAGTAGACCTAGCACCTCGCCAAGGATGTGCATTGTTGCAAGCCCAGGAACGCGGTACTCTACACCCAGGGGTCCAGCAACATGTCTGCTGTGTGGCAGCCTCTGCTGCCACTCAGCCCAGCCGTGGATTGTAGGTTAGGTTTCAGGGGGCATCTCTAAGATGCCCTCTGTAGTGCATTTTACATCAAATCCCAAACTGGCATCAGTGTGGGTTTAATGTGCTGAGAAGTTTGATATCAAACTTGTCAGTGTTCAGTGTACCATGATGGTGCTGTGGAGTTCGTAATGACAACCTCCAGGCACCATATACTCTTAATGGTATCACTGTACTAACAGTGCCCAGGAATGGCCCTGGGTACTGTAGGGTCACAGGGCTCATTCACCTGTGCCCACACTACTGGCATACGGCACCCAGCTAGAGGGGTGGCTGATGTATGCCAACGCAGTGGGGTTGTGGGCATGGCACACAGGGATGTGTGCCTTGTCGACTTTTTGTTTAGTTCTGCACCTATACATTCAGCCTGCAAAGGCAGTGTGTGGGTGTCAGGGTACAGGACCCCTGAGGGTGGCACAATAAGTGCTGCAGCCCTTAGGGGTCTTCTCTGATCACAATGCCCTGGGTAACTAGGGTACCATTTACTAGAGGCTGACATGTGGCTAGAGAGGCCAATTGGGTTTGGGCTTTAGTATAGTTTTTTAGGGCAGGAACACAGGCCCTGGGTACCTGATTGGCAGGAACCCAGGGCACGCCTAGGAAAAGTGCATCAGGTATCAGGCAAAAAGTGGGGAGGTCTGCAACAGAAACTCACTTTCTCACAATGGGACTGTGAGCTTAAGAGACAGCTTGACCCTCGGGGAGAGATCTCAGCTGGGAGAGGGGAGGGTACTGTAGCGGAGAGGCCCAGGAAGGGATGGGACTGTGCGCCTCAGGGACAGGCATAGAGAGGAGCTCCAGGACAGCTGGACCCTCAGGGAGAGGTCTCAGGTGAGAGTATGGGAGGGGGTTACTTGAGTTGATAGGGCAAGGGTAAGGTTCAGCTCAGGGAGAAATTAGTGTTCTCAAAAGAAATGCGAATTATTCAGAAATTCTACTGACCACCAACGAGAGAGACGGCTTCCATGGGAGGGACCCCTCACCAACTAGGTCAGAGTAAAGCTGTAGGAGCAGCTCTCAGGTCAGAATAAAGCTGTAGGAGTGGCTCTCGGGTCAGAATAAAGCTGTAGGAGTGGCTCTCAGGTCAGAGTAAAGCTGTAGGAGCGGCTCTCGGGTCAGAGTAAAGCTGTAGGAGTGGCTCTCAGGTCAGAATAAAGCTGTAGGAGTGGCTCTCGGGTCAGAGTAAAGCTGTAGGAGCGGCTCTCGGGTCAGAGTAAAGCTGTAGGAGTGGCTCTCAGGTCAGAATAAAGCTGTAGGAGTGGCTCTCGGGTCAGAATAAAGCTGTAGGAGTGGCTCTCAGGTCAGAGTAAAGCTGAAGGAGCGGCTCTCGGGTCAGAGTAAAGCTGTAGGAGTGGCTCTCAGGTCAGAGTAAAGCTGTAGGAGTGGCTCTCAGGTCAGAATAAAGCTGTAGGAGTGGCTCTCAGGTCAGAGTAAAGCAGGAGGAGTGGCTCTCGGGTCAGAATAAAGCTGTAGGAGTGGCTCTCAGGTCAGAATAAAGCTGTAGGAGTGGCTCTCAGGTCAGAGTAAAGCTGTAGGAGTGGCTCTCGGGTCAGAATAAAGCTGTAGGAGTGGCTCTCAGGTCAGAATAAAGCTATAGGAGCGACTCTCGGGTCAGAGTAAAGCTGTAGGAGCAGCTCTCAGGTCAGAGTAAAGCTGTAGGAGCAGCTCTCAGGTCAGAGTAAAGCTGGAGGAGTGGCTGCAGTGTTAGCTCCTGCATCTGATCAGGGAGTGTTGAGGCAGACAGCCTGACCTCTCAGGCTGGACATCTTGAACTGCCTTCTTGCTCCGCCAGCACAGAGGGACTTCTGAAGTGGGCGGGCTGACATGTGAGATCTTCTCTTCTCATTCATTAATTGGTTCAATTCCTCCCTTCTCACGAGTCTGCCATCTTTAGTATTCACTTTTACGGATTCACTTTGGACTTTGCCAATGGCTGTAATGAACTGCGTTGTGAATACTCAACGTCACTTCCTGCTTCCTTTTGCAGATCACACATCGGTGGGTGGCCTGGGGGACAGCTTCTATGAGTATTTACTTAAGGCCTGGCTGATGTCGGAGAAGACGGACACAGAAGCTAGGAAGATGTACGATGACGCCATTGAGGTAAGGGGCTCTGAGTATGACACACCCATTCCAAAGATCATTATTAAATAGTGTTGATACAGCTCATTATTAGATAACATTGATAACCATCTATTACATGGCATCAATATATCATTATTAAATAGCATCAATACATGTCATTAAAACATTGATAAGTGTCACTGTTAAATACCATCTATACGTCATTGTTAAAGAGAATCAATACATGTCATTGTAAAATAGTATTGATACATGTGGTTTAAAACCATTGATAAATGTCATTAAATGGCATCAATACTTATCATTAATAAACAGCATCGATATGTCATTAAAAAGCATTTAAACATGTCATTAAAACATTGATATGTGTCACTGTTAAATAGTATTGATACATGCCATTAAAAAACATTGATACGTGTCCTTAAATAGGATTGATACATGTCAATTAATATCATCGATGCATGTCATTAAATAACATTGATACATGTCATTATTAAACAGCATCGATTCAGTCATTAAACAGTATCGATACATGTTATCAAATAACATTGATACGTGTCATTGTTATACAGCATTGATGCATGTCATTAAATCGCATTGATGCACGTCATTTAGATAGCATTGATATATGTCATTGTTAAAAAGCAATGATACATGTCAGGTACCATTGTAATGTCATTAAATAAAATTGATATGTGTCATTGTTAACTAGCATCAATATGTCATTAAAGAACATTGATAAGTGTCATTGTTAAATAAAAACGATATTTAATTAATATTGATATGTCATTATCAAATAGCATTGATACATGTCATTAAAACATTGATACGTGTCACTGTTAAATACCATCTATACGTCATTGTTAAAGTGCATCAATACATGTTATTGTAAAATAGTATTGATACATGTTGTTTAAAACATTGATAAATGTCATTAAATAGCATCAATACTTGTCATTATTAAACAGCATCGATATGTCATTAAAAAGCATTGATACATGTCATTAAAAACATTGATATGTGTCATTGTTAAATAGCATTGATATGTCATTAAATAACATTGATATGTCATTATTAAACAGCATCAATACTTGTTCTTATTAAATAACATTGATACGTGTCATTGTTAAATGACATCAATACATGTCCTTAAATAGCATTGATACATGTCATTAAATAACATTGATATGTGTCTTGTAAAGTAACAATGATACGTGTCATTAAATAGCATCAATACATGTCATTATTAAACAGCATCGATTCACGTCATTAAACAGTATCGATACAGGTTATTAAATAACATTGATACGTGTCATTGTTATACAGCATTGATGCATGTCATTAAATCGCATCAATGCATGTCATTTAGATAGCATTGATATATGTCATTGTTAAAAAGCATCAATATGTCATTAAATAACATTGATATGTGTCATTGTTAAATAAAAGCGATGTGTAATTAACATTGATATGTCATTATTAAATAGCATCGATACATGTCATTGTTAAATGGCATCGAAACATGTCGCCTCGGCAATAGTGCGCTTAATAAATAATTCAGTCATTAAACAATGATACATGACCTTGTTTAGTAGCATCAATACCTGTGATTGTTAAATGGCATTGATACGTGTCATTGTTATATAGCAAAGATTCATGTCCTTATTAAATAGCATCGATACATTTGATAATTTAATAGCATTGTTGTATGTTATTAAATAGCATTGATACGTGTCATTAATAAACAGCATTGATAAGTATCATTATTAAATAACATGTCATTAAATAGCATCGATACATGTTATTAAACAGCATTTATACAGTAATTAATAAATAGCGTTGATATATGTAATTAAATACCATTCATAGTGTCACTGTTAAATGGCATAGATACATGTCATTAAACAGCATCGATTCATGTCGTTATTAAATAGCATCGATACATGTCATTATTAAACAGCATCGAATCATGTCGTTATTAAATAGCATCTATATGTGTCATTATACAATAGCACTGATACATGTAGCACAAGTGCATTTCGTTATTAAATAGTGTTGATAAAGGTCATTATTAAATAACATTGATACCTATCTATTACATGGCATCAATATATCATTAATAAATAGCATTGATTATATAGCATTGCTACATGTCATTATTTAATAGCATTAATGCATGTAATTGTTAAATAACATTGATACATGTCATTAAATAACATTGATATGTGTCATTAAATAACATTATTTGTCATTAAGTAGCATTAATACATGTCATTTTTACACAGCATTGATACATGTTGTTAAAAAAATTGATACGTGTCATCGTTATATAGCATTGATTTTTTGTTTTTTGCAGAGTTTTATGTAGCGCGAACTTGACCCGAATCCGAATCGGGTATCAGAGCGCTTTACATAGCACCAGTTACGTTACATGAGGACACACTTTGATTTTTTTAAGCATGGGGAGAGTAAGTGATTTTCCCAGAACCACAGGATGTTTAGCGTCATTACCGAGACTCGAACCCAGTTTCCGAGGTCAAGCGCCTTAGCCGTTGGGCCAAGTCCTCTCCCCGATTCATGTCCTTAATAAATAGCATTGTTACATGTAACTATTTATCAGCATTGATACATGTCGTTAAATATCATCAATGCTTGTCCTTATTGAATAGCATCAATACATGTGATTGTTACATGACATTGGTACAGGTTATTAAATATCATTGATACGTGTCATTGTTATATAACATTGATTCATGTTCTTATTAAATAGCATTGATACATGTAACTATTTATTAGCATCGATAGATGTCATTAAGTAGCATTGATGGATGTCGTTGTTAAATAGCATCAATGCATGTGATTATTAAACAGCATCTATACAGTAATTACTAAATAGCATCAATATATGTCATTAAATAACCTTGATATGTTATTGTTAAATAGCATTGATACATTACATTACTAAACAACATCAGTGCATTTTATTATTAGATAGCATCAATACATGTCATTATTAAACAGCATCGATACGTGCCATTATTAAATAACACTGATACGTGTCATTACTGAACTTGATTTCAGCCAACAGTAAAAGAGACTATCAAAGACTGACAGGGCAAACTCGCACAATAAATTGAGCTCTTTGAAGTGTTAAAAAATTTGAAATTAATACCAATTTCTACCACTGATTCTGGTTGGGTTTGAGAAGAGTTGTTTCAGGGGTTGCAAACAATGAACTAGCCCATCTGGTAGCCCTCACTGTTCTAGCCCATCTGGTAGCCCTCACTGTTCTAGTCCATCTGGTAGCCCTCACTGTTCTAGTCCATCTGGTCACCTTCACTGTTCTAGTCCATCTGGTCACCCTCACTGTTCTAGTCCATCTGGTCGCCCTCACTGTTCTAGTCCATCTGGTAGCCCTCACTGTTCTAGTCCATCTGGTAGCCCTCACTGTTTTAGTCCATCTGGTAACCCTCACTGTTCTAGTCCATCTGGTCGCCCTCACTGTTCTAGCCCATCTGGTAGCCCTCACTGTTCTAGTCCATCTGGTCATGGATGCGGTTGAGTGCCCCGAGGTCCTTTTTGCTGTGGGTAATAGAGGCATGGTGTTTTTATCATCATGGGGGTGTGCAGTGCCGGACTTATGGCTTGGTTGGTTTATGAGATTGAACATAGAAGCTCACTTGTAGGACATTGACTGTAATACAAGAGGCGCTCACAGGACATTGACTAGGGGATTTGTGGGAAAAGGGCGCTCTCAGGACATGGGTTGGTGTTTTGCGGGAGAAGTTGTTCCATTTGACCAGCAGGAATCAAGGGCACTCTCAGGAGGGCTGGGGGTTTTGTTGGGTTTGACAGGCAGTAAGACAAGGGTGCTCTCAGGACATGGACTGAGGATTTTGTTGGCTTTGATGGGCAGGGAGACAAAGGGTAGAACACTGAGCGATGGGTTTGTGGTTCTCACAAGTAAATCCTGCATAAACGGACCATGGTCTCAAGGTTCGGAACTCCTGGAAAGAACTGCCTGAAGTGTTACATCTGTTTACCTTTGCATTCTGCAGGCTATAGAGCGCCACCTGATCCGGAAGTCCAACGGTGGTTTGACATTCATTGGCGAGTGGAAGAATGGGCACCTTGAGCGGAAGATGGGGCATCTGACCTGCTTCGCCGGAGGCATGCTGGCCCTGGGCGCTGACGGTTCTAGAGATGATAAAGCTGGACACTACCTGCAGCTTGGAGCAGAGATCGCACACACCTGTCATGAATCCTATGACAGGACAGGTAAGAGTCTCCAAGGGTGTGCGTCACTGGACACATCGTAAGAAGCTGCCCGCATTGTCCAGGTATGAGGCCGACCTGCTCCAGCTTCTTGTTCTTCAAGTCCTAGTCTCAGGACACCACAACGCTGACTGAAAGCATTCATTCTCGCTCTGCTGCATGCTCGCACTGGCGCATTAGCGCGATTGACCCATTTTTAATTCTTTTACTAAAGCGCCGACGGAGGCTCAGTTTGAAGGCTCCTAGCGTTTTTAACTTCACCATTATTGCTTGCTTTGCGTCATGTCACAAATGTTATTTGATTAATAAATTACGTTTGTGTTTGTGAGTTGGGCGTGATCTCCGTTCCACCACTGATTATTCAGCTTGCTGTGGAGGGGTAGATCGCCTCGCCAGGAAGTGTGATTCACCACTTCCGGTTTGGCTAGAGGTTAGCAGTCTAGCTGCTCACCTACTACGACATAAAAACCTCATGCCACCTCTGACACGCAGCGGACACCTGCAGTGGGCGCGCCGAATGCGCACTCAAGGCAAGCCCTTCTGCGCCCGTCCGCGCCTGGACCGAGCCCAGGGCCCCCCCTGGCCCTCAGAAGTCACAAGCGGAATGTCTTTCACTAAGGTACTAGTCATCGCAGCTTAAGGAATTAAATATTCATGCCACCAGCTCGCAGTGCAAGCCGTTGTTACCCATCTCTAGCCTTCCGCCTGCACCAGTATCTTGTCCTTTTTGTTCGTTCTCACTCCCGACCCCTCTCCATGTCACATCCTCTACCCCCACCTCTTCTAGGCCTCTTTACCGTGCGGCACTGATTAATGCACGCTCCCTCCCAAAACACAACTTGGAAATAATGGAGCTAGTCACTAGCCATGACCTCGACATCCTCTTTATCACAGAAACCTGGGGTGATGCCTCGGGCCCAGACTTTTGCGAAGCCACTCCAGAAGGTTTCTATGTGTTAGGGCAGGACAGACCTTCAGGTAAAGGAGGTGGGATAGCGATTATGCAGAAAGCCCCTTACCACATAAAAATAGAGCCTGCAGGCCGCCCTGACTGTGAGGCCTTTGCTTTTTCCATCGCCCTTAACAATAATCAAACCTTCAAAGGGACCCTCTTGTATCGTCCCCCCAGTCCCCGTAAGCGCTTCTTCTAGCCCTGGATGAACTTGTTGTACCATCGGTGGGATCCCCTGATTATACCATACTGGGTGATTTTAATTTTTACTAGGAAGCTCTTAGCGACAGGGACACAAACCAGCTTATTACTGATTTGCAAGCAGCTGGTCTACAACAGCTAGTCTTAGGCCCCACTCATCTAGCAGGACACACCCTTGACGGGCTGTTTACCAATAATCCTGATATCATACTGCCCACGGTACTCCCTTTGGCATGGTCAGACCACGCTGCAGTTATGTTCAAGGTCAAAGTGCACAATCCTAATCCACCCCAGCACAAAGCGCATATGCCCAAGACCACCCGAGCTTGGAAAAACCTAGACACCCAGTGTCTGTCTAACACTCTCACTACCTCTCGCTATGAGAACATTGGTAACCCGAGTCTACTCTCAGACATGTATCACGACTGGGTCCAGGACGCTGTCAACCGGGTAGCCCCTATTAAAGCGGTGTTTCCCAATCGGGCCACTCCATCTGCGCAATGGTTTACAGAGGACCTCAGACTCCAGAGGCAGCACTGTAGGAACCTTGAACGACACTGGCGCAAACACTATAATCCCCACGAGAAACAAACCTACAAAGCTGCGTTAGCTTCCTACAAGCGTTCCATCGTTACACATAAGAGCTCCTACTTCCAATCACAAATCGAGTCTGCTAGCAACTCTGCAAAAAAGTTGTTTCAAGTAGTTAATTCCCTCGCCAGCCCCCCGACCCACTCCGACATTGAGCCAACCCAAGATCTCTGTAACTCCGTTGCCAATATCTTCTCCTCCAAAGTTGTTAATATAGACTCCGCCTTCGCCTCCCAACATCACCCGAAGGGCTTACATTCTGACCCTCTGACCTCATCCCCGCAACCCATCTTGCCTAACTTTCTCAATGTTTCCACAGAACAGATCAGTCATCTTGTCTCTTCCATTAGTACAGGCTCTCCTCTAGATCCTTGTCCGCCTACCATACTCAAACTCATCACGGAAGTCATTACCCCACCCCTCACGGATATTTGTAATTCCATCTTCTCAACAGGTACCTATCCTGACATTTGGAAAAAAGCAGTTATTAAACCGCTGTTAAAAAAACCCTCCTTGGACCCGTCAGACCCTGCACGCTATAGACCTATCGCCTGCCTCCCTTTCCCCTCCAAAATATTTGAATATCTCATGAACCAGCAGCTCTCGGAAGTAATCGAGCAAGAACAGCTTTTAGATGATACCCAGTTTGGATTTAGAAAGGGCCACGGCACAGAAACTGCCTTAATAAAGGTCACTGATGAGATCAGGGTAATCCTGGACCGGGGGGGGCGGCGGCTCTCTTTTGGATCTATCCGCCTCTTTGACACGGTCGATCATTCCACGCTGATCGACCGTGTCTCAGCTCTGGGGATCAATCACCTGGCAAGGGATCTTCTCGCATCTTTTCTGGCAAACCGCACGCATTCGGTGAAGCTGGGGGACTATTACTCGCCCATCTTCAATCTCCCATGTGGGGTGCCCCAGGGATCAGCTCTAAGTCCGACGCTATTTAATATATATGTATCGAACTTGGCGAGGGTCATCAAGCAACACGGGTTGAGTCTAACCACCTATGCGGATGATACCCAATTGGTGGTGGCAGTGCATAAGGATGCGACAGATGTTGCTTTGAGATTCCAGGAGGGGATGCTTGCCATCGGGTCCTGGATGTTGAGCAATTGCTTAAAGTTAAACTCAGACAAGACCGAGGTTATGACTTTTGGAAATCTCTTGCCGAGGTGGTCCTCAGGCTGGTGGCCAAGTGAAATCGGCCTTCCACCAGTCCCAGTGGCCAAGGTCAGAAACCTCGGGTCATGTTCGACGACAAGCTGATATTTAGACATCAGGTCAATTCTGTGGTATCTGCCTCCTTTCATATGTTAAGGAAAATCAAGAAACTACTCCCTTATCTTCCCCCTTCTGCAGGAAAAACGCTGATTTCCACCCTCGTATTCTCTAAATTAGACTACGGCAACGCCGTTTTCCTTAATGCACAAGAACAGGTCCTTAACAAATTGCAATCAATTCAGAACGCGGCAGCTAGGGTTCTGCTTGGCATTACCAAACGTCACACAACCTCAGCGGCCATACGTCAATTGCACTGGCTACGGGTCAGAAATGGTATCAAATTTAAGGCCCTTTGCATCACCTATAAGGCAATTCATAACGTAGGACCACAATTCCTGAGGAACGCATTCTACGTCTATGCTCCCAGCAGACCATTGCGTTCATCCAGCTCCTGTCTCCTCTAAGTCCCCCGCATGAGAACTTCCACATGGGGAGACAGATGGTTTCTAGTGGCCGCCCCTAAGCTTTGGAATTCGCTCCCGTTGTCCTTCAGACGCAGTCCCACTCTCACCACCTTCCGAAAACTTCTTAAGACCTAGTTATTTGACCAATGATTCTTTCAGCGTGCTCTGTCCTGAGAAACACCTTCGGGTATTTGCTCGCAATACAAATTACAAAAACATAAACATAAACATTTAGTGCCAGTGTCCGGCATCCAATGGGCTTCACATGGGAGGATCAGTAAAGATTAGAGATGGCCGCATTTGATCCTTCTGGGTGTCATGTTTGCATCTTGTAATTGCACCTGGTTCTGAGATTGCCAGGACGCCCAGACATTTCAATGCTCATGTGATCCTTGTGAACCGATACAGAGACCAAGCAAGAGGCTTCGGGTACAAAAAGGGCAGCTCTTGATTGAGCGTCTGATTGCAGGATTCTCTTTAACCTGCCCTGACTGATACGGGATCTGACACCTGGCAGTGAGTCTTTGCCTCTTCTACTGAACCTCTCCTTGTGGCACTGCCCCGCCAAGGACAACCTCAGTCCTGTGGGCCTGATATTCGTAAAATACAAACAATTTGTAGTTATTGTTTTGGTGTGTTAGTTGTTTTAGTGCATCACATACACAACGATGTTACAGCTCACGACATCAAGAACAGGTCACAACATCCCCTGGTATTAAAAGGACACCGTCCAGACACATGAGATGGCCAAAGCCCTAGACAAGTAATGGACTTGAAAAGAATGCCTTGATCAAGACACCTCCTATAAAAACTGTGCATTCAGAGCCGTTTGCTTTGCTTGATGCTGCTCGGTGCCGAATATAACCCTCCATCCAGAGAAGTGTTGATGCAGAGAAGATTTGAAAGGATCTCAGAGGCCTCCAAGGTCCATGACGCTCATCTTATGCTTTCTTTCCGCACTAACCGGGGGGTTCCGGAGAGTTACCGTGGTCACTTTTTGATAATGTTTATCAACGTTTTGGCAAATCCTTTTAAGCCAATTGCTCCCAGTGTGCTAGGGACATGCACCCTAACAAATCCACGGAATTTAAACCTTATGGGGAACTTTACAGACATGTCTGTTTTGGATTCCTACCTGGTCTGTCTGTGGTGTCTCGGTCGGACCACGACTCCAGGGTCTGCGTGGACTGTTAGTGAATGCACCCGAAGGTAATCTTGGACCGCCCCTCTTGATCCTGAGAAAAATCAAAGACCTGGTCATGGAGTCCATCTCGCAGTCAGTCATCTCACAAGTCTAAGTCATAATCTTCAAAGTCAGGTAAGTCAAAGAAACAAGCGTCCACGCGTACTTTGCCTCCTACGCCTTGATCTTGTGCTTCTAGGCCTTGCTTCTGCACTCCTTCTGTGGAGCCAGCGGTCGGGTCCCCCCCGCGCCTCCCCTCCTTCCTCCTTGACTTCCCTGGCACGACTGCTGCCCAACCTAAGTAATTTTATATGGCAATGCACCCAATGTTTGAGCAATTTACTCCTTCTCGTGGCCTTTGGGCCCCACATAGCCGCGGGGTGCCCCAACTGGGATATCGCCAGCGAGCCTGCTTTTGAAACCGTCTGGGCCCTCTGGATCCCCCTTCAGATCCTGGCACACTTTGGCACTGATGCCAACACCAGAGTGTGGTCTTGCAACGCCACACCCAACGCCATCAGCATCACTCAATGACATGTACTCCATTGTTCTATCAGATTCTGAGATGGCGCCGCTTGACATAGACACCAGCACCATCCGGACCACGTCAGTCGTCCAGCACAGACACGCTGCCCCTAGTCTTTGACAGGGCTGGTGTGGAATTGGACTTTCCTGGGGTGATGACTACGCCTATCAGTTATTTGACCCCTCTGACTAGATGGCCCATCCCTACCAATACGACAACTGAAACGAGGAGCTCACGTCTCCAGACACTGGCCTGGCCTTGTCTCTAGGAATTGCCACAGAGGAAGGACAATCCTTCGCTTTGATGGTGAGGAGGTTGGCGGAGGTCCTCAAGTGGAAGCTTCTCTCCATCCAGGTTAAGACCAACCTCTTTACAAGGGTGCTTCAGCCAGGCCTATACCATTGAAACCCACTGCTTCCCTTCAACGAAGTCCTCAGGGACACTCTCCTGGGGACTTGGGCCAAGCCCTGCACAAGTGTTCCACTGCACAAGATGATTGCCTATCATTACCGCCCCACTCCTAGGGGCCCCGCTTTCGTCTGCCAACCCCAACCCAACCCCAGAGAGTCTGGTGGTGGAGGCCTCGACCGCTAAACTTAATCCCAGCTCGTTCCCCACCGCTCCGATGGACTGGGAATCGAAGAGGTTGAACACCTTCAGAGAGAGAATCTTCACTTCAACCTGCCTAGCATTGAGGCGATACTGCCAGACCTTGTGGGATATGGTCGCACAAGTGCTGCCTGTGGTGTCAGAAGAAGCCTAAGTCCTACTGAACCAGGCCATTATTGATTGCAGGGTCGCAGCAAAGTTATCCATCTGGTGTGTAGAATTAAACTACTGACAGACCTCTGGGTTCTTCCTTAGCATCGCGCCACCCACACTTCTCCTTTTGCCCCTTCTGTTGAGTAAAGGTTCCCAGCTGCATCCACAGTACCAGCCATACCCCAAGGTCACCAGGCCTCCCAGCTTTGTGTTACTGTAGACATAGCTGCCACAGAGGACGCGGGAACCAAAGCCAGTCTGTTGTTCAATTCCCTGCCCCTCTAACTGCCACCGCCTCTAAGACACTTAAGCAGACCCTCCACAGAGCACAGCCATGTTCTTGGTGGCTGAATCAGACACCATCTGCCCCAATGTCAAGTCATAACCTCAAACAAGTGGGTACTTCAAATTGTCTGGTGGGGTTACACCCTTCCCTTCGTGGAAACCCCTCTGCCTTTGACACCATCCCCTAGGAGGCTGACAGAGGACCATCTCTTCTTGCTCCGGCAGGAGGGCCAGGCTCTGTTGGCCAAAGGAGCAGTTGGTTGCGTGCCAGTGCCAGAAGTAGGCTGTGGTTTCCATTTCTGCTATTTTCTTGGGCTGAAACAGGACGGAAGCCACCGCCCCACCAACGCCTTCCTGAAGTAAGGGAAATTCAAGATGTTCACCTGACTTAGTTCTTGTCCGCCCTGGAGACTGGATGGTAGAATTGGACTTACAGGACGCTGACTTTCACATGCCCGTCCTGCAAGCACACATGCGTTACCCGCGAATCACAGAGGGCCACAAGCATTGCTAGTTTGATGTACTCCCCTTCGGCCTCATCAGTGCATCCTGGGTGCTCACGAAAGAGATACCAGTGGTTGTAGCACACCTTTCCCTACCGCTACTGAGGATAAGTAACTTGTTCTTCAATGACCCATTGGTGACACTATATGTAGATAAGAAATGTAAGCATGCACCCCAAGATCCTTCCTTCATCAGACTCCCGCTGGTACAGACAGCCAGGAATAGGGCACTCAAGCAGGGCATAGAGGCGTCCGGACCCCTGATATGGAAAGTAAAAGAACTGAGACTGTGAATACAGGCAGTAGTGGGAGTGCTGACCCTTGCCAGCACCAAGGCCTTGTTGGCACTTGCAAAAGCCGCCAATGGAAGGAGGTCAGGCATTGTTTCAGCATCTCCCTGATACCCATCGGAGGAAGGCAAAAGAAATCATCAAGTAATATATTAACACTACAATATTTTCTGTTATATGAAAGATGCTTTGAAAATGAATCGCCTTTCTGCAGGTACTGGTGAAATCTAGGCCACGTGGGGGCCTCACAAGCAGTGGAGACTGAAGCTCATGTAAAAACTGTTGGTCACCATGTTCTGGTGCTACCTGATAAAAAATTACTTTGGACTGAGTGCTGCCGTTCCTGGTGTACCCTCCCTCTGCCGTGCAACAACTAATTAGATAATACCTGAAATCCTGTTTGTTAACTCAGAATCTTAAATTCGAGCACACAAAACTGCACGAAAAAGAAACAAGATTATAGTAAGAATCCTAAACAGCAAAATGCAGGCAGATGCACCTTAGGTGAGTCGTTCTTGCTTCTGTGTTGTAAAAAAGGTCACTTTGTGATGGCCCTTTCAGGAGGAAATAAACAGGGATGGACAAAGCCATTGAGTCTCACCTTTGGGACCTGTTATGTTATGTTATGTTAATAGACATTTATATCGCGCACGGATACTCAAGAGTTCCCGGCGCGGTGGTGAACCATCACAACTGGCAGCGTATTTTAAATTGGTTGATTAAAAAGGAAGGTCTTAAACTGTTTCTTAAATAGCATGATGTCCTGGATGCAACGCAGCTCCAGAGGGAGGGAATTCCAGGCCTCCGCAGCTTTAAAAGAGAGGGAGCTACCCCCTAGCCGAACCCTGCGGAAGCGGGGAACTGCCATCAGGCGCAAGGTGGTAGAGCGAAGATTTCTGCGAGGCGTGTAAAAGGAGAAACGCCTCTGGAGATAAACCGGGCCTAGACCATGCAAGGCTCTATGAGCCAGCGTAAGGGCCGTAAACTGAATGCTGTGGACAACAGGCAGCCAGTGCAAGTCGCGTAAGTGCTGTTTCGTGCTGGGACGCCCAGGGATTTGTAACAGAACCCTAGCGGCCGCATTCTGAATTACTTGCAGTTTCTTAGACTGATACCCCAGGAGTCCAATATACAAACCATTGGCATTGTCAATGCGGGACACGATAAGTGCCCGAGTGACCATTTCCCTGGGAGGTCTAGGTAGCAAAGGGAAGAACTTCCTGAGAGATTTTAGGATACCGAAGCACACCCCCGCCAGTCGCTTTATCTGAGCAGTGAATCTAAGATCTTCCCCGAACCAGATCCCCAGATGTTTAGCAGGGTTGCCAGATGACAAAGGCTGGGGGTACTCTGGGGGCCACAAAGTCTCTCTAAAGAACGGAGGGAAGGAGCCATAGAGGAGAACCTCTGACTTGCCCTCATTACACTTCAGCTGAGCCCGGGCCAGCCAACCAAAGACCGCTGCAAGGCAGCGCTGGGCTACTAAAGGTGACACTTTACCTTCCCTCCAAGTAAAGAGGAGCTGGGTGTCATCCGCATGTGCTATGACTTTTGCACCCAACTCCTCCGCGAGGAAGATCAGGGGGTTAACATAAATGTTGAAGATTAGCAAGATGGCCGCCGGGTAGGAGCTCCCGGCGGGAGCTCCAAGTGCTGGGGATCCCAATTTTGGTTTTTATCCCCGTTAGCACCCGGCCCGCGTTTTGTGCTAAGCTACACAAGAGTAACTGGAACAAGTAATTGGATTTGAAGTAACAGTAACTTCCTTACCTGCCTGGTGGTGGACGAAAGCTGCTGAGGATCCCCGACTTGCCTGGAAGCTGAGCCTCGCAGGAGAAGACGAGCCACCCACACCTTTCTCCTCGGTCCCTGGGCTCCCCCTGGCCAGCTTGCAGAGCACGGCACGGATGTCTATTGCCTGGAGTCCGCAGCGCTCGACCGGTGCACGTTGTGGCTGCTGGTGAGCCAGTGGCTGCCTGCGCGACGAGCTGTGGCTGTGCATCAGAGGTATCCGACCCACCGGCAATCACCACCGCTAGCGCCGATCATCGTGGAATAGGAGCCTGACCGGGATCAATGCTGGCGCCGGACGGATGACGGGAACCCCACTGCGGAGTGGTCCTGCCTGCCTACCATCACCACCGAGACCCGCGGTGCCCCGTCGGGAGCTGTGCTGTCCTGCACGCTAAGCTCCTGCCCGAGTGCTGCTCCGGGGCCCCAGGGCTCCGGGTCGGATTCTTCACAACGCGGCGACACCAGTGGAAGCAAGCGCCCTGCTGCCAAGGCGAGCTGCAATCACCGCTGTGACCCCCGGGGCCCCACGGGCTGTCCTGCCCGCTGTGCTCCTGCCTGACTGCTGCACCGGGGCTCCAGGGCTCCGGGACGGAAACTACACAACTCGGCGACTCCAGTGAAAGCAAGCGCACTGTGGCCAAGGTGAGCTCTGTGCCCCCCCCCCACTCTACAAGCTGAGCTCTGTGCCCCCCCCCCCCCACTACACTCCCTGAGATAACGTGGAGCCGCGATCTGGGATGTAACTTTGCAGTTGGGGGGGGGAGAGCGGTCTGAACGAGTGCAGGTGAGAGAGGGCAACCCTACCCCGTGAGTCTCTCGGTGAGATTGTGGATCATTGCTCACACCGTGTCTCTCAGTCGGATGCTCTGCCGCCGCCCCCCCCCACCCCCCACCCCCCCCCCAATAATCAACATACAAGTATAAGTTCCCAAATGCCGCGTCTGCACAGGCGAGTTGGTGAATCGCCCGTCCTGATTAACACAATTGCAGCATGGTGAGCAGATGTTCATGAGGCTCCTGAAGCGTTATGCAAGCAAATAACCTCTTTGATTGCTCTGAATGTACTACCACAGTGGTACGGGCATGCAGAATTGTTTCTGTGTACAAAGCGGTCCCTGCACTCTCCACTAACTAAAATGGCGGGGCCATAAAGAAGAGCCATAAATCGCCTCCACTGCCCACCAGATGACCATGAGGCTACATACCAATGAGCTCAGGGGTCACCAAAATAGAGATAAGACGCGCTCCTCTCCTCCTTGCAACACTGGAGCTGTACCTTCTCCTCCCCACCAACTAACACAGATGATGGACTAACCCGACCTGCCCTAGAGTAGAAAGGGAAACCTAACTCTCTAAAAGTCTTCAACAACAGACAAACGACTACTACAAAGGACGCTTGTTTCTGTATGTGCTACTCGGGCGGCCATCTGAACATAACCTAAGAACTGGCCTTGTTATACCAATCCCACCCACCACAGACTCTACATAGCTCTGTATCTAAATCTTCGTGTGATTAAGTGTCTGCCTTTTATTGCAGTATTATATTCTCATGGTATATAATTCTTCGTGTGATTAAGTGTCTGCCATTTATTGCAGTATTATATTCTCATGGTATGTAATTCTTCGCGTGATTAAGTGTCTGCCTTTTATTGCAGTATTATATTTCTCATGGTATTTTATACATTTTGTGTAACCTGCACCCATTTTCACGTCTTCCCCACCGGTGGTGCACAGATCGTGACCTCATATTTCACCGGTTGCTCACTAGAGTCATATGTGTCTACTGTAGCCTTATGTTTGCACCTATATTGGTTTCGGTATATCTTTAATATTTTACTCCAGTATATCTATAGTAGTACATTCTTATTTGCATACTGTATAATTTGTAAGCTGCACCCATCTCACTTTTATCCCTATTATGCACTGTCTGCTACCTCATTTACTCTGTTCTTTTGTAAGCTGCAAACGCTCTTTCTCAGGAATGGCACCCAGGATCTGGAACTCACTCCCTCCCGAAACCAGACTCATCTCCTCCATCGCACTTTTTAAGAAAGAAGTAAAAGCTATTCTCATGGCCAAATACACTTGACCTATTAACGTGATCCGTACAGACTCTGCACCAACCTGTATTATTCTGCACGTTCCCTACGACTATGTGTTTTACCTGTATTATTGACTTACCTGGCTATCTATGCACACATCTATCTGTAATACTTGCATTATTGATGTACCTGTTTTACTTTACTCCCTAATGACCTGAGTTTCACTCCCGTGGTGGTATTCCCTGCTTTGTAAAGCGCTCTGATATCTGCAAAGATCTTGTTCGCGCTATATAAAACTTTCAAAATAAAGAGCAGGGGGCTCAGGGTCGAGCCCTGCGGAACACCGGTAGCCACTCTCCGGGGGGTAGAGGAAAAAGGAGGCATCCAGACCTACCAGGAAGGATTCAAGCCACTTCCAGGCCTGTTGGCTCTGCTAATTGATTTCGCAATGCTTTACAGCTTCCCTGATGCTGTGTACCATGGCTGAAAAAAAGGACGTTTGAAGGCGCTTGTGTACATCTTCAAAATGTTGCAAGCCCTTTTTATTTTTTGTTTACCATTCCAAGTTGGTTCGCTAAACAGAAACAAAAGAACCACAGCGGGTGGGGGGACGCAACACAGGTGGGAGGAAGAAACAGGGTGGGAATCATGGAGGTTGGGGTTGGGAAAGCAACAGGAGTGAAGGGGGAAGCAGCACATTGGAATCAGTTAGGAGGGCACTCAGTGGGAAGTAAATGGAGATACCGGAATGTGGATCAGGGAAAACAAACAGAAGAGAGAGTGCATAGTGGAGGGGGGTTGGAAGCACATGGACGGGAGTGTAGCATGGGGGAGAACACAGACATAGAAAGAGGAACACAAGCCTGGAGGATGGGGAAATAGTTATACACAAGACTGAGAACTGGAAAACACATGTACTCTCGTGGAGGACTTAAAAAGAAAAATGTACCATCTGAAAAGTGAGCAGTGCCGGGGCATAAGTATTGTGTCCATACTCCAGGAGAGCATGAAAGCATGAAGAGTCAGTAAATCTCACACAAGCTAACTAACAAGAAGCAAGCAAGCGACCAGTAGTAAGCAATAGGTTGGCTCTAAGCCCACTGGAAGCTGACGATATGTTGCACAACAGACAGCGCATGCCCAAGTAGGCGAGCTCTAAAAAGAACACATTCTCTCTGACTTTTTTCCTTTGGCATTTTAGTTTGTGAGCATGCAGCTGTTTATCAGTGTTTATATGTTTACTCTAATAAGGGTTATTTCCCTTTCAGTGGGGTTTTATCAGTTAATATAGAGTTAAACCTAAAACTGGAAAGCCTACTTATGAACTTGCTAATAGTTGCCTTTCTTGAAAGATGGAAAGCAGGGTCTGCAGCTTTGACCGACCTTCTATTTGTAGACTTGGTTGGCTGTTTAAGTCCAGTGTTCTTGGTTGTTGTTTTGCGGCACATTGAGGTGGATGTATGACGGTACGAAGCGTACCGTCACAACGCGTGCTTTAACAACGCGTCCCTTACAACGCAAGTCGTTACCACGACTTGCGTTGGGGGCGCGGATTGAGAATAGTGTAATTTACTATTCTAACACCAGTCCCCGTGGACACTAGGGAAGGTGTTGGAATAGTAAATATACTATTCTTAATCCTCTAGCGGCCTCCAGCGCAAGTCGTGGTTACGACTTGCGTTGTAATGGACGCGTTGTTAAAGCCTTGCGGAGTAAAATCCGCTTGGTAAAGGATGTTTCCCCATTGAGGTTTAATTGGTGCTATTACTTTGGTGTCTCAATTACAAATTAGTTTGCTTTGGTGTTGGTGACTACCCTGACTTGAGTGCTAAAGTGGTCCTCGTGGAACCACTTGTTGCTCACTTTATCCTCAGATGGACTTTGAAACAAAGTTGTACAAACATCCCACTGAAGCCTGACAATTTCATTTCTGATAGAGACTTCTAGCCATAGATTACTCACCTTTCGAATACTCCCCAGGTATCAGACTAGATCCAAAACTTTTCAGTAGTACTTCCTCACACTGGACGGTACGGGCCTATGTAGGCGCCACTCCCGTGCTCAGACTTAATTTCCTTTCTTTCTGCACCACTAATCCCTGTTTCTCTTAGACAGTAGCTCAACAAAATTTCTTCAAGTGAACAAGGGATGTCACCTCCAAAGATGACAGATTTTAAGTCCTGCAGGGACTTCCGCGAACAAGTGTCTGTGATGGAGTCCCATCAGTTGTGGCTGGGGTCAAGCCAGAACTCCAAGGCCTGCAGCGGCTCCTTGTAGATAAACCCAGAAGCCATCAGGGAACGGGAGACGAAACTTTTCACTGCCAAGCATAAGAAGAGTCCTCATTGGGACCGCTCCAAGTCACACTCCACGTCCAAGGTCCGATCCCGATCCCGGACAGAGACACTCCAGAGGCTGACCTTCATTGTGCTCCATTCCTTAGGTAAGCAAAAAAGCACAATAGATCGAACAAGAATTCTACTCCCTCGTGCCACTCTCATTCACACGCCGGTGGTGCCGACACCACCCTTCTTGGTCACGTTCCCAAAGTTGGCCAACTTCGGAGTCGATCCCGCAACTGGTTTCAGCACAACCTGAGTTTCAAAGGCCTTCATCCAAGCTGCATCATATCAAAGACTGCCACGCTGCCAGGCCCGACTCTTTGGATCCCTGCCGACCTCTTCTGGTGCGCCTTCAGGCCCCAAGGAGCCTTTCACCTGGAATACTACCATTGGGTTCACCCTCTTTACAAACTGGACACTATGAGCCTGTCTTGCCTTTGGCCCCTGTTCTGACCCCACTTCTGGTGCCATGACCCATGCCTTCCCCGGGCATACAGATAACAGCTGTGACCTGGGTGACGAGTTTACTCAGCCCTATCAGTAAGACAGTTGATGCGAGCACTTACCAGAGGCTGTGGCCTTGATACCTTCCCGGAGACGGGCCTTGTTTCTCTCCCTAGTCCAGCCACAGAGGAATCTGCTGCCGATGCCATGGTGATGCCCAGTACTGCCACAGTTCTCGCTCTATAGCTCCCCACCTTTGAGCTTAAAACAAATGTTTTGACTGAGGTCCTTCAACCGAGGCAGACATCAAACAAAGCACTGCCGGATACCTGATTTGGGTCCGGGTCAAACCGTGTTCTGTCCCACAAGGAAATCAGCAAAGTAATAGCTGCCATCACCCTGTTCCACGTCACCCTGCTTTTCTTTTGCAGCACCCCTCACCAGAAAACCTGGTGGCGCAGGCTTCCACCAGCTGCTCTAATCCTAAAACATTTCCCACCACTTCCCCAGATAGGGAAATGTTTGTCAATTGGCCCTCCTTTCTATTACCGCCAACTGTTTGCAAGGAAGCTACTCTTTGGGATCCGGTTACACAATTCCTCCCTGGTGTGCTTGAAAACCTTCTCCCTGTGCTCTCTCAGAAGATCCAGGATGGTCGTGATGCAACCAAGTTCAAGATTCATTACATCTTGGTCACCACCGATTTCATCAGGTAAACCATAGGTGCCAGCGTTTTTATTTGCCGCCATGCATGTCTGCGATCGATTGGGTTCTTTGGCGATGTTCGGTCCTCCGTGATGGACATCGCCTCTGGTGAGACTCCTCTCAAGCTGATTCCGCTCTCAAGCTTTCAGGAAGAGCAGGGCTACCACTTGCTTTCTGGGTTGTTCCCTCCCACCTTGCCAACAGTTCCATCATTCCTCTCGCAGCTTTGGTCAAGGCATCCCTTACCATCAGCTTATCCACAAGGAATCCTGCCGTCTCATACTAGAGGCAGAGGTGCGCTCCGCCCCTGCGATTGAAGTCAACGTGCCGCCCACTCTGCTGCACCCCTGTGGCCCCACCTGAAAACATTTCTTGAGCGTTCCCCTGCAGGGACTCAGCCACAGGGTGGAAGCCAGAATACACCAGTACTTCCCAGACTGGCAGGCGATCACACCGTCCAGGTGTGTCCTGCAAGTTGTCCGAAGGGGATGTGCCTTGCCCTTCCTTTCTTCCCCACTTCACTTTCCACCGTCCCCCCAGCAACTGATGGAGAACCCTTTCTCCATTCTGAGGCAGGAGTGAATATCCTTTTGTCCAAAGGGGCAGTCGAGAGGTTGCCAGTATCAGAAATAGGATGTGTTTGTTACTCGCACTTGTAAAAAAAATGCTTATTTCTTTGTATAATCACCACCAATGTTTTGGACTGTTGCAACTGGTTTTCGCTCGCTGAGAAGGGCACAGAGGCCTGCTATCCAGACCTCCGCGCCGATGCTCTAACCATCGAAAAGTGAATGTTGAATTTGCTACCCCAATAGGCATAAGCTGACTTGCCTGTTAAGTTCCTAACATATAGTACCCTGGAACCCCAGGGCATGCAAGTTAAAGTGTATCCCATGGACTGGTTGTACCACCCTGGATGTGACAACTGTAAAACTTGGCTCCCAGCCGGCCACCGCAGACTAGAAGGGACGTGTTAAACTTCTAGCTTGACTTTGCCATTAAAAGCAATGACACAGCCCAATCTTCCCTTTTTAATATATACAAATCGCCCAGAAGGCAGGCCTACCGAGCCCTAACACAGTGTGCTATGTATTAAACAGTGGAACATGTGCTTTTCCATGCTCCAACAGTAATAACCCACAGTGGTCGTTTTTACTTGGGAAAAGGCTAGTTGTCCCAGTACAGAGTTACAAGCGGACACCTCAGGTGTGCTAACTTCTGCTGACTGGGACTCCTAAAGTTAATTATTTAGGGTATGAAACAACACGTTACATTACGCCCCACATGATGCCCAAGTCTGAATTAATGTAACGTGTTGCAGCGTGCAGCTTTTATAAAGCTGCCTCTTTGTTGCCCTTAATCCCCTGTCTCCGTCCATGGTTGCATATGGGGTTTATCCTTGGGGCAGCTTTCGGCACTCCTGGGGAGACGTGCACATGACTCAGTAAAGAGCACAATGGAAGCCTGCTTGAGGCCCGCATCAAAGGAGAAGCCACTGTTGAAGGGCAAGTAGTAAACACCTGGGAATGAGGCTGCTCTGTTGTTGAGATGATCAGGTTGGCACTCGGGAAGAAGAAGGGAAAGCAGTTGCCAAACCAGTTTTTCAGGGGCGTGTAGCCCCCTTGGTAGCCACACCTCTGGTTTGGGCTAGAGCGCTCTGCACGCCAAGGGAGGGGTGCTGCCATCTTGGTAGTGGGCATTCGGAAGCCCAGCCAAAGCAAGAAGACTCGAAGGGTCAGTTGGCTGACCTCCTGTTTGCAGCACCGGGCCCGAACAGCTGAAGAAGCCTGCTGGGGTAAGTTGGTATTCCAAATCTCCTAGCCGCCGCACCTCGTTGTCGTGCAGCATTAGGGACCAGGGCCCGATGCTCAAAGTTACCCTGAGTCCGCTTAACCCAGGAAAGTCATAGGATTCAGCAGTGACTGCAATACAGAGCGATTAGATGTCTGACAGGACCAAGAGGACTTTGAAAGAAGTCCCTCCCCTGTGGCCAGGATTGCTTTCCCATACCCATGGACAGAGGAGTAGCTGCAGGAAGACCCTGTCGACCGCATCGCATTCACAGCATCCTTGAGCATCTTCAGCGTCCTGTATCCGTTGTATCTGGACCTCTCCTTTAAAGCCTATGGATCATCATCCTCAGCATCCTTCAGCGTCCTGTATCCCTTGTATCTGGACCTCTCCTTTAAAGCCTATGGATCAACATCCTCAGCATCCTTCAGCGTCCTGTATCCCTTGTATCTGGACCTCTCCTTTAAAGCCTATGGATCAACATCCTCAGCATCCTTCAGCGTCCTGTATCCCTTGCAAAGTGACAGGAACTGATTGGGACTGTTTCTTTCAGGAAGGCAACTGTTTCTGAGGATGTTTCATTTCCCCCCTGACTGGCTCCTTGCCGGAGTTGGTCGCCTACAGTAACTAAAAGTAACCGCATTGATTCTTGCCTAAGTTTCTACAAAAAAATGTACAAGTGTCAAATGCATTGAATTTGCTAATGCTTACTTACAGTTAGGTAAAAGTGCATATTGGCTGCACTTTATAAATTCTGTGTCTCTAGGATCCTCCCGTGGGTCTTTTTCATTGTGGTGTCAAAAATTGTATAAAATCTAAACTGATTTTATAAATTGGCATTGGATTTCTTTGGCCTCTCATGTATTTCTTCTTCAATTGTTTTGGTGCTGTTCAAATGCTTAACTCGTGTTCCTTTCTGTAAGCCTGACTGCTCAGAGCCGCTGCTACCCAGGGTTGAGCCAAGGGTTTCACAAATGAAACCTACTGGTCCTAAAGGGGTTGGTAAGTGTATTACACGGTAAAGTGGTGCAGCCAATCCAAATAATACACCTCGGTTTCTCACACCATTACTCTCTGGTGCCCATGAAGGACAGAGGGCTTCTTCATCCTATTCTAGATCTGCGCTCTCTCAACACCTTTCTCCAGAAGGAGAAATTCAAACTGCTCAGCCTGGCCCAGGTCTTTTTTGCCCTCCGCACTGGAGCCTGGATGGTGGCTTTGGACCGGTACAACACCTATTGTCACATACCTGCCCTGCTGGCCATGGGGTGCTACCTGTGGTTCATACAGGGAAAGGAGTATTTTCAGTTTGCTGTGCTCCCCTTTGGCCTCACCAGCGCCCTTCAGATGTTCAGATGTTCACAAAACTGATGCTGATGGTGGCAGCGCACCTTCGAAGGTCAGGGGTGTCAGTCTTCCCCTCCCTGTCATCGTTGGGTTTCCCTACCAACTTGCCAAAGTGACACCTAGCTCCTCTGGCATGCCCTTTCATTGGAGCTGCTCTGGACATGGTTCGGTCGCATGCCTTTCCCCCAGGGAAGTGAGTCGAGGGCTTTCAGGCTATGATTACGATCTTTCAGCCATGGTCCAGGATTTGATTGAGGCCTCTTAGGACTATACTGGGACATATAGCCTCTTGCATCCTGCTAGACCTGCACGCCAGGTGGTACATGTGGGCTCTGCAGTAGGATCTGTTCTCCCAGTTGGCCCAACATCAAGGGGACCCCTCCAACCACACCCATATTTCAGAAGAGACTGGAAAAGATCTCCATTGGTAGTTGTTGGACTATGATTGGGTTAATGGGAGACCCTCTCTCCCTTCACAACCCAGGCCTGACTGTGGTGACTGATGCATCGCTTCCTGGTTGGGGTGGCTGTCTGCGAGAGCTGGAGGTCAGAAGCCTCTGGTCTTCAGGGGAATCCTGGCTCCATATCAACCATCTGGAGGCACGGCTCATCAGTTTGTCATTGAAAGCCTTCCTGCCTTCCATCCATCGGGGGGAGGCTGGCAGAGACGCTCATGCACAGCACCACTGCCATGTGGAACTCAGCAAACCGAGTGGGGTGGGGTGCCAGGAGGCCTTGCATCTCTGGAAAGGGCTGGACTGCCATGGAATGCTCCTAGTGGGGAACCACCTGGGAGAATCATTGAATGCCAGGGCGGACAAGTTCAGTCGTCGTTACCTAGCAAATCACAAATGGCAGTTACACCTGGAGGTAGTGTAAGGTCTCTTCTGCTAACGGACATCTGTGCAGCATCTCGACCTATCTGCCACCCCCAAATAGGCACAATGCCAGCACTTCTGCATGTTGGAGTTTCCAAGGTGTCTCTTGGAGATGCGTTCCGCCTCGAGTGGAACTCGGGACTCCTGTACGCATTTCTGCCGATACTATTCCTGCCCCAAGTTCTCAAGAAGATCAGAACCGAGCGGGTCCAAGTCATCCTAGTGGCTCTGGATTGGGCATGGAGAGTATGGGATCCAGAACCCCTGGGCTTCAGCACGTTTGCCAATCAAGCCATCCGTCTGGGAGGACCTGCTGTTGCAGTAACAGCGCAGAGTTCTGCACCCGGAACTTCACTATCTTCACTTATATGCTTGGAGATTGAGCAGTGACAGCTGAATACCTTTGACCTTTCTCCGAAGGTTTAGTTTTATTTATTTTGGAGTTTTATAAAGCACATGGCATACCGCACACCGGCGTGTCCCCGCGCTAAGAGAGAGAGTGAAGAGACACAACGGGGAGGCTACATCAAAACTGAGCGAAAAAGATGTGTTTTTAGAGCTCTACGGAATTTTGCTTCGGAAGGTTCGAGACGTAGCTCCCTCGGAAGCATGTTCCAGCTCTTCGCCTCCAGTAGCCTAAAGGATCTGCCACCCATTCGGGTTTTATGAATTTTGGGGACTGCGAGTAACCCGGTGCCAGAGGATCTAAGCCTGCGTCCTGGGCTATAGGGAGTGATGAGGGATAGTAAAGGATTGGGTGCCTTGCCATTGATGATACGATGACATATGCATAGTGCTTTAAAAGTTATCCTCTCCCTTACCGGTAGCCAATGGAGGGTTTTCAGAGCGACTCTAGAGACAGTTCTTCTTGGGAGCCTTAGTACCAGCCGGTCTGTGGCATTTTGCAGTACCTGGAGGCGGTTGAGGCTTTTTGCTGTTCTTCCCAGATAGAGAAGATTGGAATAATCCAATCTTGATGTAACCAAGGCGTGCACAAGAGTCTGTCTGGCACCGACCGGAAGTAGATCCAGGATCTTTCGTAGACTCTTGAGTATACCGAAGCACATCCCGACTACACAATCGATCTGGGGAGCAAATGTCAGGGCGGAGTCAAACGTTACCCCAAGATTTTTAGCCTGTGGACAAGGCACTGGGGTAGAGCCCAGGCAGGCCGGCCACCATGCCGATGACCACACATTCGGACCACCTCCTACCACGAGCACCTCAGTTTTGGACCCATTCAGCCTCAGGCAGTTGTCAGACATCCAGGATGCAAGCTCCTGCATGCAAGCACTGAAGCTGACCGCCGCAACATCCGGTGCACTTGACAGTGAGATGGCCAGTTGTGTGTCATCGGCATATGACACTAGTTGGATTCCATAGCCTTCAACAATGGTAGCCACCGGGTAAGCTTAAAGGTTAAATGGCATATAGGTTAAACAGGGTGGGACTCAGGGCCGAGCCCTGAGGCACCCCTTGATCAAGATTGAACAAACAGGAGTAATGTTCACCTTGTCTGACCTGAAAACCCCGGTCAGTGAGGAAAGATTGAATCCATCTCAGCGCTGACCCTGTGACACCCCCTTTGTTTAGACACTGTAGCAGAGTGTAGTGAGCTACAGTGTCAAACGCTGCGCTTAGGTCTAGTAGAATGAGGGCCATAGTTTGACCCTCATCTACCCCTTGCCTGATGGTCTCAGTGGCCATAAGCAGGGCAGATTCAGTGGAATGGAGGGACCGGAAGCCAAACTGAGTAAGATGAAGCAGGTTAGCTTGCTCAACAAATGCCATAAGCTGGAGGTTTGCCACCTTTTCTGCCACCTTGGCCAGATAGGGAAGAAGTGAAATGGGACGCAGATTATCCATCCGGTCCCAACTAAGATTCGTTTTTTTTTGGAGAGGGAGGACTACCGCCTTTTTCCAAGTTTTAGGCACAGTGTTGGATTTAAAAGATGTATCGAGAACCTCCCTAATATAGGGTTCAAGAGTCTCGATACTTTCTGCAAGAAGTTTAGGTGACGCCGGATCACGAGGAGACCCTGACTTAATGGTACGGCATATCTGCTTAAGCCTGTCGGGGGATGGAGTAAAGAAATGGTCCAACCTACTGACCCCATCAACCTCCAGTGTATTTTCTCTAAACTCAATTCCCGTTTTTTTCCCCCGTGAAAGTAGAATAAATGGTAGCCACTTTGTCAGAAAAGAAAGCAGCGATACGGTTGCAAGATTCTTCCGAGACCAGTGATGGATCAACAGATGAGCCGCAAAAAGAGATCTCCTTATAAATTTTAAACAGCTCTTTGGTTGAGTTCTTGGCTTCTCCTATCCTGCCTGAGAAGTAAGTTGCTTTAGCCCGTCTGATGGAATTATGGTAATCTCTGCGTTTGTCTAAATATCGCTCTTTAGCTAGGTCTAGGTATGCCACCCGCCACTGTCTTTCTAACTTCTTGCATTGTGATTTCGCTAAGCGAAGCTCATCACTAAACCAGGGGGCGGATTTCTGGGGTCTACTGCCGAGTTTGAGAGGGGCTATTTCATCTAAGGCGTCGTTGATGCGGCCATCTAGTCTATCTGATACCATGTCAGCATCCGCACCTCCTAGTCTGCCACCTTTAGTCAGTGCAGTCTGGAATTTAGTTATAGAAAAAGCCCGCCAATTACGGCTCATATATTTAGCATTAGTACTTTTATGAGTATTTCCAGTGGCAATATCAATGCTAAAAGGTACTAACAGGTGGTCGGACCAAGGGATGGGAACGGGAGTCTTTACTTCAATGCCTTCCCAATTAGATAAGATAGGGTGTAATAAATGGCCCTTTTGGTGGGTGGGGTCATTAGATTTAAAGTGTAATAGGAGGGATAGTAGTTGTTGACAGAAGTCGGTAGCACCTTTGTCAAGTTGGTCATCTAGGTGGATGCTTAAATCACCTAGCAGCATAAACTTGTCCCTACGTAGAGCAGCTTCTGTTAGGCCTTCAGTGAGGCTGACAGCGAAGTTCGAGAAGGGGCCAGGAGGGCGATAGACCAAAAAGCCCTTCAATGTATTGCCAGCATTGACTTTAATAGAGAAGGCTCCTGTCTCGCTGTCGGCGATAACATGGGGTTCAAGTTGACAGCAGAGTGGCTGCTTAAAAATAATGGCTATCCCGCCACCTCTGCCCCCAATTCTATCCAACCTTACCATGGAGTAGCAGACAGGAAGGGAAGCAACTATATCTGGTTCTGAGTTTGCATCTAGCCATGTCTCAGTGAGGAAAAGGAGGTCAAGTTTCAGGTCTATGAGTAGGTCGTATATATCGAGACTATGCTTCCGCATGGATCGGGTGTTCCGTAGTCCACATGTAAGGCTAATAGTCTCAGCCCTAGGCCTGGGTATACAGCGCCCGTTATACTGACATACCTTACAGTTGCTAGATCCTTCCACATTGAGACTGTGGAGACAGGCATCAGCAACTACCGGACATAGGGCGCAGAGTTGTTGAGCGCTCCAGTGTATTGTTGCCCCTTTTTGACCAGGAGTAGGGGCCCCTGTCCCCGGCCGGCCACGGACGGGCGCAGACGGGCTTGCCTTAGACGCGCCTTCGGCGCGCTGTCGGCGCGCCCGCTGCGCGGACGAGTGACCATTGCTCATATAGGACGGTGAAGGAAATGACACA
This sequence comes from Lissotriton vulgaris, assembly GCF_964263255.1. Classification (NCBI taxonomy): domain Eukaryota; kingdom Metazoa; phylum Chordata; class Amphibia; order Caudata; family Salamandridae; genus Lissotriton; species Lissotriton vulgaris. Next base: position 1,563,290,491 of record NC_141696.1, read on the forward strand.
GCAGTTGTTGATGTCTTCTTGGCAGTCAGGCATCCCTCAACAAAAACTGTATGTGCCTGTCTCTGGGACAGTGTTGTGGTTTGGTGCAGAACATGCTAGATTGACCACCTCCAGGCCAATCTATCTGATGTTCTCTTGTTCGTCCTGTCTCTTGCCCGGCAAGGGTTTGCTTTGGGCAAACGTAAGGGTTACCTATGGGCCTTCTTATGGTTGTCAGACCAGCCCTCAATGTATAACTCACCGGTTGTGATGCAATTTTTGAAAGGTCTTCAACATGTTTCCTCCTTTTCCTTGTGTAATGCCCCAGTGGGACCTTAATCTGGTCGTAACTTTCCTGATCTGCATTCCGTTCGAGCTGCTTCACAGCTGTCCTTTACAACGCTTACTATTAAGACTGTTCCTCATCATCAGCGCCTCACCGCAGCATCGTTCTGTGCTCCGCCTCACCCCTCTTGGGAGAAGGAGAGACTCCATTGCTTAGATCACAAAAGAACTCTGAGCTTCAACATAGCTCGACCAGAGAACACCAGGTGGATGATGAGCTCTTTGAGGGGTTCTCTGGAGTGAAAAAGACACGTCGGTGCTGAAGAGAACCATCTCCTGCTGGACTGTGCTCTGTACCACAATCTGCTACACAGTGGGGAGACAGCATCTTCCAGACGAACTGCATTCTGACAGTACCAGGGCCAAAGCTGCTCCCACTGCGCTGGCAGGAGTCCCTGTCCTAGATGTATGCCAGGCAGCTACGTGGGCGTGCCACCATACGTTCACGAAGCATTATTGCCTTTCACAGTCTGGTTCACTGGCAGGGGCATTCAGCTCAGTCCTGCAGGACTGCCGGGTTTGAGTCCATTCACAGACCCACCTGCCAATAGGTATTCCTTTGACATTTATGAGGTGAGGAACCTGCGGCTAGAAGTCTCTGCCAGAAGAACAACTTACGTACCTTCAGTAAAGCTCTTTGTGGTAGATACTTTATCTAGCTGCAGATTCCTCATCGACCCCCCCATCCTCTCGGTTCTGTGATTGGACATTATTAGTAAGACCCCAAGTCTGGGAATGGGCACACTGTCCACTCGTTTGCTTTTGGGGCTTTTGGGGCTCTGCGTCTGTAGATACGGACAGTCTCAGAAGCAAGTGACATCAGCGCGCTGGAGTGCCACCTGTATAGATCCTGTACGTCATTTTTGATGTGGGACGAAGTCAGTGCAAAGCTGCAAGGCACCACGTTCAGGCACGCGGAGGTACTGCTCAAAGGTTTGTGGGACCAGTCTGCATTCTATGCACTTGGAGTCACTCTGGTTGAGCCTGGAGAGTATTCAAAAGTTGAGGAATCTGTGGCAAGAAACGTGTACTTTGCCGTCGCCCCAGATCAGTTCTCAGGTCCTGTCTGGAAGGCTTCATCCGTGCCTCCTCTTGGTTTCTCGTGTCGACATGTCCTGGCATCAAGCTATTAAGTCAGTGGCCTAGCGCCGAAACCCCTTATTACGAGGCGCTTGGTAATCTTGATTCTGCCTGGGATGGTGGTGTCTGGCCAAATCGGGATTACAAGCCGTGTGAGAACGCAGCACTTCAGAGATCTTTTCCCCGCACAAATTTCACCAGAACCAATCTGGTAAAATGTGCGTTGGAAAATTCCTGAAATGAGGAAAAAACAGGCAGTAATTGGTTCCCAAACACTGCTTTCCCTAGTTATTCCTCATTTTTCAAGTGACGGAATACTGCAGTAATACACATTCAGGAATTACCACAGAGTATGGTATTAACAGTGCAGTTTCATTCCAAATGTGTAAGGAAGGCCACATAGGTCATCAACTGGTGTCATTCACGCATAGTGCCTGAATGGCAAGCCTCGTGGCACTGGGACTTGACTGGTCTCAGCAGCATCGCACAGGATGGTAGCAGGGTGCCGGTGGAGCCTTTTGAGATGCTTCTGCAGCAGGGTCTAGATCCTCTGTTCGCTTGACTTCGAATGTTTCTTCCATGGCTGTCTCCTAATCTTCGCCTCCTTCTCTTGAGCAATGTTTCCGCCTTGACCCGTTAGATCTTTGTGGCAATATTGCCTGGTACTTCCACAGGACTGCCCCTGTGGGATAGGGTTGACTGGTTGAACTGCAGTTCTTGAACCTGATTGGTAGCTTTGTGTTCATCTGAGGAATGAGAGGGGAAAGGAGGCAGAGAGGGCAGGCGATGCTCGACACGACAGAAGTGGTGAATGGATCAATAGTGTAGGCAAGCCATTCATGCTGCTGCACCACTCATGCCCCCTTCGGAAGCGCTTCCATGACATGTCTCTTTCCCACCCCGGCCACTCACTACAACTGTACCCGACCCCATAAACCAAGCTCCATCGCTCTCACACCCTGGGCCGCGGTGGTTTCCACCTCTGGAACATCAGCACAAGGGGCTACGTGAACCTCTGTGAAATGAGGCTCCTCCGAGGTGGGGATCGAACAGATCCCCAGCTCTAGGCCCAAAGCTCAGAGTTGAAAATGCAGAATCATCGATATAGAAATCCAGTTTGCCAAGAACAAAAGACGCTATTCCAAGCCTGGCGTAACCTCGTTAACCTGGGCAGATTCAACCCCCAGTTCTCATCCTGCTTCAAATCATTTGGACTCGCCCTCAAAGAACACATCCCCAAGAAAACCAAGAGAACTTGGCACCGACTCTTGTTACTAAGGAAAGTGAAACCTTTCCTTCCAGAGCAACTTCAGAGCTCAGAAGCGAGCCCTCTCACTCTCACCCTGCTCCACAGCCTCACAAATGCCCAGCCTCCAAGTGTGACCCTCCTTAAGGGCATTCTATACGCTGACACACCTTATCTGGGGCCAGAAGAAAGATGGCCGAATCATTCCCTAATGAGTCTCCGCTGGCTCCCCTTACCGGCCCGTACCATCTTCAGCACCAGCAGCATCCCCGATATCTGGCTGACAAGCTCAGCAGCCCTTGTATCTGGCTTAGAGGCTCAGTATCCCCGGTATCTGGCTGACAGGCTCAGTATACCCGGTATCTGGCTGACAGGCTCAGTATACCCGGTATCTGGCTGACAGGCTCAGTATCCCCGGTATCTGGCTGACAGGCTCAGTATCCCCGGTATCTGGCTGACAGGCTCAGTATCCCCGGTATCTGGCTGACAGGCTCAGTATCCCCGGTATCTGGCTGACAGGATCAGCATCCCCGGTATCTGGCTGACAGGCTCAGCATCCCCGGTATCTGGCTGACAGGCTCAGCATCCCCGGTATCTGGCTGACAGGCTCAGTATCCCCGGTATCTGGCTGACAGGCTCAGTATCCCCTGTATCTGGCTGACAGGCTCAGTATCCCCGGTATCTGGCTGACAGGCTCAGTATCCCCGGTATCTGGCTGACAGGCTCAGTATCCCCGGTATCTGGCTGACAGGCTCAGCATCACCGGTATTTGGCTGACAGGCTCAGTATCCCCGGTATCTGGCTGACAGGCTCAGTATACCCGGTATCTGGCTGACAGGCTCAGTATCCCCGGTATCTGGCTGACAGGCTCAGTATCCCCGGTATCTGGCTGACAGGCTCAGTATCCCCGGTATCTGGCTGACAGGCTCAGTATCCCCGGTATCTGGCTGACAGGCTCAGTTTCACCGGTATTTGGCTAACAGGCTCAGTATCCCCGGTATCTGGCTGACACGCTCAGTATCCCCGGTATCTGGCTGACAGGCTCAGTATCCCCGGTATCTGGCTGACAGGCTCAGTATCCCCGGTATCTGGCTGACAGGCTAAGTATCCCCGGTATCTGGCTGACAGGCTCAGTATCCCCGGTATCTGGCTTAGAGGCTCAGCATCCCCGGTATCTAGCTGACAGCCTCAGTATCCCCGGTATCTGGCTGACAGGCTCAACATCACCGGTATTTGGTTGACAGGCTCAGTATCCCCGGTATCTGGCTGAAAGGCTCAGTATCCCCGGTATCTGGCTGACAGGCTCAGTATCCCCGGTATCTGGCTGACAGGCTCAGTATCCCCGGTATCTGGCTGACAGGCTCAGCATCCCCGGTATCTGGCTGACAGGCTCTGTATCCCCGGTATCTGGCTGACAGGCTCAGCATCACCGGTATTTGGCTGACAGGCTCAGTATACCCGGTATCTGGCTGACAGGCTCAGTATCCCCGGTATCTGACTGACAGGCTCAGTATCCCCGATATCTGGCTGACAGGCTCAGTATTCCCGGTATCTGGCTGACAGGCTCAGTATCCCCGGTATCTGGCTGACAGGCTCAGCATCCCCGGTATCTGGCTGACAGGCTCAGTATCCCCGGTATCTGGCTGACAGGCTCAGCATCACCGGTATTTGGCTGACAGGCTCAGTATCCCCGGTATCTGGCTGACAGGCTCAGCATCACCGGTATTTGGCTGACAGGCTCAGTATCCCCGGTATCTGGCTGACAGGCTCAGTATCCCCGGTATCTGGCTGACAGGCTCAGTATCCCCGGTATCTGGCTGACAGGCTCAGTATCCCCGGTATCTGGCTGACAGGCTCAGTATCCCCGGTATCTGGCTGACAGGCTCAGTATCCCCGGTATCTGGCTGACAGGCTCAGTATCCCCGGTATCTGGCTGACAGGCTCAATATCCCCGGTATCTGGCTGACAGGCTCAGCATCACCGGTATTTGGCTGACAGGCTCAGTATACCCGGTATCTGGCTGACAGGCTCAGTATCCCCGGTATCTGACTGACAGGCTCAGTATCCCCGATATCTGGCTGACAGGCTCAGTATTCCCGGTATCTGGCTGACAGGCTCAGTATCCCCGGTATCTGGCTGACAGGCTCAGCATCCCCGGTATCTGGCTGACAGGCTCAGTATCCCCGGTATCTGGCTGACAGGCTCTGTATCCCCGGTATCTGGCTGACAGGCTCAGCATCACCGGTATTTGGCTGACAGGCTCAGTATCCCCGGTATCTGGCTGACAGGCTCAGCATCACCGGTATTTGGCTGACAGGCTCAGTATCCCCGGTATCTGGCTGACAGGCTCAGTATCCCCGGTATCTGGCTGACAGGCTCAGTATCCCCGGTATCTGGCTGACAGGCTCAGTATCCCCGGTATCTGGCTGACAGGCTCAGTATCCCCGGTATCTGGCTGACAGGCTCAGTATCCCCGGTATCTGGCTGACAGGCTCAATATCCCCGGTATCGGCTGACAGGCTCAGTATCCCCGGTATCTGGCTGACAGGCTCAGTATCACCGGTATTTGGCTGACAGGCTCAGAGTCCCCGGTATCTGGCTGACAGGCCCAGTATCCCCGGTATCTGGCTGACGGGCTCAGTATCCCCGGTATCTGGCTGACAGGCTCAGTATCCCCGGTATCTGGCTGACAGGCTCAGTATCCCCGGTATCTGGCTGACAGGCTCAGTATCCCCAGTATCTGGCTGACAGGCTCAGTATTCCCGGTATCTGGCTGACAGGCTCAGTATCCCCGGTATCTGGCTGACAGGCTCAGTATCCCCGATATCTGGCTTAGAGGCTCAGCATCCCCGGTATCTAGCTGACAGGCTCAGTATCCCCGGTATCTGGCTGACCGGCTCAGCATCACCGGTATCTGGCTGACAGGCTCAGTATCCCCGGTATCTGGCTTAGAGGCTCAGCATCCCCGGTATCTGGCTGACAGGCTCAGCATCACCGGTATCTGGCTGACAGGCTCAGCATCCCCGGTATCTGGCTGACAGGCTCAGCATCCCCGGTATCTGGCTGACAGGCTCAGCATCCCCGGTATCTGGCTGATAGGCTCAGCATCCCCGGTATCTGGCTGACAGGCTCAGTATCCCCGGTATCTGGCTGACAGGCTCAGTATCCCCGGTATCGGCTGACAGGCTCAGTATCCCCGGTATCTGGCTGACAGGCTCAGTATCACCGGTATTTGGCTGACAGGCTCAGTATCCCAGGTATCTGGCTGACAGGCTCAGCATCACCGGTATCTGGCTGACAGGCTCAGCATCACCGGTATCTGGCTGACAGGCTCAGCATCCCCGGTATCTGGCTGACAGGCTCAGCATCCCCGGTATCTGGCTGACAGGCTCAGCATCCCCGGTATCTGGCTGACAGGCTCAGCATCCCCGGTATCTGGCTGACAGGCTCAGTATCCCCGGTATCTGGCTGACAGGCTCAGCATCACCGGTATCTGGCTGACAGGATCAGCATCACCGGTATCTGGCTGACAGGCCCCGCATCCCCGGTGTCTGGCTGGCAGGTAAGCATCCTCGGTATCTGGCTGACAGGATCAGCATCACCGGTATCTGGCTGACAGGCTCCGCATCCCCGGTATCTGGCTGACAGGCTCAGCATCACCGGTATTTGGCTGACAGATTCAGTGCCTGAGCCTTGAAATGTATTGAGAGCCTCTGTAAGAGAATATGGTGTGAAGGAACCCATGCCGGCAAAATCCGTCAGGAATGCCCCAGTAATCATGCTGCCATTTAAAAACCTCTGAAGTAGGAAGAAGTTAGCCATCTTGGAAAAATGGTCTACGGTGTCCATGATCACTCAGTTTGCAACTTACAGGTGTAAATCCACAATTAAGTCAGAGGAAATGGTGTGCCAAGGATGATGAGGATTGGGCAAAGGCTTTAGAAAGCCTTGAACTGTGCTCAGATAGGACAGGACTTTACATAGAACGCTACAACCTGTCAAGCAGCAGGCCACCAGAAGGAATGCAAGACAAGTTCTAAGGTGGATTTAACTCCACAGTGGCCTGCAACTGCAGAGTCATGACACATTTCCAGAACCGAAGTTTGAAGCCTCTCAGGAGTCACCTCTGATGTCAGTGGCAAAGGCGCCGAATTGGATTCGTGTTTGCCGAATCCGATTCGGAGCCTTTGTTCCCGACCAACTCCTTCCCAGTTCCAAACGAGCAAGTACGATGCCTGGAAACCATTAGGGCTGACCGAATCAGTTCCGAAAGGCATTCAGATAGGTAGAGCCTTTCCGGAGCCGATTCGTACAGCTCTATGGACTTGGTTTTTGAATGAGCGAGTACGATGACCGATTCGGACAGCCTTTCAGAATCTGTTTGCCCAGAACGAAACGGCTGCCAGAATCAGTCTTTGAGGGCCCAAAGCAGGCCCCCCTTCACCTGGTGCCCTCCGAATAAGGCCCGTGGGGATACGAATGATTCCCCCTTTCCAACCATGCACATTGTGGCAGGCACAATGGGATGCATGCCACAGGGTGGAAGGTTTTCCCCACCCACTCCTTTCATCAAGGGGAGCCTGTGTTCACATTCGGAACACAGGCTCTCATTGAAGTCAATGGGAGTCTGACCGCATCTCATCCGGATTCATACGGATGCATCCTACTCGTGTGGTCGGACTACCATGATCCGAGTCGTACGGAAAGCATTCCGGAACCGATTTGGTTGGTATGCTTTCCATACGAGATCGAAGTTGGAGCCAAAAAGGCCTGTTGGAAAAAATATAGCTTCTGCTGGAGAGACTTCGGTGTGAGCTGTAAGAGGGACCCCGCAAGACGGATAACTTTTTCAGAGAGTATTAGGACAAGTCAGTCAGAACCCTCACCCACAATGTCCCATCCAGAGAAGGCACCAACAAAAACTTTCTGAGTACCGAGGATGTGAGTTTCAAAAAAAGTCATATTCAGTTGTGGCTCGCTCTGAGTGGGGGTAGGATGGGGGGTGGACTAATAACAAATAAAGGGAGCCCAGTCACAATGCTGTAGGAGCAGCGTGGTGATTGGTCTGAGCGTCGTGTTGGTACGCAAAAGCAGTGCCTTTGAGCCTGGGCATGTTCTCGACGGGGCTGTGCTTGTCTGCTATTTCTACTCTGCATGCTCTATAGAAACTGGAGGTTTCGATGGTCTGCCCAAACCTTAAAAGGTTCAACGGCTCGCATTGTAGGAGGCCGCTGCTCCATACATACATGTTAAGGACCAAGAGCTCGTGTCCCTGCGTTGTGGTGGTTCAGCCCCCTGCACTCAGTGGAAGCCACATTCATACACATGCAAACAAAACAGGTGATGGACAGAATGTGGATCAATGTCACACATTCACCCCAGTCCAAAGATCTGGGCCCAAATCCATCGTTTTTTTGCACTCCACAGCACCCTGGGTTAGACAATGGCGATATGCAAATCAGCTCTGACCCTGTGCCCCATGGGAACAGTCCAGTCCGAACTACAAAAGCCATGTCCTTCCCAGAACGGAATCAAGCATCCGAGGACCGGACCGGTTTCGAGGTAACACCTCTCATCAGCCCGGCTAGCTTGACTCCAGTGGTGTGGAGTGCCTGGGACCCACGTCTGAGCATCCCCAGCGCACTTATGGCGGTAATTGCAAACAAAACAGGTGATGGACAGAATGTGGATCAATGTCACACATTCACCCCAGTCCAAAGATCTGGGCCCAAATCCATCGTTTTTTTGCACTCCACACCACCCTGGGTTAGACAATGGCGATATGCAAATCAGCTCTGACCCTGTGCCCCATGGGAACAGTCCAGTCCGAACTACAAAAGCCATGTCCTTGTACTGGGGTGAATGTAAGACATTGATCTACATTCTGTCCATCAAATTTGTTTTTTGTAATTTTCTCCCTGAGTGTACTGGGGTAGCTCAGACGTGGGTCCCAGAGCCTCCACACCACTGGAGTCAAGCTAGCCGGGCTGATGAGAGGTGTTACCTCGAAACCGGTCCGGTCCTCGGATGCTTGATTCCGGTCTGGGAAAGATATGGCTGTTGTAGTTCGGACTGGACTGTTCCCATGGGGCACAGGGTCAGAGCTGATTTGCATAAAGCCATTATCTGACCCAGGGTGGTGTGGAGTGCAAAAAACGATGGATTTAGGCCCAGATCCTTGTACTGGGGTGAATGTAAGACATTGATCTACATTCTGTCCATCAAATTTGTTTTTTGTAATTTTCTCCCTGAGTGTACTGGGGTAGCTCAGACGTGGGTCCCAGAGCCTCCACACCACTGGAGTCAAGCTAGCCGGGCTGATGAGAGGTGTTACCTCGAAACCGGTCCGGTCCTCGGATGCTTGATTCCGGTCTGGGAAAGATATGGCTGTTGTAGTTCGGACTGGACTGTTCCTATGGGGCACAGGGTCAGAGCTGATTTGCATAAAGCCATTATCTGACCCAGGGTGGTGTGGAGTGCAAAAAACGATGGATTTAGGCCCAGATCCTTGTACTGGGGTGAATGTAAGACATTGATCTACATTCTGTCCATCAAATTTGTTTTTTGTAACATTCATACACATGTCACTTCATCACCACTACCCGCCGCAATCACCTTTCCTCCCTCCTCTTACATCCCTGCCGTAGATACTTCTGACCGTCCTACGCTACTGTTAAAAACGAAATGGCGGGAAGCCTAAAGTCGAATAAGCGTTTGTTGTAAATAGCAGTCAGCGAAGCAAAAGATCAGTTGGCGCTTAGAGCAAACAATACACAAAACATGAATCCAGTTCATGTAGGTTTTCTACCAATAAAAGTAAATGAAACTTCATCATGTGACAGAAACTTGTTACTGTCAATGAAAAAGTATTAAATGAGCAGACGTCAGTGTTGGACATTATCATTCCTACGTACAATACTAGGCCCATTGTTCTTTTAAGTCTCACTTTCACTTAGCAAGTCGAAAGCAAGCCTGGTTCTCTAGGAAATGTGCAAATGTACAGCATTGAGCCTTCTGTCTTCCAGGCCGACTTAAGCCATGAAAATTAGCAAAGATATTCAGTGCCGGAAGCTTCAAACTGCTATAAAACGGTTCACTGACAGAATATCGACCACACACATACCGAGGAAAGAATATAAACAACTGAAATATCGACTGCCTATACTTAAAAAGGTAAGTACAAAAATATAAAAAAAATATTGTTTACAATAATATAGTTGTATTAAATACGATGTTTAATTATAATATATAAACTAAAATATTACAATTAACATATATTAGATACGAACATTAATTTATAAAAAATAAAATATATTCAAATTTACATTCTAACAAATATAACAAATAAGCTTTCTTTTAAAAATGTAAACATATATATATATACATATATATATATATATATATATATATATATATATACACTTATGAACATACATATATATAAAAAATAAATGAATGTTAAATAATATAATTAAAAATATTGTAAATTATATATCATCAAAAATGTATGTATATATATTAAATATACCAAAAATATAAAATATTAAAAAAGAAACCAATTGAATTTAAAATAAAAATGAAACATATTTTTTACAATTTAGTAAAAAATGATTTACAACCAAAAATATTGAAAATTATAAATATTAATATTAGAATAAACCAAACACGTTATTATATAAACTAAATCAACATAAAATACATTTAAAAATATACATTTACCACATTAAATAAATATATAAAATAAGTACTCACTTTACACAACAGTAACATAATGTTTCACATCACACTAAATTAAAATGTACTACTCTAACTACAATAAATATTAAAATTACATAAAATATAACAACACGATAAAAAGTATAATTTATAAATAGTAAAAAAAAATAGCAATATTCCCACTCCACTCAGTGCATCAGTAGGGAAAGTGTTGGGTCATGGAGGGATACAGTTTACTATTCCCACTCCAGTGACTGCAACAGTAGAAAAAGTGTTGGGTTTTAAAATAAAAAAAAATATTTTATTCCCATTACAGTCAGTACTACATTACAAACAAACATTTCTACAAATTCAAAAAATAATTTCAAAAACAAAGTAAAAATGTAGCAATTAACTATTTAAAATATAATATATAGGAAATGTAAAATTAAAAGATCTCATAGAAATAAAAACATAAAAATATTACAAACAATATTAAAAATGAAATGCAAGATTATTTTACGTATAAAATAATTCTCTTAAAGACTATTTATTGATAAATTTCATTCATAAAATAAGTTTTGTTATAATTTCCTCCCACCATATACACCTATAAACCCGAGAACCCGCACCTAAAATAAAAAAATTACAAACACAATTAACTTAATTATTAATAAAATAATTCTTATTAATTAACAAATAATTATTTACAATGAAATAACTTCCAAACCTGCAAACCCATAAATCCCACAACCCACTCATAATTTAAAAAAAAGGACCTACACTATTAACATAATTAATGAACAATTAATTAATAATTAAATTGCTTTACAAATATACACGTTATGTCAGGTCTTCCGAATCTGCTTTCTCAACTCACACTGAAATGTAGCCCCTTGTCCAGAAACTCTGTGGTTTTCTTGAAATGGAATCCTAGAAAACCAACAGAGCAACAGCAGTGAGATAACCGCTGTGGACCATGTGTGAGCCCCTTCTCGCCACAGAAGAAAGATTAGTTAATTCACTACTTTTCAACATGTTTGGCTACTTCACTAGGTCACTACAGGGCCGCCTCCATTTCTCTCCCCTTCTTGACAGAGTCATGCACTTTGCCTCCATAGTACCCTTTAGTCTCCTCAGGTGCACTCCCACATCATCACACCATCACCAGGCAGGCGTAGGAGGCCGCTCCACTGGGACACCAGCACCAGCCATTCACCACCGCTCTTTCTTCAAACTGTACTGAATAGTTATCCTTTGCAATGGAATGATGCAACCCTTCTGGTGTAGACATGTATGTTACATGTGCCTGCATGTGAAAGTAAGTGTTGCTATCCTAGAGGTGTTTCTATGTCAGTGTTCTACATAACAACATAAATCGATTCGTTCTTCGCTGTAGCTCTGTGCATTTTATGCTAGCCACCTCAGTCCCATCAATCCATGCGCTGTCAACGTTACTTCTTTGTGTATCAAGTGTTATCTCTGCTTAAGAAATAAATGCATAAATCAATAGCTGAAAAGCAGCAGAGTACGTCCAGGTCATAGGAACAAGCCTGTCCTAGCATCTGTCCGCTCTGTTGATCAATGAAGTCCAGATGCCATTAGGATGCACTTTAGATTTTAGAATCAAACCCCACGATTGGTGACCAGTTGAAATCCATCCGTTCTCCTGTCGCTGATCTCCTTAGCGGGTTTGCGGGTTGTATACGGTAATGAGTGTTCGCTCCATGCCTGTTGTTCTGTCAGCCCCATTGATAACTGGCATATTCGTTCCACGTTCCTGATGCCCTTCCTCACGAGCATCGTGTTTCTCATCTGATCTCCTTTTCTTCTCCTGCTACCTCCTTCTCTCCCTCTCCATCTGTCATTAGTCTCTCCCCTGTCTTAACCTTCTCCTCCCCACCTTTATCTCCCCCCCCCTTACCAGTTTGTTTCCTGCACCCTATCCCTTCCCTGCTTATCTGACCTGATTGCCTTCTCTCTTTCCCTTTGTCCCTTGTTTCTGTCCTTTCTGAAATCACCCTCTTTTCTACCTTACTTCCTGCCTTCTTTCTGTTTTCTACCTTTCCACCCTAGCTTTCCTGTCCCTCTTCCATCTCTTCATGGGTTATCACCTTTCATTATTAGATACATACTGTCCCATTTTTCATCTCATTTCCTGCTGCCTCTTCCTAACTTCGCCCTCTCCTCTGTTCTCCTTCCTTTCTTACCTCTGTAGCACCTAGACTCTTATTCCTACTTCCAGTCTCCCCATCGCTCTCTTCCTGCCTTGTTGCCCACCTCACCACCTCTTGGTTTGTCTCTCTTGCTAGCCTTGCTATCTCTCACTCCCACAGACGGAAACTTGAGGGGTCTAGCGTATATTTTCTTGGCTGAAAGTGGAAAGGCCATGAGGTGGTGGTAAGAGGAAAGACTTGAACCCTAACTATCCGTGTTCATGATATTGAGAGCTCATGAGAACACACGAGGTGCATACAAAGCTTGTGTTTAGTCGTCTCCTGCAACTTTCTGATGCTTTTCTTGTCTCCCTCTCTTGCCAGTGTTAAAACTGGGCCCAGAAGCCTTCAAATTTGATGGTGGAGCCGAAGCTGTGGCTGTGCGACAGAACGAAAAGTACTACATTCTACGTCCCGAGGTGATCGAGACCTACTGGTATATGTGGAGGTTCACACACGACCCCAAGTATCGGCAGTGGGGCTGGGAAGCTGCACAGGTAAGTCGTGTACCTGGAGGAGACATGCACTGTGTGCTGACAGTCCTGATTCTGATGGCAGTGTAGTCTACTGCTGGGTCTGGGGGGCTGCCTGCCAGGGCAGATTACGACCCATCCCTCGTTTTGGTCTCTATCTTATCCATGCTGTATAGTCAGATGACTCTTTCACTTTAAATGGGTTTACGGTGCTTACATCTCTGCAAGTACTTGTACTGACGGGTGGCACCGTAAATGCCTTTTTGCAAAACAGAGGTGTCCACTACCCTTGAGTCTTTGGGAGCCCAGGAGGAGAAATTGAGGCAGATTTATGGGTGCAGGCAACAAAAGACCTCTAAAGGTGTTTTGAAGAAATACTATGTATGGAATAAAGTACCCCAGCCATACATTATAAGGATGTTGCAGCTCACGGAGGTGCTTTGTGACTAGTCTTGAATGAGTGATTTGCGATCAATGGCTCTCTAGATATCCAATAAGGTCTTGAATCCTTGATCAATGGTTCTCTAAATATCCAATAGGGTCTTGAATCTGTGATTTGTGATCAATGGCTCTCTAGATATCCAATAAGGTCTTGAATCCTTGATCAATGGTTCTCTAAATATCCAATAGGGTCTTGAATGAGTGATTTGTGATCAATTGTTCTCTAGATATTCGATTAGGTTTTGAATCTATGATTTGTGATCAATGGTTCTGTAGACATCCGATAAGGTCTTGAATCTGTGATTCGTGATCAATCGTTCTCTAGACATCCGATAAGGTCTTAAACCAGTGATTTGTATTCATTGGTCCTCTAGACATCCGCTATCAGCCTCATTCGGAAGTGAGCAGGTAGTGTCAAGCGGATACATTAAACGCAGCTCTGTCCATAATTTCTGAATCCCCCAGCCGAACAATGATTCTGAAGATGGTGGTCCCAAAGTAAGAGATTGTGAGCGCACCGTCAATGTCTTACTGGCTCGGCTTGAGGTTGATGCACAAAAGTAAAACTTTGGATTTTGAAGAATATTTCTACATCCAACCACTTGAGCATGTCAATCTAGAACATATCCAGGCTACAAAACACACACAAGCCCTGATCTATAGAGGTCCTGATCACACGTTGCCTGCTGTTGGAATAGCGGTTACATCTCATGCGAAGCGTTCTCAAATCCATGGACTTTTAACACATTCAAGTGAATGTATGTGGGGACTTGTAGGTGGGGTGGGCAGGAGGGGGACTGTGGGAGAAGGGCAGGTGATAAATGTAAGCGAGGGCTTGTGGCCCGGTAGTGGGGAGAGAGAAGTGATAGTTTCTTTTCAGGGAATGAGGCTCAGCTGTTGCAGTCAAAGTCTTGTGATTTTGCGGGTGGATTTCTCGGGTGGTTCACTCACACCCAGAAAGCATAAGTGTGGAAAAGCGGCCCACTCTGAATCAGGCGGGGTGGACTTCTATGCAGTGATTTTGCTCCATGTGACTCAAAGAGGGGCTCTCGGCTCCAGGTCTTTCTTAGTGACCTCATCCTCCAACCCTGGGTTTTCTGGAGAGTGGGAACTATGGGTGTCCACAAGCCAGAGGATTGTCAGGAGGTCAGATGTCAGCCAGGAGTTCACCACAGAGATGGAAGAGATTATTTGCGTGATCAAGGCGAGTAGGGAGGCAGATGCTGATGGGATTCTGTGCATGATGAACCAGAAAGCCTCAGAAGCATGCCCAAATGTCACTATTTTAATAATATAAGGAAAACTTGGATGGTTCTATATACTTTGCATAATTCTTTAATGACACCGATCTTTAAAAGAGGAAACACTGACAACCCAGCTGCATAACCCCTAATTTCCTTACTCAATTGATCTTCCCAAAAATGTTCTTGCTGTTTGTTGAGATAAGTGAAGGCTTGGGCAACAACTACCCTTTAAGACCTAATCAAGAGCTTTTCCTCAGCATCGCTCCTGCGCGCCTGTAAGCAGCATCATGCGACTCCACTTTGACTTACCCCAAAGTGATGCAAGAGCCACAGATACGTGCCTCCTCTGCATGCTGATGTCATTTCCTTTCTTTCCGCACCTTCAGACGCAGACCCGTAGTTTGCTCCATCAACATTTTCTTTTTTTTAGCTGACACTCTTTTTATCAAGTTGCTCTCTCAGTATGCAAGGGAACATGTCCCCTCCAAGACAACTGGTTAAAGACTTGCAGGGCTGTCCCAAACAGATGTCTGTGACAGATCCCCCGAGTATATCTCTGGTGCCTAGGGTTCTCGCACAACTCATAACATAACAGAAGTATTTGTAATGGACACATTTACCCAAAAGGGCATCTTTGTGCTAAATAACACATGTTTTTTTTACCCAACCCAACGGTACTCATTTTATCGACCTCAGATGAATCCCAAGGCGATCCGGTACCCAAGCTCTACATTGCTGAACGCGGTCAGAGGTCCCGAACAAAGGTGAGGATGTAGACTCGTTCCCGAGGCCATTCCCACGAAAGGTCCTCTTCACACTCCAAGTTGTTAGGTAAGTCTGAATCAAAAAAGAAACCTAAGAAGTCAAAGCATGACTTCCCTCTTCACAGCACTTTTGTCAACGGAGGCAAGACTGAGGTGCTGGTGGTAGGGGGAGACCGAGCGGCCTGGACGTCAGAGTGGTGGCCACCCTGCCTAGGACCCACACCAATCCCATGCCAGGAGGCGAGGAATCTCGGTGTTTGGTTCGACTCTAACCTCACCTTCGGACCTCAGGTCAACCGTGTGATCGGCTCATGCTTTGGGACTCTTAAGACCCTCAGGAAGGTCTTGGAGTTCCTCCCCATCAAACCCCGCCAAACACTTGTGCATGCCTTAGTCACCTCCAAAATGGACTACGGCAACCTTCTCTACTTGGGGACCCTCGAGAAGAACTTAAACTGCCTGCAGGTTTTACAAAATGCCGCCGCTCGGCTGGTCCTCAGACGGCCCAGAAGATCAGCTTCAAAATCCGCGCTTCAAACACTACACTGGCTCCCGGTGAGAAATAGGGTGAAATTCAAAGCACTATGCACATGTCACCGGATCATCAACGGCAGGGCTCCCCTTCCCTTGCAGGACCTTCTGACACAATATGAGCTTGTGCGTTCTCTTAGATCATCTGGCACGGGACGCTTGGCCATTCCAAAGGTGTCCAAAGCCAGGATGGGTGGCAGCGTCCAGTTGGAATGAACTCCCTGTGGCGCTTCGCCTGGAACCCTCAGAGTCCACCTTCAGAGCTAAACTGAAAACACTTCTCTACTCCCAATAGTGTACCATCTTCCACCTCCCATGCCTGCACTAGGATCTCAGCGCGGGGACACGCCGTCGGCGTCACCATGCGCTCTACAAATCTCCCATTATTATTATTATTATTATTATTATTATTATTATTAGAAGAAGTTACATGGACATCAAGATGCCTATGAATCTAATCCTGGTCCCCAACCAAGGCACCAGTTTTACAGTTTATCCCTAACCAACCCAAATTCCTTCGTCCATCAGCGGCAACACTGCCACAGCATGTTTATCCCTTCAAGAAGGCAACTTTGCTCACCTTTGACACTCTTCCTGTTCCCTCTGACACACCTTCAGCCCCAGGATCAACGACAAGGCCCTCCACGACAACCTCAGCGAAAAGAGTCCAGACACCACCCCCCTCTTCAACACCGACAACCAGCCGACTAGCACCCCTTGGAAACCTGCCACCACTAAAGACACCACCACAACCATAAAGAGAACCTACTCAGGAGCCCACACTGACCCCTGCCCACCACACATCTACCACAGAGCCACCACCACCATAGCACCCGAACTAGGCCAGACCATCAACGCCTCCCTCGAATCTGGCATCCTCCCCGACGACTGGAAGCGGGCAGAGGTTAAGCCCCTCCTCAAAAAAACTCTTGGCCGACCCGACGGACCTGAAAATCTACCGGCCCATCTCCCTCTTTCCCTTCGCAGCCAAAGTCACAGAGAGATTCATCAACGCCCAGCTGACCACCTTCATCGAAGAGAACGCCATACTCGACTCCTCACAGTCCAGATTATGCAGCAACCACAGCACCGATACCGCCCTCCTCGCTGCCACCAATGACATCCGCATGATACTCGACCAGGGCCACACTGCGTCCCTCATCCTACTAGATCTATCCGCAGCCTTCAACACCGTCTCACACCGCACTCTCGCAGCTAGACTCCAAGACGCCGGTATACGAGGAACCACCCTCTTCTGGATCCGCTCCTTTCTCTCCGGCAGAACCCAAAGAATCAGACTCCCTCCCGCCCTTCCTCTCCGAACCTACAGAGATCAACTGTGGAGTACCCCAAGGATCCTTGCTCCGCCCCAGGCTCTTCAACATGTACATGGCCCCCCTCGCCACCATCATCTGACAGCACGGACTCAGCATAGTATCTTACGCCGACGACTCCTAGCTCATCCTCTCTTACACGAAGAACCCCGAAGACACCAGATTCAGTTTCCAAGAAGAAATGAAAGACGTCGCAGCCTGGATGAGCAACAGCTGCCTAAAACTGAACTCTGAGAAGATAGAGGCCTTGAGACCCTCATGGATGAGTAGCATGCTTTATAAACACCTGATTGATTGATTTATTGATTGAAGGATCTATGGAGAGCTACCGCCAGTGGATCGGTACTCTATGCCATCTGCACCACTTGTCTCCGCTGGGTGGTTGCCATCAACGCCCAGCTCAATTTAGAATCGAACACCGCAATCTTTATTGGTCCCTCGCGCTGCAATAACAGCACTGGCGTTGAGGAAGAACTTCTTTTCATATCAGATTCATACTCCCGGCTCCCGCCTCGGTCCCCGCAGCTGATCGCTGTTTGTGTGGAGGGCGTGGACACTAGCTGCAATCACGCACAGGGCTTTCCAGTCATAGAGGGGTCGGAGTCATCCCCCCGCCTGCCCCTCTACTTAAAGGGATGTGCCAGCGTGAGCACCGCTGGCGCGCCTAAGGCAAACCCGTCTGTGCCTATTCGCGACCGACCGGGACCAGGGGCCAGGATCCCTGCTCCCCGCAACTCTGACCTTAAGAGTCCTCTAGCTTACTCCAGAAACACACTCATAGCGTTGGACAGACATGCCCCAAGTATGATCGCAAGGTGCATCAAAGCATCCCCTGAACATACCGAAGGGCCATACGCATGCCTAAACTGCAAATGGTGCAGCCTAGGTGTTATATTCTGTAATAGTTGTGTGTTATGTAACCTGTAATCCTGTCTCTTTAACTGCATGTGCCATGTTATGTTTCTTTATACATTCTATATTCTGAACTGAGCTTTGCTCATACAGCATTCTGCTCTGTTTGTCAGTTGTAACCTGGATACCGCTGTACTTGGACTTGATGCTGAGCTGACCAATAAACTTCTTAAAATTCAAGCTGCTACTGGATTATTACACTAGCACAGGTCCAACGTCCACTCAAGGCAACAGGAAACCAACCAAAAATTAAATGCTTTATACTTTACTTTACTATACGGCTGACCCCTAATTGATTCACTCCTCAGACGCTCTCAGCACGAGGACTCAGGCCACGCCCACTTGTTTGGCCACGCCCCCCGGCGACGACTACATAACGCTGAGTAAAAGCACCAGGTAGCCCATTGATCAGACTCCTGAGGCGGAAGCCGGGAGAGCGCATAGCGCATTGCATTGCTTTTTAAAATTGTAAAACTGTCACGAATTTACTTGTGCTAGTTTTTAAACTCACCACAGCAACTCTGCACGCTGCTAAGAAATCGAGCACTTTATTCAGTTCAGCTAGCGGATTCTAACGCTGCCGGCTGACCCCTAATTGATTCACTCCTCAGACGCTCTCAGCGCGAGGACTCAGGCCACGCCCACTTGTTTGGCCACGCCCCCCTGTCCACACCCTCAACAACCACTTTATAATGTGCTTATGGCGGAAGCGCAGCGGGAGCGCCGTTTGCGCGCCGAAGGCGCGCCTAAGGCAAGCCCGTCTGCGCCCGTCCGCGCCAGACCGAGTCCAGAGCCCACACCCCCTGCCGGTCTTACCCTCCCTCTAATCAAATACTCACAAGAATCTCTGCACCAACTCAGAGAACCTTCACATACTAGGTGCAACGGCCTCATTACCCCGGAGGATGTACATCCAAGATGCCCGAACTGCACCTACAGGTTCACGCCTTCCCCCCATCCAGAACCCGCCTGCCTCGAGATGGCCTTGCTCAACTGTAGGTCCCTTCCAAAGCATCAGACAGAAATCAACTTACTGCTGACAGACTCCGCCATTGACGTCCTTTTCTTAACAGAAACCTGGCTGTCTACAAATTCCGACCCAGACATTATCCAATCATTACCTCCCGGGTACCTCATCAAAACCCACAACAGACCCACGGGTACGGGAGGGGGTTTAGCGATTATATATCGCGACAACCTGTCATGTCAGTTTAAAGACAGCCCCATCTTAGATGGCGAAAATGTTCTTTTCTCCTTACATCAGCCGCCGTCTACCACCCTATCTGGGATCTTAATCTACCGCCCACCAGGACAGGTAGGGTGCTTCATAAACTCACTAATGGACGCCATCTCCTCCCTTGCCTGCGTGACGCCAAACTTCACAATTCTTGGAGACTTAAATCTCCATTTCGATGACCACGCTAACAAACTTGCCTCAGATCTAAAAACCGATCTAGCCTCCCTCAATCTACAACTGCGGAACAATGTACCTACTCATACGAAAGGACATCTGCTAGATCCCATTTTTTCCAACCTCACCAAATTATTTGTACCAACCCCTTTGCCCCTCCCCTGGTCAGACCACTTTTTGGTTCCTTTTAAACTTCGACTTCCAGGGAAGAAGTTGGAAACTCCTCGTCCCCAGTTCCCATCACGCCCATGGAAAAAATTGGACACCAACCTCTGGGAACGAGCGCTGTCAGCCACCTTACCGATATTAGACCCAGACCCCTCTAAAGCCGATGTCCAATCGCATAAATGGATTAACGATTCCCTCAACTCAGTCTTACCACTCAAACCTCTTCCAACTAGCAGGACACCCTCCAAACTTCCGTGGTTTACTCAGGAATTACGTGAACTAAGAAAGAAAGGCAAAAGGCTAGAGCGCCAATGGAGAAAAAACTGGAATACGGAAGACAAAAGTGAATACAGAGCCCATATTAGGCTCTATAAAAACGCTTTAAAAACAGCGCAGGCCACCTACTTTGAGGAAAAAATAGCCTCAGCGGCCAATTCCGCAAAAGAGACCTACCGCATTGTTAATCTCCTCACCAAAATGCAGGACCCACCGCCGACTCCGGACCTGGAGGGCGTAAGATGTAACCAAATGGCCGAGTTTTTCTCGGCAAAAATCGAAAAAATCCTGACCTCCCTTCCGGCCCCTCCACCTCCCAAGGATGCTCCATCACCTCACCTCTCCAAGACGCCCCGAGATTATGCACCTTCCCCCAAATCACCACTGAGATGTTTCTAAACATCTTACATACGGTAAAAAGTGGTGCCCTGTCAGACCCAGCCCCGATCAGTAAACTCAAACTGGTTGCTTCTACTGTAGCCCCCCCTCTTACCAACTTGGTTAATGCCTCTTTCAAAACTGGCACGGTCCCGGCAAACTGGAAAAAAGCCACGGTCAAGGCTCTTATAAAAAAAACGCATCTAGACCCATGGACCCATCTAATTTTAGACCTATCTCACTGCTGCCGGCCATCAGCAAAATTGCCGAACGTGTAGCAAACCAACAACTCTCCGGGTTTCTGGAAACTAATCACCTCCTCCGCCAGTCTCAGACAGGTTTTAGACCGGGACAAGGGACCGACACCGCACTGCTAGCCGTGGTCGAAGAAACTAGGAGCATTATGGACGCAGGAGGATCAGTGGCAGTGATCCTCCTCGACCTAAGTGTCGCCTTCGACACGGTGGACCACGCAACCCTTATACACCGGCTCGGTCTGATAGGAGTGGCGGACTCCGCCTTAGCCTGGATTAAATCCTTCCTTGAAGATAAATCTTTTCAAGTGGCAGATGGGTACACCACCTCCAAGGCTCAGCCACTCAAGTGTGGGGTTCCTCGGGGATCTTCCCTGAGCCCCACACTTTTCAATGTTTACATGGCCCCTCTCGAGGATGTTGTCAAACCTTTTGGCATTAAAACTATAATGTACGCCGACGACACACAGCTGGTCGTTTCCCTCAACCAATCAGACAATTCCCTCGCCAATCTATCTAGTTGTCTTGAGAAGGTGCACCAGTGGATGTGTGACTCCCGGTTAAAACTAAACGGTGATAAATCAGAAATACTCCTCCTGGGAAACCCGAACAAAATCCCCACATCCCTTCCCTGGCCGCCATGTATGGGAACTCCACCATCCCCCAAATCCGAGGTAAAAAGTCTGGGGATATGGCCGGACCAGGATCTCAGTTTCAAGACTCAAGCCAGAAAAACTGCGGGAACCTGCTTCGGCCTCATAAAGATGGCACGAAAGATTCTCCATCTAATCCCCTCCCAATCCAGGAAACTCCTGATGCAGGGGCTGGTGAACTCCAGATTAGATTATGGCAATGTGCTGTATCTGGGGGCCCCAGCCTCTGTAGTCCACAGACTTCATTGTGCACAAAATGCGGCTGCAAGAATCCTAACCGGAACCAAAGCGAGGTGCTCGACCAAACCAGCCCTCAGAAACCTGCACTGGTTGCCAGTTAACGAACGGGTCAAGTTCAAAACTCTGTGCATTGCCCACAGAATAATGCACGATGAAGGCCCCCCCATTCTCAGACCACTTCTGACACCGCACCAGTCCACTCTGATCTAACTCCCTATCTCTCGCTAACGTCCCTAGAATTAGTAAGACCAGAACTGGTGGTCGCCTGTTCTCCTACAATGCCCCCAGATTGTGGAACTCCCTTCCACTCTCTCTGAGGCAAGAACACAATCACCTTAGTTTCAGGAAGCAACTAAAAACCTGGCTCTTCCCCTGATTTCCCTTGATTACCTCTCCCCTGCTTCCCCACCTTGCTGGATCTATGGTCACTAGCGCTGGGATGCCCTAGGGTAGCTACGCGCTCTATAAATCCCAAATCAAATCAAATCAATCAAATCAGATTGGTACCCAAACACTCTTTTGAGATCTGGGACACAATCAATACATTTGACTCCAACCTAGTTTTTATCATCGATATCTGGCTCGATGGGAATAATTGCCCTGATATAGCTTATGCCCTACCCCCGAAATACACAATTTTATGACAGGATAGGCAAGGAAGAAGGGCGGGGGACTTGCCATATTATTTAAGGATGACCTCAACTGCCTCCCTATCACAGTAGCCCAGCTCGAAGAGCACAAACTACTACCATTTCAAGGGTCCAAAGGAAACCACATCTTACTAGGGGGAGCGGTGATTTATTACCCCCCTGGCTATCAAGCTGAATTTAGAACTACGCTGCTCACACAGCTATTCCCCGCCTGCCTAAAATACAAAAACGTCATGGTGGTCGGTGATTTTAATGTGCACTTTGAAGGCTAGAAAACCCAGTGGCCACGCACCTGAGTAACGACAGGCAGATCCTTCAACTCAAACAATGGATCCACGGCCCCTCGCACAACGCAGGCCATACACTGGACCTACTGTTTTCCAATATCGAAACCACTATGACTGAGGAGATTAAACCCGTCACGTGGACAGACCACTCCCTAATCTCCTCATTTCCCCAGCCCGGGATACCCACTAGACCCCCTATATCCATGCATGAATCATATAGAGCCTAGAAACTTGTCACTCCAGACTCATTTCAGCGACATTGGTCCACAGACAATCTAGAACACTTATGAACCCTCCATACCGACAAAGGGGCAGTGAATCTCGAAACAGAGATCAACCTCACATTGAATTTATGTGCTCCCAAAATCAAAGTGAAATCCACAAAAAGAACGATCTCAGAAAAGTGGTACACACCAGAACTCAAGGCACTAAAAAAGAAGTGCAAAACTCTGGAACACAGCTGGAGAACGTCCAGATCAGACACCGACAAAGTATCCTACAAAACCGATCTCAAGAACTACAATCATGCCATATAAAAAACTAAAAAGACATATTTTGCTCAAAGAATAAACGAAAATAGCAACTTAGCGAAAGATTTATACAAAGTAATATGAGAACTATGCAAATCAACCTGTATGTCCCAAACGCTGCACCCATCAGCAGAGAGCTGTGAAAAGATCAGTAACTTTTTCACAGACAAAATCTATTCGACATTCAACCCTAACACCCAGTAGACCCCACTAACTGGGAAAGAATAGACCCTCACTCCGAAGCCCATGCGAAACTGGACAGTTTTTCCCCGATCACCGAAGAAGTCGTCAGGACTATGGAAGAAGTCAAATCAGGACCACCCCTTGGCTCTTGTTCACACTTTATCTTTGAACAGATCACACCCACCCTTACCCCATTCATTACGGAGCTATTCAACAAATCATTAGAAAAGGCAAACTTTCCAGAGACATGGAAACAAGCCATAGTAACCTCATTAATAAAAGGCAGGCGCAGATGTTACCAACCCGGTCAACTACCGACCAATCTCCCAACTCCTGTACCTCTCCAAAGTACTGGAGAATCTGGTCAATAGACAGCTGTCCAACTACCTGGAGGGCAATGACCAACTGGAGGCGTCACAAACTGGACTCAGGACCACCAACGGCACCGAAGCAACTCTTCTGGCCGCCATGGACACCATAGGAACATTACTGGACCAGGGCAAGGCTGTGGCCCTAATCCTATTAGACCTGTCGGCAGCGTTCGACACGGTCTCCCATCACCTCCTATTAGAAAACCGACACGGGAAAGGGATACACGGAAAGGCCCTTTAATGGCTCAGCTCGTTCCTGAGCAACAGAACTCAAACCGCGCAACTAGGCGCCTTCTCATCCACACCCAAAAAATTCAACTGTGTTGTCCCGCAGGGAGCATCCCTTAGCCCCACGCTGTTCAATGCCTATGTTTCACCCCTGGCAAAAATTGGGACAAAGTGGGGTTTTGGTGTTTGCTCCTATGCGGATGACACACAACTAACAATCGCCATTGGTGAGGGGCACAACAACGCCAAAAGAAACCCCAACAGCTGTCTCACCGAAATGGCAAATTGGATGTCGGACCACTGCTTAAAGTTAAATGCAGACAAATCCGAAATCCTGCTCCCCGGAGAAGTCAAACACATCTGGGACGCATCCTGGTGACCCCACTCACTTGGAGATGCCCCAGCACCCAAGCGTGTGCCAAAAATCTGGGTGTACAATCAACGACAAACTATCCATGCAGGACCATGTACGAACATTGTGTGGAAAAAGCTTAGCCACCCTGAAACGTCTAAAAAGGCTCTTTCCATGGATTCCCTTAGAAAGCTCTTCTGGTCAGTAGACTGGACTATGGTAATGCTCTCTTTGTAGGCATGCCAGAATACCTCTTCAAATGTCTACATGTGTTGCAAAATGCTGCAGCCAAACTGGTGTGTAATAAAGACAAACATAGCTCAGCGAAGGACAGCCTAAAACAACTTCACTGGCTGCCCATGCGCCTAAGAGCACGTTTCAAGCTCTTAGGGCATGCCCACAAAACACTCCACCATACAGGACCCAAGATCCTTCAGAACAAAATACGATTTTATACTCCCACCAGACCCCTAAGATCACACACCAAGCGCTCGCCGAAACGAAAAGGATCAAAAAGTCCAGAGCAGGAGGCCTCACCTTTTTGCACCTCACAGCACTGCACTGGAACGAGTTTCCAGTCGAACTCAGACTGATCAAAGAATACAACACCTTCAGGAAAAAACCTAAAACATACCTATTCCCTAAAGACTGATGTCATAGCCAATAGATTCTTAGACCCTACTCACCACTAATCCATTATCTCAGCACCGTGATATCTTAAGGGATGAATGTCGCGCTTTAAAAATAAATAAATACATTCTGACAGCCGACACAATATAGGCCGAAGTCACATCCTCCACAACTTTTGGCACAATGGGTCAAACCTCATTCTGACTCAGATAGAACTCTGCCTTTACCTGGCCACATGCCTTTTGCTTGAGATTCAAAACACAGTCAACATGGTGATGGAGAGGACGGGGATGATGCACCCCATTCTTATGATGAGGACAATCTTTCATGGACTTTCAAGAATCCAGTGGGTTAAACCTCTCCCCAGATCCTGGGGTGAACTCTTTCCCCTGGCCCTTTAAAAGAGGAATCAGCCTGTTTTTACTGTGGTGATCAGGCCGGCTGCTGAAGTTCAGGACCTGCAACTTTGGTCTGTACAATTGACTGAAGCCCTGACGGACTTCCTGCAGCCTGGACAGACGTCCACAGGAATGCTTCTCCCTCTCAATGAAGTCCTGACGGGCGCACTGCTAGGTACTTGCAGTTAACAGACTGGTTGCCAGAAGGCAGTGACCTTTTCCTGGTGATATTCTCTTCCTGATGCCGCACCCGAAGCCTGGAAGTTGGTGTGACAACTTCAGCTTGTCCTTGGTGGCACCTGGACATCCGATTTGAGGCAGGAGGAGTTTGACTTCGACAGGTGGCTGTACATCACATCCAACAGGTGGGCGCTTAAAATCATCTAGCACGGTTATGCCCTTTCAATTTGTGGTGCTGAAGAAGCATGTAGGCCTTCTTTCTATTTTAAACCTTCGGCCTCTCAATTTCTTCCTGACTAAAGACAAATTCAAGATGCTGACATTGGCCCAATTTCTATCTGTACTGATCCATACGACTGGATGCCAGAGCTGGACGTTCAGAACACCTATTTTTACATTCCCTTTTTGCACTCCCATGGGTGTTACCTCCAGTTCAAGGTGGGCCAGGAGCATTTTCAGTTTTCTGTGCTCTCCTTCGGCCTTACCACTGATCCCCAGGTGTTTGCGAAAGTGATGGTGGTGGTTGCAGCTCATCTTTGGAGTTGGGGATTCTGGTCTTCCCCTACCTCAACCACCGGCTGTTGAAGGAGGGCTTGCCACAGTCTGACGTAGACCATCTCCAGACAATGGTGAACCTCCTCCCAACTCTGGGGTTTTCAATTAATGTGTCGAA
This sequence comes from Lissotriton vulgaris, assembly GCF_964263255.1. Taxonomy (NCBI): domain Eukaryota; kingdom Metazoa; phylum Chordata; class Amphibia; order Caudata; family Salamandridae; genus Lissotriton; species Lissotriton vulgaris. The sequence goes on from NC_141696.1 coordinate 1,563,316,613, forward strand.
GTGACACCGGACTCCCTCCCAGAGGCTTCGGTAAATTGGCGCTGTTCTGGATATGGTGCGATTTTGAGGCTTTCCTTCAGATCAACACGTTTAGCACATTTGGGCTATGATCCAATGTATTTGCCTGGGTCCTGGGTCCCTGTGAAAGTGGCACTGAGGCTTCTTGGCCTCTTGGCATCCGGCCTCCTGCTACACCGGATGGCACATGCGGGCTGTGCAGTGTGATCTGAGTCTAAGTCGGCCGAGCATCTACGGAACGTCACAGATCCCTTCCATTTGTCAGAGGAGACTGAAAAAAGCCTGCAGGGTGGCTGCTTAAGCAATATTGAACCTGGGCAAACCCCTCTCCTTACTGTACCCGGAACCGACACTCTTGACGGATGCATCGTTGGGGAGGCCATCTGGGAGAGGTGGAGAACAGAGAACTCCGGTCTTCATCGGAGACTCACCTCCACATCAATCTGTTGAAGTTGCGGTCTGTTCACTTGGTGTGGAAGGCCTCCTTACGTCCATCAAAGGGAGGCTCATCTAGATGTTCACAGACAAGACCATTGCCTTGTGGTACTGCAACAAGCAGGGCGGAGGGGAGCCCTCGGCCCTGCGCCTCTGGGACTGGCTGCGTCAGGAGGGCATCATCCCAGTCGTAAACTAACTGGTGGTATTAGTAAACACCAGGGTAGATTAACTCAGTTATCTTGACCTGCAGACTATGTCTGGCACCTACATCCTGTAGTGGTGCACGGCATCTTAAGCAAAGGAAGGAATCTGAGCTGAATCTCTACGCCACTGCTGAGAACTCACAATGTCAGCACTTTTGCAAGCAGGCATTCCCACGAAGGCGGTGTTTCTCGGTGACACATTACGCGTGCAGTGGCGCATCAGACCCCTGTATGCCTTCCTGCTGCTGCTCATCTGCCACGAGCTCTGACTAAGATCAGGAATGACTGCGCCCAAGTCATCCGAGTGGCTCCAGATTGGGTCTGGAGAGAGTGTTACCCTCAAGCTTCTGTCCTCCATGTGCTGCTTCTGGATAATATTCTGTCACTGCAGCAGGGCAGATCCCGGCCCTCAGGCCTCCTTAATCTGTTCCACCATGTGCAGAGACTGAGCAGCAACAGTTGACCACCTCCGATCTCCCCCTAAGTAGTGGATGTTTTCCTAATGGCCAGGCATTCATCGACAAGATCTGTTTATGCTGGATGCTGGGATAATTTTGTGCCTTGGTGCAGTTCCCACCACGTGGACCCATTTCAGCAAAGTTGTCGTATTTGCTGCTTTTTGGGCCATCTTTGGCTCAGCCTAGTCTTGACGTGAGCACAGTAAAAGGCTACTCCTCGGCGCTTTCACATTTACTAGTCCAACAATCTGTGTTTAAAACACCTGTAGTGATGCTTTTCGTTAAAGCCCTGGTCCATATGTTCCCGTCCCACCCTTCTGTAATGCCACAGTGGCAGCTTCATTTGGTGCCTACTCTCCTGGTTCTCCATTTAGGCTGATTCACAGCTGTCCTCTGCATCTCTTGACTCTCAAAACAGCCTGCATGATAGCGATAACTTCAGCTTATCATGCAAGTGAACCACAAACTCTGGTCCGCTCTGTAGACCACCTTTTTTCCAGACAAGCTGGTGTTGCAGACTAGAGGGGTGTTTTAAATTAAAATTGTGATGTCCTTTCATGTTGGACAGTCCTTCACCCATCCAATGTTCTTTGATCTGCCTCACCCCTCAACAGAGGAAGAGAGATGTCATGCCTTGGACCCCAATAACAGCTCAGAGATTTTATATCGTTCATCCCAAAGACCATCGAGTAGACGATCAACACCTTGTGGGGTTTGTTGCGCGAAGAAGGGTAAGGCCGTGCAGAATAGGACCATATCAATGTGTACAGTCCACTGTATAAATATCTGCTACCCTTTGGCCAAAAAGCGCCCCCAGAGGTCTTGTGGGCTCATTCGACCAGAGCCAAGGCTGCTGCTACTGTGCAGAGTGTCTATTCTCAATAGTGACGGCGATGCGGGGAGCGCCAGTTAAGTGGTTTTCTATTTTTTGTATTGTTGCTTTAATTTGTTGTTGTCTGTCAACTACCCCCACCCCACCCACCGTGCTTACCTGCACCGGCCGCTCCTGTGTGAAGGTAAAATCGTGACCGGGGACTCCCACCTAGTGTATCCGACCAGGGCTCCATCACAGTCGGCCTCAAACTTTGACTTTGTCCCGGTCAGAGGCACCCAAATGTCCAGAAGTGGCACGGTTTGTTTCTTAACTCTACAAAGTGTTTACTCTTTAAAAATTCATATCTCCAGTTCCCTACAATGGATGTTTTTGGTTTTCTTGTCATTTTTAAGATAAAAATATGTCCAATTTTTATAAATTGGTGTTTGATTTTTATTATTTGTCGTGTCTTAATTATTTACTGAATTGGTCTTTTTAAATGCTTTACATTCCTGTCTCTGAAGTTAAGCCTGCCTGCTCGCAGCCAAGCAACCAAGGTTTGAGCATGGGAATACTTTTCTGGGTCCTATGCTGAGCCCTAGACTGTTACTGGTCTTATTGCCAGTGACTGATTCATATTTACCACGACTAATAATCCACTTTCCACCATTATCCCCACAGCTGACCTCTGTGAGCAGCTGCACGATCCACTCCACACACGATCACCAAGCATTTCTGTCTGGATGTCTCAGCTCGCCAACAAGCTAGAGTCGGTCACTCTGTTCTAAGACCTTGTTTCAATCTTTTGCAATAAACACGGCTAGCCACCGCCAAGGAAAGAACTTCTTTACAGTCCATCCAAACGTGTATCTACGGCCACACATGCTATGAACAGAATATGTTACATGCCCTATCACCATCAGTTCGTAGTGTGTGGTGCTGTCAATTCACATGTGCTCACCCGCCTCTCCGGGCGCTTTTGGTTGATGCTGGTCTACAATCTCCAATTACATATTACATTCTTTATATTTCACTTCCTGCATGGTCAACAAACTGTCCTTTCTATAATCCACCTATGTGCTCACCCTCTGCCCAATCAATCAATCCGGAGTTTGTTAAAGTGCAACTACTCACCCGTAAGGGTCTCAAGGCGCTAGGGGTGGGGGGGGGTGCAGGTTCCAGTCCATCAAGGAGGGGGTCTGTCGAAGAGCAGGTTTTGAGGTTTCTTGCGAAGATGGGGAGTGATGTTGCCTGTGTGAGGTGGAGCGGTAGGGCTTTCCAGGCTCTGGCCGCGAGGAAGGATAAGGAGCGGCCTCCTGATCTGGTGCGGGGAACCACGGCGTAGAAGAGCTGGGCTAATCGTAGGGTCCTCAGGGGTGCGTAGAGTTTGAGTCGGCTGTTCAGGCATGCTGGTCCGTTGTCGAGGGCCTTGTGAGCGTGGGTGAGCATCTTGAAGGTGATTCTAGCCTCGATGGGAAGCCAGTGGAGTGTGTGCAGGTGTTGAGAGATGTGGCAGTGTCTTTGCAGGTTAAGGACCAGTCTTGCGGCCGCGTTTTGGATGTTCTGTAGCTTGGGGGTGATGTGAGAAGTTAGCCTGGCATATGAAGTCCACTATTCTAGTGGGCACCTTGCACCAGTCTAATTGACCCTTATTGATGGTGGTTGTAAAGTCAACCTTATAGACAGGCTATCCTAGTGGTAGCATGGACCAGCAGTCATCAGGCTAAGACTTCAAAGAGCGCATTAAGCAAGTTGTTTTACCAATTATAATCCCTTGAATACCAAATGAACGGTGTATAAATCAGAAAGATGAAAACATAAAATGGAAGGTGCACGCAATTAAAGTAAAAAAAGGCAGTAATGTATTAAATATCTTCTTCTTTATTTAGTAGTATTCATTGGACATAGGCACAGCCAACGCGTTTCGTTCCATTTGCCTTTAAGGAACTTCGTCAGGGCAAAAAGAGTATAATTCAGTGCTGTCACCAATATTGGACAAAGATATGAGGATCAAATAAGTGGCTACCAATAGTGGGTCAAAGTCGTATGACCTGTAAAGACGGTGTCCTCACTAGGTGAGATAGGTCCAGTTGGAATCCTAAAGTTGACTTCCAAGTTCGCCAAGGCTGACTGGTATTGAGTGTAGGATCAGATGATGTGTACAGTTGAATTATAGCTCCACGGGAGGTCTAGTGGTTCCCGTGGGAAATTTTTCTATATTCCTCTTGACTTAGTTCTCCGGGAAAGGCCGAAAGTAAAGGCGATACCGCCACCAATCTGTAGAGTAGTACGGTGTTCGTGGCAATAACCACCGAGCACCTGTAATAGGGTGCTTGTCTCCCGTAATCCTGTTTATCGTGGCGTCCCGGTGTGTAAACCACCCTAAATTCAGAACTATAGGATCTGGAGTGCTTGACCTGGTCTGCTGCCTTGGTCTTTTGGAATTTTACCAAATGAACGGATACAATTAAATAAATATAGACACAGTCGTTTCTATATTGGTGTGACATGTCCAGCCGGACAGAGGTCAATTATTTAGTTTAGAGTAGTAGCGATAAATTCATCAACAATTTACAAAGTGGGGCTCAATCCTGTACCCTACTAAAACAAACACAAAGGGCTTTTAGGCAAAAGCTTACGGTTCTGTAAATAGCACAATTTCAATAGTAGAACTGAGATTTTCAGACACCTTTACATGTTAAATGACACACAGTACATAAATGTATAAGGTGCACAATTAAGGTCGACGGCGTTTCGATCCCACTACATAGTTATAGGGATCATCATCAGGACATTTAGTAAATGCCTAAACGATACAAGCCTCATTTGCCGTGACTGAGCCAGTGTGGAGAACTGGTGACTTGCAATGAACAAAGTTGTGGAAGGAACCCAGAGTCGTAGTTCAATATGAAGCGTCAGTTCAATTAGTAAACAATACGAGTGATCGCTTCAAATTTAAGCAAAATAGCCTAGACTTCCAAAGAGTGTCGGTCCCTCACGATGTACATTTTCAAGTGTTTTTTTGCTTATGCCCTGGGTAATGTAATGTGTGTTACACAAACTGTTGAGAAAATACCTTGCTGCCTGCTTGTGTCTAATACTTTTTGTCCAGTAGGACACAATGGGCCGCATGTATCAAAAATCCATTTTGTATTCCCTAAAAAACGAATTTTAGGTAACCGCTATTTAAGGAATGCAAAACGGTTTGTAAGAAAATTGTGATCACCTAATAGCGATTCCTAGAGATTCGTAATCACAATTAGGTAATGCTACTCCATTCGTTCCTTTGGGCCTACAGGCCATGGGTGCGAATGATTTTGCATTACCTAATTTGCGATTACCTAATTGATAATCACAAATTAGATAAATTAGGTAATGCAAACCAAAGGGTCAGAAGCACCCCCTCAGAAAATGTGTACATGTAAAGCACAATCATGCCCGAGGGGCGTGTGTGCTACATGGCACTTTGAAAAATGCATTGTGTAAGCATTTTAAAAAAATTGCGCATGGTTCTCATCGACCTGGAGTCCCTGGTAAGAGTATAGGAAATGCCCGGTACACGTGCGTAGGGAATCGCAAATTGCAGTTTCCTATTTGTAGTCTCAGTTTTAGATCATCACAACTTTTTTGCGATTTCCTAAAAATGCGACTTCAAAGCCTTTCATACATCTTGAAAGGCTGATTTGCATTCACACTTTAGCGATTCACACCATTTGCAAATGTAAAAGGGCTTCATATATGTGGCCCTCTGTATAAATTTGTTAAAGCCTCCTTTATTTTCAGTGTTTTAGACCATGCCCTAAGTTTCATTGGCCACAGCTCTTGAGGAGGGGTCCCGGACTCTTCTCAGGCCACGATCGTTTTAGAGCCCACGCACCCCCACACACACCTAAAGGGCCACTTCCGGGTATACTTCGGGGTAACAACATCATCTAATGCCGCTGCACACAGGCTCTTTGTTGGGGTTTCATTATCATAAATGTTATTTACGTTGTGCTATGAGTTTGCACTCACTGAGGCAAAGACAATATGATTCTGTAAAGAGTGAGGCTTGATTCTCCGAGCTCCTGTGTTCAGTGAGTCAGTGTATGAGTGTGCACTCATTCACAGACCATGGGATGCTGGACAGGGGAGGCTTGATTCTCCGAGCTCCTGTGTTCAGTGAGTCAGTGTGTGAGTGTGCACTCACTGAGGCAAAGACAATATGATTCTGTAAAGAGTGAGGCTTGATTCTCCGAGCTCCTGTGTTCAGTGAGTCAGTGTATGAGTGTGCACTCATTCACAGACCATGGGATGCTGGACAGGGGAGGCTTGATTCTCCGAGCTCCTGTGTTCAGTGAGTCAGTGTATGAGTGTGCACTCATTCACAGACCATGGGATGCTGGACAGGGGAGGCTTGATTCTCCGAGCTCCTGCGTTCAGTGAGTCAGTGTGTGAGTGTGCACTCATTCACAGACCATGGGATGCTGGAAAGGGCGAGGCTTGATTCTCCGAGCTCCTGCGTTCAGTGTCATGAGCCAGTGTGTGAGTGTGCACTCATTCACAGACCATGGGATGCTGGACAGGGCGAGGCTTGATTCTCCGAGCTTCTGTGTTCAGTGTCATGAGCCAGTGTGTGAGTGTGCACTCATTCACAGACCATGGGATGCTGGAAAGGGCGAGGTTTGATTTTCCGAGCTCCTGTGTTCAGAGTGTCGTGAGTCAGTGTGTGAGTGTGCACTCATTCAGAAACCATAGGATGCTGGAAAGGGCGAGGCTCGATTCTCCGAGCTCCTGTGTTCAATGTGTTGTGAGTCAGGATGTGAGTGTGCACTCATTCACAGACCATGGGATGCTGGACAGGGGGAGGCTTGATTCTCCGAGCTCCTGTGTTCAGAGTGTAGTGAGTCAGTGTGTGAGTATGCACTCATTCACAGACCATGGGATGCTGGAAAGGGCGAGGCTTCATTCTCCGAGCTCCTGTGTTCAGAGTGTCGTGAGTCAGTGTGTGAGTATGCACTCATTCACAGACCATGGGATGCTGGAAAGGGCGAGGTTTGATTCTCCGAGCTCCTGCGTTCAGTGTCATGAGTCAGTGTGTGAGTGTGCACTCATTCACAGACCATGGGATGCTGGAAAGGGCGAGGTTTGATTCTCCGAGCTCCTGCGTTCAGTGTCATGAGTCAGTGTGTGAGTGTGCACTCATTCACAGACCATCGGATGCTGGAAAGGGCGAGGCTTGATTCTCCGAGCTCCTGCGTTCAGTGTCATGAGTCAGTGTGTGAGTGTGCACTCATTCACAGACCATCGGATGCTGGAAAGGGCGAGGTTTGATTCTCCGAGCTCCTGCGTTCAGTGTCATGAGTCAGTGTGTGTGTGTGCACTCATTCACAGACCATCGGATGCTGGAAAGGGCGATGCTTGATTCTCCGAGCTCCTGCGTTCAGTGTCATGAGTCAGTGTGTGAGTGTGCACTCATTCACAGACCATCGGATGCTGGAAAGGGCGATGCTTGATTCTCCGAGCTCCTGCGTTCAGTGTCATGAGTCAGTGTGTGAGTGTGCACTCAATGGCACTTTGAAAAATGCATTGTGTAAGCATTTTAAAAAAATTGCGCATGGTTCTCATCGACCTGGAGTCCCTGGTAAGAGTATAGGAAATGCCCGGTACACGTGCGTAGGGAATCGCAAATTGCAGTTTCCTATTTGTGGTCTCAGTTTTAGGTCATCACAACTTTTTTGCGATTTCCTAAAAATGCGACTTCAAAGCCTTTCATACATCTTGAAAGGCTGATTTGCATTCACACTTTAGCGATTCACACCATTTGCAAATGTAAAAGGGCTTCATATATGTGGCCCTCTGTATAAATTTGTTAAAGCCTCCTTTATTTTCAGTGTTTTAGACCACGCCCTAAGTTTCATTGGCCACAGCTCTTGAGGAGGGGTCCCGGACTCTTCTCAGGCCACGATCGTTTTAGAGCCCACGCACCCCTACACACACCTAAAGGGCCACTTCCGGGTATACTTCGGGGTAACGACATCATCTAATGCCGCTGCACACAGGCTCTTTGTTGGGCTTTCATTATCATAAATGTTATTTACGTTGTGCTATGAGTTTGCACTCACTGAGGCAAAGACAATATGATTCTGTAAAGAGTGAGGCTTGATTCTCCGAGCTCCTGTGTTCAGTGAGTCAGTGTATGAGTGTGCACTCATTCACAGACCATGGGATGCTGGACAGGGGAGGCTTGATTCTCCGAGCTCCTGTGTTCAGTGAGTCAGTGTGTGAGTGTGCACTCACTGAGGCAAAGACAATATGATTCTGTAAAGAGTGAGGCTTGATTCTCCGAGCTCCTGTGTTCAGTGAGTCAGTGTATGAGTGTGCACTCATTCACAGACCATGGGATGCTGGACAGGGCGAGGCTTGATTCTCTGAGCTCCTGTGTTCAGTGAGTCAGTATGTGAGTGTGCACTCATTCACAGACCATGGGATGCTGGAAAGGGCGAGGCTTGATTCTCCGAGCTTCTGTGTTCACCGGGTCAGTGTGTGAGTGTGCACTCATTCACAGACCATGGGATGCTGGACAGGGGAGGCTTGATTCTCCGAGCTCCTGTGTTCAGTGAGTCAGTGTGTGAGTGTGCACTCACTGAGGCAAAGACAATATGATTCTGTAAAGAGTGAGGCTTGATTCTCCGAGCTCCTGTGTTCAGTGAGTCAGTGTATGAGTGTGCACTCATTCACAGACCATGGGATGCTGGACAGGGGAGGCTTGATTCTCCGAGCTCCTGTGTTCAGTGAGTCAGTGTGTGAGTGTGCACTCACTGAGGCAAAGACAATATGATTCTGTAAAGAGTGAGGCTTGATTCTCCGAGCTCCTGTGTTCAGTGAGTCAGTGTATGAGTGTGCACTCAATCACAGACCATGGGATGCTGGACAGGGCGAGGCTTGATTCTCTGAGCTCCTGTGTTCAGTGAGTCAGTATGTGAGTGTGCACTCATTCACAGACCATGGGATGCTGGAAAGGGCGAGGCTTGATTCTCCGAGCTTCTGTGTTCACCGGGTCAGTGTGTGAGTGTGCACTCATTCACAGACCATGGGATGCTGGACAGGGGAGGCTTGATTCTCCGAGCTCCTGTGTTCAGTGAGTCAGTGTATGAGTGTGCACTCATTCACAGACCATGGGATGCTGGACAGGGGAGGCTTGATTCTCCGAGCTCCTGTGTTCAGTGAGTCAGTGTATGAGTGTGCACTCATTCACAGACCATGGGATGCTGGACAGGGGAGGCTTGATTCTCTGAGCTCCTGTGTTCAGTGAGTCAGTGTGTGAGTGTGCACTCATTCACAGACCATGGGATGCTGGAAAGGGCGAGGCTTGATTCTCCGAGCTTCTGTGTTCAGTGTCATGAGCCAGTGTGTGAGTGTGCACTCATTCACAGACCATGGGATGCTGGAAAGGGCGAGGTTTGATTTTCCGAGCTCCTGTGTTCAGAGTGTCGTGAGTCAGTGTGTGAGTGTGCACTCATTCAGAAACCATAGGATGCTGGAAAGGGCGAGGCTTGATTCTCCGAGCTCCTGTGTTCAATGTGTTGTGAGTCAGGATGTGAGTGTGCACTCATTCACAGACCATGGGATGCTGGACAGGGGGAGGCTTGATTCTCCGAGCTCCTGTGTTCAGAGTGTAGTGAGTCAGTGTGTGAGTATGCACTCATTCACAGACCATGGGATGCTGGAAAGGGCGAGGCTTCATTCTCCGAGCTCCTGTGTTCAGAGTGTCGCGAGTCAGTGTGTGAGTATGCACTCATTCACAGACCATGGGATGCTGGAAAGGGCGAGGTTTGATTCTCCGAGCTCCTGCGTTCAGTGTCATGAGTCAGTGTGTGAGTGTGCACTCATTCACAGACCATCGGATGCTGGAAAGGGCGAGGTTTGATTCTCCGAGCTCCTGCGTTCAGTGTCATGAGTCAGTGTGTGAGTGTGCACTCATTCACAGACCATCGGATGCTGGAAAGGGCGAGGTTTGATTCTCTGAGCTTCTGCGTTCAGTGTCATGAGTCAGTGTGTGAGTGTGCACTCATTCACAGACCATCGGATGCTGGAAAGGGCGATGCTTGATTCTCCGAGCTCCTGCGTTCAGTGTCATGAGTCAGTGTGTGAGTGTGCACTCATTCACAGACCATGGGATGCTGGAAAGGGCGAGGTTTGATTCTCCGAGCTCCTGCGTTCAGTGTCATGAGTCAGTGTGTGAGTGTGCACTCATTCACAGACCATGGGATGCTGGACAGAGTGAGGCTTGATTCTCCGAGCTCCTGCGTTCAGTGTCATGAGTCAGGGTGTGAGTGTGCACTCATTCACAGACCATGGGATGCTGGACAGGGGAGGTTTGATTCTCCGAGCTCCTGCGTTCAGTGTCATGAGTCAGTGTGTGAGTGTGCACTCATTCACAGACCATCGGATGCTGGAAAGGGCGAGGCTTGATTCTCCGAGCTCCTGCGTTCAGTGTCGTGAGTCAGTATGTGAGTATGCACTCATTCACAGACCATGGGATGCTGGAAAGGGCGAGGTTTGATTCTCCGAGCTCCTGCGTTCAGTGTCATGAGTCAGTGTGTGAGTGTGCACTCATTCACAGACCATCGGATGCTGGAAAGGGCGAGGTTTGATTCTCCGAGCTCCTGCGTTCAGTGTCATGAGTCAGTGTGTGAGTGTGCACTCATTCACAGACCATCGGATGCTGGAAAGGGCGAGGCTTGATTCTCCGAGCTCCTGCGTTCAGTGTCATGAGTCAGTGTGTGAGTGTGCACTCATTCACAGACCATGGGATGCTGGAAAGGACGAGGTTTGATTCTCCGAGCTCCTGCGTTCAGTGTCATGAGTCAATGTGTGAGTGTGCACTCATTCACAGACCATGGGATGCTGGACAGGGCGAGGCTTGATTCTCTGAGCTCCTGTGTTCAGTGAGTCAGTGTGTGAGTGTGCACTCATTCACTGACCATGGGATGCTGGAAAGGGCGAGGCTTGATTCTCTGAGCTCCTGTGTTCAGTGAGTCAGTGTGTGAGTGTGCACTCATTCACAGACCATGGGATGCTGGAAAGGGCGAGGCTTGATTCTCCGAGCTTCTGTGTTCACTGGGTCAGTGTGTGAGTGTGCACTCATTCACAGACCATGGGATGCTGGACAGGGCGAGGCTTGATTCTCCGAGCTCCTGTGTTCAATGTGTTGTGAGTCAGGGTGTGAGTATGCACTCATTCACAGACCATGGGATGCTGGAAAGGGCGAGGCTTGATTCTCCGAGCTCCTGCGTTCAGTGTCATGAGTCAGGGAGTGAGTGTGCACTCATTCACAGACCATGGGATGCTGGAAAGGGCGAGGCTTGATTCTCCGAGCTCCTGCGTTCAGTGTCATGAGTCAGGGTGTGAGTGTGCACTCATTCACAGACCATGGGATGCTGGACAGGGCGAGGCTTGATTCTCCGAGCTCCTGTGTTCAATGTGTTGTGAGTCAGGGTGTGAGTGTGCACTCATTCACAGACCATGGGATGCTGGACAGGGGGAGGCTTGATTCTCCGAGCTCCTGTGTTCAGAGTGTAGTGAGTCAGGGTGTGAGTGTGCACTCATTCACAGACCATGGGATGCTGGACAGGGGTAGGCTTGATTCTCCGAGCTCCTGTGTTCAGTGAGTCAGTGTATGAGTGTGCACTCATTCACAGACCATGGGGTGCTGGACAGGGCGAGGCTTGACTCTCCGAGCTCCTGCGTTCAGTGTCATGAGTCAGTGTGTGAGTTTGCACTCTTTCACAGACCATGGGATGCTGGAAAGGGCGAGGCTTGATTCTCTGAGCTCCTGCGTTCAGTGTCATGAGTCTGGGTGTGAGTGTGCACTCATTCACAGACCATGGGATGCTGGCTGGAAAGGGCGAGGCTTGATTCTCCAAGCTCCTGTGTTCAATGTTTTGTGAGTCAAGGTGTGAGTGTGCACTCATTCACAGACCATGGGATGCTGGACAGGGGGAGGCTTGATTCTCCGAGCTCCTGCGTTCAGTGTCATGAGTCAGTGTGTGAGTGTGCACTCATTCACAGACCATGGGATGCTGGCTGGAAAGGGCGAGGCTTGATTCTCCAAGCTCCTGTGTTCAATGTTTTGTGAGTCAAGGTGTGAGTGTGCACTCATTCACAGACCATGGGATGCTGGACAGGGGGAGGCTTGATTCTCCGAGCTCCTGCGTTCAGTGTCATGAGTCAGGGTGTGAGTGTGCACTCATTCACAGACCATGGGATGCTGGAAAGAGCGAGGCTTGATTCTCCGAGCTCCTGTGTTCAGTGTCATGAGTCAGTGTGTGAGTGTGCACTCATTCACAGACCATGGGATGCTGGACAGGGGGAGGCTTGATTCTCCGAGCTCCTGCAATCAGTGTCATGAGTCAGGGTGTGAGTGTGCACTCATTCACAGACCATGGGATGCTGGACAGGGGTAGGCTTGATTCTCCGAGCTCCTGTGTTCAGAGTGTAGTGAGTCAGGGTGTGAGTGTGCACTCATTTACAGACCATGGGATGCTGGACAGGGGTAGGCTTGATTCTCCGAGCTCCTGTGTTCAGTGAGTCAGTGTATGAGTGTGCACTCATTCACAGACCATGGGGTGCTGGACAGGGGGAGGCTTGATTCCCTGAGCTCAGTGTGGAGTCGGTGTGTGTGCACTCACTTAGATGCCATAGGAGGCTGGAATAGGGTGAGGCTCTTACACCCAGCAAGCCCCCCAGGGCACCATGAACCCCCAGAGCAGCCTGAGTCCTTTGAAGTTTTGCATTTTCTGACATCCATGTATTCTCTCCTTTCTCACAGGCCATTGACAAGTACTGCCGGGTCAGCGGTGGTTTTTCGGGGGTCAAGGATGTCTACTCCTCCTCTCCCGCCTACGATGATGTGCAGCAGAGCTTCTTCCTCGCGGAAACACTAAAGTAAGTGGTAGCGCCCCCTGTCCTCCAAAAACAGCCATGAAGGTACATTGGAAGTAGCAGCAGTGCAAGCTTCCCTCACGCACAGTAAAGGTATGTGAGAGATAGTAGCAGTGCAAGCTTCCCTCACACACAGTAAAGGTATGTGAGTGTTAGTAGCACTGCAAGCTTCCCTCACACACAGTAAAGGTATGTGAGTGTTAGTAGCAGTGCAAGCTTCCCTCACACACAGTGAAGGTATGTGAGAGTTAGTAGCAGTGCAAGCTTCCCTTACGCACAGTAAAGGTATGTGAGAGATAGTAGCAGTGCAAGCTTCCCTCACGCACAGGTACAGATCAGGGGGAAGCTGCAGTGCAGGTTTCACTCTCAACCATAGCAAAGACAACACAGGCAGGAGCAATAGAAGCTTTTTTCACATCTACATGTATGTTACACAGCAGCTGTGCAAGCTTCCCTCACACACAGAAAAGGTACACAGGAGGAGCAGCAGTGCAAGCTTTCCTCACTCACAGAAAAAGTACTCAAGCGTTAGCTGCAGTGCAATATTTCCTCACCCAAAGTAAAGGTATGTGAGAGGTAGCAGCAGTGCAAGCTTCCCTCACACACAGAAGATACTGGAGAGGAGGCAGCAGTGCAAGCTTCCCTTCAAACACAGAAGATACTGGAGAGGAGGCAGCAGTGCAAGCTTCCCCACACACAGAAGATACTGGAAAGGAGGCAGCAGTGCAAGCTTCCCTTCAAACACAGAAGATACTGGAGAGGAGGCAGCAGTGCAAGCTTCCCTCACACACAGAAGATACTGGAGAGGAAGCAGCAGTGCAAGCTTCCCTCACGCACAGAAGATACTGGAGAGGAAGCAGCAGTGCAAGCTTCCCTCACACACAGAAGATACTGGAGAGGAGGCAGCAGTGCAAGCTTCCCCACACACAGAAGATACTGGAGAGGAGGCAGCAGTGCAAGCTTCCCTTCAAACACAGAAGATACTGGAGAGGAGGCAGCAGTGCAAGCTTCCCCACACACAGAAGATACTGGAGAGGAGGCAGCAGTGCAAGCTTCCCTTCAAACACAGAAGATACTGGAGAGGAGGCAGCAGTGCAAGCTTCCCTCACACACAGAAGATACTGGAGAGGAGGCAGCAGTGCAAGCTTCCCTCACACACAGAAGATACTGGAGAGGAGGCAGCAGTGCAAGCTTCCCTTCAAACACAGAAGATACTGGAGAGGAGGCAGCAGTGCAAGCTTCCCTTCAAACACAGAAGATACTGGAGAGGAGGCAGCAGTGCAAGCTTCCCTTACACACAGAAGATACTGGAGAGGAGGCAGCAGTGCTAGCTTCCCTTACACACAGAAGATACTGGAGAGGAGGCAGCAGTGCAAGCTTCCCTCACACACAGAAGATACTGGAGAGGAGGCAGCAGTGCAAGCTTCCCTCACACACAGAAGATACTGGAGAGGAGGCAGCAGTGCAAGCCTCCCTCACACACAGAAGATACTGGAGAGGAGGCAGCAGTGCAAGCTTCCCTTCAAACACAGAAGATACTGGAGAGGAGGCAGCAGTGCAAGCTTCCCTTACACACAGAAGATACTGGAGAGGAGGCAGCAGTGCAAGCTTCCTCACACAGAAAAGGTATCACGAGGTAGCTGCAGTTCAAGCATCTTTGCACACACAAAAGGAATGCAAGAGGTAGCATTGGTGCAAGCAGCTTACACACAGAAAAGGTTTGCTGGAGGTAGCAGGGCAATCTTCCCTCTCACACAGGAAACGTATGAGGGCGGTAGCAGCAGTGCTAGCTTCCGCAACACACATTAAAGGTAGACAAGAGGTAGCAGCAGTGCTAGCTTCCACAACACACATTAAAGGTAGACAAGAGGTAGCAGCAGTACAAGCTTTCCTCACACACAGTAAAGGTGCACAGGTGGTAACAGCAGTGCCAGCGTCTCCCACACACGCAGCAAGTTGAGAGCAGTGCTGACTTCTCACACAAATCAACTTCAGCCCTGACTATATCGGTACGTGCTTCCCTCACATAAAACATGTGTACAGATCATGGACAGTGCGAGTCTCCTTTACCCAGCAAATAAGAGACGGTAAAGGCAGCAGAAGTGCAAACTTCCCACACGTGCTAGTAGGTGCTGAAGGGGCAGGCGCAGTGCAGGACTTCCATTCCACACACTATGAGCTGCATGCTGTGGGTGGTGCAAGCTTCTCTTCCACACAAGAAGTATGTACGCACAATGTGTGCAGTGTGAGCAGTTCGATCATGCTTCAGTGAAAAGTTTCAGCATGGATAATAACAGTGCTAGCTTCTTTTGCGCATGTGAACATGGACCTACAGCCCTTGCATTCACCTCGCCTCACACGTCGCTACAAAGTGGCATTGCAAGCTTCTCTCATGCACAGTACCCGTTGTCCTTGTACGTGATTCCTGCACACGAACAACTGAAACACGCCTATTGAAGGCAGCTGGAGGGCAGGCTTCGCCACAGTGCAGCTGCAGTGCCAGTTTCACTGCGACCCACAGATACTGAATGAACAGGCACTGCATTCAGCAGCAGTGCAAGCTTCACTCAGAGCCACAGATGCTGAATGAAGATGCTATATTCAGCAGCAGTGCAAGCTTCACTGCGACCCACAGATACTGAATGAACAGGCGCTGCATTCAGCAGCAGTGCCAGCTTCACTCAGAGCCACAGATACTGAATGGACAGGCACTGCATTCAGCAGCAGTGCAAGCTTCACTGCGACCCACAGATACTGAATGAACAGGCACTGCATTCAGCAGCAGTGCAAGCTTCACTGCGACCCACAGATACTGAATGAACAGGCACTGCATTCAGCAGCAGTGCAAGCTTCACTCAGAGCCACAGAAAACGAATGCAGATGCTATATTCAGCATCAGTGCGAGCTTTCCATGCACGCGCACACAGACATTCTTGCTGCACAAATGTCAAGCTTTCCTCACACAAAGTATGTTCCTACTAATCTCTCAGACAGCCTGAGGTGATCGAAGGCTGCAGGTGGCGCTAGCGCTTTTCTGGCTATTTCGTTTTTATTAAAAACTGTATTTTAAACCTTTGCACGAGCAGTGCTCACCTTTCTCAGCTCATCCTGACTGTCTCCCGGTCCACCGCAGCTTGTATGTGCTTTTTGAGTGGAGGGAGCGTCATCTCGCATAGGCAGAAGAGGGATTCCTACCCACTTCCGGTCGGGGCACACTAGAGCGGCCATTGTGGCAGGGTGGCGCTCTAGTGGTTGTGGAGTTCTGACTCCTTCCAAACACCATGGCGCCATCGCGCAGCGGACGAGCGCAGCGGGCGCGCCCAAGGCAAGCCTGTCCGCGGCCGGACGGCGGCCAGGGCCGGTGATGCTGCCCGATCCAACGCTGCTATTAGATTCACCTACACTCAGGTCGAACTTCTTGTCCTTAGAAGCCACCCCGGCCTGCATATGCCCTCTATGAATCCAGGAGACTCAACGGTTGATTACACATGTCGGCACTGTGATTTCTCCAATAGTGTCCCCAATGTCCCCCGCCCCTCCAAAAAACGACACTTAAGGCTGGGTTGATTAACTGCAGATCCAAAGTTGAACATGCTTTGGATATCTGGCAATCCATAAGGGCCAATAATTGGGATCTGCTATTTTTGACAGAGACATGGCTTAGAAAGGACACTAATCCAGCTCTCTCTCTAGCCATCCCGGATGGACATAGCATCGTGTGCGCTAACAGGAAGAATGGAAAATTGGGAGGAGGGGTGGCAATTATTTATAAAACTAAATGGGAGATTACAGCAGCCCCATTCGAACTAGTGGATTCAGTGGAAGGGCTATCTTTCTGCATAAAGCCCTCAGCAACTTTTTCCTGAGCAGGCCTCCTGCTATACAGACCGCCAAATTCCAATGCGGCGCTTATGGCGAACATTGTTGACTACATTGCTCAATCCAGTATACGTTATGCTAATTTCACTGTCTTAGGGGATCTAAATCTTCATGTGGACGATATCTCTTGCCCTCACAGCTCTAATTTTATTGCCACTCTCACAGAATAGAATATGACTCAACTTGTCTCGGCCCGACTCATAAAGCAGGCCATATTCTAGACCTGATCTGTTCAAATTTGCCCGCTATTACAGTCTGGTCAGACCATTTTATCATTCCGTTCCAACTCAGAGGGTCTAGCCCAATGAAATATATCTCTACCCCCAAAGAATTTAGTAGGAATTGGAGTAACATTACAGTGGACTCACTAACACACTTCACTAAGAAAACTAATCCAATCCCCTCCCATGATCTAGATGTCAGGATTTCGAACCTGATAAGTGAGTCGGTGAGGCACTGGAGGCCCTGGCTCCACTAAAATCAGTAAAATCTCCCAGATAATCTCCCGCTGCGCTTTGGTATTCGGAGGAGCTTAGACAAAAGAAGGCGGAATGCAAAAGACTTGAACGTGGCTGGAGGCTGACATACTCTGCTGACAGTAAGACTAGCTATCGGGCTACACTTAAAGAATACCTAAGATTGCTTATAAAAAGCAAAAGAGAATTTCTAGAAGAGAGAATAGACAATGCTAGAAATACCTCATTGGAAATTTTCAAAATTGTCAAGTCCTTTACCAATCCCTCAGCCCTTATCCATTCTTACCCCCCGACACAGAGCTTTTTAACATAAGATTGCTACTATATATGCATCCTTCCCAGACTCGGGGGATGATCCCTCAATCTCCACTGATTGTGACTTAGGAAAGCCTCCTAATATAGTATTCTCGGAGTTTGTTGATGTAGCAGAGGAAGTCTCACTCTTAGAATTACAAAAATGTAAATCGGACTCCCCAAGTGACCCCTGGCCATCTAAACAAAATAAAATCTTAGCGAGGTTCCTCAACCCGCATCTGAGTCCCGTTTGGAATTTATCTCTTAAACAGGGAAAATATCCAACAACTTAGAAACACGCCTTTCTCCAACAGATCCTAAATAAGGTGAATGCGGATCCAGAGGAACCGGGCAACTATAGACCCATCTCTCTTCTGCCCGCTCCCGCAAAGACCTTGGAGAAGCTGGCCTTCCAACAACGGGCCAGCTTCATTGAGACAAACAACCTTCTCCATGAGTCTCAATCCGGCTTTCGGGCCGGATATAGTACAGAAACAGCATTAATGGAAATGGCCGATTCAATACGCCGGGCGGTAGATGGAGGTTGAAAGGCGGTGTTTGTGCTGTTAGACCTGTCTGCTGCATTTGACACCGTCTCACACCCCATCCTCCTGAATCGCCTTAAGGCCCTCGGAATCCAGGGCACGGTATTGACTTGGATAACGTCCTTCCTCTCAGGCCGCAAACAACAGGTCCGAACTCATCCTTTTACTTCACCGGTCAAACCACTTGAATGGGGTGTACCACAAGGCTCTGCCCTGAGCCCGCTGCTTTTTAATGTTTATCTAACCCCCCAGGCGGAGATGATTGCCAAAATGGGGATCAAAATTGTTTCTTATGCTGACAATACCCAGCTTTTATTTACTTTCAAGGCGGCATCTGCCAACACTTTTGATCCCCTAAAAACATGCCTCAGAGAAATCGCGGCATGGATGGACCGCAATTTCCTGAGACTAAGCGCCAATAAGACCGAGATTTTTTTTTTTTTTAAACCCTCCCCTCTTCCCCCTCTCTTTGGTGGCCAGAGGATTTGGGTACGGCTCCTCTCCCCAAAGATTTGGTGAGGAACCTAGGAGTTAAATGGGACAGTCAGCTATCCCTCGGAGCCCAGGTCCCATCTGTTGCAGCTGCTTGTTTTGGGAAAATAAAAACCATTAGGAAATTCATCAATTATTTGCCTAATGTCACATGCAAAACAGTAGTACATGCCTTAATAACCTCCCTTTTGGACTATGCAAATGGCCTATATCTCGGCCTCTCCCTAGGACTAATTCGCAGACTTTAGACTGTGCAAAATGCAGCTGCCCGCTTAATCTACGGTACCCCTCTCAGACAACATATTACCCCCTCTTTGCGCCAACTTCATTGGCGTCCCATCGCTAAACGTATTGAATTCAAGGTCCTGACACTGGCATTTCGGGCAAGCATGGGGCTAGGACCCGCCTACCTTAGAACGAGACTCCGCCCCTATGCTCAGTCCAGATTGCTACGGTCCAACACCCAAGGCCAGCTGATCACACCCAGGTTTAAAAAAGCCAGATCCGGTGGAAAATCTTTTGAGGTGGGTGCCACCAAATGCTGGAACAGACTTCCCGCGTACCTACGGCATTTCGAGGCGGAACCTCTGTTTCGAAAAGCCCTCAAAACCTGGCTATTCAGCCGACCGAATTAATCTCAGCCTGTTGTTCCTGCTCTTTATATTGTCTGAGACAGCGCCGGGACACCCCGTTGGGGTAGCTGCGCGCTTAATAAGTATATCTCCCCATCACAAGGGTCTGCCCCAATACCTGAATCTCGCCTCATCACAGTGAGCTGTGCACACTTTGAGCTCTCACACAACGCTTTGGTTCTCACCAAAAGGGAAAGAAACAGATTCAAGTATGAGCGACTTTGAAACCCGATCAGGACTCCATCATCTGCACTGCCCTTTCCACTGCCATTCTCACAGTATGCCAAATGGGTATTTCCGATAGGTGGCACCCCCTTCCACAGCATTCACTTATAGCAACAAGCTCATGATTCCAGCTAACCAAGCCAGCCGGGCAGCCTTTGGTGCAATATATCCATTCATTCAAGCTTCCATCCCCTACTTCTGAGTCCTACCCCAGGTGCCACCACATGGGTGCTACCACACCGCAGCCTTCAATCCCTCCTTCACACATGTTCTTGTCAAGTCCTCTCTCTCTCTCGACCAACCGCATCCACCCCAGCCGGAGGTCAGAGGTGCCCTCAAGCCATGTTGGGTGCTCCCATTAGAAGCAGGCTGGCCAGGGGAATGAAAGCTGCTCTGGCAGAGATGGCACCTCTTAAGATGGCTGCACTCCTGGTGTGCCCTTCGTGGATGGTTGAATCATCCACCCCATGCTACTGTAGTTGAATCGATATAGATATCCAATGGGGGGCCGCTACCTCTCTCCACTACGGGATGCCCTACTTAATGGAAGCTCATCCATCAAATGTGATTACCTGTGATTGACCGACCATGATCTTTACCTTTGCAACTGCACAAGACTGGATTAATGCTAGGCATCACTAACAGCTTGAGACGTCCTTCCAGCTAGATACAACCCGTCCAAGAACCGTGAGTGTGCGACGTGGAAGGTGCATCACATCCTATGCAAAGACAACATTATGAGTGTTGCCGACCTCACTTCCTTGTTGGTCTGCGTGAAAAACATTCACTCGCTGAAGAAGTACATCAAATTTTATGTCCTCTACTATCCGGGATGTAGCTGAATACACATTCTCTTCCTCACACCGCTCTTTCCTCCACTGGGCAGAGACCCTGACAGTGCTTATGCACAAGAGATCAACAACAAAGGGTTGCCTACTTGATGACCTGCCATCATCATGGTGCACAAAGTAACCTTCTTCTTCTCTTGTCCTGATGGGTTTATCAGATCAGAGTCTCAATCGCCGTTCTCTGCAGTCCGTGTTCTTTTCAGTTTTCTAGAACATTTGAGTGCGTTTCATCAGGTGTATCTGGAACTCAGCAATCATACTTAACGGGTGAGACATTTCAACAGCAGCCAACGCAAGGCCACTCTCAAGAGCAGCCAAGGCAAGGCCACTCTCAAGAGCAGCCAAGGCAAGGCCACTCTCAACAACAGCCAAGGCAAGGCCACTCTCAACAGCCAAGGCAAAGCCACTCTCAACAGGAGGCAAGGCCACTCTCAAGAGCAGCCAAGGCAAGGCCACTCTCATGAGTAGCCAAGGCAAGACCACTCTCAAGATCAGCCAAGGCAAGGGCACTCTCAAGAGCAGCCAGGGCAAGACCACTCCGAAGATCAGGCAAGGCCACTCTCAAGAGCAGCCAAGGCAAGACCACTCTCAAGATCAGCCAAGGCAAGGCCACTCTCAACAACAGCCAAGGCAAGGCCACTCTCAACAAGGGGCAAGGCCACTCTCAACAGGGGACAAGACCACTCTCAACAGGGGGCAAGGCCACTCTCAGCAGGAGGCAAGGCCACTCTTGAGAGCAGCCAAGGCAAGGCCACTCTTGAGAGCAGCCAAGGCAAGGCCACTCTCAAGAGCAGCCAAGGCAAGGCCACTCTCAAGAGCAGCCAAGGCAAGGCCACTCTCAACAACAGCCAAGGCAAGGCCACTCTCAACAACAGGAGGCAAGGCCACTCTCAAGAGCAGCCAAGGCAAGACCACTCCCAAAAGCAACCAAGGCAAGACCACTCCCAAGAGCAGCCAAGGCAAGACCACTCTCAAGATCAGCCAAGGTAAGGCCACTCTCAACAACAGCCAAGGCAAGGCCACTCTCAAGAGCAGCCAAGGCAAGGCCACTCTCAACAGGGGGCAAGGCCACTCTCAACAGGAGGCAAGGCCACTCTTGAGAGCAGCCAAGGCAAGGCCACTCTTGAGAGCAGCCAAGGCAAGGCCACTCTCAAGAGCAGCCAAGGCAAGGCCACTCTCAAGAGCAGCCAAGGCAAGGCCACTCTCAAGAGCAGCCAAGGCAAGACCACTCTCAACAACAGCCAAGGCAAGGCCACTCTCAACAGGAGGCAAGGCCTCTCTCAAGAGCAGCCAAGGCAAGGCCACTCTCAACAGGGGGCAAGGACACTCTCAACAGGAGGCAAGGCCGCTCTTGAGAGCAGCCAAGGCAAGGCCACTCTCAAGAGCAGCCAAGGCACGGCCACTCTCAAGAGCAGCCAAGGCAAGGTCACTCTCAACGGAAGGCAAGGCAAGGACACTCTCAAGAGCAGCCAAGACAAGACCACTCCCAAGAGCAGCCAGCGCAAGGCCACTCTCAAGAGCAGCCAAGGCAAGGCCACTCTCAAGAGCAGCCAAGGCAAGGCCACTCTCAAGATTAGCCAAGGCTAGGTCACTCTCAACAACAGCCAAGGCAAGACCACTCTCAACAGGGGGCAAGGACACTCTCAACAGGAGGCAAGGCCACTCTCAAGAGCAGCCAAGGCAAGGCCTCTCTCAAGAGCAGCCAAGGCAAGGCCACTCTCAACAGGAGGCAAGGCCACTCTCAAGAGCAGCCAAGGCAAGGCCACTCAACGGAAGGCAAGGCAAGGACACTCTCAAGAGCAGCCAAGGCAAGACCACTCCCAAGAGCAGCCAAGGCAAGACCACTCTCAAGATCAGCCAAGGCAAGGCCACTCTCAACAACAGCCAAGGCAAGGCCACTCTCAAAAGCAGCCAAGGCAAGGCCACTCTCAACAGCCAAGGCAAGGCCACTCTCAACAGGAGGCAAGGCCACTCTCAAGAGCAGCCAAGGCAAGGCCACTCTCATGAGTAGCCAAGGCAAGGCCACTGTCATGAGCAACCAAGGCAAGACCTCTCTCAAGATCAGCCAAGGCAAGGCCACTCACGAGAGCAGCCAAGGCAAGGCCACTCTCAAGCGCAGCCAAGGCAAGGCCACTCTCAACGGAAGGCAAGGCAAGGACACTCTCAAGAGCAGCCAAGGCAAGACCACTCCCAAGAGCAGCCAGCGCAAGGCCACTCTCAAGAGCAGCCAGCGCAAGGCCACTCTCAAGAGCAGCCAAGGCAAGGCCACTCTCAAGAGCAGCCAAGGCAAGGCCACTCTCAAGAGCAGCCAAGGCAAGGCCACTCTCAAGATTAGCCAAGGCTAGGTCACTCTCAACAACAGCCAAGGCAAGACCACTCTCAACAGGGGGCAAGGACACTCTCAACAGGAGGCAAGGCCACTCTCAAGAGCAGCCAAGGCAAGGCCTCTCTCAAGAGCAGCCAAGGCAAGGCCACTCAAGATTAGCCAAGGCTAGGTCACTCTCAACAACAGCCAAGGCAAGACCACTCTCAACAGGAGGCAAGGCCACTCTCAAGAGCAGCCAAGGCAAGGCCTCTCTCAAGAGCAGCCAAGGCAAGGCCACTCTCAACAGGAGGCAAGGCCACTCTCAAGAGCAGCCAAGGCAAGGCCACTCAACGGAAGGCAAGGCAAGGACACTCTCAAGAGCAGCCAAGGCAAGACCACTCCCAAGAGCAGCCAAGGCAAGACCACTCTCAAGATCAGCCAAGGCAAGGCCACTCTCAACAACAGCCAAGGCAAGGCCACTCTCAAGAGCAGCCAAGGCAAGGCCACTCTCAACAGCCAAGGCAAGGCCACTCTCAACAGGAGGCAAGGCCACTCTCAAGAGCAGCCAAGGCAAGGCCACTCTCATGAGTAGCCAAGGCAAGGCCACTGTCATGAGCAACCAAGGCAAGACCTCTCTCAAGATCAGCCAAGGCAAGGCCACTCACGAGAGCAGCCAAGGCAAGGCCACTCTCAAGCGCAGCCAAAGCAAGGCCACTCTCAACAGGGGGCAAGGCCACTCTCAGCAGGAGGCAAGGCCACTCTCATGAGTAGCCAAGGCAAGGCCACTGTCATGAGCAACCAAGGCAAGACCTTTCTCAAGATCAGCCAAGGCAAGGCCACTCTCAAGATCAGCCAAGGCAAGGCCACTCTCAAGCGCAGCCAAGGCAAGGCCACTCTCAACAGGGGGCAAGGCCACTCTCAACAGGAGGCAAGGCCACTCTCAACAGGAGGCAAGGCCACTCTCATGAGTAGCCAAGGCAAGGCCACTGTCATGAGTAGCCAAGGCAAGGCCACTGTCATGAGCAACCAAGGCAAGACCTCTCTCAAGATCAGCCAAGGCAAGGCCACTCTCAAGATCAGCCAAGGCAAGGCCACTCTCAAGCGCAGCCAAGGCAAGGCCACTCTCAACAGGAGGCAAGGCCACTCTCAAGAGCAGCCAAGGCAAGGCCACTCTCAAGAACAGCCAAGGCAAGGCCACTCTCAAGAACAGCCAAGGCAAGGCCACTCTCAAGAGCAGCCAAGGAAAGGCCACTCTCGGTAGCAGCCAAGGCATTCTGAACTTTTCTCTCTCTTGGCTCCAATCCACACTCCATTCTTGGCTTTCCTGATCGCTATCTGGTGTCTCCTGGTTTTGCTGGTCTTCCCTTTAACAATCCCTTAGTTCAGGTTTCCCTTCATGTGATGGTTCACTTAGTCATTGCACCTGGTTTGTTATTTTAGCCCTGTGAGTCCAGTACTTAATTTGAGCCGGTGGGGGCCACCTGCACCTGTTTTGGGGACAAAAGACACACAATTGATGGACGGAATGCAGAACAAATGAAAACATTCACCCCCAGTCAAGAGATCTGGGTTAAATCTATCATTCATTTGCTCACCATGCCACCCCAGTTTAGACCTGGCCGTATGCAAATCAGTCTTGAACATGTACCTCATGGGAACAGTCCAGCTCGAACTGCCAAGCCAGGTCCTCCCTGGACCGGAAACCAGCATCCTAGGACTGGTTTCGGGGTTTCACTCCTCTTCAGCCAGGATAGTTTGATTCCAGTGGCACAGTGGAATGGCATGGTGAACAAAAACAATGGATTTAGGCCCAGATCTCTGTACTAGGGTGAATGTGTGACATTGTTCTGCATTCTGTCCATCAATTGTTCTTTTTGCATTTGTCACCCCGAGTGGGACGGGTATGCTCAGACGTGGGTCCCATGCTCTCCACACCACTGGAGTCAAGCTATCCTGGCTGATAAGGGATGAAAGCCCGGAACCGGTCCTAGGACGCTTGTTTCCAGGACCCGGCCTGGTAGTTCTGGCTGGACTGTTCCCATTGGGTGCTGGATCAAGACTAATTTGCATATGGCTGGGTCCAAACTGGAATGGCATGGTGAGCAAAAAACAATGGATTTCGACCCAGATCTCCGTACTGGGGTGAATGTGTGACATTGTTCTGCATTCTGTCCATAAATTGTTCTTTCTGTCTATTTTGGGAACAGGCACTTATTTTTCTGCATCAGATATTTAGCAGAGCAGGAGGGAAAAAGCTCACAAATCACAACAACCGAGAAAGAGAAAAAACAAAAAGTCACAAAGCGAGAAAGCAGCCACCTGCACGAGTGAGATGAAGGGCAGGGAGATGCTGTTAGTAGAAGAAAGTGGCCTGAGGTGAACTCAAGACTGAGCAGCCTTGGTATTCTGTGCACCGATGTCTAATTGCGCCTACAGAGTGCTCCTGATCACAACCTCGGGCACCGACACTCTGTCTTTGACAAATTAAAGTACTTGCCTGCCTGCAACTGAGTTGGTTGTCAAGGCGACCCGTGCACTGCCGTGCCCTTACTGCTGTGTTTCCAGGCTGGCCGTTTGATTCTGTTTCTGTCTCTTGTTATCCTGCCTCTCTGTGTCCATGATCGCCCCTACTCTTGTCTGATCTCTTCCTGATCTGTCCTGTTCCATTAAAACTCTGCGCTGTGTTCTGTGCATTCCAGTCCTGGACCTGACCTTGATTCCAGTCCTGCTTTTCCCTGAGCCCAGGTCCTGTTTCTGTGTTCGGTCCACTGCTTCCCTCTTTCTTCTTGTATATTTATATTTTAATCTTGATTTTCAAGGCTTCCAAGAGGTACCAGTTGGATTCTGAAGCTTGTGCCTCTGGCAGAGAGAGCCATCCAACGCTCTTTATCCCCAGGGGCTGCTGGGCGTCTCACATACTCTGTGACATGAATCTGCTCCTTGCCTTCTTGTAAGATAGTTTTCATCTCACAGAGATACCACAATCCAAGGAACGTAGAAACTATCATTTATGGTAGCCTGTCTATGATGTCCCTTGTACCCCTTTGTTGTAGTATTTCAGGCTCTTGATCACAACCTGCTCCATTCCTGAGCTTCCGTCCTTCCTTTCTTTCCCACTTCTGGTATTTAATATTACAGGTGGACCTCTTCTCTACAGATCTCTTTCCCCTTAGAATAGACCCCCCCCAAATATCCAGTCTTGTCCTGATCTCACCCAGCTCCTCCCCAGGCAGACTGGGATCCCCTCCAACAACTGCTTCTGACATCACGCATGACATCACTCCTGGGTGCTTCTGACATCACGCATGACATCACTCCTGGGGTCAAGCTGGGAGGAACTAGACTAGGTCACCACAGGGGCAATACTAATCAAATATCCCTCATGGTTGAGCATTGAGTGTGATTATTGGAAGCTAAAGAGCCCCTTTGGAGAAGGACTTTATGGGGTCAACAGTTCCTTTTAGGGTGAACAGTGATAAACTCCGAGGTTTGTATACTAGAGACAGAGTGGGTCCGGTCAGTGATGTATTAGTACCAGTTCCACAGGGAAGAGCAGGACATTGTCTACATCTGTGATGTGCCGCCACCCTGGTGGTGGGCATGTCTCTGCAGAGTGTTATTGATTCCCAGGTGCTCTCCAGGATGGTGGCCTGACTCTTCTCTCCTCTGCTTCTCTCTAGGTACTTGTACCTTCTGTTCTCCAGTGACGATCTCCTGCCATTGGACAGCTGGGTCTTCAACACGGAAGCCCACCCTCTGCCCGTCCTGCATCTGGCCAACACCACTCTTTCAGGAAACCCCGCATCTCGGTAGGGGTCTTTGGAGGCAGACTTGGGACTGACGCTTTCCAGGCCAGTTAGTTGACATGGACCACAGCGGGCCAGTGCAGCAGAGGCTCGGAGGGAATCCGCCAGGGCATTCACCAACCTGCCAGGCCACAGGTACCAGGGCAGAGACATAGGCGGCTTGGCCAGGTTCTCATGTGTTGGCCGAAGCCATCAAAAATAATTCCATGGATTTTAACTTGACCAACCTGGTACAAGGTGCTGGCTCACGAGACCTGGGAGGAGGAACGCAAGGTGGCCAGGTGAACTCTCTGCTACTCACAGACGGCACAGAGCAGACAAAGGTAGACTTTCCAAAGGACCTCTTGTCGGCGCAGTGGATTTCGGTTTCATTCCTCTACTGCCGGCTGAATTCTGGGTGGCTTTGGGTCCAGTGCCGCTTGAGGCAAGATGGAGTCCACGTACATGTCTTTCTCTTTCACTTTGATAATCTTAGCGGCATGAGCAAATCCACAATGGCAGAAACAAATCATCATTACCAGAATGAAGGAAGACAATGGGCAGCCCTGTTTCACCCTGCACCGGCTGCGATGAAGGGGCTCGGAAGTGCGTAGAAATGACCGCTCTCCTGTCCAAGGCGCTTGATTCTTTTTCTTTTCTACAGCGGCGTTTCAATAAAGTCTTCATTCCAGTAAACAGGCGTGGATGTCTTGGAGCCTTATGTTGTGTGTATTTAAGATATTCAATAATATACTGTAGTCCTGTTCATAGTAGAGTTGACCTGTTGTTCCAGGTAAGCAAGTTGTTTCCTGTTTTTGCTTGAACCTATTCTAGATTCACAGACTGCACAATATTCCTATTCGAGATTCACATACTGCGCATTTTTCCTATTCTAGATTCACATACTGCGCATTATTCCTATTCTAGATTCACAGACTGCTCAATATTCTAGATTAACATACTGCGCATTTTTCCTATTCTAGATTCACATACTGCGCATTATTCCTATTCGAGATTCACATACTGTGCATTATTCCTATTCTAGATTCACAGACTGCACAATTTTCTAGATTCACATACTGCGCATTATTCCTATTCTAGATTCACAGACTGCTCAATATACTAGATTCACATACTGCACATTTTTCCTATTCTAGATTCACATACTGCACATTATTCCTATTCGAGATTCACATACTGTGCATTATTCCTATTCTAGATTCACAGACTGCACAATTTTCTAGATTCACATACTGCGCATTTTTCCTATTCTAGATTCACATACTGTGCATTATTCCTATTCGAGATTCACATACTGTGCATTATTCCTATTCTAGATTCACAGACTGCACAATTTTCTAGATTCACATACTGCACATTATTCCTATTCTGGATTCACATACTGCACAATATTCTAGATTCACATACTGCACAATATTCTAGATTCACAGACTGCAAAATATTCTAGATTCACAGACTGCGCAATATTCTAGATCCACATACAGCGCAATATTCTAGATCCACAGACTGCACAACATTCTAGATTCACATACTGCACAATATTCTAGATTCACAGACTGCGCATTATTCTAGATTCATAGACTGCACATTATTCTAGATTCACATACTGCGCATTATTCTAGATTCACATGCTACACAGTATTCTAGATTCACATGCTGCAAAATATTCTAGATTCACATACTGCAAAATATTCTAGAATCACATACTGCGCATTATTCTAGATTCACATGCTACACAGTATTCTAGATTCACATGCTGCACAATATTCTAGATTCACATACTGCACAATATTCTAGATTCAAATACTGCACAATATTCTAGATTCATATCCTGCACAATATTCTAGATTCACAGACTGCACAATATTCTAGATTCACAGACTACACAATACTCTAGATTCAAATACTGCACCATATTCTATATTCATATACTGCAGTATATTCTAGATTCACATACTGCACAATGTTCTAGATTCACAGACTGCACAATATTCTAGATTCACAGGCTGCGCAATATTCTAGATTCACAGACTGCACAACATTCTCGATTCACATACTGCACAATATTCTAGATTCACAGACTGCTCATTATTCTAGATTCACATACTGCACAAAATTCTAGATTCACATGCTGCACAATATTCTAGATTCACATACTGCACAATATTTTAGATTCACATACTGCACAAAATTCTAGATTCAAATACTGCGCAATATTCTAGATTCATATCCTGCACAATATTCTAGATTGACATACTGCACAATATTCTAGATTCACAGACTGCACAATATTCTAGATTCACAGACTACACAATACTCTAGATTCAAATACTGCACAACATTCTAGATTCACATACTGCACAATATTCTAGATTCACAGACTACACAATATTCTAGATTCACATACTGCACAATGTTCTAGATTCACAGACTGCACAATATTCTAGATTCACAGACTGCGCAATATTCTAGATTCACATACTGCGCAATATTCTAGATTCACAGACTGCACAACATTCTAGATTCACATACTGCACAAAATTCTAGATTCACATGCTGCACAATATTCTAGATTCACATACTGCACAATATTTTAGATTCACATACTGCACAAAATTCTAGATTCAAATACTGCGCAATATTCTAGATTCATATCCTGCACAATATTCTAGATTGACATAGTGCACAATATTCTAGATTCACAGACTGCACAATATTCTAGATTCACAGACTACACAATACTCTAGATTCAAATACTGCACAACATTCTAGATTCACATACTGCACAATATTCTAGATTCACAGACTACACAATATTCTAGATTCACATACTGCACAATGTTCTAGATTCACAGACTGCACAATATTCTAGATTCACAGACTGCGCAATATTCTAGATTCACATACTGCGCAATATTCTAGATTCACAGACTGCACAACATTCTAGATTCACATACTGCACAAAATTCTAGATTCACATGCTGCACAATATTCTAGATTCACATACTGCACAATATTTTAGATTCACATACTGCACAAAATTCTAGATTCAAATACTGCGCAATATTCTAGATTCATATCCTGCACAATATTCTAGATTGACATACTGCACAATATTCTAGATTCACAGACTGCACAATATTCTAGATTCACAGACTACACAATACTCTAGATTCAAATACTGCACAACATTCTAGATTCACATACTGCACAATATTCTAGATTCACAGACTACACAATATTCTAGATTCACATACTGCACAATGTTCTAGATTCACAGACTGCACAATATTCTAGATTCACAGACTGCGCAATATTCTAGATTCACATACTGCGCAATATTCTAGATTCACAGACTGCACAACATTCTAGATTCACATACTGCACAATATTCTAGATTCACAGACTGCGCATTATTCTAGATTCACAGACTGCGCATTATTCTAGATTCACATACTGCCCATTATTCTAGATTCACATGCTGCGCAGTATTCTAGATTCACATGTTGCGCAATATTCTAGATTCACATGCTGCGCAATATTCTAGATTCACATACTGCACAATATTCTAGATTCACATACTGCACAGTATTTTAGATTCATATCCTGCACAATATTCTAGATTCACATACTGCACGATATTCTAGATTCACAGACTGCACAATATTCTAGATTTAAATACTGCACAATATTCTAGATTCACATACTGCACAATGTTCTAGATTCACAGACTGCACAATGTTCTAGATTCACAGACTGCACAATGTTCTAGATTCACATACTGCACAATGTTCTAGATTCACAGACTGCACAATGTTCTAGATTCACAGACTGCACAATGTTCTAGATTCACATACTGCATAATGTTCTAGACTGCACAATGTTCTAGATTCACATACTGCACAATGTTCTAGATTCACAGACTGCACAATGTTCTAGATTCACAGACTGCACAATGTTCTAGATTCACATACTGCATAATGTTCTAGATTCACAGACTGCACAATGTTCTAGATTCACAGACTGCGCAATATTCTAGATTCACAGACTGCGCAATATTCTAGATTCACATACTGCACAATATTCTAGATTCACATACTGCACAATATTCTAGATTCACAGGCTGCGCATTATTCTAGATTAACAGACTGCGCATTATTCTAGATTCACATGCTGCACAGTATTCTAGATTCACATGCTGCACAGTATTCTAGATTCACATCCTGCACAGTATTCTAGATTCACATACTGCACAATGTTCTAGATTCACAGACTGCACAATGTTCTAGATTCACAGACTGCACAATGTTCTAGATTCACAGACTGCACTATGTTCTAGATTCACAGACTGCACAATATTCTAGATTCACATACTGCATAATGTTCTAGATTCACAGACTGCACAACATTCTAGATTCACAGACTGCACAATATTCTAGATTCTCAGACTGCACAATATTCTAGATTCACAGACTGAACAACATTCTAGATTCACATACAGCACAATATTCTAGATTCACAGGCTGCGCATTATTCTAGATTCACAGACTGCGCATTATTCTAGATTCACATGCTGCACAGTATTCTAGATTCACATGCTGCACAGTATTCTAGATTCACATACTTCACAATGTTCTAGATTCACAGACTGCACAATGTTCTAGATTCACATACTGCACAATGTTCTAGATTCACAGACTGCACAATATTCTAGATTCACAGACTGCGCAATATTCTAGATTCACATACTGCGCAATATTCTAGATTCACATACTGCGCAACATTCTAGATTCACAGACTGCGCATTATTCTAGATTCACAGACTGCGCATTATTCTAGATTCACATACTGCGCATTATTCTAGATTCACATGCTGCACAGTATTCTAGATTCACATGCTGCACAGTATTCTCGATTCACATGCTGCACAGTATTCTCGATTCACATACTGCACAATGTTCTAGATTCACATACTGCACAATGTTCTAGATTCACAGACTGCACAATGTTCTAGATTCACAGACTGCACAATGTTCTAGATTCACAGACTGCACAATATTCTAGATTCACATACTGCATAATGTTCTAGATTCACAGACTGCACAACATTCTAGATTCACAGACTGCACAATATTCTAGATTCACATACTGCACAATATTCTAGATTCACAGACTGAACAACATTCTAGATTCACATACAGCACAATATTCTAGATTCACAGGCTGCGCATTATTCTAGATTCACAGACTGCGCATTATTCTAGATTCACATGCTGCACAGTATTCTAGATTCACATGCTGCACAGTATTCTAGATTCACATACTTCACAATGTTCTAGATTCACAGACTGCACAATGTTCTAGATTCACATACTGCACAATGTTCTAGATTCACAGACTGCACAATGTTCTAGATTCACAGACTGCACAATGTTCTAGATTCACAGACTGCACAATATTCTAGATTCACAGACTGCGCAATATTCTAGATTCACATACTGCGCAATATTCTAGATTCACATACTGCGCAACATTCTAGATTCACAGACTGCATTATTCTAGATTCACAGACTGCGCATTATTCTAGATTCACAGACTGCGCATTATTCTAGATTCACATACTGCGCATTATTCTAGATTCACATGCTGCACAGTATTCTAGATTCACATGCTGCACAGTATTC
This sequence comes from Lissotriton vulgaris, assembly GCF_964263255.1. Taxonomy (NCBI): domain Eukaryota; kingdom Metazoa; phylum Chordata; class Amphibia; order Caudata; family Salamandridae; genus Lissotriton; species Lissotriton vulgaris. The sequence continues at coordinate 1,563,348,656 of NC_141696.1, forward strand.
TCGATTCACATGCTGCACAGTATTCTAGATTCACATACTGCACAATGTTCTAGATTCACAGACTGCACAATGTTCTAGATTCACAGACTGCACAATGTTCTAGATTCACAGACTGCACAATGTTCTAGATTCACAGACTGCACAATATTCTAGATTCACATACTGCATAATGTTCTAGATTCACAGACTGCACAATATTCTAGATTCACATACTGCACAATATTCTAGATTCACAGACTGAACAACATTCTAGATTCACATACAGCACAATATTCTAGATTCACAGGCTGCGCATTATTCTAGATTCACAGACTGCGCATTATTCTAGATTCACATGCTGCACAGTATTCTAGATTCACATGCTGCACAGTATTCTAGATTCACATACTTCACAATGTTCTAGATTCACAGACTGCACAATGTTCTAGATTCACATACTGCACAATGTTCTAGATTCACAGACTGCACAATGTTCTAGATTCACAGACTGCACAATATTCTAGATTCACAGACTGCGCAATATTCTAGATTCACATACTGCGCAATATTCTAGATTCACATACTGCGCAACATTCTAGATTCACAGACTGCATTATTCTAGATTCACAGACTGCGCATTATTCTAGATTCACAGACTGTGCATTATTCTAGATTCACATACTGCGCATTATTCTAGATTCACATGCTGTACAGTATTCTAGATTAACCAAAGGCAGACTATATGTGACTAGTAATGACGGTAACTGAAGGCCACAGTGTCCAATTTTCCTCCATCAGATTTAGAAGGATGGTCTAATATTGAGGATTCAGTTTTTGGAGCATATTTAACCAGAAACAAGAATTTGAAAGATTAAAGAAAGGGTAAATGTCATTGCAGGAAGACTCCAAGTCTGAACAAAACAAGAAAAACTTCTACTCTTGGAAGATCTTTCAAGGGCAAAACATTTCACGGAAGAGTTGAAAGCAGCGGATCGATCCTTGCCCTCTGCAAGTGCCACAAGACCTATATTCACACACCTCAAAATGGTGTTTACAAACCAATGTGCGGAGGTCTTCGTCTGCGCCTCTCCTATCTTATTTGCGAGGTCTCCGCACTTGTACTCCTAAGTTGCCGTAGTAAATGTGGGAGGGAGGGGGAGGGTGGAAAATGAACATACTTACTACCAAATTCAAGGAGATTGGGTCGGGGTAATATTAACGCAATTCACAAAAGTGGACCTCGGGTTCACTCTTGGCAGCCTTAGCTCGGTCCTGGGACTGTGGCACAGAGCGCTCGGGTGCACTCAGAGGAGCACGTGTCGCAGTGCCAGCATTGACAATAAGCAAGTGGCACGGCTTCGAAAGAAACCTTGACACCAATGGGAGAAAATACACATAGCAATGCGATACTTGCAGGGTGAGCTGAGCGGAGTTCTCTCGTAGTTAAGGTTCTGCAGACCCCTAGACTGAGACTCGACAGTCACTCTTCCGTTGCCTTGCCCGGGGAGTCCGGGAACAGAGGTGTTTGCCTGTCCCTGGTGCTGATGGGATCCGCAGCAGCTGTCAAAATGCAGCACGTATCAAAACCAGGATTCTCGGTGAAGATACACTCGACCCTCGAATAGTAGAGGCCTTTGCGGACCCTGGACCTGGATTCAACAGCTGGATTTCTTCTACCTTTCTCCACGACTCTGGGTGCAGAGGTTGCTGTCAGCTGTCAGTCACCGGGGCAAGTTGTGCCAAAGATGCTTTACCACAAGCTCAAGATGCAAAAACACAGTAGCAGGGTCATTGCCGATGTTGGTGGCTGTGAGGTGCTCTTGAACTGAACATGTCGATGGAGTGGTCGCTCACCAGACTGGCGATCACCAAGCCTTGGCAAAGGCAAATGTAGTCTTCAGACTCTTCAGCGGCTGGAGGTCGACAGGAGGGGACTAGGAACTCAAAACTTGGCTTGAGCTTAGCTACCACTCCGGACTTACAGGACACCACTTCTCTTCAGGCTCACTCTTGACAGGCCCAGTGGGTTGCAATTCTTGCTACGCAGCATGTCTGTTCTTATGCAGATCGCAATTGACAGGTGCCATGTGTCAGGGAGCCTGCTTCGGATTTCTGGTGTCCACTGAAGTCCCTCCTACAGAGAGCAGCGAGTTTTCACCATGTACACACGTCGACTCTCGGGTTCAGTATATGGTCTCTTCAGGGCACTTCGGTGTTCTCTCTTAGCGCTGCAGCACAGTCCAAGTCCTGATTTCAGTGACAGCGTCTTCTTCGTTTCTGTTCTCGGATTTCAAGATAGAGCTGAGGTTCTGATGCCAGGGGATCCCCTTAAACCCTATTTTAGGGGGTGTAGAGGGCGTGAGGAAGAGTGGCCAAAGGGCTTCTAGCCACTGTGGCTAACCCGACCCTGTAGTGACAACGTCCTGTGTGTGTACATCGCTATGCTACCCAGAATACTCTATTTCAGGAACTGTCAGAATGGCAGAGCTCTTCCTCTGCTGTATAGACCTCCCAGCCTACTATAAAGGTGTGGCTGGGTCTTAGGGAGTGTGCGCCTCCGGCATATCTCATTTTCCCACCTGCAGAGCTGCAGGACGGGAAGGGCTTTGTCCTCGAGTGGGGGACTAGGTATCTACACATCAAGGCCAGTGAAGGCCTTTGAGGATCACTGTCTTAATGGCTGTAAACACCTGCCTTCCGGCCTTCGTCTCTGTCCTGGGGAAGTGCCAGCTCATCTCACCAGGAGGGCAGACTTTTGTCTTGGTGGCAAACCAGCTTGGGGAAGCATTAAAAATGACTGGAGCTTTGTATCTCAGGGGGGCTCCCACGCAGGGTGGCATCCCTGTTCGTGCCAGCTCACCCTGGACATGAGAATCGTGTTGGAGTGAAAAAGCGGTGTTTGATACCGAACACGACACAAGGATCGCACGATGTCTCCTGGGAGACAAAGGATTCCACGTTTGGCATCTAACTGCTCTCTCCAGATCGGGATATTCATCTTTGATGAACCGTATCCTTTCCAAAGTGGACAGGGATAAAAACACGAGTGGCCCGCGCTCCAGCGAGTTCCAGCCTGGACTCGGAGTTGTTGTCTGTGAACTTTCTGCCTCTGGCGCCGAATTACAGACGTTCAGCTGTTAGTAAGAGGAGTGAAGGTGGGCGGCATGAACTTTAATTAGTAAATAACAGCTGTTTGGTTGAAACTTCACCCAAATGCTTTGCCAAGCCGAGGGGGTTATTTATGGGGCCCTGCGTCACTTTTGCATCACGTAAAGTGGTACATGCTTGACTCAAGGCTCCGAGTCAGATTCATGAGGCCACGTAGAGCCACCCTGCGTGGCCTCATAAATCATGCTTAAAGCGACGCAGCTCAGTTTGCTGCGGGACCTCACCCAGCCCGGGGTAGGCGGATTGCGTAGCTGCTCCCACCCTACAGCCATGAATTTTGACACTGCCCCAGATTGAAACAATCCTGTACACCTGGGGAAGCACCGAAACCGTGCACCTCCCGAGCCGAGGCGAAACGAGGATCGATAACTTTATTTCATCTTGTTTTTCCTCTTCCAATGAGCACCGCACCCTGAAAGAGGAGACGGTCTCTTAGGATTGTGTTTGTGCAGGAAGGTGTCCCCTCCTGCACATAACCAATCCCGCCTACAGCGTGGGCCCCTTGCACCCTGGTGCAGGGTGCGGTGCCTACATTGCAGCTCGGCTGCCGTACTGGATAAATACGGTGCCCTCCTGCCCTTTCCTTGTGACGCAGGGCAGCTGACTGGCTGCGCTGCGCCACTAATCTCATAAAAATGCCCCTACGTGTGCCAAGCCCTGTCCGCAGTTCCAGAAGATGTGGTTAGTAACGCTTGGGGCCTCATTTATATATATTTTTTTTACGCATTGTAAGGAAAGGGCAGGAATTTGCCGTATTTATGATCTATTTTTAAAAAGGGGAGTGATTCTATTAAGGACCTAAGATGCTGGAATCAGTTTAAACAATACAATTATCAATTGCCTCTTGGACTATCGATATTCGAATGTTTTAAATTCGCGCGTCTTTGATTTGGTCTGCCGGTGAAAACATCGGCAGACCCAGAAATGCAGAGACCTATAGATTGATGACTGAAGATGCCAGAATCTATGAAGACTCCAACTGAGAGTTTCTATTAAAAGTACGTAAAGAAGAAACACGAACTAGACGACGTGTTACAACATCAGGATTATTGCGCCAGGACAAGATACATGATGGCGCTCATGAACGTCCTACACTGAGTCTCCCAGCCCAGAGGAAGACATTTTGAAAATCCTCATGGTTCCCACACGAAGGTCGAAACGCGTCGGCACCCCCCTACACTGAGGCCAAGGGTTTCCTGATTTTGAAAAACCTAGCTCCCAAAAAGACAATAAGCCTAAGCTGAATTCAGACGGCTTCGATACGGACTTTCACAGGTTTATCCCTGACCTCAACACTTAGGACTCAAGGATAATTTTTGTATCTAGGAGGTAAGAATTAACAGGGCCCGATACAGTACAAAAATGGAGTAGTACTATTCTAATTGATACGATGAAGATTTGTGTAATGTATGTTTAGGTTTGATGTTTCATTGTATATAGAGTCTTAAGTACAATATTTGCTGAAGTAAGCCTTTTGTGTTTGTAAAATTGTTTTGTCATAAGAGAAAAAGAAAAACCAAACAAAGGAGAAATATACTTTTTGATAAGATGAACAATGTTTTAATTTCTGAGAAAATGTTTGCTTGATGGCTCCTACCTTTCCACATAAAAAGAAATGAAGTAAACAAAGTTTATTGACATAAACACACTCGTAGGTATTAATCAAAAGACCCGCGAAGTTAAAGGATTAGAATATCGATGGTCCAAGAGGCAATTGATAATTGTAGTATTAATGATATAAGGCAAATTCCTGTCCTTTCCCACTGTGCAGGCGCTGTTTTGGGTGCCGTCCGCGAATGCAGGCATCCTTGTGCCATGCTGTAAGGCTGTCTGCATTGGTGGCAGGATTGTTTGTGTGCATGGAGTGACACCTTCCTGCACAAAAACAATCCATGGAGGTGTCTCCTCTTTCTCTATGTGCTGCAGAATGCAGCCCACATACAAAGAGGAAAAATTGAGGAGAAATAAACATGTTTCTCCTCGTTACGCCTGCCCTGGAGTTGGGCACAGCTTTGATCCGTTCCAAGGTTTGCAGGTCCCTGTAAATCTTGGAATATTTCAAGGCCTCCGGGCGTTGCCTGGGAACACCCATCGCAAAGTTCCTACAAGGGGCGCTTGAGCGCGCCTCTTGCCACGTAATGCAGACTTTCATGTACAAAGGAGCTGGCGGGAGAAAGTGGGAGTCTCAGTGACAGCATGGCATCAACATCTGATATTTGGGGCGGGTGAACATACTATCTGATCGAATCTTTGAGTACCCTCTGAGGAGGTGGGCAGGGAGGCGAGTGGGCCTGTGAGGGGCAGAGGTGTTGGAACCAACAGGACCAGTCAACCGTCCCCACCAAGCGCCCTCTAGTGCAAGCGAAGCATGTAGGGTAGCCCCTGGCAAGCCAAGGACACCTTGGAGAAAGACACCGTAGACCAGGATATGACACCCTAACTCGTCACCATCACGCCAACGCATCAAGGATAACCCAATGCGTCAGGGTCAGGATACCCCAATGCGTCAAGGGCAAAACAACGCGTCAAGTATACCCCAGTACGTCAAAGATACCCCAACACTTCAAGGATACCCCTACACGTCAATAACACCTTAACACGTCATCAACCATCGCTGAGCCATGTCTCACCCGCGCCTCAGTAGAGGAGTGCGTTGCAGAACCCTCCCTGTGAGGCACAGGGAACGTGAGATGCAGATATCAGTCCCCCATTCACATTTGGCGATGTAATTATCTAATTGATGCTGTTTGTGACACTTGATTAAAGAGCCGCATGGAATACACACTCTTCAACGTAAGAGAGGAGAGCATTAATCAGATATGTTCTGTTGTTTGTAAGCAAATCAGCAGCAATTGAATGCAGGAGGTGGTCTGATCCTGAGAGGTGCTCCTGGCGCGGGGAGCGTGGCGGCTTCAGCGCCTCCGGCTGCTGTCTGCAGGTGCCTGGCGGCGCCAGGAGCAGCGCCTTCCCAGGAGGCACCGGGGCTCTACAAATGGCTGCTGGGTGAGCTGGATCCGGATGGCGCCTCAGCTGCTGGGAGATCCCATGTCAACACCCACCAAGGTCTGAGCTCAGCAGGCAGCGGTGCCCTTGAGATGGTGAGATAGCATGCTGCTGATTGGGTCTCAGCTGCTGGGAGTCCCGCCTTCACCTCAACACCAAGGTCTGAGCTCAGGAGGCAGCGGTGCCCTTGAGATGTTGGGATAGCATGCTGCTGATTGGGCCTCAGCTGCTGGGAGATCCCATGTCAACACCCACCGAGGTCTGATCTCAGGAGGCAGCGGTGCCCTTGAGATGGTGAGATAGCATGCTGCTGATTGGGCCTCAGCTTCTGGGAGTCCCGCCTTCACCTCAACACCAAGGTCTGAGCTCAGGAGGCGCAAGTACTCTGCAGATGACTGATTGGGCGTACCGTGTTTTGCACCTGTGACTCTGGGGATCAAACACAGCCCCCCGCAGTGGCCTGTCGTTATATGGTATGGTATGGCCTGGCAATGTATACTATGGCATATCATTGTATGGTATGGTATACAAAGGTGTGAGAAAGTGGCTCTATATATACTGGACCAAAGTTAGGTACAGTGTGTATAGAGTCCACAAACCCCAGAGGTATAACAGAGGTTAAAGTCAGTCAGGGCTGACCTTACTCTAAAGTGGTAGCTTGGTCGAGCAGTAAGGCAGTACCAGAGGACAGTGTAAAGCATTTGTTGTACACACTCAGTCAGCAAAAGATTTCACACACTCAAGAACTGAACTCTAGGCCAATTGTTTTTATATCCACAGAAATAGTTGTTTCATTTTTAGAACCAACCGGTATCAAAATATACTTTTCTCAATATGAGTACTCTCAGGTAGTTACTTTGCAAAGAGGCAATAAACTTTGTAAACACAATAGGTACAGTGGTTGCAGTAGGCAACACAATTCTAAACACAATTTAACATTGAGCTTAATGGGTTTTTCTACATAAATTCAGCTGATTACTGTATAGATTACTTTTGTAACTCCAGGGCTGGATCCTAGATTCAGTCCTGAGGTCGAAGCTGAACACAGTTTAGTAAAAACGTTTTAGTTATTGCAATGATTTTTAAAGAATATAACAGTATTTTAAAAGTTAACACTTAGAAACTTTTCAGTGAAAAATTAGCAATGTCATCCAATGGAAGGAAATTCAGGTTAGAGGTACAGTACGTTCTCGCTACTTTTGTAATCCAGTACTGGGCTCCTAGGTCCAGCACTGGGATCTCTACTTAAGACAGGTAAGTAAATACGTTTCAGTAGTGGGTACGATTTTTCAGGAATATTTCAAGTTTTCAAAAGTAGACACAAGAAATTTCATAGAAAAGCAGACAACGGATTACTATGGAGAAAATTCATGTTACTAGTCAACCTGGTTAGGATTACATGTGTCGTTCAGTACTGGGCTACAAGGTACAGTACTGGCTTCTCTCCTGATCACAAGTGAGTACTTCGAATTCGGTATTTGGCTGATTTTATAGGAATTTTTTAGAGTTTAAAAACTTCACATTTAGAAGATTTTTCGAGTCAAACCAGTCAATGTTATCCTATGGCAGGTAAGTGAGTTATCGGTTTCCAGGTGGGTACTCGACTGGTGAAGTTAAGGTTCTGGGCATAGACTCAGGGGTCCCCCAGGGTCAGGTAGGTACAGTTGGTACACCCTCACCTGCACAGGCGCAGCCAGGTGCAAAGGTAGTTAGGCCCAATGTTATCCAATGAGAGGCAGGGGCCTTCGGTTGGTGGCTGCTGGCTAGCAGGCCACGCGGCTGTGGGAGCTGGGCTCCTGGTCACTTGCTCAGGGCACATGGGGAAGTAGAATAGGACAATGGTTGCACTGCCAGGGGCACTCGGGCGGCTGGGTGCAGGGTGCTTTTGAGCCATCGGGTGCTCAATGTTATTCAAAGGAGATCTTGAAAAGGGAACAAAGGCTGCAGGCTCAGGGACGGAGGATCCTCTGGTGCGGCCAACACTTCGAGGGGTAAGTTGGGATCTTGGAGGATAGGTAGGCACCCAGGAGTTGGGCTTAGGGGGCCATGGGGCGCCGGGTGCAGAGGTGTCTTTTGAGGTTGGGAAATCTTACCCCCTGCTGGTCGCGGTTGGAGGGGTCCCTTGTCCTGAGGCTGCAGGCTTCGTCTGGGTCGTCGAGGAGGGTCCTTGGGCACTGGATTCCAGGTCAGAATCGCCGGGGGGACGTCCACAGGGTCTTGGTTCCCTCCAGCACAGGCCAGGCTTGGCGGGTGCAGAGTGTGCAGGGTTCGTGGTTCCGGGCTGATGCCAGGGCTTGTTACTTGCTTTGAGCAGTACCACTGCTCGTGGGAGACCCAGATAGTCAGAGTCACAAGGCAGTCAGGTCCTCCGGGGTTTGTGAGGTTGCTGACCACTGGAGACGCCGGGGTTTAGCAGGAGCAGGTTCGAGGGTCGACAGGCCGGTAGGGCTGGGGACAAATCAGTTGGTGTCTTCCTCTTTTTAGCAGCTGCACGGCAGGTCTTCTTGTACCTTGTTCTTCTTTCTTGTTTCGGTATCTGGATCTGTGAAAGAAGGTTCAGGGTGCCCCTAAATACTAAATTTAGGGGCGTTACAGGTAGGGCAAGGGCAGGGACCAATGGGTCCCTGTCATGGGGTGGGTACACCCCCTAGCCTGCTCCTCTCCTGTGGGAGGGGGGCAGGAGCCTAGCTGTCATTGGGCAGGTCTCCCCATCTTCAAGATGGCCGGAGCCCGGGGTCGTGCATCACCTCGCCTCTCCCACCTGAGGGGTGGAGTTGGCACAGGCTGGAAACCCCCCTTTTTGACTTAGGGTTTCCCGTCAGTATTCCCACCAGAGTGGGGGTCAGAACTGGTGGGGGCCAGTTGCTGAGTTCAGCAAGTGGTCTGGAGAAACTCACAAAGGCGGAATGCCTTTGAAGCTTTCCCTCCCCATCCTGGGGGAGGAGGCTTGGCACCTTGTCCCAGGATGTGCATTGTTGCAGGCCCAGGAGAGCGGGAGCTCTCCACCCAGGGGTACACCAACATGTCTGCTGTGTGGCAGCCTCTTAGACAAGACGTGGATTGTAGGTTAGGTTTCAGGGGGCATCTCTAAGATGCCCTATGTAGTGCATTTTACATCAAATCCCACACTGGCATCAGTGTGGGTTAAATGTGCTGAGAAGTTTGATATCAAACTTGTCACTGTTCAGTGTATCCATGATGGTGCTGTGGAGTTTGTAATGACAACCTCCCAGCACCCTATACTCTTAATGGCATCCCTGCACTTACAGTGCCCAGGAATGGCCCTGGGTACTGTAGGGGCACAGGGCTCATGCACCTGTGCCCACACCACTGGCACAGGGCACCCAGCTAGAGGGGTGGCTGATGTATGCCAGGGCACTGGGTTTGTGGGCATGGCACACAGGGATGTGTGCCATGTCGACTCTTTGTTTAGTTCTACACCAGGACACTGAGCCTGCAAAGGCAGTATGTGTGTGTCAGGGTACAGGGCCCCTAAGGGGTGCACAAAAATTGCTGCAGCCCTTAGGGGTCTTCTCTGGTCACAATGCCCTGGGTACCTCGGGTACCATTTACTAGGGGCTGTTATGTGGCCAGAGATGCCAATTGGGTTTAGGCTTTAGTTCAATTTTTAGGAAAGGAACACAGGCCCTGGGTACCTGATTGGCAGGGACCCAGGGCACACCAAGGAAAAGTGCATCAGGAATCAGGCAAAAAGTGTGGGGGGGGTACTGCAACAGAAACTCACTTTCTCACAAAAGGCGTGTTATTTTATGGTACGGCCTGTCAGTGTATGATATGGTTTGAGAAAATGCAAACAGCTGCATAGTTCACACTAGTAATGGGAATGTAATTGTACAGGTTGTATTCACTTGCTCTGCACACCAAGGGCCTCATTCACAAGTTCCTTGCGCCGTCGGTGACTCATCAGCGCCACGGTGTGCTTGCCCATATATTACATGGCCACGTAAAGTCACACTGCGTGACTTTTCATGGACTTGCAAATATGTGTTCGAGGCATGTGGGCTGCTGAATTCATATCTTAGCATAGATCGCCGCCTAGTGTTGGGTCCGGATGTTTGCACTTTGTTATCCTGGAAGAGTCTTCGAAGTATCACGAGATAGGTGACTCCTCCCCTGGACTACAGTGTGCATGGGCATCTTCTCCATCTTCAGATTGTTTTTTTCCACCATTGGGTTCAGATGCTATTCCTCAACTCCAACTTCGGAACCGAACCTTTTCAACTTTCTAAGGCCAAAAGGCCTTCTACCTCGACGGTATTGTTCTCGTTCTGTAAACCTTTACTCAATAACACTTTCCATATCGATCCTGTCGTCGACGAGGGCGTTGGGCCTTTTCGACGCCACCTGGGCCTGCTGTCGATGGAAAGGGCCCCATTTAAAAGGTGCCTACAATGTCACTCCAAGTTCCCACATACTGATACACATACAGTATGCAACAAGTGCCTCTCTCCCGAGCACAACGAGGAAAACTGTCCAGCTTGTGCTCAGTTCCGGTCGAAGAAGACTATCCGGAACCGAAGGGCCGCTAGACAAGTGATGCAGCAGCAGGCACCGGAACCGGAGAACATTTTCGAAGACGAACATGACCTCCCAGAAGCGGCGGACTCCGACCTAGAAATTGTCACCGTAGAGGACCAGTCGGACTCTGATGACCAGATCACACCAGGGCAAACCGTGAGTACCAAACCCCCCTACTCCGCTTTCATCTCAAGACAAGGCTCCGGTCGAAGCATCGCCTAAAGGCCTTAGCCGAGATCGACAAACTCCTTGAGAAACCCCGCCTTCCAGCTCGGCTCCGAAGACCAAACCCAAGCCTTCTGATACCCCAGGAACGAGCTACACTCTTCCCAAAAAGTCCGCTGAACCGAAAAAGGTTGTCGAGCCGAAGAAAATCATCGATACAAAAAAGGGTGTCAAAACAATAGAGGGTCATCAATCCCAAAAGAATATTCGACCCGAAAAAGGCAGTCGAGCCGAAAAAGAGTGTCGACCTCCAAAAAACAGGTCACACTAAAATTCCTGGTGACCAAAAAAAGGCAGCTGAGTCGTCGAACGAAAAAACGGTCGATCCGAAGGTTATCCAACCGAAAACACCAGTCGACCCGAAAAAAGGTATCAAACCGAAAACACCAGTCGATCCGAAAAAGGTTATCGAGCCTAAAAACACGGTCGATCCGAAAAAGGTCGTCGGACCAAAGAAGACAGTAAAGACAACAAAACACGTCGAACAAAAGGGAGTCACTGACCTGGAAACATCAGCCGAGCCGAAAAAAGCTCCAAAGCCGAAGGCCCTCGAGCCAAAGACTCATAAACAAGTGACTAAGCCAAAGTCATTGGTGCCAAAACCAATGACAGTTGAGGAAGAACTTTTCCACCCTGATCCAGTGGAGGAAGAACAACCTAAACTGTATATAGACCCTAAAACAGCACGGATAACAGTTTACCACAGGAAGAAGAGACCTTTGGACACTGACACTTCTTCATCTGTTCCTCCAAAGAAGAAAGACTTTGCAACATCTCCCTCAAGGCCTTTCACTCCTCCTCCTTTCTTTCCTGACATGCCTTATGTACCTTACTCTCCTTCAAATTATGATGAGACAGAAAACATAGGGGACGATCCTCAAGATCACTTTGTAGACCCTGAGGATCAGGATATACAGGATAACACATGGGATGACCAAAATGATCCCTATGATACATACGACCCACAACCCATCCCTGACACCTCTACATATCCTACAAAGCCGTCACCTACTGACAACACCATTGTCTTTAAATATCACAATGTAGACATGCACACTGACCCAATAGAAGAGGAGTTACTATTTGACACTTTTCCTACTTCAGAAAAAAGCATACGTACACTTCCTATGTTAAAAGGGGTACTAAAACACGTGCCAGACATATTTAAAGATCCTGCCAGAGCGCCTGTCCTCAATCCCAGAATTGAGTAAAAGTATTAGGAAGCCCCTACAGACCCTTCTTATATTAAATCACAGTTGCCTTTAGACTCATTAGTGGTAACAAACGCTCGAGAGCGAGCTAATTCACAAACAACAGGAGATGCTCCCCCTCCTGACAGAGAGTCAAAAATACTAGAAGCCTCAGACAAAAGAGTAGCATCCCAAGCTGCAAATACTTGGAGAATTGCAAACACACAGGCTCTATTAGCATGATACGATAGAGCACATTATGACCAGCTAGAAGGTTTACTTCAACACCTCCCAGAACCATTCAAATCTAAAGCGAACGACCTAATACAGGAAGGCAAATTTATAACAAATGCTTCCATTAAATGTGCACTTGACGCAGCTGACACAGCAGCCAGGTCCATAAACACTAGTGTATTACTACTCCGGCATGCATGGCTACGGATTTCCGGATTTAAGAATTAAGTGCAGTCAACCATCCTCAACCAGCCAGTTAACCAAGACTTTCTGTTTGGACCTGCAGTAGATACCATCTTGGAAAAGATGAAAAAAGATACCGATACTGCTAAGTCAATGGGCGCACTTCAGTTTCAACAATTTAGAAGTTCCTTTCGCCGCTACTCCTTTCGAGGCTCAGGTAGAGGCAACACATCACAAACTTCCTCTACTTTCAAGAGTAATACCCAGAGCACCTTTAATAAAGGCTCCAACAGAGGAGGTTATAGAGGCAATAATAACAAGGGCAGAGGACGTGGCGGCAACAACAGGGACAGGAGTATACTCCCTTATTCCCAAAAAGGACGGGTCCCTCGGGCCAATATTGGACCTCAGACCTCTGAACCAATACATACTCTCAGAGCATTTCCATATGATCACTCTTCAACAAGTACTCCCGTTACTCCAGCAAGGCGACTTCCTCGCCACATTAGACCTCAAGGTTGCATACGTTCACATCCCCATACATCCAGCTCACAGGAGATACCTCAGGTTCACAATAGAGGGTCGCCATTGTCAATTCAAAGTTCTCCCCTTCGGGGTAACTACAGCACCAAGGGTTTTTACGAAATGCCTAGCAGTAGTAGCTGCACACCTCAGAAGGCAACACATCCATGTGTTCCCCTACCTGGACAATTGGCTCATAAAAGCCAACTCATACGCACAGTGTGCAAACCATACATCTCAGACACTCCAGCTACTGCACAGTCTGAGTTTTTCTATAAATTACCCAAAATCACATCTGCAGCCCACCCACATACAACAATATCTGGGAGCAAAAATAGATACCTCAGTGGCAAAAGCATATCCAAATCCAGCCAGGATAGCCAACATACAGACTCTCATTCAAAGATTTCAGCTACAACACTCCTTGCCAGCTCGAGTGTTCATGCAGCTCATAGGCATGATGGCCTCCTGCATATTCATTGTCCCTCATTCCCGACTTCAAATGCGTCCATTGCAAGAATGCCTAGCACTGCAGTGGAACCAAGCTCAAGGACAACTAAAAGACCTAGTGTTGGTAGACAGTCACACTTACAACTCTCTGCAGTGGTGGAACCCACAAAACCTTTCCAAGGGGCGACTGTTCCAAGAGCCAGTTCCACAAGTAGTATTAACAGCGGACGCTAGCAGTATTTCTAGCAATGAAAGCCTTCCAGAAATACTTGTACAACAAGGCTGTGTTAATCCGGACGGACAACATGACAGCCATGTACTACATACAGAAACAGGAAGGGACACACTCTCCGCAGCTGTCTCACCTAGCACAGAGCATATGGAGGTGGGCATCTCCCAAAAACATCTTTCTCCTGGCAGAACACCTCCCAGAAATAGACAATCAGATGGCAGATCTACTAAGCAGACACAGCCAACAGATACATGAATGGGAAATTCACCCTCAAGTCTTCCAACCATTCTTCAGAAGGTGGGGGCATCCAGAGATAGATCTGTTTTCCACAAAAAAAAAACCTCAAAATGCCAGTCTTTTGCCGCCAGGTTCCCACACCCGTTGTCACAGGGCAATGCGATATGGATGAACTGGTCAGGCAGATTTGCGTACGCTTTTCCGCCAACCCCATTGATTCCATTAGTGGCACGTAAACTAAAGCAACAGTCCCTCACAATGATCCTGGTTGCTCCAACATGGGCAAGACAGCCATGGTACACAACACTCCTAGAATTCTCAGTAGTTCCACGCCAAAGACTACGCCTATCGCCACAGCTGTTAACGCAGAACCGTGGAGAAATCAGGCACCCAGATCCCAATCAGATGAACCTAGCGATCTGGCTCCTGAAGTCTTTGAGTTCGGATATCTTAACTTGCCTCCAGACTGTATGAACATTATCAAGGAAGCCAGACGCCTAACTACTAGAGCATGCTACGCAGCTAAATGGAAAAGATTAGTAATTTACTGTAATAACCAAATCAATCCATTAGATGCCTCCATCCAAAACATTGTCGTGTTCTAATCTAGGACCCCGATCGATATTGTGACCTTATTCCCCTATACGGCTATAATCCATCCATACCACTATAATGGCATAAACGATCAGAGCCATATTTCAGAAACTCGTCTCTGGCATAAACGATCAGAGACATATTTCAGAACCTCGCCTCTGCAGCTCATTAGTAGATGACACAGCAGAAGCCACTATCTTAGATTCCTAGATTACATTCCGAGTTCTTCAACAAGATAAAACCCCCAGCAACCTGGGAAAGCCCCGCTTGCTTTGTTTTTATTAGTAATAGAACTCTAATGAGCACTGTAAGAACGACCAGTTCCGAGTGACATCTTTATTGATGTCTTATGTCCAAAAACTTACGTCAAACAAGGCACCTTTCAGGTATAAATATTACCAACATTGCCTTAGGCAAATGCGATGGTGTGGTGAATACAGGAGCAGAACAGCTGTCCCTTGCAGAGCCCAGCAGATGCGAGAATCCCACGGACGCTGCCCCTCCTCCTCCTTGACGCGCTGAGAAAGACGCTGTCTTTTCTCCTGCCGAGAAAATCCAGCTCCGGCGTTTCCAGCCTACCCTTGCGGGTGACTGGAATATCGAGTCCTGAAAGGAGATACCAGCCCTCCAACATTCTATTCCAGAGGTATGGTGTTGACTAAACCCTTAGAGAGAATTCTTGAAGCAAACCCTTGGCAAAACCAACTTAACTAAATTGCTACTTACTTACTCCCTCCCAAGTATTAGGCTTAGGTCAGGTACACTGGGGTAGGCGTAGTTCGAAGCACCAGTTGAGTACGTTAGTCAAATGTATATATCTTATTCATTTTAATCATTATATGGCTAAGAAACCATATCAATGCTTTTACAGTATTATTTCGCAATCCTCCTTTTAATGTACGCACTTTTTATAATAACAAGTCTTGCAATTGTGGCAATTCATTTCTCTTGCATAAGAAGAAAGACTGTTCAATAAATAATACCTTTTTATTGAAAACGCCCGTCTCTCTATTCTCTGTATCTTGGTGAAAGTAATCTGCACAACTGACTGAGTGAAATAGCTGTCTATTGTTTCACACGACTCTAGAGATAGACTCTTATTCTAAGGAGCAAAGTTGTCATGTTTATGCGGTTGTTGGAAAACTGAATCCCTTCTTGTCTGTCCCAGGGAAGCTGATCACTTCCTATTCAGTCAAGAAAGTTTCCAGTGACCTCTGAGCTAGTTGGTACAAACCCAATTAAGTTTAGCATAGTCAGTAGAGACCTGGAAGACCGCACTTCTACGTCTACACTGCTGTTTATGTTATTCCAATGAGCAGGGCCTATAGGGAAAATAGAAACTACACTACATGGCGCCCAACGTTTGGTAAGGCGATAAAACTAACGCAAGACGTTAGAGTAACTCAGTCGTGCATTTTTCACACAGACCCTTTCTCCCGTAAATACTCCAATAGACGTCTGGAGTGGGTTAAAGGTTAAAATCCGCCCGAACTTAGTAGGAAGAGATTCCTATGTAAAGCTCTGGTTTATTTAACGTTGAAGGATATAGTGTTCCAAAATATTGTGCACCTAATCTTTGTTTCCTTGAAACCTGATCTGCAACAAAAGACCTTTCTGACAGTAAAATGCCAGGAGAAGGCGGGAACAACTGAACCACTGATGCCGCAGTAAATGCGACTCAGCAGGGTTCCGATGAAACAGGGATTTACCCACCGGGTGCAATAATCATCCCGGTCAACATAAGAAAAACTATAATGTCAAAACTTATAGAAAATGGACTGACCACACAAGGTGGCACAGTCGTCTTCGTGATAGAGGCACACGAATATCGGCAGACAGAAGTATTCTATTTTTGGATAAAATTTCCAGCAGCAAACGCTGCAACAAACGAGTTCCACTATTACAAAATAGGGGAACCACCGGATGAGTACGCTCCTTTCGAGGAGATTGAAATCCCATTAAAATACCAAGAGCATTTGCTCTGGTTTAGGGGTGCCCTAAAACATAATGATCATATTACCAGGCTCGGTCCACTAGGTAGACCAGGAGCAACGTGGCCGGTTCTAGCCAGCTACACACCACATCCGGACATTGATAAAATGTCTAGAGAAGAACTTTTAGCACAGCTAAAAACATTAATTAAAATACATAGACAATTAGTCCAATATGTAATGCAGACTGCAACAGTCCAAACAGCTGTTAATGTCCCACAGCTGACCCCTCATCAGGGGAACACAAATAAAATTACACCACAAAACATACAATCATGTCTTGGTAAAACACACATAAAACGGGAACAAATTCCTTTCTGGTTAGCGCAGAAAATTACTCAAATAGAGGCAGTATTTCCGAATACCACCCCTATTGAGAAACACAGAATTCTGACCATCTGCCTTCCAATGGGGGTTGCACCACACGTGGAGGACTGTGACACTTGGGGTACAGTCTTTGCTTCCATTTACACAAAAACACATGGTGTTCCGTCAATGGCGGTAATACCAGATGTGCTGAAACAGATTCAGAATGAATACGGTCCAGAACCTGCTTTAACTCTTGGTATGAAATTACTGAAAGACTTCAAGCCGGTCTCGGCTATATTACTAGCCAATATAAAAGGAGAAGCAGCATCTGTGGCGATCCGCCAGAAATTGAAGGAAACAGATATAACAGATCAACCAATTGAGCTTGCCAGAATTATAGAAAAATGTTATGAAGAATTAGGTAGAGACAGCTTGGGTGGGAAACCAGTGAAACCCCAACTACTCGAAAATCCTGAAAAATTATTTATTAAAAATAATTCAAACACTCCTAAAAAGAGCTGGGATGGAAATAAACAATCCACTCCCAAGGAAAAAGCTTTCCAGTCCAGAGGAAGGTCTCCTCGACGGAGGGAAAGAACTCCGACTCGAGAACACCAATCTCCCCAGAGGGAGCCCTCTGTGAGAAGATATAACCTTAGAAATAGGGATAACTTGAAGAAGCCTGATAGATATCAAAGTATTGATAGTTGTAATTGTAATTTGATACTTGTATAGCGCACTACTCACCCGCAAGGGTCTCAAGGCGCTTGTACGAATATCGCTGTGGAACCCATCCTGGCTTTCCATGTGAGGCGTCCACTCCTGGGCACCCCCAAGGTGGAGGCCAGGCATCCTTAGCGTTGTTGGGGCCGTTGTGGAGATTAAGCAAGCTATTGCCCAGAGTTGTCGAGTGGGACTCCATAATTGGAATAGGCACCGAGGCGAGAATTATCAGGTCCGTGGAATTTTTGAGCCCAAGACCCGCCGAGGCGGGGAATTGAACCCTGGTCCCGGGCTAGACCTCTGCATCAGGGTCTGCCTCTCTAATCATTGAGCCACGTCTCTCTCGATCTTTTTCGCAGAAATCGGAAAGAAGAAGACGGTCAGACCCAGGAGAGCACTCCAAAGACAAGGAACCTGCTTAAAGTAAAAAGTTACAATTTCCAAAGAAGAAGGTAGCCAGTATTAGAGTAATCGAACATGCCGAGAATACTGAGGACACAGCTGAAAAACGGGGAGTGGACACAGACAATGCTATATCAATAAACAAAAGAAGAGAGGTTAATGTCTCTTATAAGCCACTTGGATGGAGCCAACAGATTCAAGATATTCGCACCCTATTTGGGTTTGAAGGAAAGCCCTCACACACCGACCTAGTCAGTGTCATGCTTCATCATCGGGTCCCACCGAAGAGACCTAATGCCTCTTCGGTGTGCTGCGACGCCAGAAGACTGCGGAGCTGGTATTGTGTAAAGGGTGTGTTGTGAGGATAAATTAAGCTTAAAAGTGTCTAAAGGGTATCTAAAAAAAGTTTATTAATGATCCCTAGGACACGAATACAAGAGTTCTATGTGTCTGAATTGTAAAGCCAAAGGTAATGGTTGGTTTAATTCAGAATTAATATGTCATTAATATGTCAACATGTTTCAGCCTTAGTGTTGGTTTTATTTTACCTAGGCATTCGTCAGGACAATGATAAACCCCGGCGGTATGGACTCTCTAATCGTCCACCCTGACCTGGGGACGTGAAAGTGAAAAAATAAAAAGGTGTTTAAAGTGCATAAAAATAGGAAGAGCAAATGCTCATTCCAAAAATCACTCCTAGTTTTGGAGTGTCTCGGCACTTTAAAGATTGGCGCTATCTGCACCATGGGTCTCAGGAGGGGGGTTGGAGTGTCCCTGGCACATCGCCCTCAGCACTCGCAGCCCGCTTGTACACCTCGTACTACCTCTACCGGACCCTCGTCGGGGTCCGGTAGAGGTAGTACGAGGTGTACAAGCGGGCTGCGAGTGCTGAGGGCGATGTGCCAGGGACACTCCAACCCCCCTCCTGAGACCCATGGTGCAGATAGCGCCAATCTTTAAAGTGCCGAGACACTCCAAAACTAGGAGTGATTTTTGGAATGAGCATTTGCTCTTCCTATTTTTATGCACTTTAAACACCTTTTTATTTTTTCACTTTCACGTCCCCAGGTCAGGGTGGACGATTAGAGAGTCCATACCGCCGGGGTTTATCATTGTCCTGATGAATGCCTAGGTAAAATAAAACCAACACTAAGGCTGAAACATGTTGACATATTAATGACATATTAATTCTGAATTAAACCAACCATTACCTTTGGCTTTACAATTCAGACACATAGAACTCTTGAATTCGTGTCCTAGGGATCATTAATAAACTTTTTTTAGATACCCTTTAGACACTTTTAAGCTTAATTTATCCTCACAACACACCCTTTACACAATACCAGCTCCGCAGTCTTCTGGCGTCGCAGCACACCGAAGAGGCATTAGGTCTCTTCGGTGGGGCCCGATGATGAAGCATGACACTGACTAGGTCGGTGTGTGAGGGCTTTCCTTCAAACCCAAATAGGGTGCGAATATCTTGAATCTGTTGGCTCCATCCAAGTGGCTTATAAGAGACATTAACCTCTCTTCTTTTGTTTATTGATATATTACTGGGGATCAAGAGAGTGTTCCTGTACTTCCCTATCTCTCCCATTGTTTTTCGGCATAGACAATGCTAGACAGTGCAGCAGAAATCACCATAGCTCGCAAGATCCTGATGAGTCATCTGGAGACAGTGGACACGAATGAATACATTCAAGTAGAAACTGCTGACACCAGAGTTAGCGAACCTCATAAGATATACAAAATAACACTGCGTATAGAGGGAGATAAGACCAGGAAAATAAGGGGTCTATTTTGGGACAAACTTTCAAAAGGCTATGACATCCTGTTAGCTGAAAAAGATTGGCCCCCGGAGTTTGTCAGGGAGTGCCCTCGTGGTGAAGAAATGATTATGCCTGCCTTCTCGAATCACATTCCGATTCACACTAAATATATATATGCAAGGAAATGGGCTGTAGCCCAGGCACCAGCATTATATAAAAATCATGTAGGATGGGATGAGGACTCTCCTCACAAAATCCAATTAAAAAGTCAACCGACTGCACAAAGGCAGTATCCAATTAAGCAAGAAGCTAAAAAACAAGTCAGGGAGATTTTAGATCAACTTGAATACCAGGGGGTGATTGAAACATGCACCTCTCAAATGAACAATCCTTTGTTTCCTGTCTCCAAACCGGACGATTGATATCGTCTAGTCTTGGACTACAGACACCTTAACTCATGTTGCAAAACATTTGCAGTACAAAATTTGCATAGTGCTGCATTAATGAATAATATAGTTCTTAAAAAATATAAAACGACATTAGACATATCTAATGGTTTCTTTTGTCAAAATATTGCACCAGAAAGCAGATACTTGACCGCTTTCTCAGTAATGGGGTCACAGAAAAATTTCTGTAGGCTCCCACAGGGATTCAAGAACAGCCCAGGACTATTCTCAGCCAGAGTAACAGAGTTACTACAAATATATGATGATGAGGCGGTATCTTACGTCGATGACATCTATCTAACAGACGGCGACTTGGAGACTCACTTGAAAAGGGTGAACTTCCTCACAGCGGAATCCGCCTTCGAGGCGCTATTCAGCCCAGTAAACCTGCCTACAGTGTCACTGGATCCAAAATGGATACAGTGTGTAAATTCTCTTGGCGCGGAAGATGTGAAATACTATTTCGCCCCGCACATGAAAAAACTGAATGATTTAACTTATGAACAAGAATATCCTCTGCCAATCGAAATTCTTCCTCTACAACAATACTCCTGTATAATCTACACAGATAGATTTGTACAGCACTACAATGTAGAACACAAATCGTACGATGCAGCCTGCGCGATTGTTAAAGGTCGCTGGCTGTGCGGTAAATTCAGACCGAAAATAACAAAAACTGAATCGGTGAGAAACTGTTCGGCTCAGCAAGCTGAAATCAGATCTTTAAAGATGGCGCTTGAAAATGCAGACCGTGAATTCCCGACACTAATCGTGTGTGATTCGCATTTTTGCGTCAAATCTTACAATAATAAGTTGCAGAGCTGGGTTCAAAATGATTACAAAGATGACACAGGTGCCACAATCAAGCATAAAATGCTTTGGAAACAAGTAGTTCTTTTACAGAAAGAACTACAAAAGACTCACGTGATACACGCTCTGAGTCATCAACGTGATGGCGTTCACGTTGCAGGGAATTCATTGGCTAATACAGCCACAGCGGAAGCAACTAAACCGGCTTCCGTAGCCACAAAAAAAGCGTTCAGAAAAATACATAGACGGGGAAACCATGCTGGCAGTAAAAACGTCCTTAAAAGGCGACTGTGCAGCACTGCCCGTGAACTATCCACCCAATTATGCATACGTAATTGATGCAAACTCCATTCCTTTTGCTCGAATCCCTGGAGTGGGGGATAGGGTAATTCCAAACATGAACCGGAGAAAGTTATTAATAGCTGAAGCACACATGGGTGACGGTCCAAGGCACAAACAGATGAAGGAATCTCTGACTGAATTACAATCAGAGTACTGGTGGCCGGGGATGAGCCTGCACCACTATAAATATGTAAAGAACTGTCCTGACTGCGACAGAGATCGCAGCAGCGAGTCAAGCGCAGTGATGCCATGGCCTGGTATGTAGGCAGGGTAATGCTGTCTATATACAAACCCATGTCCTATTGATTGTTTAAGACTAGATTCACTTAAAAAAATGTGGCCCCAGCGCTCGGCTGATGCCAAAACTGTTATAAAAGATCTGAGAGTCTTTATCGTCACATACGCAATTGCCATGTTCCATTCTGACCAGGGTCCTGCTTTCAGCTCTCGAGCTTATAAGGAGGCCATGGCCAGTATGGGCGTTGGGTTGCGATACTCTTGTCCATCACACCCTGAGGGGAACAGTGTAGTGGAAAGAAAAAACCGAGACATAAAGCAATCAATAACAGCGAAGGTATTAGGTTCGGGTGATGGGTGGGTCAAACATTTAATAAGTGTCCAACTCAGTCTAAATAATTTGCCAAGAAATTCTCTAAAAGGTTTCAGCCCGTACAAACTATTGTTCGGAACTAGAATGCATGTTCAAGACCTCGATAGTCAGGCTTCAGTGGTAAAAGATAAGAATTAAGACTTTGACATCAAAGATCGTTTGGCTGTTTTACAGGACTTGAATGAAACAAGAAAATCCTTAAGCAACATAAAAATAAAGCAACAGCCAACTACCACTGAAGAGGCACCACCAGCCCCAGCAAGACCTGTCTGGATTCCAAAGATTGGGGATCTAGTCAGAGAGAAAATAGCGGTGAAGAAGGAATTTGGGCCTTCTTACAGAAAAGCTGTACCTGTCTTGGCAATCAACGGAACAAGATCAGTAGTACTACCGCCCCTTGCTGGTAAAAAGGAGAACAGAGTTGTATCAATCGACCTGGTAAAACCACAAGCATGTGGCCTATAATCAACAGTAGGCCAAGTGGACTCCCAAGAAATAACAGAATACCCAAATTTGCAACAATCCAAGCGGTTCAAACTGAAAGACTAATCACATTTGATAAACCTGCAGTGCACAGAGAGGGACTAAGCAATAATGCCATGGAACTCGTGCCTCTTGAAACACAGATTGAAACAGTTCGTCAGGAAACACCAGTCTACAATGGTATTCACCTGTTACAACGCATTTTTTACTCCGCACTACCACTACAACGCGGGCATTACAACGCATACCGTTACAACGCATTGCGCTGGGGGGCGCTCTAGGATAAGAGGTAAGTTTAATTTACTATCCAACACCTTCCCTAGGGTCCACGGGGACTGGAGTTAGAATAGTAAATTATACTTACCACTATCCAGCACCCCAAAGCGCTATGCGTTGTAGCGGTATGCGTTGTAAATACCGCGTTGTAATGGTACGCGGAGTAAAAGTATGCGTTGTAACGACATACATCCGTCTACAATGATGTGGCATCAGAATGTGCTACCGAAAGACAAATTGAGAAAACAATTCCAACAATTGACAGAACTGCCTCTGGCTACTACATCAACTTCGATACCTTTTCTGAAGATCAAAACGACCCTGAAGTGAAGCCAGTAACAAAGACTTTTAAAGAAAAAGCAATAGAACTCTTTCATCAAATCAAAGAAGCATATCTGGATGCACCATTGATTGAGCATTGGATTATTTCAGAGGTACTTATACTCCTACTAGGCCTAATATTGGTTTTAATTTTAGGAAAGTTTATTACAATTCAATGGACACAGCAAGTCAGAACATCAACTTAGTTCTAAAACCTCACAAATCATCTCACGTGAAGAAAAGAGGACTATCATCAGTAAATGTCACAGCCATTCCAATACCCGGCGGGGTAGTATGGGACAAAACTGACTATGAAATATATGGCCCGGTCGAAATCCTGAAATATCCTCACCAGTTCAAGGTTTCATTAAGTGACTTTGTAAAACCAAGTACATTTTCTGATGATTGGGACTTTAAAAGTATAAACAATATGATGTCAGATTTAGTGCTGTCAGCAGGATTTACAGAATATGATTATTTACAAGGTTCGTCTAATTATGAACAGATGTATTGCTTCTCACATTACGGAGACCATTATTTACATAAATCTGCACAACCTAGAAATGTTTTAAAGTATAACCAATGGGAACATTGTGCTACTCCACCTAGAAGTAGTTCTAAAACATTCTATGAGAAATTCCAGTACTTCTCAGGGTTTAACACCAGTGATGCAGAAACGTTTTATTATAAACTGTTAGATTAAACAGGGTTGAAAACTATGCTGACAAATACTAAATTGATATATTCAGAAACATTTTATGAAAAAATGATGACATATATTTTTTATTTCTGGAAAAGAAACATTGAAACAAAAACCATCTGGGGTACAAAAGAATGGCAGGTACAAGGCATAGAAGCATTATTTCGAGCCTGCATGATCCCAGAACAAATAATGTTCTTAAATGACACAATCCACCAAACATCCTGTCTTGGCCTAGCTAAGATTAAAGACCTTAATAAACCGTCTATTCCAAAGCCATTACCTGATAATGCAACAACAGATGTTGAAATAGACGTATCTCAAATTTTACATTTAAACAGAACACATCCTGATTGGAAAAAGTGGTTAATCTGGCCTACTGACACAAATAACTGTCAAGATGGATTCCTGAACAAAACACAGGGGTTAAAAAGGACCAGACCAGACCCTAGATACTCCCAGAGACAACATCCAGGGATAGTAACAACATACAGTGTAGGGAAGCTGTGCCTTGAATGGCTAGAAACATCCACACTTGCAGAAATTAGCAACACTTATCTTTACTTAAAGATGGTGCTGACTTGCGTGATTTCATTATGGGACCACGCAAACAGCGTCAAAAGCGCTTCATAGCGGCCAGCATCTATGTGGCATACAACGAGGCTTGGAAAGAAACTCAAATTGAAACAGCTGAAAAAATACGAGAAATTGATCGTATTAATTTGGAAAAATCACTTACTGTTGTGGACAATGAGTTAATGACTCTGTTCTCCAGAATATATTCATTGGACAGTATTGTATCATCTGCCATCAATATAATAGACAAAGACTTGCTAATGTTACAGCATGGCCAGTCGCAATTGCGTTCTATTGTATAGCTAGGCTGGACGCTGCAAAATCTTTGTTCAGGCTATGTGCCATGGCGTTTAATCAACACAACGTCATTGTTTTCCATCTTTAACCTTACTGATAAACAAATCAGCTTGGCACAGAAAGGAGCAGACTATACAATCCTGAGCATCGAAAAACATGAGAGATTACCATTGACAATGTCAGAAAGACCTGTCATTGAATGGATAATACATGCGATTATCACTATTCCGATAACATCTTTCCGATTTAAAAATTGCCTTGAATATATACCGACTGGCCGTATGAACGATTGGGTAAAGGGTACATTAGGTCAGCATGGAAATTACCATATACACACACATGCTATAGTGACAGCAACAAAAATGTATTTCTTAGTGGTGAAAATTGCAAACATTCACTAAGCGGTATACTTTTGTGCCAGGGTATTAATTTACACGGGGCCTGTGAAGGAACTTCAAACAGCCTTTCATGCCACCAACATGTCACACCTGCAACACAGATAGAGCCTTTCTTTAAGCAACTCTCTAACTGGAGTTACATTCTAATAACGGATCACAGCTGTTGTGGCTTGATGCCAGGGAATGGTGAGTTACAACGGGGTAGACCCTGAGAACTCCTTGACCTAGGTCAGTTAAAGCAGGTACATATATAAAGGGTCGGAGTCTGATATAAACAAATAGGAAAAAATCTCAAAATAACACTTAATTTCTCAGTGGAATGCTTTCATTCTATCAAGGGCATCAATGTTGCTCAACAGACGAAAAAAGGCAATACATTCGGTGCATATTTATTCAGCACATCTTATGTTTATAAACTGCACGAATTTCAACCCAGAAGGTAAATGATATTGCAATTAATGCATTGACAATATACGTTTAGAATCAGCACATATTCTATGTTATTAAATCAACTCAAAAACATATCAATGCGCTCGAGGTGCATAGAGAAAAAGGATTAATTAGAAGGGATGGGTAAGTGGGGGTGAAGGTGGGGACCGGGTAAAGGTGGTGTGACTGAGTAGAAATCACAGTGAAAAATGAAAAGCCTTTACAGCCTATATATAGATCTGAAGGTTCCAAAAACAATCTCAAACATAGGTTCCGTAATTGTCCATTATTTAATCCTATGTTTGGAAACGCGAAGAGTAATGCTGGTCGACGTTTCGACCCCTGAAAGGTGCGGGTGATTCAGAACCTCAGGATGGGGTCTTCATCAGGACGTTGAAATATAACAGGAGCGCCTATAAATAATATAAAATCCATGAATGTATCTTGTACTCCTATGAGTTAATTAATGCACTCAAGATTGGGTAAAACGTTACCTACTTCGCATAAGGCCCGTTTGGGCCTACAGCCTGGGGACCTTCCAAGGTTCCTTAGTGATACGTGAGGTCTGTAAATTAAGTAACAGGCGGTATCAGTTTAGTGGGCTGATCCACCGGGGATGAAGCAAAGTAAAACCACATCCACAATAGAAAAAGGGGGAAGAACTTACTGGTAGCTTTTCTTAAAATTGTTCAAACATGTGGGGTTCTGTCATCCACTGGACCGGCCGGTCCGTGGTGGAACGCCGTGTGTCTCTGAAAATAAAGTAGGGTATCACACTAAGTAGTGGTAGTTGATCTGTATTAACACGCCAAAATTTCACAGGGGATTGTTCAATAGAAAGCGCGGTAGTTAAAAAAAGGGGCCATCTGTCTCTCGAAGGGCTAAAATACTTTGCATAAGTCAGCGTTGGCGTACCCAAAGTTTCAGGGAAGGGGTGTCTGAGTCAGCGGTAGCGCACCCAAGGTTACGGGGAAGCGGGGTCTAAAACGCACGGTTTTAAACGGAATCCCATTAACGATAGGTAACCCAGGCGGGAGAAATCCTCATCAGTTTGGTGATGTTTCTTACGCGCGCTTGACTGCGGTTGAAGCCAAGAGTGTGGCTCACCTGATCGTAGCGCTAGTCTATCTCTTTCCTCTCCTCTGGCTGTCAGCAGTAAAGGGAGCCACCGCGAGGTGCCGGCGCTAAATGCTGCTAGGGGGCTCGCCCTGCTCTGGCCAATCAGCTACCAGTTGCCCAGGGAGTGAGAAGAAAGAGTTGTTGCTTCATATTAAGGGACTGGTTGGGACAAGGGATCGTGGTTAACTTGTATTCCTATGGCTCAGGGAAGGCGAGTGCAACCCAAATTCATAAGTAACCCATTGTGTGCCTGAACAGATTGAAAGCGTAATTTGCAAGCAAGATATCCACATGAAATACTAAAGGTGACACAACTCGATGTCATCATTAAAGTGCGAGAGTGGTATACAGTAATGTGCAAGCTTAATTATGCAGTCGATTGGTGCTTCAATATCACCCAAAACAGACCTTCAAATCAATTAGTGTACATATCGATTAAAATGCATTATATATACACATCTCTCTCTGATACTGATTAGCACTAGGTGACACAAATTGTAGGGGACCATTATATCTACACATCTATCTCTGATATTGATTGGCACAGCGTGACACAGTGTACATATCAATGAAATACTATATGTGTATTCAGAGACGGTCATCTTAGCAGCCTACATTGAGGCATCCAGTCATTGGTTCAGTCTGGATCTAAGAGGGCCATCTGGGAGAAAGTGGTTTCCAGTTCATTAAGGCCCCTTTGTACAGAGTCAAAAAATTGCATCCATTTGCATTCACGTACATTGAGGATAGAGTTGAGATTACCTCCCCGTGGGCCCAGTGTGATTTTCTCAATAACCACCCACTTGATTGATTCAGGTGTATGTGAGTGCTCCTGGAAGTGTTCTACAAGGGGGGCTCCCACCGTTTTGCACCTGATCCTGCTACAATGTTGTAACACACGGTTCTTAATCTTTTGTTTCGTCTGACCTATATATATCATTCCACAGGGGCAAAAGATAGCATAAATCACTCCCTCGGTGTTACAATTTGTGAAAGTTTTCAAGGGCACAGACAAACCATTGTGTGTTACTGTTCCAGTCTCTAGGCATAGTTGGCAGGCCTTACAGCTTCCGCATTTGTAGTTTCCCAGGATGGCAGGAAGGTTCCACATTGATTGTATTGTGGGGGCAGTCGGGCTGTCTAGCATGGAGCGTACTACAGAGTCTCTGATGCTCTTTGCTTTTCTAAAAGCATGCATTGGTGGATTGGGCATCTGGAGGGTCTTAGATACAATATTCCAGTACTTGTTCACTGTCCTGCGTACTGCATTGCTTTTGCAGCAGTAGGTGGTCACGCAGATCATCCTGTCGTCCAATGGTTGGCGCATCTTTGGTGTCAGCAAGGATTCTCTATCGCTAAACCATGCCCTTTTCCGCGCCCTCTTGACCAGCCTCTTCGGGTATCCTCTTTCAATGAGTCGGAGGATCAATTCATCAGATTCATGGAAATAGTCATCTTTCTTCGTACAATTCCTCCGGATCCTGAGGAATTGTCCGAAAGGTAGATTGTCCCGGAGGGCCCGGGTGTGATGGCTAGAGTATTGCAGTAAGGTGTTTCTTTCTGTCGGTTTTCTGTACAGAGTGGTGAAAAGGATTCCCTCATTTTCCTTGATGGTTATGTCTAAAAAGTCAATGGATTCATTACTGCAGGTGCTGGTAAACTGGATATCACTTGATTGAGCGTTGAGCCAGTGTGTGAAGGACTCCAGTTCTTCCTTATTGCCTTCCCATATTATCAGTACATCGTCTATGTACCGACGGTACTCCAAAATTCTTTCACGGTACGGGTTATTAGGACAAAGGATCCTATGTTGTTCATACTCGTTCATGTAGAGTATTGCCAGATCTGGGGCAAAGGCCGCCCCCATAGCTACTCCTTTCATCTGTATGTAAAAATCATCTTGGAATAAAAAGAAGTTTTGAGTCATAGCGATTTCAAGTAAGTCAGAGATGAATTCGGTTGGAACTTCCGCTGGTTGTGGACGGGATTCCAAAGCCCTTCGTATGGTTATCAAGGCTGGTTCTTGGGGGATGCTCGTGTATAAAGACACGATGTCCATAGTTACCAATAATTGTTTCTGTTTGTCAAATGGCCGTTGGTCTATCAGGTTTATCACCTGCATCGTGTCTCTCAAATAGGTGTCGGTTGCTTCTGCCAGAGGCTTCAGGAACACATCTATGTACTTACAGAGGGGTTCAAGAATGGACCCACATCCCGATATGATCGGTCTTCCCGGTGGTTTGGTGGGGTTCTTGTGAACTTTTGGTAGAATATAAATCGTTGGTATGCGTGGTTGATCCACATTGAGGTAGGCATGTTCTTTCTCAGACAGGAAACCTGCTTCTTTTGCTTTAGTCGTTATAGCGACGATCTGCCGTCTGATCCCGTTAGTGGGGTTAGTTGTCAGGCGTCGATAGCTCACATTGTTTCTCAGTTGTGAGTATATCTCCTGTTTGTAGTCCTCCGTTCCCATAACGACAATTGCTCCGCCTTTGTCCGCCGGCTTGATGACCAGCGATTTGTTGTTTTTGAGGCCCTCCAGTGCCGCCCTTTCATCTTTGGAGATGTTGTGGCTTATGTAGGGCCTTTCCTTCCACATCTTAAGTATGTCACTCATCACTAGGCTTTCGTACGTCAAAATACGGTGGTTAGTCATGGTAGTATAAGGTGTGAAGGTGGAGGGCGGCCGTAGTTGGGTGAACGATCTTGATTGGGTGAATGGTTTATCCAAGAAATAGCCCCGTAAGCGCACCTTCCGGAAGAACCTGGTCAGCTCTGTCTTGATGGTAAAAAGATTCCCTTGGGAAGTTGGTACGAAAGAGAGGCCCTTGCTCAGGACTGCTGTCTCTGCTGGAGATAGTGTCTGCTGAGATAAATTCATGATGGGGCTTGGTCTGGTTACCAGCGATAAGTCTTCCTTCGTGTGTTGATTTCCCCATGGTTGGCTTGTTGAAATCTCACCTGCTTGCCGGTGTTGTTGTAGCCTTGCTGCCTCGAGTCGTCCCAGTTCTGATGGCCTTGGCCTCTGTTCGGTCGTCTGTTCCATCCACGGCCTCTCCCTCGGGGGGGTCTCCATGAGTCGTTCTCTAAAAAAGGTTGCTGCTGTCTGTTGGAGGGGTCTTGTGCTGGTTCGTACCATTGCTCTTGGTTTTGATAGTTGCTTGGTCCTGCCGTCTCGTTGTCACTTCCTCCACTGTACGAGGAGTCAGAAAAATTGGTGTATCTTCTCCCTCCTCGCTGTCCAATCTTGAGTGCATTAATTAACTCATAGGAGTACAAGATACATTCATGGATTTTATATTATTTATAGGCGCTCCTGTTATATTTCAACGTCCTGATGAAGACCCCATCCTGAGGTTCTGAATCACCCGCACCTTTCAGGGGTCGAAACGTCGACCAGCATTACTCTTCGCGTTTCCAAACATAGGATTAAATAATGGACAATTACGGAACCTATGTTTGAGATTGTTTTTGGAACCTTCAGATCTATATATAGGCTGTAAAGGCTTTTCATTTTTCACTGTGATTTCTACTCAGTCACACCACCTTTACCCGGTCCCCACCTTCACCCCCACTTACCCATCCCTTCTAATTAATCCTTTTTCTCTATGCACCTCGAGCGCATTGATATGTTTTTGAGTTGATTTAATAACATAGAATATGTGCTGATTCTAAACGTATATTGTCAATGCATTAATTGCAATATCATTTACCTTCTGGGTTGAAATTCGTGCAGTTTATAAACATAAGATGTGCTGAATAAATATGCACCGAATGTATTGCCTTTTTTCGTCTGTTGAGCAACATTGATGCCCTTGATAGAATGAAAGCATTCCACTGAGAAATTAAGTGTTATTTTGAGATTTTTTCCTATTTGTTTATATCAGACTCCGACCCTTTATATATGTACTTGATGCCAGGGAAAGCATATCTCGTAAGCGTAACTTCCATGGTCACTTGCTGTATGCACAGTAACCTGATACTTCAAAGCTGTCCTGATGGAGTAAAGACACCGCACCTCGCCTGATTATTCTATTTGGGAGGCAAATTCGATTTGACATTCCCTACGAGGGCACGAAATCACGTCTCTGCCCACTGATTATTGAAAGTAAAGCTAAAGGACGTTGGTAATGAAAAAGCCATCCACGCACCTGATTATGAAAATAGGACATTCAGGATAGATTCAAGACTGCAGAGGACACGCCTATCAAGTAGAATACCGGGCTGTTCCACAAAGAACTGGCGCAACATACCTATTCCTACCCCTTGTCCTGAAGAAGACCCGTCAGTGACCCACAAATAAGGTGTCCACAGGGTCGAAACGTCGACAGAACCATTGGAAGGATCAGTTTACCATACCCAGCTTTAAGTAGTATATATATCATCCTGGGTTTGAGTATGAATAAAATACGAACCGACCTTTGTTGAATTTTTCCCCCCGTACCCTCTTCCATTCACTTGTAAATAGACTATCACTTATTTGTCACATTGTCACAAATTTTCACACTTTGTCACTTTGCACATCTGTTTTGAACTGTTGCGCCGCATCTTACATTTTGTAAAAAGTTTTTTATGCATACATTTGAGGTGTCAGTGGGAAACAAAAATGATGAAAAATGAAAATTGATTAATTAAATTATCCTGACCCTTTCTTCTGTTTGGTTTTGCACTTCTTTTCTAATCACAAAAGCATAATAAGTAAGGAAGTTATGCGTTGAGCTGTGTTAAAGACATGTCTATGATTTAAAGAAATTATTCGCGTGCCCGAAAGAACCATTGTTGTTAATTTTCACTTGCTGTATGCAAGCATTGTTTCCAAACGGCCCTGGAGACTCCGAGACTCCCATTTGGCCTTGTTTGAATGTCTCTTCTATACGAATTGATACTTTAAGCAGAATGAAGTCTGTGCTTTTACAGACAACAGTGCCCATAATGTCATCAAAAGAGACGTATGATCTCCAAGTTGCAAGGACAGCTTCGGAGACACATGACCTTTTATCAACAAATTGCCCCGTGCATTTCACAGAAATGCTTAGCCAAATTCTAAATATGTCAAATACCGTAGGTATCTCAGGCGTATTTAAGATGATTTTTTCGGGACTGTTAACACCATTCAAAGCATTCCTAGGAATTATTCCTAATTTTGTCCATTCAGTCTTTGGCGGCATACCCCTGACTTTGGTAATTGTAGCAGGCATTTTATTTTTGACCCTCCTGCTCCGATATGGCAAGCCAAAATACAGACATGACTCCGTCAAGGATGGAAGAAACGATCCTAGCAGTGCACTACCGGGACCGCATAACTAGAGTCCTTGGATTGGCCAGGCTGAGAGATCTGAACATGACCTGGTTTCTTTCATTCAGACCTATATGGCAGACCTGCATCTTACCTGTGCTTCGATGTATGCTATGCGTAGAAGAGTGCGTGTTAGACACCTGTCTTGCACTTCCATCTGCAGTACCAATGGATATCGATACTTTGCTAAGTCCTGTAACAGCTCATGCATTGTGTTGTCCCCAGCGGCTACCAATCCTGATGACGGCATTCGTTGAGACTCCTGTGCTACGACTAGGTGGCGACATTGGAGTGAGAAATAAAAGCAACATCACCCAGGTACGACCTTCTGTGAGCATTGCTGATCCAGACATTGAGGATAGCAATCATTCTCACACCTGCCAAGTTACAGCATTGTCGAACTTGGTCGAACTGTCACCTGATTTTGTAGACCAATTCTTTGAGAGCCTGTCTGATATGATGTTCTCCCCTGAACAGAAACAATGAAATTTGGAAAAACATTCCGACACACAGCATTCGCATGAACTCTGGATTCGGACATCAGTTTTGATCAACAAAAACTACTGAAAGGCGTTGGAACTCTATTCCCCCGTTCACCATGAAATAATTTTTTTTTTAATTGAACACTTTTTCAAAATATTTTTTTTCTGGCACGAAAACCTTTGCTTAAAGTAGAACTATTCATAAAGAACAGAACTTCTATTTTTAGTACATCTAGAGACATAATAACTTCACCTCCGCCTGTAGCACATGTTACAGCAAATGCATTTATATGTGATGAAATTATCTCGCCCTTCTTTTCTGTATAAAGAGATATTTCATGTGTAAATCTTTTTTAGATAAATCGTTCAACTGTTTATATATGCTATAATTTTTGAATGAATTCTATGCTTAAAGTGCAGTACCTATATTTTCATATATTTCATATATTTCAAATACGCCATTTCAAATGCGATATGTATTTTGGGGTGGGTAATGTTACACACGCATCTTATTGCTTTAGTTTTTAGTAATTTGATGGACAAATATTACCAACGTTGCCTTAGGCAAAAGCGATGGTGTGGTGAATACAGGAGCAGAACAGCTGTCCCTTGCAGAGCCCAGCAGATGCAAGCTGCCCATGGACGCTGCCCCTCCTCCTCCTTGACGCGCTGAGAAAGACGCTGTCTTTTCTCCTGCCGAGAAAATCCAGCTCCGGCTTTTCCAGCCTACCCTTGCGGGTGACTGGAATATCGAGTCCTGAAAGGAGATACCAGCCCTCCAACATTCTATTCCAGAGGTATGGTGTTGACTAAACCCTTAGAGAGAATTCTTGAAGCAAACCCTTGGCAAAACCAACTTAACTAAACTGCTACTTACTTACTCCCTCCCAAGTATTAGGCTTAGGTCAGGTACACTGGGGTAGGCGTAGTTAGAAGCACCAGTTGAGTACGTTAGTCAAATGTATATATGAATGTATATATCTTATTCATTTTAATCATTATATGGCTAAGAAACCATATCAATGCTTTTACAGTATTATTTCGCAATCCTCCTTTTACTGTACACACTTTTTATAATAACAAGTCTTGCAATTGTGGCAATTCATTTCTCTTGCATAAGAAGAAAGACTGTTCAATAAATAATACCTTTTTATTGAAAACGCCCGTCTCTCTATTCTCTGCATCTTGGTGAAAGTAATCTGCACAACTGACTGAGTGAAATAGCTGTCTATTGTTTCACACGACTCTAGAGATAGACTCTTATTCTAAGGAGCAAAGTTGTCATGTTTATGCGGTTGTTGGAAAACTGAATCCCTTCTTGTCTGTCCCAGGGAAGCTGATCACTTCCTATTCAGTCAAGAAAGTTTCCAGTGACCTCTGAGCTAGTTGGTACAAACCCAATTAAGTTTAGCATAGTCAGTAGAGACCTGGACTACCGCACTTCTACGTCTACACTGCTGTTTATGTTATTCCAATGCGCAGGGCCTATAGGGAAAATAGGAACTACACTACAACATAATATGTTACTTGTTACATCTGCAAAGATGCAATCTAGCATACTCTTCCATAAGGCTACACCTTGCTGCTGTAGCAGCATATCTCCAAAACAGACAACACCTGTCCCTGTTCAGAATACCACCTATCAAAGCCTTTATGGAAGGACTCAAAAGAATTATCCCTCCAAGACATCCACCTGCGCCAGTCTGGAACTTAAACGTAGTACTTACCAGACTTATGGGGCCTCCCTTCGAACCACTTCATTCATGTGAACTACAATTCTTAACATGGAAAGTGGCATTTTTAGTTGCCATTATCTCCCTCAGGCGAGTGAGCGAGCTACAAGCACTAACAATTCAAGAACCTTTCATGCAAATACATCATAATAAGGTAGTGCTCCGTACTAACCCTAAGTTCATGCCAAAAGTTATATCAACGTTCCATCTCAATCAGTCAATAGATTTGCCAGTTTTCTTCCAAAACCCGCAGTCAGTGGCTGAAAGAGCACTAAACACACTAGTTGTAAAAAGAGCTCTATTATATTACGTTGACAGAACTAAAGCTTTCAGAAAGACAAAACAACTATTTGTTGCTTTTGCTCCACAACATAAGGGTGACCCTATTTCAAAATCAGGAATAGCCAGATGGATAGTTAAGTGCATTCAAATATGCTATCAAAAGGCCAAGCGCACTCTAACAGTTCCCCCAAAAGCACACTCAACGCGCAAAATGGGGGCATTCATGGCTTTCCTTGGAAATATTCCACTAGAAGACATATGTAGAGCAGCCACATGGTCTACCATACACACTTTCACTAAACACTACTGTATAGACGTACAAGCAAAGCAGCACGCTGCTGTAGGCCAGGCTGTCCTCAAAACTCTCTTTCAAACTGCTGCAGCTGACACAGATGACCACCGCTAAAAGAGATACTGCTATACAGTCTATGCACAGATATGAATTCAGCAGCCCACATGCCTCGAACGTAATATGCTACTTACCAGTATGCATCTGTTCTTGGCATGTAGGACTGCTGACATTCATATCGCCCGCCCTCCTCCCTGGTGCCTGTCACAGCTGCAGGGTTATCTTCCTTACATACATGTACATGGTCATCTCTTACTTGTCTATACTCCATCTCTGCCACAATGGCTAAAAACAATCTGGGGATGGAGTGGATGCCCATGCGCACTGTAGTCCAGGGGAGGAGTCACCTATCTCGTGATACTTCGAAGACTCTTCCAGGACAATAAAGTGCAAACATCTGGACCCAACACTAGGCGGCGATTTATGCACAGATATGAATCTCAGCAGCCCTACATGCCAAGAACAGATGCATTCTGGTAAGTAGCATTTTCCTTCCCTTTCACGCATAACTCTGCATGAAAGGGGCGTTGCATGGATGTTGTGTGGGTGGAACTTGACTCAGTCCAAGGTTTACGACACTTTGTAAATCTGGGAATGCGTCATAATCCTGCGCCTCGCCAGGGTAGACATAAGGGAGGTGCAACAAGGAGAAATACTTTCATTTCTCTTTAGTTTTTTCTCTTTCTATGTGTGTAAGGAGGAAAATGCCCCTAATGATTTGTTTTGGGCAGGAAGGTGTCCCTTTCTGCAGGAAAGCAATCATGCCGTCAGCACAGACACCATTGCAAAATGACACAAGGGCGTCTGTGCTGGCACACGGGTGCTGTTTGTGCACTGGCGCAGGGGAGAAGGACAGGAATATTTACCATATTTCTACTCGCGGCAGCGCAGCTGTGCGTCACAATACAGTACATGAGCCCCCAACTCTGGTGCATCCGACCAGAGCAGAAATGTCTGATTCTGCACGGGGTCAGGTGCACAACTGCTTTTCCACTTGGCGGTCAGTGCAAAAGCTGATGAAAAAGTGAGCATGTTGCACTGAGCCCCCTGCATCTTGTTCTCGGTTTCTGCAACTTTTGATTGTAAATAATTTGAGTCTTTAAACGCATGTCATTATGCTATGTATATACCCAGAATGTGACAGTCATTATGCATGTACGTATGCAGCAAATGACAGGCATTATGCATGTACGTATGCAGAAAATGGCAGCGCAGGTTCCTCATTGCCCCCCCGCCCCCCCTTTACAGGTCACACTCACTGGCGCAGTGTCACCTCATGTAGCAATAGATGCAGCACAAGAACCCCCTCATCGGTCCCGCGTTCCCTCCATTTGACAGATGGAGGGCAATCTTGTGCCTTTTAGCCTTCTAGCGTTATGAAGTACGCCTAAACAAGCACTGGCAAAGTCAGTAGCAATGTTTTAGCCATGTGCATAGTGGCGTGGCTTCTGTAGAGCATGGCTAAAGTAGGGGGAAAAAAAGAGAGAAAGGAAAAGAAAAAGAAAAAATGAGACCACACTTCAGGTCAACACCAAATTCTTCAGACAAGAAGATCTCATAGGACATGGTCAGAGATGGTATCTCTCCCTTCCTCGGCAAAAGACTCCATCGCCAGCCTCTTCGCGTCGGGTCAGTTGGGAACATGGACAGAAATCAGACTGCCCAGCGGGGCTTGATTCTTCCAAAGGACAGATACCAGTCTCTGGAGACACAGCCACACTCGGAGTGGAAGCTGTAGACTTGGAAGGTCTAGTCGGGAAAGGATCATCAGGATAAATGTCTTCATCATTGCAGAGTGGTCCTTAACCGTCTGTCTCACAGGAGCTTGATAGTGTTTGAAACAGGACACATTCCTCGTGATGGTTTCTCCTGCCTTCTGAGCTGGGATCATTGTTCCTTTCACTGACTGCACTCGCCATGGATCGATCTCAAAAGGGAGAATGAACTTACTTCGTGGATGCCTGTTCTTTACCATCACTTAGGGCCATATGTATCATAGTTCCGTTTTGCGATTCCTAAATAGCGATTTTTAAGGAATCGCTATTTAGGAATCACAAAACAGTATGTATGAAGAAAATTTTTGTAGCGATTCCTTAATCTTCCTTAATTGCGAATTCGCAATTAAGGAATAATTTCCAATGCATTCCTATGGACCAGGAATGATTTCCAAATAATTCTCAAATTGCGAATTTGCAATTTGCTAATCGCAATTTGAGAATTATTGCAAGGGTGCAGGGGTGTCTCAAGGACACCCTGCTGCACCCCTGTAAATTACATGTGTGTGCATATGGCGCACATACATGCCCAATGGGCATGTATGTGCGTCATATGCCACCCTCACAAATGCACAATTGTGCATATTTACAAGAAATCGCAAATTACCACCAACTTGTAGTTGGTGGTAATTTGCGATTTCGAAACCTGAAATCGCAAGTCTAAAAAGCTTCATACATAGCATTTAAGGAATCGCAAAATTGTGATTCCTTAAATGCTATAGCAAAATAAGGAATCGCAAGTATTTGCGATTCCTTAAGATGCGATTGTTTGATACATATCATTTTACGCAAAACAGCCTTTTGCGATTCGCAAAGGCCGAAATTCGGCGAATTTCGGCCTTTGCGAATCAAAAAAGGCTTGATACATATGGCCCTAGATCTCTGAACTTGATAGAACTGTGCTTGGCTATGCGGACTTGAGACATGCGATCATTTCGTATCCGACCTTGTTGAAATTTCTCAGGCACTTGCCTCTGCATTGTGGAAGGCTTCTCCATTTGGGGAATGATATCACCTACAGGTCGATTCCCACAAAGGGGGCGAGGGCTGACTTGAGTCGTCGAGTGAGGGGTAAGGAGATATTCTCCATGAAAAGTGTAAAGAGCACGTTCCATACTTTCATAGAATGTGGCTGAGAGGCAATATCAATTGTTAACAAGTAGAGCAATGTAACATGTACAAAGTGGAAAAACAATCAGTAGGCGTTGGTCTTTGTGTATCTTTATTTCAAATACGCCTGTTATGTGTTTTGTTGGAGACGGCCAATGCGTTTCGCCAGAACATGGGCTTCTTCAGGGCTGCAATGGCATACAATATATCCGTATTTTAAAATTACGCAAGTAAAAGACCACAATACTTGGTGAATGACTAGAGAGAGAGCACGTAAAAGTGAGAGCAGACAGGGCAAAATGGTTACGGGTAGAGAAAACATGTTAAGGAGCAAAGGAAATCCCGAGTTGAGAGAGCGTGGTGAAGAGAAAGAGTGAGAATGTTGGTAAAGGGAGAGAAGCAAGATTGGTGGTAAGAGCAGGAAAAAATTAAGTAATCAAAAAGAAAAACCGGATATGCAAATTTTAAATTAAGCACCCAGGTGTCAGTGTTAGAGACGTAAAATTAAGTCTCATCTATGGCCAGCTTACCGAATGATGAAGTGTTATATGTCTTGCAAGAGTAATGGACATCATGAGCCGAGGTCAGCGTGGTTTATCCGTATTAGGGTGTTATGTAGAAACTGTAGAGGCCTTGTATGGAGACAGGTGGTGTACGTAGAAGAAGTGCTTGCCACTAGTACGTCATTGGTAGAACAGTATCAAGATATGTGGAGTAGATACCTCAAGCCTAAGCGACCGCCTGTATGTCTTAGTCGTCGAATAGAGTTATTTTCAGTAAGTTCAGCTAAGCAGCCAGTAAAGCATCATTAGAAGCGAAAGTCTAAGGGAACAGTAAAAAAAATCCTAGTCGGTTTACGGTAATGATGTGAATGTATTTTAATTAAAACTTGCGCAGTGAAATTCAGCGTGGCTCATGCAGGGGAGGGTGTGATAGTACTCCGGTGTTATCGCATGTTAGTAGAGATAGCTATCTACTTGAAAAAAACTTGCTTTAATGTGGAAACGCAAGGATGAATTTAAGGCGGTGACACGGTGAACCCGTAAAGGAGACCACCCTATGGCCAACTTAAATTTGATAAACTCTGTAAATGAAAAAGGACTCCCAAAAGTAAGTAAAGAAATGGCCATTGTTAGCCCTGCTGAGCGAAAGGCTCGTTATCTAACTTGGATCACAAACCTCAAAATTGGTACCTAAACAAGGCAGATGCTCGCGATTAAAGGAAGAGAAGAAAAAGATCTGTCCCAAGACTTACTTAAATATGTATCCAAGTGTAGAGTGATTCCAACAGTGTCCGGATAGCGTCTTGTGCTTAGCGGGATGTGACAAGAACTGGAACTTCTCTACTTATTCCCGCCATGCAGCATAGAATGAGCGAGTCTGCTTCCGGGTAGCGGAAGACTATACCGTGAATTAGCTGTCAGTGGATAGTGGCTTCCAGTAGAGCGATGAAGTGAGCTACGTGAGATTAGAGATTGGAAGTGACAGCGTAAACTAAAAGTGGTGAAAGGATATATTTAAATAAAAATATCCCATGACGTTTGGTTAGTAAAAAAAGGGTGCCATTAAGTTTAACGTGGAAAAAGGCCAGAGCGATCCGAAGCACCTTGTTTAAGGTGCGCATGACGCGTTCTGCCTCTTCATTCGCTTGTAGGCAACGGGGTGTGACTTTCCTGTGATGAATGCCTCTGGACAGC
Source organism: Lissotriton vulgaris (assembly GCF_964263255.1). NCBI lineage: Eukaryota > Metazoa > Chordata > Amphibia > Caudata > Salamandridae > Lissotriton > Lissotriton vulgaris. The sequence continues at coordinate 1,563,387,937 of NC_141696.1, forward strand.
AAATATTTGGTAAACTAATGACTAGTGAATGGAGGATCATTATCCGTGTGCAGTTCTTTCAGAAGCCTGTGCGTGGCCATGATTTTCTCCAGTGAGTAATAGTTAACTTGCAGTCGTCGAATACATAATTTCAACTACCGGGTACTTTGAAAAATCATCTATGACTTCCAGCCTCTGTCTCCAATCCAGAAGACTTCCAAAATCATCCCTGGCTCTCTGCCTTGGAAATGGTGGTATATCTTCAGTGAGGATCTGAGCTGGCGGTTCTGCTGCTCCACCACCAGACACAATAGGCACTGGTGAACTGTTTGCTCAACGAGGGTGTCCAGATTCAGAACCAAACCTTGCATCTCAGTCGGGACTTCGTCTTGACGATCCCTTGATGAGCAAGATCAACCTATTTTGTTGCAGAGCCCTAGGAATCACAAGACGGGAGCCTCCCTTGAGACATCCTGCAGGAGACAGCCAGGTCTGAACGTACACTGTACAGGGAACCTAACACTACTGGTGCATCCTTAGTTCGACAGAGTGTTTTGCTGGTTAAGACTCACCACTGTCCAGTGGATACTGCTGAGATAGTCAACTGAAGACACTCATCATCAGCAGTGGCCTTCACAATCTTCTCTAGAGAAATGGGGAGCTGCCTAGACCCTTCCACTAGCCTGACATGTTCCTCCACTTCATCGGCATCCGACTCCTCTTCCTCAGTAGCCGGCCTTGCATGCCTCGAGAGAAAATTGACTGGATTCTGGGTCCCCGGGCAATAGACCACCGTAAACTTATAGTCCTGTAATTGTAAGATCCACTTTACGATTCTCTGTGGAGGTTTGGAATACAGCCCCATGAGTAACTGGATAAAAGGCTTGTGATCCGTGTGGACCATAAATGTTTGGCCATTAATATGGAGATGAAAATGGGGGCAGCTCCAGTGCACTGCAATGGCTTCTTTTTCAATGTGGGAATAACGCTGTTCCATGTCTGTCAACGCATGGCTAGCAGCCCCCATTGCTCCGCCTCTGCGATAGCATAGCTTCAAGGCCAATAGGACTTGCATCCACCGACAGTTCAGATTCCTGGGCAGAATTAAAATATAACAGGGTGGAGTCTGCTGACAACATTTGTTTTATGGCTTGGAAAGCCCCTTTCTGATCAGACCCCCCACTTCCAGATGGTATTGGTCTTCGTCAGCTCTCTCAAGGGGGCTGTGAGGTCAGTCAGGTTTCGAATGAAACGTCAACAGTATGCGACCATACCTAAAACACTTCTGACACCCGTGACAGTGGTGGGTGCTGGAGCTGATTAGATGTCTTGTACTTTGGCTGGGTCAGGTAATACTCCATGCTGAGAAAATCGGTATCCAAAATAGGCTAATTCCTTCTGGAGAAAGGCGCACTTTTCTCGCTTGGTTAGGTAGTCGCATATCAACATCAATCCTGACTTACGCTGGTTGTTTGATTTTTTGAGCTACAACGATGGGGGATACCCAAGTAGTCGGACCATCAACCCTCTCCATGATGTCGGCCTGTTCCAGTTTTTTCAAATCCTCTTCCACCTTCAGTCTCAGATGGAGGACTACCCTGCGGTGCTTCAGTGCCACAGGTTGAACTGAGTTGTCGACGTGAAGATGTATCATTCGGTAAAATACCATCACTCCGCATTTTTTACTCCTCATACTTTCACTCCTCATACCATTAGTCCGCAGGTACCTTTACTCCGCATTTTTTCATTCCGCATGCCTTCATATATTATATGCTTTTATCTCGCATGCTTTTATGACGAAAATCATTTTAAAAGCATGATTGGTAAAAGTATATGTTTTAAGGTAAGTTGTAAGGTAAGTATATGGGTTTAAGTTATGGGGTGCAGGGGTATTTAAGGGTTAAGGGGTACAGGGGTATTTTTAGGGTTCAGGGGTAGGTTTGCGTTTTGGGGTACAGGGGTATTTTTAGTGTTCAGGGGTAGGTTTGCGTTTTGGGGTACAGGGGTATTTTTAGTGTTCAGGGGTTGTTTTGGATTTTGGGGTACAGGGGTATTTTTAGTGTTCAGGGGTTATTTTGGGTTTTGGGGTACAGGGGTATTTTTAGGGTTCAGGGGTTGTTTTGGGTTTTGGGGTACAGGTGTATTTTTAGGGTTCAGGGGTTGTTTTGGGTTTTGGAGTACAGGGGTATTTTTAGGGTTCAGAGGTTGTTTTGGGTTTTAGGGTACAGGGGTATTTTAGGGTAAAGGGGTTGTTTTGGGTTTTGGGGTACAGGGGTATTTTTAGGGTCAGGATGGGTTAGTGTTTAAGGGTGCTGGGGTATTTTAAGGGACTAGGGTGGAATTATTTTATTTTTTATTTAAAAATATATATATATGTGTGTATACATATGTATATGTATATATATATATATGTATATATATATATTTAAAGATAAAGTACTTTTACAAAGTTTATGACTTCACCACACATGCATTTGCGTTATAATTGCATGCGGAGTGAAGTCATATGCTATGTGAAAATTTGCGGAATCATGGCATGAGGGGTAATGGTTTTTGCGGAGTTAAAAATACGGAGTGATGGTATGCGGGATTTTTTTTTGCGGAGTGGAAAGACATATTCCGGCCTTTGACACACTCTATGCCCTCGAACAGAGGTGCAAATTCTGCCATCAGGCCATCCACACTTTCCTGATGCACACAGAGGACAAAAGCGACAAGCTTCAGGGGCTCCGCAGTTTGGCGGCTCGGGGGCATTCCTGATCCCCCTTTTGTGGCGTACACTTTGGCACGAGTGGAGCGAGGATTCGTGAGTGATCTCTGCGGTGAATACGCAGGCTAGTGGTAGTGTAGTCGTGGACCCATATACAGATACCTGCATAGAGGTGGGGCACAGTGTGGGTTATATAGGGAGTGCTTGCATAGCTGGTTGTGCCATAATATTAAAAGATGCCCCAGTGTCAATCAATGCCTGTGCCTGATGTCCTGCGATGAGTACACTGCATCTTGGGACACGTTTGCTGGGATGTCTGGTTGGTTGCAAGGCAGGTATGATATGGACTGCCCCTTCGACGTCATCATCCTTTATGTCTGTCTCATCCTCTGGGGAGTTAGAGACATGCATAGCAGTGACGGCCTTTGTCTTCTGTCTTTTCTGGACCGTGTTGCGGCACACAGTCGCAAAATGGTTTCGTTTATTGCATGCCAAGCACCTCTTCCCCTGAGCTGGACATTGCCCTTGGTGTTGGTACTGACAACCGCACGTGTAGCATGTTCTGGGCACAGGATTAGACTTGGTGCATGTTTTTTTCTTGTCAGGGTTTCCGGCAAGGACCGCATTGACAGGTTCTGTTTTTACTTGGCATTGTAGCGCTGCGTCCATGTGCGCTGCCCTGACTTGTGACCGTTCTTTTGCCCTCCCCATTGTTAGCATGTCTGCCACAGGCATTCCTGGGTCTTGAAGAATGCTTTCCCGCGGTTTACCGAGATGCACCCCTGACTGCAGTGTGCTCGTGTTTCATCGTTTTCATCGGGTAGAGTGCAGGGGCTTGCCAGATCTTTGAGGCGGGCACAGGAAGCATCCGCTGACTCCTCTGGCAGTTGTCTCGCTTGGCGCCGGAGGAAACCTTCGAAGTCCGGGTTCGAAACGAGCAGTCGCAGCTTCTTTCAATGTGCCACACATGAACGGAGGCCCTGCCTCCACCACAGACTTCCCTACTGTGGATGGCTGCTCCCCAAGTGCAGAAGCATTGGACGTCGCTTGTCATTTTGTCAGGCCACCGCAGCAAAATACGTTTCTAGGCGCTCCACCCATTTCTTCCATTCAGCCGCTTCCATCCGGAGCTCCCTAGGAATGCACTTCCTAGGGAGCTCCGGATGGAAGCCTCCTATCCGAAATTTAGAAAGGCACTTAAAACCTTCCTTTTCCCTAACACATCTTAGATCTTTCCCCTCCTGAGTTCTCTGCAATTATCATTATTGTTTATTATTTTAACAGCGCTGGGACGCTCGAGGGCAGCCATGCGCTTTATAAACCCAATTTCATTTCATTTCAATTTCATTGAGCGGAAAGGTGACCATCATCTATGAATGGCTCAAATGAGGTATGGTCGTCATGATGAGCACTGGTCACTGCCAGGGTTTATAAAGATGAGTGTCGTCCTGTATTTATGGTTTTTTTTGTCACTCGGGTGATGGAACTGGGGACCTCGGTGTATTCTACCCTCCTCCTCAGGACAGTCAAAAGTCAAAAGAAAAACAAACTCAGTGATGCAGGCGGCAAAGCAGGAATAGGAGGCACCTCCAGGGAATCTGGGAGCCTATCCCAGAGCAGCAGGGCATGAATGGGAGTCCGCTCAATTCGAATGACAGGAAGTACTTGCAATGTAAACTGGTCTCCTAGCTAACAAAACAGTACTTCACACACCCACAAGTAAGCAGCTCACCGTACTCCGGCACCCAACGTAGCCTCAGGCTCAAGGACTCCTCCCCATGGGCCCGTGACGTCAGCGGCAGGATGACCGACCAGGGGCTGGGAGTTGGTGGAAGATCAGGGAGCGCAGTGCCACTGGATTCCGTCTATTAGCCCCGAGGAGCGTATCTCAGGCACCTTTATTCCCTCAGTCCCTTCCCACCACGGTGTAAACCATCCGGTCCAGGGTTGGCGGGCTCAAATCAGGAACGCCCCTCCTGTGTGGGTACGCAGAGGGTCTCACCTTCCTGCATCGTTTTTTAGGACTTGTAGGGGCGAGTGCTGCACTCCATTGGCCTGCGTGCCGCAGCAATTAATTAATGTATGCAAGGTGGGTGTTCCAGCACAAATCCCAACCCAGTGGGAATTACTAACACATCGCTGTGTGACGCGCCATCATGCAATGTAACACAGCAATGGACATGCACCGGAATGCTATGCATGACCAAGGCAAGCACACGCAGTGAGGCAAGGGCCACTCTTGCGAACTCATCTCTGCCGTTGAGGTTGTTTTCCTGCTGCTGGAGTTGGGGTGAAAGTAGAGCAGCGAAGGCGGGAGGAGCAGATATCCCAATAAAGGATCCCCCTCATGGGTCTGCAGGAGCTGGAGGTGATCCCGCTGTCCAGACTCAAGAAGGAGAGCGCTGGGGTCTTGTGTTAATCCTAATGTTAATGGGAGTTCTAAAGCGCTCTGTTACCCTGAGGTGTCCTGGCGCTATGCACTACCTACCTGCAAAAAACTGTAGCCATTGGCTGAAATAAGTATTTATGTAAATAGCCATGCTTTTATTTCATTCCTGAAAGAGAAGAGCTCAGTTGAGTTTCTGAGATGGAAAGGCAGGCTATTCCATGCCTTAGTGGCACAGTGACGAAAGCTCCTACCACCCCAACTCGCCTTATTGTAACGGGGAAAGATCACATGTTTGGCTGATAAAGAGCGCCTGACTCTTCCAGGAACATACCACTGAATCATGTGTTTCAGAAAGGCAGGGCCAACACCACAAAGGGCCTTAAAAACTATGCACAAAGTCTTAAACTGTACCCGTTGCTTGACGGGGAGCCAGTGGAGAGTTCGGAGTCCCAGCCGCACAGAGACCAACCTGGGTGTCCCTGTTAGCAGCCTGACTGCCGCATTCTGCACGATCCGGAGTCTGGCCAAATGTCTCTTCTGGATGTTAATGTAGAGACTATTGCAGTAATCCAGACGTGACCGAATGAGCGCCGTGACTGCTATCTTCAGGCTGTCTTCTGGAAGGAAACATTTTATTTTCCTCAGGGTTCTGAGAATGAAAAAACAAAATGAGACAACCCTACTGATTTGATCACTAAAGGAAAGTTTTAAATCAAGAATCCCTCCCAGATTCTTCGCCTGAGCCACAGGGATTGGAGGCGTGCCCATTGCAGCCGGCCACCAATCAGGTGTCCAGAGGTTAGCGATGTTCCCGAATACAATTACCTCAGTTTTGCCTGTATTAAGTTTAAGGCAGTTAAAGCCATCCAGGCTGCAATCGCCTGCAGACAGTCGTGGCATCTAGAACTGGTCTCAGCCTCCGACCCTTGCTGGTGTATGCATACATCATCAGCATCGGAAGTTAACTGAAACCCGAACGATCTAGTCAAAACTGCCAGTGGTGCCACATGCACATTAACCAATGTGGGACTTAGCGAGGACCCTTGCGGTACACCACAAGGGAGGGAGAAGGGCCTAGATCGGTCTCTGCCAAGGTCCACCGTTTGTGTCCCACTGGTCAGAAAGGATTTCAGAAGGTCCCAGCATTGTCTTGGACCCCGACTGCAGATAAACGGTCCATCAAAACTTTGTGATGAACCGTATCAAATGCGGCCGAAAGGTCCAGCATGATGAGTATAGCGGCCCCAACCTTGTCCAAGGCCTCTCTGATCTCCTCTGTGGATTTGATCAGCGCCAACTCGGTGCTATGTTCCGCTCGGAAACCAACTGTGTGGTGTCTAGCAGAGAGTTGGTCAGGAGGAACGAGTTGAGTTGGCCATTCATAGCCTTCTCAATCATCTTTCCTGGAAAGGGGAGACGTGAGATAGGTCTGTAATTACTCTCGTCCTTTGGATCCAGATTGGGTTTCTTTAGAAGGGGAAGAATGGATGCTATTTTCCACAGTCCCGGAAAGTGACCAGTTTTAAAAATAGAACCAAACAGTGGGGTGAGAGCTTCCCCAATAATTTCTGGAACCTGTTGCAGTATAGCAGCTGGACAGGGGTCCAGTGGGAGCCTGGCCGAATTTCGAGTAGTAGTTTAGTAACTCCCAGTGGATCCAGCAGTGTAAAACGATCTAGTATGGGAGTAGGTCTGTTGTTCTTAGAAAGCCCTATTATCTCGGCCTCATCGACGACCTTAGGCGTGAGAGTAAAGGAGTAAAAAATATTTTTAACCTTTTGTCGAAAGAAAGCAGCCAGAGTCTCGCATAGTTCAGAGTTGCTTTCAATCTTACGGCTGGAGGGGGCAGTAAGCGCGGAAATTGTTTTGAACGGGACTTTGGATGAGGGTCCAGCATTCCTGATTTGTTCCCTGAAATATATCTTTTTAGTTTCAGACAGCAGATTTTTGTAATTGGAAAGGCTTACTTTATAGGCCTCTCTAGCAGAGTTTTTGTGCCCTCTCCTCCAGACTCGCTCTACCACAGGGCAGAAGGCGATGCCCGCTTAAGAATACATCGTTTGCCTGGCACTAATTTCCTACAAGCAGAATCCAACCATTCCGTATAGGATGCCGTAGCTTCCTCAGCATTAGAAGAAGGTGCAGGTAGTGAGGCTTTCAAAAGGTTTCCTAATGCGAGACTGTCCATATTTTTCCAGGCCCTTGTAATTGTAGCAGCCTTCGCGAGAGGTTTATGTTGATGGCGCTTGGCTTGTTTGAATTCAAATAGGATCGCCACATGGTCAGTCCAAGTAAGTGGTATTGTTTATGTGTAAATAAGATTAGGGCTATAGGAGAAAATACTGTCTAATGTATGTCCTGCGGAATGAGTGGGATCTACCACAAGCTGCTTGAGGTCGCCGCCACTAAAGATTTGCTGCAGTCTGATATTGTCTGTGTCAGTAAAATCTTCAAGATAAAAATTAAAATCTCCCATCACCGTAAAAAACTTATCACACTGCCCTTCCTCTAAGAGTGTTCCAATGGAGTCTAAAAACGCACCCCTAGGTCCCAGGGGTCGATAGAGGAGTATGGTACGGAATGTGTCATGGTCAGATATTTGAATTTTAATGGACAATGCCTCACTTGTCTGATTGGAAACCTTAGCGAAAGAGGGCTTCAAGAAGACATGATAAATAACTGCCAAACCCACCGCCTCTATTGATGGGTCTATGAAGCATAAAACAAAGAAAGCCAGATGGAGTGGCTTTAAAAAGGTCAGGTCCCGCGGCTTCCTCAGACCAGGATTCAGTTACAGATAATGTTGTGATCCTCAATGAACAAGGCGCATTCCACACTGTGCTTGATTGAGGACCTAGCATTAAGAAGAGGACATTCAAGAGGGGGGGCCTGAACTGTAGCATTGCACCCCGCATTGATAGAATTCTCCGCAATGCGAGGCAGAATACAGTGGCACTTGGATAAACACTCGACCTGTGCTTCCCTGATTAATTCAGGAATAACCCCTGGGCAGCAAGCCTTGTCCCCCTCACGATGCCAGCGCATAAGCTGCTCCCTGGAGTAAGACCTAGTAACTGATGTAAAAGGGCCAGGGGGACAGGCCCTGCGCCCGGACCGAGCGCAGAAGGGCGCAGACGGGCTTGCCTTAGGCACGCCAGCGGCACGCCCGCTGCGCAGACTCGACAGCATGAAGATTTATGCAAACCCAGCTGTGGAAAACTAGACCGCTAACCGCCAAGATGGCGGTGTCCTACCCATAATTCCACCTCTCAAAGCGGCAGCTAAAGTGCACCGTGCGTTAGTAGCAGCAGAAGAAGTCAGGTCACAAATTCAACACAATTTAAAATCAATATTAAAACAGAATTGGTAGAAAATCTTAAAATGTCGTGCAAGAAAAATTCATCCTCATGCTGATAAGCACTGAGCACAGCTTCGTTTCAGGAGGAGCTCAACCAGCAACAAGACGGTCCAATGCCCTCCCATGACATGTCAGTCTGATGGCAGTCTTACACATGCTGACAGTACTTAATTTGTAAAAAAAAATAAGTGCCAGTGTTGTGACCGTATCTAGGACCCTAATTAAATATTCTCGATTTATGCCCTTATGTGGTTATAACAAATCATATCCTTATAAAGGCATAAGAATCATATCCATATTTAGTCATAGCCCATGCAGTCCAAATACGGCAAGGCTACTTCCCTAGACTCCTAGAAAGTACAACGCGTTTTTTAAACAAGCCAAGCCTCCAGCAGCCCGGGAATTCCCCCTGCTTCTGTTTTGATTTGTCCAAGAACTCCTGAGAGTCCTGAAAGAACTGCCAGTTCTTAGTGACAGTTCTTAGTGAGGTCTTATGTCCAACCTTACGTCAAACACGGCACCTTCCAGGTATAAATATACCAGCACTTGCCTTAAGCAACACGCGGTGGTTTGGAACAGAGCGGCTATCTACTTACCCAAATCCCAGCTGATGCGAGTGCCGAAGGAAGCCAACCCTCCCATTTGACGCACTGAGAGAGACGCTGTCTTTTCTCCTGCCGAGAAAATCCAGCTCCAGTGTTTCCAGTCACCCTTGCGGGTTGCTGGGAGATCGAGTCCTGAGAACGAGATACAAGACCTCCTTCATTCTAAAACCAAGTTACGGAGCTGATTAGATCCTTAGAGAATTCTTGCTTCAGATTCTTGGCAGAACTAACTTAACTTAAACTGCAGCTCACTTACTCCTTCCCACATAGGCGTATTTAGAAGCACCAGTTGAGTACGTTTAGTCAACTTTTATCATTGTATGTAATTGTATATATTTTATCAGTTTTAAGTATCATATGGCTCAGAAACCATGTAAATGCTTTTACAGTATTATTTCATAATACTCCTTTTACTGTACGCACTTTACTTTATGATAAGTATTGCAATTCACTTCACTTGCATGAGAAAGAAGACTGCTCAATAAATAACACCTTTTATTGAAAACGCCTGTCTCTCTATTTCTCTGCACTCTGGTGAAACTAAGCATGCACAATTGACTGAGTGAAATAGCTATCTATTGTTTTCACACAACTCTGGAGATATACTCCTTATTCTGGAGGGAGCAAAGTTGTCATGTTTATGCGGTTGTCAGAAGCTAATCCATTCTTGTCTATTCAGGAAAGTTAACTCCTTCCTGTTCATTCGAGAAAGTTTCTAGTGACCTCTGAGCTAGCTGGCATACCTAATTAAGTCTAACATATTCAGTAGAGACCTAGTCAACCTCAGTCCTAAGTCTAAACTACCGTTTGTTATTCCAATGCGCAGAGCCTATTGGGAATATAGGAACTGCATTACATGCGCCCAACGTTTGGTAAGGTGATAATCTAACGTAAGATACTGGAGTAACTGAGTCGTGTTTTTCACACAGACCCCTTTTCCTGTAAAAACTCCAATAGACGTCTGGAGTGGTTGAAAGGTTAATATCCGCCAAAACTTACTAGGAAGAGATTCCAATGTATTCGTTTTTGGTTTAAATCAAAGTTGAAGGATACAGTGTTCCAAAATATTGTGCACCTTATCTTTGTTTCCTTGAAACTCACTCTGCAAACTTTCTGTCAGTAAAAATGTCAGATAGTAAGGACGAAAGAGAAAGAGCTAGACTAGCAGCTCAACTCTTAGCAGATGACACAAAGGTCCAAGATAACGACCCGAATGCTTTAATCATTCCGTTCAATATAAGAAAAACCATACCTATAAAACTTATAGAAAATGGAGTATCATCAAGAGGTGGTACAGTAGTATTTGTGGTAGAGGCCCATGAATATCGTCAGACAGAGGTATTCTATTCCTGGATAACTTTTCCAGCAGCAAATGCTGTGACACGCGAGTTCCACTACTACAAAATAGAGGAATCTCCAGAGGTATACTCTCTTTTCGAGGAAGTTGCAATTCCACTAACATACCAAGAGCACTGGCTCTGGTTTAATGGCGCCCTAAAACATCAAAATCACACTACCAGGCTCGGTCCACTAGGTAGACCAGGAGCCACATGGCCGGTTCTAGCCATCTATACACCACACCCCGACATTGAAAAAATGTCAAGGGAAGAATTTTTAGTTCAGCTAAAACAACTAATTAAAATACATAGACAGTTGGTCCAATATGTCATGCGGACTTCAACAGTTCAACCAGCAATTAAAATTCCACAAAACACCCCTCATCAGGGGAACACAAACAAAATTACACCACAGAATATACAATCATGTCTTGGTAAAACACCCGCAAATGGGTACAAATTCCATTCTGGTTAGCTCAAAAAATCACTCAAATAGGGGAAGTATTTCCTGATACTACCCCTCACGAAAAACACAGAATCCTGACTATCTGTCTCCCAATGGGGATCGCACCACATGTGGAGGACTGTGACACTTGGTGCACAGTCTTTCAGTCTTTGCTTCTAAATACAGAAAAACACATGGTGTTCCGTCTATGGCGGTTATACCAGAAGTACTAAGACAGATTCAAAATGAATACGGTCCAGAACCTGCTTTAACTCTAGATATGAAATTACTGAAAGACTTTAAGCAGGTCTCGGCTATATTACTAGCCAACATAAAAGGAGAGGCAGCATCTGTGGCGATCCGCCAAAAATGGAAAGAAACAGATATAGCAGACCAACCTTTTGAACTTGCCAGAATAATTGAAAAATCCTATGAAGAATTAGGTAGAGATAGTTTGGGTGGTAAACCAGTAAAACCCCAACTAATTGAAAATCCTGAAAAAACTTTCATTAAAAATAATCTCAATTCTCAAAAGAAGAAGTGGGAGGGTAAATCCTATGAAGAATTAGGTAGAGATAGTTTGGGTGGTAAACCAGTAAAACCCCAACTAATTGAAAATCCTGAAAAAACTTTCATTAAAAATTATCTCAATTCTCAAAAGAAGAAGTGGGAGGGTAATAAACTAACCTCTCCCAGAGAAAAACTGTTTCAGACCAGAGGAAGGTCTCCCCAACAAAGAGAGAGATCTCCAGAAGGGGGGGGGGAGTCTCCACAACGGGAGCCCTCTGAAAAAAGATACAACCTTAGAAATAGGGACAATTTGAGAAAACCTGACAGATATCAAGATATTGATAGACGTCCCTCTCGATCTTTTCAGACTTCCTCAAAGAAATCGGAAAGAAGAGGACGGTCAGAACATAAAGAAGAGCACGTCAAAGTAAAAAATTACAATTTGCCAGAAAGAAGGTAGCCAGTATTAAAGTAAAACATGCAGAGAATTCTGAGGACACAACTGAAAAATGGAAAGTGGGCCCAGACAATGCTAGACAGCGCAGCAGAAGTGACCGTAGCTCGCAAGATCCTGATGAATCTTCTGGAGACAGTGGACACAAATTAATACATTCAAGTGGAAACTGCAGATACCAGAGTTAGAAAACCTCATAAAATATACAAAATAACATTACGTATAGAGGGAGATAAAACTAGGAAAATAGAAGGTCTCTTTTGGGAGAATCTATCTAAGGGCTATGATAGCCTTCTAACAGAAAAGGACTGGCCACCAGAGTTTGTCAGGGAGTTCTCATGGCGAAGAAATGATTATGCCTGCCTTCTCAAATCACATTCCAATTCATAAAAAATACACATTTGCAAGAAAATGGGCAGTAGCCCAAGCCCCTGCATTATATAAAAATCATGTAGGATGGGATGAGGATTCGCCTCACCATAAAATCCAGTTAAACAAGCACTGGCGTTGCCAATAGGTTTCGCATTTGGAAAGTTGGAGCTATTGGTTTTGTAAATGACATTTTATATTTATATATTGTTATTGACAATGCCAATAACGATATATAAATATAAAATGTCATTTACAAAACCAATAGCTCCAACTTTCCAAATGTGAAACCTATTGGCAGGGCGTGGTACCTAATTCACTTAAATCCGCTGTTATCGTCCCCATATTGAAAAAACCGGGCGCTGATCCCTCAGTTCCAGCCAATTTTCGCCCCATTTCTCTCCTGCCGTTTCAGGCAAAAGTTCTCGAGCGCCATGTTACTTCTGCCTTGAGTTCTTTCGTGGAGAAGAATGGGGTCCTCGCCCCCCGCCAGGCTGGGTTCCGCCCCGCACACTCTACGGAGTCCGTAATACTTTCGGTCCTTGACAACCTCAGGGAGGGTATGGACACCAATCAACCTCAGGCCTTAGTCCTCCTCGATCTCTCAGCCGCTTTTGACACGGTGGATCATTCCATCCTGCTCTCCCGTGTCAGGGCGGCGGGGATCGGGGGTACGGCGCTGGTCTGGTTATCCTCCTTCCTGAGGGACCGCACCCAGGCTGTCCGCCTGGGTGACTTCACTGCGGACTTCCGTAATGTTCAGTGCGGGGTCCCCCAAGGCTCCTCCCTTTCTCCCCTTTTATTTAACCTATACATCTCCCCTCTTATTTTTTCACTGCAACAAATGGAGGTCGCCGTATTTAATTATGCGGACGACCTCCAGCTTGTCTTTAACCTCTCTTCCTCCCCTGACTCTGCTCTCAACTTTCAAACCATCATGATTCACATCCGTGACTGGATGAACCACAATCATCTCAAACTCAACCCAGACAAAACAGAGCTGGTGTTGACGGGTGGTTCATCCAGCCCCTGGTCCCCCATCTTCTGGCCCCCTTCCCTTGGTCCCCCACCTGCCCCCTCGACCTCAGTAAAAACTCTTGGCATCAAGCTCAATTCCCAACTCACCCTTCACTCTCAGGTCAGCTCTGTGGTTTCCTCTTCCTTCCTGGCACTGCGTACCAAACGCAAGGTGTCCCGTTTTTTCTCATTTGATGCACTTAAACTGATTACCCTTGCCATGGTCGTGTCCCACCTGGATTACGCCAACGCCCTATATGCAGGTATCCCTGCATATAGTCTTCGGCGGTTGCAGCAGATCCAAAACCAGGCGGCGCGCCTGGTGTTTAAACTTCCTAAATCCCATCATGTCACTCCCCTCCTGAAGTCCCTACACTGGCTCCCTGTCTGTGCCCGTGTCCAGTTCAAGCTTGCCTCTATCACTTTTCAAGCACGACTGGGCACGGCTCCGGCTTTCATTTCATCTGAAATTATTCCCTATGTCCCCGCCAGGGAACTGCGGTCCTCTACCCAATCACTTCTTACGGTCCCACGGTTCCGGAGAAAGAAATGGGGAGGCTCTAAGTTCGCGACCCTCGCCCCGATTTTCTGGAACTCACTGCCTTCGGAGCTTAGAGCTTCCACTTCGTACCTACTGTTCTGGAAACAGCTCAAGGCACATCTCTTTGCAAAATTTCTTAACTAACACCCTCAGTTTCTCCCCTCATGTCTAGCTCTCTATCAGTTAGCGCCATGAAACCGCTGGTGTACGTGCGCTGTATAAATAATTTTAAATAGAAATAGAAAATTGAAACCTATTGGCAACGGCAGTGCTTGTTTTGCTTAAGGCCTTTTTGGATTCCCACAGAAATCTAAGTAGCCCAGAGACTGGCAAAGAAGTCAAGACTGCCTCTCGCCTGCACCACAGGCCGGGCAGGAGATCCCGGGAGGGGGTGTGTTGCGTGTCAGAGCCTTCCTGTAGGGGAGGGGCCGAGGGGAGTGGTGGTTCTAGTGTGTAAAGCGTACTCCAAGGCCCCGCCCGTGAAATGTCAATAATATAATTATGTGCCTGCTTTCTGGGGCCGCCCCGATGATGAAACCTGAGCCAGTGATGTTTGACTGGTTGTTGATTAGCATCTCAAACGGGAATGCCCTATAGTGCTTTGATCGAGAGTACATGATTTCCCTCTCTGGTGAGCTCATACGGGACTGCCTGTTATTTTTTGGTTGACCTTGACTGGATGAAGGGGTGGGATGGCCGTGCCTGGATTTGAACCCGGGACTTTCATATCATCACAATGAACGATTTTGGTTCTAGCCTCAAGAGTCAATGCTTAGAATGTCAGCGTCATGCGTGTAGAGCAACCGCCCTCAATTAAGATTTTGTCACAAACCCACTCTTAATTTTGCCACGCACCTTGTCGCACATTTCACTACATAACAAGTAAACAGATGAGGTGCTGCCCGCTGTGGTTAAAAGTTCTTGTGTTAAGCTCCGGTGGCATGTGGTGATGCAGTCGGCCACTGCCGCACATTTCAAATACTGTTCCATTGGACTTGATGGCAAGGTAAACGTTCCTAGAGAACAGACTGCATTACAAGTCCTTTAGTAACCGTAATCAGGAGTCCCGCAGTCCCGCATCTGCGAGAGGGTGGGGTTACACCCGAGGTGCCTGGGTGTCGTAATTGGCCCGTTCGCATTAGCGATTAGCTGAACCTACACGTTGTCCTCCTTAACTTGGCTATATATGTTAAAACGCCATTTTGAATGTTACAGCGGCCATCTTAGATCATGAGCGGCCTCGTGGCCGACGTGCCCTTTAGTCCGTTGTCCGTTCCACTGACCACGCTTATCTGCCCAGCAACAGGCTATTTTTAGTACTGGTCAAGCCGCACATGCGCAGTTCCCACTGACCCGTAAACCTTCAGGAATGTGCACCAAACTGACCAGCGGAGTTGTGCCCCCTCCAATGAGCTGGCAGTATTCCAAAACATGACCATATATGTCTCGAAAATGTGTCTTAACTTGTGCCGCCTATCTTTTATTGACCCAAAACTGTATATAATATGAGGTTGCACTGATGTTCGGTGTGATACCTCTAGCATTACCGAAGGGTGCTGTTTGAGTGTACCACCACCCCATGGGGTTTTAATAAACTTGTTCTTTGCATTTTACAGTTTCCGTGCCAACAGTTCTTGAGTGTGAGTGGGTTATCTCCGGAGCGTGTAGGCCTTGGGAACCCCTAAATACTTCAATTGGCGACCACGAAGGGACTCATCGGCGACTCGGATGCCCGAAGGAGAGGTCGTGACGAAGGCTTGGAAACCCGCCATGGGCGCGCGCTGCCACGAGTGACCCGAGTCTTGGCTGCCACAGTGTTTTTTCCTTTCCTTCCGATCTGACCTTCCAGGTGGCGCCGGTCTCCGACTGAGTCTTTGAAGTGTCTGCATCGCTGCGAAAGTGCCGTTTGGCTGATTTGGCTTACAAGACCTTGGCAGTTGGAATCTGGACAGTTGGGAATTTGGTAAGCTTTGTGTTCGGTAAGGTAGTCTTCGGACGCTTACTGAAGTTCTGCGATTTGTGTTCGGTAAGGTAGTCTTCGGACGCTTACTGAAAATCTGTGCTTTGTGATCGGTGAGGTAGTCTTCGGACGCTTGCCGAGTTCTAGGAACTTTGATTTGAGTTAGCTAACATTGTGAATTTGTGATCTTTGAACTTATATGTGTAGTGCACTTCACATAGGCAGGCATGTAGAGATGTTTCTCTAACTTTCTTTTTTCCTTTGAGCGGCACGATCGTGTGGAGAACTGTAAGTGCCATTTTTCCGGTGTCACGCTTTCGTGATACTTTTGAACATGCCTGTTTTCAGTACACTCCGAGGAATGTGTTGTTTAGGAGAAGGTGCCTCAATTAGGTTAGCGGAATCACAGCCGGCTCCCCCAGAGGGAACTCCAAATAGGGACATGTATGTAAAGTTCGGCCTTCCCCCTATTATGTACAGTAAATTATGGCATAAATACACCAAAGCCGATCCCGAGTTGCAATGGCCCCTACACGAGTCGTACGATTTGGGTAAAATACAATTTGTAGAGCAATGTATGTTTCAACGCAGGTCTAGACAAAACATGTTTGATTGCGTGCGAATGTGGGAGAAAGCGGCGCGTGAGCGAATGAAGCGTGAGGTTGCCTTGGCGGACAAAGAGCAGCGCAAGGCTGCTCGGGATAAGGCTTTACAGCTTGAGGAAAAGGAGGCTCAGGAGAAGAAAGAAAGGGAGGAACGGGAACGTAATTTGCAAACGACTGGTCAATTTCCTATTCGCCGACCGCTTTACCCTGTCCTTAATAATGAAATTGATGATTTTTCTTTGTTAGATCGGTCACCGCCTCCGTACGTTACGCCGACGGCTCCAGCTGTGGATTCCGATGATGGCGGACAGGATAAGTCGGGCAAGAAGGGTGTATCTGCTCTCAGGTTTTCTGCGGAGAGGTCCTCTCATTTACGTAGTTGGGCTCGCAAAGTGAATAAGCGTACTGTTACTCAGGATCAATTGATATCAGAGAAAACAGGGTGGACGGATCTTGAATTGATGTATTTTCTGTCTTCCTTGGCTGATGAGGTTGTGAGCGCATATCGTGACCTTTCGGATACGTTAGAGCCCAAAGTATTGTCAGTGTATCGTGAAAATTTGACTAAAGGTGATTTTGATCTTTCAGATGTCGATGACCTGTTTGCACAATTGATCAAGCTGCGGGATGAGACAACTCGATTGCGGGAGGAGCGGAAAAGGAAACAAAAGGAGTCTGAATTGGAGCATGATGGGCAGGCCAGAGAGTGTTCTCTCCGTGGTTCAGATAAGAGTTCTGCGTTGCATGTTATGCCTATGCGTGAAGCTGCGCCTTTGTATGTTCCGCCGAGGGGGGAAGGTACGGATGAGGATAAATTGTCAAAGGGTGCGAAAGGGTATTTTGTGTATAACTGGGTTTACACTCCATGGAATAGAGCAGATGTCATGGCATTGAAACATTCTTTACCTGATCTTCGGAAGAATCCAGCGGCTTTTTATGAAGGGGTGGAGGGGGCTATATCGTCTTGTGTGATGACTCTCGTGGACATAGATTTGTTTTTTGGCTTAATATTACCACCTGATATGTGGCGGCAGATTCGTAAAAATAATGATGAAACGATATTGGGGGGGACATGGAAGGAAATAAATGCTGCAGATTTAGATAGGGAACCAGCATGTAAGCCTTGTCAGCTAATCCTAGATCTCCCGGCAGCTATCTTACATAAATTAAAAACGCTCGTTCCCTCCAAAAAGATTGATTGGACCATGTTAACGTCGTGCAAGCAGAGACCCGATGAAACGGTTTCAGATTTCTTTACGCGCTTTGAGGAGGCATTTCATGATTATAGTGGTCAATCTTTAACAGACGATACGGGTCGGCATTTGTTTGTAGATAAGTATGTAGCTAATCTCCTACCAGAGATTGCAAAGCGATTGAAGTCGAGTGAAAGTTCCTGGGCCACGGCGACCCCTGCGTCCTTGTTAACTATGGCTCAGTATTATGAGCGGCAGGAAATGGAGGCTAAAGAAAGTGTAGAGAAAAAGGCGAAGGAATTGAAAACGAAGGTGATGTTGGCGCAGGTTCGGGGAACACAGGGTAGAGGGAATGATAGAGGTAGACGAGGTGGAGGTAACGCATCGTATGGTCGTACGGACATTGCGGAGGATCAGTGTGCTTATTGTAAGGAGTTTGGGCATTGGGCCGAAGATTGTCCGGTACTTCGTGAACAGCGTAGTCAGCGTGGTCGAGGCAGTGGAAGGTCAAGAGGAGGTTATACTGGAACGAGAGGTGGCGGAGGTGATCGTAGACAGGTTGAGGAGAGGGGCCGTGGCCAGGACGAACGAAATACGTTTGATAGACGGAATCAATATCAGATTTCGGAAGGAGAGAATGTGGAACATCAGGATTATGTGCATGCATAGGATTGCGTAGGATGGGGTAAGGAATCAGTTGAAGTGCCGGTAGATCAGCAAGGTCCATATGTAACAGCGGGTATTTTGGGTTCTACTGATCAATTTCTAGTTGACACAGGAGCTACTCGTAGTGCTCTGTCGAAAAACTTGGTTCCGAGGGCTCCCCTGTCTGGCGAAATGATTACGTGTGTAGGGTTTGATGGCACACCCTCCCCCAGCCCATTGTCCAAGCCCCTTGCACTATGCATTGACAAATACTTTAGTTTTGGCCACTTTTTGTTATCACCCCATACCCCAGACAATATCCTGGGCATTGATTTGCTTAAATATTTTCGAGCAACAATACGCTGCGCTCCAGAGGGAGTGCGGGTTATTCTGAACGACAACTACCCTGACCCTGATGATTGCCCTGACCCTGACAGATTTTATGCCATTCTAGACATCCCTGCTTTGGCCTCTTTGCCGCACACGTTGTGGGCGACCTCAGATACGGATGTGGGAGAGATGCGCATTCCACCAATACACATTACTGTAAAAGAGGGGGCCCCTCTACCACGAGTGCTACAGTATAAGATTTCGAAGGAAGGTGAAATTGCATTGACACATATTGTTCAGGATTTGATTTCTGCAGGGGTGGTGGAGGAGGTCCCTTATAATGTCTGTAACAGCCCTATTCTACCGATTCTTAAGAGAGACTCAGATGGCAAGATCTATCGGTTTATTATTGATTTGCGTGAAATAAATAAAATTGTCATTCCCCAATACCCAGTGGTGTCTGATATCACGACTTTGCTTACTTTGGTTCCACCGACGGCCACCACCTTTAGTGTCATTGACTTAAAGAATGCGTTCTTTTCCATCCCTGTTCACCCAGATAGTAGATATCTGTTTGGTTTTACGCTCAATAATAAATCGTATAGATTTTGTCGTGTTCCCCAAGGATATACTGAAAGCCCTAGCATCTACAGCCAGGCTTTGAAACGTCAACTAGATTCCTTTAAATTGCAGTCTGGCGTGGCGCTCATCCAGTACGTGGATGACCTTCTGCTTGCCGCCGACTCCTATGCACAATGTGAACAGAGTACGCTTGCGTTGCTTTCCTTTTTGGCACAAAACAATCACAAGGTTTCCAAGCAAAAGCTTCAATACTGTAGACCCCAGGTGACCTACCTCGGTCATCTGTTGTCTAAGGAGGGGCGGGCATTAACATCTGATCGAATTCAAGCAATTTTAGACACACCAGTCCCCCGCACGCAGAGAGATGTGCGTGCCTTCATAGGGTTGACGTCCTTTAGTAGGCAATGGATCATGGGTTTTTCACATATCATAAAACCTTTGCTAGCATTACTGTCCAAAGCCACACCGATGCCTCTTGAGTGGACAGATGAATGTCAGAGAGCTTTTGAACAGTTGAGGCAGGCCCTTTGTTCCGCACCCGTGTTAGGGACACCAGACTACACGAAACTTTTTACATTGTACGTACACGAGAATGATGGGTGTGCGTTGTCAGTGTTAGTGCAGTTACACGGGGATAAGCAGAGACCATGTGCATACTTCTCTGCCATTTTGGATCCTGTAGCACGAGGGCTGCCTGGGTGTTTTCGAGCGGTAGCGGCAACAGCAGTAGCCATACGACAGAGTGAGGGCATAGTGTTATCACACAAATTGTTGGTGCTAGTCCCCCACGCGGTAGATGCCCTGTTAAACCAAACAAAGACCCAATACCTCACGAGTGCACGACTTACAGGATACGAGCTGACACTCTTAGCGCCACACATAACATTGAAAAGATGCGCTACTTTGAACCCTGCCACCTTATTGCCCTATCCGGCCGAGGAGGGTCAGGAAGAAAAACATCATGATTGTGTTTTCCTGACTGAGGAACAGACAAAGGGTCGTGTCGATTTACAGGATGTGCCACTTCCTGATGTGGATGGGGAACTGTGGGTTGATGGATCGTGTTTGAGGCTGCCAGATGGTACGACTTCCGCAGCATATGCGATCACGACTCTTAAGACGGTGGTAGAAACAGCTAGAATACCACAAAAATCGGCTCAGGCAGCAGAGCTGATAGCTTTAACAAGAGCCTGCGAATTGAGTGCCGGATTATGTGTGAACATATACACGGACAGCCGGTATGCCTTTGGAGTGGCCCATGACTTCGGGCTCCTCTGGAGGGAACGTGGGTTTCTGACATCACACGGGGAGCACATTATGCACGGAGAGTTAGTGCGTGATCTCCTAAATGCGTTGCTTTGCCCCAAGAAAGTAGCGATAGTGAAGTGCAGTGCCCATAAGAAGATTACGGATAAAGTGGGTCAAGGAAATGCCTTTGCAGACAGCATAGCAAGGCAGACGGCTATGTCCCGAACTAGCTCCCCTATGTACGTGGTACAATCACAGGCTGAGAGATGGAGTGATGCTAGAGCAGAGATACGGGATATTCAAAAATCAGCCACAGAATCTGAACTTACGGCTTGGGCAGCAGATGGGGTACTAGATGACGAAGGTTGTTGGAGAAGCAAAGACATGGAGAAGTGGAAATTGCCTGCGGCTTACTTACAGGCGATGGTCCAGATGACTCATGGACTGGCCCATGTCGGAGCTCTTGCAATCACTCGTCTTTTAACACGAGTTTGGGAACATTCCGAGATTGCGAATACTGCAAAGAGAGTAGTGCAGACCTGCCTGGTATGCTTGCAACACAATCCTGGGAAGGGGACCCATACTCCGAAAGGAGGGTTCGTTCCACCTTCTGCACCGTTTGAAGTGCTTCAAATGGATTACATCCAACTCGAGCGCTGCAATAACCTGAAGTACGTCCTAGTGGTGGTGTGTGCATTTAGCAAATGGGTTGAGGCCTACCCCACGAAAGACAATACGGCTTTGACAACAGCTAAGGTGTTGCTTAAGGAATTCTTTCCTCGCTTTGGAGTTTGCAGATTTTTGTGGAGCGATAATGGGCCCCATTTTGTTGGAAAGATTGTGGAATATGTACTGAAGGGGTTAGGGATTCAGCAAAAGTTCCACGCTGTATTCCACCCTCAGTCAGCAGGTTTGGTCGAGCGGTACAATGCCACCTTGAAGCTTAAGCTGGCCAAAATCGTGGCGTCTACATCGTTGAAGTGGCCAGATGCATTGCCGCTAGCACTACTATCTCTCAGATCAGTACCCCACTCACGAACTGGCCTTACGCCCTATGAGGTGGTGTTTGGCCGCCCTATGAATATCTGGGGGGTGCCCAAGCCGCGATTAATACATGATGTGCCTTGTGTTATGATGAATGATTATTTGGCACGATTAACAAATGATTTGCTCTCTATTCATCAACAGGTTCGAGAAGCGCTCCCTGATAACTCCACTGGAGAAGGCCACGATCTTCGCCCTGGGGACCATGTAATGGTCCGTTCGTTTGAAAGAGCAAGCAGTTTGGAGCCCAGGTGGAAGGGCCCCGAGCAGGTCCTCCTGGCAACCCGCACCGCAGTACGAGTGACGAACAGGAAGCGGTGGGTGCATTCGACACATTGTCGCCGTGTCTCTCCGGATCTGGTGACTCCTGCTGTGTTGACTGATTATAAGGAAATCTTGGAGAAAGAAAAGAGCCCAGCTGTGACGTCGGCCGAAGTGGAGGGAGCCTTCCCGGACCAATCTGCTACCGGAAGAGAGCGTTACGATCTACGTCCACGATAAGAAGATTTTTGTTCCTTTTTATGACTGGTTGGTTACCGCTCCAGGTTTGTGAAACGGAAACCGGGAATTCCAAGGGGGGGGGGATCAGTTCTGCCAGAGTAGCGACACCCGTCTTGGCCCGGAGAAGAAAACAACGGCTACCTCGGAGTTCAGCACCGCATTTTTTCTTTTTTTTAGGTATACACGCACGTGTATCTAAGACAGTTTGTGAAAACATTGTGAACAATTTGTGCCACTTGAGACTTTGCACAAACTTTCTTGAACTATGGCACCAACGGCATCTCGTGATAAGAAAATATTGGGTGCCTTTCTCTTTGTCTTGACCATTGTGGTGATTGCTGTTATAGCCTGGGTAGTCGAACTTGTGGTGCCTGTACGTGAACATTTGCTGCCGACTACCCCGGCACCGTCTGAACATTTTCATTTTACATTGCCTTTCCATGAAGAGCGCCATCGCCAAACGTACTTAAATAACAGCTTCATTCAGATTCTTCACCACACGCATAATATGACCAATACCTCTAATTGCTGGGTGTGCGGAATGTCGCCTGGGCACCAGAAGAGAGGGGGCACCCCACTTATCCCACTCCCGTTTTCGCATAATGGGTCATGCAACGCCTGGTACACTCTCCTCTTTACTCTGAGATGGCCAACTAAAGGGGGGGTGCTTTTCCGTTTGAATAAAGTATGTTCCCATGACAAGGATGGGTTTCCCCGGGCTGAGGGTACACGTTTCGAATGGGAAGAATACAGGCCTGATAATGTATCTGCTCCACGTGTATATAGCAATCAGCGAAATGTGAACGTATCTAGTGCCCATGTCATAAATGTCATTGCTACAAAAGCCGATTTATGTATTAGAAACAAGGGCACGATTGCAGTGGGGAAAAGTGAATGTAACATTACTCTCACGTTTGATAGCCCGAATGGCATTTCATTTGTTGCATCTCGAAACACCTATTTTATCTGTGGAACGAAGGGGTATCATCAGCTTCCAGTGGGGTGGTTGGGCACGTGCTATGTATCGTTTGTGCTACCTCCTGTATTCATTGCCCCTCCAATGTACCACAACGATTATACATTGTACCACGACTTCGTTTTGAACAGAGTTAAACGAACTGTTGCCCTAGAGGACATTGATCAAACGGACACTGCATTACAACAGTATGTGGATTTTAATCTGGGACTATTCTCCTTTGTGGGGGCTGCATTGAACAGCCGGAAAATCAGACGGCTGACACGCGTTGTTGAGGCTGTTGCGAATGACACTGCTGTTGCCCTGGGGAATATTACCGAGGAACTACAGATTTCCAGAATTGTCACCCTCCAGAACAGAATGGTGTTGGACGTTGTTTTGGCTGATCGTGGGGGGGCATGCAGAATTATTGGAAGCAGCTGTTGCGTATACGTCCCGGACAATTCTCCATCTGTGTATGATGCTATTTCCAAACTGCATAAGATA
Organism: Lissotriton vulgaris; assembly: GCF_964263255.1. Lineage (NCBI taxonomy): Eukaryota > Metazoa > Chordata > Amphibia > Caudata > Salamandridae > Lissotriton > Lissotriton vulgaris. The sequence goes on from NC_141696.1 coordinate 1,563,411,221, forward strand.
GCTGCTGAGATACACCCAGACAATGGGACTTGGACACTTTCAGGATGGTTCTGGTCCATGATTGCGACGTGGGGCTGGAAACTGTTGACAATTCTCTGCATACTTGTGGGAGCAATGTTCTTTATATGCTTGTGTATTCAATGTGGCCCTGCTTTATGTTCAATGTGTCTATCAGCTTGCTTACCATCAAGGCGAGCTCTTGCCCATGACAAAATGATGCTACACAAAGAGGTGACACAAATTATGTTAATAGACATCGAGGACGAACATCCTGACTATGTTCATTATGAGGTAGATTCAGCTAAACGCTAAAAGGGTCGTCTGTCGTAATTGGCCCGTTCGCATTAGCGATTAGCTGAACCTACACGTTGTCCTCCTTAACTTGGCTATATATGACAAACGCCATTTTGAATGTTACAGCGGCCATCTTAGATCATGAGCGGCCTCGTGGCCGACGTGCCCTTTAGTCCGTTGTCCGTTCCACTGACCACGCTTATCTGCCCAGCAACAGGCTATTTTTAGTACTGGTCAAGCCGCACATGCGCAGTTCCCACTGACCCGTAAACCTTCAGGAATGTGCACCAAACTGACCAGCGGAGTTGTGCCCCCTCCAATGAGCTGGCAGTATTCCAAAACATGACCATATATGTCTCGAAAATGTGTCTTAACTTGTGCCGCCTATCTTTTATTGCCCCAAAACTGTATATAATATGAGGTTGCACCGATGTTCGGTGTGATACCTCTAGCATTACCGAAGGGTGCTGTTTGAGTGTACCACCACCCCATGGGGTTTTAATAAACTTGTTCTTTGCATTTTACAGTTTCTGTGCCAACAGTTCTTGAGTGTGAGTGGGTTATCTCCGGAGCGTGTAGGCCTTGGGAACCCCTAAATACTTCATGGGGGCTTCACTGGGCGGGCATGCGTAGAATCCAATATATTAACGGAGTACGACTGTGCCAGGGGAAGCGTGTGCAACCCCTAGCTCTAGTGAGAAATAGATGCAAACATAGATAGAAATGAGGAAGTCGCAGTACTATTTCTGTGTGGGTGGGAGTGCATAGGCAGTTTAAGAGAGATTACTAACTGCAAACTGATACGTATTGTAGTGATAGGAGTTTACATTGTCAAGCTGCGGGCGGGGGAGAGCTCCTGGCAAATGGCCTCGCAATGCTGGCAAATGGCCGGAGGGAAGCCGGATGGGGGCGGGAGAGCCTGGTGGGGGGGCGGGAATGCGAGCGAGGGGAGGAGAAGTGTGTCAGGCGGATTAGGGAGATGCGTGGAGGCAAGCTGGATGGGGGCGGGAGAGCCTGGTGGGGGGGGCGGGAATGCGAGCGAGGGGAGGAGAAGTGTGGCAGGCGGATTAGGGAGATGTGTGGAGGGAAGCCGGATGGGGGCGGGAGAGCCTGGTGGGGGTGGCGGGAATGCGAGCGAGGGGAGGAGAAGTGTGGCAGGCGGATTAGGGAGATGCGCGTGCTTGTGCGGTCACGTGACCAGCTTTTGTGGTCACGTGACTCACATGCACTGTGAAGAAACCGCAGTGGTTTGACGAGTCGATGGAGCACTTGAATTCTTGCCTATTACATTCGCAAGCGAATGATAATAGGCGAAACCTAAAAATCAACCTACTGCACAGAGGCAGTATCCTGTTAAGCAAGAAGCTAAAAAACAAGTCAGAGAAATCTTAGATCAACTTGAATATCAGGGGGTGATTGAAACATGCACCTCACAAATGAACAATCCTTTGTTTCCTGTCTCCAAGCCAGACGATTCATATTGTCTAGTTTTCGACTACAGACACCTAAACTCTTGTTGAAAAACATTTGCAGTGCAAAACTCGCACAGTCCAGCACTAATGAATAATATCGTTCGCAAAAAATATAAAACAACATTAGATATTTCAAATGGTTTCTTCCGTCAAAACATAGCACCTGAAAGCAGTTATTTGACAGCTTTCTCCAGCATGGGGACCCAAAAACAATTTTGTCGTCTCCCACAGGGATTCAAGAACAGCCCAGGATTATTTTCAGCCAGGGTAACCGAGTTACTACAAATATATGATGATGAGGCATTATCTTATGTCGATAACATCTATCTTACAGACGATGACCTGGAGACTCACTTGAAAAGAGTGAACACCATCATACTTGGTTTCGCATCTGAAGGGTACAAATTCAACTTTAAAAAATCACGAATTGCCCATTTAACAGTCCTATTCTTAGGATATGAGTTATCAAGTGAAGGCAAAAGCCTAGCAGGCAACTTCTTAGAAAAGTGTGCAGCACTCCAAGCTCCAAAAACACGGAAAAATTTACAATCAATTCTAGGTTTCCTGAATTTCGGAAGAACATACATTCTAAATTATGCAGAGAGGGTTAACCTCCCTATGAACTAATAAAACCTGATTTTAAACCAATTAAAATTGGACTCAGAAACACACACAAATTTTAAGATCATTACAGACAGACATGTTAACCAAAACAAAACTGCAAACACGCGCAAACGAACGCAACCTTGTAATCCGTGTCATCCCAGGAAGATGCGGATTCACATACCTGACCTCTATTGAGGGAGAAACGGTACCAATAGCTTACAAATCACACTTGTATACACAAGCTGAAATGAAATTCAGTTCTACTGAAAAAATTCTAACTGCGGTTCTAACTGCTGTAGCAAAAGAAAGAGCCCTAGCCCAAGGGAAGAGAATATCTGTACTAACAGCAGTATCAGCCCTTGAGGCAGTAGCAAGACCAGGCATTCTAAATGCTAAAGCTCTAGATCCAAAATGGATACAATGGGAAAATTATCTTGCTACAGAAGCCGATGAAACACGCTTTTGATCCGAAAATGAAAAAACTAGAAGATCTGGAATACGAACATGAATGTCCTCTGTCAATCGAAATTCTGCCTCTCGAACAGTACACCTGTGTAATCTACACGGACAGATTTGCACAACACTAAGTTGTGGAAAAACAAATTTACAATACTGCGTGCGCGATTGTTAAAGGTCGCTGGCGCTTAGGTAAATTCAGAACGATGGTCACTAAAACTGAATCACTCAGAAACTGTACAGCTCAGCGAGCTGAAACACGATCTTTAAGTTGGCACTTGAAAATACAGATTGCGAATTCCCCACACTAATAGTGTGCGATTCTTATTACTGTGTCAAGTCTTACAATGAATACTTGCAGAACTGGGTTCAAAACAACTTCAAAGATGCAAAAGGTTGCACAATCAAGCATAAAATGCTTTGGGAACAAGTAGTTCTTTTACAGAAAGAACTACAAAAGACTCACGTGATTCATACACTGAGTCATCAATGTGATGGCGTTCACGTTGCGGGGAATTCATTGGCTGATGAGGTCGCGAAAGCAGCTGTACAAACGGCTTCCGTAGCTGCCATTACTCGGTCAAAAACAAAAATAGACCGCGAGATAATGCAAGCTGTCAGTGCTTCAGTAAAAGACAGTGGTAAGACACTCCCAAAAGGCTTTCCAGTAAAGTACTCATACAAAACTGATGCAAACAACGTTCCGTTTGCTCAAATCCCTGGAGTGGGGGATAGAGCAATTCCAAAGACAGAACACAGGTTAGGACTAATTCTAGCGGCACACAAAGGGCTCGCTTCTGCACATGCTGGTGTTTCCGCCACAGTATCATTATTAAAACAGAGATATTGGCGGCCACGCATGAGAATACAGACTAGGAACTATGTTCTAGAATGTGAAATATGCCAAAAAATGAAAGTATCACAGTGAAACGACCAGCGGAAACGCCCCTTCTAATCTCAGACAAACCATTAGCATGTGTTTACCTGGACCACTGTGGTCCGTTACAAAGGGGAGGCAACTATAAATATATCATGGTCGCAGTGGATTCCTAGACGATATTCATTTGGATGTGGCCCCAGCGCTCGGCTGACGCCAGAACTGTTATAAAAGATTTGCGAGTCTTTATCGGCACATACGCAATTGGCATGCTACATTCTGACCAGGGTCCTGCGTTTAGCTCTCGGGCTTACAAGGAGGCCATGGCCAGCATGGGCATTGAATTGCGGTATTCTAGTCCATTCCATCCAGAGGGAAATGCGGTAGTGGAGAGAAAAAACTGTGACATAAAGCAATCTATAACAGCGAGGGTATTAGGTTCGGGTGACGTGTGGGTCAAACATCTAATAAGTGTCCAACGTAGTCTTAATAATCTGCCAAGAAATTCTCTAGGAGGTATCACTCCGTACGAACTTTTGTTTGGTACAAGAATGATCATTCATGATCTCGATTGTCACACTTCAGTGGTGAAACAAAAAACCTTTGATATCAAAGATCGTTTGGCTGTTTTACACGTCTTGAATGAAACAAGAAAAAGTCTAAGTAACGAAAAGCTAAAGCCAACGACCACTGAAGAAAAACCACCTGTCCCAGCAAGACCTGTCTGGATTCCAAAGATTGGGGATCTGGTCAGAGAAAAAGGAATTTGGGCCTTCTTACAGAAAAGCAGTACCTGTCTTAGCTGTCAGCGAAACAAGATCAGTAGTACTACCGCCCCTTGCTGGTAATAAGGAGAACCGAGTTGTATCAATCGACCTGGTAAAACCACAACCATGTGGCCAATAATAAGTAGTAGGCCCAGTGGACTCCCAAGAAATAGCAGAAGATCAAATATTGCTACAATCCAAGAGGTTCAAACTGAGAGACTAATCACTTTTGATAAACATGCAGTGAATAAAAAAGGACTATGCAACAAAGCCATGGAACTTGTGCCTCTTGAAACCCAAATTGCAACAGTTTGTCAAGAAACACCTGTCTACAACGATGTAGCCTCTGACTATACAAATGTAACAAAAGAAAATCCAAAGATCAATGGAAATCCGGAAGCAATTCCACCAATTGACAGAACTGCATCTGGCTACTTTATCAACTTTGATGACTTTTCCGATGATCCAAGTGAACATGGAGACAAGCCAGCAACAAAAACTTTCAAAGAAAAAATTACAGAACTCTTTCATCAACTCAGAGAAACATATCTAACTTCACCATGGATTAAATTATGGATTGTGTTAGGTGTACTTTTCCTCCTTCTGTGGCTCATCTTGGTTTTATGTTAGGGTAGATTTTTTTTTATATAATGCATGAAGATTGCATAGTAAAACACAGCAGGTATATATTACATCGACATATGTATGTACGAAAAAACAAGCATTATGGGCTCTGCTGCTGCACCTTTAGGAAGGATAAGAGTTTTGTAAACAACTAGCAAAACAGGCTACCGTCAGTACAAACATGAGGCAAATCTGACAATCTCAGCATTCTTGTAAAAAGTTAGGAACATTCTGATAAAGAAACATATCATATGGAGTCAATACACAAAGTGGTGGACAAATCATATACAGACATAGGTGAGTGTTTATCACATCTTTCATCAACATTTGGCGTGAGCGGTGAGCATCATTTTCTTAAGCCTATCGCAGCACAGTATAGTGTCTTTGTGCTATATAAGTGGTACAATTGCATAGATATAAGGAAAGGGTAATCCCAACACAACACTCCGGAACTATGATACCGGGTCATCGGGCTCAGATGGGAGGGGCTTCGCTCTATTCCGTGACCATTGCAAGAACGGCTCCCAGAGATCCCTTGGCCACGAGGCAGTCGGCATCAGGTCCCAATATGCACCCAGCTGTGTGTGGCTATATGCCACATCCAACAGCCAGTCCGCAAATTTAGGCCGGGTTTTTCGTCCCCATTTCATAGCCACTTGACGTTTAGCATATAACAACAATAAAGCATGCAATTTCCGACTTTTGGGTTCCGTGTTCGCCACCCACCCTAGGATGCCAAGGAGCGGGGAAGGACCATCAGCTCTATTCAGAATTTGATTTATGGCTACAAAGATTTCTGACCAGTACTCAGACAGAGCTAAACAGCTCCAAGCTACATGCATAAAGGAAGCACCCTCCGGCCCACATCTCCAGCATTTATCATCTTCTCTAATACTCATGCGGTGAAGAGCTAGTGGGGTGCGGTAGAACCTGTGAAGAAACTTAAAGTGGATAAGTCAAAGTTTGTAGTTTGGGGAGAGTTCCAACAGCTGTCTACAACAGAATGACCCCTGGTCGTCAGTCAAGGGCGTCACAAGTTCTTCATTCCACAATTGCAGAGATTTAGGCACCACAATAGGGGATTGCTCCTGCATGGAATTGTATAAGCGTGATACCAGTTTCTTTCGGGATGCCCTCGCTAATATGTTCTGGAGTGCATTTGGGTGTGGCGGCTTCTCTGGGAACTGGTCCCACATCGCTTTTCATGCAGATTTGAGTTTGTGGTATGTGAATGTGTCCCCAAATGACAAAGGCTGGCACTCTTCCGCGATCTGCAGATCCAGGAACATACCCTCTGGGTATAAATCCGCAAATGTGTGCAGCTTAGATCCAGCGATGGATACATCTCCTCCGCCTTCTTCCAGGCAGGGGAGCATGGGGTTCTGTTTAAGGGGTACGCAGGTGCGTATAACAGGGGTAAGGCAGCTCGCCTCTGTAGCTCACGCCACGCCCAGCAAAGCATGTTGGCCGAGTCAATATCCTTTGTTGGCCTGAAAGTTTTGCGATATAAGGCAACACTTAAGTACAGCGGAGCCACCGTGTCCAGCTCAACCGCCACATGTGGTTGTTAAGGCGTGGGATAGGCCCAGAAGTGCAGATATTGGGCCTGTGCTCACGGCGCGTATAATTGCATGTCTGGAGCACCCATGCCCCCCTGCCTCAGCGGCAGTGTTAACAATGCCCATGAGAGTCTAGCCTGACTTCCAGCCCACACCAAGGACAGTAAATGCGAGCGCAGACAAGTGAAAAAGCATTGCGTCAATGGGATAGGGATATTTGCGTACAGATAAAGGAATTTGGGCAATACAATCATTTTCGCAAGTGAAATTCTACCAGCCAGAGATAAAGGGAGTTTCGACCATATTGCCACCGTACTTTCAAGCCAGGACACCGCCTTTCCAAAATTTAGAGTACTGAGGTCTTGCAGATTTCGGCTGATCCAAATGCCTAGGTATTTAACCTCATCAGCTTCCCAACGCAGAGGATAGTCAGAGTGCACTTCGGAAGTATTATCGGTCAGTGGAAACATTACCGACTTAGACCAATTTATAGAAACACCTGACAGCCCCCCGAATTTAACAAATTCTCTCAATAGTGGATTCAGGTTTTCAGCTGGGTTATGCACATACAGAGTGACGTCGTCAGCGTATAGTGAGATCAGCAAGCTTCGGGAGCTGAATCCTGTACCTCTGGCGGTATGATGTTGCCTAATTCTGGCCACTAATGGCTCCATTGCGATTGCGAATAATAGAGGGGACAAGGGGCACCCCTGTCCGGTGCCTCTGGAAATTGTGAACGGGTCTGATATCATGCCATTTACTATCACCCTAGCCTTGGGAGCCGTGTAGAGCAGGCGAATATGATTTATGAACAACGGGCTAAATCCCATACGCTCCAGTTTAGTGAAAAGATATGGCCATTCAAGAGAGTCGAATGCCTTTGTGGCATCTAAAAATATCACTGCAGCTTGTACATCTGGATGCAGATAATGCAATACCGAGAACACAGTTCTTAGGATGTGTGTGGTTGCACGGCCAGGTATGAAACGTGATTGGTCCGGGAGGGCCACCATTGGGAGCAAAGGCTGTAAACGATCCGCTATTATTTTCGCATAAATTTTCACGTCCACATTAATCAATGACAAGGGTCTGTACGAATCCAGGTATTGGCCGTCTTTATCAGGCTTCAGCAGTGTTATGACAAGGGCTTCACTCATAGATTCTGCCAGCGTTCCCACCTCTAAAGCCTCACCAAACACCTCATGTAGCTGCTGGGCAAGCTCATCTACATACGTTTTGTAGAATGCCGCTGTAAGACCATCTGGCCCTGGAGCTTTATTCAGCGGGAGGGCTTTGATAGTTCTGGCGATATCCTGGACCATCACTGGGTGGTCCATATACTTCCTATGTGCGTTGTTAAACCATACAAGCGCTATGGACTCCAAATATGACTCAAGAGCGTCCTTAGGTGCAACATGTGTGGACTCATAAAAGGTGGAATAGTATGTAGTGAACGTCTGTAGTATCTCACTTTGCCCCGTTGTCCTGACCCCTTCAGTGTTAAAAATGGTGTGCACGTGTGTGGGTGGTGCGGAGAAGTTGATCATTCTAGCTAGGGTTCGTCTGGGCCTGTCACCTTCACCATATCTTCGTGCCTCAGCCTGCTTGCCTAAGAATTTCAGCTCGCGCTGGGCCTCCTCAGCGAAGTCCAGTAGTTTAGTTTTAATTTGCGAGGCTGTGTCTGGTGTAGGGTTAGCACAGAAAGATTGTTCAAGTGTTTTAAGCTCACTCTCTATCCCAGCTATGGTGTTTCTGATACCCTTCAAGACCCACGCCTTGCGTGCTATGCACTGACCCCTTATGACCACTTTAAAGGCGTCCCATTGTACTGCTTCAGTGGTGACGGAACCTACATTGTTAGCAAAATAATCCTTTATGTCTTGCATTATCTCTTCAGTGAAGGCTGCATCTTGAAGCGCATGTGGCGGGAGGCGCCAGGTGAAAGCCCTCGTGGGGTCCCCAGGAATGTCTAGTTCTAAAAGACAAGGAGAATGGTCAGAGAGGGAGCGGGCCAAAATTCCAACATCAACAGTCCAAGTGGCCACATCTTGAGATACCAGCCAAGAGTCCAATCTAGACCAGGCAGCGTGGTGTGCGGAAATACATGTTCCTAATCTAGTGCATGCATTTCGGGTTTTGCTTACATTTACTTTTAGTTGCATTTCGGGACCTCCATATATCTATTAAAGAGCCTTCATTGATTATGTCTCTCAGTGTCTCTCAGTGCCTGGCTGGCGTGTGGATGTAATTGCCTGGATGCGCGCTTTCTGTCTAGTGAATCATCTATGACCACGTTGAAGTCTCCTCCCCAGATAACTATAGGGCAGTCTAGAATTGTTATCTGCTCCCACATCTCCCTGAAGAACTCTGGGTCGTCTACGTTCAGCCCATAGACCGCCGCCAGTATCACATTTTTGCCAAGCAGGGTTCCATTCACCACCACATATCTGCCGTCTTTATCACTTGTTACCGTGTGCTCTTTCCAGTCAATACCTCTACGCACAAGTATAGCTACTCCCCTGGCATTATTGGAAAATATAGCTGAGTATGTGGACCCCCATCTTGAATGTTTGAGCCTGGGTGAGGCCGTGGAGTTAATGTGCGTTTCTTGTAAGAAACAGACGTCAATGTTGTGCCTAAGTAGATAGCTGTGCATCAATCTAGACTTTCTGCCATCACTCAAGCCCCTTATGTTCCATGTTAGAACCTTTGTTACACACATTGTCATTCGTCCAAAGCAGCGTATGTACATTCTGATTGACCCATATTAGAGCACTTTATATCAAAACGAATAAGCTTATCCATGTAGCACTGACAACTCACCAAACTTCTCCATTCCCCAGACCAACCTCCTCCCACACCAACCCCCCCAATTAGGTTGTGCCAAAACCCCCCTAATACGCCATCGGCGTTAGAACAGTAGAACTTTTGAATTGCGGGAGACACCCCTCGGAGGCGCGGCATCTCGAGCGTACACCCCTGTTTCCACAGGGTGGCTGCACTATCGTAAGCTGTTTATCTAGTCTGAAGATCAAATCTACATCCAGGCAGCAAGGTCAAAAGACAATTAAAATATCACGTAGTAGGAGTCAAATATAGAATCAGTTCACAACTCAAAATCCGGATAACATTTTCAACTTAAGTCACAGCAATCAGAGCAAATCGACATACTTGGTAGGACTATTTCAGCAGTACTAGCGTGGGGTGAACCGTATCTAGAGGTCACAACCTAATAGGGCAATTATACTTCAATCATTGTCACTCATTGGACTACCCCCCTCAACCTCAGTTGTAGCCTTCCTCTTGGACCTGGGCCCGCTCACATGTTTCGCCAATTTGAGAGCGGATCTGGCATCGAGGAAGTGGTGTGTTGTGCCTTCGTGCACGACCCTTAGTTTTGCCGGGTACATGAGGGAGTATGGGATTCCAGCCTGGAGCAGCAGTCTTTTGGCTGGCAAAAACTCTTTGCGGGCCGCTTGCACCAGTGGCGTGAAATCAGGATAGAAAGAAATGTTGTTCCCTTTGTGCGTTATCCTCCCCTTTTCTCTTGCCAAATGCAATATTAAGAATCTCTGTCTTGGTAGTTGAGTAGTTTCACTAGAATCGGTCTTGGCGTGGCCCCAACAGGTGGTTTCTTCCCCAGTGTTCTGTGCGCCCGCTCCACCGTGAACACCGGAGAGAGGTTCGGGTCAAAAATTTCATGTAGTAGTTCCGTAATGAAGACTTCCATTTTCCCCATCGCTGTGGTCTCTGGAATCCCTGTGACCCGAACATTACACCTACGAGAGCGCGCTTCCAAATAGTCCACTTTGGCGCACAACGCCTTCATTTTCTTTTCCATGTTGGTAATGTGCATTTTGGTATCCTGCTGGAACTCACTGCACTCCGTGTGCCGATTTTCGAGGCTGTCTAGCGGTGTTTCGTGTGTGGCGACCTGGGATTGTACATTATCCAATTGGGCCGCCATGGCATCCAACTTGCTGTCTATACTTTTGAGGCTCGAGCGTACCTCAAGCATGAGTGCGGTGACATCCATCTCTGGAGGAGCTTCTTGCGACGTCCCCCCTGCAGCCATGAGGTCGTGTTCTGCCTGTTTGGACTGTCTTTTCTGTTCAAACGTGAGTTTCGGCTAGCGGGGGTCTCCCTTACCCATGATGTGGCAACCAGGTCAGTCCCTCCTCACAGCTATTGAGACTACAGCAAATCTGACCTCTCGTTATCTTATGGCCTTAGGAGCGTAGATTGGGCACAGCACAATGCGGGTATTGCAAGCCAGGCAGACTCCACTCTTTCCCCTCCGGCAGTGCTTTTCCGTGTACACGAGGTCTCCAATCAGGAAGTAATGCAGGACAGTGCCACAACAACAGGATACCCTACGACGTCGTGTAGTGGTCGGGCATCAAAATAGGAACCCCCGCTGTGTCAGGGCAAAGGTGGCCGCCGTCTGCAGTGCTAACACTCAGCCGCCATGCCAACCCGACCAGGCGTAGCGCACATGGCCTCCAGCGCCCATGCGCACAATGTAGGCCGCGGTGGTACCTTATATCCCTCCGTGCTCGTCCACTATCTCTCCTGCACAGTATTAGATCAGTCTTGCACTCGCCACATGTGCCCAAAGTTCAATGTCCTCAGACCGGCCTCACTTGTGTCAGCGTTCGCTGCGAGTTAGCCCAATCCAAGATGGCGGCCAGTCACACTGCCGATTCATCCAGCCAGGCCGTTAATTCAAGAAACGGACATGTAATCCTGCATTAAGGCTATTAGTACTGAACTTGCCCTGGGCAGAGGAAGTGTCCTTACCCTACCTTCGTACGTGTGGGCTCTGTGCTGTTTCCCGACTTCCCACCTCACGAGCGGCTAGGCCTGTGCATCCCCGGCCTCGATTTGTGCCAAACACCTGGGCTTGTCCTCCAGCGCCTCCAGACCCCAGCGCGACCTTGCCTCGGTCCAGGCAGCCGGAGCTTATGGATGCAGTGACATTCGCGCCAGGACTTCAAAATTCAGGTCGATTGTGCCTCAGACCTTGCGAAGCCAGTATGCACCGAAATCTGGCTAGTGCTACGTGAAACAGCTAGGATTTTGCAGAATTTATAAAGCAGCCGGCGGAGCTCGCTAGTTAGGCGGCCATTTCGCTGCTCGTTCAGCCACGCCCCCCAAGTTTGGGTAGATTTATTGATGGAAAATATAGTACAATGGACACAGCAAGTCAGAACATCAATTTGGTCCTGAAACCACACAGATCTTCTCACATCGAAAAAAGAGAACTATCATCAGTGAACATGACAGCCATCCCTATACCTGGTGGCATAGCATGGGACAAAACTGACTATGAAATCTATGGCCCGGTTGAGCTCCTGAAATATCCACACCAATTCAAGATCTCCTTAAGTGACTTTGTATCACCTAGTGCTTTCTCTGATGATTGGGACTTTGAAAATATTAATAATATGATGTCAGATTTAGAAATGTCAGCAAAATTTACAGAACATGATTATTTACAGGGTTCTTCGAATTATGAAGAAATGTATTGCTTCAATCACTTTGGGCATCATTATCTGCATAAATCTGCTAATCCTAGAAATGTTTTCAGTTATAATCAGTGGGAACATTGTCCAACCCCACCAAAAGGCAGTTCGAAAACATTTTATGAGAAATTCCCATACTTCTCAGGGTTTAATTACACTAATCCAGAAACGTTTTATTTCAAAATGTTAAATAAGACAGGAACGAAAAACATGTTGACAAATACTAAACTGATTTATTCTGAAAAATGGTATGAAAAAATGTCTACATTTGGTTTTGAACTTTGGAAAAAAAACATTGAGACTAAAACCATCTGGGGTACAAAAGAGTGGCAGATACAAGGTTTCGAATCATTATTTAGAGCCTGCATGATCCCAGAACAAATAATGTTCCTGAATGACACCATTCAACAGACAACCTGTCTTGGTTTAGCCAAGATAAAAGATTTACACAACCCGTCTATACCAAAGCCTATGCCTGATAGAAACACCACTACAGATGAGGGGTTAGACGTGTCCTATATTTTTGAAACAAAACAGAACAATTCCTGATTGGAACAAATGGTTGATCTGGCCCACAGACACTAATACCTGTCAAGATAGATTCCTGAACAAAATACAGGGGTTCAAACAGAACAGGCCAGACCCAATATATTCCGAGAGACAACATCCAGGGATAATTACAACATACAGTGTAGGAAAACTATGTCTAGAATGGCTACAGAAATCCACACTACCTGAAATTAAGCAACACTTAACTTTACTTAAAGAAGGTGATGACTTGCGAGATTTCATAATGGGACCTCGCAAACGGCGTCAAAAACTTTTCATATGCGTCGGTATATATGCAGCTTACAATGAAGCTTGGAAGGTAACACAAATTGAAACTGCAGAAAAAATACGAGAAATTGATCGTATTAATTTTGAAAAATCACTTTCTGTAGTGGACAATGGGTTAATCATGTCCTCCAGAATGTATTCACTGGACAGCATTGTATCATCTGCTATTGATATAATAGAACAGGATATGCTAATGTTACAACATGGTCAGTCCCAATTACGTTCTATTGTACAGCTAGGCTGGATGTTATAAAACCTCCGTTCAGGCTACGTGCCATGGCATCTAATCAACACAGCGTTATTATTTTCTATCTTTAACCTTACTGATAGACAAATCTCGTTGGCACAAAAAGGAGCAGACTATACGGTGCTGAGCATTGAAAAACTAGAAAGATTACCATTGACAATATCAGAAAGACCTGTCATTGAATGGATAATACATGGCACCATTACAATCCCGATAACTTTTCGGTTTCAATACTGCCAAAAGTATATACCAGCAGGCCTGTATGAAAGGTTGGGTAAAGGATACATCAAGTCGACCTGGAATTTACCTTATACACATAGATGTTATAGTGAAGGGAAAAAAGAGGTATTTCTTAGTGGTAACAATTGAAAAAAATCACTAAGCAGTACACTTCTGTGTCAAGGTATTAACTTGCATGGAGCCTGCGAAGGTTCATCAAACAACCTTTCATGTCATCTGCACGGCACCCCTGCTACACAGATAGAGCCCTTTTTCAGATAACTTTCCAACGGTAGCTACGTTATAATAAGTGAAAACAGCTGTTGTGGCATGATGCCAGGAAAAGCCCATCTCGTGAGCGTTACTTCCAGGGTCATTTGTTGTATGCAAGTATTGTATCCAAACAGCAATCCAGACATGGAGGCAGCAATATGGCCTTCTGTGAATATCTCTTCTATTCGAATTGATACTTTAAGCAGAAAGAAGTCTATTCTTTTACAGACAACTGTGCCTTTAACCTCGTCCAAAGAGACGTATTACCTGCAAGTTGCAAGGACAGCGGCAGAGATACATACCCTATTATCGACAAATTGCCCCGTGCATTTCGTAGAAATGTTAAGCCAAATCTTAAACATGTCAGATACCAGTGGCATCGCACATGTATTTAAGACAATTTTTTCGGGTCTGTTAGCACCTTTTGAAACAGTTCTGGGCATCTTCCCGAATTTTGTGCATTCCTTTTTCGGTGGCCTGCCTCTTATTTTGGGACTCGTAGCAGGAATTTTATTTTTGTTCCTTCTGCTCCGATATGGCAAGCCAAGTCACAGACAAAACTCAAGCTACGATGGAAGAAACGATCCTAGCAATAACATACCGAGACCGTATCACTAAGGTCCTCGGATTAGCCCGGCTAAGAGATCTGAATACTACCTGGTTTCTTTCATTCAGACCAATCTGGCAAAATTGCATCTTACCTGTGCTTCGATGTCTGCTATGCGGAGAAGAATGCGTGTTGGACGTCTGTCTTACACTACCATCAGCAGTACCAATGGAAATCGATGCTTTGCGACTCATGCAACGTGGTGTCCCCAGCGGCTACCTATTCTGATGACGGCATTCGTTGAGACTTTACCATTACGATTAGGTGACGGTGAAGTACGAGATGAAAGCGGCACCATACAGGTACAATCTTCCTTGAACATTGCTGATCTGAAAACCGAGGATGGCAATGCATCGCATGTATGCACTATTTCCACTTTTTCGGAGTTGGCCCAACTTTCACCTACTGTTGTAGACGTGTTTTTTGCCTGCCTATCTGAGGTAATGTTCCCTCCTAACAACGAGAATAATAATTGAAATAGCGAGCACACAGCGTTCCCTGAACTTTGAATTCAGCCTTCAGTTTTGATAAACAGCACTGCTGAAAACATTTGGAACTATTTTTTTCCCATGAAAGCGAAATTATTTTTTCCCAAATTCCAAAATATTTACTTTTTTTGGCACATGGTACTCTGCTTAAAGTAGAACTATTCTTAGAGAACAGGACTTCTATTTTAGAGACTCTAGAGAAAATATTTTGAATCAGCCTCTAGCACATTTACAATCTTGTATAAATATGTGATGAAATGGTCTCGACCTTTTTCTTCTGTATTAAGAGCCATTTCATGAATGTAATTTTCGTGATTCATTCAGTCAACATTCTAAATGAACAAAATGTTATCTGAATGATACCACTGCTTAAAAGCGTACAGTTTAATACTCATTTTGGTGTATCTATACCATTTCAAATGCATTTGATGTATTTTGGGGTGGGCTGGAAAACACATGCATACTTATATGTTTATATATTGCTTAGTATTTAGTAATGATGGACATTATACGTGGAGTGGGTGTTGTGAACGTATCTAGGACCCCAATTAAATATTCCTGATTTATGCCCTTATGTGGTTATAACAAATCATATCCTTATAAAGGCATAAGAATCATATCCATATTTAGTCATGCCAATACACTCCAAATACGGCAAGGCTACTTCCCTAGACTCCTAGAAAGTACAACGCGTTCTTTAAACAAACCAAACCTCCAGCAGCCCAGGAATTCCCCCTGCTTCTGTTTTGATTTGTCCTAGAACTCCTGAGAGTCCTGAAAGAACTGCCAGTTCTTAGTGACAGTTCTTAGTGACGTCTTAAGTCCAACCTTACGTCAAACACGGCACCTTCCAGGTATAAATACACCAGCACTTGCCTTTAGCAACATGCGGTGGTTTGGAGCAGAGCTGCTGTCTACTTACCCAAAGCCCAGCTGATGCGAGTGCCGAAGGAAGACGACCCTCCCATTTCACGCACTGAGAGAGACTGTCTTTTCTCCTGCCGAGAAAATCCAGCTCCAGTGTTTCCAGTCACCCTTGCGGGTTGCTGGGAGATCGAGTCCTGAGAACGAGATACAAGACCTCCTTCATTCTAAAACCAAGGTACGGAGCTGATTAGATCCTTAGAGAATCCTTGATTCAGATTCTTGGCAAAACTAACTTAACTAAAACTGCAGCTCACTCCTTCCCACGTACTAGGCTTAGGTCAGGTACACCGGGGTAGGCGTATTTAGAAGCACCAGTTGAGTACGTTTAGTCAACTTTTATCATGGTATGTATTTTATCAGTTTTAAGTATCATATGGCTCAGAAACCATATAAATGCTTTTACAGTATTATTTCATAATACTCCTTTTACTGTACGCACTTTACTTTATGATAAGTATTGCAATTGAGGCAATTCATTTCTATTGCATGAGAAAGAAGACTGCTCAATAAATAACACCTTTTATTGAAAACGCCCGTCTCTCTATTTCTCTGCACTCTAGTGAAACTAAGTATGCACGATTGACTGAGTAAAATAGATATCTATTGTTTTCACACGACTGTGGAGATATACGCCTTATTCTGGAGGGAGCAAAGTTGTCATATTTATGCGGTTGTCATAAGCTAATCCCATCTTGTCTAATCAGGAAAGTTAACACTTTCCTGTTCATTCGAGAAAGTTTCTAGTGACCTCTGAGCTAGCTGGCATACCTAATTAAGTGTAACATATTTAGTAGAGACCTAGTCGACCTCAGTCCTACAAATAAACTACGGTTTATGTTATTCCAATACGCAGAGCCTATTGGGAATATAGGAACTACACTACACCAGGGGCCTCATCAGGAGGCTGCTGCAGCTCGCACCTCCCCTTACCCCGGACCGCGCTGACAGTAGCAGTATAAACACAACTACTAACCACCGCACTCCTCCAAGTGTGACATTTCAGACTATTCCAGGCCCCAAAGCTAGAGAAATGGCTTGGGTGGTGGGTATTAGTTTTTTTCGGCAAGTATAGAATGAATAAACAACTGCTGTTCTACTCATCTGTAAATAAAAGCAACAGCGCCAGCGTGTGGCAGACTGTTACAAGTGCTGGTGTTAGCAGTGACCTGCCACCTGTTCTGGATGCTGTCTCCAAGTGCACTCCACAGACCTGCATTTCACAAAACCAGCTAACACTATTCCAGCGGCACCAAGGATTTTACAACATTGGGGGATTTCCTCATGTACTTAGAGTGATTGATGGCACCCATGTGGGGCTCGTGCACCTGCAGCACTGCACATATTTCTACTGTTGCATACACACCTGTTCTATCAATCTGCGAGCCATTGAGGGCTGTCATGTAGTTCCCACTAATCCGTAGGACCTACAAGTATGTGGACAGCGTAACCTTTGGGCGAGGTGCCCGGACTGATTCCACGCACCCCCGCAGGATATGTTGGCCTATAGACCAGCTAGCTCACAGTGCCACGGTAAAACCCCTTAACCCAACCAGGGCGCGACTGGTTTCTGGCAACCACTGAACATGACAACCGTGACCCCTCAGGGATAGTAGTAACAGACCAGAACCCTTCTGCTCAGTCTCTCATGCGCTTTTGTTCTCAGAGAAAAATACATAATACACACTGGAACGTTTTCAATATATTTATTGAACCAACGCTATTCTTCTAAGGAATACATGTGCTGCGATAATCAGTAGACAGAAGCAGATAAAAGTGATTACAGGCACCAAAAGAGTAAATAGCAGATACAGTTATACCATGGTGATAAGACAGTGTATATACGCAGGCATATGATACAAAGTGGTATTCATGAGAACGCCTACAGCAACACCCACTACACGCCGCTTTGTCACAGAAAACTGCGGTGAGGATGGCCATATTAACAAGGCTGTGTTAAGCCGCGCAAAGTGGCTTACCCCCAACTTGCAAATATTGATCAGGGCATTGCGCCAACAGAGAGTCACTAAAAGTGACGTACCGTGGTGCAATGCCCTTGTAAATATTCCCCCCTTTTGCAACAACTGCGACTAAGGGACAGATCAAATTGAACTCAGCTTTAAGAAGCAGTAGTTCTGGGTGGGTGTGCGCCAGGAAATGAAGTCCAAGATACTTTGGTTGGATAAAAAGTCTTTATTTCAAAGTAGTATTTCTCATATGATAATAGAGTATTGGGTTCAGCCAACGCGTTTCGGTCTCCCATGGAGATCTTCATCAGGGCTTAGGTAAAGTGTGGCAGAACTGTGAAAGAAATGATGCAGAGTTAGTCCAGTGTATGTGCTCTAGTGTATTGCGCTGGATGCAAGGAAGATTTTCCAGGGCTAAATCCAGCCCGAAAGCGAAGAGCCTTGTTCAATTGTCCCACGGCTCTGTCTGTTGATCACTAGTTTTTTCAACTAAATTGATAAAAATTGTACAATTGCTTTGTCCTCACTCTGCACATGTGTACAGTCAATACACAGGTATGCTTTTTCTGAAGAAATTGTAGGTCAATTTGTTGTGTTTGTGTGAATTAAAAGCATGAACTGTGCAAACGTTGTAGCACACACACCACTGAAATCAGTAAAGGGTGCAGCAACATTTGCACCGTAACACATCTGAGGCTTGAGCTGAACATGGATACACATATGTGTGGATATCTGATGGGTGCAGAGTGGAGTCGCATCCAATGCAACAATGCAGTCAGACACAACCTTCATCACACCGTCTAACGTCACCAGAGTTGTTTTGCAGGTGTTGTCTCCCAGTGTCATGATGCAGGGGGCGTTCTGTGACACCGCCCCTCCGCCCCCCACTCCAGGCTCCATGCAGAATGTGAAGCAGAAGAGGTGATGTGTGTTAGCGGATATGTGGAGAATCAACAACACTTCTCAACACACCATGTGTTCTGCACAGAATGTGATGGGTATAAAGAATCTACACACTTTCATCAATATAATAAAAAAAGTTAAGTGTGTAGTATGAGCCGTCGACTCATAGGGGTGTGTAATATTGTCATCATTAGCACAGTTGTTGAGTCACGGATGTGTTTGAATTCCAACGCTACATACATGTTTATATGCACTAGGACATGCTAACACACTTTGTGCGGCCCAGTGCACGCTGCTTCTGTTGCCACCTTGCGTTGTGAAGTATTGCTGCACCTCTGCGTACGCGGTCCACATGTGCAACACACCATCGAGTGTGCATGGGGTTTGCTGCGGGAGAGGAGCTGCAGACATGTCTAGCAAGAGTTTCAAGCGATGCCTTTCACGACTCCATGTATCATGAATGTAGGCCATGCCTCCTTGACCTAAGAAGCATGTCAGTGACATGGGACCTATGTGTATTCAACCTGCACACAGTCTACAGCCAATGGAACACATCCGACAACATATGTGACACATTGCATGTGTGGTGTACTGTTGTGTTCTGCTCACACTAGAGAGATCTCACTCTGCTAAGGTACATAGGGCCAGATTTTCAAAAAATTGCGTCACAGAGAAGGTGCAGGAGTGCGCCGTATGTACTAATGAAGGGTTCGCATGTGTGATCCTCGTCCTCCGTGGGCTGCAGCTGCAGAATGCGGCGCACGCGGAAAGAGGAAAAGAATCAGAAGGTGTTAGTTTTGGTGTCGCTCAGGATTGATGGGATATTGTAAATCTGGGGCAGTGAAGAAAAACCATGAATGTTGCGTGGGAACCCCCACAGCAACGTTTATGGAACGCCCCTTCCTCGCAGAGTAAAGCATTGCGTTACGCCATACTTACTTGCTTATCCTTCGAAATATGGGCCAAAAGTGACGCTCCGGTGGCGTAAAAGTGCTGCAGGGACATACTAAATATGTCCTAAATGGCCTTTTATTATCGTCTTGCTCGACAGCGCAGCTGTCACCAGACAGTTATATGACCTCCGGGAGAGGGTCTTTGGCTCCACCCACATGTTGGAAGCCAGGAGCACGTTTTGATTGGACAGAAGCTGTGTGCTTCCACAAAAAGTGCTTGCCCTCCATGCAGCTGTGATCATTCTGTTTGTTTATCCAGCTGCCCAAACCTGAACCTTCAGGGGCGCACACACATTATAATGCTATTAAATTGTCTTAGATAATAACAACATTTGGGGTGTTTTTCTCTGACAGCAACACAGACGGGAGGAGACGTCATTAACCTCCGTGGATTTTTAGGTCTGGCCTAAAAGTGCAACTATCGCCTATACTTTTAAGCTGCACCAATGTTATGCTGCAGTTCTTTGCTTCCATTAAATTCATACCTGCAGAATAACACAGAAATTTCAGCCTGTGAGGACGGGGTGTCCCTTGGAGGGGCATGGCCTTGTGCCACCAAAGCACCTGAGGCAGTTTTTCCCCTGCCCCGTCCCCAATCCCCCTCCTCCAAGACCAGAGAAAAGGCTTCCGAGGCTGGTGCCGATGTCCTGCGGTGTTTTCACATCTTTTAATGGACGTCGGCAGTTCAAAGTCCCTGAAAACAAGCTGGAAAACCACTATTTTCAGCTCTTGTTCCCTGCCACCGTGTGATATCTTATGGTAATTGAACCTTCAAGGGTTTTAATTGTCTTAATGTTTAGAATATTATTTTAAATATCTACAATTGTACGACCTGATATATTTGATGCCGTTAATGCACAACAACTGTGACAAATGTCTTTTTAAGTTAATTTCTGTTTGTCACTGAACAGTGATCTTTTTGAGACAAAAGAGAGCAAGAGAAAGGGTGTATTTGAAAGAGTATTCGGATTTAATATTTGTTACAAGGGTACATGATAGATAAACAACGTTGTAAGAGAACATACAAATAAATTGATCTATAAAAATTCTCTATACAACAATTGCAAAAGCTTTTCTACCTATTTACAATATAATTTATTATCCGGTAGAAAAAGCAATCGTCGACGTTTCGGTCTCTATTCTTGCGTTTCCGAGACCATCCTCAGGACATAAAAAATCATATCTTGGGAGACCCTCAATCACGAAAATTCTGAATATGGTGGTAATGTGCGACACAGCATAAATCAAAATGATTGTATGTCTCTTAGTAGAATAACCTGTTTGAAGTCCTTATTCGCCTGACTTCATAGATGTATAGAAAAGGAATTGGGCAGATAAGATATCTAAAAAAATTGGTGAAAATCTCCTATCGTATTATTCTGGCGTTTGTAGTTACAACGTTGAGTCTATCGCAGTCAGCTCTCAACAACTGAAATTAATTTGCTGCAGCCCGTCACTTCCTGTCCTGAACTGACTTGGAAGTGACGGGCTGCAGCAAATTAATTTCAGTTGTTGAGAGCTGACTGCGATAGACTCAACGTTGTAACTACAAACGCCAGAATAATACGATAGGAGATTTTCACCAATTTTTTTAGATATCTTATCTGCCCAATTCCTTTTCTATACATCTATGAAGTCAGGCGAATAAGGACTTCAAACAGGTTATTCTACTAAAAGACATACAATCATTTTGATTTATGCTGTGTCGCACATTACCACCATATTCAGAATTTTCGTGATTGAGGGTCTCCCAAGATATGATTTTTTATGTCCTGAGGATGGTCTCGGAAACGCAAGAATAGAGACCGAAACGTCGACAATTGCTTTTTCTACCGGATAATAAATTAGATTGTAAATAGGTAGAAAAGCTTTTGCAATTGTTGTATAGAGAATTTTTATAGATCAATTTATTTGTATGTTCTCTTACAACGTTGTTTATCTATCATGTACCCTTGTAACAAATATTAAATCCGAATACTCTTTCATATACACCCTTTCTCTTTCTCTCTTTTGTCTCAAAAAGATCACTGTTCAGTGACAAACAGAAATTAACTTAAAACGACATTTGTCACAGTTGTTGTGCATTAACGGCATCAAATATATCAGGTCGTACAATTGTAGATATTTAAAATAATATTGGAAACATTAAGACAATTAAAACCCTTGAAGGTTCAATTACCATAACATATCTATTGCCCAAACCCTCAAGGGTATATTGGGTTGCTCACTTTTGTGTACCGTGTGATATCGGCTCCTCGTCGTGTGACCGTGTGAACGGAGCCCCTATCGTGTGTCACACTGTGGCCCCGTGTGAGTTGGCAGGAACGCAAATACATATCGACTCCCATGCTATCTATATCATTCTTTTAAAACCAGACCTATTGGCATTGCCAATGCTTGTGTTAAATTGTCATAATGAAGACAGCAGTGAACTGTCTACACAATGAAGAGAATGCACACAGATTCCACTAGAGGGCAGCAAAACACCAAGGAAAAGCTCCCCACAGACCATTGGAATATGAAAGAAGTGTGAATCCTGACCTCTGCAAGGAAGTAATGTACACACCGGGGAGGACTAGATTTGGGGTGCACAGAGACAGAGCGCCATGCACCGTCTCACACGACACTGGGTAGGACTAGATTTGGGGTGCACAGAGACAGAGCACCATGCACCGTGTCACACGTCACTGCCCAGGGGTCAGCAACACTGACAACATTTGATCGCGCTGGGGAGTCAAGTCTTCAGAATAACAAGACCCACCTCCGATCCATCTTCTAATGTCGATTATCTCCAAACTCCAAAGAAAAGGGCGGTTTTGAGAGGGAAGAAAGGTCAAAACCTGCAACTCTTTAAAAGACGCAGACTCGGAACTGCTGCTGATAAGTTTATGTACTAGAACCAGGGGCCGGGCAGTTGTAAGGTGGACGGCGTTTCGATCTCTTTCAGTGTAGATGGTCATCAGGACAGGTGTGGGAGCACCAGGTGTGTCTGGAATAAAAAGAGGAAGAGGGGGTGTTAGGACACGGTTTTAGGGCCAAGTCTTGTTCTCAAGGCATGGGTGCACTCACACGAGGCACCCCGGCGTCCTGCTGTGCTGGGGCAGGACAGCCGATGGATCCCGTATTGGGGATTTTCTGTTCACATCTTGTGCGTATTGTTCGAAGGGCCGGTTATTACGGTATATATTTCACGTCATGTCCCTCCACGGGGCTCATGAGCGCAAAGGACTTTGATTGATGGAGGAATCAACGATAGAAAAGTACGGCTGTCACATTTGCCCTTCACTGGGAACCAAACACCCGCTTGTAGCGCCTGACTCTCAGAGGGTAGCGTCGCCGAGCAGTCTGAGGCTTCCTCAAGGGAGGTGGTGTGGGCTAGTAATCGCCTTTACAGGTGCACAGAAATAACACTCAGTAATGGATTGTCCAGTCTGTACTTTGCTTTATAAAAGTAAGAGTACATTTATTAAACAAATGTTAAATGTCGTATACTTGTAAAGCGCACAGCTGTCCCAGCAAAGGGACGTCCCGGCGCTGTATACTGCTGGGGAACCCATCCTGGCTTTCCCTGTGAGATGGTCCCTCCTGGGCATCTCCAAGGTGAAACCAAGCATCCCCGGCGCTGATGGGGCCGTTAGTAGAGATTAAGCAAGCTATTGCCCAGAGTTGCTGAGTGGGACCCATGGTTGGAGTAGGCACCGAGGCGAGAATTATCAAGTCTGCTGACCCTGTCCCAAGATCCTGCCGTGTCGGGAATCAAACCCTGATCCCGGGCCGACCTCTGCTTCCAGGTCTGCCGCCTCTAACCAGTGAGCCACACCACTCCACTAAACACACACACTACTCAATACTATGCACCAATTTACATATATACATAAGTTGTTGGAATTACTTTGTGACATTACCTAACATCTCCACTCCTCCCGCGGGGGTGGGGTCTAGTACCACCACTCCCATGTATGCACATCATCTTGTCCCCTAATGCAGTGGGTTCACACAACCTGGAGCGAGCGACCTGCACACTGGCATTATCCCAGTGGCGACCCACCCAATTACCTCAAAAAGCATTTATAATAGGCACACATGCCCTGGGGACACATAACCCTGACTGAGCATCTCATCCTGAGAATCCAGTATGCACCTCTACATCTTAGTGGCTAAGAGTCAAGGTTGTTCTTCCCCTAACGCAGTAGCAAGAATACATCTTTGGGCATCACTTTAAATTAGGCACTCAGCGTAGCTGAGAACAGTTGTAATTCATTGCAACTAAAGCCCCTAAAAGGTATCACAGTTAAAATCACAGGTTTAGGCATATACAGCCAGACACCCTAGGAGGAATGTCTGGCAACATAACCCCACTTGGCTTATGATTTCACCTTAAACAGGTACTTTCAGTCCCACCATAGAAATAACATTGGTAACGGCACTTGTTGTTCAATTGCACCTCTTCACCTCCAGGTGATGCCCTTCCTCAGACATCCCCAGCACAGCCCCCCCTACTACACCCCCAGCTGTAGAACCAAAGTCCCAGTCCCAAGATGCTTGGACTGTGAGGTGAGCCCTTGAGGGGTTATTTGTTTTACTTCCCCTAGAGACTTAGTGGGGGGACTTCTCTTCTTCGTGCTGGGGGAGTCTGTGTTGCTCCTGCAGCTCCCCCTGGCACCTTGGCACACACCTGATGGTGACCTTGTCCTCCTGGGGCCACCACACACACAAAAACAGGCATTTTCCTGCAGGCCTGCCCGGGCCCGCACAGCATTATGGGGCGCTTCCTCCAGCCCTGTGAATAATGTAGCAGCGGCTCCCCGCTGCTCAGCGAGAACTGTGCTGCCCCTGCGGGTTGCCTGACTCTCCTCCTAGGCCTCGTGGGGGGCCCAGTCCCACCCAGACCCCCAGGTGAGTTAGGCAGCTCGGGGAGCCCACCCCCAGTTGCTCTGGTTGTTCTTCGGTGGCCTGGTCCCACCCGGGCCCCTCGCTTTACTCCATGTCCCCAAGTGTTGTTGGAGAGCCACCTGGGTGGCCCACCCCGGTGGCTCCCGTCGGCTCATGCCGGCTCTCCAATTGGCCCGCACCCTCTAGTGCGACCGCGGGAGCCGGGGTGAGCATTTTGGTCTGCCCGCTCTGGCGGGCAGACACGCAGGCGGCCTCTCCCTTGGGGGAGTCCAACAGCACTCCCCCCGCCTTCCCACAGTCGCAGGGGAGTGCGGCAGCACTCCCCCCTCCTTCTCCACTGCTCGGGGGCCCAGAGTTGGGATCCCGGGCCCCCCTCTGGGCAATCTTCACGGGGAGCACAAGGGCGCACCCCGACTTGTAGTCTGCGTATCGGGCCCAGAGTTGGGGATCCCGGGCCCCTCTTGCTTAATCTTCACGGGGAGCGCGACGGCGCTCCCCAGCTTCCTTTCTTGGCGTCAGGGCCCAGAGTGGGATCCCGGGCCCCAAAGACATCTTTGCGGGCGTGCGACGGCGCTCCCCGCCCTTTGGTGTCGTCGGGAGTCAGGGTGGGCTCTTGGCACCCCGATTGGCCATTTTCATGGGGAGCGCAACGGCGCTCCCGGGCTTTACTTCTTCTGTGGGCAGCCCCCGGGACCTGACCCACTCCGGGGGCAGATCTTAGAACGGCAGCAAAGCCGTTGGTCCGCAGAGAGGTCAAAGGTCACCTACCTTCTGGGGTGCGTAACTCGGCCCTCAGGCGTCCGATCGGCTCCATTCTGGCCTCTTCTTGCTCCTGGTGGCGCTCCCCAGACACTGGGAGCACTTTCTTTTGTCCTCTTGGTCTCTGGGAGGTAGAACTCAGCAGGGAGCGGGCTTCACAAGCTCCCTGCCCCAGCCTTTTGCCTGGCTCTCCTCCTGGGCCTCTCTTCTCCCTGCGCAGAGGCCCCTGCTTCTGCGCACTGGTCCTGGACTCTTCTCCTTGCGCAGTGGCTCAGGCTCCTGGTCACTTGTCCTGGTCTCCCCTTTTGGCGCAAGTCAGGGTCCTGGGCCAGTCTGGAGGTTTATCCTTCCAGCTGCCCATGGTGCCAGGGCTCCTGCACCAGTCTTCCTCAGCAGACCCCGTCCCAGAGAGAGCTCCTCTTCCTGTGCAAACTCTTTTTTTAAAAATTGATTGCAGAGGGCTGGCAGGAAGTCTCTGTTTTCCCTACCAAACAGTGACACATCACTTCTCTGCCCCTGCTCCCTCCTTCCTGCCCAGGCCTCTGGGTTTGTTCAAAATGGCGTCGCCAGGGGTCTCATGCCACATGGTCTCTGAAAAGCCCCTTCCCCCTCGCTGCCTCCTCTATAGAGCAGCTTGGTGCCTGGCACCAGGTGACAGCTGCTGATGGATAAACCTGTGGCTCCAGCCATCTTCTCCTCTTGGAGAGGAGGCCTTCACCCTTGGAATGCTTGTTGTGAAGGGCTCGACCTCTGATGCTACAGCTTCAGAAGGAAGGTCATTAGTCCAGCCTGGCAGGGTCAGCTGCAGCCAGGCTCTAGTTATGAGCTGACTCCAAGAAATATGATATTTCTGGATGAGCCAAAAGCAGTTCAGATAGGACTTTGGACGCTGCAGAATACTTCTTCTCACCTAAGTTACAGTGGACGTTAGTGCATGACTGGAATTTGTAGGCCCTGGGGAAGTGAAAATACCTCATGTGGTCCCCGTCCTCATAGGGGAATAATGGAGCGGTCTTTCAGTGAAAACATTAAAGCGCGCTGACTTTCCCTTCCATGTTTCTTCCCATTGTATAAAGCCTATTCCAAGTCACCACTGAGCTCTGCAAAAGTCCTGCCACACCATTCACTTTGTAGCTGCTCCTGGGCTGCGCACACCAGGAATGTACCCTGCGCAGCCCGTACGTGTGCACATGAAGGTACACATGTATCTGCATGTAACCAGTCGAGTGCCCCTTACACCCACGGCTGCACAGCGGCCTAGTCAAGCTAGGGGGGGGGGGGGCACCAGTAAAAGCCACATGCAGTCTCTTTCATCCTCAGTTCACCGTGGGTGAGTCCCAACTTATGAGGCTCTCCCACAGTGAAAGCTCAACAATTAGGTGTTCAAAAAGTGAAAAATCATGGCGGCTCAGATGGTCAGAACCACCTTCTAACAGTGTTGTATTAGGGTGATAGATCACCCAAGTCTATAGACAAGTCCAGGGATTAAACACTCACTCGTAGCGCCGCTCAGTCGAGTGATTACTGCACTATGTTCTCGGACCCTAGCTCCGATTGAATTGGCAGCGGAGTCGGTGTGGAGGTGGGAACCCCTAAACCCCAGGGAGTGAGCACGCGTGGTGCACCGTGCTGTATGCGCTAGAGTGCAGGCCGTGTTTTCACCCGTGCACGCGCCTCAGGTGCGCCCGAACACTGGGGAGCCACGCAGCCACATATTTGAGATGGGTTTGGTTAATTTCAAGCAGACAATTGGTTCAGAAGGCCACTTTGGCAGCAAGGTGGGGGCAAGAGGGTTAGCTAGTGTATAAGGTGAGCCTCAGGGAAAAGAGATTGAATCATAAAACAGCGGAGGTGAGCACGCGTGTCGCATAGTCCTGGGGGCACTGCAGCGCTGCCCATGTTCTCATCAGTGCATGCCTCTCAGTAGCGCTCGGATACTCTAAGGCCCACACAGCACATATTTAAGATGGACTAGAGTACTGAGAAGGGGACAATAGTTGCAGATTATCCACTTTAGCAACAAAGGGATAGAAAATAGGAATACTTAGAGGATATTCTGACCCTCAAAGGAAAAGAGATTTTAGAGAAAGGTCAGAAACTCAGAAATATACATGTATAGTTAACATTTTTAATATACCAGTGAGACAGAATGAGTGACATTTACACTTAGTTTGCCGTGAAAGAGGAGTCACAAAGGCAGTGAGACCTAGGTTGCTGAGCAATTATTGATTTATTATAGTGAGTAACTGAAGTATTGAGTAAAAGAGGGGTTGTTATAGAATTCCATTCTTCATGTGTGTTGAGACCATTGCTGATCGATTGGCAACTGAAGATCCATTTACACTCCAGTCTGTCCAGTAGCGCCTGGCTGCTGCCTCCTCTTGGTTGTGGTTTTAGGATGTCGATAATCTGCCATGAGAAATCATTTTCTAAGTGACCCTTTTCCACAAAATGTTCAACCAATGGAGCAGGGCCCTTGAAGGGGCATGGCCCTTGAAGTGGTGTGGCCTTGTGCCGCCAAAGCACCTGAGAGGTACTTTTTCCCCTGCCCCGTCCCTAATACCCCTCCTCCAAGACCAGAGATAAAGCTTCTGAGGCTAGTGCCGATGTCCTGGGGGGGGGGTTTCACACCTCTTAACCCCTTGTGCGCTGATGACGGAACAGCTCCGTCATCAGCTGCGGTGGCGCTGTGCTGATGACGGAGCGGTTCCATCATGGCCCGCCCGCCGCTCATGCGCGGCGCGAATTCCGCGCCTGCGCTGAGCGTTCTGTTGAGCGGGCGGGACCATGACGGAACCGCTCCGTCATAAGCACAGCGCAACCGACGGTGGTGACGGAGCGGTTCCGTCACCAGCATGCGCCCGCCACTCTTCCGCCCCGCCCCCTTAGCACTGCGGCGGAATAGCCGCCGCAGTGAAGGGGTTAATGGACGTCAGCAGTTCAAAGTCTCTGAAAACAAGCTGAATAAGCCTTTGCAATGCAATAGGTCTCGTATTAGGAAAGTGTGAGCTATTTGGTATTGTAAATGACACATTTTTTTAATATGTGTTGGCTTTGAAAATATCTCAATTAATAGCATTGTTATTCACAAAGCCAATAGCTTACACTTTCCTAATGAGAGTCCTATTGGCTATGGCAATGCTTGTTGGTAGCCAGCAAGGACAGTGCTGTTGTGGTGCTGAGTGATGATGTGACAAATCTCCAAAGACAAGGGTTTCTAAAACTACAGGGAGTACTTGCGCTCTGCTTTGTTGCTGACTGCCTGTCTGGCTGCTCCTGTTGCAGGCTGTGGTGCTATAGGGGAGGGGAGACCCTCTTAACCCCTCCGAAAAGGTGTTGGTTCACAACACTTTGAACAATAAATGACCAAATCCCACGCACACACACTGAGTGATGATGTGGTTGGGCTGAGTGATGTGGTGGTGTCCTAGAGTGATGTGGTGGTGTCCCCCAGTGATGTGGTGGTGTCCCTGAGAGGTGTGGTGGTGTCCATGAGTGATGTGGTGGTGTTCCTGAGTGATGTGGTGGGGTCCCCGAGTGATGTGGTGGAGTGATGTGGAGGTGTCCCTGAGTGATGTGGTGGTGTCCCTGAGTGATGTGGTGGTGTCCCCGGGTGATGTGGTGGTGTCCCTGAGTGATGTGGTGGTGTCCCCGAGTGATGTGGTGGTGTCCCCGAGTGATGTTTTGGTGTTCCCGAGTGATGTGGTGGTGTCCCTGAGTGATGTGGTTGTGTCCCTGAGTGATGTGGTGGTGCCCCTGATTGATGTGGTGGTGCCCTTGAGTGATGTGGTGGTGTTCCTTAGTGATGTGGTGGTGTCCCCGAGTGATCTGGTGGTGTCCCTGAGTGATGTGGTGGTGCCCCTGAGTGATGTGCTGGTGTTCCTGAGTGATGTGGTGGTGTTCCTGAGTGATGTGATGGTGTTCCTGAGTGATGTGGTAGTGTCCCTGAGTGATGTGGTGGTGCCCCTGAGTGATGTGGTGGTGCCCCTGGGTGATGTGGTAGTGTCCCTGAGTGATGTGGTGGTGCCCCTGAGTGATGTGGTGGTGCCCCTGATTGATGTGGTGGTGTCCCTAAGTGATGTGGTGGTGTCCCCGAGTGATGTGGTGGTGTCCCCCGAGTGATGTGGTGGTGTCCCCGAGTGATCTGGTGGTGTCCCTGAGTGATGTGGTGGTGCCCCTGAGTGATGTGCTGGTGTTCCTGAGTGATGTGATGGTGTTACTGAGTGATGTGGTAGTGTCGCTGAGTGATGTGGTGGTGCCCCTGAGTGATGTGGTGGTGCCCCTGGGTGATGTGGTGGTGTCCCTAAGTGATGTGGTGGTGTCCCCGAGTGATGTGGTGGTGTCCCCGAGTGATGTGGTGGTGTCCCTGAGTGATGTGGTGGTGTCCCCGAGTGATGTGGTGGTGTTCCTGAGTGATGTGGTGGTGTTCCTGAGTGCTGTGGTGGTGTCCCTGAGTGATGTGGTGGTGTCCCTGAGTGATGTGGTGGTGCATTGGAAAGGCAGGCAGGATGGAGTGTAGTTGCTATCGCTAGTACACAATTCAACAAACGGTGAAAATAAAACCCAGGAACATAAGCAGCACGTGAATGTAGATTTAAAATGTAATTGCCGTTGTGGATTAAAAAAAACACGAAGGGAGATTGTGAAGTTTACAAATGAAAAGGTCGGAAGACAGTGAGTCAGAGTGTGGGAGGCGGGCAGGTTGTGGAGAGTTACTGAAATTCTGTGATCGGGGTTTGTATTTATTTACAGTGGTCGAAGTGGGAAAAAAAAGAGACAGAGAAAAGGAGGCAACGAAAGAGGGGAAAAGGTGGCAGAAGAAGGAGACGGAAAATCAGTATCACAGCGTGCAACGTACTTTGAGCCTGAGGCTGCTCTGTGGTGGGGAGAGGGAGGGGCAGGTGTGAGAGGCAGGAAAAGCAGATGGCCACAAAGGAATGCAGGAAAAGCAGATGGCCGAGTGAGGCCAAGCGCGGGTGGTGGCTAAATGAACATGAATGGAGATTTGTTGGTGGGAGTTTAGAGAAAAATAATGGCCAGGATTGGTGGTTTTTTGAATTACAAATAACACAGATGACAAAAAGCGCCACATGCCTGGGTTGATATCAGATGCATGTGGGAGACTGAACAATGGAGCACATAGGGGGTAGCACAAGAAGGACACAGTTAAAACGTAAGACAAAGGCCTGGGGTGGGGGATCCTTGAATCTTAGTGGGGGGCTGTTTCACGATGACCACTTTGAAATGGCATAGCGTGTACCTCAAACGGAAACCAGTATAAAGTGCGCAGAGTGGTTTCCATTGTGTTGTTGGGCCCAAGTGCAAGGAAGGGAATGGGCCCCTTGGTTCCTGCCTAGTGTAAAATAAAGAAATTATTTGATTTCATGGATCCCTGAGGCCTGTGTCCCGGTGGCACTGCACCTGCTGCACGAACGGAAAGCGTGTCTCTGAAAGAGTGGGTGCAAGGGAGGGGAGAGACATGGTGAGCTGTGGTTGGTGTTTACTCAGAAGGACCCTGTAGGACGTTGTAGGTGACAGCGCAAGTCACCACAAAATATATATTAAAAAAAAATACGCAGTGGCATAGTCAATGTGTCATGGGCTGCATGTAGTACGGGGAAGGAAATGGGCTCTTGTGTCTGTTTGAATTATGAGGGGGGGGGGGGGATGGCCGAAAAGCACGGATTTAAAAACAAGTTCTTCAGGACACGTTTGTATTGTTCTGTCAGATGTAGGGAGGGGGTGGGGAGGCTGATTAGCTGCGGAGCGGATCTCTTTGAAGTAGCTCATGGCCTTGAGGCCGTGAAAATTAAAGCAATTAGGGGGGAGGTGGGAGGGAGGCTGATAGGCAGAAGGCTCGGGGCAGATGTCAGATTAGAGGGAGGGGGTGGGCTGCCTGCAACTCGAGCGGCCATATGGAGAGGGATGAGGGTGGGCTGCCTGCTGGGAGAAGCTTTTGATGATCAAATGCAAGCTCGTGCACTAGGAGCTTGTGGTCACGTGATTCACGTGAACTGTTGGAAATCCTCATCGTAAAAAAAGTCAGTTTTGTGGTTTGGTTGCAATAGGTCTCTCTGCGAGACCTAAAAACCACTATTTCCAGTGGATTTCCAGCTCTTGTTCCCTGCCACCATGTGATATCGGCTACTCGTCGTGTGACCGTCAGAATGGAGCCGATATCTTGTGCCACACTGTGGCGCCCTGTGAGTTGGCAAGAAATGTAGAAACATATCCATTCCCATGCTATACTAAACTAGACCTATTAGTATTGCCAATGCTTGTGTTAAATTGTCATAATGAAGACAGCAGTGAACTGTCTACATAATGAAGAGATTGCACACAGATTCCACTAGAGGGCAGCAAAACACCAAGGAAAAGCTCCCCACAGACCAGAGAAATATTAAAGAAGTGTGAATCCTGACCTCTGCAAGGAAGTAATGTACACACTGCGGAGGACTAGATTTGGGGTGCACAGAGACAGAGCACCATGCACCGTGTCACACGTCACTGCCCAGGGGTCAGCAACACTGACAACATTTTATCGCGCTGGGGAATCAAGTCTTCAGAATAACAAGACCCCCCTCCGATCCATCTTCTAATGTCGATTATCGCCAAATTCCAGAGTTTAGACCCCTGCAGGCTTAAACTCACGATGGGTCAAAGCTTTTTGGAGTTTGATGATTGGGATCATGAGTCTAAACTCTGCTGAGTTTAGAGATTAGTCACGTGGATCATGGGATTATGTGGGGGTCTCCGGATCCCAATAATGACTCAATGGGGTCCCCGAATTCCAATTGATTCAGTGGGGGTCCCCGGATTCCAGTAATGACTTAACAATGAAGAGTGCTATGAAATAACCACAAAGCAGATCAAGAGACAAATAGCTAGGGGTAGACTCGCAGGAGCCCCAGACACTAACGGAATTCCCTCAATGCTGTATAAACACGACGTGGATACTGGAGTAAAGTATTAGTACCAGTTTTTAAGGATATAAAAGGCACACTCACACCCCCGGAGTCCTGGAAAGAATCGATAATCAGCTCGATCTTCAAACAGGGTGACAGGAAAGCCCCAAACAACTATCGATTAATTGCCCTAATCGATATTGAGGCAAAGTACTATGCAGGAACAATCTTGAAAGAATTAACATCTTGGGTATCAGAAAATTCCATCATCCCAACAAATCAAATTGGGTTGCCGCAGATAAGGAACAACCACCAACATCTTGGCGCTAGCCCTGCTGATGGACGCGAGCAAAGTATCCCATATTTTGATGATTTATATATTGCACCGCAGCCTTCAACCACGTGGATCGAGCCAAACTATGGCAAAAACTGGACAATTGGGGCTTCTGAAACCCCTTCTAGACCAGCTGATATTGTTGCACACTGATACCTGGATCCGGATTAAACCGGGAGCAGCGCCACACCTCTCAATGCAAATTACCACCTCTAAAGGGCTCAAGCAAGGGTGGGTCTTAGAGCCCCTACGCTTCAATCTCTTCCTAGCCGACCTCCCAGGGGACTTGGACAAGAGCACATCACACGCCCCGAAACTGGGTAAAACCTTGTTGTCTAATCTGTTATATGCGAGAATGGCCTAGTGTTGATAAGTCGGACCCCAATCGGCCTACAACACCTCTTGAACACTACCAACAGCTTCTCCCAACGCAACTTAAGAAAACAAAAATCATGGCAGTAAACTATTACAAGAGGAAAAAGGAAGGAGTGGTGTGGTGCAGTGGCCAGCTGACTTCGGAGCACAGGGTTCATGGTTTGAGCCACGGCTCTGGCGGCAGCTCTGTTCAGCGCCATGTGACTCTGGGCAATAGCTCACTTAATTTCCATGATGGCTCCCAGCACCTTGAGACCCGTAAGGGTGAGTACTTCGCTCCTTACAAAGATGGATTTACAGTTAAACTGCTGGCTCACAAAATTCCTAGTATGCTTTTTTCCATTCCAGGGAGGACCTGGCTTGGCAGTTCGGGCTGGTCTGTTCCCATTAGGCACAGGGTCAAGACTGATTTGCATATGGCTGGGTTCAAACTAGAATGGCATGGTGAGCAAAAAAACGATGGATTTAGGCCCAGATCTTTGTACTGGGGTGAATGTATGACATTGTTCTACATTCTGTCCATCAGCTGTTGTTTTCACAAAATTATTTTACAATGTAACAGCGAGACTCAAAAATGCATCACAAGTGGACATTGGTTAAGGAAAAATAGTTGGGCCTGTCTGCTGCTTGTCTTGATAAGCTTTTGTTACTGCCCCTTATGGACACTCCGGCACATCAGACTTGACGAAGATTGGAAGCGCAAAAATTTGAATTTTGATCGGATGTTTAATGATGGCTGCTTGACTTGGCAAAGCGCCCGTTGTCTCAGCTCTCCTTGACGCACAATGCACTTTAGAATTGTTGAAGAGCGCAATGTCTAAATGTAAATTTTGAAAAATACACAAGGGGTGCTAAGGTCAGTGGTGGCCTCAAATGTCTAACGTGTACTAGGAGCGCAGAGGTATAGACTGTGAGAATGAGAAAAGAGAGCAGACGTGAACCCATCAGCCCACCCATTGGCGGAACTTCATCATCTGGGTTGAAAAAGCACCAGCCTGGTGTCCACTAGGTGTCTCACTAAGAAGGATTTAAAGTGGGTTGGAACAAATTTTGGCACCATGGTGACCGTCTCAATAGAGGTCTATTAGGCACCATGTTAGTCAATGTTATTTCACCACTCTCTTTATAGCACATTTGCTTTCTACACTGCAACTTTCTTCTTCTTCCCACAGCCCTTGAGATACTATTACCCAACTTTACATCACTGGCGAACTACATACTAGTTGTTGTGCTCACACTTCCTTCTTAGTGAGAAGATTCTGAGAATCTGCCCCTTTGCGAGCGGTTTTTAGCTTAATGCTTCTATGCCATAGACTCATAGCCGGATTTCCTTCTGAAAAATAAACAAATAAAAAAGAGTGGAGTTTTGCCCCAGCTCGCTGGGAACATTGTTCTCCAGTACAAAAGCTTCCTTTTCTGATTCCTAAGTGTCAAATAATAGTGATTTGCTATTTAGAAATCGCAAAATGTTATGTGCAGTGCTTAATTTGTGCCGGTGGGAGCCGCTGGCACACATTTTTTGGGACCGCCACTTATTTTTCCGCATCAGATATCTACAGAGAGCAAGAGAGAGAAAACACACAAATCAGAAAGAGGAGGAACAGAAGGAGGGAAAAAACAGGCAAAGCAGGAACCTGCGCGAGTGAGATAAAGGGGCAGGGACGTCCGTGGTGGATCAGAGGGACAGACGGTGGTTTAAGGCTCCCAGCCTGGGTATTATGTGCGCCACTTTTGATTGAAGTGCTGCAGGCTTCTGAGCAGGGCTTGGAGCACTTTTACACACGAGGCGCTGGTTCTGAGTCCAGTGTCCTAATTAGCGATTGTTAGGGCTTCACCAG
This sequence comes from Lissotriton vulgaris, assembly GCF_964263255.1. Lineage (NCBI taxonomy): Eukaryota > Metazoa > Chordata > Amphibia > Caudata > Salamandridae > Lissotriton > Lissotriton vulgaris. Next base: position 1,563,445,923 of record NC_141696.1, read on the forward strand.
TTAAGAGCACCAGCCTCATGTGCGAAGAATGCATTTGGTAAAAAGGGTCTCACTTTGCACACCAACTTGCACCGGATGCGTTTGTATTTTGTGAGCTGACCTCAGTACTAAGAGGCCGATTTCCAGAATGCAGTCGCAGTGGGTCTGAATTTAACCTGCCTCGTTCCTATACATGAGGTAGGCTAATATTGAGAACTACTACGACTGGCTCTGAACACAGGAACCGCGGCCTGCCGGGGTCAGCGGAGCACCAGGTCTGTGACTGCTTTTCAATAAAGGAATCTTTTTTATTTTAATCGAGTCTGTATTCCTAAAAGGAAATTGTGATGTGTTTAAAAAAGAAATATGAAAAGTTTTGCAGACATTTTTTGTTAGTAAGTGCTGGTCCACGCCCCCCAATGAAAGGTTTTCTAAACATTAGCAAAAGAGAAGTGTTTCCCTTCGAATCCCTCCCGTCTGTGCGGGGTTGCCGCCAGTTTGTAGTAAAATATGAATGTTTTGCGACCGTATTTCGGTCTTTAAACATTGGTAACTGCCATAAGCAACTGGCACTTGGAAGAGACGCCCCTAACGCTCCACCCCCCAAAGAGTGATTCCCAAGGGTTTGATGAACCCCATTGACGATGATAGAGGAGGGCTCTTTTCAAATCTTTAGATGGGTTTAGTGCATTTCACGAAGTTGTTTAGTGTTTGCAGCCCTCGGATTTACTGATTTAGAGGATTTGTGATGCAAGAACCCTGTGTCCGAGAGGCCGTGGTTCCTTTTCTTTTCCTAGGGCGGTGGCGCTGAACAGTCAGAGCGCAGCGCTGGACACGCCAATTCTTGTGATGCGGGAGAGGGTGGGTGGAGAGTGGGGAGCAGGCGGTTCTCAGTGAGGGGCAGAGGCTTGTCAGTGGGGATAGGTGGTTGTCAGTGGGGGCAGGCGGTTGCCAGTGGGGGGCAGCCGGTTGTCAATGGGGAAGCAGGAGGTCGTCAGTGGGGGGAGCAAGAGTTTGTCAGTAGGAGGCAAGCAGTTGTCAGTGGGGGGCAGGCTGTTGTCAGTGGGGGCAGGCGGTTGTCAGTGGGAGGCAGGCAGTTGTCAGTGGGGGCAGGCGGTTGTCAGTGGGAGGCAGGCAGTTGTCAGTGGGTGCAGGCGGTTGTCAGTAGGGATAGGTGGTTGTCAGTGGGGGCAGGTGGTTGTCAGTGGGGATAGGTGGTTGTCAGTGGGGGCAGGCGGTTGTCAGTGGGGCAAGGGGTTGTCAGTGGGGCAAGGGGTTGTCAGTGGGGATAGGTGGTTGTCAGTGGGGGCAGGCTGTTGTCAGTGGGGGCAGGCGGTTGTCAGTGGGGGCAGGCGGTTGTCAGTGGGGGCAGGTGGTTGTCAGAGTGGGGGCAGGCGGTTGTCAGTGGGGGGCAGGCGGTTGTCAGTGGGGGGCAGGTGGTTGTCAGTGGGGGCAGGCAGTTGCAGTTGTCATTGGGGCAGGTGGTTGTCAGAGTGGGGGCAGGCGGTTGTCAGTGGGGGCAGGCTGTTGTCAGTGGTCGCAGGCGGTTGTCAGTGGGGGCAGGCGGTTGTCAGTGGGGGCAGGTGGTTGTCAGAGTGGGGGCAGGCGGTTGTCAGTGGGGGGCAGGCGGTTGTCAGTGGGGGGCAGGTGGTTGTCAGTGGGGGCAGGCAGTTGCAGTTGTCATTGGGGCAGGTGGTTGTCAGAGTGGGGGCAGGCGGTTGTCAGTGGGGGGCAGGTGGTTGTCAATGGGGGGCAGGCGGTTGTCAGTGGAGGGCAGGCAGTTGTAAGTGGAGGGGAACAGGCGGTTCTCAGTGAGTGGCAGAGGCTTGTCAGTAGAGGGCAGGCAGTTGTCAGTGGGGGGGCAAGCAGTTGTCAGTAGGGGCAGGCAGTTGTAAGTGGGGCCAGGCGGTTGTTAGTGGGGGCACCCGGTTGTCAGTGGGGCAAGCGGTTGTGTGAGAAGTTGGCCTGGTATATGGTGTTCACTATTCTAGTGAGCACCTTGCACCAGTCCAAACGACCCTTATGGTGATTGGTTGTAAAGTCAATCTTATAGACCAGCTATCCTAGTGGTAGCATGGACAAAAGCAGTCTTAGGCTAAACTCAAGAGGGCATGTGAAGCCAGCTGTTTTATTTGTATTATGTATTTGTAGAGTGCAACTGTCGCTCCGAAAGGAGCATCCTGGCGCTAGATAAACAGTGTGCAAGAGTTATGGTTACAAACTTGATAACGGTCATTACATAATCATCTGGGAGAGTATAAATCCAGGTTTTAAGTTGCTTCCTAAACTGGCTTTCCTGATTAAGGGATCTGAGAGTCTTGGGTATTGCATTCCAAGCTTTAGAAGATAGGAAGGATAAGGTCTTGCCTCCCTTAGTTTTGTTGTTAAATTTAGGCAACTTAATCAGATTTTGTCCTGAAAATCTTAGGGTCCTAGAGGGATTGTAATGAGGGTATCGCCTGATGAGGTACTTTGGGCCTGTGCAATTAAATGCACGAAAGGCTATGACTAGGATTTTAAACAGTATCCTCTTATGCAGAGGTAGCCAATGGAGAATCTTCAGGGCGGCCGAAGCTGACGATCTCCTCGGTAATTTTAGTACCAGTCTGGCAGCGGCATGTTGAACGCCTTGGAGTTTTTTCAGTGTGGCCTTTTTCACGCCTGCCATCAGTCCGTTACAGTAGTCAAGGCGTGCGAGGATTGAAGCCACAGCCACCGCCTTTCTTGAGTCAGTGGGAAGGAAGTCGAAAAACTTTTTTAAAGATTTAATAATATTAAAACAACTTCCTGCCACATTCCTCACATGCTGGACAAATGATAATTCGGCGTCAAATAGGACGCCCAAATTTCTGGCTGACACCACCGCTTGTGGAGGCGTAGCGGAATCCTCTGGCCACCATAAGCTAGGACAGAATTGGGGATTTTTTCCCATGGGAAGAATTTCCGTCTTATTGGCATTGCATTTAAGGTAGTTATTTTCCATCGAAAGGAAGACATCCATAAGGCAGTTCTTTAAATTTTGCTCGGCATCGGTGGAGTTATTATCAAGGGGGACAATGAGTTGAGTATCATCGACATACAATGTCACAAGTAAGCCGTATGACTCAATTAAGGAGATAAGGGGGACCATGTAGATATTAAACAATAATGGGCTCAAAATAGAGCCCTGAGGGACTCCAGACTGCACCTTTTTAGGTCTCGCCTGTCGATGCGCATCGAGCAAGCGAGACTATGGGGGCTTATCCACTCTTTATCCACTGCAAGGAATCGTGGCGATTCCTTGCAGTGCCCGTGACTTTTAAGCTCAATGTGCATGCGCATTGAGCTTAAAAGCGCGTGCACGTCCGTCTTGTTTTACCCGCTCCGCCCCCTCCCCTTCCCGCCGTGTCGCATTTCTCCTCCCCCCTCCCCTCTCTTCCCTCCGTCTTGTTTGTTATTTTACCCGCTCCGCCCCCTCCCCTTCCCGCCGTGTCGCATTTCTCCTCCCCCCTCCCCTCTCTTCCCTCCGTCTTGTTTGTTTATTTTACCCGCTCCGCCCCCTCCCCTGCCCGCCGTGCCGCATTTTTTTTTAAACCCCCACTTCCCCCCTTTTTGGTTTGGTGTGGGGAATTGTGGCTTGATCTTGTTTTGTTTGTTTGAACTCTGCTGCAAGCTTAGGATTACGTGACTGCCATCGGTTGTCTCGCACTTTTCACAATCCAAATGTATTAATTAACAGTAAGGGAAGAGGAGCTTCATTCTTGATATTTCCCTAGAATATAATTTACCCCACTTTGCAGACACGCACTTTACACCCATTCTGTATGTCACACCTGGCTTTGCAGAACCCACCCCACACACATTTTAAGCGCCACACTTTAGTTACTGTCACAAACACAACATACACACTTTATATATGCAGAGTACTCCCACACAGCCCTTCTTCACTTTAAATTAATCCCAGATTTACGCAACACAGATATCACTACCTCACCCCCAGCACCCCCCACACACACGTTGGAGACCCACCACGCCGACTCAATCCTTCTGGGAACCAGAATGTCTGCGGCACTCTAGCTCCCTCAGCTGCACTTGCACTGCCGGCTGCACACGGAGCTGCACTCCAACTGGCGCTTCTCAGTTGGCTGCACACCTCGCTGCGCTTGCACTGCCGCCTGCTCAGTTTGGCTGCTTTCCGTGCTGCACTTGCAGTCCCGGCTGCGCAGCCCGGACAGCAGGAAAGCACTAGACAAGGAACGCAAAAACGCCAGTCTCACCAACCATCCCTCCAGTAAGATACATAAACAGAGCACAAAGTTTGCGAACTTACTATTTTGGGGGGTGCTCCCGGGTGCTAATTTTGCTCAAAACTTGACAGAGGATAGGTGAATGCTCCCCAAACTTGAAGTTGCACCTTGTCGTGAATCCTTGTGCACTGCACAGATTGTAGCCCGCTGTCAAGAGGTCCCCCTCTGCATGACAGACTGCCCCTGCTGCAAAGTCCCCCCCGTGGGCAGCGAAGGGATTCCAGCTGCCAAAGGAAGGTGCCCGGCTGCAAAGCGTAGGTGTCCTGCTGCAGAGTAAGGAGGGTGCCGCTGCACCCACGTGAAGCCCGGGTCCCTGTGTGCCGCACAGAGCGCCTCCAGTTTGACTCTAGAGGGTGGCCTGCTGCTTGCGTCTCCTCATCCTCGGTCAGTGGCCCCCATTGTAGCAGGCTCGACCTGCCTCCCGAGTTTGGAATCACAGTTCTCTGCCTTCAGCAGCGCCGGCTCCCGCGCCTCCCCTCTCCATCCCAGCTCCTCCCATCCGAGCACTGGCTCCTCCTCCCCACAGATCGCAGCTCCCCCTCCTGGCCGGCTGCAGCAGCAGCTTATCCCGCGCCCGCCACACCCCCGGAACACCGACCTTACTCTTTGGAACAAAGCGCCTCCTACCTTACCCGGCGGGTAGCACCTCACCGTGAGTGAATGCACCTGCAGTATGTAGAGCAGCCAGGATGTAAAGGTTTATTAATTAATTCATTCAAAAGCGGCCCTTCTATAATTAGCTGTTTCTTGCCCACTATTCATGCCCAGCCCACAAAACCGGGGAACTAGCTGTAGAAACCTGATGAGAGCTGTTAGAACTCCTGGTAGCTGACTCACCCTCACCCTCACTCACCCTCAACCCCTCACCCTCACTCACCCTCACTCACCCTCACCCTCAACCCCTCAAACTCACCCTCACTCACCCTCACTCACCCTCAACCCCTCACCCACCCTCACCCTCACTCACCCTGACCATCACTCACCCTCAACCCCTCACTCACCCTCAACCCCTCACTCACCCTCACTCTCACTCATCCTCACTCACCCTCAACCCCTCACCCTCACTCACCCTCACTCACCCTCAACCCCTCACCCTCACTCACCCTCACCCTCACTCACCCTCAACCCCTCACCCTCAACCCCTCACCCTCAACCCCTCACTCACCCTCACTATCACTCATCCTCACTCACCCTCAACCCCTCACCCTCACTCACCCTCACTCACCCTCACCCTCACCCCACTCACCCTCAACCCCTCACCCTCACTCACTCACCCTCAACCCCTCACCCTCAACCCCTCACTCACCCTCACTCTCACTCATCCTCACTCAACCACCCTCAACCTCACTCACCCTCAACCCCTCACCCCCCCACCCTCACTCACTCACCCTCAACCCCTCACCCTCAAACCCTCACCCTCACTCACCCACCCTCAACCCCTCACCCTCACTCACCCTCAACCCCTCACCCTCACTCACTCACCCTCACCCTCACTCACCCTCAACCCCTCCCCTCGACCCCTCCCCCTCAACCCCTCACCCTCACCCTCACTCACCCTCCCTCACCCTCAACCCCTCACCCTCAAACCCTCACTCACCCTCAACCCCTCACCCTCAACCCCTCACTCACCCTCAACCCCTCACCCTCACTCACCCTCTCACCCTCAACCCCTCACCCTCACTCACTCACCCTCAACCCCTCACCCTCAACCCCTCACTCACCCTCACTCTCACTCACCCTCACTCAGCCTCAACTACTCCCCCTCACCCTCACTCACCCAAAACCCCTCACCCTCACTCACCCTCACCCTCACTCACCCTCAACACCTCACTCACCCTCACTCACCCTCACTCACCCTCAACACCTCACCCTCAACCTCAACCCCTCACCCTCACTCACCCTCACTCACCCTCACTCACCCTCACTCACCCTCACTCACCCTCAACCCCTCACCCTCACTCACCCTCACTCACCCTCACCCTCACTCACCCTCACTCACCCTCACCCTCACTCACCCTCACCCTCACACAGTGCAATAGTTCTCAGACCATTTCAGTTAGAGCTTTTAGAAATGTTTATGGCTTTTTTTATTTGTAATACTTTAGCATTGGCTACAGGAAACAAAAATGCTAAACATTTACAAAAAAACCCCATAAACAATTCTAAAAGCACTAACTCTAATGGTGCGAGACCTATTGCATTTCCAATGCTTGTTTTCCTTGGAGAGGAAAGGACCCAAAGCAATGGTTTGGGATTTGTCTGTCAGGAAAGCGATTTTCCAATCCAGTACTACATCTGCAATTCCGATATCTCTAAGTCTACATATCAGTATTGAGTGGGAGATGGTATCGATTTACCATATGCAATATTTTTAATATCAAATGAAAGGGCACCACACGAGTTATATATTATAAAATGTATGTATTTATTTCTAGAATAATCCCCTATACTCTTTATGAGCACAGAAGCACAAGCGTAAAAAAAAGAACTTCATATAACATACAAAAGCTGCACAATTATGGATAGGCCGGGTGGCCCCTCAAATCATATATTAAAATAGTGGTATAAGAACCACGTCACGAACAATGGTTGAGAATCGCTGGGGCTACACTGGACTAATGAAGGTTAGGTCGGGGAGGCCCACAGGATACGGGTGCAGTGTCTATAGGCAGCCGTTGCACCAATAGAAGTCAATGGTGCGTAAAAGTTAGAAAGTTACAGTTTTAGGAGACTTCCGACTGGACTAGAACGTAACCACTCAAAACTAGGACACTAGAGGTGTAAACCACTACAGGAGCACCGGTGTAATCTCGTACCTCACCCACAGGAAGCGGGTGCATAGGTGTCAAAGTGTGTCAGGTTTGTTCGTGGAGTTCTATGGAGTCTGGAGGCGGCCAGGAGAGAAGAGTTCAGTTGGATCCAAAGGTGGAACGAAGATGTAAAGGACCTGAAAGCAGAGGGGACAGAGTCTAGGTCACTAGCCAGTGACCAGGATGGAACCAGGAAGGAACCAGGCGATGTCGGGTTGCGATCAGGTGATGTCAAATAGTTTGTCTCCGCTGCCACGTGGACCAGGAAGTATCGATGATAACCAAGAGTTGAACACGGGCTGTCCCACGAAGGCTCTCGCTGTCGGCAGTGTCGGTTCTCGAATCGGAGTCAACAGGCCTTGGCAAATGCAACCCACGTAGGACTCAAAGATGGCTTCTGGATCGGACCAGCAAGGTCAGATCAGTGGCTCCTTTTCAGGGGAGCGAGGGCCAGTAGTGTAAATTCGAATGATCATCGTCACAGAGGCCACTAGCCAACGGGTAAGTGACCGGACAACGCTTCGAGCAGGAAAAATGCAAAAGGGCCCCGCGAAGCACTCAATGAGTGTGGAGAGGTGATCTTTGGTGCAAAAGCTGCTTGGGGCTGGGGCTTCTCAATCCCCAATGCACAGCTTCGAGGGAGCCTCTGGAGCTGCACAGGAAGCACTTCGCTGGCTTTCCAAGATGGCCGGTCCCACGTCTCACGTCGCCTCCACAGGTCTCAGCTTTGCAAGGACTGTGGATCGGGCTGTTGGAAGTCTGAGAGTCCAGGTCTTGTCGGTCTCTGTCGTTCGAGCTCCGGCGGGAGCAACGGCAAAGAAAACCATTGAGCGCCGATGGTGCCTGCTTGCACAGGGTGGCCACTCCTTGACCACAAGGGAGATTCTTCAGTCTTCTCCGTTGAGTAGGACGTCGAAGGGTCCAGAGTTTTGCATCAAAGTTTCAGTCAGGATGATCTGCTGTTTCATGGCACAGCCCCTACCTTTATTCCAAATCAAGGGGCTGGATCTCCTGCTAGGTCCCTCCTATGGGTGGGACCCAGGAAGGGGGTGGTTTCATCCCTTTCCCTTCGTCCAGTTTCGCGCCAGAGCTTGGGCTGGAGTGCCCCAGCACCGGTTTGAACTGGGCTTTGCCTGGGACACCTTGTGCGCCTCAGGCAGTGTCTAGTTTCATTCAGCCTCCCTGCTCCAATCCACTATCTCCTGTCTTGGGTGGTCTAACACCTCTCTGTGACAGGAAACCTTTTGTCCAGGCCTCCCCTGCCGGAGTTTCGGTCAGCAGCAGGAGGCCAGACTTGTGTCTGTGGCAGCAGCATCCATTTTGTGATGCTGAGGCTCTGGTTAGATTTAACCGCGTTTAAGGAAAGTAACATGTCTTCTCCCTCATCTTTATCTAAATGGGTAAAAAATAACAGCATTCTCCCGCCTAACCAAACCGGTTTCATCAAGGGATTAGGAACAGCTACCAATCTCTTAGCACTATCTATTTTTATCGATAAAGCGATTATAAAAAGACAACCCTTATATCTATGCTTTGTTGATTTCAAATCAGCTTTCGATGTGTAGATAGAGAACTCCTATGGGGTAAGCTACATGCACAAGGGATACCTCCCTTATTAATACACCTGATTCGTCTTCTGCACAAAAAAAACTTGGGCAAGAGTACGTATCGGTAATGGCCACTCATTATCAAAGGAAATACCAACGTTAGGTGGAGTGAAGCAAGGGTGTATACTGGCTCCTTTATTATTTAATTTATTTTTAACTGATTTTACCCAGGTCTTGAACAACATAAATGCACACCCTCCAAAGCTTGCCGATATGCATATCTCGAATTTGCTCTACGCTGATGACGTTATCCTCCATAGTAATACAAAGGTGGGCCTACAACGGCTAATAACACGAACAAAGGAATGTGCAGTGGAAAACAAAATGATAATAAATTAATCTAAATCCAAAGTTATGGTTGTCACAAAAATCAAAAGAAGACAGTGCAACTCAAAGTGGTTCTTGGGGAAGGCACACTTGGAGCAACTCAAAACCTATAGGTACCTGGGAGTTATATTTAACGATAATGGTAACTTTAACCCCCAAAAACTGGATATCCTCAGGAAGGAAAACGCATTGACGGGTGCGTTTGGGATAATCAAAAACTCTACAAGTAACTTATCTCATCTCCCCCTCCTTAAAGTGATATCCGTGAAATTGTTTCCTTCCTTATCTTATGGCAGTGAGGCTCTAGACGTAAAAGACGCAATAATCATTAATAATGCTATTGCAAAATCTTTCCGCACCATATTTTGCTTACCAACAAATGTCTCACAAGCGCAAGTGAGGTTGGAATTCGGTTTGAACAACCAATTATACGCACGGAAGGGCCATATAATTAAGGTATGGAATAGAGTAAAAATGATAAGGAGAACTTAATTTCGCAGCTTTTATGGAAGGAAATCTAGGGTAATAAAAAATTATCTGCGTGGAAATATCTGGACAACGCTTTAGATGAACTTGGAGTTAGAGAGATCTGGACCACTACTGTAACCCAGGAATCCTTCAAAAAAGTTGTGAATAAATCAACAGATTACTTATCATTGATAACAGATAAAGAGACCCTTGCTAAAAGGAAACACGCCTGGTCCATAATCAACTGCTACAAAAAAAAGAGGTCTCAGCAGTATCTGGACATGGCATGGTCGTGGGGAAGCAAGAATATTTTTTCTAACGCACGATTTGGAATATGGCCAGGAGATTCACATGCACTACCTCGGAAAAAACTCAAAAATAGCATACTGTGTTGGTTGTGCAAAATTGGTGAGGAAAATATCGTACATCTCCTGTGCATCTGTCCAGAACTAAAAAACGAAAGATTAACTTTATTAAAAAGGTTATTCAATGAAAGACTGATAAGAACTTGTAGACAAGCACTGATTCGATGTCTCTGTCCAGACAATCTACCCATTAATTCTGCTTTCGCAAAATTCTTAACAATTGCACTGAAAAAATTAGAACACCAAAACATTGTATTCTAAAATCATTGGGGCTTATTTATGAAGGACTTGCGCCGCCGGTGCGTCACTTTTTCCCATGTTAAAAGTGGCGCACCGGCGGCGCAAGTCCTTCATAAATAAGGCCCATTATATTTACTGTTAACTTTTAAACATATGTACTCACTTTATTTTTGTTTTTTAAACAGTGTTTTTAAAATGCTTTTTTATAAATTTACCGTTATTTAGAAATAACAAAATTTTAACAAAGTAATGTAACTAAATGTACATATTTGACCATTCATTGTAAAGATTTTAATTAATCAATCAAAACTACTACTACTACTACCTTCTCCCTCTAGAAGTGTGGAATGCTACCCCCGTCTCCAGGACTGGCAAGGGGGTAGTATTAAAAAGCGTATGACACCTTACACGACATGTTTTGATAAAGCCAAACCATAGATAGCATTTAACCGCGAGGTTCATAATGCACTTAAGAGTATATGGTATGGCAATATCCCAGAACATTTATAAGGACATGGTTCCGAAAGCTGCAGACAGGCTTAGCTCATGCTAAAAGTGGGGTGACCATAGGAAAGCAGACCCTACTCTCCTATATAACCCCCCCGTCCCAAAAGCAGGGACATTAAACTAACCTTGACCAGATAAGTCTTCATGTTCTAAGTGGAAATACCTGGAGAGGCCATCTGCATTACCATGGTTAGTCCCTGGGCGGTGCTCCACTGTAAAGTCCATCCCCTGTAGGGAAATGGACCACCTGAGCAGTTTGGGATGTTCACCCTTCATCTGATTTAGCCACAAGAGGGGCTTATGGTCTGTCTGAACCTTGAAGTGAGTGCCAAACAATTATGGTCTCAACTTCTTCAGGGCCCAAACCACAGCAAAGGCCTCCCTCTCAATGGCTTACCAACATTTCTCTCTAGGGGTCAGCCTTCTGCTAATAAAAGCAATGGGCTGGTCTTGACCATCTACATTAAGTTGCTCCCACCCCCAACTCCGAAGCATCTGTTTGGACAATAAACTCTTTGGAGTAGTCAGGACTCTTTAAGATAGGTGCAGAGCACATGGCCTTCTTCAGGTCATCAAATGCCTTTTGATAGCTAACTGTCCACTGAACCTTTTTTGGCATCTTCTTAGATGTCAGATCATTGAGTGGTGTCACAATGGAGCCATAATTCTTAACAAATTTTCTGTAGTACTCAGACAGGCCCAAGAAAGCTCTGACCTGTGTCTGGGTGGTTGGAGGAGCCCAGTCCTGTATGGTCTGGATCTTACTCTCCAGTGGTTGAACCTGACCCCCACCTACAAGGTGGCCCAGGTACACAACCTTACTCTGCCCTACCTGGCACTTTGTTGCCTTGATAGTTAGGCCTGCCTTTTGAAGGGCCTCCAACACCTTCTTTAGGTGGATCAGGTGATCCTCCCAGGTGGAGCTGAAGACAGCAATATCATCCAGATAAGCTGCGCAAAAGTCATCAACCCAGAAAGGACTTGGTTCACCAACCTTTGGAAAGTGGCAGGTGCATTCTTCAAACCAAAGGGTATTACCACAAATTGATAATGACCTCCAGAGGTTGAGAAAGCTGTTTTGGCCTTGGACTCCTCAGCTGACCTGATTTGCCAATAATCAGCTGTCAAATTAAATGTGCTCAGAAACTTGGCAGATGCCAACTTTTTAAATGAGCTCATCTGCTCTTGGAATGGGGTGAGCATCTGTCCTAGTGACAGCATTGAGACCTCTATAGTCTACACAGAACCTCATTTCTCTCTTCCCATCTTTGGTGTGAGGTTTTGGCACAAGGACTACTGGTCTGGCCCAGGGGCTCTCTGATGGCTCAATTACTCCAAGCTCAAGGATTTTCTGCACCTCAGTCTTTATACAGTCCCTGACATGGTCCAGTTGCCTGTAGATCTTACTCTTCACAGGCAGACTGTCACCAGTGTCCACCTCATGGGTGGACCAGTTAGTCTGACTAAGTGTCAATGAAAACACATGTCTAAAAGACTGAAGAACCTGTCTGCAGTCCTGTTGCTGCTGGTCAGTGAGGCTGCCAGCTAAGGCCACACCATCAACCGAGCCATCATCCGGGTTGTGGGATAACAGGTCTGGGAGAGGGTCACTCTCTTCTTCCTGCTCCCCATCTGTAATCATGAGCAAGCCCATGTCTGCCCTGTCCACATATGCTTTCAATCTGTTTACATGGAGCACCCTGTGGGGGCTCTGAGGGGTGCCAAGGTCCGCCAAGTAGGTGACCTCTCCCTTTTTCTCAATTATGGTGTGGGGTCCAGACCATTTGTCTTGGAGGGCTGCTGGGGCCACTGGCTCCAACACCCACACCTTCTGCCCTGGCTGGTACTCAGTCAGCACAGCCTTTTGGTCATGCCAAGCTTTTTGGAGTTCAAGGTTTTTGGAAGCTTTCTCCATGTATTCAGCCATCATGGAGCGGAGACCAAGTACATAGTCCACTATGTCAAGTTTAGGCTTTTTGAGAGGTAACTCCCATCCTTCCTTCACAAGACACAGGGGACCACTTGCAGGATGTCCAAACAAAAGCTCAAAAGGGCTGTAGCCAACCCCCTTTTGTGGGACCTCTCGTAAGCAAAGAGAAGGCAGGGTAAAAGGATGTCCCATCTTCGCCTAAGCTTTTCAGGTAACCCTTTCATGATCCCTTTTAGGGTCTTGTTAAATCTTTCAACAAGCCCATTGCACTGTGGATGGTAGGGTGTAGTGAACTTATAGTTCACACCACAATCTTTCCACATTGCTTTTAGATATCCAGACATGAAGTTGGTACCTCTGTCTGAAAGAACCTCCTTTGGAAAGCCCACTCTGGAGAAAACTCCAAGTAGGGCCCTTGCCACAACAGGAGCTGTTGTGGTCCTCAGGGGAATTTTCTCTGGATATCTGGTGGCATGATCCACTACCACCAGTATAAATCTGTGCCCGGATGCTGTTGCATAGTAGTGGACATAGCCATGTCCACATCACAGATCAAGACTGCCTGAGTAGGAATCCTGACTAAGCCAGACTCGATCTCAGTACCCATGGTTAACCCCACTAAAGCTTTAGCTTGGGGGCTGCCACTGCTGACTGTACTAGGGGGTGCGGGTTGCCCTAGGGGCTGCAGTGGCAGGGGCTGTACCTTTCTTAGTGCACTCACTAAACCAGTGAGAAACTGACTTACAGTAATTACACCAAGGTTTCTTTGGGCCATCATTCTTCTTCTTTTTCTTTCCAGTTTGGGACCCCCCTCATTAGTATTATTTTGGGGGCCTGAAGAAGACTTCTGGTCTTTTTGTTTCTGATCTCAACCCTTCTGGTCTGCCTTTTTATGATCGCCTCCATGGTTCTGGGGTTTCTGCTTAACCCTGGTTCTGACCCATTTTCTGCCTTCTTTCCCAATTCTTGGGGAGAGGTCAGATCTGAGTCAATCAGGTGTTGGTGCAACAACTGGTTCTGACAGTTATTAAGGATTTGTTCTCTCTTGATCAAATTATACAATCCTGTATAGTCCTTAACTTTACTACCAAGCCACCAACCTTCCAGAGCCTTAGTGGCACAATCAACAAAATCAGTCCAGTCCTGAGTCTGAGCTTTTTGTGTATCTCTGAACAACAACCTGTATTGCTCAGTGGTTAGGCCAAACCCCTCAATAAGAGCACTCTTCAGGACAGTGTAGTTTTTAGCATCCTCAGGTCTAACAGTGTGGAGCTTGTCTCTCCCTTTTTCTGAAAAGGAGAGCCACAATATTGCTGCCCACTGATCTTGGGGAACCTGCTGTACCATGCAGACTCTCTCCAGAGCAGTTATCCATTTGTGGATGTCATCCCCATCTCTGTAGGGGGGGGGGCACCATTTTACTCAGGGTTCTATGCTCATAGGACGTGTCTTTATCCTTAGGGATACTGCTGCCACCAGTGGAATCTAATCCACTTAATCTTTGTTCCCTTGCTAAAGCAAGTTTAGTTTGGGCCAGGGCTATCTCTTCTTTCTCTATCTGAAGTTGGACAGCTCTCATCCTAGCCTCATGCTCTCTTCTCTGGGGGGAAGTCATTCCCCTTTGAGAATCCCTTGAGGCATTAGAAAGGATAGACTCCCTGGAAGGAGATCTGTCCCTTCTATTGCCAGGGAGAAGCCTGCTATTAGGTCTGGGAAGGGGTAACACCTCTCCATCCCCATGTAGGCTTAGCTTGGCCCTGCTAAGTCTTCTGACCTGAACCTGGCCACCCCCCTGATCATCTGACTCATCCCCATCTACCTCCTCATCCTCTGGAGTAATGGTGTAATCTTCTAAGGGGCCCCTGCTCCTGCATTACCTAAGAGGGCTTCAGCAGCCTTTTCAATATCAGCTGTCTCCAGGATATGTATCAGGATTGGGATGGTGGGGTTATGACCCCTTTTCAGCCCCCTTGAGGTGCACAAGCCACTCAAGTCCCTGAAGCTGAGTTTTTCATAGCTGCTGGTGCCTTGGGAGGGTCACCCACAGGTAGAGAACTGAGTGGTTCACCTGCGCCAGCCAAGACTAGTGAGGTGGAGGTGTGTGCACCTACCTACACTATGTGTTTACCTACTTGACCCTCTCTAGAGTTTGTAGTCAGGGCGTGCTAAGCCCTTTGGTCCACAACCACTAAGTTCAGTAGAACTTAAGTATGTAAATCTTTGTTTATATGTACCTAAGGTACTTGATGTGATCTTTCAAATGATATTGTCAAAGATTACAATTGGTAAAACAAACAGCAAGCTCAAATCCCACCGCTGCCACCAATGTGAGAAGTTGGCCTGGTATATGATGATCACTATTCTAGTGAGCACCTTGCACCAGTCCAAACGACCCTTATGGTGAATGGTTGTAAGTCAACCTTATAGACCAGATAGCCTATTGGTAGCATGGACAAAAGCAGTCTTAGGCTAAACTCAAGAGGGCATGTGAAGCCAGCTGTTTTACCATATGCAATCCTTTTAATATCAAATGAAAGGACACAACACAAGTTATATATTATACAATATATGTATTTATTACTAGAATAATCCCCTATACTCTTTATGAGCACAGAAGCACAAGCGTTAAACAAAGAACTTCATATAACATACAAAAGCTGCACAATTATGGATAGGCCAGGTGGCCCCTCAAACCATATATTAAAATAGTGGTATAAGAACCACGTCACAAACAATGGTAAGGCCCAGGGCCTTGAGAATCGCTGGGGCTACACTGGACTAATGAAGGTTAGGTCGGGGGAGGCCCATAGGATACGGGTGCAGTGTCTATAGGCAATCGTTGCACCGATAGAAGTCAATGGTGCGTAAAAGTTAGAAAGTTACTGTTTTAGGAGACTTCCGACTGGACTAGAACTTAACCACTTAAAACTAGGACACTAGAGGTGTAAACTACTACAGGAGCACCGGAGTACTCTCGTTACCTCACCCACAGGAAGCGGTGCATAGGTGTCAAAGTGCGTCGGGTTTCGTTGTGGAGTTCTATGGAGCCTGGAGGAAAAGATGCTGCAGGCGGCCAGGAGAGAAGAGTCCGGTTGGATTCAAGCGTGGATTGAAGATGTAGTGTACCTGAAAGCAGAGGGTACAGAGTCTAGGTCACTAGCCAGTGATCAGAGCTAGGCACCTGTCAGTCACATAATTGAATGATATTTTTTATCTTTCATATGAATTAATTTTGTACGGCTTTATAGTATATTTAATCAAGTTTTAATGTTTAATGTATTGATGATGTTTTTAATGAACTTTTGTGGATATTTATACTGTTCTGCATTTTAAGAATAATGTATGTATTGTCTATGAAGTCTTTTATGGTTAAAAAACCCAAAATAAAGACGTTTGAACTGAACTGGAACCAGGAAGGAACCAGGCGATGTCCGGTTGCGATCAGGTGATGTTGAGTAGTTTGTCTCCGCTGCCACGTGGACCAGGAAGTATCGATGACGACCAGGAGTTGAACACGGGCTGTCCCACGAAGGCTCTCGCTGTCGGTGGTGTCGGTTCTCGAATCGGAGTCAGCAGGCCTTGGCAAATGCAACCCATGCAGGACTCGAAGATGGCTTCTGGATCGGACCAGCAAGGTCAGATCGGTGGCTCCTTTTCAGGGAAGCGAGGGCCAGTCTGGAGCAACCAGAAGGATCGTCGTCACAGAGGCCACTAGCCAACGGGCAAGTGACCGGACAACGCGTCGAGCAGGAAAAATGCAAAAGGGCCCCACGCAGCACTCGATGAGTGTGGAGAGGTGATCTTTGGTGCAAAAGCTGCTCGGGCTGGGGCTTCTCAATCCCCAATGCACAGCTTTGAGGGAGCCTCGGGAGCTGCACAGGAAGCACTTCACTGGCTTTCCAAGATGGCCGATCCCACGTCTCACGTCGCTTCCACGGGTCTCAGCTTTGCTAGGACTGTGGATCGGGCTGTTAGAAGTCTGGGAGTTCAGGTCTTGTCGGTCTCTGTCGTTCGAGCTCCGGCGGGAGCAACGGCTAAGAAAACCTTTGAGCGCTGATGGTGCATGCTTGCACAGGGTGGCCACTCCTTGACCACAAGGGAGATTCTTCAGTCTTTTACGTCGAGTAGGATGTCAAAGGGTCCAGAGTTTCGTATCAAAGTTTCAGTCAGGATGATCTGCTGTTTCATGGCACAGCCCCTACCTTTATTCCAAATCAAGGGGCTGGATCTCCTGCTAGGTCCCTCCTATGGGTGGGACCCAGGAAAGGGGTGGTTACACCCCTTTCCCTTTGTCCAGTTTCGCGCCAGAGCTGGGGCTGGAGTGCCCCAGCACCGGTTTGAACAGGGCTTTGCTTGGGACACCTTGTGCGCCCCAGGCAGTGTCTAGTTTCATTCAGCCCTCCCTGTCCCAATCCACTATCTACTGTCTGGGGTGGTGTAACACCTCCCTGTGACAGGAAATGTTTTGTCCAGGCCTCCCCTGCCGGAGTTTCGGTCAGCAGCAGGAGGCCAGACTTGTGTCTGTGGCAGCAGCATCCATTTTGTGATGCTGAGGCTCTGGTTAGATTTAACCACGTTTAAGGAAAGTAACATGTCTTCTCCCTCTAGAAGGGTGGAATGCTACCCCCGTCACCAGGACTGGCGAAGGGGTAGTATTTCAAAGCGTATGACACCTTACACGACATGTTATGATAAAGCCAAACCATAGATAGCGTTTAACCGCGAGGTTCATAATGCACTTGAGAGTATATGGTATATCGTTATCATGGAAACAGCTAAAGGACTTTGTTCCGAAAGCTGCAGACAGGCTCAGCTCATGCTGGAGCACCATCTCACATAAAACCAAGCACTCTGCCTCCAGGATTGTTAAGGCCTGCCATAGGAGTGACTTATAGGTGTATATGTCTGCGCAGCGGACGAGCGCAGCGGGCGCGCCGTAGACGCGCCGGAGTCACGCCAGAGTCCAGCCCGTCTGCGCCCGTCCGCGGCAGGCCGGGGCAAGGGTCACCTCCTTATGTCCCTCTGCTGCTATATTCTTCCCCCCTTCTCCTTTCATACTGGAACCCTGGCTCCATCAGTCCGCCTGTCTCTGAGCTACTGACACATCTAGGTCTACTCTCCCGCCCACCCTCCACTCCTCCCACCGCCATTTCAGGTGTGTCCCCCGTGCCCAGCCCTGTCCAATCTGCCCCCTCCCCTTCTTCTGCTCCCCGCACTCCGGCCTTCAACACCACGGCCGCGCTTCTAAACACCCGATCGGCTGTCAGCCATCAGTATGAGCTCTTCGACTATATCGACACTCATGAACCAGATCTCCTGTTTTTAACGGAGACCTGGTTCAAGGCCGACTCCCTGCCCAATTTCTTAGCTGCATTACCTCCCTCATACTCTACCATCCGAGCAGACCGACCAGAGGGCAGAAGAGGCGGTGGAGTGGCCTTGATAGCCCGCACTGATCTCCATTTTCAGATTCTTCCCTCTCCCCCTATTTCTGAAGTTGACTGCCTGATAATCTGCTCTAGCTCTCACTCGGCTCCTTTAACTTCTGTTCTTATTTACCGTCCCCCCCACCCCACTCCTACTTTTGTTTCCAGCCTCCAAGACATTCTGGCAACACTGGTAGTGAACAACTCGTCAGTGTTAGTCTTAGGCGACCTAAACTTCTGGCCTAATGACCCTGCCGAAAGTCCCCTCTCTAAAGAGTTCACTGATCTTATGCTAGTCTCAACTTTACCCCCCACATCCATAGCCCCACTCATGCTCAATGCCACTCGCTCGATCAGGTTTGGACCCTGAACATCCCCATCACTCCCCCCATTATTTCCCCTTGCTCCTGGTCTGACCACTTCTTAATTTCCTTTTCCCTTGCCTTAGCCCCAGCCACCAAGCTTCCCCTCCCCAAGAACACCTGGGTCAGAAAATGGGGCAAAGTGGATATGCCATCCCTCTGCTCTTCTCTGGCCAACTCCAGCCCTGATCTTGCCGGCCTCGCCGCCCCCATCCAACTGGCCACCATTAACAACTGGTTGACCCAAGCAGGCGACGACTTTGCCCCCCTGAGGCGGATCACGGTCAAGCGAGCCCACGCTGCTAACCGTTGGTTCACTCCTGACCTCAAGGAGAAGAAGCTGGCCGCACGCAGAGCAGAGCGAGCATGGAGAAGAGCATACTGCCCCGCCCAAAAAATCACTTATCTCTCTGTACTCAAGGAATATAAGCAAGGCATCCTCGATGCCAAGACCATGTTTTATTCCAACAGGATATTGTCAGCGGAGTCACAATCTAGAGAAATCTTCGCCACGGTGCACGAGCTCGCCTCATCCAACAGAGCCACGGCCTCGATTCCCCCTTCCCAACCTCTTTGCGACTCGCTCAACGACTTTTTCGTTGATAAGGTCGCAAAGATCAAGGCTAATATTCCTCTCCCTTCCCCCACATTTACCAATCCCTCCCCCCCTGCCGCCATCTCCAAACTAACTTCCATCCCCCCTGACCAAAGCCACTCTCCTCCCTCTGCTTCAAAGGGTGAAGTCAGGCTCCCCCCTGGACTTTGCCCCTGCTCATATCCTGAGGGAAATCTTCCTAGCATGTCCATCCCCACCCCTCACACTTCTGAATGATTCACTCAGTAATGGAGTAGTTCCCACTCCCCACAAATTCGCGGCGGTCATCCCTATCTTGAAAAAGGCCGGTGCTGACCCCTCATCCCCTTCCAATTACCGTCCCATCTCCCTCCTGCCTTACCTGGGTAAGGTCTTAGAAACTCACGTAACCAGCACCCTGAGTACCCACGTGGAAACCAACCACTGCCTCTCCCCCCGGCAGGCGGGCTTTCGCCCCCTCCACTCCACGGAGAAGGTAGTGGTCTCAGTGATGGACAGCCTACGCGAGGGCATTGACATCAACCTCCCGCAGGCCCTCATTCTTTTAGATCTGTCCGCCGCTTTTGACACGGTGGACCACTCCATCCTTCTCACCCGTGTCAGGGCGGCGGGCATAGAGGGCCTAGCCTTTGCTTGGCTCGAGTCCTTCCTGAGTGACAGGGCTCAGGCGGTCCATCTTGCTGGCTTCACTGCTGCCTCCCGTAAGGTTGTGTGTGGGGTCCCCCAAGGCTCCTCACTTTGCCCTCTTTTGTTTAATTTATACATCTTCCCCCTCATTTTTATGTTGCAGCAGCTTTAGGTCACGGTGTTTAACTACGCCGATGACCTCCAGCTAATTTTCAACCTTTCTCATTCCCCTTCATCCTTCCAGAACGTCCAATCTGTTATGCTGTTCATCCAGGATTGGATGAACTGCAACCACCTCAAACTCAATCCGGACAAGACTGAACTAGTCTTGACCGGGGGTGGTTGCAGTCCCTGGTCCCCATCTCACTGGCCCCTCTCACTTGGTGTCCCCCCACTTCCCGTTCCCAAAGTCAAAACTCTTGGAATCCTCCTTAACCCCTCACTTTCTGTCCACTCACAGGTCAGTTCTGTTGTTTCTTCTTGTTTTTCTCCCTTAGAACTATTAGCAAGATCTCCCATTTCTTTTCCCTCCCTACCCTAAAGATTATAGTGATGGCAATGGTGCTCTCGCGCCTTGACAATGGTAACATCATCAACAATGGCGCACCCGCTTACGCCATTCACCGTCTGCAACTAGTGCAGAACCAGGCTGCCCGCCTGATCCATGGCCTGCCTAAATTCCATCATGCCACCCCTCTACTGCAGGCACTGCACTGGCTGCCGGTGAAAGAGCGAGCCTTGTTCAAGCTTGGCTGCCTCACCTTTCAGGCCAAAATGGGCACCGCTCCGGAGTTCATCTGCTCTGCCATTAAGCCTTATACTCCGGGCAGAGAGCTCCGCTCCACCCACTTGGCACTTCTAACTGTCCCCCGATTTAAAAAGAAAAGGGCTGGCGGAACAAAATTTGCGGTTCTTGCCCCTGTGTTTTGGAACTCCCTTCCTGTGGAACTCAGCATGACACCCTCTTACACAGAGTTTCGGAAAAGCCTCAAAACCCTGCTCTTCTCCCGAGCCTTCGCTGTTTAACTTCCTCTGCTCCTGCTGTCTTCTCGCAATCTAAAAGCGCCATGAAACCGCGTGGTATAAGCACGCTATATAAATGTTTTTAAATTCAAATATGTGTCCAGATATAGGTTTAGACATAGGTATACTATATCTAAGCAAGGAGTGATTACACCACCTTGCCCCAGCTGAGTGATCAGTCAGTTGTGTCAGTTTGGATGGCCAGCCAGGGGTGGCAAAAGATATGCTGCAGCCCCTGGTAGGCCTTGGATGCACCTATGCCCTGGGTACCTATAGTACACTCTACAGGGGCTGATAAGGTGACCCAATACCCAATTGGTAATTTACCTAAAGTACATGGTTGTGAATTTAGAGCGAGAACAGCAGGGCTGTGGGTATGATTAGCAGGCCCACAGCCACATTAAGTCGAAAACCAGTGAAGCCAAAAGCAAAAAGTGGGGTGACCATAGGAAAGCAGACCCTACTCTCCTACAGGTTGTCAGTGGGGGCAGGCGGTTGTCAGTGGAGATAGGTGGTTGCCAGTGTGGGAGCATGCCATTGTCAGTGGGGGCAGGCATTTGCAGGTGTCAGTAGGGGGGCAGGTGGTTGTCAGTGGGGGCAGTTGCAGTTGTCAGTGGGGGGAGCAAGCGGCTGTCAGTGGGGGGAAGGTAGTTGTCAGTGTGGGGTGAGGGAGGGCGGTTGTCAGTGGGGGCAGGCAGTTGCAGTTGTCAGTGGGGGGGCAGGCAGTTGTCGGTGGGGGGCAGGTAGTTATCAGAGTGGGGCAGGCGGTTGTCAGTGGGGGGCAGTCGGTTGTCAGTGGGGGGCAGGCAGTTGTCAGTGGGGGGCAGGCGGTTGTCAGTGGGGGCAGGCAGTTGTCAGTGGGGGGCAGGCGGTTGTCAATGGGGGCAGGCAGTTGTCAGTGGGGGGGCAAGCAGTTGTCAGTAGGGGGCAGGCAGTTGTTAGTGGAGGGGAGCAGGCGGTTCTCAGTGAGTGGCAGAGGCTTGTCAGTGGGGGAAGGGGTTCTAAGTGAGGGGCAGGTAGTACCGCGAGGGAGGTGTTTCTGACAGTGGAACCAGCTGACGCTTTAGCATCAGGAACTGAGGGGTTCTCCAGACTCTAAATAAGGTGGCGTGATTGCACGAAGGGCTGACCGGACGGGGTCTGGCATATTCCCCATCACTGTCATCCTCTAAAGTATAGCACAGTCACCCCTAAAAAGGCCATAGAGCAGGCTTGTGTACCCCAGTCTTGAATCTGCCAGCTTCCTGCCGGATCCACACAGCGAGAGCTATCCTACCAGGAGCACATCACCTCTGCTTGAACTCCCCACACTCAGAACAGCAAATATTGATCTAAGAGGTGGCATCTCTACCCTCACAGATGGCACTTAACTGAGACACAAATACATTTCTTCACCTGCTGGCAAGGCCTCAGCACGAAAATCGCAACATCGGGTTCGGAAAATGTCACCGCTTTTTATCCGCATTTTTTATATGCTCTCTATATGCTTTCACCGTTCTCTTTCTCTCCATTCCTCTCTGTCCCTCCTTTCACTTTTCTTTTATTTCCTTCTTTCGCTCTAGTTTTCCTTTCCTCACTTCTTTATTCTATTCCCTTCTTAGGTTGAAGTCTATCGCACAATGCACAAATGATTTGCTAATGACATCTTGGGGATATTCGGAAAGCTTCCCTGGGAAAGCATTCCGCCCGTTGCTTACCATTGGCTTGTGATTTGTAACTCACACTTCTTTGCTTTTTGTTTTTTGGCTTTATTAGTTTTAGGCTGTCCAGCCTGAGTTAGTCCCTTTCCTTTCCCAAACCTTGTTTACTGTATTGTTCCACCGTGCTCAGACTTTAAATCTTGTTGGTATCTTGTCACATTTGCTGTGCATTCAAAAACAGGGGTCAAATGTCAAACGACAGGCTCTGTCTTCCAGGGAGCTTGGTGTTTACTTTTCTTTCTCTGACTTCAAAGTGAGAGGATTTCTGTAACAATCGTGCTGGGCACCTGTGTGAGACGGAAAGGCTGCAAGATGTTATTTTTTTCAAACACACAAAAAAAATATTAATGTCGGTAAATTAATTGTGCAGATATTTCAGAATTGGAAAAGCCCAAATTAAGCACATTATTTGGTAATTATGACGTGTGGTGGAAACAAATATTTTAAAATGATCAAAATAAATACACTAGATGATTATATTTCCACATATTATCGTTTGTGCGCTGTTTACTTTTATCCATAAAACTGTGTCTGTGCAAATATAATGGTGATTTCAACTGAAGATGTGTTGTCTGCAATGGACATGCATATTCCACCCTACGCCATTCTACTCTGCACTACTCCACACTGTGCCACTCCACTTCACATTCCGTCACTGCACTCTGCTCTGCACCACCAAACTCTGCAACACTCCACTAAACGACTCTCTACTCTACACCACTCTACTCAATTCCAATGCACTCTACCTCACTCTAATCTACAGTACTCCACTGCACTCTACACTCTGCGCCACTCCACTCTATGCCACTCCACTCTATGTCCCTCCACCCTGCAACACTGCACCCTATGCCACTGCATTCTATGGCAATGCACTCTACTCTGTACCACTCCACTCTGCAACACCCCACTGTGCTGTACACCACTGCACTCTACGCCTCTCTTCTCTGTACCACACTACTCTTTGCCAGCCTCTTGTAGGAGAGTAGGGTCTGCTTCCTATGGTCACCCCCACTTTTTGCTGTGATACTCTGGTTTTTCGACTTTAGTGTGGCTGTGGCCCTGCTAATCAGGACCACACCCTAGCTATTCTCTCTCTAAATTGTAACCTTGTACTTTAGGTACAGACCAGATTGGTTACTGGGTCTCCCTTGTGAGCCCCTGTATATGAAACCCTAGGTACCCAGGGCATAGGTGCATCCAAGGCCTACCAGGGCTCAGCTTGGGAAAGGTGGTGTAATCACCCCTCGCTTAGATATAGTATACCTAGATCTACCCTTATATATAGACACATATATACCTATAAGTCACTCCTATGGCAGGCCTTGACAATCCTGAAGGCAGAGTGCTTGGTTTTATGTGAGAGAGTGCCCTAGCGGGAGCTGAGCCTTTCTGCAGCTTTCGGAACCATGTCCTTATAGCTGTTCTACGATATAGCCATACCATATACTCTTAAGTGCATTATAATCCTCACAGTTAATGCTAACTTTGGTTTGGCTTTATCAAAACATGTCGTGTAAGGTGTCAAACACTATGGAATACGACCCCCCCCCCCCGGCCAGTTCTGGCGAGGGGTAGCATTCCACCCTTCTAGAGGGAGAAGACATGTAGTTACTGCTTTACCCGGTTAAAGTTAACCAGAGCCTCAGCATCACAAAATGGGTGCTGCTGCCACAGACACAAGTCTGACCTCCTGCAGCTGGGGGAAACTCCAGCAAGGCCTGGACAATAGGTTTCCTGTCGAGGGAGGTGCCAGCACCTCCCCAGACAGCCTGTAGTGTATTGGGGCAGGGAGGGTTGAATGGAAAGATGCTTTTCCAGACACTGCCTGGGGCACACAAGGCGCTCCATGCATAGCCCAGTTAAAACCAGTTGCTGGGGCACTCCAGCCCCGCTCTGGCGCGAAACTGGACAAAGAGAAAGGGGTGTAACGACCCCCTTCTCAGGGTCCACCCATAGGAGGGACCTAGCAGGTAATCCGGCCCCTAAGATCAGTATAAAGATAGGAGCTGTGCCCAGAGACATTAGATTATCCTGGACTGAAACTCTGAAACAAAACTCTTGGACCTTCGACGTTCTATACCGACTAGAAGACTGAAGACATCTCCCTTGTGGTCAAGGAGTGACCACCCTGTGCAAACAGGCACCACCTGTAACTTGCCGGTTTGCTTTGTCGACGCTCCCGCCGGAACCCGAAGACTCAGTGACTCAGGAACTGCACTTCCAGACTTCTCCGACTCCGATCCACATCCACAGGAAAGCTGAGACCCGTGGCGGACATGAGAGACGTGGGACCGGACATCCTGGACTGCGTGCTCTTTGCTAACAGTGCAACGACCGAGGTACCCTCGCAGTTGTGCATGGGGTTTGAGAAGCCCCAGACCCGAGCGCCATTTGCACTGAAGCTCTGCCCTCCACACTCCACGAGTGCCATGTGGGGTGGGCTCCTGCATTTCAGTTCGACGAGTCTTCCCGGTTGCTAGCCCATTGGCCAGTTAGCCCTCCGAAGACTTCCTTTTGAAACTACACCACTTACCTGGTTGCTCCAGGCTTGCTCCAGCCAGCTTCCCTGCGAAGGAGAAGCTCCCCAGACCTTGCTGGTCTGAACTGAAGCCATTCTTCCCTTCCTGCGTGGATTGCATTTGCCAAGGCTTGTTGGGTCTAATCCGGATACCGACACCGCAGTCAACTAGATCCTTTATGGGTCAGCTCAAATCCAGCTCTTGGTTGTCGTTGACGCCTCCTGGTCCTCGTGGCTGCAGAGACAAGCTTCACCTTCTTCACCTAAAACATTCGACATTGCCTGGTTCCTTCCTGGTCACTGGCTAGTGAACCAGACTCTGTCCCCTCTGCTTTCAGGTTCTTTACATCTGTGATCCACCCTTGGATCCACCCGGACACTTTTCTCCTGGTCGCCTGCAGCACTTCTTTGCAGCTCTCCATAGGAAACAGCGACGAACACCGACACGAAAAGACACCTATGCACCCGGCTTCCCTGGGTGAGGTAACAGAGTACTCCGGTGCTCCCGTGGGTGTTGACTCTCGAAGTGTCCTAGTTTAAAAGGGTTTTACCATAGTCCATCCGGAAGTGTCCTTGTTCAACTACTTTGTAACTTTTACGTTCCTATTATAACTCTATGGTAACTCGCGACTGTGTTTAGACACTGCACGCCTCTCCTGTGGGCCTCCTACTTCCAATCCGTTGATTGTCCAGTGTAGCCCCAGCGATTCCCTAGGCTCTAGGCCTATTCACTATTCCTGAAGTGGTTCTTATACCACTTACTTAGTATATGGTTCGTGAGGCCCCTAGGGCAGAATTGTATTTGTGCAACTCAAAGTATGCTTAATGAGCAACTTGTAACGTATCTCGATCTCTGACCTCATAAAGAGTTCAGAGGGGTTGTGTTAGTAATAAATACAAATATATTTTGATATATACCTTGTGTGGTGTCCTTTCATTTGGTATTCAAGTGATTATAATTGGTAAAACAGCTTGCTTCACATGCTCTCTGAAGTTTTAGCCTAAGACTGCTGGTCCATGCTACCACTAGGATAGCTGATCTATAAGGTTGACTTTACAACCACCATCAATAAGGGTCAATTAGACTGGTGCAGGGTGCCCACTAGAATAGTGGACATCATATGCCAGGCTAACTTCTCACATTGGTGTGCAGCAGTTGGGATAAGAGCTTGGTGTTGTCTTACCATATATTCTTAAGATATGTTTTGAAAGATCACATTAAGGCACCTAGAGGTGCATATAAATCAAGTCTTATAATACTTAAGTTCTACTGAACTTGGTTGTTGTAGAGCAAAGGGCCTAGCACACCCCGACTACAACTCCTAGAGAGGTTCTAGTAGAGAGCACTTAGTGTAGGTAGGTGCACACACCACACCTCACTAAAAAATGTCCTTAAGAGAAGAGCCTAGTAGGTCTCTCCCAGTAGAAGTTGACCCTCCCGGGGCACCTTCTAACTATGACACATTTACTTTTAATGAACTTAGAAGTTTATGTTCACTCAGGAGACTAAGACAAGAACAGAGGACAACCCTGAGACACCTGATAGATCTTTTAGTGGAGTATGATGCAGAAAAGGCAGCAACCCCAGAACAGATAGTGAAGGGGGGGGGGGGCATCCCTCAACAGAAGATTCCCATGATGACAATCTAGGGGGTGATGATGAAGAGGATGCTGATCAGGTCCAAGTTGGAGAACTGAACCAGGTCAACCTAAGGCTAAATGGGGCTGGAGTGGAGAAAATCCAATCCAGGCCCCCATGCAGGCTTAACACTGAGCACAGAAGAAGGAGATCACTTTCTAGTGAACCCCACCACTCTGGTGACTCAAAAGGGTCAGATGCCTCAGCTCTCAGGAGAATGACTTCCCCTGAGAGAAGGGAGCATGAGGCTAGGCGAGGGAAACCAAGCTTAGAATCAAGAGGCAAACAATTGCCCTTGAGAAAGAGACCCTGGCTCTTGAGAGAGAGAGAAAGTTGTATGGACTAGAGTCCACTGGTGGCAGCAACATCCCTAGACATAGGGAAAGGTCTCAGGACCATAGAAACCTAAGTAAGATTGTCCCTCCCTACAAGAGTGGGGATGACATCCACAAATGGATAACTGCTTTGGAGAGGGCCGGCAAAGTGCAACAGGTTCCACATAGTCAGTGGGCAGCTATAGCAGCTATACTATGGCTCTCCTTTTCAGATAAAGGCAGAGATAAGCTGCTCTCATTTAGTGATAGGGATGCTGACAACTACACTGTCCTGAAGAGTGCTCTGATTGATGGGTTTGGCTTAACCACTGAGCAATATAGGTTGCTTTTCAGAGTCATCGAAAAGACACAGACTGGACTGGACTGGCTTTGTAGGTTGTGCCACTAAGGCTCTGGTAGGATGGTTACTGGGCAGTAAAGTATGTGACTATACAGGATTGTATAATTTGATTATGAGAGAACAAATTCTTAATAATTGTCAGAACTAGTTATTACATCAACACCTGATTGACTCTGATCGGACCTCTCCCCAAGAATTGGGAAAGAAGGCAGACAAATGGGTCAGAACCAGGGTGAAGCAGAAGGTACAGAACCAAGGTGGGGATCAGAAGAAGCAAGACCAAAAGGGTGGGGAGAAAGCAAAAGACTTGAAGTCTTCGCCAGGTCCCCAAAAAGCTTCTAATGAGGGGGGTTCCAAGAAATCCAAAAGAAAGAAGGTCCAAAGAAACCATGGTGTAATTTTTGTAAGAGTAATACTAACTGGACCAGTGATTGCACCAAGAAGGAGGCAGCTCCAGCCACCATTGCCCCTAAGGCAAGTATTCCCTCTATTACAGCTAATAGTGGTGGTTCTCAACAGAAGGGTGTAGTATGGTTGACCCTGGGAACTGAGATGGATTCTGGACTTGTCAGAATACCCACTCAGGCTGTTCTTGTCTGTGATGTGGACATGGCTATGTCCTCCACTGTGAGCCTCAGTAACCTGGGCAAGTAAAGACAGACTCCTTTGATTAATAACAAAGTGGCTCAGGCCTTCAGGGACACATGTGCCAGTGTCACCATGGTGACGCCTAACTTTGTGGACCCTGGACAGATAATACTAGGTGAAAATTACTTAGTGACCAATGCAAGCAATGTCACTACCACCCATGGTATGGCAATTGTGAATTTCTCCTGGGGAGGGGTAACTGGCCTCAAAAGGGTCGTTGTTAGTTCAGACCTCCCTGTAGAATTTCTGTTGGGCAATGATCTGGAATCTTCAGTCTGGTCTGAAGTGGAGTATAGGACTCATGCAGAGATGTTAGGCATATCAGCACATGTCCTTGCTCTGACCAGGTCACAGGCCAAAAAGTGCAACACTGAACAGGCCCTGGATCCTGAGACTATGGACCAGTTGCCTACCAAGAGAAAGAGCAGTAGGGTTAAGGCAGTGCCTTCCCCCTTGCCTCAGGATAAGGATCCGTCTTCCAAGGAAGCTGACTGTGAGACCCAAGAAGGAACTGTTCTAGAAGAGCTTGAGCCTAATCAGGTTGAGTTACTTGGGACAGGGGGACCTTCAAGGGCAGACCTGAGGCAGGCGCAATTGGACTGCCCCTCTCTTGAACCCCTCAGACAGCAAGCTGCTGCTGAGGCTGCTGGGAATGCTACAGGTACCCATAGAACTTATTGGGATGAAGGGCTCCTGTATTCAGAGGCTAGAGACCCCAAGCCCGGAGCTTCCAGGAGGGTGGTCATACCTGTGGCATTCAGGGGCTTCTTTCTTATCTTAGAACATGATATTCCCTTAGCAGGACATCTTGGCCAGAACAAGACTTGGGACAGGCTTGTCCCTCACTTTCACTGGCCACACATGTCAGAAGATACCAAGGAGTTTTGTCGCTCCTGTGTCACCTGCCAAGCCAGTGGCAAATCAGGTGGCACCACAAAGGCCCCCCTAATACCACTACCTGTGGTGAGGGGTTCCCTTTGAGAGAGTTGGGATAGACATTGTTGGACCAATGGATCCCCAACAGCATCTGGGCACAGGTTTATTCTGGTGGTAGTGGATCATGCCACCAGATACCCAGAAGCTATTCCCCTAAGGACCACAACAGCACCTGTTGTGGCAAGAGCCCTCTTGGGAGTTTTCTTAAGGGTGGTCTTTCCGAAGGAGGTTGTCTCAGACAGAGGTGCAAACTTTATGTCTGAGTACCTAACTGCTATGTGGAAGGAGTGTGGAGTGAACTACAAGTTCACCACACCCTACTATCCACAGTGCAATGGTCTGGTTGAAAGATTTGACAAGACCTTAAAGGGCATGATCAAGGGTTTACCTGAAAAGCTTAGGCGAAGATGGGACCTCCTTCTGCCCTGCCTTTTGTTTGCTTACAGAGAGGTCCCACAGAAGGGGGTTAGCTACAGCCCTTTTGAAAATCTGTTTGGGCATCCTGTAAGAGGACCCCTTTGTCTGGTGAAGGAAGGATGGGAGTTACCTCTCAAAAAGCCTAAACAAGACATTGTGGACTATGTACTTGGTCACCGCTCCAGGATGGCTGAGTACATGAAAAAGGCATCCAAAAACCTTGAGGCTAGCTAGGAACTCCAAAAAGCCTGGCATGACCAAAAGGCTGTGCTGACTGTTTACCAGCCAGGAAAGAAAGTGTGGGTGTTGGAGCCAGTGGCCCCAGCAGCACTCCAAGACAAATGGTCTGGACCCCACACTGTTGTTGAACAGAAGGGAGTGGTTACCTGTCTGGTTGACCTTGGAACTCACAGGAGCCCCCACAGGGTGCTTCATGTCAACAGGCTGAAACCATATATTGACAGAGCAGACATGGGCTTGCTAATGGCTACAGATGAGGGACAGGAGGAGGAGAGTGACCCTCTCCCAGACTTGCTTTCTCAGAGCCCTGATGATGGTTCAGTTGATGGTGTAGCCTTGGCAGGCAGCTTCACTGACCAACAGCAGCAGGACTGCAGACAAGTTCTCCAGTCCTATAGACATATGTTTTCACTTCTCCAAGTCAGACAAACTGGTGCACCCAAGAGGTGGACACTGGTGACAGTCTGCCTGTGAAGAGTAAAATCTACAGGCAACCTGATCATGTCAGGGACTGTATCAGGACAGAGGTCCGAAAGAAGTTGGAGATGGGAGTTATTGAGCCCTCAGAGAGCCCTTGGGCCAGTCCTGTAGTCCTAGTGCCTGAACCTCACACCCAGGGTGGTAAGAGAGAGATGAGGTTTTGTGTGGACTACAGGCGTCTCAATGCTGTCACTAGGACAGATGCCCACCCAATACCAAGGGCAGCTGAGCTCATTGACAGATTGGCTTCTGCCAAGTTTTTGAGCACATTTGACTTGACAACTGGCTACTGGCAGATCAGATTAGCGGATGATGCAAAAGTCAAAAGAGCATTTTCAACCCCAGGAGGACATCATCAATTTGTGGTAATGCCCTTTGGTCTGAAGAAAGCACCTGCCACATTCCAAAGTTTGGTGAACCAAGTCCTCTCAGGTCTGGATGACTACTGTGTAGCTTATCTTGAGGATATTGCTGTCTTTAGCTCCACCTGGGAGGATCACCTGATCCACCTAAAGAATGTTTTGGGGGCCCTGCAAAAGGCAGGCCTAACTATCAAGGCTACCAAGTGCCAGATAGGGCAGAGTAAGGTTGTGTACCTGGGCCACCTTGTAGGTGGGGGTCAGGTTCAACCACTGGAGAGCAAGATCCAGACCATACAGGATTGGGCTCCTCCAACTACCCAGACTCAAGTCAGAGCTTTCTTGGGCCTGTCTGGTTACTACAGGACGTTTGTTAAGAACTATGGGTTCATTGTGACACCACTTAGTGTCTTAACCTCAAAGAAAATGCCAAAGAAAGTTCAGTGGACAGCAGGCTGTCAAAAGGCATTTGATGACCTGAAGCAGGCCATGTGCTCTGCACCTATCCTGAAGAGTCCAGGTTACTCCAAAGAATTCATTGTCCAAACAGATGCTTCTGAGTTGGGTGTGGGAGCTGTTCTTTCACAATTGAATAAAGATGGTCAAGACCAGCCAATAGCTTTTATTAGCAGAAGGCTGACCCCTAGAGAGAAACGTTGGTCAGCTATAGAGAGGGAGGCCTTTGCTGTGGTTTGGTCTCTGAAGAAGCTGAGGCCGTACTTGTTTGGTACTCACTTCAAGATTCAGACTGACCATAAGCCCCTCTTGTGGCTAAATCAGATGGAGGGTGAAAACCCCAAACTGCTCAGGTGGTCCATTTCCCTACAGGGGATGGACTTTACAGTGGAACATAGACCTGGAACTGACCATGGCAATGCAGATTGGCTCTCCAGGTATTTCCACTTAGAACAAGAAGACTCACCTGGTCAAGGTTAGTTTAATGTCCCCGCGTTTAAGGGGGGGG
This sequence comes from Lissotriton vulgaris, assembly GCF_964263255.1. Classification (NCBI taxonomy): domain Eukaryota; kingdom Metazoa; phylum Chordata; class Amphibia; order Caudata; family Salamandridae; genus Lissotriton; species Lissotriton vulgaris. The sequence continues at coordinate 1,563,477,051 of NC_141696.1, forward strand.
GGGTTGTGTAGGAGAGTAGGTAGGGTCTGCTTCCTATGGTCACCCCCACTATTTGCTGTGATACTCTGGTTTTTCGACTTTAGTGTGGCTGTGGGCCTGCTAATCAGACCCACAGCCCAGCTGTTCTCTCTATAAATTGATACCATGTACTTTAGGTACCTACCTAATTGGGAATTGGGTCCCTTTGTGAACCCCTGTATCGTGTACTATAGGTACCCAGGGCATAGGTGCATCCAAGGCCTACCAGGGGCTGCAGCATGTATTATGCCACCCCTGGCTGGCCATCCAAACTGACACCACAGGCTGATCACTCAGCTTGGGCAAAGTGGTGTAATCACCCCTTGCTTAGATATAGTATACCTAGATCTACCCTTATATATAGACACACATATACATATAAGTCACTCCTATGGCAGGCCTTGACAATCCTGAAGGCAGAGTGCTTGGTTTTATGCGAGAGGGTGCTCTAGCATGAGCTGAGCCCTTCTGCAGCTTTCGGAACCATCGCCTTATAGCTATTCTATGATATAGCCATACCATATACTCTTAAGTGCATTACAATCCTTGCGGTTAATGCTAACTTTGGTTTGGCTTTATCAAAACATGTTGTGTAAGGTGTCAAACACTTTGGAATACTACCCCATCCCCGCCAGTTCTGGCGGTGGGGGTATCATTCCCCCCTTCTAGAGGGAGAAGACATGTAGTTACTGCTTTACCCGGTTAAAGTTAAACAGAGCCTCAGCATCACAAAATGGATGCTGCTGCCACAGACACAAGTCTGACCTCCTGCAGCTGGACGAAACTCCGGCAAGGGAGGCCTCGAGGGAGGTGCTAGCACCTCCCCAGACAGCCTGTAGTGTATTGGGGCAGGGTGGGTTGAAGCAAAGATGCTTTTCCAGACACTGCCTGAGGCACACAAGGCGCTCCATGCATAGACCAGTTCAAACCAGTTGCTGGGGCACTCCAGCCCCACTCTGTCACGAAACTGGACAAAGGGAAACACCCCCTTTTCAGGGTCCAGCCATAGGATGGACATAGCAGGTAATCCAGCCCCTTAAATCAGTATAAAGATAGGAGCTGTGTCTAGAGACATTATATTATCCTGGACTGAAACTCTGAAACAAAACTCTTGGACCTTCGACATTCTATACCGACTAGAAGACTGCAGACATCTCCCTTGTGGTCAAGGAGTGACAACCCTGTGCAAACAGGCACCACCAGTCACTTGCCAGTTTGCTTTGTCGATGCTCCTGCCGGAACCCGAAGACTCAGCGACTCAGGAACTGGACTTCCAGACTTCTCCGACTCCGATCCACATCCACAGCAAAGCTGAGAGCCGATGGGGACACGAGAGACGTGGGACCAGACATCCTGGACTACCTGCTCTTTGCTAACAGTGCAACTACCGAGGCACCCTCGCAGTCGTGCATTGGGTTTGAGAAGCCCCATACCCGAGCACCATTTGCACCAAAGCTCAGCCCTCCACACTCCACGAGTGCCGCGTGGGGCCGGCTCCTGCATTTCAGCTCGAAGCATCTTCCCGGTTGCTGGCCCATTGGCTAGTTAGCCCTCTGAAGACTTCCTTTTGAAACTACACTGCTTTCCTGGTGGCTCCAGCTTCCCTGCGAAGGAGAAGCTCCCCAGACCTTGCTGGTCTGAACTGAAGCCAATCTTCTCTTCCTGCGTGGATTAGTTTGCCAAGGATTGTTGGGTCCAATCCGGATACTGACACCGCAGTCAACTAGATCCTTCGTGGGACAGCTCGAATCCAGCTCCTGGTCATCGTCAACACCTCCTGGTCCTCATGGCTGCAGAGACAAGCTTCATCTTCTTCACCTGAAACACTCAACATCGCCTGGTTCCTTCCTGGTTCCTTCCTGGTCACTGGCTAGTGACCCAGACTCTGTCCCCTCTGCTTTCAGGTTCTTCACATCTTCGATCCACCCTTGGATCCACCCAGACACTTTTCTCCTGGTCGCCTGCAGCACTTCATTACAGCTCTCCATAGGAAACAGCGACGAAACCCGACACGAAAAGACACCTATGCACCCGGCTTCCTTGGGTGAGGTAACACGAGTACTCCAGTGCTCCTGTGGGTGTTGACTCTCGAAGTGTCCTAGTTTAAAAGGGTTTTACCGTAGTCCATCCGGAAGTGTCCTTAAACAACTACTTTGTAACTTTTAAGTTCCCTTTATAACTTTATGGTAACTTGGACTGTGTTTAGACACTGCACGCGTCTCCCGTGGGCCTCCTACTTCCAATCCCTTGGTTGTCCAGTGTAACCCTAGCGATTCCCTAGGCTCTAGGCCTATTCACTATTCCTGAAGTGGTTCTTATACCACTTACTTAGTATATGGTTTGTGAGGCCCTTGGGCAGAATTGCATTTGTGCAACTTATAGTATGCTTAATGAGTAACTTGTGATGTATTTCGATCTCTGACCTCATAAAGAGTTCAGAGGGGTTGTGTTAGTAATGAATACAAATATATTTTGATATATACCTTGTGTGGTGTCCTTTCATTTGGTATTCAAGGGATTATAATTGGTAAAACAGCTGGCTTCACATGCTCTCTGAAGTTTTAGCCTAAGACTGCTTTGTCCATGCTACCACTAGGATAGCTGGTCTATAAGGTTGACTTTACAACCATCACCATAAGGGTCGTTTATACTGGTGCAAGTTGCCCACTAGAATAGTGGACATCATATGCCAGGCTAACCTCTCACACCTCTCTTCTCTGTACCACACCCCTCTGCACTCTACACCACTGCACTCTATAGCACTCTACTCTGAAACACTGGCATAGAGTGATATAGAGTGATGTAGTGGCGTAGAGTGCTGCAGAGTAGAGTGGCATAGAATTCAGTGGCAGAGATGTGGAACAAATTGAACATTCACCCCCAGTCAAGAGATCTGGGTTAAATCAATCCTTCTTTTGCTCACCATGCAACCCCAGTTTAGATACAGCCATATGCAAATCTGTCTTGACCCTGTGCCTCTTGGGACGAGTCCAGTCCGAACTGGCTGGACCGGTCTTCCCTGGACCAGAACCAACCATCCTGGGACCGGTTTTGGATATCACCTCTCATCAGCCAAGCTAGCTTGAATCCACTTGCACCGTGAGCAAGGGTGCCTGCATTGGCGCTAGGCAGCTAAATTAGTGCCAGTGCAGGGGGAAACGCAACGCTGTACAGAATTCTTGTAAATATGGTGCAGTCCTGCATTTCAGAAGTGGCAGAGCGCAGCTTTAAGCCAAGGAGGCGAACGCTGCGCTCTGCCACTTTCTTGTAAATATGCCCCACAGTTTGAGGTATTACCTCTGCCTTTATTACATGGTGTGTCAGCCCCCCTCCTCCAATGTTCCCATCTAGTTGTGCCCCTGAACCTCATCCCCCCGGGGCCCCTTGATCCAGTGAAAGGGCTGGTGATGACCCCAGAGAGGTCCCTGCCCCCTCCAGAACCCTGGGCGCATTAGAAGTCCCACGCATGTAGACCCCAAACACCAGTTAGCAGGGATTCCCAAAAATCAGGACAAATCTTCAGAGCAAACAAAACCCCAAGGGTGAAAGAACCAACACTACGGAGAGACGTTCAACCAATGCAGTTGTGAGGTCATTCATCTGCTCTGCTGTGTCTACTTAAGCTTACATGGAAGCACCGGTCCAGCTCTTATCAATCTGTTATTGGCCATACACCCGCTTGTGACCCTAAAGTCCCTCCTACTCTGCCTCCACTGTACACAGCTGTGGCCAGTCTCTTCATTCACCCAAAGCTCATCTTTCTTCTGATGCACTTTCATTCTCCTCTGTCTTGGGTGGTATGCGCCAACGCCCTCAATCCCGGTCTTCACAAGCACAACTTTATTACCCCACCTTGGGTGGCACTGTCTTCTTCAAGCACAACAAGTATACTCTGCCACCTTTGGGGGGCACCACCTTCAAGCACAACAACTCTACTCAGACGCCTTGGATGGCACCACCTTCAAGCACCACAACTTTACTCCACCACCTTGGGTGGCACCACCTTTTTCAAGCAGCACAAGTATACTCCGCGACCTTGTGTAGCACCGCCTTCTTCAAGCACCACAACTTTTCTCCACAACTTTGGGTGGCAGCACCTTCTTCAAGTACCACAACTCTACTCAGCCACCTTGGATGGGACCACTTTCAAGCACCACATCTCTACTTCACCATCTTGGGTGGCACCACCTTCTTCAAGCATCACAACTCTACTCCTCGCTCGCTCTAACCTTTCTTTCTGTCATGGAACAAAGATGTGCTTGTTTGATTTTCAGGGATCCTATGGTTTTATGGGACAGCCGATCGCGGCGAGGGAGGAGCCAGGGGACTAAAGTACCCACCCACTTTGAACCATATCCCAAATGGGATGGAGCAAGCGACTGAGGCAAGCAAATCCGGCACTCCACCAGGAGCTCTTCCTCTCCAATAATTTGAGCAACAAGTTAGAGGTTTTTCAGAAAGTTCTGGATGGCACCTCTTGAAATGATCAAATCCATCACAGGCTGACTACTCCGGGTGGGGGAACATCCTTTACGACGCGGATGTTACCCCGCGCTACCATTACGACGCATCTCTTACAACGCAAGTCGTAACCACGACTTGCGCTGGAGGGCACTCAAGGACAAGGAATAGTTAATTTACTATTCCAACACCTTCCCTACTATCCACGGGGACTGGTGTTGGAATAGTAAATTAAACTATTCCTAAGTCCGCACCCTACAGCGCAAGTCATGGTAACGACTTGCGTTGTAAAACACACGTTGTAACGGTACGCGTGTTAATAGGCCGCGTCGTACTGTCATACATCCCTCTGGGTGACTTTCTTCATAGATTTTGAATTTATCCCTCCTTTCAAACAAAATACTGAACAAACGGCGTGCACTGGCGGTCACAGATGTTTAACTAAATTAGCTAAATGGTTTTAGGTGTTACAGGGAGCTCTGAGGGGGCGTTCATGCACCACACAATCTTCATCCATCTTCTTTAGTTCTATCTTTCTCTCATTTAAAAAAATATATATATTTCTTCTCTTTCATTCAGATTATCTTTCCTTTTTTTCTGTTGCTCATTTCTTGTTTTTTCTTCAAATCTTTCTTTCTTTTTTACTAGACCTTTTGAAATATAGAATGGGACTATCTGGTACGGTTCTAAACGGGTTCACTTCCTTCCTCCAAAACAGAACACAAAGATTCAAGATCAATCAATCTTTATCCAAGCCCACCCCAGTCACTTTAGGAGTACCCCAGGGACCTTCCCTCTCCCCGACACTCTTCAATTTGTTTATGGAACCACTCACCGAGCTTCTCAACTCCTCAAATGTCCACTACCACGTGTACGCAGACGACACACAACTCTACATTAAGGTCCACTCACTAGAGGACATGAAATCCCTCAACGCAACGCTCCAAAAAACGCAGACCTGGCTGGCCAAAAACCACTTAAAACTCAACACCCTCAAAACAGAATTCCTCTTAATCGCTCCCCCCAGCCAAACAACCATCATCGACGGTCAACCTCTCATTATCGACTCTGCTAAATCTCTCGGAATAACTCTGGATAATAAGCTAAATATGCAGAATCACATCAGCGCTGCAACTAAAGGAGCACATTTTCAGATGAATACCCTGAGAAGATTGAAACCCTTCATACCCGCAAACGACTTTAAACAGGCAGTTCAGTCTCTAGTAATCTCCAAAGTGAAGTATGGATGTGTCGCTCTATGTGGCCTTCCCAGATCAACGACGGCCCCTCTAAGAGCTTCAATCAACTCAGCTGCCAGGCTCATCACAGGCTCCAAAAGAACCTGTCATATCTCCTCAGACCTTCATGCCCTCAACTGGCTACCTTTTGAGACCAGAATCCATCTGAAAATCGCCTGTATGACACACAAGGCGCTACATCACAAAACCCTGAGAACCACTAGGAGTTCCTATAATCTTCTACTAAAACCACAACGATTTACTAGGAAAAAGACTTATAACCGTACCTTCTCAGGAATGGCCCCCTGAATTTGGAATGCCTTGCCCCAAGAAACAAGACAGAACCCAGCTGCGGCATCTTTCAAAAAAGAAGTGAAATCGATTCTCTTGGCCAAATTCACTTGAACTATGTTAGACATTCTTTTAGACATCTGCTACTCTGTAATAGTTACCACTGCTGTATTAACATAACCTATAGTATTTTTGTGTACATGTCTATCACCTATATATGCCCTGTAAAGCGCTCTGATACCCGCAAGGGTCTTGTTCGCGCTATACAAAACCTTCAAAATAAAATAAATATTATATTTCTATCTATATTTCCACTTTTCAATCTTCCATTTCATCTTACCTCCTGTTCATCTTTTTCTTATTTGCTGCTTACTTGCTTTCATCTTTCCTTCTTTCCATTGTTGTTTCTTCTGTTTTTGTTTCCACCTCATCTTCCCGCTGTACTTTATCCCTTCTTTATTTCATTGTCTAAATTTTCATTATTTCTCTTCTTCCTGGTTTCACCCTTCCTTCCATAATTCTCTGATATTTTCTTTCTTTTTTTCTTTCTAGTTTTTTTCTGTTTCTCTGCCCTAATTTCTGTCCTTTTCCACCATTTTTTCTTATCTTGTTTTTGGTCTTATCTGTCCATCATCCAACTCTACATCCAACCAGCCATACTTTTCAAACCCATCATGCTTACTTATGTCCACTCAACTTCATATTTTTCTTCTGTGTATCCGTCCATTCTTCCGTCTGTTTCCTCCCCCTTTCCTCTTCTCCATTTATCCACTGTGTGAGAAGTTAGCCACTGTGTGAGAAGTTAGTTCTAGTGGGCACCTCGCACCAGTCTAATCGACCCTTATTGATGGTGGTTGTAAAGTCAACCTTATAGACCAGCTATCCTAGTGGTAGGATGGACAAAGCAGTCTTAGGCTAAACTCAAGAGGGCATGTGAAGCCAGCTGTTTAACCAATTATAATCCCTTGAATACCAAATGAAAGGACACCACACAAGGTAGATATCAAATATATATGTATTTATTCTAAACACAACCCATCTGCACTGTTTATGAGGTTAGAGGAAAAAGCACAATACAAGTTACTTAATTAGCATACGATAAGTTGCACAAATGCAGTTTTGCCCTAGGAGCCTCACAAACCATATACTAAAATATTGGTGTAAGAACCACGTCAGAAATAGAAAGTAGGCCTAGGGCATCGCTGGGGCTACTCTAAACAACCAAAGGTTAGGAAGTAGGAGGCCCACGGGAGACGCGTGCAGTGTCTAAACACAGTTGCAAGTTACCATTGACTTTCTATGGGAAACTTAAAAGTCACAAACGGCCACATGTATCAAAGTTAGCATTTGCAATTTCTTAATTGCGAAAATTAAGGAATCGCAATTAGGAAGTCGCAAATTGCTATGCATCAAAAAATCGCATTGTTATTTGCGATTTCTAAAAATTCCTTAATTGCGATTCACAATTTGCAAATCGCAATTAAGGAATCCCTTCCCATTGAGTCCTATGGGCCAAGAGGCCCATAGGAATCAATGGGAAGGCATTCACAAATTGCGATTAGCATTTTGCGAATCGCAATTTGTGAATGCATTTTCAAGGGTGCAGAGGGGGGTCCAAAGGACCCCCCCCTGCACCCCTGAAATATAACTTTATGTTCAAGTTTCACACACACATGTCCCAAGGACATGTGTGTGTGTAACATTAAACTTTCAAAAATGCATTTTTGTGCATTTTTGAAAGTTTTCGCAAATTAGCATGAAGGTCAACTTCATGCTAATTTACCACTTCCTATTTGCGAATTCGCAAATTAAAAATGTTTATGCATTGCATTTTAGAAATCCCAAATTGAGATTTCTTAAATGCATTCGCAATTTTAGAAACCGCAACATGGTTGCGATTCCTAAAATTGCGAAAAGCATGATGCATCCCAAATTTGAGAATTGCATTCGCAAACGGCCGAAAATTGTGATTCGCACTGTTTGCAAATGCAATTCTCAATGATGCATGTGGGCAAAAGTTACTGTTTAAGGGCACTTCCGGATGGACTACAACAAAACCCCTTTAGACTAGGACACTTCTAGAGTCAAGACCCACGGGAGCACCGGAGTACTCATGTTACCTCACCCAGGGAAGCCGGGTGCATAGGTGCCTTTTGGTGTCAGGTTTTGTTGATGTTTTCAATGGAGATCTGCAAAGAAGTGCTGCAGGCGACCAGAGGAAAAGTGTCTGGGTGGATCCAAGGGTGGATCGAAGATCTGAAGAACCTGAAAGCAGAAGAGAAAGAGTCTAGGTCACTAGCCAGTGACCAGGAAGGAATCAGGAAGGAACCAGGCGATGTCGCCATGATCTCCGGTGAAGAGGTGAAGCTTGTCTCTTCAGCCACGTGGTCCAGGAGGTGTCGACGACGACCAGGAGCTGGATTCGAGCTGTCCCACAAAGGATCTAGTTGACTGCCGTGTTGGTATCCGGATTGAACTCAACAAGCCTTAGAAAACGCAATCCACGCAGGAGATGAAGATTGGCTTTGGTGCAGACCAGCAAGGTCTGGGGAGCTTCTCCTTTGCGCCACAGACACAGGAAGAGGTGTGGCGCAGCGGCCAGGGCGACTGATTGCGGACGCTGGGGGCTCATGGTTTGATCCCCAGCACCGGTGTCAGGGGTCTGCCCAGCACCATGTGACTCTGGGCAATAGCTTGCTTAATCTTCCCGACAGCCCCCAGCGCCGGGAAACATACTGGTAGCTGTGCGCTTTTTAAATACAGGATTACTATTATTATTTGCAGGGAAGCTGGAGCAAACCTGGAGCAACCAGGCCAGCAGTTTAAATTCAAAGGAAAGTCTTCGGGGGGCTCAATAGCGAACGGACTAGGATCCGGGAAGACGCGTCAAGCTGAAATGCAAGAGCAGGCCACACGCGGCACTCGTGGAGTGTGGAGGGCTGAGCTTCAGTGCAAATGGTGCTTGGGTCTGGGGCTTCTCGTACCCCAATGCACGATGAGTCGATGCAGTTAGCAAAATGCAGGATGTCCATGAGTTCCGGTCCCACGTCTCTTGTGTCCCCCACGAGTCTCTGCTTTGCTGTGATCATCAAGCAAGGTCAGAGATGTCTGGAAGTGCGTGTCCTGTGTCGCAGAGTCTTCGAGTTCCGGCGGGAGCCTCGACAATGCAGACCGGCAAGTTACTGGTGGTGCCTGTTTGCACAGGGTGGTCACTCCATGACAACAAGGGAGATGTCTTCCATCTTCCAGTCGAGTGGAATGTCGAAGGTCCAAGAGTTCTGTATCAAAGTTTCGTTCCAGGATTATCTAAAGTCCTAGGGACACAGCTCCTATACTAATACCAAGTTAAGGGGTTGGATTACCTGCCTAGGTCCCTCCTATGGGTGAACCTGGGAAGGGGGTGGTTACACCCCTTTCCCTTTGAACAGTTTCGCGCCAGAGCGGGGCTGGAGTGCCCCAACAACTGGTTTAAACTGGGCTATGCATGGAGCACCTTGTGTGCCCCAGGCAGTGTCTGGAAAAGCATCTGCTGATGCAGCCCTCCCTGCCCCAAAACACATCAGCCTGCCTGGGGAGGTGCTGGTGATAGAGCGCGCAGTCCACCCGGGTCACCGAGGTTACCAATTCTTTACACGCACTGGGCCCTGGCGTGCAAATTTCAATACCACACTGACATTTTGGGTGAACCGGGTGATGATTACTTTTTCCTTCCTCTCCTACTGCACGCTGCTATGAGCAATTAAGGTTGGTTTCACCTCTGCTTACCATGTACCCGACTTACCACAGGCACAAAACTTATGACAGATCTGGAGCTATCAGGGAAATAGTAGACAGGAACCTAGAAAAATGCTCTTCATAAATCAGTACATACTTATCCACAATTTCTGTATAATGACCACAGACACCTGATGAGGTTAAAAAAGTTTATATAGAAGTTCAAAGAAAATATGACAAGGCAATGAGAGATATGCAGAATAATACGTCAATCATCAGAATTAAAACCATTAAGTAGTTATGAATTTAAAGCTAAGACCATTTGAGTATATGGGAAAACTAAAGGTAGGAATTTAGAACAAAACTAGTTCACTGCAACTTTATACTAGGACACAGGATATGGACCTAAAACATGTACTTAACCTAAGTGCTCTAGACTATTCTTGCTAAGTTCACCGCAATCAGCTAAAGGAAAGGGAAAAATTGGAGCATACTAATAAAATATAACAGTTTGGTAATTCTCTAAAGGTAGGGAGAGAAGTGGAACAATTCTAACAAACAATGGCATATAACTTGCTTTTCAAGGTGATAGAGCAATATCACAGGCAAGAGTGCTTTATTAAGAAAATGGAGAGAGAGAGAGAGAAAGAGAGACGCAAACCCACAGACTGATATTTACCTAGTTCAGAATGAAGACCAACCCTGGCCACGGGTCAGTTGGGAAGGACGGGGACAAGGACCCTCAGGAAAGGAATGCCAGAATGCGAGCAGGTACAGCTCACGGACAGTAAGGACAGGATACCCCTCAGGATTTGGGATCAGGACAGGGCTCACCAAAGGTACGACCAACACCCACAGCTTCGGAAGCAACGCCTGCGTTACCCCTCTCTGCAAGTAATCCGCCAGTAACCCCGATTGGGTTTTCGAATTTCCCAGCAAAGTGCTTCGCCAGCACTTAGGATTATTTCCACCCCTTAGGAGTTTGTGGAAAGTATGGACAGAGTGCTCCGCAGCACTTCAGATTGAGCACCTATAGAGTTCGTAGGGTCAGTGACAGGTCTGCTACTCGGACAAGTCGGACAATTTTCCTAAGCTAAACTAGGGCAATTATACTGTTCTGGGGTCCCTCAGACCACCCACTAATGTTGCAAGTGACAGTTTCCCACATTATGATTGGTCAGGAGAGGTGGTGCGGTCATTACCACCTCCTAGAATTCAACTTTCTCATCCCAAATATTAAAATTTTCCTACCCGCCCCTTGGGTTCACGTTCCCATGCATAGAATACAGTAGTATAGTAAAGTTCACAATAGGTAGCAACAGAGTTGCATCGTCCAAGGTGAGATTCTGCTTTCCCAGAGAAGTTCTCAGGCGCATTGGGCTTCAGGAGCCAGCTGGCTTGTTTCAGCTTCTGCGCAATGGAGTTTCTCTCCGGTCACATGATGGTGCCCAGCAGAGCCTCAAGTATGGCTCCGCTCCCGATTTCCCAGCCCCAGAGACGCGGTACATGAAAAGTAAGCGAGAACAAATTAAAATCACATATAAAATGATCACACTGTATACCATGATGAAATTCTAACCATCCCTTACTTTATAATGACTATAGCATTACTGTTTAGTGCGAAAAGACAGATAGGCTAAAGCAGCAGTGGCACGCAGAAAGCGTGGTGAGAGACAAGCGGCCATGTATGCAACAGTGCGCATGAGCACAGATTCCCTCCAGAATGCGAGTGCGTCACATCACATGGGTATGACCGACGCATGCGCAGACTGAATTTCAGCGAAGCAGCCGTGTCTTTAGTGCAAGCTTCGTTAGTATGAGAAAGACATACAAGCAAGCATCCTGGGGACACCCGCGTGTTTGGGAAAACGCTTAATAAATGACGAACAATTGTGTTAATATGATTATACAGTTAGGCAAGGGTTTTGTATGTGAGCAAGGCGCTTTACCCGCGAATCCTTGCTCCATCACTGGCACCTCTCTTGACAGGAAACCTATTGTCCAAGCCTCCCCTGCCAGAGTTTCGTCCAGCAGCAGGAGGTCAGACTTGTGTCTGTGGCAGCAGCATCCATTTTGTGATGCTGAGGCTCTGTTTTACTTTAACCGGGGTTATCAGTAACTACATGTCTTCTCCCTCTAGAATGGTGGAATGCTACCCCCGCCACCAGAACTGGTGGGTGGGGGGGGGGGAGGGTAGTATTCCAAAGTTTTTGACACCTTACACAACATGTTTTGATAAAGCCAAACTAAAGTTAGCATTAACCGCGAGGATTATAATGCACTTAAGAGTATATGGTATGGCTATATCATAGAATAGCAATAAGCACTCTGCCTCCAGGATTGTTAAGGCCTGCCATAGTTGTGATTTATAGGTGTCCTTATATACGGTAGATATAGATATACTATATCTAAGTAAGGGGTTATTACACCACCTTACCCAGGCTGTGTGAACTGACCTGTGGTGTCAGTTTAGATGGTCAGCCAGGGGTGGCATAATACATGCTGCAGTCCCTAGTAGGCCTTGGATGCACCTATGCCCTGGGTACCTATGGTACACTATAGGGGCTCACCAAGGTGACCCAGTAACCAATCTGGTATGCACCTAAAGTACATGGCATCAATTTAGAGAGAGAACAGCTGGGCTGTGGGTCTGATTAGCAGGCCCACAGCCACACTAAAGTCGAAAAACAAGAGAATCACAGCAAAAAGGGGGGTTGACCATAGGAAACAGACCCTACTCTCCTACACACTGTGGCTCTGTTTTTCTCTTTATCCATCCACCTCTTCGCTACCCTCTCCAACCTTCCTTTCATCTATTTTTCTCTCCATCATTTGGACCATCTGTTCAACAATCTCTCCACCCACCCTTCTATTGTCTATGTGGGGGTATTTGTAGAGCCTGAATGCTATTTCAAGGAGTGTCCCAGTGCTGGATGCTGAGAAGTAACGATGGGAGTTGTTGGACTTGGCCCTTCTGGCAGGTTCACCCCTGAACTTTTTGCCTTTTAATGTTACCTCATTATAGTGATTTCTGGTCTTTGCGCACTTTAGCACTGTGGCCCAGTGTAAAGTGCGTGCGCTCTCTGAGTGCGTGTGTGAGAGTGGCCTGCCCTCCCATAGGAATGCATGGGGAATATGTGTGTCCATGGTAGTTCCTGAGGCGTGGGGAGTGCAGGGTCGAGTTTGGTATGTGCAAACTCGTGAGAGTAAATGCTGCGCGATGATGCGTGCGGCGTTGATGTGTCTAGTGTGGAAGTGCCACTTCTAGAAGCTAGCATGTCTGTGTAATAAAGGTGAAATGACTGTCTGGCTTGTGATTGGCTGGAGCTGGCTGGTGAGCCGGGCTCCAGGAGTCAGGATGGGTCTGCCCCAGTGGTGAGTGGAGAGATCTGCATGATTGATGTGAGGGAGGAGTGCACCTGGGACCTGAATAGGGCTGGGCTTTCCCTACACAATGCTGGCTCCGCCCCCTGTGGTGCGACTGAGGACCCTAGCCTCTCCTGTGAATGGGGAGAGGGGCTGAGCAACAGAGTGCTCCAGAACCAGCTGTGTCTGGTTTTCCCCACCCTGCACCCTAGAGACAAAGGGATTCTGTGTATAAAAAGAGGCTGTGACCTCATGTTAAATGTCCTTGTTTCCTGACTTGAATCTACCAGGGGCGTGCTGCTGCTGGGGCCCAGGGGAAGGCTTGCCTCCCTGGGCCCTGCCCAGCCCCTGGGTTGCTGATGGACTTTGTTGCTGGGACCCTTCTGCCTGGCTTCTACTTCAGGACCTTGTAAAGACTTTGGCTTTATTTCTTTATCCTTCGGGGCTTAATGCTAACTGAATGCCCCTGGGAGCGCTGTGCTCCTTTTCCTTGAGGCCCTTTAAGAGGGAATCCCCTGGGGAGGAATTCCCCTGTGACTCCTGCCTGGCAGGTGCCCACCCCACTCATTGCTATATTTTGCTGGCAGGAGCCTACCCTGCATTATGGCCGCATTTGTATTTTTAAATTCGGGTGCCTACCCTGATTATGCCTGAATTTATATTTTTATTTACGGGTGCCACCCCATTTATATGCACCTTAGCGGGTGCCCACCCTGCTTCTCCGCTTACTTTCTTCACCGAGGGAGCCTACCCCTCATTTTGTGCCCCCGAGTCTCACCGCCGCAGCCCAGGAGAAGCGTCAGAAGAAGATGTCCGGCTTGCCGCCTGGTTGTGGGCGGGGCCGACAATTCGAGCCGGGGCCTTGCGGGCTCCACTTCCGCTCTCTCCCCGGTCGGGGAGAAGCCGCCGAGCCGCGCAGGCTCCACTCTGAGTCCTGGTCCCGCGATGGGGGACCGGGTCAACAAGGGCGCTGTCGGGCTAGGCTCCCAGGGATCGGGAGAGCTCCGCTACCGCTGCCGATTGAGGACTTTTGCCTCCACCCCCCCCCCCCACCCCACCCCAACCGGTGAGTCAGCCAAGGAGTCCGGGTGGGGAGAGGAAGAGAGGGAGCGGTCCCGCCAGGAGAGCGGGCAGCTCCAGAGTGGCACAAAGTCCTTTCTGATTGTTTGAGCGTCCCGCGATTGCGGGCCGCTCCACCGCCGCCCCTCTTTTGTTTCGAGGTCCTGTGGGGGTCCTGCAGTCCCGGGGGCCAATGTCCCCCCCAGAGCCATTGCGCTCCAACGGTGGAGCATTCCTTTTACTTAGGGGGCGGTGTCAGCCCCCCCTCAGTTATGTCCAGAGCCCGAGAGCTCCAGCGAGGGTCACATTATTTTATGGCTGGCCCAGAGGGGCCCGTGATTTTCTCCTCATTTCGAGAGACAGTGTGCTCCTTGGGGGACATGTTTTCTGTTAGAGCCTAGAAGGCTCCAACGCTGTGAATCAGGATCTCAGAGCCAGATGGCTCCCCCCGTTTTGGCGCAGCCTCTGTCCTAAGTGCCAGTGAGAGCCCATGCCGCAGTTTGTCATCCCCAGCTGCCCAGCAAGTAGTGGGCAGCTGCTCCGTTTAGGTTTTCCTTCCTAGGGACATGTCTTTGGACCGAGGAGTGAGTCGCACTCCTTCGCCCCTACTTTGGCCTTCCACAGCTGCGCAGCACTTAGTGCCAGCTGCAGCGTTTAGGCCCTGTTCTGTCCCTGTCCTCAGCTGCCCAGCAAGTAGTGGGCAGCTGCTACGTTTAGGTCTTGGCGCAGTGGCGCAACCTGGACCTTGATGTGAGTTATGTGCTAATGCTTTGGGTGTTAGGAAATGTACTGTGTGTAGTATGTTTTGCTCACCCGGTGTTCTGATACCTCTAAATGTGTCTATGCTTAGGAGGTTGTTTTACCTAGTATAGTTATGCTAGTGAGTTCATGGTTCCCTGCGTGATATATACCTAAGGTGGTTAGGATTGCGTAGGATGTACTTACCTTCTACCAGTGGTTACTGGGTGTGTGCTACATTTGCTATTTGGTGCTACAATTATTTTATGTACAAAGTGCTATTCCTACAAAGTGATATTTCTACAAAGTGCTAGTTCTACCAAGTGCTTATTCCTGACAGTGGTCCATGCGGCCCTGTCCTATGTATATAATCCCTTGTAAATTCCGCCCGTGCCAGTGGCACAGTGTACATTGTGTGTTTATTATCTAATGTGTTTGGTATAATACAAAGGCTATTTTTATGTATAACCTTGTGTGGAGTTCCTTTTGTGGGGGGCCTGGGATGTGGTTGCTGGTGGGTGCGCTCGCAAACGCTTCACACATCGCCTCCGGGATAAGCCTGACTGCTCGTGCCAAGCTACCAAGGGGGTGAGCAGGGATTACCTTGGCGGGTGACTTCCTTGCTCTAACTAGAATGGTGGTTTCTGCCTGGCTTTGGCGCAAGCCTTAGCCAACCAGAGATCCCATTTCTAACCGGAGTAGAAGGAGATTATGGGCTGGAGAAAAGCCATGTTTTCATCTGCTTCCGGAACACGGGCGTTGACTTAATGCTTCTAAGGGTCAGAGGGGGTTTGTTCCAAAAGGACGGGTCCAGGAAGGAAAGGGACTTTCCTCTTGACCTGGTCTTTTTGATACGTGGGGTACTGGCTAGGAAAAGAATAGAGGAGCAGAGATTCCTAAGTGGGCCATGGAACGAGATGCTGTATTTTAGGTAGCCAGGGCCCATTCCTTATAAGGCTTTCTGAGTCACAAGTAGTGTCCTAAAGATAAGTCTTTTCCATATTGGAAGCCAGTGAAGACTCCCCAAAAGGCTTGACACGTGAGCCTCACGGGGGAGATTGAAGATAGTACCAGCTGCTACATTCCGGACAAGCTGAGGCCTGTCCGTCAGATACCTAGGCATGCCTAAGTAAAGGCAGCTCCCATAATCAAGCTGAGATATGATCCGGGCTTGGATCACTAGTTGTCTGCCCGCCAAAGACAAAAGGAACAGAAACTTTCGAAGAAGACGCAGTGGGCAAAGTTAGGGCCCACTACCGAATTTACTTGTGTAAGTAATAGTAGCAGATTATCGAATTCAAAGCCAAAGTTTTTCACCACCTGATTTTTGATAAGTGGGGTGGGTGCATCTGGTGGCTGCAAAGGTGTTTCTGCATCCGAACCAAAGAAGAGCAGCTCTGTCTTTCCTGCTTTACATTTAAATTGGTTGACGGACAGCCACCCAAATACTGCTGGGAGGCAAGTACTAATTAACTTGCCTGGGCAGGGCTCGTTGTTCTTCCACGTAAACAGCAGCCGGGTGGCATCTGCATAAGACACAAGTTTCGCCCCTAAGGATTTAACCAAAGAAGCCAAAGGTGTGAGGTAGATATTGTTCTTACCACCTGTAATGGCTGGATTTTCTGAGTAGGTGGGATCAGCCCCTAGGGGCCCCTCCAACCCAGCCAGAACGTACTCACCTTCCCTCCTCAGGACCACCTATCCAGGCACCTGGTACCTACCTAAGGATGGGGAACTCGCAATATACAAGCTCATATTATTAAAAACACCACTAAATCTATAGAGATACTAAGAATACTCACTGATTACTAGGGATATCCATACCCTACACCACACTTATTCACATCAGTTGGTCTCGCGGCCACCCCGACCCAGACCGTTCTACCCTAGGGCAGATATGACACACAATCCGGTGCGTCTACACACGGGCCTGCAGAACCCAATGCTCTCTTCTCCAAATTGTTTGCAATCCTGCAAAACTACACACTAGTTCGACTTCCTAGTGCTCTCATTTACTCAAGCCACAATCCAGTGGGTATACACACTGATCTCATACTCAGTGCTCTCATTAACGCCGCATATCAACGACGACCACATTCCTATGAACACCTATACATATATATATATATATTGGGAAGTCTCTTCACTAAGGGTCTACTACTACAATAATATTATGGGAGTTAGCCAATTACTTAGTGTCAACAATTCCCCAGCTCAAGGGCTCCCTGTTCTCCCTATTCATTCAGACTTACCGGATCAGGGGCAACATCTGTTCTGGCTATAACATCTGACTAGGAGGAAAAAGGTTACCTATGCTTTGGAACAGAAGACGCTGTTTACAGAATTATGGGAGGGTGTGGTCCCTTAGTTGCAGGTCTCCTCTCTCCCTCACTATTACTTACCTGATCAGGGGTAGCATCTGTTCAAACAGTAATACTACTAGAAAAGGGGATTACCCTCACCGCATGGGATACACACTATGTGATTGAGTTATTTCTTGATTTAAGCGCTCCTACTCCCTTTTGATCCATCAGTGGCTCAACAGCAACTGGCTAGAAGCCAGGATAACTTTATCATAAAAGAACTCATGCACACTAATTCACTAATTAATGGGGTCATTTATTATTAGTACAATATAAACCTTTACACAGAACTGACAAAGACTATAGGTAGAACACACCGCTGAAAGAGAAAAGATTAAACATAACAGGAACACTCCGCTGAAAGGGAAAAGATTAGACATAAAGTGTAAGTGTAACTAATTCAGACTACCTCACCTATTAGAAGGAAGATTTCTCTCTCTGCCTCTGGTGGGATTAGGGCTCTCTCTCTGCCTCTGGTGGGATTAGGGCTCTCTCTGTCTCTCCCTCCTTCACCACATCACCACGCCTCTGGTTCAGTTGCTCCAGCTGACAGCCTTCTTTGATGCTCTCTGCACTGCTTTCTCTCTCCTCATCTTCAGCAATCGTCTGCCTTCTTTCTCCATTTAAAAACTGCACTCTATTCTGCAGCTCCAGCAGACATTCTCTCTCTCTCTGCAAGCTGTTCTGAGCTCCAAGCTGTTCTGAGCTCCCAGCAGTTCTGTGCTCCAAGCTGTTCTGAGCACCACGCTGAACTGCACACCATGCTGAACTGAACTCCAAACTGAACTGAACCCTTCTCCTCTCCTGTAGCTCACTAATATGGAAGCTTGTCCTTTCATGGAAAGTTACGGCCAGTAACCTGCCGCCCACCAAATTCTTGTACCTCCCCGTACAAAGGACACGTTCCCAGCTGGCCAGCCTGAAGTTGTGTCTTCGGAGTGGAGAAAAATACATTCCTTCGATAAGGGCCAGCCTGAACCGGTTCTCTCCAAGCGAACAACCGCCTTAACTATAAACTTTGCCTTTGCCCTGAAAAGCCTCTCAGCTTCATCAAGATGGAGTCCCTCTAGCTCTAGGCCTGTAGGCCTGAAAGGGGTGAAATGCTCCTTAGCTCTGTCAGAATACCTACATAAACCATACCAATGTGTCTAATATGTCAAAGCCAATAGGCAATAGACAGGTTAAAGTCAAGAATAAAGGCATATTAAGCAGCTATCCTCTTCTAGGTCTGGAAAAAGGGCTTAAAAGGGCCAACACAGGCTAAGAATACCTATACTAGATGCGAGCAAGATTAATGATCTATATAACTGCTAAATAAAGCCAAAAACTCTGCCATTACACCACCTATCCTTCGGTTCATGCACCCAGCCATACACCTATCCATCCATCCATCTATCCACCCATCCATCCATCTGTCCACCCATTTGTCCATCTGTCGGTCCGTCGGTCTGTCTGTCCATTCATCCATCCATCCAATCACCCATCCGCAAATCCATTGTTCCATCCATCCATCTTCCCAACCACCACCCAACCAACCAACAACCTATCCATCCATCCACCCATCCATCTACCCACCCATCCATCCCTACATATACCCATCCATCCACCCACCCAGCCCTACATCTACCCATCCATCCACTCACCCATCTATCCATCCCTAAATCTACCCATCCATCCAGCCACCCATCCACCCATCCATCCATCCATCCAGCCCTACATCTACTCATCCATCCACCCACCCTCCCATCCAGCCAGCCCTACATCTACCCATCCATCCATCCAATCCACCCATCCACCCATCCATCCAGCCCTACCGCTACCCATCCATCCACCCACCCACCTCCCACCCACCAATCCATCCATCCAGCCTTACAGTTACCCATTCATCCACTCAGCCATCCATGTTATCCTCTCCCACTTCTATATTCATCTCTTGGAGGCCGGAGTTTCATATACAAGCTCAGAGATGAACAACAATGTAAACATTATGAGTTACACGAGGCGCGCAGGCGGCGCGGGCTCCTGCCCCAGGCGCTGTGGGGCTGGCTCTGATGCTCAGTGTGCAGGTGCCGAACCGAGGTGTGAAGCCAGACACAGGTGAGATACTCCCACAGGCACACACCTGGGTGAGAGCCCGAGAAGGGCTTCCGGTGCCTGTTTACCTTCTCACTCTTGGCGAGGCCTGCACATCCGGCCTGTGCCACCAACACTGTGCTCGCTTCCACCGTGGAATCCAGTGTGGGGGGGTGGCGTGCCAGGTGGAACTGTGCCAGCCAGCTCTCACCTCTACAGGGATGGGAGAGGGCACAGAGCCACCACCTGTGTGTGCCCATAGGATGCCACCGCCCCCGGGGGCGCTGCTCGCCATCACCTGCATCCGAAGGACCGAAGAATCCGAAGAAAGGGGCATTGAAAGGGGCATTGAAAGGGGCATTGAAAGGGGCGTTGAAAGGGGCATTGAAAGGGGCGTTGAAAGGGGCGTTGAAAGGGGCATTGAAAGGGGCATTGAAAGGGGCATCGAAAGGGGCATCGAAAGGGGCATCGAAAGGGGCATTGAAAGGGGCGTTGAAAGGGGCATTGAAAGGGGCGTTGAAAGGGGCATTGAAAGGGGCATTGAAAGGGGCATCGAAAGGGGCATTGAAAGGGGCGTTGAAAGGGGCATTGAAAGGGGCATTGAAAGGGGCGTTGAAAGGGGCATTGAAAGGGGCATTGAAAGGGGCATCGAAAGGGGCGTTGAAAGGGGCGTTGAAAGGGGCGTTGAAAGGGGCATTGAAAGGGGCATTGAAAGGGGCATTGAAAGGGGCGTTGAAAGGGGCATTGAAAGGGGCATTGAAAGGGGCATTGAAAGGGGCGTTGAAAGGGGCGTTGAAAGGGGCGTTAAAAGGGGCATTGAAAGGGGCATTGAAAGGGGCGTTGAAAGGGGCATCGAAAGGGGTATTGAAAGGGGCGTTGAAAGGGGCCTTGAAAGGGGCGTTGAAAGGGACATTGAAAGGGGCATTGAAAGGATGAAAGGGGCGTTGAAAGGGGCGTTGAAAGGGGCGTTGAAAGGGGCGTTGAAAGGGGCATTGAAAGGGGCATCGAAAGGGGTATTGAAAGGGGCGTTGAAAGGGGCGTTGAAAGGGGCGTCGAAAGGGGTATTGAAAGGGGCGTTGAAAGGGGCATTGAAAGGGGCGTTGAAAGGGGCGTTGAAAGGGGCGTTGAAAGGGGCGTTGAAAGGGGCATTGAAAGGGGCATCGAAAGGGGCATCGAAAGGGGTATTGAAAGGGGCGTTGAAAGGGGCATTGAAAGGGGCGTTGAAAGGGGCATTGAAAGGGGCATTGAAAGGGGCATTGAAAGGGGCGTTGAAAGGGGCATTGAAAGGGGCATTGAAAGGGGCATCGAAAGGGGCATTGAAAGGGGCATTGAAAGGGGCATCGAAAGGGGCGTTAAAGGGGCATTGAAAGGGGCATTGAAAGGGGCATTGAAAGGGGCGTTGAAAGGGGCATTGAAAGGGGCATTGAAAGGGGCATCGAAAGGGGCATCGAAAGGGGCATTGAAAGGGGCATTGAAAGGGGCGTCGAAAGGGGCGTCGAAAGGGGCGTTGAAAGGGGCGTTGAAAGGGGCATTGAAAGGGGCATTGAAAGGGGCGTTGAAAGGGGCGTTGAAAGGGGCATTGAAAGGGGCGTTGAAAGGGGCATTGAAAGGGGCATTGAAAGGGGCGTTGAAAGGGGTGGATCGAAAAGGGGTATTGAAAGGGGCGTTGAAAGGGGCATTGAAAGGGGCATTGAAAGGGGCATTGAAAGGGGCGTTGAAAGGGGCATTGAAAGGGGCATTGAAAGGGGCGTTGAAAGGGGCATTGAAAGGGGCATTGAAAGGGGCATCGAAAGGGGCATCGAAAGGGGCATTGAAAGGGGCATTGAAAGGGGCATTGAAAGGGGCATTGAAAGGGGCATTGAAAGGGGTATTGAAAGGGGCATTGAAAGGGGCAACGAAAGGGGCAACGAAAGGGGCGTTGAAAGGGGCATTGAAAGGGGCGTTGAAAGGGGCATTGAAAGGGCATTGAAAGGGGCATTGAAAGGGGCATTGAAAGGGCATCTGAGGCAAGAAAATGAAAACCCCAGTAAGAGATCCCCAGGGTGCCAACACCACAGAGCCCAGTCGAAAAGGGTCCAGGGCTCGATATGAACTTTGTTCATGGCGTTAGCTGTTTAGCCAGCCTTGGTGTGCATGGTGACATGTCCTTGCTGTGTACCCGGCCGGGGCTAAATCAGAGGGCCTTTGACCTGTGAGTGGGGCACATTACCCAACAGCTGCCTAAATGATGGAGATTGTGACCTGCTTGCCAAGAGCTGTGCAGACGGCAAAGGAAAATCCCTATTTATCCATCCACTGACTAAACAGTAGAGGTGGAGTGGGGTGTGGCCACAGAAATGCAAATAGCAAAGAAACGTCACTATTTACCCGGCCGCTGTCGGAACAGCAGGAACTATGCAGGACGTGGCTGGTGGTGATGCAGACAGCACAAACACGTCACTATTACCTGCTCACCGCATAAGTAGAACAAACTGTTCACAATACGACTGAGGACCCTGCAGTTAGCAAAGAAGTATCGCACCCCTCCAGGAGCCCGCATGAAAGCAGGTATGTTGTGCTGTTTGGGCGGCAGGTGGGTAAAGAGCTGAGAAGTGCCTCGGTTACACAATGACCGACTAAGAAACAGAGATTGTGTCCTCTTTGGCTGCAGGCCAGGCAAGCAGACCATATTTACCAGGGTTGCACTGAGCCAAATACTCGAATACTAGGCAGCTTCTGTGCTATTTATCTGGCCACTGGACCAGTCGAAGACCAGAGATACCAAGAAATAGAAAAATTAAGTGCTCGCCCCTGGCTAGCTGACATTGATTCTATCGCACGTAACCATCCGCCCTGCGCCCACTATGGGGCGCATTTACGAGCCCTTTGCGCCGCCACTGCATCCCTTTATTTGACGCATGGGCGGCGAAGTGGGCTTGCCCGTATTTACAAGGCTGCTTAAAGTCACCAGCGTGACTTTTCATGGCCTTGTAAATATAGGCCCGTTCACGCATAACTCTGTGTGAAAGGGGCATTCCATGGGTGGTGCTGCGGGTGTTCTCACATAACACACATGGAACTTGATGCTTTTCCAGACTTACAACATTTTGTAAAATTGGGAATGCGTCAGAAATCCTCTTATTTCTCTTTGTTTTTCCTTTTTCTATGCACGCAGCAGCTTTCTATGCATACTGCAGCTTCCTATGCATGCTGCAGCTTTCTATGCATACTTCAGCTTCCTTTGCATGCTGCAGCTTCCTATGCATGCAGCAGCTTTCTATGCATACTGCAGCTTCCTATGCATGCTGCAGCTTCCTATGCATACTTCAGCTTCCTTTGCATGCTGCAGCTTCCTATGCATGCAGCAGCTTTCTATGCATACTGCAGCTTCCTATGCATGCTGCAGCTTCCTATGCATTCTGCAGCTTCCTATGCATGCTGCAGCTTCCTATGCATGCTGCAGCTTCCTATGCATGCAGCAGCTTTCTATGCATACTGCAGCTTCCTATGCATGCTGCAGCTTTCTATGCATACTTCAGCTTCCTATGCATGCTGCAGCTTCCTATGCATGCTGCAGCTTTCTATGCATGCTGCAGCTTCCTATGCATGCTGAATCTTTCTATGCATGCTGCAGCTTTCTATGCATGCTGCAGCTTTCTATGCATGCCGCAGCTTCCTATGCAAGTTGCCGCTTTCTATGCATGCTGCAGCTTTCTATGCATGCTGCAGCTTTCTATGCATGCTGCAGCTTCCTATGCATGCTGCCGCTTTCTATGCATGCTGCAGCTTTTTATGCATGCTGCAGCTTTCTATGCATGCTGCAGCATGCATAGCAAGAGGGGAATGCCATTAATTCGTGTTTTTGTGCAGGAAGGTGTCCCTTCCAGCTCAACAACAATCGTCCACCCAACGCAGGCCCCCGTGCAGCATGGTGCAAGGGTGCCTGCATTGGCGCATGGCAGCCAGTTGAGCGCAAGTGCAGGTCGAAGCACAGGCATGCGTCATGAATGTCTGACAAAATATCGCAATCAAAAATATCGACATACAAAAATATCGGGACAAAAATATCGAAGTCAAAAATATCGGAATCCTATCCCTAACAAGGTAAGTACAAAAATATCGAAAAAATAATATCGTAGTACAAAAATATCGAAATTAAAAATATCGGTTTTTTAAATGTATTAATAATAATGTAAAAATAATTATAAAATACATATAATGTTACAAATATTAAATAAAAATATTAAAACATAATAAAAAAATTAAAACTAATACATATACATTTAAAATAAATTAAAAACTTAATAATTTAATGTAATTTTATATTTTTTAATTTCATTTAATTGATTTTATTTAAATTTATTTTATTTTTACCCTGTACGACTGTACCCCAAAAACCCAAAACTGACCCTGAACCCTAAAAATACCCCTTTACCCATGAACTGAAAACTGACCCATAACCCTAAAAATACCCCTTTACCCAAAAACTGAAAACTGACCCTAAACCCTAAAAATACACCTTTACCCAAAAACTGAAAACTGACCCAGAACCCTAAAAATACCCCTTTACCCAAAAACTGAAAACTGACCCTGAACCCTAAAAATACCCCTTTACCCAAAAACTGAAAACTGACCCTGAACCCTAAAAATACCCCTTTACCCAAAAACTGAAAACTGACCCTGAACCCTAAAAATACCCCTTTACCCATGAACTGAAAACTGACCCTGAACCCTAAAAATACCCCTGTACCCATGAACTGAAAACTGACCCTAAACCCTAAAAATACCCCTGTACCCAAAATTAATTAATATTATTTAATTACCAATTAATTATTAATTAACAATAACAATAAAGTAAATATATTAGCACATTTGCTGTAATGAATTTAATTTAATAATTAATATTATTTTGCACAATTAATTAATTAAGAATAACAATAAATTATATATATCAAAATTACTATAATTAATGTAATTAAATAATTAATAATAATAAATTACCAACTAATTAATAATTATAAATATGTAAAAAATTATAATAATTAATTAACTAATTAATAGAAATTAATTACCAATTAATTATTAATTAAAATATGTACAAACATATATCAATTAATTAATTATTATTAAATTACTTCCCACCCTATTCCCCTATAAACCCATAACTCGCTACAGAACATATTTATCAATTATTAAATTAATTAAAAATAATTTAAAATTAATTCTCAATTAATTAATTAATAATTCCTACTAATTAATAATTAATTTAACATAATTAAATTACTTCCCACCCTATTCCCCTATAAACCCACAACCCGCTACAGTAGTAAAAGACAATATTTAATAAAATAACATTAAAAATAAATAATAAAACATAATAAATACAATATAATATACACTAAATTTATTTAAAAATTGATATTAGTAACATCAAAGTTATTAATTTCGATATTATTAACATCGATATTTACAACTTCGATATTACTGATATCATACCAATATCGATATTTAGACTGTTGATATTACTTACCTTCGATATTTTTGTATATCGATATTTAAACTTCGATATTTTTGCATATCGATATTTAAAAATCGATATTTTGTCTGTGTACCATGCGTCACATTGTTGTCAATACCACCTATCCCAGTGCTTTGAAAACGACGCAGCATGGCGCAGCTAAATGGCTTGCGGTGCTGCGACAGTTTCTTGTAGATGAGGCCCTATATTTCCAACCATTGGACAAAGAGTGCAGAATCTCTGCTGTTTAGAGGTCCAGCAGATAAATCGTGTAGGTTTCTGGTGTTTACTCAGCCACCAGTAGTAGCTGAGTAGTGAAGAATCCACTACCTGCTTGACAGTGCGTGATGTTTGCTACCTATCCGCTTACGGGCAAACACTACAGATTTGTAGTCACTCCCCCTGCTGCTAGTTAACTAGCGACGCTTCTCTGCTGTGTCCACAACTGTTGGGCGAACTGCCGAGCACTCGAGAGAACCTGGCGCAGAGACCCAACTCCGGACAACATGGCTGCCCTCAAGCTCGCCACCCGAAAACACCACCAACTCATCCACGCCACCAAGAAAACCGCATTCAAGGAACGACTGGACAACAACGCACACAACAGCAAGGAACTCTTCAACATCGTCAAAGAGCTCTCCAACTCCAACGCCGGAAACAACAACATCACCACTTCGCAAGACCTCTGCAACTCCCTCGCCTCCTACTTCCACAACAAGATCGCGGACATACACAACAGCTTTAGCACTCAACAAACGCACGCCATGACCGAACCACCGCCCCCTGAAGGACTGGGTTATTTAGAACCCAGCGGTGCCAGGGCACAACACCTGAAACCTTCGTGGGTAACCTGCTCCGGCGTACGAATCACAGAGACACGGGACACTTCCTTCGACGTCAAAGATTCAAGGTTTATTTGCTGCAGGGAACACAGAAATCACGACAAGTACAACTCGTGCAACTTGGGGAGACTGCTTCAAATTGGTTCTGTGGATCGCTCCTTTTATACACAATTTCCCCATAGAGTTACATTGAACACAAAAGTTTATGACCCGGTTCCCACAATCATCCCCCAGAGGGGTCGTTTTGGTCACTTTGAAACGCACAAGGTCCGGGACATAAGTGCGGAAACATTTGGCGGTTCCCAACTGTAAAAACCCATCTTCCCACCATTAGCACATTCCAATCAGTAGTAAAACAGATCGAAAATAGGAACAGGGACAGGTGCAGAGGAAGAGGGAAACAGTGGGGAGATCGGAAAGGGTGTAAAAGGGGAGGTATCGGGAAACACAAGATACAGGCTACAGGCATCAAAGGGACGTGCCTAATGAGATGCACGGCTGAGACAATAAGTCCGTGCGGCAAGATGAGCCTCGAGCGGCGCCATCTGCTTTACAGTAGCATCCCCCTCATCATAAAGACACTTACAAAGGACATGTGTCTTCCGCAAATATCTTGGGAGTCCCAGGGTCACGAAGCGGACAATGTCCGTTCGCTGGCTACTTGAGGGCAAGAGACAAAATGGATGCCGTATCTAAGATGGAACCCGTGGGTACAGATAGAAATACCCACGTAACAGACGAACGGTTTAGGTTAGCACAGCGAAACTGCGTACGCCCACTAAACTCGTCATTTGCGGTTCATAGATACCAGACTCGACTATATTCGTGCGAGTCGAAAACACCACTTACAATTGTCACGGAACCTCAGACGCTCCTTTTGCCCTCATGTAGGCAAGCACTAGTCGGAATCATACTCGATATTCATCAGACCATCTAGATGTTGCTGTAGCATAGCTCTGTCCAACCGAGTCCCATTGGTAACAGGCGGCTGTCTCATACACGTTGTAGCACAGAGGCCACATAAGGCAGGACCGCACTGCACGCAAAGGCAACACGTGAACAGGAACGCCACGACAACTCCGATAATCATCAGAATTTTCCAACCCCAAGTCGACATTAGGCCCCAAAACCACCCAAGTAGCGTCCAATCCCCTACATCCACGTGTATGGATTCAGAGATTTTATGCAATTTAGAGATGGCTTGATAGACAGTCGGAGCATTATCTGGAATGAAAATGCAGCAGCTCGAATGGATCACCTTACATACCCCACCTCGATCTGCTAAGATGACATCTAAAACCATACGGTTTTGTAACGTCATAAGTCTATCCGCCTGAAGTTCTGTGGTGATATTACCAAGGGCACTGGCAGTAATATTAGCTGTCGATTCTACCACTCGAGTCAACTGTCTCAAGTTCCTACTATTAACCATAGGTCCCCAAAACGGGAGGAAACCCTTGAAAAAGTCTCCTGCCTCTTGACCGGCAGTGTCCTCTTCGCTAATTACGCCTCGCACAACTCTAGTCTTATGATAATCGGCATCTACAGTGAACGTCGGAGGCAACAGATTCGCAATGAAGCATGAGCCCATGAAGTCAGCAGGCAACCATGCGTATGCACGATCATGGCAGATAAAGTATGTACCCTTGGCAGCCAGAAACACAGGGGACGAGACCATCGGCAGCATGTAATTTTCAGTGCAAGCACTCTCTCCAAGTCGGGCTTTCGATCTTTGGCCACGACCCATCAGACAAAAATTACCAATGTGGGGTACGACCCATATCGGAGGTGAGCTTTTAAGCTGCTTTTCACTCGTGAACACACTATACTCGCCTCTACTCAGGACCCTATAAGCTTGTACCTCTTCTTCTGGGATAAGCGAGGGATCATAGATATCGCTGTCTAAGTCCTCTATTGCTATCGACAAAGGTTTTTGATACGAGGTAGGACCAGAGTAGGGGGAACGTGGTTCTCGAATGGGGTGGAAACCCAGTGCGCTTCGAAACATTGTTTGAAATGCTCGAGCTGACCCTTGGGAACTATACGGTAACACCAGATATGGAATTCCCTTATCCGTAGTATGTGGCATCAACCCACACACCCAACAATTAGTAGTGTTAACCACTAACTGATGCTGATGAAGGAGCTGAATAAAGGAATTGTTGCGGAATTCTGCACGTCTAGCCTGCTCGTGTTCAGGTAGGATATGGAAAGAATGGGGAGATGCAGTAGAGGTAAGTTTAGGATCAGGTGTAGGAGTAGGTAACACAGGAGATAGAAAACCAGACATCATATAGTACACCCCACCCGCCAAGAATGCTGAAACAGTCAAAAACAACATAAACACTTGAAATATGAAACATTTCGTTCGACTAAGTTGTTGCAGCTTGAATCTTTGTAGCTGAGCTTCCTCCAAGTCCATCAGCTTCGAAAATGCCATTCCCTACGACCGTCCGCAACGTTTCTTGACGCACTTCGTTCTGTGTAGCAATAGTCAATCCCTAGGAGTTCCCAGGAACCGACGGCCTTTAACCTAGCATCAAGACCTACTATCCAGAAGGAAGTACGCGCGCGGCCCTACGGCCTTTAATGCACAATGTATATATATGCAAAAACAAAGTCTCTCGGCTGTGGAAGCAAAAAGTATAAGGAATGAAGCTCAGTGTATATATACAAGAATAATCGCAGTAATATGAATGTTCAAAACTGATCACGGAAAACGGGATAATGCAGTTGTCAATACAGAAAAGCAGGATCTTTTATTAGTCCTTAGTGCTAGATCGTAGAAAGTATCGGGTTTTCCCAGGACGTGTCTGCTCGTCGAACAAAGGATCCGTTGAAGAGACAGCGTCCTGCTGATCAGTTGAGTGTTCTGGTCTTGAGTCTTTTGACGACAATTGTTCAACAGAGTCTTTCTGCTGCGCTGAGGATTCTCCAACAGGCTGTGCGTCGCTGAAAGGTACAAACGCCGGTAATCCTTCGGTTTCAGTTGATGCAATGCCTCTCCTCACCCACGGGTCTGCCGGCAAAGGGATAGGGACCCTTTTGGTATGGGTGGCGTGCACCCAATTCTTACGTCCCTCGAGACGAACAGCAGTCCTCGTGGCAGGGAGAACCTGGTAGGGTCCAGTAAACCTCGGGTCCAAGTTGTTCTTGCGCGAAAAGTTCTGCGTCACCACCCAATCTCCGGGCTGGAGCTGGTGGCCTGGACCCTCCGTCTGCGTCGGCAGTGCTTCGTAAACCTGTTGGTGAATTAACCTCAGTTTAGCAGTCAAGTCATGAAGGTAATCGATCAACATTGGATACTCAAGATCACAGAACATTCCTGGCCTAGGAACCCCCCACACATTCGCAGGACGGCCGAACACTATTTCATAGGGGCTAAGCCCTATTCGGGAGTGTACAGTCGCCATAGTTGACAGTAATGCTAAAGGTAAAGCGTCAGGCCACGAAAGACCAGTCGTAGCCTGAATCTTTGCTAGTTTCAGTTTAAGGGTGCCGTTATACCCCTCAACCAATCCAGCTGACTGGGGATGATTGGCGCTATGGAATTTCTGATTAATTCCGAGGCCCTTACACACACTCTTCATCACACTACCCACAAACTCACTTCCGTTATCTGACCACACGACTCTGGGCATTCCATACCGAGGAAAATATTCCTTCAGTAGGATTTTCGCAGTAGACAAAGCAGTATTGTCTTTGAGAGGATAGGCCTCGATCCATCGGGAGAATGCGCAAACCACAACTAAAACGTATTTCAGGTTATTGCATCGCTCCATATGGATGAAGTCCAATTGGATCACCTCAAAGGGACATGAAGGGGGAGCAAAACTGCCAGGAGGAGTTGGGGTTCCTTTGCCAGGATTGTACATCATGCACACCATACAATTCTTCACCAAACGTTCAGCACATTTCGTGATACCATCATTCTTCCATACAGGAGACAACAACTTACAAATACCTTTCGCGCTAATATGTGCTAACCCATGCGCCATTGTCACAACAGCCAGCACATACGCATCGGGCAACAACCATCTTTTCTGATCCGACAAATCAATCCAACAACCATTCGCATCCAACTTTCCCGTGCTTTCTTTCCACTTCACCTTTTCCGTCTCGGTGGCCTCATTCTGAATTTCTTTCACGCTTTCAATAGTGTCTTCACACATGCTCGATTCTGTAGGCCACCTAACCGAACTCGTCACATACATTCGAGTGCTAAGGTTCCGGGCAGTCTCCTTAGCAATCTCGTCCGCAAACGCATTACCCCGACCAACATCATCCGTCACCTTACGATGCGCACTACACTTAACAATCGCTACTTGTTTAGGCAACGTCAGTGCATCCAAAAGATCATTCACAAGCTGGCCATGCTGAATCTTCGTACCATGCGACGTCAAGAAACCTCTCTCTCTCCACAATCGTCCAAAACTATGCGCGACGCCAAATGCATATTGGCTGTCGGTAAACACATTCACACGTTTCCCTTTTGATAACACACACGCTCTAGTGAGAGCGATCAACTCTGCAGCCTGGGCAGAATTCTGATTCAACCTTGCAGTCTCAACAACAGTATTCAATGTTACAACAGCATAAGCAGTAGTCACATCGCCATTCGGCAACTTAAAACATGACCCATCCACATATAGTGTACCGTCCGGATCTTCCAATGGGGTGTTTTTAAGGTCCACTCGACCTTTTGTTTCTTCTTCTGTCCTCAAGTAGCAATCATGTTCTACTACTTCATCTGACTCTGCGCTAATTGGTAACAATGTTGCCGGGTTCAGAACATTGCAACGTTTTATCTGAATATGACTTGCCAGCAACGTCAGCTCGTACCCAGACAACCTCGCACTCGTCAAGTGCTGAGTTTTCGTACGATTCAAAAGAGTATCGACTGCATGCGGAACCATCACCGTAAGCATATTATCCATGACCAATCCTGCTGATTGTCGGATGGAGACCGCAGCTGCCGCAGTTGCTCTCAAACAACTCGGCAATGCTCTAGCTACTGGGTCCAAGGTCGAGGAAAAATATGCACATGGACGCTGTTTACCACCAAAAGGTTGCGTTAAGACACTCAAAGCACAACCTTCCCTCTCGTGAACATATAATGTAAACGGCTTACTGTAGTCAGGAGTACCTAACACAGGAGCCGAACACAATGAATCACGCAATTCAGAAAAACTTTTCTGACATTCTTCCGTCCATGGTAAAGGAGTTGAAACATCCTTGCATGTAAGAGCCACCAATGGTTTCGCTAGCAATGAAAAATTAGGAATCCACTGCCTGCAGTACGACGTGATACCTAGGAAGGCACGCACATCTCTTTGGGTTTTTGGCACAGCCATTCGCGCAATCGCTGCAATCCTCTCTGGGGTCAACCTCCTTCCCTCCTTTGACAATAAGTGACCTAGATAGGTTACTTCTTGACAACAATATTGGAGTTTAGAAGGGGACACCTTATGATTCAACTCACAGAGATGTTGCAGCAACGACACCGTAGCAATTCTGCAAATGTCCTGAGTATCAGCAGCCACCAATAAGTCATCGACGTATTGGATTAAGGCCGCACCGACCGGCAACCTAAACGCATCCAGCTGACCCTTCAAGGCTTGACTGTAAATCGATGGACTTTCACAGTAGCCCTGAGGAGCGCGTTTGAACCGGAAGCTACGTCCACCGAGAGAGAAACCGAAAAGGTCTCTGCTCTCCTCGGCAATCGGGATGCTGAAAAACGCATTCTTCAAGTCAATCACCGAAAACCACGATGCAGAAGCTGGAATCAGAGTCAGTAGCGCCGTGATGTCAGGCACAACAGGGAATTGAGGAACCACAATTTTATTTACTTCCCGTAAATCGATAACAAAACGATAAACAGGCGGTTTTGAAGGATCAGTACGTTTAAGAATGGGCAGTACAGGGCTGTTGCACACGTTTCCCCGAGTCTCTTCAATAACGTCTTTCTCGATCAGATCATAAATGATCGCTAACAGTGCTCGTTCACCATCAAGAGAGATACGGTACTGGGGAATACGTGGCAATCGCACATTAGATTTCAACTGAACAACATAAGGGGAGATGTCAAGCAGGCCCACGTCATTTGGACCTGTTGCCCACAAAGACGCAGGAAGAGAACTCAATTCCGGTGGAAGCTTATAAAGAGACAAATACATAGGAGAGACAACCCTCTCTCCTAACGTAAGCTTTACACCCGCAGGAGAACAATACAAAGTTGCATACAAACGTTTAAGCAAATCCAGGCCCAAAAGATTTTCACCACAGCCAGTGGTCAAAATTAACGGAGCTCGAAACTCACGTGGCCCAATTGTAAGGGGCAAAGGGCGCGAAACTGGATTGCTAACGGGGGCGCCAGAGAATCCAACGGAAACATTTGTTAAGCCAGACAAAGGTGCGCCAGGGAGTTTCGAATGCATGATAGAACTTTTCGCTGCACCAGTGTCCAACAGAAAAGGCTCAACGACGCCCGATGTAGCAACTGCGACGTAAGGCCCTCTCTGATCAACCGGAACTGATACCACTCCCTCTCCTTGTCTTTGGCTGTCCTAGTAATTACTGTCGTCAGTTCCCTGATCGACGTAATAATCGTCTACATTGTACTGCGCAGATCGTCCTTGCGATGATCCACGTTGATCGAAACAATTATTAGAATTAGAGGAGTTGTCAGAACGATCATTCTGAGCACCACGACCCCTACCACGTGATACCTGATGAGAACCACCACGACCTCCTTTGGACGAATTACCACTATTGCGATCATTCAGAACAGGGCAATTGAATTTAATGTGTCTCTCCTGTCTACAATAAGCACATTGATTGTACCCTAACGATGATCTTTGGGAGGAGGAATCATTACGCGACTGCGATCGATTCGATTGCGACTGCGATCTATTCTGTTGGGATGCATTCTGATTTGAACGCGGAGGATACGCTTGTTGCAACAACACTTTAGTTTTTAGTTCTTTCGTCTTTTTATCAGCACGGTCATTCTCCTCTTTCTCTCTATTCTCATAATATTGTGCTGTAGCCAATATCTGAGCTGAGGTAGAAACGGCCCATGCACTTTCCGAATTCTTTAATTTATTGCCCAAATCGGGCAGTAAGTTTGAAACAAATTTATCCACAAACAATCGCTGACCACCCTCGGTACCCATATCCTGTCCACTATGGTCAATGAATGCTTCCTCGAACCTCGTGAAGAAGTCGGAAACACTCTCGTCCTTCTTTTGCTTACAAGCTGACAATTTGTCCCAGTTCACCCTCATGGCTGGCATAAGAGTTTTCATTAATGTTATAATTCTTTGAGGAAGATCAACAATCAGCTGGTCGGGTTTAGCAGCAGCCGTTTGTCCGGCATCTGCCGCTACAATGGCAGCCCAAGCACCACCTAATTCATTCGGATGGTTTTCATGACGAATCTTAGCCCATACCGGTTGCGGTACGACGTTGCCGAACAACATGTCGATATCGGCAAGATTCATTACCGTAGCATCTACGAGCTGCGATAATTCTTTGTAATACCCTGTAGGGTTTTTGCGTGGGTCAGGCAAAGATTGTTTCACCTGTAACACTTCCGAGCGTTTCCATGGGAGATGTATCCATATTCTCTGGAAATGCCCCACTGTCGTCGGAGGTTGAGCATTAGGATTAGGTGGTATCCAAACCGGTGGAACTTCACGCATGGGATATTGGCCAGACTCGTCTGGCTGTCTTTCAATATCCTCAACAAACAATGCATGAGGTATCGGAGCGGGACGAAAGGATAGCAACCGCTCAACAGCACGTCGAACGTTGGTATCCACTATCAGTCCATTCGAGAACTGAAGCTGAAGATCAGACAGGGCGGTCAGCACCTCGTCAGGTGCATCGGCCGATATCTGCTCGCGAAGGAACTTACACATTTCATCAAACACATATCTCTGGGTTGGTATATTGAATTGACAAAATGTTTCGAGTACAACACGGGGTGGACTTCTAAGAGGATTTACCATCCAACCCATCGCCATATTATATAGCGCAACGCGTTCTCTGTTACCAGGAAGCTGACTACGTCTCTGAGGACCATCGGAACCAGCGGACCCATGGACAGGTCCAAGCGAATGAAAGAAGCTAGCCGCGAGAGGGGTAGTACGAGAACGAGTAGAGGGAGAAGTATAGGACACAGGACTAACAAGTGAAGGAGTAGAAACAGTAGCAACAGCAGGAGTTAACAAAACAGGAGCAATAGCGGGAACAGGAGTATGTGGAAGCGGAGGAGCAGTAGGGATAGCAGTAGGCAACGGAGCAGGAACAGTCGGAAGAGCGGGTGCGGGTTGAGGAACATGCGGAGGAAGAATAGGCGGAAGAATAGGTACGGCAGGAACCACAGGAGCTGCGGTATCCTGTACGTACGGAGGTGGCGACTTCATAAGATAAGACATTAAAGGATCCTCAACTGCCTCTTCCTTCTTTTCCGACTCCGTAGGCAAAGCGGGATAACATTTATCTACGGTCATACGCTGTAGTCTGTCAAACACTTCCTTATCCTTAACCTCCTTGTCGCGCTGAAATTGCTCTGCTTTCTTCACTATGGTAGCAACATTATCTCGCTGATTACGTTTAGTCTGTCTGATTTCTTTCTGTCGGGCTTCTTTACGCCACAACCGAAAGGCATCAAACATGGCCGGCCTTGACTTTCGTTCGAACAATTTAATCTCTAGATTATCTAAGATCGGGGCCTCGAAGCTACCATGAGGTGGCCAACGAAGGTCACCGTCCTTCTTCGTGTATTTGATCCAGTATTCATTAAAGGTAATCGGGCCTAGCCCATGTTTACTGTACAGTTCATAAGTGGGAGTTCCAACCGGGGGTATCGGACACGAGTCCTCCAGTCGGGAATCCGTACCACAAGGTCTGAAACAACTAAACAAAGTACTGCGACCAGGCATCTTGCACACTAGCCGAGTTTCACAAACTTCAAGGGTTACGGGATTTACCAAGTCCCAGCAAAGGAACAAAACCCTCGGTTTTTGGCGGCTGCAGTCGTCAAACAACACAACAAAGTACCAAGAACTACAAATGCAATGGAACCATGCAACCACTAAGTAACCACAACCAAGAACTCTGGGAGCGACCCACAAATACTTAACTCAAAGATCGATGGCGTCAGCAGGAAGGCCCGTCAATCGTCTCGCTCTACCAAGGTCTACGCCAGGCGCCAAAACAGGTCTACAGTGAGGGCAGCAGTCCGTCGCAGCCGTCAGGAGGCGGGAATCTTCGCGGGAAAAGTCTTCGGGCCACTTATTTCGACAAAAGGATCGATGAAGCGGGGTGCACCTTCCCTCGGAGATTTCACACGAAGTTCCTCACGATCGTCGGGCTTGGACCGGTACCACTGATGCAGCCCCATGTTGGGCGCCAACTGAAGGACTGGGTTATTTAGAACCCAGCGGTGCCAGGGCACAACACCTGAAACCTTCGTGGGTAACCTGCTCCGGCGTACGAATCACAGAGACACGGGACACTTCCTTCGACGTCAAAGATTCAAGGTTTATTTGCTGCAGGGAACACAGAAATCACGACAAGTACAACTCGTGCAACTTGGGGAGACTGCTTCAAATTGGTTCTGTGGATCGCTCCTTTTATACACAATTTCCCCATAGAGTTACATTGAACACAAAAGTTTATGACCCGGTTCCCACAATCATCCCCCAGAGGGGTCGTTTTGGTCACTTTGAAACGCACAAGGTCCGGGACATAAGTGCGGAAACATTTGGCGGTTCCCAACTGTAAAAACCCATCTTCCCACCATTAGCACATTCCAATCAGTAGTAAAACAGATCGAAAATAGGAACAGAGACAGGTGCAGAGGAAGAGGGAAACAGTGGGGAGATCGGAAAGGGTGTAAAAGGGGAGGTATCGGGAAACACGAGATACAGGCTACAGGCATCAAAGGGACGTGCCTAATGAGATGCACGGCTGAGACAATAAGTCCGTGCGGCAAGATGAGCCTCGAGCGGCGCCATCTGCTTTACAGTAGCATCCCCCTCATCATAAAGACACTTACAAAGGACATGTGTCTTCCGCAAATATCTTGGGAGTCCCAGGGTCACGAAGCGGACAATGTCCGTTCGCTGGCTACTTGAGGGCAAGAGACAAAATGGATGCCGTATCTAAGATGGAACCCGTGGGTACAGATAGAAATACCCACGTAACAGACGAACGGTTTAGGTTAGCACAGCGAAACTGCGTACGCCCACTAAACTCGTCATTTGCGGTTCATAGATACCAGACTCGACTATATTCGTGCGAGTCGAAAACACCACTTACAATTGTCACAGAACCTCACCCCCACCACCACCCTCCGCGCCTGGACCCCGATCAGCACCGAAGACACCGTCCGCACAATGAACTCCATCCACTCCGGATTTCCTACCGACCCCTGCCCTCACCACGTCTTCAACAAGGCTGACGCTGTTATCGCACCCCACCTGCGGGACATCATCAACACCTCTTTCGACACCGCTACCTTCCCGGAGAGCTGGAAGCACGCCGGACTCAGCGCTCTACTAAAGAAGCCATCAGCAGACCCCACCAACCTCAAGAACTACCGCCCCATCTCGCTGCTCCCGTTTCCTGCAAAAGTCATCGAGAAGATCGTCAACAAGCAGCTGGCCGCCTTCCTCGAGACAAACGGATCCCTCGACCTCTCGCAGTCTGGCTTCCGGGCCAACCACAGCACCGAGACCGCCCTGATCGCAGCCACCGATGACATCCGAGCTCTGCTTGACAATGGAGAAACAGCGGCCCTCCTCCTCCTAGACCTCTCCGCGGCCTTCGACACTGTCTGCCACCGTACACTAGTGCAGCGACTCAGCAACGTCGGAATCCAGGAGAAGGCACTGGAGTGGATCATCTCCTTCCTCGCCGGTAGGACACAGAGAGTCCGCCTCCCCCCGTTCAGATCTGAAGCCACCGAAGTCATCTGCGGCGTTCCTCAAGGCTCCTCGCTCAGCCCAACCCTCTTCAACGTGTACATGAGCCCCCTCGCAGACAACGCACGTCAGCACAACCTCAACATCATCTCCTACGCCGACGACACCCAGCTGATTCTCTCCCTCACCAACGACCCCGCCAGAGCCAACCTCCAAGAAGGGATGAAAGAGGTAGTCGAATGGATGAAGAACAGCCGCCTAAAACTGAACTCGGACAAGACTGAAGTCCTCATCCTGGGATCCTCACCCTCCGCCTGGGATGACTCCTGGTGGCCCCCCGTCCTAGGCAGCGCACCCAAACCAACAGACCACGCATGCAACCTGGGCTTAATCCTGGACTCCACCCTCTCCATGACCAGACAAGTCAACGCCGTCTCCTCGTCGTGCTTCAACATCCTGCGCATGCTACGAAAGATCTTCCGGTGGATCCCCACCAAGACCAGGAAGACGGTCACCCAGGCCCTCGTCACCAGCCGTCTGGACTACGGCAACTCCCTCTACGCCGGCACCACCGCCAAACTCCAGAAAAGACTTCAGCGGATCCAGAACGCCTCAGCACGACTCATCCTGGACATCCCCCGCCGCAGCCAAATCTCCGGACACCTGAGAGACCTGCACTGGCTCCCGGTCACCAAGAGAATCACCTTCCGACCCTTCACCCACGCACACAAAGCCCTACACAACCAAGGACCAGGATACCTCAACAGCCGCCTCAACTTCTACGCTTCCAAACGCCAGCTTCGATCGACCGGCCACGCCCTCGCCACCGTCCCCCGCATCCGAAGAGCCACCACGGGGGGACGGTCCTTCTCCTACCTCGCCGCCAAGACATGGAACTCCCTCCCGACCCACCTCCGCCTGACCCAGGACCACCTCGCCTTCAGGAAGCAACTCAAGACCTGGCTGTTCGAGCAGTAGCGGACCCCCCTCCCCTAGCGCCTTGAGACCCTCTGGGTGAGTAGTGCGCTATATAAATGCTTTGATTGATTGATTGATTGCTACAGAATGGGCATGTCTGCTGGCTCCAGAGCTCCTGCACTCACAGCAGCAGCACAGTAACTCTTCAAGTGGCCCTCAGGCCCCTGCAAACCTCTGAAACCCTTTATGCCAGTAATTGGAGATATATTAACATCTTGCGTGCTCATGACGAGAGCTCGTTATGCAGCACGGTGGCGCTGTGCTGATGACGAGCTGAGCTTGTCATGACCGTTACGGAACGCCCACGTGGGGATAATTCCTCTGCTGTGCTGAGCGTTCTATTGGAATGGGCGTGGTCATGACGAGCTCAGTTCGTCATCAGCACAGCGCCACCGTGCTGCGTGACGAGCCGAGCTCGTCATAAGCACTGTGGCAACGCGCGCGACCCCCTCCCGCGGGCGAATTAGCCCTGTGGAAAAGGGGTTAAAAAAATATTATATGACTTTAAATGTTAGGGCTCATGTAGGTCGGGCTGTTTCATTTTCTTTTCATATTTAAGCTATGGATTAAGTGGATTTCTAGGGAGTGGGGAGTAGTGCTATGCTGTTCATTTTTATTACAATATAAGTTGTTATTGTGTTTGTGGCTTTATTTGTAATCAAAACTTACATTTTCTACATTATTTTATTTGCTTCAATATTTCGTGCCTCATCTGCACGAAAGTGACGCAGCGCTGGGGCGCAAGCCATTTAGCTGCACCGCGCTGCGTCATTTCCAAGCCCAGGGATGCGTTGCTTTACCAACAATACGTCGCATCCGTGTGCTTCCCCTGCGCTGGTGCACAGTTGGCTGCCATGCGCCAGCGCGGTCACCCTTGGGTCATTTTGCAAGAGGGCCTGCTCTGCGGGGATGGTTGTGGTTGTGCAGGAAGGGACACCTTCCTGCACACAAACAATCATTAATGGCATTTTCCTCTTTCAGAATGCATCAGGCATAGAAAGAGGAAAAACAAGGAGAAATAAAAGTATTTCTCCTCGTTGCGCCACTCCTACGCCTACCACGGTGAGGCGAAGGATTCTGATGCATGAACACCCACGTTTTACAAAAGACAAGGGAACCCTAAAGGTATGTCGCAGGGACCTTGGGCAGTTTACATATTATACAGAACACTGGTCCCTACATGTGGACAGAATGAATTACAAACAAATAATCAGAACACCTGATAAGTGTAGTGTCTATTGTCCAGCCGGACAAGAAGTTTTAATTAAGCTTTCAAGTCAATAAAACAAAAATATAAGGACACTTAAATAACAAGTGGGCACAGCCGTGACGCACAACACAAGACAAAACAACGAAAGCAATGGCCAAAAGGGCAAGGCTACAATAAGTCTGTGAACTTGTATTCAGTATTCACAGACGTGAATTTTCATAACCACAACTTTGCATTTTTACAATATTTCAGTATCATATTGCATAAGGGTTTTTTTACAAGTCGACGACGTTTCGATGCCTTATTTAATTATGGGTATCATCATCAGGACAGAAAGTTAATCAATGTTGTCTTATTTCAAACAATATTATCACTATGCCTTTCTGCGAGCATGGGGAAACCAAAATTCAAAGGGATATGAGAGCGATAAAATTCACTCGTGGTGGTATCCAAAAACAGCCTTATCCGAGATTAACTCGTCGGTATCCAAGGTCTGGCATGAGCATGAAAGCTCGTTTTGAGAGACTGGCGGCTCGGTGGCGATTACAGCACCATGCTCGCAGAAAGGCATAGTGATAATATTGTTTGAAATAAGACAACATTGATTAACTTTCTGTCCTGATGATGATGCCCATAATTAAATAAGGCATCGAAACGTCTTCAACTTGTAAAAAAACACTTATGCAATATGATACTGAAATATTGTAAAAATGCAAAGTTGTGGTTATGAAAATTCACGTCTGTAAATACTGAATACAAGTTCACAGACTTATTGTAGCCTTGCCCTTTTGGCCATTGCTTTCGTTGTTTTGTCTTGTATGTTGTGGGTCACGGCTGTGCCCATTTGTTATTTAAGTGTCCTTATATTTTTGTTTTATTGACTTGAAAGCTTAATTAAAACTTCTTGTCCGGCTGGAGAATAGACACTACACTTATCAGGTGTTCTGATTATTTGTTTGTAATTCATTCTGTCCACATGTAGGGACCAGTGTTCTGTATAATATGCATGAACACCCACAGCAACACCCATGGAACGCCCCTTTCATGCAGAGCAATGCCTGAAAGGGGCCCATATTTACAAGGCCTGAAAAGTCGCGTTGGTTGACTTTACGTGGTCTTGTAAATGTGAGTCAGCCCATTGCGTCGCTGGTACATACAAACAGTGACGCACTGGAGGCCAAGGGCCTCGTAAAGAAGCTGCGTCTATTATTTTGTGTGTTTTGGCTCGTGGTTCGTTTACTTTACTATTTAATATAGATAAGGTGTTTGTTTTAAATTGAAGGTATATTATATGTGACTCATAAATATACAAAAAATGATTTAAACTACATTCACTTCACCCGAACATCACCCACCACCTTTCCTATAATTTAGAAACCATTCGATTTGGATCGGGTTGGGATTACTGAAGCCCATCCACCCCCATGGCGTTTGTTGAGCTGGAGTTAGAATTGTGGATCTTACCCGTCATGTATGCATTTCCCCAGTTTTGTTTGGCCTCGAGTTAGAAGAGTAAACCTCACTCCTCTAATATATGTATATGCACTTTCCCTAATATTTGTGAGACTGCATTAAAACATTATATCTCATCCCCTTTAATGTATACAATTTAACCAATCATTTTTTAATTGAGGTGGTTAGGACAGTGATTATCACCCTTATATTTATGCACTTCCCCAATTTTATTTTGATTGAAGTCAGAACAGTAAATTTCAAACTTTCTGGCGAAGGCCAAAGGACCAATCAAAAGAGCAAGCTGGATCACCGAGAAATTTCATTCCAGCAAAAGCAACTGCTGGCAACTAGAAAGGAAGTGTTGCATCAGCAGACAGAAGATCCCATCGCCTTCAGGACCGCTGTCAACCAGTACCACCGCCTCCTGAAAGACACCAAGAAAAACACCCTAGCAGACCGCGTCAAAGCTAGCACAAACTACAGCAAGGAACCCTTTGCCACTGTGAGGGAATTCTCCAATCCCTCAGCCACAAACAAGGATATTGCACCCTCCCAGGAACTGGGCGACAACCTTGCATTTTTTCCATGACAAGATCACAGCCATCTACGAATCCTTCCAATGCCAACCCTCCAACGCCGACAGCATCAACCATCTCACACCCTAGAACACAAACCCCAAACTCCTGCTCACCCACTGGGGCCTCCTCGCCACACAAGACACCATCTCTATCATAAACTCAGTGCACTCGGGAGTCCCCAGGGGCTCCTGCCCCAACCAGATCTTCAACCTCTGATGCAAGACAATCAGTGACAAGCTAAGGAAGGCCCTGAACACCTCCTTCCCAGAGGACTGGAAACATGTGGAAGTGAGCCCCTCCAGAAAAAAGCATCTGTCGACCCAGCCAAACTGAGGAACTACCCACCCATCTCGCTGCTCCCCCATCCAGCTAAAGTCCTACACAAAGCGCTCAACCAGCAACTCACTGTGAGAGGGACGGGCGGAGAAAGAAGCTAGGAGGTCTTATGCGTGGATCTATTTTGGCGTATGTATTCAAATCACAGTGCACAAACACAAAAAAACACAGGCGAGTCTTCGTGGGGTTGGTTTTCTGGATGGCGCTGAACTTCCTCTGCGGATTTCTTCTTCTCCAGGTAGGTGTTGATGAAGTTCCCCCGGGTAGCGTGGAGAGAGAAGAAATGGAGGCGGTAAGTATGGCTATCACAGGTCTATGCTGGGTAAAAGAGTACCATCACCAAGGTGGTACGGAACCCCGGGTGCACAAAGAGTTGGGGCTGTGCAGAGGCTAGGTAAAGGGGGTGCGCAAAATTATGAGGTAAGTGGTGCAGAAGGCTTAACTCGCCCTTGCTTCAGGACACGAGCCCACATGTGGGACTTCAAATACCAAAGTACTTAAAATGAGGGCCTTCCAATACCCAGGAGCCGAAATGCAGAGTTTCAAATATTAGGGAGCGGGAATACGGCACTTCCAATACTACAGTCTAGGAGGCACTGACAGCCACAGACACAAGTCGGGACCTAAATAAACAAGTGCAGTGAGTCAGGGCATATGAAGTCAAAGGTGCGCCCGCTCCCCTCCCCAAAACGGAAGAAAGGAAAACAAACCAACACTTTAAATCCCCGTGCCCAGACTCCTAGTAACGTTGCCTCCCTCCCCTCAACCCCCTCGCCTGATTCACGTACCGCAAAAGCCGTAACTCTCCGGAGTTACGGCGGCACACAGACGTCCTCCGGGGGCGTTCACCAATCCTCAAACCAGGTCTCAGTTTCACCGGTGGCAACGTCGTCCTCATCCACTTCGGTGAAGGTGTTGTACTTGGGTTGGTCTTCGTGGCGTCCAGTAGTCTTCTGCGGGGAAGTCAGGTTCCTCTCGTCCATTTTACCTCTCTGCTGCTTCTGCACACGACACATAGCTGTTGCTTTAGCTTTGAGCCTAGTAGAATATTTTGATTCATGCGAGAATAATATGTTGTTACTCTGATATCAGCCTTGCTTGGTGAGCTGCGTCTCTACAGTGAGTGCAGAAACCTTCAAGGATATCTCAACACAGTGGTTGTTGTGAGGTCTGATCTTCGCACGTTCCTAGACATAACATACATGCAGCTGCGGCCAAGTTCTGGCTTTAGGCGCGTTTTATATTGCTTTGCACAAGAGCATACACACACATTTCATGGTGCTTCGCATGCTGATCTGGTGGCAGATGATGTGATCCCTTACCACTAGGATCTCGAGGTATGGGGCCGCTCTGCTAAAACCCAAAGAGACCCCTTCCTAGATATAATATAATCTACCAGCTAGGGAGGGTGAGAATTAGATGTTACTAAACCCTATTCGTTTTAGCATAATACCATGCTGTCACCGTTTGTGTTCTATGGACTAGTGACTATGCCGATTACTTTGTTTCTTATAATATGTTTGCTTGTATTAGCTAAGATACTGCGTTTAAGAACACTGCATTAGTGAATAAACATTTCAAATATGCACTTGTCCTCTTTTACTCCTTGTTCTGGATTGGAATGATTGTATAACGAAAGAGTGTTCATGTGTTCCATGTTACCTGAGGTGTACTAAGTCCATGTTCTGGTTGTCTAAGCATTGGGAGTTTTTGATAACCAATGAGACACTGTAGCTAGTCTGGTAGGGGATTTTGTGTACTCAGGTGAGTTTTGGTACACCCTAATTCACTGAGGTTCCAAGTCTCTATGCACAGTTCTGTATGAGAACGGAATCCCTGCGACAATACCTCGTCGCAGAACACAAAGGATCCGTCTCCCACCATTCATCTCAAAGCCCAAGAAGATCATCTGCGGAGCCCACCAAGGATCGTCCCTCAGCCCCACCCTCTTCAAACCTACATGACCCACCGGCTGACACCATCAGATCACACAGACTCAACACCCAACTCATCCTCTCACTGTCCAAAGACCCCTCCACCACCTAAGCCAACTTCCACAGCTGCATGATAAGCATTGCAAACTGGATGAAGGACAACTGTCTCACACTCAACACAAACAAGATGGAATGCCTCATCTTTGGGAACAACTACTCACCATGGAATGACACTTGGTGGCCTGCGGAACTCGGCCCTTCACCCACCTCAACAGACCAAACCCGCAACCTCGACATGGCTCTCCATGCAGAAACAAATCAACGCAATCTCATCCACCTGCTTCCACACCCTTCGCACGCTCCGAAAGATCTTCAGGTGGCTCCTGGTAAAGACTAGAAGGACCGCCATGCAGGCACTCATCACCAGCAGGCTTAACTACGGGAACACAGGCTACGTAGGAATGACTGCACACCTCCTGAAGAGACTTCAGATAATATAAAAATCAGCTGCAAGACTTATCCTTGGCTTACCCAGAAGGACCCATATCACACCCCATCTCAAGAAAGTACACTGGCTCTCAATTCAGAAGAGAAGCCAGTTCGAGATGCTGACCCATGCCTTCAAGCCACTGTACAACGAGGGACCAGCATACTTTGACGTGGTGAGCCTCAGCAAGGCCTACCAGTGCAAGGGATTCGCCCTTCTCTGCACAGAGTCCTCAGTCCAATAGGAAGAAGTTGGCACAGAAACTGGAATAGAAAAGACAGAGTTTATTAAACCTCATGAGGTGGAACTACATGCACACAGCACCCTTTGGTAGTGTATGAAGTAGCACACTGAATGGAAGGAGCTTGGTCCATTCATACCCACACAGGGGCTCAAAAGAAGGCAGTAGAAGTACAAATGCTGGTTTTAGGTACATATAGGGTCATACAGAAAATGCAGGGTCGACAAGTAGGAGGAGCTAACAGTGGCTAGTTTCTAGTAAACACATCCTGACAGATATGGATTGACAACAGCTGCAAGCTCAACGGAGCATGTGCAGAGCAGAGGAGGCTAAATATATCTCGTCTCCAGGCAGATTTCAAGAGCAGAGAACAGCAAGGTAGGACAGAGCACATGGTGAGCACATGGCAAACAAAATGGCTGACAGAAATACAAAAAAGATTCCACTAAACGGTCAAGAGAATCTCTAAATACAGGATGGCTTCTGCTAACGCTGACCCCGTCACTACTAAATTACAACAACATCAACTGGAGCCTGACCTTCCACTAACCGACCTGACACTTTTGATCCTCTTCCTTTGCAGACACACCATGGATCCGCCGAACCAATATCGGAGGACGCTCTTCTCGCACTTGCCAGCCAAGCATTAGAACAACCTCCGCCTGCACCTCAGGACTGCACCGTTGTTCTAGCAATACAGGAAAGTACTGAAGACCTGGCTGTTGGAATGA
The DNA here is from genome assembly GCF_964263255.1 of Lissotriton vulgaris. Classification (NCBI taxonomy): domain Eukaryota; kingdom Metazoa; phylum Chordata; class Amphibia; order Caudata; family Salamandridae; genus Lissotriton; species Lissotriton vulgaris. The sequence continues at coordinate 1,563,521,598 of NC_141696.1, forward strand.
TCAAACCATCACGGCGCAGGCAACATCTCCAGCGCCTTGAGACCCTCACGGGTGATTCGCCATGCTCTATAAATGTGTTAATGATTGATTGATTGTTTTATATACTTTCCCCACTGTCTGTGAGAATTTAGTAAGTCTCAGTCCCTTATTTTCGCACTTTCAACAATTTTATGTGGGTTTGAGAAAGAGAAGTTAATCTCAGCCTCTGGTTTATGCACCTTCCCGAATGTTTGTGGGGCTGGAGATAGAATAGTAAACCTCACCCCTTCAATGTATGCACTTTATCCAAATATTGTTGGACTTGAGTTAGAACATTCAATCCCACCCCTTTTATTTTTGCACTTTCCCCAATTTCTTTCGGATTGGATTTAGAGTAGTAAACCCCCCCCCCCCTATGATTCATGCATGTTCCCCCGTGTTTCTGAGGCTAGAGCAGGTTAGTGTATCCCACAATCTTTAATTTATTCATTTTCCAATTTTATTGAATTGAAATTAGACAGTAAAGCTCACTCTCCCAATGTATGCCCTTTCACCCATGTTTGTAGGGCTGGAGCTAGAATAGCAAATCTCACTCCTTTCATGTATGCACTTACTACAGCTTTCCTTTTTTGGAGTTAGAATACTAAATCTCTCCCTGATGATTCCTGGATTTCCCTAGACTTGTGAGACTGGAGTTAGAGCTGTAAATCTTATACCTTAAATGTATGCACTTTATTCAATTATTCTTGGAATTCAGTTAGAATAATAAATCTCACCTCTTTCATTTATGCACTTTACCAAAGTTTAGGTAGATTAGAGATAGAAAAGTACATTTCACCCTTTTTATTTATACATTTTCCCCAATTTTGTGAGGCTGGAGGTAAAAGAGTTTAGGCCTTATTTATGAGGCTGTGCGTCACTTTTAAGCCACCGGTGCATCACTTTTTGTGACGCACCAGCAGCGTAAAAAATGTGCCTTGTTGCACCATATTTACAAAGTGACGCATCTAGGTAGATGCGTCACTTTGTAAACCCCTGCGCCACATTATACCTGCGCCAGGTATAATGTGTGCTAGGGGGGCATTCTGGCGCAAGAAAGGGTCATAGAAGTGATGCAGTGAAATCTATAAGATTTCAATGCGCCACTTCTAGGACACCAATGCGTCAATATCTTGCACCTGCCTCAAAGCAGGTGTAAGACTGATGCAGGCACTAACAACATGGGGCTTGCCCCATGTGAAAGGACGCATTGCTGGAATAGCGTCACTTTTGTGACACACTCCAGCAATGCATCACTTTTGCGCCTACAGATACGTCATAAATACTGACGTATCTGTAACTTCTTGCGACATGATGCATCATACAGTAAGTATTACGCATCAATCATGTTGCAAGGAGGGCGCACTGTGAAGTGACGCATCGCTGCTTTCACGTGAGGCCCTCAGTATCACCCCTTTAATGTTTGCATTGTAAAAATGTGAGTTACAATAACACACGTGACTCCTTCATAGTTAATGTGCGTTACCCAATGTTTGTTGCTCTGTAGTTATAATACTACATTTTACCTCATCATGTAAAAGTATGTATTTTTTATGTTTATAGTATTGTAATTATTATGGTTGATTTTAACAGTTTTTCTTATTTTATTGACATTATTATTTTGTTGTACTTCGGATCTTAGAATTCTTTTATAGATGTTTATGTTATTTCTGAAACAATTCTAAGTAGGTTTGCAATTTACTGAATTACTGTTTAGATTAATTTTAATGGGTGAATGAATATTACATTTTTTATATGCTTATATATGAAATGTAAATAATTATATTCATTAAGAATTTCTGAAGTAGATATTTTGTGTAAGTCTTTTTTTATTTTGTAATAATATATTTTTGTTGTAGATATTTTTCTACCTGTCATATTTTTCCCAGATTGGTAATTTATATTTTTTGTCATTTATATAATAGCCAAAATATTGACTTTCATTACCTATCAATATTTTTTCCTGGATATTTTTACACCAACATATTTTTCTGGTTGAAGTTGTCACATGCAGCCCTTGCCTCTCATGAAGCTCTCACCCTGGCGTTGTTGGCTTTAGTCATCTCCCGGATCGACTACGCCAACGCCCTATACGCAGGCATTCCGCAATACCAAATGAAGAGACTTCAGTTAATTCAGAATCAGGCCGCCCGCCTAATCTATCGTCAACCAAAACATCACCACGTCCGTCCCCTCCTCAAAGCCCTTCACTGGCTTCCTGTGTCGGAACGCTGCAAGTTTAAACTTGGCTGCCTTACCCATAAATCTCTGGCCGGCATCGGCCCCTCTTTCATCTCGTCTCTTCTCCACCCGTACGCCCCCTCCAGACACCTCCGTTCTTCCCATCACGCTCTCCTCCAGACTCCTAGGTTTAGGCGTAAAAAGCACGGAGGCCTTAGATTCTCTTTCCTGGCCCCCTCACTCTGGAACTCTCTTCCATTGGACCTCAGACTCTCCTCTTCCCACCCTCACTTTAGGTCTCTCCTAAAAACTCACCTTTTCCACGGTGCTTATACATAAGGTTCCTCTTTCTCCCCCCTCTGCCTCCCCCTGGGTTAGTGATCAGCGCCAAGAAACCATCCGGTGAACGCAGCGCTCTACAAATCCTTTTTACATTACATTACATTTTACATGAAGCCATTAACTCTTTGGCTCACTAAGAAAACTATGGGATAGAGGCACCCACCATTACCCTGTCTATTGGTGACACTCGACTCTTATGCGACTCTCTCTGCAGCCGTACTAGAGCTATAATGTGCTACATGTAGTATTTCAGTTATTAATGTAAGATGAATATTTATCCTGGGCTTTAAGTAGGGTGGTGTATGGTCATTGAATATCAGACTACAGAACAAGGAGTTGGCGTACTCTTACAGAGGAGCGGGCAGTGACACACGCCAGGACAGAGCAGGCACAAACAGAGTGGGGGCAGTAAAAGGACAGAGGAGGCAAGGCAACCTTCATGTGTACTTCCCTCCTTGGACGTCACCTACCCAGTCGGTTTTTAGACAGACTTCCTTTTGTCTCTCCTGTCGTCTATTCCCGCATCCTCCCTCTATTTATGTCTTTCCTTCTCTCCTCTCTCAATGTACTGAGACTGAACTATTTTGTCTGATGCCCGATGGAGCTACCTGGTTTAGCTATAGGGAAGATGGTCCGTGGATTCCCTCCTTGGACGTCACCTACCCAGTCGGTTTTTAGACAGACTTCCTTTCGTCTCTCCTGTCGTCTATTCCCTTATCCTCCCTCTCTCGCCTCCCCTGCCCCGCACTACTTTTCTCTCTCCTTTCTCTTCACTCCCAATGTATTGCCTATTTGTTTTGATGTATTGTGTAATTGTTGATCTTCTTCTGTTATATTGTTGATTCTCATGTAAAGCGCTATGATACCTTCGGGTCTAGCCAGCGCTATATTAAACTCTTTAAATAAAATAAAATAAATAAATAAAATACTAGCAAGAGACGTAACCAATAGCTGGACAGAAACACTGAGACACCTCTAGGAGTGTACACAGGTCAGTCTCAGAACTTGACCACCAGTAGTAAGGCTCAACGTCCCGGTGCAGATGGTGCTTATAGCTAGTTACTCTAAAAGCCACATACAAAGGGGGCAGCAGAAGGGATTCTGCATCTGAACACGTAGACGCAAACTAGGATCTTAATTACATACATGAGACAAACCCCCATGTGTCCAGCTGGAAACACATTGGAGAATTCTAAGAAAACAGCAATGTCACACTGTCACAACTACAGAACTTAAGGCTACACGTGTCACACGACAAGGGATGGGGCAGGAAACAGGGCAAACTCGGTACAAAGAAATACAGTTATACACAGGTAAGGACCAAATAGCACACTTACCAAACACGAAGAGCCCAAGAGGAGCACAGGGTGAGCTCTTGGTAAACAAGCACAGATAAGCAAAGGAGAACAGGATGTACGCATGGGACAAACGCGCGAAACCAGAGACTGAATGGAGCAGGACAAGCATTAGAAGCAAACAGACAACATAGGATGCACTTGTAAAGCACACATTCACCCGTGGACATCTTGGCGCTGAATAACAGATATTTATTGTTACCTAACTCAATGGTACTCATTTTATTGACATCAGAAAGATGAAAGGCCGAGTAGACCTGTAGGGATTTAAACCTGTGACTATGAGGTCAAACACAAGCCCCTTGCAGGAAAGTACGATCTTTTGACATGGTTAACCCCCACGTTTTGTCTTGTGTGTGATGTGATTTCAAATTCAAAGTGCACTGGGTCCCTGCCAACTAGTTTCACAGGATCAGATCTCGCTACTAAAACTGTACCACGATTGGCACATCTTCAGCCACCCGTATAAGTCCCTAGTAAATGGTACCCCTGGTACCTAGGACATGGATACTTAAGAAGGTCCAGTGGGACTGCAGCACAAATTGAGCCCCCCGAGAGACCCCTCACCAAGACTATGCAAGCTGCTACTGCAGGCTGCGTGCCTTGGTGCCACGAAAACTGAAGAGTCAACGTGGCACACAACCCTGAGTGCCAGGCCCCCATTACACTGCATCAGGTATAGGTAAGTCAACCCTCCTGCAGGCCATACAGCCCTAAAATAGGGCACACTATATCCCATGTGGGGACATATCTGCATGAGCAGATATGCCCCTACAATGTCCAGTCTATTCTGAGATGTTGTAAGTGCACAGGGAAGGCATAGAGAGTGCATGAGCTGGATAACTGTCATTGTGAGTTTCTTAGCCGCATGATACCTTGTCCTAATAATTACTCACTGATAGCAGTGTTGGATTTATTAATAAATGCAAAGAGGAGACCCTTTAGAGCAGTGTTCTCCAATCTGTGGGGCTCGCCCCCAGGATCCAGGAATGAAACCTAAATACTAAATGCTGGGGTGTTAAAGGTTGAGACAGGCAGTAGGCAATGCACTACCTACCGTTGGAATGTTTACATCCTCTAAGTGACCACTTCCTGTGGGAAGGGGCACTACCCTGACCCTAATTGGCTACTTCCGCCTCAACCAAGATGGAGGAAAATGAAAAGCGGGGTCCACATTGCCTTCAGCCCCTTAGGGGTGGAGCTGGCTAAGTGAGAATCCACCTCCTAATTAACTTAATTCTCCCACGTGTCCTCCCATATACTACTCTTTATCCTAAGCCCTAACCCTAAAGCCTAAAACACTCCCATATTCTACATGTAACTGTAGGAGAGTAGGGTCTGCAATCCTATGATCACCCGGACTTTTTGCTTTTGTTTCACTGGTTTACGACTTTCTCGGGCTGTGGGCCTGCCAATCAGACCCACAGCCTAGCTGTTCTCTCGCTAAATTGATATGTGTACCTTAGGTGCATTACCCAATTGGAACTGGGCCACCCTGTCAGACCCTGTAACTCAGGGCATCGGTATACCCAGGGCCTACCAGGGGCTGAAGCATGTATTATGCCGCCCCTGGATGGCCATCTAAATCTGACACAACTGGCTGCACGACACCTGGGGCCACGTGGCGTACTCGCCCGTTGCTGTAGGTGTAGTATCCCTATACCTAACCTTAAAATGGACACCCGAGTTCCTCTCAGTCACTCCTATGGCAGGCCTTGACAGTCCTGAAGGCAGAGTGCATGGAACCGGGTGAATTGGGCTCTGGCACGAGCCGAGCCCGGTTGCAGCTTGCGGAACCAAGACCCAATGGCTGTTCCATGATAACGCGTATCATATCGGTAACTTCGGTATCGCGTTATCAAGACATGTCGAGTAAGGTGTCATACGAATCCGGCTGCTGCCCCCTCACCAATTCTGGCGACGAGGTTAGCATTCCGCCCTGCTAGAGGGACACGACATGCACGTAACTGTGAACCCCGGTTAAAGTTAACTGAAGCCTCAGCTCCACAAAATGGACGCTGCCACCACAGACACGAGTCTGACCTCCTGCTACTGGGAGTCCTTCCCGCGAGGAGAGCTTGGACAAAGGGTTTCCTGTCAAGGGCGGTGTTTGCACCGTCCCAGACAGGGTTTGTGTATTCTGGGTAGGTAGGGCTTTGCAAGAAGGTGACTGCGGAGTGGCACCCCGGTGCTCACTACGCATCTGCCGGCTAGAACCAGTTCCAGGGGCGCGCAGCCCCTGACCTGGGGAAAGTCCAGCAGGGGGAGAGGGGTGTAACTACCCCCCTTCCTGGTCCCACCCTTAGGGCAGGACCTAGTCATGTACCCACCCCTTTCTTTAGGATAAAGGCCGGAGCGGGGTGAGTGCTCTGGGGTCCGAGAAGCCCCGACCCTGAGTAGCTCCAGCACCGAAGTGCAGTCTCCCAGCATCTCCACGATCTACGTGGGGCCCTTCTGCTCGCTGCTCAGCACGTTGTCTGGTCACTAGCCGCTGGCTTGTGCCCTTCTTTGACGACATCCGACAGCCAACGCTGCTGGTCTGGTTGCTCCAGATCGGCCCTTGCTCCCTTTTTCGAGAGGAGCACCCCGGACCCTCCTGGTCCACTCAAGACGCCATTTTAGGCCCACCACGTGGCCCTGAAATCTGCCAAGGCTTGTTGCCCCAATCCTGGGCCCAGCGACGCCAACAGCATCAACCTCCGTGGGACAGCTCGCACCTCCATCCTGGTCGCCGACAACGCCTCCTGGTCCGTGAGACTGCAGAGCCTAGCGTCGCCCACTCACCTAGTCGAGGTGACGGCCATCCGGTGCCTTCCTGGTACCCTCTGACTACTGGCTAGTAGTACGAAATTGGTCCCCTCTGCTTTCAGGTATCAACGATCACTGATCCAGGCTTGGATCTCTACGAACTATTCATCACTGGTCGCCGGCCAGCAACTCCTTTTCTTCCGGCTCCTGGCTCGTCAGCGAAGACCCCCGACGCCTGTAAGACTTGTGCAGCCGCAGCCCTCGTGGCTAGGTAACTTCGGCATTTCGGTGCCTGCATAGCCTCCTTACTCTAGGGTCCCGAGTCCCTCGCTTCCGACTTGCCTTATCGGGTCCGCCCGAGACCACTAAACTTTCCGTGCCCTCGGGCACTTGTTTTAATTGTGCACTTGAAGTATTTTCTAAGAGCTTTTGTTCTGTGCTTAGTACCCTGTCCTCATAAAGAGTACAGGGCTGTTGTGATTCTAATAAATATACTGTTTATTTTCATAACACTTGTGTGGTGTCCTTTCACTTGGTGTTCAAGGGGTATGTGATGGTATTACAGCTGGCTTAACACGCCCTCTAGAGTTTAGCCCGAAGACTGCTCGTATCCACGCTACTAGGATAGCAGGTCTAAGGTTGACTTACAACCAATCACCATAAGGGTCGTTTGGAACGATACATAGTGGTCGCTAGAATAGCGAACGCTGCATATCGGGCCAACTTCTCACATTGGTGAGCAGCGGTTGGGATTTGAGCTTGCTGTTGTTTTACCACGCGTATCCTAAGAATATCTTGTGAAAGATCACATAAGTACTCCAGGTACATATAACTTAGCTTAGAATACTCTGAGTTCTACTGAACCAGCTGTTGTAGCTCCTCAAGGCTTAGCACACCTTGGCTACAACTCTTAGCAAGGGATCAGTAGGTAAACCCATAGTGTAGGTAGGTGCATCACTTACACCACACTAGAAGCAGCATGTCGGACAAAGGAGGAAACTCTGAGTCTCCCCTTGTGTCAGTTGACCTTCCACAGGTCACCTCCAGATATGCTGCACTTAGCTTCCACGAGATGCGACAGATCTGTACATCTCGGAAGTTAAAACAGGGTGCAAACCCTACCATTCCATTTCTGATTGGTCTCTTGGAGACTTATGATGCTAGGAGGGCGAGTAACACCGACCCTTCTCATCCAGAAATGGAGATGCCTCCCCTCGAGGGAACCCGAGGTGACCCTGACCTTATCCATCTCTCCGCCGAGGGCGAAGAGGAGGACGAGGAACCGGAGACATCTGGGGACGAGGCAGACAAAGGTCCAGTCATAGTTAGTCAGCTAACTCAGGACAACTTAAGCCGGCACAAGATTGGTACTAGGGGACCCCTGGGACCTCTCTCGGGCCAGCTTAACATTGGGAACGGACGAGTTAGGTCTCTGTCGAGAGGCTCTAACAGATCCGCTCGAACCAATGGCTATCGAGGTTCTGCTCGAAGAGGGATGACATCACCTCAGAGGAGAATGTACGAAGCAAAGGAGAGGGAAGTCAATCTGCGGATCGAGAGGGAAGAACTTGCCCTAGCCAAAGAGAGACTCGCCTTTGCTCGAGAGCAAGAGTTGAGTGGGACAATTCCCACTGGTGGCAGCATTCCCCCACGGGAACCCAGGAGTTTAGACACTAAGCACCTGAATAAGATAGTGCCCCCCTTTAAGCAAGGGGACGACATCCACAAATGGATTACTGCTTTGGAGCGGGCCTGCACTGTACAGTGCGTCCCCCAGAGTCAGTGGGCAGCTATCTTGTGGCTCTCCTTTGACGGTAAAGGTAGAGATAAGCTCCTCACTATTAGAGTCGAGGACGCTAACAATTACCAGATCCTGAAGAACACACTGATTGATGGGTTCGGCCTAACCACTGAGCAGTACAGGTTGCTGTTCAGGGATACCCAGAAAACTCAGTCTCAGGACTGGTCTGATTTCGTTGATTGTGCCACTAAGGCTTTGGAGGGCTGGTTGCTGGGCAGTAAGGTTACTGATTACACAGGATTGTATAATTTGATCATGCGAGAACAGATTTTAAACAATTGTCAGAACCAGTTGTTGCATCAGCACCTTGTCGACTCGGCTCTGACCTCTCCCCAAGAATTGGGAAAGAAGGCAGACAGATGGGTCAGAACAAGGGTTAAGCAAAACCAGGGCCAGAACCAGGGTGGTCAGAAGAAAGCAGACCAGAAGGGTAAAGATTCGAAAGGGGAACAAACTGACCAGAAGTTTTCGACAGGTCCCCAACAACCCAAAGAGGGGGGGGGGGTCAGGCTTCCCAGAAAAAGAAGAATCAAGAAGGCCAATCGAAAAGGTGGTGCCAATACTGTAAAAGTAAAACTCACTGGTTTAGTGAGTGCACCAAGAAAAGAGGGCAGACTCCTGCTACTGCAGCCCCTAAGGCACCTGTGCCCCCTAGTACAGCCAGCAGTAGTAGTGCGCCTCCCAAGGGACTAGTTGGGTTAACCTTGGGTTCTGAGGGGTGTGACAGCTTAGCTGGTACGCTCACTCAGGCTGTCCTTGTCTGTACAGGGGATGTGGATATATCCCCTGATGTCAGTCCCAATACTTTGGGCAAATACCGACAGACGCCTTTAATAAATGGAAGAATGGCTCAGGCCTATAGGGACACTTGTGCCAGTGTCACCATGGTGACGCCTAACTTTGTGGACCCTGGACAGATCATGCCAGGTACAGATTTCCTGGTGACCAATGCCAGCAACGTCACTACCAGTCATAGTATGGCGATTGTTGCTTTCTCCTGGGGAGGGGTAAATGGCCAGAAAAAGGTTGTTGTTAGTTCAGACCTCCCAGTGGATTGTTTGTTGGGCAATGATTTGGAGTCATCACAATGGTCAGAAGTGGAGCAACGGACTCACATGGAGATGTTAGGCTTGACAGCACACGTGTTTGCTGTGACCAGGTCACAGGTCAGACGATGCCCCACTGAACAGGTGCTGGATCCTGGAACAACGGACCAGACACCACCCAAGAAGAAGAGCAGTCGGGTTAAGGCTTCGCCTTCCCCCTTGCCCCAGGTCGAGGATCAGGTCTCAGAGGAGGCTGACCTCCAAGAATTGCGGGAAACTGAACCTAAAGAACTCGAACTTGATCAAGTTGAGTTTCTGGGCTCAGGGGGACCCACACGAGAGGACCTGGGGAAGGACCAGTTAGACTGCCCTTCTCTTGAACCCCTCAGACAGCAGGCTGCTGCTGAGGCTGCTGGGAACGCCACAGGTACCCACAAGGTATACTGGGAAGATGGACTCCTGTACACTGAGGCAAGAGACCCCAAGCCTGGCATGACCAGGAGGCTGGTCGTCCCCTTGTCTCAGCGTGGTTTCCTCCTTACCTTGGCCCACGAGATTTCCTTAGCAGGACACTTAGGCCAGACGAAGACGTGGGGCAGGCTTGTCTCGCACTTTCACTGGCCTCACATGAACGAAGATACCAAGGAGTTTTGCCGCTCCTGTGTCACTTGCCAAGCCAGTGGTAAGTCAGGTGGCACGACAAAGGCCCCCCTTATACCAATGCCTGTGGTGGGGGTGCCCTTTGAACGGGTGGGGATTGACATTGTCGGTCCCATGGAACCACCAACAGCATCAGGGCACAAGTTTATACTGGTGGTAGTGGATCATGCCACCAGGTATCCTGAAGCTATTCCCCTTAGGACCACTACAGCCCCTGTTGTGGCAAGAGCCCTAGTTGGAGTATTCTCCAGAGTGGGCTTCCCTAAGGAGGTCGTCTCCGACAGAGGTGCAAACTTTATGTCGAGCTACTTAACTGCTATGTGGAAGGAATGTGGTGTCAACTACAAGTTCACTACACCCTATCATCCACAATGCAATGGGCTTGTTGAGAGATTCAACAGGACCCTAAAAGGGATGATTCATGGACTACCTGAAAAGCTTCGGCGTAGATGGGACGTCCTGATCCCCTGCCTTTTATTCGCTTACAGAGAAGTCCCACAGAAGGGGGTTGGCTACAGCCCTTTTGAACTTTTGTACGGGCATCCTGTAAGAGGACCCCTGTGTTTGGTGAAGGAAGGATGGGAGAGACCTCTCAAAAAGCCTGCAACCAACATAGTGGACTATGTGCTTGGTCTCCGCTCGCGGATGGCTGAATACATGGAGAAGGCATCCGAAAACCTGAAGGCCAGCCAAGAACTCCAAAAAGCTTGGCATGACCAAAAGGCTGTCTTGACTGTTTACCAGCCCGGACAGAAGGTGTGGGTGTTGGAGCCAGTGGCCCCAGCAGCACTCAAGGACAAATGGTCTGGGCCCTACACCATCCTGGAGAAAAAGGGAGAGGTCACCTACCTGGTAGACCTGGGAACTCCTCGGAGCCCCCACAGGGTGCTCCATGTCAACAGGCTCAAGGCATATGTCGACAGGAAGGACATGAGTTTGCTCATGGCCATAGATGAGGGACAGGAGGAGGAGAGTGACCCTCTCCCCGACCTGCTCACTCAGAATCCTGACGATGGGTCGGTAGATGGTGTTGTCTTTTGTGGCAGCCTCTCCGAACATCAACAGGAGGATTGTAAACAGGTTCTTCAATCCTTCCGACATATGTTCTCTCTAACACCCAGTCAGACCAATTGGTGCACCCATGAGGTTGACACTGGTGACAGCTTGCCCGTCAAGAGTAAAATCTACCGGCAGCCTGATCACGTTAGAGACTGCATCAAGAGTGAAGTGCAGAAAATGTTGGAGCTGGGAGTCATTGAACCCTCGGATAGCCCTTGGGCTAGTCCCGTAGTTCTAGTGCCGAAACCTCACACCCCGGGCGGTAAGAAAGAGATGAGGTTCTGCGTAGACTACAGGGGTCTCAATGCAGTCACTAAGACTGACGCCCACCCAATACCAAGGGCAGACGAGCTTATCGATAGATTGGCTTCGGCCAACTACTTAAGTACGTTTGACCTGACAGCTGGGTATTGGCAAATCAGGTTAGCTGAGGACACCAAGCCTAAGACCGCATTTTCTACCCCTTTGTGGGCATTATCAGTTCGTGGTGATGCCCTTTGGTTTGAAAAATGCACCTGCCACCTTCCAACGGTTGGTGAATCACGTTCTCACCGGGCTGATGACTTCTGTGCGGCGTATCTTGACGATATTGCTGTCTTTAGCTCCACCTGGGAGGATCACCTGGTCCACCTGCGGAAAGTGTTAGAGGCTCTGCAAGCAGCAGGTCTCACTATCAAGGCTACCAAGTGCCAGATAGGGCAGACACAGGTTGTATACTTGGGCCACCTCGTCGGTGGAGGCCAAGTCCAACCACTGGAGAGCAAGATACAGTCAATCAGAGACTGGGCTCCTCCAACCACCCAGACTCAGGTTCGAGCTTTCTTGGGCCTGACTGGTTACTACCGGAAGTTCGTCAGGAATTACGGATCGATTGTGACTCCGCTCAATGAACTGACGAGTAAGAAAATGCCAAAAAAGGTTCAGTGGACAGCGAGCTGTCAAAAAGCATTCGATGACCTAAAACAGGCCATGTGCACGGCACCTATCCTCAAGAGTCCAGACTACTCCAAACCATTCATTGTCCAAACAGATGCTTCTGAGTTGGGTGTGGGAGCTGTTCTATCTCAACTGAATTTTGATGGTAATGACCAGCCCATTGCTTTTATAAGCAGACGGCTGACCCCCAGAGAGAAAAATTGGTCAGCTATAGAGAGGGAGGCCTTCGCTGTGGTGTGGGCCCTGAAGAAACTGAGGCCATACTTGTTTGGCACTCATTTCAAGATTCAGAACGACCATAAGCCCCTCCTATGGCTAAATCAGATGAAGGGTGAAACCCCCAAACTGCTTAGGTGGTCCATTTCCCTACAGGGGATGGACTTCACAGTGGAGCATAGACCTGGCATTGATCATGGCAATGCAGATGGGCTCTCCGGGTATTTCCACTTAGAACAAGAAGACTCACCTGGTCAAGGTTAGCTTATTGTCCCAACGTTTGGGGGGGGTCATGTAGGAGAGTAGGGTCTGCAATCCTATGATCAACCGGACTTTTTGCTTTTGTTTCACTGGTTTACGACTTTCTCGGGCTGTGGGCCTGCCAATCAGACCCACAGCCTAGCTGTTCTCTCGCTAAATTGATATGTGTACCTTAGGTGCATTACCCAATTGGAACTGGGCCACCCTGTCAGACCCTGTAACTCAGGGCATCGGTGTACCCAGGGCCTACCAGGGGCTGAAGCATGTATTATGCCGCCCCTGGATGGCCATCTAAATCTGACACAACTGGCTGCACGACATCTGGGGCCACGTGGCGTACTCGCCCGTTGCTGTAGGTGTAGTATCCCTACACCTAACCTTAAAATGGACACCCGAGTTCCTCTCAGTCACTCCTATGGCAGGCCTTGACAGTCCTGAAGGCAGAGTGCATGGAACCGTGTGAATTGGGCTCTGGCACGAGCCGAGCCAGGTTGCAGCTTGCGGAACCAAGACCCAATGGCTGTTCCATGATAACGCGTATCATATCGGTAACTTCGGTATCGCGTTATCAAGACATGTCGAGTAAGGTGTCATACGAATCGGGCTGCTGCCCCCTCACCAATTCCAAAAGTCCAGCAGGGGGAGAGGGGTGTAACTACCCCCCTTCCTGGTCCCACCCTTAGGGCAGGACCTAGTCATGTACCCACCCCTTTCTTTAGGATAAAGGCCGGAGCGGGGACCCTTCCAACTTAGATCATCTTTGAATCAAGAATACTTTCTATGAAAGGACTTCGAGACTCTTCTCAAGATTTCTCCCTTGTGGCTAAGGAGTAGTCACCCTGCATCCGCAGGCACCATCTAAGAACTCTGCGGTTTGCTGCAAGTCCTTCCTCAAGGATCCGACGGCCCAGCTCGACGAGAACCGGCTTCCCTGGCACCTCTGACCTCTACCCACGTCGTCAGCTGAGATCTGTGGGTGCGACGAGACCTCGAGGGACCGGCCATCATCAAAACCTGCACGCTTTCTTAATCAGCACGACCATCGAAGCAATTCTCTGGTGAGTGCTCTGGGGTCCGAAAAGCCCCGACCCTGAGTTGCTCCAGCACCGAAGTGCAGTCTCCCAGCATCTCCACGATCTGCGTGGGGCCCTTCTGCTCGCTGCTCAGCACGTTGTCTGGTCACTAGCCGCTGGCTTGTGCCCTTCTTTGACGACATCCGACAACCAACGTTGCTGGTCTGGTTGCTCCAGATCAGCCCTTGCTCCCTTTTTCGAGAGGAGCACCCCGGACCCTCCTGGTCCACTCAAGACGCCATATTAGGCCCACCACGTGGCCCTGAAATCTGCCAAGGCTTGTTGCCCCAATCCTGGGCCCAGCGACGCCAACAGCATCAACCTCCGTGGGACAGCTCGCACCTCCATCCTGGTCGCCGACAACGCCTCCTGGTCCGTGAGACTGCAGAGCCTAGCGTCGCCCACTCACCTAGTCGAGGTGACGGCCATCCGGTGCCTTCCTGGTACCCTCTGACTACTGGCTAGTAGTACGAACTTGGTCCCCTCTGCTTTCAGGTATCAATGATCACTGATCCAGGCTTGGATCTCTACGAACTATTCATCACTGGTCGCCGGCCAGCAACTCCTTTTCTTCCGGCTCCTGGCTCGTCAGCGAAGACCCCCGACGCCTGTAAGACTTGTGCAGCCGCAGCCCTCGTGGCTAGGTAACTTCGGCATTTCGGTGCCTGCATAGCCTCCTTACTCTAGGGTCCCGAGTCCCTCGCTTCCGACTTGCCTTATCGGGTCCGCCCGAGACCACTAAACTTTCCGTGCCCTCGGGCACTTGTTTTAATTGTGCACTTGAAGTATTTTCTAAGAGCTTTTGTTCTGTGCTTAGTACCCTGTCCTCATAAAGAGTACAGGGCTGTTGTGATTCTAATAAATATACTGTTTATTTTCATAACACTTGTGTGGTGTCCTTTCACTTGGTGTTCAAGGGGTATGTGATGGTATTACAGCTGGCTTAACACGCCCTCTAGAGTTTAGCCCGAAGACTGCTCGCATCCACGCTACTAGGATAGCTGGTCTAAGGTTGACTTACAACCAATCACCATAAGGGTCGTTTGGAACGATACATAGTGGTCGCTAGAATAGCGAACGCTGCATATCGGGCCAACTTCTCACAGTAACCCTAAGCCCTAACCCTAAAGCCTAAAACACTACCATATACTACTCTTAACCCTAAGCCCTAACCCTAAAGCCTAAAACACAATCATATACTACTTTTAACCCTAAGCCCTAAAGCCTAAAATCCTCCCCTTCACTAAACTCCCCATAAACTACCCTAAACTGTCCCCTCCACTACGAGTACAGCGTAAGCCCTAAACCCTAAAACCCTTCCCTCCACAAAACTCGACCTTACCTGTCTCTCGCCGTGGTTACAGCATTGTCTTCCCGCCATCCGTGTCCCGGCGCCTGCGTTCTAAAAGCACCTGCGATGTAATGGCGCCCGCGATGTAAAGTGCGTAGGGAATGCACACGTCGTAACGTCGCTGGCATTGTGACAGCACGCGATGTATACGCATCTGATGCAACGCATGCTTTGCGATGGGTGTTCCCCCTTCATGTCTACATACTTAAAACACGTATGGACTGAGTGTGGAGTGACTTATACGTTCACTACCTAGACCATCCACAAATGGATGGGCTTGTTGAAAGATTTAAAAAGACCCTAAAAGGTAGATTAGTAGACTCCCTGAAAAGCTTATAAGGAGATGGGATGTCTTGCTGCCATTCCTGCTTTTTACTTACAGAGATGCCAGAAAAGTGAGTTATGGTTTCCCCTTTTGAACGCTTGTTGGAACCCTGAACGGGGACCATTGTGTCTTGTGAAGGAAAGATGAGAGAGACCTCTCAAAGAACTGAAAAAGGATATTGTGGATTATGTGCTTAGCTTTTGTTCCAGGATGGCTGAGTACATGTAAAAAGCAAGCAAACACCTTGAACCCAGCATCTTCTATGCGGACGACACCCAGCTGATCCTCTCCCTCACCAAAGAACCCACTGTCACCAGGAACAACTTCCACAAAGGAATAAAAGCAGTCGCCCCCTGGATGAAGGACAGCTGCCAGAACTCAACTTGGACAAGGCTGAAATCCTCATCCTGTGAGCCTCCCCCTCCCCTTGGAATGACTCCTGGTGATCCTCTGCTCTCAGAAGTCCCCGTGCCCCCACGAACCATGCACAAAACCTCAGTATCGTACTGGACTCCTCGCTCACAATGGACCACCAGATAAATTCTGTCTTCTCGGCCTGCTTCAACAAACTCCACTTGTTTTGAAATACCTTCGGTTGGATCCCCACCATCTCCAGGAAGACAGTCACCCATGCCCTCATCAGCAGCAGACTCGACTACAGCAACACACTCTACGTGTGTCACCCAGAAACTCCTCTGAAGGCTCCGGAATGCCCAGAGTGCTGCAGTAAGACTAATCCTCAACATTCCCTGTCACAGCCACATCACTCAACACCTCCGTGACCTTCAAACTCCTCAGCCATTCATACAAGACCCTTCACAATGCGGGATCCGCATACATGAATTACCGCCTCACATTTCACGCACCCAACAGACACCTCTGCTCCGCCCAGCTTTCCCAGGCTACCGTCCCACGAATCCACAAGACCATAAGCAGAGGAATGCCCTTCTCCTACCTCACCTCCAAGACATGGAACACCCTGCCCATAAACCTCAGAAAATCGCAGTCGCTGATGCAATTCAGGACCGACCTCAAGACCTGGCTCTTCGGATGAACTCAGCACTTAGTCTGATCCGCTGCGCCCCCCCTCCCCCCCCCCCCCCCCCACAGTGCCTTGAGACCATCATTGAGTAGCCACGCTTTACAAACCCCGATTGATTGATTGATCTCACATCAGGGTCCTGGCAGATCAGTCTGACTCCAGAGTCAAAGAAAAGTCATCATTCTCAACCACAAATGGGCACTATCAGTTCACTGTGGTGCCCTTTGGAATATTGAATGCTCCTGCCACCTTCCAAAGGCTGGTGAACAAAGTCCTTGCTGGGCTGAAGCCCTTTATCGCAGCTCATCTTGATAGCATTGCTGTCTTTAGCTCCACCTGGCAGGATCAGCACCCACCTTTGAGAGATCTTGAAGGCCTCACCATCAAGGAAATCAAGTGCCAGAAAGGGCAGGGTACAGGTGTTTACTTCGACCACGTTGTAGGAGGATGTTGCAAAGTCATCCTGTGCCCTGGGCACCCCTATATTTTTGCTGACTGGTACTGGTGGTAACTAACGCTCACTGAACCTTGGCTCTGAATAACCAGGGCTAGTGATAACCTAAAACACTTAGGACCTCATTTACAAGAAAGTGCCACAGCGCGGCACCACAGGTCCTTTGGCTGCATAACGCTGCAGCATTTTGAAGCACAGGGATGCGTCATATCTACAATGATATGACGGATCCCTTTGATCTCTCCTGCACTGGCGCACAATTAGCTGCAAAGCTCTGATGCAGGCACCCTTGCACCATGGTGCAAGGGTGCCTGCATTACAGGGATGATTGTTTATGTGCAGGAAGATGTCCCTTCCTGCACACAAACAATCTGAAATTGTGTTTTTCAACTTCTATGTGTGCTGCCTTAAGCACACATAAAACTTGTAAAACATAATTTTTCTTAATGATTGTTTTTGTGCAGGAAGGGACACCTTCCTGCACAGAGACAATCATAAGAGACAATTTCCTCATTCTGAGTGTGCTGCAGCTCTGCTGCTTGGAACTGAGAGAAGGATTGCAAAGCTGGAAACAAGATGTGCACCATCAGGCTCTGCATTCAGACTGACTGCTCCTGAGGCATTTTATGGAAACTGCAGCTCTTTGGATGTACCTTGCTTCAAGAGGAATAAAGAGTGGAGTCCCTGCAAGCTACAGGTTAACAGAGCTCACCTGGACCCTCGCCACCAAGAGTGCGTCCAGTGGATTTGTGAGAGTTTTGTCCCGGTACATTATGGGAATTGTGGTCCTAAACTCTCCAGGACCACCTTGGAGCTTCCAGACCCTTGGATTGTGCTATGATCCTTTTGGACCCTTAAGAGGAACTTCAAGAAGAAGTTCCAGAAGTTTGAAAAAGTTTGGAGCAACTTTGGAAAAAGCTCCATAAGGTGACTAAGTGCTAGAAATGTAAATTCTTTAAAAATGCCTATCTCCAGTTCCATTAATTGGATTTTTGATGTTCTAGTGTCATTTCAAATATAAAAATATTTACTATTTTTATAAATTTGTGTGGCTTTCTTTGTGTTGTGTCTTAATTATGTACTGAATTGGTGTTTTTAAATGTTTTACATACCTGTCTCTGACGCTAAGACTGCCTGCTCGCAGCCAAGCTTCCCAGGGTTGAGCGGTTGAGCATGGGAATAATTTATTGAGACCTGTCCTGAGCCCTAGACTGTGTTAGCGGCCTTATTTCCAGGGATAGATGTATATATGCCACTAATAATAACCCACTTTCCAACACTGGAGCCCAAGTTCAATCCAAGATCTAGACTATTCTGGACGGCGAGGCTCCAACCACCCAGACTCACGTCAGGACCTTCCTTAGCTTGACTGAGTACTACAGGAGGTTTGTGACAGGTATTGGTCCATTGCATCCCCCCGCTACAGAACTGACCTCCACAAAGATGCCAAAAAAGGTCAACTGGGCAGTGGTCTATCAAAAGGCTTTTGACACCCTGAAGGAAACAATGTGCTCAGCACCCATTCTAAACGCTACAGGCTACACCAAGCAGTTCATAGTGAAGACCGATGCCTCTGAACATGGGATAGGAGCGGTCCTGTCCCAGACCAATGATGAAGGCTAAGACCAGCCTGCTGCTTTTATAAGCGGGTGGTTACTCCCTAGGGAGCAGCTTTGGAGCGTCTTTGAGAGGGAGGCCTTTGCTGTGGTTTGATGCCTGAAGAAGCTGAGACCATACTTGTTTGGTTCTCACATCCTAGTTCAAATGGACCACAGGCCTTTTGGATGGATAATGCAAATGAAAGGTGAAAATCCCAAACTGTTAAGGTGGTTCATCTCTCTACACGGAATCAACATTACAGTGGAACAAAGACCTGGGACTGTCAATGCCAATGCAGATGGCCATTCGTGTTTTTCCACTTAGAAGAGGAAGACTCTCTGGGGAAAGGTTGGTCTCATCCTCTTTTATTTGGGGGGTCATGTAGGAAGGTGCCACTTGTTGCCTTCTGTATGAAGTGAGTTTGAAATGAAAGTGCACTGGGTTCCTGCCAACCAGTTTCCCAGTGTCAGATCTCTTTCCTAAAATTGTACCACGACTGGCACAACTTCACCCACTCCTGTAAATCCTTAGTATATGGTACCCCTGGTACCTTGGGCATTGGTACTGAAGAGGGTCCACTGGGGCTCCAGCATTAATTGTGCCACCCCAGAGACCCTTCACCAAGACTATGCTAGCTGCCATTGCAGGCTGCGTGTCCTGGTGCGAGAAAACCAAAGAGTCGACATGGGACACTGCATGAGGTATATGTAAGTCACCCCTACTGCAGGCCTTATAGCCCTAAGGCAGGGTGCTCTATATCCCATGTATGGACATATCTGCATGGGCAGATATACCCCTACAATGTACAGGCCATTCTGAGATATATGTGCATGGGGATTGCATAGAGAGTGCATAGGCTGAATACTTACCATTACGAGTATCCTAGCTCCATGTTGGCCTCAATGTACCCTAAGATGTTTGGTACCAAACATCTTGTCTTAATAAATCCTCACTGATGCTAGTGTTGGGTTTATTAATAAATTCACACAGGAGGCCCTTTAGAGGGTCCTCTTAACACCTACTGTTAAAAACGAACCCAGTATCCAAAAAATACATTGAATGTAGATTTATTGTCAGCACGGCAAAGTAGGTCCTTACAAGTGCAGCTGCAGAGGCAACTGGGAAACAGGAAAGAAAAAAGTGGGAAAAAGTCTTACAGAACACGGAATGTAAGAAGAAAACAAACAGGACGCCGCATGCCGATGCTGGCAGCATCAGAGTGATGTAATAAAGATGGAGGAGAAAACAGGAAAGAAGAAATGTAAAAGCATTTAGAGGAATGTAGCACATCCCCCTCATTAATAAAACAAACCAAAAACAAAAAGACCCCGATGACTATACAAAATCATTAAACTTTTTTGGCAATTGTCTCACGCGGTCAGGAAATTTGACTCTAGAAGCAACGGTTTCTTTATTTTATTCATCACAAACATTTATGGTGGAATGGTTGACTTTACCAGACACGTTACACTTAGAAACAACCTTAAGTGGACATTTAGCTAATATTTAAACATTCCAAGGGCCTCATTTATGAGGTTTTGCCGTAGGGAAGCGCTGTAGGCCTTCCTGCTGCGCTTCCCTACGGCAAAAGAAAAGGGCAGGAATGCAACGTATCTATCAGATTCGGCGCATTCCTGTCCTTTTCCCCTGCGCCGGCGCACAGTGGGCTGCCGTGCGCCAACGCAGGCACCTTTGCACCATGGTGCAAGGGTGCCTGCTCTGTGGGGATGATTATTTTTGTACAGGAAGGGAAACCTTTCTGTTCAAAAATAATCACAAGAGGCTTTTCCTCTTTCTATGTGTGCTGCAGAATGTGACCCATTTGTCATTAACCCTTTCTGCACTTTTGTTTTGTTTCATTGCAACTCTTTTTGCTGTATCATGCACACATTCTTTTAACATTTTCTCACTAGATTCGCCTTTATTGCATTCCCTAACAATGCGATCTATGAACTTATCCATGCCTGGCCACCAAAAGAAACTTCTGACCAACCGTTTCATAGACGAGATGCCAGGATGACTTTTATGAGCTATATTAAGTATGATATCTTGCATGCCTTTAGGAGGAATACACTTTCCTGATCTAAATAACAAACTTACTTCTAATTCTAGTTCTTCTCAGATGTTAAACAAAGGAAACAAAGCAAAAGCGAAGAGTAAGACACTGGGGGCCGATTCACAGAACTAATCTGAGACAAAATATGAAACTTACTACTTCTGGTATTCAAAGAAGGCACTTACGTTTTTTGGTATTCACAGAAACCACTTACAACTCCTAATTTTACATCCGCATTCGGGCCGTAATCTCCACACCCGGACTGGACTCTCCGCACCCGGACCGTACTCTCCGGATCGAGCCCGATAAAGTGTAATTAATGGACTGGAATGCATTTTTTACAAAACGGAACATTAGAAACGTGTGATAAATTGTAGAGGTCTAAAAAATAGTGTGGGCAGGGAAAAGGGTACGGCCAGACACTACATCATAACCCAGAAATGTTTGCTTCTTTGCATTATGACACATGCAGTACACAGTTTGCGCTCCTCTCAGTGTTGGCTGCAGTGTCAACAATACAGTCAACACTTATAGGAGAGCAAATTATACCATGATACAAAGGAGCTAGCTTTTCTGAGTTTCTGGGTTATGGTGTAGTGTCTGGTTAGGGCAAAACCACGGCCCTCGTCGTACTGGAGCTCTTGGCGGTCTTCAACACCATCTCCTGGCAGCCGGTGCTAGGTCCTCATCTGGATCCACTCCTTCCTCACTGGCAGAGGTTATGCCCCATTGTACCTCTCGAAACTGACATAGATCAGCTGAGAAGTACCCCAGGGCTCCTCCCTCAGCCCTACCCTTTTCAACATCTACATGGCCCCCTCGCGTCCATCGTCGGGACCGCGTTGTAATGGAATACGATGTAGCGCATTCATTGTACAGAATACCTCCTGATAAGAAGCACCATCACAGAAGAACAAGACTCCATCACAAGTACAGCTCTCCACCAGACTCCTGAAGGAAGAGAGGCAGAGGACAGGACGCACCATCGGAAGAGAGCAAGACTCCATCACAAGAACAGCTCTCCACCGGACCCCAGAAGGAAGCTAGGCAGAGGATAGGACGCACCATCAGAGGAGAACAAGACTCCATCACAAGAACAGCACCCACTCGACCCCAGAAGGAAGAGAGGCAGAGGACAGGACGCACCATCAGAGAAGAACAAGACTCCATCACAAGAACAGCTCTCCATCGGACCCCAGAAGGAAGAGAGGCAGAGGATAGGACGCACCATCAGAGGAGAACAAGACTCCATCACAAGAACAGCACCCACTCGACCCCAGAAGGAAGAGAGGCAGAGGACAGGACGCACCATCAGAGAAGAACAAGACTCCATCACAAGAACAGCTCTCCACCGGACCCCAGAAGGAAGAGAGGCAGAGGATAGGACGCACCATCAGAGGAGAACAAGACTCCATCACAAGAACAGCTCCCACTCGACCCCAGAAGGAAGAGAGGCAGAGGACAGGACGCACCATCGGAAGAGAACAAGACTCCATCACAAGAACTGCTCCCACTCGACCCCAGAAGGAAGAGAGGCAGAGGACAGGACGCACCATCAGAGAAGAACAAGACTCCATCACAAGAACAGCTCCCACTCGACCCCAGAAGGAAGAGAGGCAGAGGACAGGACGCACCATCAGAGGAGAACAAGACTCCATCACAAGAACAGCTCCCACTTGACCCCAGAAGGAAGAGAGGCAGAAGACAGGACGCACCATCAGAGGAGAACAAGACTCCATCACAAGAACAGCTCTCCACCGGACCCCAGAAGGAAGAGAGGCAGAGGACAGGACGCACCATCAGAGAAGAACAAGACTCCATCACAAGAACAGCTCCCACTCAACCCCCGAAGGAAGAGAGGCAGAGGACAGGACGCACCATCGGAAGAGAGCAAGACTCCATCACAAGAACAGCTCTCCACCGGACCCCAGAAGGAAGAGAGGCAGAGGATAGGACGCACCATCAGAGGAGAACAAGACTCCATCACAAGAACAGCACCCACTCAACCCCAGAAGGAAGAGAGGCAGAGGACAGGACGCACCATCAGAGAAGAACAAGACTCCATCACAAGAACAGCTCTCCACCGGACCCCAGAAGGAAGAGAGGCAGAGGATAGGACGCACCATCAGAGGAGAACAAGACTCCATCACAAGAACAGCTCCCACTCGACCCCAGAAGGAAGAGAGGCAGAGGACAGGACGCACCATCGGAAGAGAACAAGACTCCATCACAAGAACTGCTCCCACTCGACCCCAGAAGGAAGAGAGGCAGAGGACAGGACGCACCATCAGAGAAGAACAAGACTCCATCACAAGAACCGCTCCCACTCGACCCCAGAAGGAAGAGAGGCAGAGGACAGGACGCACCATCAGAGGAGAACAAGACTCCATCACAAGAACAGCTCCCACTTGACCCCAGAAGGAAGAGAGGCAGAGGACAGGACGCACCATCAGAGGAGAACAAGACTCCATCACAAGAACAGCTCTCCACCGGACCCCAGAAGGAAGAGAGGCAGAGGACAGGAGTCACCATCAGAGGAGAACAAGACTCCATCACAAGAACAGCTCCCACTCGACCCATAGAAGGAAGAGAGGCAGAGGACAGGACGCACCATCGGAAGAGAACAAGACTCCATCACAAGAACTGCTCCCACTCGACCCCAGAAGGAAGAGAGGCAGAGGACAGGACGCACCATCAGAGAAGAACAAGACTCCATCACAAGAACCGCTCCCACTCGACCCCAGAAGGAAGAGAGGCAGAGGAGAGGACGCACCATCAGAGGAGAACAAGACTCCATCACAAGAACAGCTCCCACTTGACCCCAGAAGGAAGAGAGGCAGAGGACAGGACGCACCATCAGAGGAGAACAAGACTCCATCACAAGAACAGCTCTCCACCGGACCCCAGAAGGAAGAGAGGCAGAGGACAGGAGACACCATCAGAGGAGAACAAGACTCCATCACAAGAACAGCTCCCACTCGACCCCAGAAGGAAGAGAGGCAGAGGACAGGACGCACCATCGGAAGAGAACAAGACTCCATCACAAGAACTGCTCCCACTCGACCCCAGAAGGAAGAGAGGCAGAGGACAGGACGCACCATCAGAGAAGAACAAGACTCCATCACAAGAACCGCTCCCACTCAACCCCAGAAGGAAGAGAGGCAGAGGACAGGACGCACCATCAGAGGAGAACAAGACTCCATCACAAGAACAGCTCCCACTTGACCCCAGAAGGAAGAGAGGCAGAGGACAGGACGCACCATCAGAGGAGAACAAGACTCCATCACAAGAACAGCTCCCACTTGACCCCAGAAGGAAGAGAGGCAGAGGACAGGACGCACCATCAGAGGAGAACAAGACTCCATCACAAGAACTGCTCCCACTCGACCCCAGAAGGAAGAGAGGCAGAGGACAGGACGCACCATCGGAGGAGAACAAGACTCCATCACAGGAGCAGCTCCCACTCGACCCCAGAAAGAAGAGAGGCAGAGGACAGGACGCACCATCAGAGGAGAACAAGACTCGATCACAAGAACAGCTCCCACTCGACCCCAGAAGGAAGAGAGGCAGAGGACAGGACGCACCATCAGAGGAGAACAAGACTCCATCACAGGAGCAGCTCCCACTGGACCCCAAAGGAAGAGAGGCAGAGGACAGAACGCACCATCAGAGGAGAACAAGACTCCATCACAGGAGCAGCTCCCACTCGACCCCAGAAGGAAGAGAGGCAGAGGACAGAACGCACCATCAGAGAAGAACAAGACTCCATCACAAGAACAGCTCTCCACCGGACCCCAGAAGGAAGAGAGGCAGAGGATAGGAGACACCATCAGAGGAGAACAAGACTCCATCACAGGAGCAGCTCCCACTGGACCCCAGAAGGAAGAGAGGCAGAGGATAGGACGCACCATCAGAGGAGAACAAGACTCCATCACAAGAACAGCTCCCACTCGACCCCAGAAGGAAGAGAGGCAGAGGACAGGACGCACCATCGGAAGAGAACAAGACTCCATCACAAGAACTGCTCCCACTCGACCCCAGAAGGAAGAGAGGCAGAGGACAGGACGCACCATCAGAGAAGAACAAGACTCCATCACAAGAACCGCTCCCACTCTACCCCAGAAGGAAGAGAGGCAGAGGACAGGACGCACCATCAGAGGAGAACAAGACTCCATCACAAGAACAGCTCCCACTTGACCCCAGAAGGAAGAGAGGCAGAGGACAGGACGCACCATCAGAGGAGAACAAGACTCCATCACAAGAACAGCTCCCACTTGACCCCAGAAGGAAGAGAGGCAGAGGACAGGACGCACCATCAGAGGAGAACAAGACTCCATCGCAAGAACTGCTCCCACTCGACCCCAGAAGGAGAGGCAGAGGACAGGACGCACCATCGGAGGAGAACAAGACTCCATCACAGGAGCAGCTCCCACTCGACCCCAGAAGGAAGAGAGGCAGAGGACAGAACGCACCATCAGAGGAGAACAAGACTCCATCACAGGAGCAGCTCCCACTCGACCCCAGAAGGAAGAGAGGCAGAGGACAGAACGCACCATCAGAGAAGAACAAGACTCCATCACAGGAGCAGCTCTCCACTGGACCCCCGAAGGAAGAGAGGCAGAGGACAGGACGCACCATCAGAAGAGAGAAAAGACTCCATCACAAGAACCGCTCCCACTGGGCCCCAGAAGGAAGAGAGGCAGAGGACAGGACGCACCATCAGAGGAGAACAAGACTACATCACAAGAGCAGCTCCCACTGGACCCCAGAAGGAAGAGAGGCAGAGGAAAGGACGCACCATCGGAGGAGAACAAGACTCCATCACAGGAGCAGCTCCCACTCGACCTCAGAAGGAAGAGAGACAGAGGACAGGACGCACCATCAGAGGAGAGCAAGACTCCATCACAAGAACAGCTCCCACTCAACCCCAGAAGGAAGAGAGGCAGAGGATAGGACGCACCATCAGAGAAGAAGACTCCATCACAGGAGCAGCTCTCACTGGACCCCAGAAGACAAGCAGAAGAGAGGCCAAAGAACATCTGGAGGCGTCCTTCACTGCTGCCCTGCCTGCCAGTTGGCATTACGGGCAGTAAGTAAATAAAGAAGGCAGAAATGGAAAGGGAAGGTGAGTGGTGGAGAGGGGGGTGAAGAGTGGGCACGTGGATGGGGGATCTGCAAAGCACTGGGCAGAAAGCGGAGTAATGGCTGATGCAGAAGAAAGTGAAGTGAACCGGAAACCAGGAGCTGGTGTTCATCTTACATTAGATACAAATCCTTACTACCAATGTTGGACCGGCCTCGTGGCGTGGCCCGACCCCTCCCCGCATGGCGGGTCCCGGACTACTGCTACCCCTGTTCCCCGGACAAGAGCCGCACCTTCAGCCCTCCGGGTCACCCCTAGCTCTTCCCCGACGGAACTCAGACTCGCATCCGCAACCTTCTCGGCTGGCCCGGGCCCTTTCCCGAATCACCGTCCCCGGCCCAGCCGCCATCTTGGACCCTCCACGACCAGGCCTCGTGGCCTCGGGTCGACCTCCACCTCAGGCCCAGCCAAGCCCCGACATCGAGGCACCACCATACACCCAGGGGGTAACGAGACCACCTGGCGAGTCATTGGGAGAAGGAGTGTCGATGGCTACCCTCCGCCTGGTTTTGATCGCCCCCAGCCTCCATGGGTGCTGGCTCCACCCCCCTGCTGGGTGTCTGGACTCCCTCATCCCGGACCCCCCGACCTCCAAGTGCGAGGGTCCGGACATCAAAGGGCGCCAGACCTATAACTGGAGTAGCTCCAAAGCAGGAAGGCAGTTGTATCCTGGAGTCGAGAGACACCTAGACGAACTCATCCTTGGAGGCCTGCTGGTGCTGCCGCGGCTCCTCTTCGTGAACCATCTTTGAAGGCCTGCTGGCGCTGCCGCGGCTCATCCTCGTGAACTATCCTTGAAGGCCTGCTTGCGCTGCCGCGGCTCATCTTCGTGAACCATCTTTGAAGGCCTGCTGGTGCTGCCGCGGCTCATCCTCGTGAACCATCTTTGAAGGCCTGCTGGCGCTGCCGCGGCTCATCCTCGTTAACCATCTTTGAAGGCCTGCTGTTGCTGCCGCGGCTCATCCTCGTGATCTATCCTTGAAGGCCTGCTGGCGCTGCCGCGGCTCATCCTCGTGAACCATCTTTGAAGGCCTGCTGGCGCTGCCGCGGCCCCTACCTGAGAACCCTCCAGCTCGAGGATTGAGAGCTGTACGCCAGATACCCCTGTACCAGACCGGTACCGAGACTGTCCCGCTACCCCTTTTCCCCCAGAGACTAGAATTGAAGGGATCACAGTATCCTGTTCTTGCTGTATCGTCAAGTATAACCTGCTTAAGAATACCGATAAAAGTGTGCAGAACCTATCTTTGTGTGGCGTCCATCTGTGGGGGGGTAGTTACTCGTCCGTACGATCTAAGGAGAGGGCCCTCGCCAGGAGGCCTCTCCCCCTTGCTCGGCCGACCCTCAGGGTCCCCGTCTAACAACCAAGCACTGGTAAAGACAATAGGTCTGGTGTGTGGCAAGTGTACGTGTTTGCTGTTGCAAAATGGATTTCAATTGATTAAAGAAAATGTAAATAGAAGTACCTGGATACTATAGAGGCCCAAGTGTGTCGAGGACGGACATGTAGTCTGTTTTAGGCCACGCCCTTAACTACACAGGTCAAGGACATCATGAAGGATTGGTAGATATGCTTCTTTGGCAATGCCCCCTTCAAGTTCAAGTTCAAGTTTAGAATTTGTATAGCACACTACTCACCCAGAGGGTCTCAAGGCGCTTGAGGGAGGGGGGGGGGTACTTTACTTATCGAATATCCAAGTTCTTAGTTGTTTTCTGAAGGAGAGGTGGTTCTGTGTAAGGCGGAGGTAGGTGGGGAGAGAATTCCAGGTCTTGGCTGCTAAGTAGGAGAAGGATCTTTCCCCCATGGTGGATCTTTGGATTCGTGGAATTGCGGCGAGGGCTTGGTTGGACGATCGTAGTTGGCGGGTGGGGTGTAAAAGGACAGGCGTGTGTTGAGGTATTCGGGTCCTAGGTCGTAGAGGGCTTTGTGTGCGTGGGTGAGGAGACGGAACGTTATTATCTTGTTAACGGGGAGCCAGTGGAGGTCTTTCAGGTGACCGGAAATGTGAGCTTGGCGGGGGATGTCTAGGATGAGTCTGGCTGAGGCGTTTTGGATGTGTTGGAGTTTTTTCTGTAGTTTGGCTGTGGCTCCGGCGTAAAGGGTGTTACCGTAGTCCAGTCGGCTTGTGACCAGTGCATGGGTGACCGTCTTTCCTGTTTCGGTGGGGATCCAACAAAAGATTTTTTTGAGCATACGTAGGATGTTGAAGCATGATGATGAGACGGCGTTGACTTGTCTGGTCATCGAGACGGAGGAGTCCAGGATGAAGCCCAGGTTACGTGCGTGGTCCGTTGGTATGGGTGCGTTTCCCAGGGCCGGTGGCCACCATGAGTCGTCCCAGGCGGAGGGGGATGATCCTAAGATGAGGACTTCCGTTTTGTCCGAGTTCAGTTTTAAACGGCTGTTCTTCATCCACTCGGCTACTTCTTTCATCCCTTCGTGTAGGTTGGTTTTGGCGGTGTTTGGGTCTTTGGTGAGGAAGAGGATCAGCTGGGTGTCGTCTGCGTAGGAGATGATGTTGAGGTTGTGTTGGCGCGCGATGGATGCGAGGGGACTCATGTATACGTTGAAGAGGGTGGGACTGAGTGATGATCCTTGTGGTACGCCGCAGATGACTTTGGTGGCCTCTGATCTAAAAGGGGGAGGCGGACTCTCTGGGTTCTTCCGGCGAGGAACGAGATGATCCAGTCCAATGCTTTTCCTTGTATCCCGAAGTTGCTGAGGCGTTGTATAAGGGTGCTATGACAGACTGTGTCGAAGGCTGCGAAGAGGTCAAGTAGGATGAGGGCGGCTGTTTCTCCGTTGTCCAGTAGAGTTCGAAAGTCGTCTGTGGCTGCGATGAGGGCAGTTTCGGTGCTGTGTTTGGCTCGGAAGCCGGACTGTGATGGGTCAAGGGATTTGTTGGATTCGAGGAAGGCGGCGAGCTGACTGTTGACGGCTTTCTCAATGACTTTGGCAGGGAATGGGAGGAGTGAGATGGGGCGGCAGTTCTTAAGTTCAGTGGGGTCTGCTGTGGGTTTCTTCAGGAGGGCGCTGAGTTCGGCATGTTTCCAGCTTTCCGGGAAGGACGCGGCGTTGAGGGAGCAGTTGATGACGTCTCGGAGATGGGGTGCGATAATGGAGTCTGCTTTGTTGAAAATGTGGTGGGGACATGGGTCGGTTGGCGATCCTGAGTGGATGGAGTTCATCAGGCGGATGGTGTCTTCAGTGGTGATTGGGTTCCAGGCGCAAAGGATGTTGGAGGGGGGTTTAACTTCGGAGGTGGGTGGGGTGGACTGGTCTCCAAAGGTGTTATGTATGTCAGCGATTTTGTTGTGGAAGAACGAGGCTAGAGAGTCGCAGAAGTCTTGGGACGGAGTGATGTCGTTGGTGCCGGCGGTGGGGTTGATAAATTCTTTGACGATGTTGAATAGTTCCTTGCTGTTGTGGGCGTTGTTGTCGAGTCAATCCTTGAATGCTGATTTCTTGGTGGATCGGATCAGTTGGTGGTGTTTGCGGGTGGCGTTCTTGAAGGTGGCCAGGTTGTCAGTGGTTGGGTTTTTTCTCCAGGCTTTCTCGAGGGTGCGACAGATCTTCTTGGATTTCTTAAGGTCATCATTGAACCAGGGGGCTTTTTGCTACCTTGCTTGATTTGATGGTTCTTCAAGGGTGCTAATTCGTCAGCGCTGTGGGTGATCCATTGTGTGAGGTTGGAGGCTGCTTGGTTTGGGTCAGATGATTTGGCAGGAGGGTTTTGGTGAAGCAATGTGAAGAGCTGGTCGGTGGTAATTTTGTTCCAGTTTCTGCGGGGAATTGGTTGTGGGTGGTTGTGGGTCGTAGTCTTTTTGTAGTTGAAGTGAACGCAGCTGTGGTCCATCCAATGGAGAGCTGTGGTGTGATTGAAGGAGATGTGCTTGCTGGAGGTGAAGATTGGGTCGAGCGTGTGCCCGGCATAGTGGGTGGGGGTATCAACTAGTTGTTTAAGTCCGAGATTGGCGAGGTTGTCCAGAAGGGTGCTGGTGTTGCTGTTGTGTTCTTTTCCAGGTGGAAATTGAGGTCTCCCAGTAGAATGTAGTCCTCGGAGGGGAGGGCGTGTGGGCTGATGAAGTCGGTGATGTCTTCGCTGAATTGTGTGCGTGGTCCTGGTGGCCTGTAGATGAGGGTGCCTCTGAGTGTGGTCTTGGGGTCGGTGTGGATCTGGAAGTGAAGGTGTTCGGCGGTTGTAAGGTTATCATCGGAACTGGTCGTGATGCGGAGGGTGTTCTTGTGGACGATGGCGATGCCTCCTCCTGTTTGGTTGATGCGGTCCTTTCGGATGATCTTGTAGCCGTGGCTATGGCGATGTCGGGCGTTGATGAGGCATTCATCCATGTTTCTGTAAGAAAGGCGACGTCCGGTGATGTGGTGTCGAGTAGGTTCCAAAGTTCAATGGCGTGTCTGTGGACCGAGCGGGTGTTGAGCAGGATGCATTTCAGGTGGTTAGTGTTGGAGCTCTGTTTGGAGTTTGTGGATTTGGTGTGGGTCCTGATGCAGTCAAACTTGCAGGAGTGGCAGGTGAAGGGTCCATGGGTGTGTCCTGGGGCGGCTTGGTAGCAGTTTGGGAGTCGGCCGGTGTTGAGTGTTGAGAGGGTAGCGGCATCGTACGTTATGTGGGAGGAGTGGGTTGTGTCGAGACCTGGGGTCTGGCGCTGGGCGCGGTCCAGGCGCGGACGGGCGTAGACGGGCTTACCTTTGGCGCACCTTCGGCGCGCATGGGGCGCGTCCGCAGCGCGTGAACGCTGCGCGCAAGTACATCTGACATAAGTGGATAGTGGAGGGGGCGGAGCGAGGGAGGAGCAGCTGGGAGGCAGGAGCGGGGTGGAGAGACGGGCTGGAGGCACAACAACAAAATGGCAGCAACAACAAAAGCCAAACAGGACGAGATTGGGGCACGATGTGAAATATAGCTAAGGGCAGTGTCACCGGCACAATCAGGCACTAATTAATATTAGCAAGCAGTGCAGCGCTACGATAATACACAGGCACAACTAATTTCAAAGCAATGCGAGCAGTGCACAATTACTTCTTGGCCGCAGTGAGTGAAAAAGCGCTACAATACTGAGTGGGCACAAAATAATAACAAGGCAATTAATTACAAGGCAATGCACAAGATCGTTTTTGGCAGCAGTGGGGAAAAGCACTACGATACCCAGGAGACCAGGGAGGAGCGACCGCTTCTGAACGAGTCAGGACGGTCACAGCGCTTCAAGGGAAGAGTCCTGTAGAATCTCACCCTCCAGCACATGCAGGAAGGAGGGTAGAGTCCTGACGAATCTCACCCTCCAGCACGTGCAGGAGGGAAAAGTCCTGCAGAATCTCACCCTCCAGCACATGCAGGTAGGAAGGTAGAGTCCTGCAGAATCTCACCCTCCAGCACGTGCAGGAGGGAAGAGTCATGCAGAATCTCACCTTCCAGCACGTGCAGGAAGGAGGGTAGAGTCCTGCAGAATCTCACCCTCCAGCACGCACAGGAGGGAAGAGTCCTGCAGAATCTCACCCTCCAGCACGTGAAGGAGGGAAGAGTCCTGCAGAATCTCACCCTCCAGCACATGCAGGAGGGAAGAGTCATGCAAAATCTCACCCTCCAGCACGTGCAGGAGGGAAGAGTCCTGCAGAATCTCACCCTCCAGCACGTGAAGGAGGGAAGAGTCCTGCAGAATCTCACCCTCCAGCACGTGCAGGAGGGAAGAGTCATGCAGAATCTCACCCTCCAGCAGGTGCAGGAAGGAGGGTAGAGTCCTGCAGAATCTCACCCTCCAGCACGTGCAGGAGGGAAGAGTCCTGCAAAATCTCACCCTCCAGCACGTGAAGGAGGGAAGAGTCCTGCAGAATCTCACCCTCCAGCACGTGCAGGAGGGAAGAGTCCTGCAGAATCTCACCCTCCAGCACATGCAGGAGGGTAAAGTCCTGCAGAATCTCACCCTCCCACCAAGGACATAATTACTCACTCCCCCCATAAAGCCGCCCTTCTGCTATCTCCAGCCCCGCACCTGACTCTCTCACACAAGGTGAAGGCTCCCTCCTCCCTCGAGCGCCATCTGACGCAATCTTTCCGTTTCTGCCTTTATCTCCTTTTTTACGCATATTTACAGTCTTGTTTGTTGCGTAATCAGAGGCAGGTGTTTCCACGAGCCCTCTCTCACCTGCCCAGAGGCACACGGTGGCAGCCTGTTGATTACAAAGATTAATTACTTCGCCAATGATTCCACACATGCCGGGGCAGCCCCTTGGGACACTTTTGCGCTGCCGTGGAGTTACTTTTGTGACGCAGTGGCGCCGTAAAAGTTGCGGCTGATTTACAATGTGACGCAACTAGGGAGATTTTTCATGTTGTAAAGCCCTGCCTCACATTATACCTGCAACAGGTATAATGTATGCAGGGTGTGCGTTCCCTTGCAGGAAACCCTCTCGGACGCCATTGCATCAAAACCTTACTCCTGCTTGAAGACAGCGTACGGAGGGACGCAGTGTAGTGCGAATAGGCCTCAACCTTCATTGCTGGAGCTGTGTTGTGCTTGCGACATGACTCCAGCAATGCGTGACTTTTGGGCCGACAGATGCATCAGAATTTCTGCCGCATCTGTCAATCCTCGAGCCATGGTGCGCCTATTGTAAATACGGTGCATCCATAGTGGCGCAAGGGATTCTCAGGGTGGAGCAGGGAAAGTGATGCATCTCTACAGGTGCCTCACTTTCCTGTAAATCTGCCCCGTAGTGTTTGGATAATCCGTGGGTGTCTCCTCCGCGCATCTGCCAAGCTGCGGGTGCGCCCTCTGTCCGCTCTCAGAGAAGACACACCCACCTGGGCACTCACAGAGAGAGCAGTGAGAGGCCAGAGAGGGGGCAGTGACTGCAGAGAGACAGCAGGGATGTGTGCAGAGAGAGGGCAGTGAGAGGGCAGAGAGGGCAGTGAGAGGGCAGTGAGGTGTGCAGAAAGGGCAGTGAGAGGCAGTGGGAGGGCTGTGAGAGGGCAGAGAGGGGGCAGTGACTGCAGAGAGAGAGCAGGGATGTGTGCAGAGAGAGGGCAGTGAGAGGGTAGAGGGCAGTGAGAGGGCAGTGAGGTGTGCAGAAAGGGCAGTGAGAGGCAGTGGGAGGGCTGTGAAAGGGCAGAGAGGGGGCAGTGACTGCAGAGAGAGAGCAGGGATGTGTGCAGAGAGAGGGCAGTGAGAGGGTAGAGAGTGTAGTGAGAGGGCAGTGAGGTGTGCAGAGAGAGGCCAGTGACATGTTCAGAGATAGGGCAGTGATGTGCCCCGTGCAGATAGCGGAGGGGGCGCCATCCATGGCGCCCGGGGCAGGACCGGGGGGAGGAGTCTAAGAAGATGGCGGGTCGCAATGACCTCCTCACCCAGTGGTGGAAATTTATCAGTTAAAAAGGTGAGTACTCAAGACATTGTGAGTGCAGCGTTTGTAGGGCAGCGCTTGTAAGTGCAGCGGTTGTGAGGGCAGCACATGTGAGGGCAGCACATGTGAGGGCAGCACATGTGAGGGCAGCGCTTGTGAGGGCAGCTCGTGTGAGGGCAGCGCTTGTGAGTGCAGCGCATCTGAGTGGAGCGCTTGTGAGGTCAGCGCTTGTGAGGGCAGCACATGTGAGGGCAGCACATGTGAGGGCAGCACATGGGAGGGCAGCGCTTGTGAGGGCAGCTCATGTGAGGGCAGCGCTTGTGAGTGCAGCGCATCTGAGTGGAGCGCTTGTGAGGGCAGCGCTTGTGAGGTCAGCGCTTGTGAGGGCAGCGCTTGTGAGGGCAGCACATGTGAGGGCAGCGCTTGTGAGTGCAGCGCATCTGAGTGGAGCGCTTGTGAGGGCAGCACTTGTGAGGTCAGCGCTTGTGAGGGCAGCACATGTGAGGGCAGCACATGTGAGGGCAGCACATGTGACGGCAGCGCTTGTGAGGGCAGCTCATGTGAGGGCAGCACTTGTGAGTGCAGCGCATCTGAGTGGAGCGCTTGTGAGGGCAGCGCTTGTGAGGTCAGCGCTTGTGAGGGCAGCGCTTGTGAGTGCAGCGCATCTGAGTGGAGCGCTTGTGAGGGCAGCGCTTGTGAGGTCAGCGCTTGTGAGGGCAGCGCTTGTGAGTGCAGCTCATGTGAGGGCAGCGCTTGTGAGTGCAGCGCATCTGAGTGGAGCGCTTGTGAGGGCAGGGCTTGTGAGGTCAGCGCTTGTGAGGGCAGCACATGTGAGGGCAGCACATGTGCGGGCAGCGCTTGTGAGGGCAGCTCATGTGAGGGCAGCGCTTGTGAGTGCAGCGCATCTGAGTGGAGTGCTTGTGAGGGCAGTGCTTGTGAGGTCAGCGCTTGTGAGAGCAGCACATGTGAGGGCAGCACATGTGAGGGCAGCGCTTGTGAGGGCAGCTCATGTGAGGGCAGCGCTTGTGAGTGCAGCGCATCTGAGTGGAGTGCTTGTGAGGGCAGCGCTTGTGAGGTCAGCGCTTGTGAGAGCAGCACATGTGAGGGCAGACTGATCTGGGTTTAATCCATCACCGTTCTTTAGCCCACTCTGCCACCCCAGTTCAGACATGGCCATATGCAAATCAGTCTGACCCTGTGCCTCATGGGAACAGTCCAGCCCAAACTGCCAAGCCATGCCTTCCCTGGACCGGAAACAAGCATCCTGGGACTGGTTTCTGGCATTCCAGCCGTCTTCAGCCCAGCTGGCTTGAATCCAGTGGCAAAGTGAGCAAAGGACTCACGTCTGAGCATACCCTGCCACACTTATAGCGGCCAAAAGCGGTACAGTAGGGGGTGGTGATGGACGGAGCATCTGAATCAATCAAACACTCATACCCAGTCAAAAGATCTGGGTTTAATCCATCACCGTTCTTTAGCCCACTCTGCCTCCCCAGTTTAGACATGGCCATATGCAAATCAGTCTGACCCTGTGCCTCATGGGAACAGTCCAGCCCGAACTGCCAAGCCATGCCTTCCCTGGACCGGAAACAAGCATCCTGGGACTGGTTTCTGGCATTCCAGCCGTCTTCAGCCCAGCTGGCTTGAATCCAGTGGCAAAGTGAGCAAAGGACTCACGTCTGAGCATACCCTGCCACACTTATAGCGGCCAAAAGCGGTACAGTAGGGGGTGGTGATGGACGGAGCATCTGAATCAATCAAACACTCATACCCAGTCAAAAGATCTGGGTTTAATCCATCACCGTTCTTTAGCCCACTCTGCCTCCCCAGTTTAGACATGGCCATATGCAAATCAGTCTGACCCTGTGCCTCATGGGAACAGTCCAGCCCGAACTGCAAAGCCATGCCTTCCCTGGACCGGAAACAAGCTTCCGAGGACCGGTTTCTGGCATTCCAGCCGTCTTCAACCAGGCGTGCTTGAATCCAGTGGCAAAGAGAGAAAGGGACTCACGTCTGAGCATACCCTGCCACACTTATGGCGGCCAAAAGCGGTGCAAAAGGGGGTGGTGATGGACGGAGCATCTGAACCAATCAAACACTCACACCCAGTCAAAATATCTGGGTTTAATCCATCACTGTTCTTTAGCCCTCTCTGCCTCCCCAGTTTAGACATGGCCATATGCAAATCAGTCTGACCCTGTGCCTCATGGGAACAGTCCAGCCCGAACTGCCAAGCCATGCCTTCCCTGGACCGGAAACAAGCTTCCGAGGACCGGTTTCTGGCATTCCAGCCGTCTTCAACCAGGCGTGCTTGAATCCAGTGGCAAAGAGAGCAATTGACTCACGTCTGAGCATACCCTGCCACACTTATGGCGGCCAAAAGCGGTACAAAAGGGGGTGGTGATGGACGGAGCATCTGAACCAATCAAACACTCACACCCAGTCAAAAGATCTGGGTTTAACCCATCACTGTTCTTTAGCCCACTCTGCCTCCCCAGTTTAGACATGGCCATATGCAAATCAGTCTGACCCTGTGCCTCATGGGAACAGTCCAGCCCGAACTGCCAAGCCATGCCTTCCCTGGACCGGAAACAAGCTTCCGAGGACCGGTTTCTGGCATTCCAGCCGTCTTCAGCCAGGCTTGCTTGAATCCAGTGGCAAAGTGAGCAAGGGACTCACGTCTGAGCATACCCTGCCACACTTATGGCGGCCAAAAGCGGTACAGTAGGGGGTGGTGATGGACGGAGCATCTGAATCAATCAAACACTCACACCCAGTCAAAAGATCTGGGTTTAATCCATCACCGTTCTTTAGCCCACTCTGCCACCCCAGTTCAGACATGGCTATATGCAAATCAGTCTGACCCTGTGCCTCAATGGAACAGTCCAGCCCGAACTGCCAAGCCATGTCTTCCCTGGACCAGAAACAAGCATCCTGGGACTGGTTTCGGGCATTCCAGCCGTCTTCAGCCCGGCTTGCTTGAATCCAGTGGCAAAGTAAGCAAGGGACCCACGTCTGGGCAGACCCTGCCACACTTAGGGCGAACAAAGCAAAACCAAACGGGATGATGAACTGTTCAGACACTCACACAGCCTGGTTCAAGCTATCCTGGCTGATGCGGGAGGGAGACACAGAGACAAGGAGGCAGGAAGGGACGGACAGTAGGGAGGCAACGAGGCAGGAAGGCATTGAGGCACGGAGGCAGGCTGGCATTGAGGCACTAAGGCAGGCTGGCATTGAGGCACGGAGGCATGCCATGTGACACTCAGATGTACATCAGAGGCTGCAGGCTTGTCCTCTGTGCGCTGTATGAATGAATAGAGGACGTAGTGATGTCAACATTTCCTTCATTTCCGATGCTTAAAAAACTTCGGAATTATTTTTATCTATTTGATGCTCTTTTTCTTACTATTTCCGATGCAACTTATACCAAGAAGGCAACAAACAGGTGACAGTTGTCTATAGATATGTCTTGTCTCTGTTATTAATGTGATGTGGTTTGTGTTTTCTTACAAGAAGACATAACAATTCTAGGGGCATATTAGCAACCACCGGTGATAACTATCGCTAAACGTACTTAGCGCTAGGATAATTATCGCCAGCTATCACTTGTTTTTATCACGGAGATAGCGCGCTATCAGCGACGCTTATCTCCAAAGCGATAAAAACAACTGAGTTAGGTACCAAATGTGCAATTATCGCTGGGATTCCAGCGATAATCGCACACCGTTTGGCGCTACGTTGCTGATAATGAAGGGCACACTTAACCATGATACCCACCATCCATTGCATTTCATGGCTAAGTCAAACTAAAAGTATGCGTAAGGAAAGTAGAGATAACCGCGGTTAGCGCTACTTTTCTTATCACTATGCTTGTGAGCGTGCCCATTGATAATTAGCGACATTTCTCCAGTTATTTCGGGGAAGGAACACCCACTTTGCATCTCAAAAGAGATGCAAGGGAGGCGTAGGGAAAAAGGGTGCTAACATGCGATTATGCATGGTAGCACCCTCTTGATGATAGGGCGAAAACATTATCTCCGCTTTTCTGTCTTTTAAAGTAAAAAAGTGGAGATAAGGCCCTTGATGATACGCCCCCTAATTCTTTGTCACGAGTCGAAAGATCACTCTCTGGAATGATTTGTTTTGAACAGATGGCCCCGCGGAAACAGAGCTGTTGGGGACGATGACGTGTGAAAATGTACATTTCTGCGAGAGATGAGTCCTTCCCTGGGTGGGTGAGGGTGGGGGGGCGAAACCACAGGTTCCCCCAGATGTAGAAGTGATACCAGGACTGGGGGGGAGGGGTGAAACTAGAAAGCAGAGAGCGCGTCGGCTCAACCAGGAGTTTCCCAACCACCTCACAGACCACGGGTCAGAGATAAGAAGGGGCCCCAGAGGGTCCCGTGGAGTCGTAATACACCAGAGACCCCAAAGTCTCTGCCATGATGTGGGCGCCCCCCCCACAGGGATACAGCGCTCCCAGCACAGCATGGATGAATGGATGAATGCACTCACGACATGAGCCAAAGTGAATGGTCTGGGGAAGGTACAGCGCGCAGCAGCCATGGACGGACAGTACAGAGCCGAGGGCAGAGCCTGGGTAGAGTCACCCTACTGGGGGGCCCCAGCAGTGGACCCCATGACAAAGACAGTACAGAGCTGAGGGCAGAGGCCTGGTAGAGTCACCCTACTGCGGGGGCCCCAGCCGTGGACCCCATGATGATGACAGTACAGAGCTGAGGGCAGAGCACTGGTAGAGTCACCCTACTGTGGGGCCCCAGCTGTGGCCCCAATGACAAGGAGAGTACAGAGCTGAGGACAGAGCCCTGGTAGAGTCACTCTACTGCAGGGGCCCTAGCCGTGGACCCCATGACAAGGACAGTACAGAGCCGAGGGCAGAGCCCTGGTAGAGTCACCCTACTGTGGGGGCCCCAGCTGTGGCCCCAATGACAAGGACAGTACAGAGCCAAGGGCAGAGCCCTGGTGGAGTCACTCTACTGCGGGGCCCTAGCCGTGGACCCCATGACGAGGACAGTACAGAGCCGAGGGCAGAGCCCTGGTAGAGTCACTCTACTGCGGGCCCCCAGCCGTGGCCCCCATGAAGAGGACAGTACAGAGCTGAGAGCAGAGCCCTGGTAGAGTCACTCTACTGTGGGGGCCCCAGCCTAGGACCCCATGAAGAGGACAGTACAGTGTCATGGGCAGAGCCCTGGTAGAGTCACTCTACTGCGGGGCCCCACCCGTAGACCCCATGGCGAGGACAGTACAGAGCCGAGGGCAGAGCCCTGGTAGAGTGACCCTACTGCGGGCCCCCAGCCGTGGCCCCCATGAATAAAACAGTACAGAGCCGAGGGCAGAGCCCTGGTAGAGTCACTCTACTGGGGGGCCCCAGCCTAGGACCCCATGATGAGGACAGTACAGAGTCGAGGACAGAGCCCTGGTAGAGTCACTCTACTGCGGGGGCCCCAAGCATGGACCCCATGAAGGGGACAGTACAGAGCCGAGGGCAGAGCCCTGGTAAAGTCACTCTACTGGGGGGCCCCAGCCTAGGACCCCATGACGAGGACAGTACAGAGCCGAGGGCAGAGCACTGGTAGAGTCACCGTACTGCGGGCCCCAGCCGTAGACCCAATGACGAGGACAGTACAGAGCCGA
The DNA here is from genome assembly GCF_964263255.1 of Lissotriton vulgaris. Taxonomy (NCBI): domain Eukaryota; kingdom Metazoa; phylum Chordata; class Amphibia; order Caudata; family Salamandridae; genus Lissotriton; species Lissotriton vulgaris. Next base: position 1,563,560,282 of record NC_141696.1, read on the forward strand.
GGACAGAGCCCTGGTAGAGTCACTCTACTGCGGAGGCCCCAGCTGTGGACCCCATGAAGAGAACAGTACAGAGCCGAGGGCAGAGCCCTGGTAGAGTCACTCTACTGCGGAGGCCCCAGCTGTGGACCCCATGAAGAGGACAGTACAGAGCCGAGGGCAGAGCCCTGGTAGAGTCACTCTACTGGGGGGCCCCAAGCATGGACCCCATGACGAGGACAGTACAGAGCCGAGGGCAGAGCCCTGGTAGAGTCACTCTACTGCGGAGGCCCCAGCTGTGGAACCCATGAAGAGGACAGTACAGAGCCGAGGGCAGAGCCCTGGTAGAGTCACCCTACTGCAGGGGGTCCCAAGCATGGACCCCATGAACAGGACAGTACAGAGCCGAGGGCAGAGCCCTGGTAGAGTCACTCTACTGCGGAGGCCCCAGCTGTGGACCCCATGAAGAGGACAGTACAGAGCCCAGGACAGAGCCCTGGTAGAGTCACTCTACTGCGGGGCCCCAGCCGTGGAGCCCATGACGAGGACAGTACAGAGCCGAGGGCAGAGCCCTGGTAGAGTCACTCTGCTGTGGGGGCCCCAGCCGTGGACCCCATGAGAAGGACAGTACAGACCCGAGGGCAGAGCCCTGGTAGAGTCACTCTACTGTGGGGGCCCCAGCCGTGGACCCCATGAGAAGGACAGTACAGAGCCGAGGGCAGAGCCCTGGTAGGGTCAATCTACTGCGGGGCCTCAGCCGTGGACCCCATGACAAGGACAGTACAGAGCTGAGGGCAGAGCCCTGGTAGAGCCACCCTACTGCGGGGGCCCCAAGCATGGACCCCATGAAGAGGACAGAACAGAGCCGAGGGCAGAGCCTTGTAGAGTCACTCTACGGCGGGGGCCCCAGCTGTGGCCCCCATGACAAGGACAGTAAAGAGCCGAGGGCAGAGCCCTGGTAGAGTCACCCTACTGCAGGGGCCCCAAGCATGGACTCATGAAGAGGACAGTACAGAGCCGAGGACAGAGCACTGGTAGAGTCACCCTACTGCGGGGGCCCCAGCTGTGGCCCCCATGACAAGGACAGTAAAGAGCCGAGGGCAGAAACTGGTAGAGTCACCGTACTGCGGGCCCCAGCCGTGGACCCCATGAAGAGGTCAGTACAGAGCTGTGGGGAGAGCCTTGTAGGGTCACCGTACTGCGGGGGCCTCAAGCATGGACCCCATGAAGAGGACAGTACAGGGCCGAGGGCAGAGCCCTGGTAGAGTCACTCTACTGCGGAGGCCCCAGCTGTGGACCCCATGAAGAGGACAGTACAGAGATCAGGGCAGAGCCCTGGTAGAGTCACTCTACTGCGGGGCCCCAGCCGTGGAGCCCATGACTCCGGCCGCCATCATGGCCTGCTAGCCACGCCCCCTGTAATTATCTCTTTCAATCTCAGGATATCACTATCATAACTTGTGGCAGTGACAATTTGGGCTAACCATATGGTAGCTGGTGTAGTTGTTTTGACAATGAAATTGACATAGGCCACAGCCATCTTGGATGGAGTACCTTGTCCTTGTATAGACACAATGGAAAAATAAACAGCAGGATTCTGATCCTTTCCTGGACAGTGCACAATGGTATAATTGTATTCTTGTAATCCCCATCTTTCAATGTGAGGCATCTTGGCTTTTGGATTGCAAAATATAGTCAACAAAGCTTGATGATCAGTTACCAATATGAAAGGTGTTCTCTTTCTCAAAGTTGTGAGTAAGCACATTCTGTCTGGGACAAACATCTACTGGCATATGCGACTATATGCCGTGCAAGGATAATAATCCACATTTGTAAAGTGTGAACAATCACCCGTAAGGGTCTCTAAGCGCTGGGGGCCGTTGGGAAGATTAAGCAAGCTATTGCCCAGAGTCACGTAGTGCTGGGCTAATCTGCTGCCGGTGCCGGGGATCGAACCGTGATCCCCAAATTCCTGAGTCAGCCGCCCTGGCCGTGGCGCCACACCTCTTTGCACCTAACTCAACAGGGCTAGCATCAACAACGTCTATGTGAAGCTTTGGATTGAAGTAAGCCATTTTAATAGCACTTCCAATTGCTTGTTTGATTTCCTTAAAACTTTTAATGCATTCTTGCGACCATTCAAATGAAACATTTTTCTTTGTTAACTCTCGAAATGGAGATCTTACGGTAGCAAAGTCTCTTATTTAGTGTGAACAATAAGAGGCTATGCCAAGAAATGAATGCAGCATAGAAACATATTGAGGGGATCAGCATTTAACAATGCTTGTACTTTTGCAAAATCAGATGTCATTCCCCATCTGAAAGATATGGCCAATGAAATTCAGCTATGTTTGTGGAACTCACATTTGTCTGCATTTAATGTCAAACCAGCTTTATCATGCTCCTTCTGTGTAGCTCCAAAAATGTATGTAATCGCTGTAATTGAATGCATTTACAACCAGCTGTATGATACGTCGAATGAAGTCTTGAAAAAGCTGTGCAACTGATGCCACACCAAAAGAGAGTCTCTTGTAACGAACACACCAACTTGTGAAGAACTGCTGTAACGTACCGGAAACTTTCTTTGATTCCAACTGATAACCGTTGTTTAAATCAAGGAAAGAGAACACTTTTGCACCATTTAACTGTTATCATGTGAGCAATATTTGGATCTGGATGGCGTTCTCCTTCAATGGCCTCGTTGGCATGACGCATGTCAACGTATGCATACAGCTTCTTTAATGTCCTTTTTGGGCACTCCCACTGTGGGAGAATCCCATGGCATCGGACCAGAAGAACACTTAATAATGAGATGCTTTACTAATGATTCAAGTTCTTTTTCAACAGCTTCTTATAAGTGGAAAGCAATTCATCTATGTCTCTGAGCAACAGGACGGACATATATGCAATTTCACCTTCATAGTCTTAAGCTTTTGCAACTCATGAAACAACTAAGGGAATTAAGCGGCTGTGCTGAAGCTGAGTAGACGAGCACTTGACACTGTACTATGAAGCACATGGATGGGTGCCTGCACTACCATTTTCTTGTGTTTCATTGTTGCGACAAACGAACCTTGAAATTTTATGGGCATCGATGTGGCCCATGAATATACTTTTGTTTTTGATTATGTGAGTCGCAGTAATGCAGACAGCTCATTATATTCCTATTCAGGCATTATGTTTATTAAGGCATCATTGTCGATGAAAAAGGTATCAAACATCCATTTATTTTCTATGCAATCTTCGGACAATGGTGGTATGACTTTGGTGCTTTAACATAGCGACTTGTATGTCACGGAATTTTTTTTCTACATGTGGCTAGTCCAACATCCGCACTTTTCTCTGAGGTAAACATCAACATAGCACAAGCGTCTTCTTCTCTTTCACTCGTTGTCGAGGCAGATGAACAGTTCAACGATGATTTAGATGATGATCGACTTCGGTCAGTGTCGATTTGCCCCAACTAATGTCACCGCTTGGCCTTGCGGGAGTGTGTCGAACATTGCTTCTGGAAGGTTCTGGCAGCCATTTTGTCTTCACACCCTAACACACTTGTTTTTTCCTTTGCTTTGTAAACTGTCACAAAATTGTTCTCCTTTTCACAGCATTTACATATCTGTCCAATAGCAGGACATTTACTTTGTGCGGAAAAGCAAATCCACATCTAAAACACAACTTCTTTTTATGTGTAGATATCACTTTGTGTCCTTCTGTCTTTTGCTTATGGTTACTTTTTACACTCATGACTGATGCACTTGGGGCACCTCCAGCCTCCGTGTCAGTAGCTTGTCGTTCAGCACGCTTTCAGCTCAGACAGCCATCAACACTTGCTCCAGACTAAGAGTTTCTCTCAGCATTCGTCTGAATGAATCTGACATGTAACCATCTATATCTCTAAGATGCACAGTTTCTTTATTGAACTTACAGTGTCTGAAGAGTGTCTTGAGTCTCTCTACAAAGTCAATAGTTTCACCAACTTTGTCAATCTTGACTGAAAATATATCTTTCGTTGTCAACATTTTGTACTAGATTAAATTTGAGATTTAACGTTACTCTAATCTGACAAGATGGGATTTCTTCTATTGGTTTGCTGTATTTTCTTTATAACTTCTTTCACACCATCACCAGCAAGATTTTTTAGGTACATGATTATCTTTTAATCAGCCTCTTGAAGTGCATCAGTAAAATCATCAAATGTCTCTAACCAAGTAGTCCATTTACCACTAATATTTTGCTTTTTGGCAGTTTCGAAAGGTGGTGGTGGTTTGAGAAGGTGGCATCATTGTTCACCGGAGTAGAATTTACTGACACCACTGGTGGATTACTGGGACATGGTGTGGGTAATTCATCAGTGAGACCGTGTAACAAGATGGCCTCTAACTCATCTTTAATGGTAGCGAGAAATGTGACTTTCTTCACAGCCTTCTGAAAAACTTCACTATTACGAAAGTCTCTCCAGGCTCTTCATTTCTTGAAAACCTATAAATTTGTTCTGAGAAACTCTCATCACTTTTGTGAACACCCACTTTGGGTATAGATAGCTCTGTAAACACAACCCCAGGCACTTTACCTTACGCCACTTCATGGCTTGCTGTGGCACGATGACTCATTGTAAGTCACTCTCTCTTTTTATTTGAACATCTGTTTGCATTTCTTCCACCTGGCTGAAAATGCCTTCAGCATTAAACTCTGTGTAATGTACAATTTTATTTTGTGAAGCTGTGTGTTACCTTTATATATAGCCTGAACAACAGGTTCTCAGCCAAAGATATGTAGATTCTTTAACACTGTTTTTGTAATTTTCAACTGCTTCAGAGTAGCTTGAGCTGCGATTTGACTCCACTTGCATGAAGTGTCCATTCTGTGCTTGGACAGCGACACACGTGGCAAGCACAACCAGTCTGCCTGGACCCGGGAAACTCTATGAGAGAGCACAGCTGCTCTTCTGGATATTCATCCCCTATCTTGTCACCAGTTGTAGCGTCTACTCCAGCCTGGGTACCCGCCAATGACTACGCTACACATACAGGTTACATATCTTTATTCTGCTGCGTGTAACTGCAAACTCGACATTTTAAACCAAGCTTTAATTGCATTCCGCTCTAACTCTGATGTAACAGCTCCATGGTGTACAGTATGTACCAAAAGAATCTGTCATAAAACTCACAAAACACTACAGTGTACATTAATGAATGGATATACAAGTTGTAACACTATGCTCACATAGGTGGTAGCTTTCCACGTCCATATCCTGAAAGGCTTGCTGCAGCCACTCAGAGATCTGCTGTTTGTGCTGCTTCTCTAATGTTCCAGATATAGAGGAGGCTTTACCTACTAGATCATTGCAACTTAGAGCAGACCAGCTACAACCTAACTATGCCCTAGGTACGCACCTGCACCAACCTCCTTAAAAAGGTTTTGAATGTGTGTACAGTGAAATCTCAGCCTCAGTGCTGCACCTGTTCAAACCTTAATAGCCACCACCTGTGGTGGGATTACTTGCTGAGGCCTGCGGACAGCTCTGTGAGCTACTCTGCACACAGAAGTGTCCTGACTAGAGTTAAATATAAAGTTTTGAACATAGTCCTCGTGGGCGGGGTTGAAGTTAATGCCCTTGTCGGTCAGAGCTCCTTCCAAACTCAAGATGTGTGAGTCTCACTCACAATGCGTGACTCCACAGTGGGTCTTTGAGGCTCCCCATCCTGTCACAGCTCCAAGCGTCGCATGAGGGAAGCGGCTGTGAGGCCTGCTGGGCCCTCCTGCGCGTCCCCCTCCTGGCTGCTTCCCTGCTCTGGGGCCCCAGCTGACGTCACCTCGTTAAACGGTGGGCGGCACGCGGGGACCGGTCCATGGGCTGAAGGAGCTCGCGCGGCTCCAGTCACCCCAAAAAACACCTGCGTAGAAGAGGGGTGCGCGCCTGGCCCGCCCCGCCCTCGCGCTGCTCCCGTCACACGCCCCTCACACAGCGGCGGCCGGGCCACGTGCCGCGAGCTTCAGAGGGACTCCAGCCTGGCGCACGCGCTCCGCGTGGGGACGCCGCTCAGCCGTGCGTGCCTCAGGCCCTCGCGCTCCCTGCGTCCCGCCGCGCGCTCAGCACAACGCACCTGCGGCCGAGTCTCGCGGCGCACGCCGCTCAGCTGTGCGTACCTGCGGCGGGCCCTCGCGCTCCACGCCGCTCAGCTGTGCGCACGTCACGGGTGACGTGCAGTACTTAAGCGCGGCGCGGCCTCGGTAGCCGCTGTCAGTGCGGATCCGCTGCCGGCGCCAGAGCTCCCCCCACAGCCCCCCGAGGAGCCACGTGCACCGCCGGCCCAGAGGAGAGCAGACTCGGACAGGTAATGCCCCGCGCTGCCCCCCACCCCCCGGCTTTACGTGTAACGGTCTCACCTCAGCCCCCCCCCCCCCCCCCGCTGCTCGCCCCTCCTCGGGGCCCCTCGATGCTTAGAATGTTCTTTAAGTCCCTGATACTTGTGCCCCCCCCACCCCCTCCTGGCCCTGTGTCTGGTGGGAAGAAAGGGGGCGCACCTTGAGATCGGGGGGGGGGGGGGGGCGCGGGCTGTTTTTTGCTCGGTGGGAGGGCTTGTAAAAGGTGAAGATCCGGGACTTGTAATGTTGTGGCCCCCATTACAGCAGGCGGAGTTTTTTTATTTATTTATTTATTTATTTCATGCGATTTTCTACAGCGCGAACTTTAGCCGAAGGTGTCGGAGCGCTTTACATAAGCACCAGTTGAGAAACATAAGGACTTAGGATTACATGAGTTACATAAAAGGACACACGGAAACACGTTGCAAATGTACAAGATGCAAAGTCACACAAGGAGGCGATACACGTGGATGTACTCTAAGATGGTAGCGCCTCGAGGCCCCGCGGCGGCGCTGGTGCGAGGGTCGGATCTTGGACCCCTTAGGGGTGCCCCCCCCCACTGACGGCACTTCACGTGCATCTCTAACCCTTCACGCACTGCTGTGGGGCGTAGCTGCCTCCACCTATAGATCCTGTAGGTGGCCGAATGCACCTCCCCCTCCCTCCCCCTCTGCTGCCCCCTCACTGCCTCTCATGGATTCCCATGGCTCGATTCTACTCTCTGCTGGCAGATTCTACCTCCTGCCCTCCCTGGTGCCTGGTTCTGGAGTCCCCCCCCCCTCCCCCCCCACCTCTTGCTGCTTTTGATGTTCCCTGGTATCTGGTTCTAAAGTCGCCCCCTATTTCACTTCCTAACAGTCTGCCTGTGCTGCTCTTCTGCCCCCCCCCCCCCCCAGTGTCTGACTCCTGTCATCCTCACTCTCCACCTCCCCTCCCCCTAACACATACTACTGGCAGTCTCTGCCCCTGGTGCCCCCAGTGCCTGGTTCCAGTCACCCCCTCCCCTTCCTTGGCAGTCTCTGCCCCTGGTGGCCCCAGTGCCTGGTTCCAGTCACCTATCCTTCCTTGGCAGTCTCTGCCCCTGGTGCCCCTAGTGCCTGGTTCCAGTCACCCCCCCCCTCCCTTGGCAGTCTCTGCCCCCATTGCCTAGTTCCAGTCACCCCCTTCCTTGGCAGTCTCTTCCCCTGGTGCCCCAGTGTCTGGTTCCAGCCACCCCCCTTCCTTGACGCTCTCTGCCTCTGGTGCCCCCAGTGCCCGGTTCCAGTCACCCATCCTTCCTTGGTAGTCTCTGCCCCCAGTGCCTGGTTCCAGTCACCCCTCCCCTTCCTTGGTAGTCTCTGTCCCCAGTGCCTGGTTCCAGTCACCCCTCCCTTTCCTTGGCAGTCTCTGCCCCTGGTGCCCCTAGTGCCTGGTTCCAGTCACCCCCCCTCCCTTGGCAGTCTCTGCCCCCATTGCCTGGTTCCAGTCACCCCCTTCCTTGGCAGTCTCTTCCCCTGGTGCCCCCAGTACCTGGTTCCAGTCACCCCTCCCCTTCCTTGGCAGTCTCTGCCCCTGGTGCCCCCAGTGCCTGGTTCCAGTCACCCCTCCCCTTCCTTGGCAGTCTCTGCCCCTGGTGCCTGGTTCGTCACCCCCCCTTCCCTGGCCCCCAGTGCCTGGTTCCAGTCAACCCCTCTTCCTTGGCAGTCTCTGCCCCTGGTGCCCCCAGTGCCTGGTTCCAGTCACCCCTCCCCTCCCTTGGCAGTCTCTGCCCCTGGTGCCCCCAGTGCCTGGTTCCAGTCACCCCTCCCCTGGCAATCTCTGCCCCTGGTGCCCCCAGTGCCTGGTTCCAGTCACCCACCCTTCCTTGGCAGTCTCTGCCCCTGGTGCCCCCAGTGCCTGGTTCTAGTCACTCCTCCCCTGGCAGTCTCTGCCCCTGGTGCCCCCAGTGCCTGGTTCCAGTCACCCCTCCCCTTCCTTGGCAGTCTCTGCCCCTAGTGCCCCCAGTGCCTGGTTCCAGTCACCCACCCTTCCTTGGCAGTCTCTGCCCCTGGTGCCCCCAGTGCCTGGTTCGTCACCCCCCCCCCTTCCCTGGCCCCCAGTGCCTGGTTCCAGTCAACCCCCCTTCCTTGGCAGTCTCTGCCCCTGGTGCCCCCAGTGCCTGGTTCCAGTCACCCCTCCCCTCCCTTGGCAGTCTCTGCCCCTGGTGCCCCCAGTGCCTGGTTCCAGTCACCCCTCCCCTGGCAATCTGCCCCTGGTGCCCCCAGTGCCTGGTTCGTCACCCTCCCCTCCCTTGGCAGTCTCTGCCCCTGGTGCCCCAGTGCCTGGTTCCAGTCACCCACCCTTCCTTGGCAGTCTCTGCCCCTGGTGCCCCCAGTGCCTGGTTCGTCACCCTCCCCTTCCTTGGCAGTCTCTGCCCCTGGTGCCCCCAGTCCCTGGTTCCAGTCACCCACCCTTCCTTGGCAGTCTCTGCCCCTGGTGCCCCCAGTGCCTGATTCGTCACCCCCCCCTTCCCTGGCCCCCAGTGCCTGGTTCCAGTCAACCCCCCTTCCTTGGCAGTCTCTGCCCCTGGTGCCCCCAGTGCCTGGTTCCAGTCACCCACCCTTCCTTGGCAGTCTCTGCCACTGGTGCCCCAGTGCCTGGTTCGTCACCCCCCTTCCCTGGCCCCCAGTGCCTGGTTCCAGTCACCCCTCCCCTGGCAGTCTCTGCCCCTGGTGCCCCCAGTGCCTGGTTCCAGTCACCCCTCCCCTCCCTTGGCAGTCTCTGCCCCTGGTGCCCCCAGTGCCTGGTTCTAGTCACCCCTCCCCTCCCTTGGCAGTCTCTGCCTCTGGTGCCCCCAGTGCCTGGTTCGTCACCCCTCCCCTTCCTTCGCAGTCTCTGCCCCTGGTGCCCCCAGTGCCTGGTTCGTCACCCCTCCCTTCGCAGTCTCTGCCCCTGGTGCCCCCAGTGCCTGGTTCCAGTCACCCACCCTTCCTTGGCAGTCTCTGCCCCTGGTGCCCCCAGTGCCTGGTTCGTCACCCCCCCTTCCCTGCCCCCCAGTGCCTGGTTCCAGTCAACCCCCCTTCCTTGGCAGTCTCTGCCCCTGGTGCCCCCAGTGCCTAGTTCCAGTCACCCCTCCCCTTCCTTGGCAGTCTCTGCCCCTGGTGCCCCCAGTGCCTGGTTCCAGTTACCCTCCCCTTCCTTGGCAGTCTCTGCCCCTGGTGCCCCCAGTGCCTGGTTCCAGTCACCCCTCCCCTTCCTTGGCAGTCTCTGCCCCTGGTGCCCCCAGTGCCTGGTTCCAGTCACCCACCCTTCCTTGGCAGTCTCTGCCCCTGGTGCCCCCAGTGCCTGGTTCCAGTTACCCTCCCCTTCCTTGGCAGTCTCTGCCCCTGGTGCCCCCAGTGCCTGGTTCTAGTCACCCCTCCCCTGGCAGTCTCTGCCCCTGGTGCCCCCAGTGCCTGGTTCCAGTCACCCGCCCTTCCTTGGCAGTCTCTGCCCCTGGTGCCCCCAGTGCCTAGTTCGTCACCCCCCCTTCCCTGGCCCCCAGTGCCTGGTTCCAGTCACCCGCCGTTCCTTGGCAGTCTCTGCCCCTGGTGCCCCCAGTGCCTGGTTCGTCACCCCCCCCCCTTCCCTGGCCCCCAGTGCCTGTTTCCAGTCAACCCCCCTTCCTTGGCAGTCTCTGCCCCTGGTGCCCCCAGTGCCTGGTTCCAGTCACCCACCCTTCATTGGCAGTCTCTGCCCCTGGTGCCCCCAGTGCCTGGTTCCAGTCACCCCTCCCCTGGCAATCTCTGCCCCTGGTGCCCCCAGTGCCTGGTTCCAGTCACCCCTCCCCTTCCTTGGCAGTCTCTGCCCCTGGTGCCCCCAGTGCCTGGTTCCAGTCACCCCTCCCCTTCCTTGGCAGTCTCTACCCCTGGTGCCCCCAGTGCCTGGTTCTAGTCACCCCTCCCCTGGCAGTCTCTGCCCCTGGTGCCCCCAGTGCCTGGTTCCAGTCACCCCTCCCCTTCCTTGGCAGTCTCTACCCCTGGTGCCCCCAGTGCCTGGTTCGTCACCCCCCCCCCTTCCCTGGCCCCCAGTGCCTGTTTCCAGTCAACCCCCCTTCCTTGGTAGTCTCTGCCCCTGGTGCCCCCAGTGCCTGGTTCCAGTCACCCCTCCCCTCCCTTGGCAGTCTCTGCCCCTGGTACCCCCAGTGCCTGGTTCCAGTCACCCCTCCCCTTCCTTGGCAGTCTCTACCCCTGGTGCCCCCAGTGCCTGGTTCGTCACCCCCCCCCCCCCTTCCCTGACCGCCTGAGCCCGGCTCCAGTCACCCCCCTCACTGCCAATAGTGCAGCGCACAATGGGGGCGGCTCCACGCCCCCCTCGGTGCCCCTCGGGCCGGGTGGCAACTTCCAGCAGGGCTGGCCTAGTGCAGCTCGGGTGAATGCCAACCGCTGACTCGGCTTCTAAGGCACAGGGGGGGGGGGGGGGGGGCGGTGCTGCACGAGGCTCACTACGGGTGGGGGTGGCACAGGGGTCGTGCCTCTGACGAGCAGGCAGGAAACAGGAGGGGCTCTGAGGGTACACAAGGGGTGCACAGGGAGGTAACAGGCAGACTCACTCGGGAGGCGCTCTGAGGGTACAGTGTATGCACAGAAGGACCCCGGGGTGGGGGGCACAGGGAGGGCAACGGTCTGTGCAGTGATGCACAGTAGGGGAAGGACCCCGAGGGCAAGGGTATGGGGTCTCTTCCTTTCTTGCTGGGCCCTGGTGCGTGCTGTGCGTGCAGCAGCGTAGTTTGTGGTGGCAAAGGGTGTTTTTGGGGAGGATGCCAGCTGCTCACCTCTGCATGCCCAGTTGCCTTGGTGTCATTGTGTGGGCATTGGTGTGCAGACTTGGTACATGCTGCTAGCAGCTTGCCCTGTGTACGGGCATACTCGGTCTGCTGGCTCTGCAAGAGGTGCTGGCTAGTGGGCAAGCTGCTGACACGGGACCAGTGTTGTAGAGGGAGGGGGTCCTGGTTGCCCCCCTGGGCTAAGACCTTTTGGGTACCATGCATACAGGGCTCGAGTTGGGGGTACGCGCAGGTACTGTGTCCCCCCACTCTTTTCACAGGGTGGACGCCGTCCCCCCTGCCAAGGAGTTGGCCCCACAGAAATATGGGTAACTTGCCCCGGTTCATTTTCAGACACCGGGACACGTTCAGCAGCGCCTACACGGTGCCAGCTTTCCATCCCCAGCAGCAACAAGCGGGCGGCGAGGGAGCCTTTTTTCATTTCACCTCCAGCTGGGCCGAAGTTAAGGTGCCACCGGCCTCCTTTTGTTTGTATGCGCTGACTGGGGGCGCCTGGAACCTTACATTTAAATGTAAATGCCACAGAGGGAAACACAGCTTGCCTTCTCTTCACAGGTACTTGAGAGGGGTGCTTTTGCCTTTGTTCTGTCCCTGTATATAAATGCAGACACTTTAAGACTGTCAGATGGGTTAGTCTGTCCCAGTATTACACAAATAATGTAAATAGCACTATTTTATTTCTTTGCTAGCGCTGCGTCATGAGGTCATTTGCATATTGTCTTACTTGGTCAGTCCCACCACTTCTTTTTAAAGGACTTGTGCCCTGCATGCATAGGATGTGCAGAGCAGACCCTTCATGGCATCATTGGCTACATGAGCTGCCTGCTCCAGACAAGAAGGCGCGCAGTCTATTCCGAGCCAGTGTGGCCTTACTCCTGCCTCAACCCTCCACCTCCGAGGAAGGCTCTTCTCTCTGCTATATTTAGTGTTCACCCTTTGAAGCAGCTTGTCTTGGGTCTCTTCCGTTGCACCCCGGATCTGGCTGCACCAGTGTTTCCGTTGCTTTGCTTTAGTTGCTCCTGGCCAGGGGCACAGCCAGTGACTTGCATGCTGTTCTGAGCTCTTTACAGTTTGTTCCAGTGTTTCCGCCTGCGTCACAGCACGCCTAGCTCTTCTGGTGGCTCTTGGAAGCCTTTGGCTCTCACTTCTGAACCAAGTGTTCTTGCCAGGACCCGCTGTACACTGCTTTGCCCTGCAGGCTCCAGTTTAATGTGCTTGCCAGGGCCCCCAATGTGCACTGCTCTGCGCCACTGTGACCCTTGCCCAGGACCCTTCTGTACGTTGCTTTTCACTGCTGGTTCCAGTTTAATGTATCCTTGCAGGGCCCCCACTGTGTATCCTGGCAGGGCCCCACTTGTACATTTGTTTAAAGCCTGCTTTGCAGAGTTTGTTAATATATGAATCAATGGGACAGCGAGGAATAATTGGGAACGTTTCCATCCCCAGTACCAGTACATGTGAAACAAAAATGGACGAACCCACTCGCGAAGGAATGTGCCTCACTATTATAGTTAACCGCACCAGGGAACCATTAAGTTATTAAAAGACCACTCCTACACCAACCTGGTTGGTGTGGTGTGTGAGAAGTTAGCCTGGCATATGCTGTCCACTATACTAGTGGGCACCTTGCACCAGTCTAATCGACCCTCATTGATGGTGGTTGTAAAGTTAACCTTATAGAAAGCTATCCTAGTGGTAGCATGGACCAGCAGTCAAAGGCTAAGACTTCAGAGAGCATGTGAAGCCAGCTGTTTTACCAATTATAATCCATTGAATACCAAATGAAAGGACACCACACAAGGTATATATCAAATACATATGTATTTATTTCTAACCACCCCTCTGCACTCTTTGAGGACAGAGGTAACAGTAAATCACAAGTTACTCAATTAGCATAAGATAAGTTGCACAAATACAATTATGCCCTAGGGGCCTCACAAACCATAAATTAAGATAGTAGTAGAAGAACCACGACAGAAATAGAAAGTAGGCCTAGGGAATTGCTGGGGGTACACTAAACAACCAAGGGCTAGGAAGTAGGAGGCCCACGGGAGAAGCATGCAGTGTTGCAAGTTACCATTGACTTATAATGGAGAACGTAAGGGTTACAAAGTTACTGTTTAAGGGCATTTCCGGATGGACTACGACAAAACCCTTTAGACTAAGACACTTGGAGTCAAGACCCACGGGGTCACTGGAGTACTTGTTACCTCACCCAGGGAAGCTGGGTGCATAGGTGCCTTTTGGTATCTGGTTTTGTCTATGCTTTCAATGGAGATCTGCAAAGAAGTGCTGCAGGCGGCCAGAGGAAGAGTGTCCGGGTGGATCCAAGGGTGGATCGAAGAACTGAAGAACTGAAGAACGTGAAAGCAGAGGGGACAGAGTCTGGGTCACTAGCCAGTGTCCAGGAAGGAACCAGGCGATGTCACAATGATCTCAGGTGAAGCTTGCCTCTGCAGCCACAAGGACCAGGAGGTGTCGACGACTAACAGGAGCTGGATTCGAGCTGTCCCACGAAGGATCTAATTGACTGCGGTGTTGGTATCCGGATTGGACTAACAAGCCTTGGCAACGCAACCCACGCAGGAAGTGAAGATTGGCTTAGTCAGACCAGCAAGGTCTGTGGAGCTTCTCCTTTGCAGGGTAGCTGGAGCAACCAGGAAAGCGGTTTAGTTTCAAAAGAAAGTCAGAGGGCTCGCTATCCAACGGGCTAGCAACCGGGAAGACGCGGCGAGCTGAAATGCAAGAGCGGGCCCCACGCGGCACTCGTGGAGGGCTGAGCTTCGGTGCAAATGGTGCTGGTGTCTGGGGCTTCTCGTACCCCATTGCACAACTTTGAGTTACCTCCGTAATCTATGCAGTTAGCAAAATGCAGAATGTCCAGGGTGTCCGGTCCCACGTCTCGTGTCCGCCACAGGTCTCAGCTTTGCTGTGGATGTGGGTCGGAGTCAGTAGTCTGGAAGTCCAGATCCTGCGTCGCTGAGTCTTTGGGTTCCGGCAGGAGCATCTACAAAGCAGACCGGCAAATCACTGGTGGTGCCTGTTTGCACAGGGTGGTCACTCCTTGACCACAAGGGAGATGTCTTCAGTCTTCTAGTCAGAATAGAATGTCAAAGGTCCAAGAGTTCTGTATTAAAGTTTCGTTCCAGGATAATCTAAAGTCCTGGGTACACAGCTCCTATACTTATATTGAGTTAAGGGGCTGGATTACCTGCTAGGTCCCTCCTATGGGTGGACCTGAGAAGGGGGTGGTTACACACCTTTCCCTTTGTTCAGTTTTGCGCCAGAGCGGGCTGGAGTGCCCCAGCAACTGGTTTGAACCGGGCTATGCATGGAGCACCTTGTGTGCCCCAGGCAGTGTCTCTAAAAGCATCTGCTGATGCAGCCCTCCTGCTCCCAATACACATCTGCCTTGTTGGGGAGGTGCTGGCACCTCCCTGGACCAGAAACCTATCGTCCAAACCTCCCCTGCTGGAGTTTCATCCAGCAGCAGGAGGTTCGACTCGTATCTGTGGCAGCAGCATCCATTTTGTAATGCTGAGGCTCTGTTTAACTATAACCGGGTAAAGCAGTAACTACATGTCTTCTCCCTCTAGAAGGGTGGACTGCGATCCCCGCCACCAGAACTGGTGGGGGAGGGAGGGGAGGTAGTATTCCAAAGTTTTTGACACCTTACACAACATGTTTTGATAAAGCCAAACCAAAGTTAGCATTAACCGCAAGGATTATAATGCACTTAAGAGTATATGGTATGGCTATATCATAGAACAGCAATAAGGAGATGGTTCTGAAAGCTGCAGAGGAGCTCAGCTCATGCTAGGGCACCCTCTCTTTCACAAAACCAAGCACTCTGTCTCCAGGATCGATAAGGCCTGATATAGGAGCGACTTATAGGTTACTATGTGTATATAGATATATCTATATATCTATAGGGTGATTACACCTCCTCACCCAAGCTGAGTGATCAACCTGTGGTCTCAGTTTAGATGGCCAGCCAGGGGTGGCATAATACATGCTGGTAGGCCTTGGATACACCTATGCCCTGGGTACCTATGGTACACTATACAAGGGCTCACAAAGGTGACCCAATATTCAATCTTGTATGTACCTAAAGTACATGGTATCAATTTAGAGAACAGCTGGGCTGTGGATCTGATTAGCAGGCCCACAGCCACACTAAAGTCGAAAAAACAGAATCACAGCAAAAAGTGGCGGTGACCATAGGAAGCAGGCCCTAATCTCCTACATGATGCTTAATCATTGGGTTCCCAATTGGGTGGCCGAAGGCTGCCCGGTTGTGCTAAGACGCCTGATTACAGCAGAGCGGGTGTGGTGAATTAGTGTGAAGTGGTGTTGTGAAAACTTGAAAGTATATCTGAGAATCCTTGCCTAATGTTTTTATTATTGGCGGCCCAGGATAGTTAAAAACAGAGCAGCTACTGGAGAGAATTGTACTCCTAGTTGTCTTGTATGTGGTCTACATGTTTCAGCCCTAGAAGAATAGTGAGAGGCTTTCGCCTGGACCCAGTGAAAAAGTGCGCAAGTGGCAAAAATCGTGCCACTTGACAACAAGTGAATATACAACACACATTCTAAGGTGTTGTGGTGTCGATATACTCACTGACCCACTGTAAACCTGTATAGAATAAAGACAAGACTCAAAACAAAAATAATACAACATAAAATGCAATCTTTAGCATATATCTTAGAGCAGCAATTTGGTAAACCAGACTCTGGGGTTTCAGTGCCTTGAGTACTTCCTCTACTCCAAGGGAGTTCTTTGGCAATTGGTGTGGGGCTGAAGGTGTTACTAGGTTCTTGGAGGCCTCACACTAGCAGGACGAGACAGCACACCATGACTGAGTCCTTGAGGCAGTAGTGCAGGTTTCAAGCAAAAATTCTGCAGCAGGTACTCCGTTCTCAATTCAGCAGCTCTTTTGTCTATTCTCTTAGGTCAGTCGAATGTAAAGTCCAGGGGTGCCACCTACATACTAAATGTACGGGTGTTAAAGGAGGAGCATGGTAGTGGCCAATGGGCTACCTACCTTTAAGGTGTCTACATCCTCTGTGACCCCTTCCCTTAGGGTCCAGGTCGTACCCATTGTCCATAATTGGCTAATTCCCTTTCAAACAAGATGGAGGAAACTGTAAAGTGAGGTCCACATCACACCTGCCCCATCTTGGGCGTGGTGCTAGCTGGATGTGGGCACAACTCCTAATCTGACCAATTTTCCAATCTGTCTTCCTGACAGAAGTGGAGCAGGGGTGGGGTGGGGGGGGGGTTGGCAACCACTAGTATCTGGAGATGCCTGGGTTTTATTTCAAAGGTTCATCATCTTTGAAGTTTCCAGTCTTGGAGGCCTGGAGGAGGTGTGACGCAACGCCGCCTAGTGATAGCCTTGTTCCTGAGCCCTGGCCCTCACCCCATGAGGTCAGAAACCTGTTTGGTGGCAGGCTGGCTAAGACAAGTCAGAGGCCACACCAGTATTTGTAGGTTTTCAGGGAGCTCTCTAAGGTGCCCTCTGTGTACATTGATTATCAAACACTGGCATCGATGTGGATTTATTAAGAGGAGATGTTTGGTACCAAACGTCCCTGGGTACAGTGAAGCCATCGTGGTGCTTGGGAACTCTGTAGTGGCTGGTGTTCATCCCATGTACACAATGGATTCCTTGTACATTTTAGATATCCAAGAATGGACTTGGACATTGGAGGGTCAGATCTGATCATGCAGGTGTTAAGTGGGATATTGTGCACCCAGTCATAGGGCTGTAAGGCCTGCAGCAGGGTTGACTTAACTATACCTCATGCAGTCTGTGGGCATGGCACACAGGGCTGTCTCATGTCCACTCTTCCGTTTTCTCTGCACCAGGACTCTCAGCCTACACTGTACATGGTTTTGGTGAGGGCTCCCTAGGGTGGCACAAGTATTGCTGCAGCCTTAGTGGACCCTCTTCAACCCCAATGCCCCAGGTACCAGGGGTACCATTTACTAGGGGCTTGTACGGTTTGCTTGTAAGGTTAAAAAGTCTGGGTACTGCAGCAAAAAGCCAGTTTCCCACACTGAATTCTTTCGAATTCAGTACCAACCTGGGGCACCCCTTTACTGAACTCCTGGGGTGGGGAGCTGACAGACCATTTGCTTTCTAGTTCTCGCCTAGCATTGCAGCCCGCACGCGCTGCTCGCTCTGAGGCATATTGTAATAGGGTATGTTTTAGAAGTGTAGTGGACGCCCCACCTTATTTTTTGCATTGTCTGGTGTCATCCATGGTAAATGATGGCTTCTGATTGATAATGAGGCTTCTTAGTCCTGCCTTGTTACCGCACTGTCTCCTTTTGGGACCGCCCATCAGGACTGGATCTTTTACTGTGTACGGACTTGGGAACTTTCCCGCTCCAAGAACTATTTACTTCATTATGGTACACCGCATGCACAGGTAATGGCAGCTGCTTCCAAACAATTTGCATTTCGCTTTCTGTTTTTTAATTTCAAACTTTTTTTTTTTTTTACAGAGTTCAGCGCCTGCTTCAGGGACACTGTCAGTTGTTTTTTTTCTCCCCCACCTGTACTCCTTTGTCTGTGCATTTTCGCTCCCACCCGCACTCCATTCTCCATGCATTTTCGCACCTCTCCCCCTGCCTGCACCCTGTTCTCCATGCATTTTCGCACCTCTCCCCCTGCCTGCACCCTGTTCTCCATACATTTTCGCATGGAGCTTCAGGGATGCGGTTGTATTTAAGGTAAAGTTTCTACCAGTCCTAGTATAAAGGTGGTATGGCTTGGGTTGAAATAAGAAATATATTGCAAGATGTTAGAACTCTTGTCTTAGGTGGATATGGCATCTTGTCTCCGGTAAGGGAGAGCCAGACTGAGATCACGTTAAAAGAATAGGGGTGGACCTTTAAATATGGTGGACAAATGCCGACCATTGCATGCAAGGTAGTCCATATTTAGTATCGGACTCTACATGAATCCAGAGACCGAAACCACTATGCCGCTTGTAGACCGCACTAGATACTACACTTGGTAAGCAAATGGAAGCCAGTAGTGTTAACAGTGTTTATTGCATAACGTTAGAGTTTTAGTTTTTATTTGCAGCTCGTCCAGGTCACTGGACCACACTCTTTATGCGGTGCATGATCGCAGAGGGGGCTCCGACAGCACGGCGGGGACTCTACAGGAAAGTCACGGGCTTACATGAGGTAAAGTGGAGGGCAGCTGGTGCCCCCTGGGGAGTAAGAGAACAGTCTGACACAGCGCTTCCTTCTGCACTTATGCAGTTTTACAGTGCTGTAATACCAGGCACTGTCACTGCTGTGAAGTAGTGTGGCTCACCGGTTAGAGGCGGCAGACCCGAGAGCAGAGGACGGCCCTGGACCAGGGTTCGATTCCCGGCGCGGCAGGTTTCTGGACCAGGGTCAGCGGACTCGATAATTCTCTCGCCTCGGTGCCCACTCTGATCAGCGATCA
This sequence comes from Lissotriton vulgaris, assembly GCF_964263255.1. Taxonomy (NCBI): domain Eukaryota; kingdom Metazoa; phylum Chordata; class Amphibia; order Caudata; family Salamandridae; genus Lissotriton; species Lissotriton vulgaris. The sequence goes on from NC_141696.1 coordinate 1,563,578,879, forward strand.
CACTCGGCAACTCTGGGCATTAGCTTGCCTCATCTTCACTAACGGCCCCACCAGACCACCGGGGATGCCTGGTCTCACCCTGGAGATACCCATTAAGGGACCATCTCTCAGGGAAGCCAGGAAGGGTTTTGCAGCGGTCGAAGCGCCTTGGGACCCTACGGGTATGTAGTGCGCTATATAAATGCCTATACATTTACATTTACATCTGTATTGGTGGTATTTGCCGAACTCTGTAGGATGGAAGGCTGGGTTGGTACTCCCATCCCTGGACCTGTGCCCTGTCTCTACGGGTTGGTACCAGGTGTGGTCTGGTCTGAATGGAGGCTGTGCAGGTTTTAAGCCCAAGCTGCACGGTGGTGGTCACAGGTCACCTGTTCACATGTGAAAGCAGCAAGGGCTGCAGCATCTGGCCAGTCGTGGTCGTCCAGCATGGTGCCACCACATGTCTGCTTCACACGTCACCAATGCCGTAGGGTGGATGAAAAGGTGGCTGGAGACCACCTGTAGAGGGATACAGCTCTGCAGCCCGCGGCCATTACTAATGTTAAAACACCCCAGGGTGCCGGCGGCAGGTTCACTATTGTGAGCATGTACTTAATTTAAAAAAAAAGTTTTATGGGGGCACTCTTGCCTCGCAGGCATAAGTCTTCCCCACCCCTTATCGCCAGCCTGGCACCCAGCATCCTACAACCACAGGTCCGGTTCCTGGGCAGTGCACCCATCTGGATGGAGGGGAGGGCTGGCCAGAACATCTTTACTGAGTGAAAGAGTGGGATGGTGCCAGAGGATGTTACTGCTGATGGCAAGAAGGCTGAAGGCCATGTCCCGCTGCAGGGAGAAGGCACCTGGAGAGTGCGGGGGAGGGGACGGTGTGGGGGGCAGCCCTGCACAGAGCCTGCTGGGCCAGGCACCGCTGCAGCAGGGTAGCTTGGAGCTGAACTGCTTGAGAGCTGAGGGAAGAGTCCAGGGAAGGTACTGAGCCTAGGATAGGGTAGGAGTTGGTATTCATTCATGTTTACCAGAGTTGATTGCAGCATGGGTGCACATAGGGTGGGAAATCCCCTCTGCCAGGCCAGGAGGCTGCACTAGTCTGGCAGAACATTTGCCGTGTCTCCTGAGCGGTGGGAGTCGGATAGACCATTTATTTGTGCCAACGTGACTTCAGCAACACAACGGGTAGAAGATGCTCGGTTTAGAAGTGGTTTAACGTCTCGTCCGGGGCAGAAAGCTCTATATAAACTTAAATGTACCACTTTTAATACAGACCGTGCTGGCACAGCATCAGTTTTAGCTGGGTGGCATAACCCACCCTTGTAAATAGTCTCCGGGTGTTTTTGACTCATCCTCCATGTGCCCAAATCTCCCAGTAAGTGTCAGTTCAAGTTCTGGAATTTGTATAGCGCACTACTCACCCAGAGGGTCTCAAGGCGCTTGGGGGAGTGTATTTATCGAATAACCAGGTTTTAAGTTCCTTTCTGAAGGGAATGTAGTTGTGTGAGGCGGAGGTGAGAGGGGAGAGAATTCCAGGTCTTGGCCGCCAGGTAGGAAAAGGATCTTCCTCCCATGGTGGATCTGTGGATGCGCGGAACTGCGGCAAGGGCTTGATTGGAGGATCTTAGTTGGCGGGTGGGTGTGTAGAAGGACAGTCGTGTGTTGATGTATTCTGGTCCTAGTTTGTAGAGAGCCTTGTGAGCGTGGGTGAGGAGGCGGAACGTTATTCTCTTGTTAACGGGAAGCCAGTGGAGGTCTTTCAGGTGAGCGGTAATGTGAGCTTGGCGAGGGATGTCCAATATGAGTCTGGCTGATGCGTTTTGGATGCGTTGGAGTTTTTTCTGTAGTTTGGCTGTGGTTCCGGCGTAGAGTGTTTCCATAGTCCAGTCGGCTGGTGACCAGTGCGTGGGTGACAGTCTTTCTTGTTTCGGTGGGTATCCAACTGAAGATTTTTTTTAGCATACGAAGTACGTTGAAACAGGAGGATAAGACGGCGTTGACTTGTCTGGTCATCGAGAGGGAGGAGTCTAGGATGAAGCCTAGGTTGCGTGCGTGGTCTGTGGGTATGGGTGCTGGGCCGATGGCCACCATGAGTCGTCCCATGGTGGGGAATGATCATAGGATGAGGACTTCCGTTTTGTCTGAGTTAAGTTTTAGGCGGCTGTTTTTCATCCATTCGGCAACTTCTTTCATACCTTCGTGAAGATTGGTTTTGGCAGTGTTAGGGTCTTTGGTGAGGGAAAGTATCAGTTGTGTGTCGTCAGCGTAGGAGATGATGTTGAGGTTGTGTTGGCGCGCGATGGATGCAAGGGGGCTCATGTAAACGTTGAAGAGGGTGGGACTAAGTGATGATCCTTGTGGTACTCCGCAGATGACTTCGGTACTCTCTGATTTGAATGGGGCGAGTCGGACTCTCTGGGTTCTACCGGCAAGGAACGAGATGATCCAGTCCAAGGCTTTTCCTTGTATGCCGATGTTGCTGAGGCGTTGTATGAGGGTGCTGTGGCAGACTGTGTCGAAGGCGGCGGAGAGGTCGAGTAGGATGAGGGCAACTGTTTCTCCGTTGTCCAGTAGCGTTCGGATGTCGTCTGTCGCTGCGATGAGGGCGGTTTCGGTGCTGTGTTTGGCTCGAAATCCGGACTGAAGTGTTGAGGGAGTTGTTGGATTCAAGGAAGGCGGCGAGCTGGCTATTGACAGCTTTCTCAATGACTTTGGCAGGGAATGGGAGGAGGGAGATGGGGCGGTAGTTCTTGAGTTCAGAAGGGTCTGCTGTGGGTTTCTTCAGGAGGGCGCTGAGTTCGCTACCTTCCCAGAAAGCTGGAAACACGCTGGAGTTGAAGGAGCAGTTGATGACATCGCGGAGATGGGGTGCGATGATGTAGTCTGCTTTGTTGAAGATGTGGTGGGGACAGGGGTCGGTTGGTGAACCTGAATGGATGGAATTCATTAGGCGGATGGTGTCTTCAGTGGTGATTGGGTTCCAGGCGCTAAGGTTGTTTAGGTTCGGAGGTGGGGTGAGTGGACTGTTCTTTGGAAATGTTCTCAAAGCTGTTATGTATGTCAGCGATTTTGTTGTAGAAGACAGAGGATAGCGAATCGCAGAGGTCTTGGGAGGGAGTAATGTCGTTTGAGGCTGCGGTGGGGTTGGTAAATTCTTTGACGATGTTGAATAGTTCCTTGCTGTTGTGGGCGTTGTTGTCGAGTCGATCCTTGAATGCTGATTTTTTTGGTGGATCGGATCAATTGGTGGTGTTTGCGGGTGGCTGTCTTGAAGGTGGTCAGGTTGTCAGTGGTTGGTTTTTTCTCCATGTTTTCTCGAGAGTACAGCATAGTTTCTTGGATTTCTTAAGGTCTTCGTTGAACCAGGGGGCATTTTTGCTACCCTGTTTGGTTTGGTGGTTTTTCAAGGGTGCTAACTCGTCAACGCTGTGAGTGATCTATTGTTTGAGTATGGTGGCAGCTTGGTTTGGGTCCGATGAGAGGGCGGGAGGGTTTTGGTTGAGCGATGTGAGGAGTTGGTCGGTGGTGATTTTGTTCCAGTTTCTTCACGGAATAGGTAGTGGGGGGGTTTTGGTCGAGGTAGTTTTGTAGCTGAAGTGAACACAGCTGTGGTCCGTCCAATGGAGGGCTGTGGTGTGATCGAAGGAGATGTGCTTGCTGGAGGTGAAGATTGGGTCGAGTATGTCCGGCTACATGGGTGGGGGTGTCAACAAGTTGTTTGAGTCCGAGATTGGCCAGGTTGTCCAGAAGGGTGGTGGTATTGATGATTTTCTTTTCCAGGTGGAAGTTGAGGTCTCCCAGTAAAATGTAGTTCTCGGAGGTGAGGGCATGTGGGCTGATGAAGTCAGTGATATCTTCGCAGAATTGTTTACGGGTTCCTGGTGGTCTGTAGATGAGGGCGCCTCTAAGTGTGGTCCTGGGGTTGGTGTGGATCTGGAAGTGGAGGTGTTCGGCGTTTGCAAGGTTATCGTCGAAGCTGGTCGTGATATTGATGGTGTTCTTGTGAACGATGGCGATGCCTCCTCCTGTTTGGGTGGTGCGGTCTTTTCGGATGATCTTGTAGGCGTCCGGGATGGCTATGGCAATGTCGGGGGCTGATGAGGCGTTCATCCAGGTTTCTGTAAGGAAGGCGATGTCCGGTGAAGCAGTGTCGAGTAGGTCCCAGAGTTCAGTGGCCTGTCTGTGGACCAAGCGGGTGTTCAGCAGGATGCACTTCAGTTGGTTAGAGTCGGAGCTGTGTTTGGAGTGAGTGGGATTGGTGTGGGTCTTGATGCAGGCGAACTTGCAGGAGTGGCAGGCGAAGGGACTGTGGGTACATCCTGGGGCATTGGGACGGGGCTCGCGGGGTGGTGGACTGAGTCTTTTAACTCAAATGGAGTCAAGAGTTGAAAGTGAGGACTCAAGTCAGGACTGCTGAAAACGAGGATGCACATTTTTTTACTGTGTTGCTAACACAACCCTGCTCTTGAATAGTAAACACATTTTTTTTTCCCGCAGTATGATTTAATACTTTATTTATTCCAAGTGGGTTTATATTTACAATGGGTTTCCCCCTTAAGCCTTGCTGAGTCCCTGCTCTGGAGCCCAGGTCCGGAAGTCTTTTGTTTAAAACTATAATTTACATTGTGCCTGTCGTACTGTTTGCACACTAGTAACTTGTTTTCTTAAATGTGACATCGAATAGGCAGACTCCCTCTGACACATACCTCCTAATGCATAACTGGAGCATTTCACGGGTCTTACCCAGGTTTAGGCTCAAAAAGTGGCCTCCTTGTTGGCAGACCGCAGTGCTCCGGTATTGTCAGCATTCTTAAAAATTATATTCCATAAAGAGCAGTGCCTTTGAACAAAACTTTTCAGTCTTTGTATTTTTTTTTTCAATCCTTTATAATCCAATCCAAATTTTACTAAGAAGCAGCCAACGCATTTCGTTCTATTCGGCAACCAGACATGAGCACTTCAGGGCTCATAAATACAAGGATTCAGTAATCATTGTCCATAGTTACTTAAGAAAAAAATTGGAAGAATAAGAAACCTTACGGCGATAGTATACCCCAGGTCCGCACAGTCTGCTCAGGGTAACAATAACCATGTATGTGAACAGTGGGGAGGGTACCCTTAATCTTAAGGGGTGCTGAGTAGTGTTCACGAATAGGATTGCAGTAAAGCCGTGAGGTGCTTTAAGTCTGTTGCTCTGCAGAACTAGGCAACATTGGGGATGACTATTGCTAAGAGAAACATGGCTAGAAACTGGGGCTCGGGGATAGTACCCACATACCAACAATGGAGGAACGATATCGAAGCAGCGATGGTGGCCGACAGGGCAGTGTATACACAGGTTGCCCCAAAAAGTGGTTGGGGGGGGATTTGGGGAAGGTGGAACGAAGTCAGAGGATGCATATGCGAACCTCCACATATAGAATCAAGCCCGGAAATCAGTCCATAATCACAATAAAAAGGTCTGATCTATGTAGGATTACCCAACAACCTACCCAGGGGAGGCGGGGCGCAACAAAGTTGTTCGGTGTTGGTTGGAGGGGGTAAAATATACACTGTATTGTGCTGTGTGAACAATCGTGGTGATGCTTTGAAGAATGTTGTAAACCAAACACTAGTGGAGAGATTGAGTTTATCTTGAAAAACAAAATAAAACGTTTTTAAAAGTCTGTTGCCCAAGTTGTTTTGTGTTGGCAACTTTCTTAAAAGTATGCGAACTGAAAATACTCTGGTCTTGTATATTTGGGATGGTATTCCCTGAATGCCTGGCTTCACCAATGCTTGTTTCCAGCATTCTGAACATGTCTTTTTAGGTGGAGCCTCCCATGAGTACCTTTTACTTCTGTTACTTGGTCTGTCTTATTTAGTCTTAAAGCCCTTCTTTCTTTAATAAGTTTCTCCTACTGCAGGCACCCCATGCTCTCCTGCAACATTTAGAGCGCCATGCGCGCTTTCACTCTCCGAGCAGCCGTGACCATGGGCGAGCACTGATGCTGTCAATCTCTAGTGAGCTGGGTTCCATGCTCGGCCAGCAGTACATTTCTCTAGACTCCTTTCATTGATCTGTTCCAGTGACTCCTGGTGTCTACACACAGTCGCATGTCCCTCACAGGGCTCCTCTCACACACTATTGGAGTTCACATGGGTGCGCTGTGCTCCAATGGCTGATCTATTCTTAATTTCAATCAGTTTTACTTTGGGGCAGCCTCCCCAAGTGCAGGAGTCTCAGCAGAGGACCAGGGTCAGAGGTTCTTAGTCCCAAGAACTAGCAGTTTGTAAGTTCCGTTGGAACAACCCTTAACTTGAGCCCACGCTGAAAACGGCAAGGCAGTGAAAGGGTTAAGGAAGGTAATAGGTCAAGATTTGTATGCAATGCAAGCTTCAGGTGTCTTCTTGTAATACAATAAGGAGCCAAGAGGGAAATAAGGGTACCTACGGGATAGCCCTCCACTCAACAAACCAATACCAAAAAGTCCCTGTACCCTGGACACAGGTTAGCATTCATCTACTAGGCACCCCGACATTATTAGCTGGAAAAAATATACTATTTGTTTTATTTTCACATTTATAGAGCGCACTGTTACCCGGAGGTGTCCTGGCGCTAACGGAATTGAACCAGTGTGTGGGTAAGGAGCTTTTAGTGAGTAAAGAGCCAGGTCTTAAGCGCTCTTCTGAAAGATAGCCGGTCCGCCGCTTGTCTGAGATTGAGTGGTAGTCTGTTCCAAGCAGCTGCCGCGCCTAGGGAACAGCTCCTGCCTCCCCATCGCGCTTTCTTAACTCTCAGAACTGATACCAGCGCCTGCTCTCTGGATCTTAGGTTTCTATCTGGCTTGTGCCAGTGGAAGAGCAGCTTCATGCATCGAGGGCCAAGGTCGTGTAGAGCCTTGAAAACCACAGAGTGCTTTGAAGACTATTCTTTTCCGGACTGGTAGCCGGTGGAGTTTCACCAGATCCTGTACTACCGAGGCAAATTTAGGGGTGTCGGTGATCAGGCGGGCGGCTGCGTTCTGCAGGATCTGGAGCTGATAAGTAGACCTTGTTTGGCATTCAGCATAAGGCTGTTACAATAGTCCAGACGTGATGGAACCAGTCCAGTAACAAGTTTTCCTGTGTTCCATCTCCAAAAATGGCAGCACCTTCCTGATTGTTTTCAGGATGTAATGCGTAGATGAGGATAGTGCATTGACCTGTGGCTTAAAAGATAATTAGTCGTCCACCAGTATGCCTTAATTTCTTACCTTTGCCACTGGGGATCCAGACTAAACCCCTTCTCTACATGTAGTTGGGTGTGTTCTTTCTGTGCCTAACCGTCCAAGTCAAACCATTGTTTGTAACTGCAAAAGGGAGAATCCGGGCAGAATTCAACTTGACACATCCACCGATGACTGCTCCACTGAGACAGTACATCCACCCACACTTGGAAATAGACCAAAATAAAAAATGTGTGAAAAGGAAGGCACCTCACAGGCGAACATCCTTGGGCACTTGGCAGAAACTGATAACATCTGCCTAGTGCCCAGAGGGTGTTCGCCCGTGAGGTGCCTTTCTTTTCACCACACTTTTTATTTTTGTCCATTTCCAAGTGTGGGTGGCTGTACTGTCTCAGTGGAGCAGTCATCGGTGGATGTGTCAAGTTGAATTCTGCCCGGATTCTCCCTTTTGCAGTTACAAACAATGGTTTGACTTGGACGGTTAGGCACAGAAAGAACACACCCAACTACATGTAGAGAAGGGGTTTAGACTGGATCTAAATAGTATATTTTTCCAGCTAATAATGTCGGGGTGCCTAGTAGATGAATACTAACCTGTGTCCAGGATACAGGGACTTTTTGGTATTGATGGTCTTCTAAATCTTGACTGCATAGTTTTCCCAGGTATAAAGACTTCTATTGAATCATCTGTCGGATTTGTGGCTTGTCACGTGACCCTCATACTAATGCTTACTACACTTAATGTGGCGTACCATTGTCTAATGGTGTCTTGTTTTCACCCTACAGGGCACTACTGAACGGCAAGATGGCAGATCAAGGCAGCAGCAGTGATGACTCCAAGTCCATCAGTGTTCTCAGCTGGGAACAAGTCAGCCGTTTGAATGACTTTCTTACAGAGATGGTCCCCGTCCATGGGAGGGGCAACTTTCCAACCCTTGAGATCCCCCTCAAAGACATTGTGCAGATGGTGCGTAGCCGACTGGAGGAAAAGGGCCTCAAAGTGCGTGACGTGCGGCTCAACGGCTCTGCAGCCAGCCACGTCTTGGTGAAGGACAACGGCTTGGGCTACAAGGATTTGGATCTCATCTTCAAGGTGGAGCTCCCCACCGAGGCAGAGTTCCAGCTGGTCCGAGATGTCGTTTTGGGGTCACTTCTGAACTTTTTGCCAGAGGGTGTGAACAAGGAGAAGATCAGCCCGATGACTTTGAAAGAGGCCTATGTCCAAAAGCTTGTGAAGGTCTGTACGGACACCGACCGCTGGAGTTTGATCTCCTTGTCGAACAAAGATGGCAGGAACATTGAGCTGAAGTTTGTGGACTCCATACGGCGGCAGTTTGAGTTTAGTGTAGACTCCTTTCAGATCATCTTGGATTCTCTGCTTTTATACTATAGCTGCTCCGAAAACCCCATGACTGAACACTTCCACCCTACTGTGATCGGTGAAAGTGTTTACGGTGACTTCAAAGCTGCATTTGATCACCTCCAGAACAAACTCATTGCCACCAAAAATCCAGAGGCCATTCGGGGAGGAGGGCTCATGAAATACAGCAACCTTCTGGTCAGGGACTTTAAGCCAGCAGACAAGGATAAAATCAAAATGCTGGAGCGCTACATGTGTTCCCGGTTCTTTATAGACTTCTCGGACATCTTGGAGCAGCAGCGTAAGCTGGAGACCTACCTGCAGAACCACTTCATAGGCGAGGAGAAGAGCAAGTACGACTACCTCATGATCTTGCGTCGGGTTGTGAACGAGAGCACAGTGTGCCTTATGGGACACGAGCGGAGGCAGACGCTGAACCTCATCTCCCTGCTTGCTTTGCGTGTACTCGCCGAGCAGAACATCATCCCAAACTCCACCAATGTCACGTGCTACTACCAGCCAGCGCCTTATGTTAGTGATGCAAACTTCAGCAACTACTACATTGCCAACTCGTCTTCCAGTCAGACCTATCCCACCTGGCTGCCCTGTAGTTAGCCATGACAGGGGATCTCTAAAGCCTCCCAGTAAAGGGGGCTTCTGATAGAGATGCAGACTGGACTTGCTGCTCGAGTCGGCTTCTATGGCTGGTCATCGTAAACCGAGCGGCAGGACTGACCACAATACACCCCCTCCCCTTGCAGTGGTTCACGGTGAATTGTAGGGAACATTCCTGGGGCTAGTGGTGTGCACATTTGGGGTGATCTCACGAGCACTTGGGTTGGAGTTTTGGGTGATGTGTGCAGGCACTTATCACTAGAAGGATGCCACCCCTTGCACTTTGGCCTCTGGGAACAAGCCTGAACCAGAGCTGCAGAAGCTGGCAGAGCACGGCTGGCCGCCGACCCTGGAGCCTTCCTCATACAATGGCATGGCCTCTGCCCTATAAACTTTAAACCTTGGACATTTTTACTGGGAGTTGGCATTGGCGTACAGGTGGAGTCACTTTATGCCTCTGGGCTGACTGAGCATCAGTCTCTTGACTGAAAAGAAGGTCTAGCGAGGAGTTTCTGCGTGTTCCTGTTCCATAAAATGCCAATCTCTCGTCTGTTTGGCATGCATTTGTGCTGGAGCTTTGTAGTACAGCTGCAATGGTCCCTGGGCGCTTGATGCAGCTAACGGGAGTGTACACTCTGCCTTTCACTGGCATTCAGGGACCCAGTTGACCAACTATTGTGGTGGATTAGGAGTGGACAGCACTGTTTAAACCTAGTGTGCTTAAAGGGGCAGCAGTGAAGAACAAAAACTCACAAAAAAAAATTTAAAACAAAAAAATGTAAAAACAGATAAGTTTGCTGAAAGTTCATTAGATGTGAACAAGTGAGATTTTTTGAAAGTTATATATTTTATTTTTCTTACCTAATTTCAGAGAAAATTGAACTATTCACTTAAAAAGCAAATACTGGGCATGTACTATACTGTGAACAAGGTGTTGGAGTGTCACTTGACTTTTCCTGAGGAACATCTGGCCCTTATGGAGTCTGCTGCATGGATGTGACCCCCATGTGTGCCAGAGGTACATGCTGCACTTTACTCCTGTGTGAACCTTGTAGTGTGGAGGTGCATTAACCTTTCTTCAGATACATTTGTAGTGTTAATTGCTTGAAAAACTGTCAGATTACGTATGGTCGGGTTTCAGTTTAATCATCTGAACTGTGTATTGGCCACCGCTGGCGCCTTGGCTAAGGTGACTTTGTTAGATTTTACCTACATGAGCTGAACACCCACTTAAGAAGTCTGTCTGGCTTCCAAGCTGTGGTCTGCAGTGCCCTCGGTCCTATGATGAAGAGGTCCTCCTGGGAGAATGCATCGGTTGAATGATCCTCTGTGAATGCTCTCTAGTTGCCCAGGTAGCACCCTGTACTTGTTTGGTTGGCAGGCCTGCCCCAGCCTGCTGCAGCGGATTGTTCAGTAGGTAGAGCAGTAGTGTTTGCTGCATGGTCTTGGGCAAGGGGTGGGCTTTGGTTGAAGGCTTGTGGGCCTGGGTGCGGAGGACCCACGCCGGGTGGAGTGTTCGAATGGCTGTTTCCCTGTTGGTGCATTCGCCAAATCCTTCATATTGAATCCTCTCCCCACTCTTCAAACCTCAGAAGGATGCTTGGCCTAACTGGTGCACCTTCGTTTTAATTGCTTCCTTCCGGGTACTGACCACGCAGGCTCACTTATTGGAATACTTCACATTTATCGACACTTCTGACCAGGGTCACTCTGGTTTGCTATACTGCGTTTGTGGACAGTCGATGGCCTGCTTCCTTCCCTGCCTATATTTGCGCATTGCTGCTGTGTTGGTGGCTTTCCGTGGACCCCTGTGGCTTGGCTTTGAATTTGGGATAAGTTGCAAGGCGTTCTGTTCCCCTAGCCCGAAGTCCGTTGTTTCTGTCGGGTGTGCGCTCTGCACACATTGTGCTACATGAGTGCCTCGAGGTTCCTTTAGAGGGGTAAAGCCCTGCGAGTCCTTATGGTAAAGTGTCCCAGGGGATGACTTTTCTAGTGATTGGGGATGGTTGTAGACTACGGTTGTAGTCTTGCTTCTGTGCTCCCCTTTCGTGTGCGCCTGTGGAGAAGCCACTTCCTCGGAGGATAGATTCATGGCTTGTCTCCACTTTGCTTTTCAGATGGACAATTGCTATAACTTCACTTTTATTGAATCAATTTTGGATGCTACCTCAGGTCAGTGTTTTTTTTTTTGTAGTGGGCTTCTCCAGTCCTTGGTTCTGCTGTGCAGTTGGTGCATCTGCACTTTTACTGAGACAAGGCCTTGTCTGTTTGCTATAGATTAAAGTCCTATATTGCTGCTTTACCGATTGGTGGGTTTTGTTTCTGGTGTAATTGAGGCCAGACTGATCTTCCACACACACCTCTGTGCAGAACTCGTCTAGGAGCAGAGGGGCATAGTGTTCTTGCTCTACACTTCAGTGGCTGGACCGTTTTTATTTATATATTGGTTTGTCCTGCTCCCCTTCTGAAGGGTCCTTATGTTAAATCACGTGCAAATATTTACTCTTGATTGGTAGCGCCTTCCTCTTTGGTGGGTTGAAGTGCTTCTGTGGTCCTTGCAGAGGTCTCCTGGGCTTTAGGTTTTCTTACCCAAGCGCTAGCATTGGAGGGTGTTAAGGTGTTCGGGGGACCTTCAAATCCTAAGGGGAGGGGGTGCCTGTCTTGTATTCTGGTCCTGAATCCATTGAGCTTCAAGTTTTTTCTTATCTGTGATTTAACTGCTTTAGTGTTGCTTCGGAGTCTGTCGTGCCTGAGAACCAGAGTCTTCTCCGTGGCCGTTAAGATGCGACGGCTTCTACCTGGACAGCAGGTTATAGGCCAGCAGCAGCGGCACTCTCAGTGGGATGGTGAATACCAATGTCCCTTTCTTCTTGCTCACCGGCTCCCTCCTGAACACCCCCCAGAGTTCCGTTGATGTTTGCTCAACTGGTCTTACCCCAAACATTCCCTTTTGTCTGTGAATAAATGTAGAGTGTGGTACCTTTAGGCGCTCTCGATCAACCATGCATCTTTTGACCCCACACTTGGGGTGCTCTCGGGGTTTCCTAACCCTAGCTAGCGCCTCACTTTGGGAATGAACCTAGTGTGCGCGTCAACTGAGCTGACCCTTCCTTTGGTGATTACTCCGCCTTTCCCTGTGGCCTCCCGGTGGAGGCTTCACTTGCTTCTGTCTAGTGATGTTTGATTTAATATACAGACCACGTGCTGTGGGACCAAGTACGGCAAACCATACCGCCCTTCCTGGTTGAAGTGAGAGGTACAGGACTGTAATGGCGGTGCTCTCTGCGATGGGCGGTGCTCTCTGCGATGGGCGGTGCTCTCTGCGATGGGCGGCGCTCTGCGATGGGCAGTGCTGTGTCCTGAAGGTCGCCTTGACCCGTCTGGTCAGAACCACTAATGCTTTGACATGCGTTGATAAACTTTGAACTCGGATTTAGTTGGCAGCTGTAGTGCCAGAGAAGGGAAGGATGACTTTTTGTTTTCTCGTTGTTCTGATTTAATCTTGCCTCATGACCCAGTAATGCTGAATTGTGATTTATTTTTGCAGAAGCTGACGTTCATTTTCTTTCAAGATTTAATAAAAATGTGTTTTTACAAAACTTTGTCCCGAGTTTGTTATTGAAGTGTGTAGAGCATTTGTCTGCAGTCCTCCTTGGCCTCCTGGAGGCACCTGTACGAAGGGGGCTTTGGAGGGTGCTGGTTTACAGCTCCTGCAGCATGGTTTCTGGTACCTGTCGCCCTGGCCTGTCCCTGCTGTCTTCTATGCCATACTCTGACATCAATCCAGTAAGTGCAGCGTGACAGACGAGTGGCTTTGCCTGGTATTTGTAAGACTCTTAATAAACCAATGTAGGTGTGTTATGTCCATGTGATTCTGCTTCTAGTAACTAGAAATGCTTAGTTACAGGGCCTCCAACTCTAACTGCCCTGTGGATACTTTGTAGAATTGCCCCGACATCTGTTTTCTGAGACCACAATACAAGTGCAAAGATCTGTCAGACTTTAAAAAAAACGTTATTTACCGTTTTACAACATTATTCAACAAATGATACGAGTGCGCCCTGTCGGATCCATGAAATTAAATCGATAAACATTCACATATAGATATAAGGCCACATCATATACAACCGCATTTCACAAAGCTGCGCTCCTTTACTTCAAACCTCTCCTCCCCACCTGCACGAAACATTAATCCCGCAAAATATACTAATTAACATAGTTAATAATTCATCACAACTGGCTGTCGCATCACTTGTGGCAACGTCCTCACCTTACTCCAGTTGACTATACCCTGTTCCAATGGTGTCCCAGCCGCCAAGTGTCGTAGTTGCATAACTTCTGAGCGGCCCCAAATATCTTTGGGGCGTGGTATGGTGTTGGCGTACATTTTGCAATTTGTGCTACAATATGTCAAAGTGGTCAACCTTTCTGCACAGCCCTCCGGCTCCACGCGATGGCCATTTCCCTCTTCGCCAACAGCAAACCTATTGCAATAAATGTACGCACACCTTTAGGGAAATTGAAAACCTATCCCAATAAGGCCTCTTGAGGGGTGGGGTGAGGTCCAGATCTTCCATGTCACCCAGTGTTTCTGCAGATTCCCACCATGCCTGTAGTTTTGCGCAGTTACATGCGAGGTGGGCAGAGTCTGCCTGTGGGGAGCTGCATTTAGGGCCATGATGTGGTCTGCTCAGATCTATCTTGAGACTTCGCAGGGGTGAAGTGTAAATTTGAAATGGATTAGTTTGTGGCGGCTGTTCAGTGATGTCTTTAGTCCTCGCGCAGCCCTTTTCCCATTGATCATCCTGAATCTGATGCCCTCGTTCTCCCTCCCAGGCCTGGCAGGCCCAGTAGTCATTAATAGGTTTGTTAGCGGAACAAGCTTGATATAATTTTGACATGAGGTGAACCCCGTCCCAGCTCTCTATGATCGTGGTGAGTAGAATTCAGGTTCAAGTGGAAAGGTTGGGAATAGCCCCCGTAAAGCAGAACACATCCTACCCAGGACACATCTGCCCATGAAGGAGGCCGTCGCGAATCTTCCTCCTCTGTTACTGAAAATGTAGCCTCCAGGAAAGAAGTCCTCGAATTTGTCAAAGTTGCCAAGTGTGCGTTGTACAAGTTTCTGATTGGAAGCCAGCGCGCGTTGGGGAGCGGCAGAGCAGAGGTATACAAGATGGGGGCACCCATGATGCAACTAAGCTTGTTCCAGGCCCAACTCGTTATGGCAACTGATGTCTTTGGGGTCCCTAGCTTCTCCACTGGGGCCACTACATGAAGTGCATCCGGGAGAACCAAATCTGCCTCTGGACGTAAATATGGTATTCTAGCATCTGGGTGGTACCAGGCATACGCAGAACTGCTCTGGGCCACTAAGTAATTAAGTTTGAGATCTGGGACCCCAAACCCACCTCGATCATATGGTAGTCTGGATTTTCCACCGTACCTGGGGTTGTTTACCGCCCCATGTTAATTTAATCAAAAGTGTACATATTGATAAAACTATTTGGAAGGTGGATAGGAATGTTAAAGATATAACCATTTCGGGAGCAGAATAATCTTAATCGGAGCTAACCTGCCCGCCAGGGAAAGAGGAGTCTCTGCCATTTCTCAATCTGGGATTCGTGTCTGCACTGCCTGGCCAGAATTACGTTTAATTACTTGATCAGTGTCCAGATGAATGTGGATACCTATATATGTAGTGGAATCTGCACCATTCCATGCAGATTTCAGTCCCATCTTGTAGTGCTGCTGGTTAGAGGCAACATGACTGACTTGCTCACATTTATTCCTAGTCCAATGTTGTCCGAACCAGAGTATTTCCCGTATTAGGGGGTCTAAATTGATTTGGGACTCTATTACATACAAAATTACATTATCTGCATATAAAGAGACCAGGAGGGGGACTGGTGTTTAATTGGAGCCCGCGTTGTAAGTTTCTTATTTATTTTTCTTGGAAGTGACTAAAGGGTCCATGGCAAGGATAACTAAAGAAGGCGACAGAGGGCAACTCTGCCTGGTACCACGAGACAAAATGGGCGGGAAAGAGTACGGTTCAAACACAGCTGCGTTGTGATGCTGCTTTAGAGCGGTTCAGTCAGTGCTACAAAGGTTTTTGGCATGCCCATCTTGCGAGTTATGAACATGAAGGGCCACTCCAAGGAGTCCAACGCCTTCTCTGTGTCAAGTGAAATAGCAGCAGCTGGTACTTCTGGATTTATTCTGTGTAAGACCCCAAATAATGTACTGAGATTTAATGAGGTGGACCGATGTGGGACAAAGCCCGATAGTGCCGGGCAATGATGGAATCCAATGAGCAGAGAAAGGCGGAGGGATATCATTTTGGCCAGGATTGTATGATCTAAGGTTAGTAGGGATAATGGTCTATACGACCCTCTTAAGGAGGGGTCTTTGCTGGGTTTTTGAAGTAAGACTATGACCGCTTCTCGCAATGTGAGTAGAAGTATGTTCGCTTCCAGGGCCTCCGTGTAGACCTCTTGGAGCTTCGGTACCAATAAGTGCTTGTAGGTTTTATAAAAATCTCCAGTGCAGCCATCCAGGCTTGGGGCCGTGGATCCATTGAGGGCATCTATTGCACTTAAGAATTCCTCTTCTGAAAGGTTCAGCTAAGAATTCTTGGATATTTTCTCCAGATATACCAGCCCAATGTCAGAGCAGTTTCTTGTGCAGTTGGATCCTGCGCTGCTCTAGAGGTGTATAGGGTGGTGCAGTACTCTATGAATTCCTCACAGATCTCAGCGGGGTTGGTAAGAATGTCGTCTGAAGCGGGCCGCAACTCTGTGATGTATGTCTTACTATAAATGGATTTGCACTAGCACTCTGCCTGGTCTCTCCCCTTCTCCATATCGGCGGGCTGTCGCGTATTTGCTAAGGAATAGGATCTCCTGTTCTGCTGACTCCCTATACTCAGCGAGGAGCGCAAGCCATCTTATTAATGTCAAGTCCAGCCTGCGATGTCCAGTCCCTGTCTTAATGTGGAAGATCTGTCCAACTGGAGTTGGATATAGGGGCTCCGTCCTTCTGTGTTAATGGGTCTTGGTTATTGTCACTCTCCATAGGGCAGGTGGCGAATGCTGGCCTCAACGGGTGGGGGTGGGTGTTTCTCTGCCACTTGTGGCCAGCTTGCAGAACACAATACCAACCCTTCCTGCACGTGACTGGGGGCGGGAGCGAGCAGCCAGAGGATTCTCATTGAGGTAGTGATGGGGTGCTCGAGCTCAGCAGTCAACAGACTCCAGGATCAGCCCAGTGTGAGGCTATTTTACACATTGATTATCAATACTGTGTAATAGTCCTATATGTAATGTCTCTGATTTCCTCAAATACCTCCAACACAAAGGGACTGCTTTCTTTGTGTGAAAAAAAACCTCCTGCCATCATCTCTGCTCTGGAAAACGTCCTGAGTAAAAGATTGCCCATTAAGATCCATACTGGTGGACATGTAGCATTTATCTATGTACACAGATGAGGAGCTGGTTTACTTAAAAGACCTGCGAAGAATTGCCCCAAATGCTATCCATATCTCTTAGAATCTGCTCCAGCTCTCGTTGAAGGGATGGGTGATCTTTCCAAAGATGCTGACGCTTCAGGTGTTGGTTTTCAGGGTATGTCTCCTGCACTGGTCGACATGTTGTGATATTGACTCCATCTCAGTGTTTTTGGTTTGGGCAGGTCCCGGTACTCGTGAGTAACCACATAAGTAGGCCTGGCTCACTCTTGGATTTTTTTAAATCCAAAGGTTGCTGGCAGGATTCTGGAACGGTAATGCTTCTGTTTATGGACCCTCAAAGACCAGAGTGATACTAGCCCATAGAACAGTAAAATTACCTGAGGGCTTGCCCTTCTTTAAAAAGCTACCTAGCTGCTTTGGAAAAAGTTTTGGGTATCTGGCATCCCTCGAATTGCATTCAATAATAGTAGCAATGGTTGTTTACTGCACGGACTAGCAAAAATAATCTATAAAGCAGTCATCGCTACCACAAGCTTTTCCGCTGGAGTGTTTTAATAGCTTCCTGAAATTCCATATCTGAAATAGGCTGCAGGATCTGAGCTTTTTAAATCCAGGTTAATGTGGGCAGATCAATTGAGTTTAGTTATTGACCAATTTGGAACATATAGGAGCTGGAACAAAGTAAAACCCTACTATAATGTGCCAAAACTTATTGATTTCCATTATTTGCTGTACTCCATGGCCTTGATCTTAGTAAAAAAAAAAGCTGGCAACAAATCCATCTTTGACAGACCATGCCAACTATTTGCCCACACTAATTAGTTGAGAATAAACCATGATTTCCCCTCTCACATTGGTGGGAAACTAAAAAATCAATTCTTGTTAGGTCTCGTAGGCGTTAGCCACCCGAAAGCGCGGTCTCGCCGGAGACCTGTTGTCAGCGAGTCCTCTTTCCAGGAGAGGGGACAGGAGCTGGCCGCGCGCTCTGAATTGAGCGGGCCACGCGCACACTATGGCCAGCTCCTGTCCTCTCCTGTCCTCTCCTGGAAAGCTCCAACACGACACACGCATACACAAACACACGAGCGCCCATGCATGCACGCAGGCATACATACAGAGAACCCCTCCCACTGTCGCACACACAGACACCCGTGTGAACACATCCCCCCCACCCACCAGGTTCTTCTTGCGTGTCCCTTGGCAACCAGCTGGTCCTTCTGGGCAACAGGTGGGGCTACAGGGCTCTCCACTAGCACGGGAGCCCCGCTAGCTGAGACGCAAATCTTCCGGCGGGCACAGGAGTGCGGCGGGGTAGGCTTCTGTCTGCTTCTTGTATTTGTTTCTTGTTTTGCACTATTACTGATTGGCCCAGACATGAACCTCTAGCCATGGAAGTTTCCACCCCACATGTGGTTAGCATTCTAGCGTTACTTAGATGCCACAAAACTGGCCCTTCCCAGCCTGAATTGCATGATTCTATGAGATGAGTGAAGTGAGGTGTGATCGGATGCTGCTGTTATTGCTCCCATATGGTTTGATTTTTAGAGAAAGTAACTGTCTCCTTTCCGAACACGCTCCTGACCTGCAATCCGGACAAGTTGCTATGGCAGTATTAAAGATGGAGCTTCTTTCCTATTGCTCAGCAGGTCTATGGAGATCTTCACATGCCACAGAGTGTAGTAATGAGGCCAAGCAACGCCTCATTTGGTCTGTGTCCTGAACCTTTCCTTTATAAGGTATTATCCAGGAGACCAACTACTCAACACACCGAATAAGCTCCTACTATACACTGCCCGTGGCCTGAAACTACGAGGTGCAGTGGGAGATTATAAAGCCTGACTTTTGCTAACCCTCTACTGATAAATAAATTGGTCCGAAGACATTTAGGCAATGTTCAGAAGATCAAGGGAGCTCTATCAGGGTGGTTCGGAATCCTCCGAGGGTGAACAATGCCAGGGAGAGTTTGATTTACTGGAGTTAATGCGCACATTCAGTTTTCATTCCCTCATTTAGGATGCACTAGGACCTACAAAATAAAATATTGAGTGTACCTATCTAGTGAAATGCATACAAGAACTACAGTATTAGACAGTGGCATTTATTCAGGCTTCACATTATTGTTTTTAAGCCATTATATTATGGTGAATGCTTAGCTGTAAGAGCATTTTCTTTTAAACAGAACGCAAATACCTTTTCCACAGCACCTCCCGATATAGAATTAAAAAACTGTACTCTGTGTGCCGTAATGGCTTCACCTGGTAGCGAAGATCAACACTTTCTGAGACGATATGTCCACAATCTGTAAGTTGTAGCAAACCTTTGTGATCAACCTTCCAGACCATATTAAAAAACATTTTCTGGTTCGAGAGGGTTTTGATGCCTAAGAAGGGACTATAAATTAGGGCCTGGACTTTGTAAATACAGTCACACACAACCCACACACCTCTCACACGCACAACCCACCCACACACCCCCCGCCCCGATAATGTTTGTATGGATCTGAAGAAAACCCACATGGTTGGTAACAAAGCATGAACAGGAGAGTTGCACATTTGTGATATTACATTTTATATATTTAGAATCATGTTACATTCCACACTTACAATTTTATGCACAGTGAGGTCAACTAATTTGCCCAGAATCATGATTTTATTTTTTTAATTAAAATTGGCACAACTGCCGCTGCACTTTATATTCGGCAGCTGCGTGCCTTTGGTGCCTGGTGACATTCTTACCGAAAACGGACTCCCTTAGAGCCAGCCTTTTACTGGTAAGCATGGCACCTAATTTACAAAAGAGATTTACAAAATTTTAAGCTATTGTCATTATAAATTATAACTTTTATTTAAGTATTTATTATTAAAAAAATTAAAAGCCATTGTTATATCAATACATCTAAGTCACGTAAATACAACACAAATTGCCATATAAATTCTATGGGTGTCACATTTGCGAAAGATAAAACTATTGGCATGGTCATACACAATACCAATAACTCAAACTTTAATGCTGCAAAACCTATTGCATTGTACATGCTTGTTTTATCTTTTTGAGAACCATGTATTTTCTCTTATGTCCAGATGCTGTGACCTCGAGGTCTACTAGTGCTAAATCTCGAATGTATTTTCACCAATTGTCTAAATGGCCTGGGTTTGTTTTGTCTTTTTTTTTAATGAGAAGTGTCTAGCCCCTCTTAACATGTCCTCCTTTAATTACTGGCCCAGGCAGTGGAATTAGTATGCTGCCTACTTTTTCCCGCACAGCAGTCTGATCTTTGATAGAGCTGCAATAGCGAACTATAAAGAATCTGTTCACCTGATCTTGATGCTTACAATAACTCATCTAGCTTCCGAAATCCCTCATAGTTTAAAGAACTGCGACCCCCCCCCCCCCCCCCCCCCACCTCCTTCTTCCTGGAAGTTGCGTGTAAATGATATACTTGCTCCCCAGGCTGCTGCAACAGCTGGTGCCAAGAAGACTTGAGATATAAAATTGGACTATGTAGGTGGAGTAGAAAGGCCTTTAAAATGAAGCTAAATAACTTTTGGCTGGATTGTTGTGAGAAGTTGGCATGGCATATGCTATCCACTCGTTATAGTGGGCACATTGTACCAGTCCAAACGACCCCTTAGAGGTGATAGATTAAACGCAACCTTATTTGAAAGCTATCCTGGTGGTAGCTGTGGAGCGAAGCCTTCAGGCTAAGTCTTGTAAATCAGCTTGTTTTACCAGACTATAATCTTGTGACTGACCAAATGAAAGGAGAACCATATATATATCACGATCTGGGGATTTGTTTTAACACCCCTCCAGCTAATGACCTGGGTGCACTGTGGTGCCCAGTACAGGAGCATTTAGACCAGGGAGCATGTGTGCGCAGCAGTGGTGAAAGGAGGTGCAAATAATGAAGATGCTCCTCCTTTTGACTGCCTGGCTCCTTTCCCCCTCTTGTTGTTCCTCCGTTGGTTCAGCTCCCTGGTTTTCTTTGGACTTGGCCCTTGTAACTTTTGGAGTGGAACTCGTGTGCGCCCTGCCATTTTGGGACCCTCTCCTGTTGCCGCTCTTGTCATGGGTGCATGTTGAGATGGTTTCCATCGATGCCCATGACCCGGGTCTGCCATTTTGTTTCTTGTCCTTTGGATTCCGTCCTGCTGACCTTCAGACATTTATCTTACACTCGACTGCCTGATCTCTTTCTCCCCCTCTCACCAATCTCTGCCTCCAACTCTTCTCCCCCACATACCACTCTCTACCCCTTTTTATTTTAATTTTTTTTCTCTTTTCACCCTGTAAATATGTGATATATACTTATCCAAGCCGAATCACTGGTAAAATGGAATCCTGAGAATCTACTATTTGTGTATATATGTATATAGAGAACTCTAACCACTAGTATATGTAGTAGACCTTTGTACTCACTACCATTCCTGTGTGATTCTTAGAGTTTATCCATTTGTATCTCTTCTTTGAGTGACTTTATAACTTGTACATTTGCAATTTATTTTCCTGTTTTGTATCTTTTATGTAACTCATGTAATCCTAAGTCCTTATGTATCGCAACTGGTTCTTTTGTAAAGCGCTCTGACACCTTTGGGTAATTGCGCTATTGAAAATCGCATTAAATAAAATATAAACTAGACAAGGCCTAGAGCCTGTAGAATCACAAGGAATTAAGGCAGTGACACAATGGTCCCACAGGGGACACGTGCAGTGTGAGAACACGGCCGCAAATCGCAGTTAGTGTCTATGGGTAAAGTCACGGTTGGAAATTTAAGGAAGGACACTTAGGAGAGGACTTTGAGCAAACCCCTTTAGACTTAAGGGGTTCTAGGGCCAACACCCACTGGAGTACTCTAGTTTCCTCACCCAGGGAAGCTGGATGTATAGGTGTCTTTTGATTTCAATGGCGAACTGCTGCAAGTGCTGCTGTTGAGAAGGAAAGTGTCCAGTGCGATCCAAGCCTGGATCGAAGAGGAGTGGAACCTGAAAGCAGAGGGGACCGTCTGGGTCACTTACCAGGGGCATGATAGACTAATGCCCACTGATGTTGGGTGATTTCAGGTTGAAGAGGTGAAGCTTGACTGCAGCCACGAGGTGTCTGCAACAACCAGGAGCTGGATTCGAGCTGTCCCACAAAGGATGATGAGTGCTGTGGTGTTGGTGCCTAGATTGGACCCAACAAGCATTGGCAACAGCAAGCCATGCAGGAAGAAAAATAGGCTTCAGTGTGGACCAGCAAGGTCTGGGGACTTGCCAAGTGGTGGAGAGTCAGGGCATGCCTAGAGTAACCAGGGAAACCCAAGGAAAGTCAAAGTTGCCGTCTCAGGGACCCACCAGTCAACAGACCAGGGATCCCGAAGGTACCTCGAGCGAAAACACAAAGGGCTGGCTCACGGAACACTCGTGGTGTAGGCCAGCAATCTTCGGTGAAAAAGGTGCTCTCATCTGGGCTCAAAGTAACCCAATGCACATACACCATTCACTTACCTATTAGCAGGGTTCTGTGAGAGCAGGTCAGGGAGTGGATCACACTCTTCATCCTGTCCCTCATCAGTAGCCATGAGCAAGCCCATGTCTGCCTTCTCAACATATGGTTTCAGTCTGTTGACATGAAGAACCCTATGTGGGCTCCTGGGAGTTCCAAAGTCTACCAAATAGGTAACCTCCCTTCTGTTCAACAATTGTATGGGGGCCCATTCCACTTGTCCTGGAGGGTTGCTGGGGCCACAGCCTCCAACACCTATACTTTCTTCCTCGGCTGGTAAACAGTCAGCACAGCCTTTTGGTCATGCCAGGCCTTTTGTGATTCCTGGCTAGCCTCAAGGCTAATGTTGCCTTTTTCATATACTCTGCCATCCTGGAGTGGAGACAAGTACATAGTCCACTATGCCCGGTTTAGGGGGGTTTGAGAGGTAACTCCCATCCCTCCTTCACCAGACACAATGAACCCCTAACAGGATGTCCAAACAAAGGTTCACAAGGGCTGTAATCAACCCCCTTTTGAGGAACCTCCCTGTAGGCAAAAAGAAGGCAGGGCAAAAGGATGTCCAATCTGCACCTATGCTTTTCTGGGAGACCTTTAATAATGCCCTTCAAGGTTTTGTTGAATCTCTCAACTAAACCATTGCATTGTGGGTGATAGGGTGTGGTGAATTTGTAATTCACTCAACACTTCTTCCACATTGCAGTCCAGTAACTAGACACGAAGTTGGTACCTCTGTCTGATACCACCTCCTTAGGAAAACCCACCCTTGAAAATTCTCCCAAGAGGGCCCTTACCACCACAGGAGCTGTGGTGGTCCTAAGTGGAATGGCTTCTGGGTACCTAGTGGCATGGTCCACCACCACCACCACCAATCTGTGCCCATATGCTGTCTGAGGATCCATGAGACCAACTATGTCAATCCCCACTCTCTCAAAAGGAACCCCCACCACAGGTAGTGGTATCAGGGAGGCCTTTGTTGTACCACCTGCCTTACCACTGGCTTGACAGGTGACACAGGAGCGACAACTCCTTGGAGTCTTCAGACACATGGGGCCAATAAAAGTGAGGGACAATCCTGGCCCAAGTCTTGTTTTGCCCCAGGTGACCTGCTAAGGGAATATCATGGGCTAGTGTTAATTGGAAGCCCCTAAACTTCAGAGGTATAACCTACCTCCTGGCTGCACCAGGCTTG
Organism: Lissotriton vulgaris; assembly: GCF_964263255.1. Classification (NCBI taxonomy): domain Eukaryota; kingdom Metazoa; phylum Chordata; class Amphibia; order Caudata; family Salamandridae; genus Lissotriton; species Lissotriton vulgaris. Next base: position 1,563,602,201 of record NC_141696.1, read on the forward strand.
GGGTCTCTTGTCTGAGTCCATCATACCAATAGATCCTATGGGTACCACTAGCATTCCCAGCTGTCTGAGGGGTTCAAGAAAGGGACAGCTCAGCTGCTCCTGGCTCAGATCTGCCCTGGAAGTGCCACCTGTCCCCAAGAACTCCACCTGATCAGGCTCAAGCTCATCTGGGACAGTTCCTTCTTCAGGACTAAGATCATCTCCCTCAAGAGACTGATCTATATTCTGAGTCGGGGGGTAAGGCACTGCCTTAACCCTACTGCTCTTCTTCTTGGGAGGCACCTGGCCCATTCTTCAAGGCCTGTTCAGTTTTTGACATTTTGTCCTGTGACCCGTTCACACAAATGCATGTGCAGGGATGCCTAACATTTCTGCATGGGTCCTGAGCTCCACTTCAGCCCAAGCTGAAGTCTCTAAATCATTGCCAAGCAAGCATTCAACAGGGAGGTCTTCAGTTACCACAACCATCTTGAGGCCAGTTACCCCTCCCCAGGAGAAATTAACAACTGCCAGGACATGGTCTGTCCTGACACTGCTAGCCTTGGTCACTTGGTACATTTCACCAAGTATTATCTACTCAGGAGCCACAAGGTCTTGTCACCATTATGACACTTGCCCCTCTGTGCCAAAGCATCTTCCATTAATCAAAGGCTGCTGTGATTACTGGGACTCACAAAGTAGAACATATCCATGCCTCTATCACAGATCAGTACAGCCAGAGTTGGAACTTTGACAAGGCCAGAGTCCATCTCCGAACCCAGGGATAACCCTACTTCACCCTTATTCTGAGTACCACCATTTGCAGCTGAACTTGGGGGGGAACAGTTGCTTTACAGGCAATGATGGCTGGAGTTGAGTCTTTGGACTTATTACAATCACTAGTCCAATGGGGTTTCTGTTTACAGATTTTACCCCATGGTTTCTTTTGGGCTTTTCCTTTGAATGATTGGGACTCCCCACCAGATGCAGATATTTGGGGACCTTGAAGACTTCTGGTCTTAAGCCTTTTTCCTACCCTTGTCAGAGTTTTTGGAATGTTGCTTCTTTGGGTCACCACCTTGGTTCTGAACCGTCTGCGTCACCCTGGTTCTGACCCATTTGTCTGCCTTCTTTCCCAATTCTTGGGGAGAGGTCAGATCAGAGTCCACCAAGTACTGATGCAACATCTGATTTTGACAATTATTAAGGATCTGCGCCCTCATAATTAAGTTGTACAATCCTTTGAAATCACACACCTTACTGCAAAGTAACCAGCCCTCCAGAGCCTTAGTAGCACATTCAACAAAGTAAACCCAGTCCTGAGTCTGAGCCTTTGGGTATCTCTGAACTTTATCCTATATTCAGTGGTTAGGCCAAAGACTTCAATCAGAGCACTCTTTAGGACCATATCATCATTCTCCTCCTCCTCCTCTCTAACAGTGAGGAGCTTGTCTCTACCCTTGTCTGCAAAGGAGGGCCACAAGATAGCTGCCCACTGCTCCTGGGGGACCTTCTGAACTGTGCAGGCCCTTTCCAGTGCAGTTGTGGATGTCTTCCCAACTCTAGTAGGAAGGGACACTCTTGCTTAGGTTCCTATGGTCATGAGATCTTTCACTACCACTAGGGAAGTTGCTGCCACCTTGGAGCTCTGGCTGCAGCTTCTTTCGAGTTCTCTGAAGCTCTAGGATTTCTCTATCTAAGGCTACCTGCTGTCTTCTGATGCTCAACTGAGCTTCCTCGTACTTGAGCAGCCTTTCCTTCCTCTCATGGGAGGGTTCCCTTCTGATGTGTCAGAATGGATGGACTCTTGAGAAGGAGACCTTGACCTTCTAGGCACACCTCCAACTCTCCCGGGTGGAGTAAAGAGTGGGCCCTCATGACCATCTTCCTCATCTCCAGGAGGGGTTAGTTCTTCCAGGTTAAGATCATTATCATCTTCATGGCCAGTTTCAGAGGTTAGGTCCTGGGAGTTTTCACCCCTGGGCCTTTCCTCCTCCGCTGCCCCACCCACTCTGCCTGCCCCCTTAGACCCTGAGGTCTTTCTGAGATCATCCAACAGCTGTACCACTTTTCCAGTCTTCAATCTCCTAGTAGTACACAAGGCCCTCAATTCCAAGAATGGTAATGTGTCATACTTGGATGCCAGTACGGTACGGACCTCTGGCAGGGTCCCACTGGTTCCTGGCTTTGAAGACATCACTAGTGTGGTGTGTGCACCTACCTACTCTAGTGTAGCCTACTAAACTCTCTTGAGTTGTTGAAAGGGTGTGCTAAGCCCTTAACACACAACGCTAAGTTCAGTAGATTTCGGTTCATCTTTCACTGACTTTTATCCCCTCTGGTATCTAACCTGATAAAAATACTATTTCCTGTCCTCCTTAACTATAAAATTCTTTAGCACGGTCAATTGTCTGAAACATGAGTTCGGTATTTATACACAAGTTTTAGTTTGGAACGTGAATTATGCCTGTTAAGTCTAGATGTGGAATCAGTCTGTACTAACACCCCCTGACGTGCTGCACTACATGCCACAGAAGTACTTTTACAAACATCCGATTGGCCTTCCCTTGATTACTTTTCTCTCTCACAAATAATGTCTTCAAATTCAAGAATAAATATTAACTCCTAATCAGTGGAACATCGATGGGCAGTCCTTTTGCGCCTTCTCTTTATAAATAAAAAATCCAGTATTTGTAAAGCGCACAGCTACCCGCAGGCATCCCGGCACTCGGGGCTGTTAGGAAGATTAAGTTCAAGTTAAAATTTGTATAGCGCACTACTCACCCAGAGGGTCTCAAGGCGCTTGAGGGAGGGAAAGTATGCTATTTGTCGAATATCCAGGTTTTGAGTTGTTTTCTGAAGGAGAGGTGGTTCTGTGTGAGGCATAGGTGGGTGGGGACAGAATTCCAGGTTTTGGCCGCTAAGTAAGAGAAAGATCTTCCTCCCATGGTGGATCTTTGGATGCGAGGAATCGCGGCGAGGGCTTGGTTGGACGATCGTAGTTGGCGGGTGGGGGGTGTAGAAGGTCAGGTGCGTGTTGAGGTATTTGGGTCCTAGGTCGTAGAGGGCTTTGTGTGCGTGGGTGAGGAGACGGAATGTTATTCTCTTGTTGACGGGGAGCCAGTGGAGGTCTCTCAGGTGCCCGGATATGTGATTGTGGCGGGGGATGTCTAGGATGAGTCTGGCGGAGGCGTTCTGAATGCGTTGGAGTTTTTTCTGTAGTTTGGCTGTGGTTCTGGCGTAGAGAGTGTTACCGTAGTCTAGTCGGCTTGTGACAAGTGCTTGGGTGACCGTCTTTCTTGTTTCGGTGGGGATCCAGCGGAAGATCTTTTTGAGCATACGTAAGATGTTAAAAGATGAGATGGCGTTGACTTGTCTGGTCATCGAGAGGAAGGAGTCTAGGATGAAGCCCAGGTTATGTGCGTGGTCAGTAGGTTTGGGTGCACTGCCCAGGGCTGTTGTCCACCATGAGTCGTCCCCAGCAGAGGGGGATGATCCTAGGATGAGGACTTCCGTCTTGTCTGAATTCAGTTTTAAACGGCTGTTCTTCATCCACTCGGCTACGTCTTTCATCCCTTCGTGTAGGTTGGTTTTGGCGGTGTTTGGGTCTTTGGTGAGGGAGAGGATCAGCTGGGTGTCGTCTGCGTAGGAGATGATGTTGAGGTTGTGTTAGCACGCGATGGATGCGAGGGGGCTCATGTAGACGTTGAAGAGGGTGGGGCTGAGTGATGATCCTTGTGGTACGCCGCAGATGACTTCAGTGGCCTCTGATCTGAACGGGGGGAGACAGACTCTCTGGGTTCTTCCGGAGAGGAACGAGATGATCCGATCCAATGCTTTTCCTTGTATCCCGATGTTGCTGAGGCGTTGGATAAGGGTGCTATGACAGACCGTGTCGAAGGCTGCAGAGAGGTCCAGTAGGATGAGGGCAGCTATTTCTCCGTTGTCAAGTAGTGTTCGAATGTCGTCTGTGGCTGCGATGAGGGCTGTCTCGGTGCTGTGTTTGGCTTGGAAGCCGGACTGTGATGGGTCGAGGGAGCCGTTTGATTCGAGGAAGGTGGCGAGCTGACTGTTTTCTCAATGACTTTGGCAGGGAATGGGAGGAGCGAAATGGGGCGGTAGTTCTTAAGTTCTGCTGTGGGTTTCTTCAGGAGGGCGCCGAGTACGGCATGTTTCCAACTTTCCGGGAAGGTGGCGGTGTTGAGGGAGCAGTTGATGGTATCTCGGAGATAGGGTGCGATGATGGAGTCGGCTTTGTTGAAGATGTGGTGGGGACATGGGTCGGTTGGCGATCCGGAGTGGATGGAGTTCATTAAGCGGATGGTGTCTTCAGTGCTGATTGGGTTCCAGGCGTAAAGGTTGGTGGTGGGGGGCTTCGGTTCAGAGGTAAGGGGGGGTGGACTGGTTGCTGAAGCTGTTATGTATGTCTGCGATTTTGTTATGGAAGAACGAGGCTAGAGAGTCGCAGAGGTCTTGAGAGGGGGTGATGTCATTGGTGCCGGCGGCGGTGGGGTTGGTAAATTCTTTGACGATGTTGAAGAGTTCCTTGCTGTTGTTGTTGAGTCGATCTTTAAATGCTGATTTCTTGGTGGCTCGGATCAGCTGGTGGTGTTTGCGGGTGGCGTTCTTGAGGGCGGTCATGTTGTCTGTGGTTGTTTTTTTTTGCCAGGCTTTCTCGAGGGTGCGGCAGGTCTTTTTGGTTTTTTTAAGGTCGTCATTGAACCAGGGGGCTGTTTTGCAACCTGGCTTGTTTTGAAGGTTTTTCAAGGGTGTTAATTCATCAGCGCTGTGGGTGATCCATTGTGTGAGGTTGATGGCTGCTTGATTTTTGGTATAGCGATGTGGCGAGCTGGTCGGTGGTAATTTTGTTCCAGTTTCTACGGGGCATTTGTTGTGGCTGGTGGTGGGTCATGGTTTTTCTGTAGTTCAAATGGACACATCTGTGGTCCGTCCAATGGAGTTCTGTGGCGTGATTGAAGGAGATGTGCTTGCTGGAAGAGAAGATTGGGTCGAGCATGTGTCCGGCGTGGTGGGTGGGCATGTCTACCAGTTGTTTGAGTCCTAGATTTGCGAGGTTGTCCAGAAGGGTGGTGGGGTTGCTCTTCTTTTCCAGGTGGAAGTTGAGGTCTCCGAGTAGAATGTAGTACTCTGAGGGGAGGGCGTGTGGGTTGATGAAGTCGGTGATGTCTTCGCTGAATTGTGTACGGGGTCCAGGTGGTCTGTAGATGAGGGTGCCTCTGAGTGTGGTCTTATGGTCGGTGTGAAGGTGTTCGGCGGCTGCGAGGCTGTCGTCGGAACTGGTCGTGATGCGGATGGTGTTCTTATGGACGATGGCGATGCCTCCATCTGTTTGGTTGATGCGGTCCTTTTGGACGATTTTTTTAGCCGTCCGGGATGGCTATGGCGATGTCGGGCGCTGATGAGGCGTTCATCCAGGTTTCTGTAAGGAAGGCGACGCCCGGCGTTGTGGTATCTAGTAGGTTCCATAGTTCAGTGGCGTGTTTGTGTACCGAGCGGGTGTTGAGTAGGATGCACTTAAGGTGGTTAGTATCGGAGCTCTGTTTGGCGTTTGTGGATTTGGTGTTGGTCTTGATGCAGTCGAACTTGCAGGATTGGCAGGTGAAAGGTCCATGGGTGTGTCCTGGGGCGGCTTGGTGGCAGTTTGGGAGACGGCCGAAGTTGAGTGCTGAGAGGGTAGCGGTGTCGTATGTAATGCAGGTGGAATGGATTTTGCGGGGACCAGGGGGTTTGGCGCTGGACGGGCGTAGACGAGCTTACCTTCGGTGCGTCCGCTGCGCGTATGTTGCTCTGACATAAGAGGATAGTGGAGGGGGGCGGAGCGAGGGAGGAGCAGCTGGGAGGTGGGAGCGGGGTGGAGAGCCGGGCTGGGAGGCACAACAACAACAAAATGGCAGCAAAACCCAAAGCGAAACAGGACGAGATTGGGGCACAATCTTAATTATCGCTTTGAAATGGGCAGTGGCACTGGCATAATCAGGCACAAATAATTTAAGCAGGCAATGCGAGCAATGCACAATTGAATATTGATTAATGAGCAGTCTAGCAATATAGCGCTACGATATTAATTAATGAGCAGTCTAGCAGTATAGCGCTACGATATCAATATAATCAGGCACAAATATTTTCAGTAAGCAATGCGCAATTGATTAAATAGGCAATGAGCAGTCTGGCAGTATAGCGCTACGATACCAATTTTTGAGCAGGGAGCAGCCTGAGGAGCGACCGCTTCTGAGCAAGTCAGCTATTGCCCAGAGTCACATTGTGCTGGGCAGACCCCTGCTGCTGGAGCCGGGAATCGAACCGTAAGCCCCAGCGCTCGGCATCAGTCGCCCTGGCTGCTGTGCCACACCGCTTCACTCTTATGTCCACCGTTTTGAGATTTCTAGGATCTGTTGCAAGTCAAACCCATCTAGAACCAACATAACAGATGTGGGCAGGTTATGCTGACAACATCCTGCTGATATGAACTGATAAGGCAGACAATCTGGCTCTGCTGGAGTGAATTCATTCAAGGATCCTGAAGTTTGTCTTACGATGAGCTGAGCTAGTCTTGCTTTGCTTCATCTTTGGACCAAAGCTAATAAATGGCATTGCGCAGTGCTGACTACCTCAAAGGACTTGCAAATTTACTGTTCTGACAATTTTTATGTGCTAGGAGTAATAGTTCTGACCTGGGGAGGTGTGAAGCACAGGCAAGTGAGCCTCCTAGAAATTACAAGAAAGAAAACACCCAACAAGACTCATAGGCAAAACCAGCATTGGCATAGCCAATGGGGCTTGACAATCGAAGTGCTATTGGCGTTGTCACTGTTATTGTCTTATTGCCATGTGTTATGGAGTAGCATGAACGATTGCTTTTGCTTGCAAAGATGGATATAAAAATTGAAAAAGTGATACAAGATTCCCAAACAGGCCGATGAGGACATTTACTGGGGATTACGCACAAAGTAACAACTCCCAATATTCAACAAGGTTGGAGACACTGAGATAAACATGCAGAACATCAAAGACATTTACATGGGAATATGGGACTAAAAACAAATCCTATTAAAATACAGAGCGCTGAGCAGCGGATGCGAATAAAGAAACATGATCTGTAGAGGGAAAGAAGCCACTGGGTTGGGGGGAGGAGACAGAGTGAGTAAAAATATTAGCACTCTCGTGGAGTGCTCAAAAATGAATTTAAAAAGTAGCTCCTAAAACGGGAGCCTGTTGGCAATATGTGGTAGCCGCAGAGGCAGGTGATATCGCTGTGGCAATATGTGTGCCACAGGAGGAGACCAACATGCTCAAGAAGCTAAAGTCACCTTCAAGATGCACACCCATGCCAACAAGGCCCTCCACAACACCGGACGAGCATACCTGAACAGCCGACTCAAATTCCACGCACCCCAGAGGACCCTACGATCAGCCAAGCTCTCCTACGCTGTGGTCCCCCGCAACAGAAAGACCATTTCGGGAGGCCGCTCCTTCTCCTTTCATGTGGACAGAGCCTGGAACGACTTTCCGCTCTACCTCAGACAGATAACATTGCTCCCTATCTTCGCAAGAAACCTCAAAACCTGGCTCTTAGACAGACCCCCCCCCCCCCTGTTGATGGACTGGAGCCTGCTAACCCCACCCCCCAGCGCCTTGAGACCCTTACACGGGAGTAGTCGTGCTTAACAAACGCCTGATTGGTTGAGATTGCACGATTCTGTAGGGGACGTTAGGAATGCAATTACATTCCTAGGTTGTTTTTCCAGTCTGATGTTTCAGCACTAGAACGCATGGCCCTTCATAGTCCATCGCCTCTTCAGTACAGTGACGTGTAAGGTGGGCAGATGCCGTGCACTATAGGCTGCACATCAACCAAAACCCGGGGCTTCATTCTTTCTGCAGCTAAGAGTTGGTTGGCACTACAGAAATAGAGAGAGGACTCTTGTCCACACACCCATAACTGCCCTCAAAACCCTTAGACCTCATGCACCCGTAAAAGTGACCACAGGCCATTGAACTGTTGATGTCACTGATCGGCCTCTCAAAGAAACACAACATACATTATGCTTTGAGTTTACTGTAGATTATTGGAGTGCATATTTGTTTTACATTTATAATCTAACTGTTATAAAATACAGTTAATACAGGTGTGTTGGACTTGGCCCTTTTTGTAGGGTCGTCCCTGAACTTTTTGCCTTCCTCCTGTATTTTTTCGGACCTGTTTTTGTTGGTTTTATGACTCTGGGCCCTTTACCACTGCTGACCAGTGCTAAAGTGCATATGCTCTCCCTATGTTAAATTGATGTATTGGTTAGTGATTCCATGATTGAGTTATTTGATTTACCTTTCAGACCCTAGTACAGTGCACTGAGTGTGCCCAGGGCTTGTAAATCAAATGCTGCTGGTGGACCTGCAGCACTGGTTTTGCCACCCACAGAAACAGCCTTGTAAAATGTGTCTAAGGTCTGCCATTGCAGAGCCTGCGTGCAGTCTGTGACTGCCATGTCGACTTGGCAAGTGCACCCACTTGCCAGTCCCTAATACTTCCCTTTTCTTCATATCAGATATCCCTATGGTAGGCTCAAGGGCAGGGTGCATTGGTAGTATAAGGTAGGACAAGCCCTGGTGTGTGTGGCGTGTCCTAATAGTGAACTACAGCCATTTTTGTTTTTTTCACTATTGCAAGGCTACCTGTTCCCCATAGGCCAGAATATGCAGTTTGATTATTACATCTTATAATCCTAACTGACTCAGGGAACATGGTAGAAATTCGACTCCGAATGATGAAATACATCTTTTAGTGAAGTTGGATTTAACATTCTGTGTTTGAAAATACCACTTTTAGAAAGTAGGTATTTTTTTGCTTAACTATCCTAGCCTGCCTCTGCTAGGTTGTGTATTGTGTGTCTGGTTCTGTGAGTGACAGGAGCTGGGGGATTCCAGGAGACAGGGTGAGTCAGCACAGGCCTGAATACAGAGATCTACATGCAGATGGGTGGAAGGAGTTTCACCTGGGACCTGAATAGGGCTGTGCCTTCCCTCCACAATGCTGGTTCCACCTCCTGTGATGCGTCTGATGTCTCTGCCCTGTGAAAGGAATGAAGGAGTCATGTAAACAGAGTGCTCCAGGACTGACCAGAACTCGTTTGGACTAGGCAAAGGCCTCTCTGCCTTCAGAGAACAAAGAGAAAAGTAGTATAACTATGGGGACCCAAACCCCAAGACTTTAGATCACTTTTGGAACAACAAGACACCTCTGCCAAGGAGAAGAACCAAAGGAAGCTGTGTTGGCCTATAGTGGTGTCTGCAGTGCCAAGGAGAGGAGAAGGAACTTTGTGTGTACTTCATCATCTTGCAGAATATTACTCCAAGGGCTTGATTTGAGCTTGCCTCCTGACTGAAGTTTCAGGGATACCAGACTTCACGCCCTTCTGTTTGCCTGCATCTGGAACTTGCTGTTCTACTGCTACAGAAGTACTCTGCAATACCGACAGTGGTGAGCGACGCCGTAATCTGCAACAAAGTTGTGAGAGCTGCTCCGACTTGCAAAGTAGACCAGACGCCGGCTGTCGTGCCACATCGATGCCAGCGCACGACATTGTAAGCCTGCCATAGCTGTGAGCACTGCTCTGACTTGCGATGCTGGCCCGCTGCCTGATGCTGTGCCACATCGACCCCGAAGCCGACATCATCGCAGAGCCGATCGTCGACGTGGGTGGTCAAGAATCATGGTTTTGGTGCCATCGTGACATCACCTCCTCTCCAGTCAGGAATTGACGCCTACCCTGCCTGCGCAAGCATCCAAGTCCCGACGCACCATCCACCCTGAAGCAAGGAACCGTTGCCGCACCGCACCAACGACACTGCATCTCCCTGACACCGTGAGCTGTCTTTATTTTCGCTTCTCCAAGGTACTGTTCTTTGTGGGTCTGTTTCGACTCCGGGCCCAACACCGTGCATCCCCCCGGTTGGCGCCGTACTTTGGGATTTCTTTGACCGTGACATCGTAATAACTCCAGTTGGCGTTGTTTGTTGCTAAAGACTATTTTTAAGTGAATAACCTATTTTTGGACCATTTCTACCATCTGGAAGAATTATTATTGAGTACAATATCGTGGATTTTTGATGTTTGTGGTCTTGTGATAAGCCTATATAAAGAATACTTATTTTTATAAGAGGGACACCTGTGTGGTGTCCCTCTGTAGTGTTTTCACTGTATTGCTGTATGTGTTCACAAATGCTTAACACACTGCCTCTGAGATAAGCCTGACTGCTCGTGCCAAGCTACCAAGGGAGTGAGCAGGGATTATCCAGTAGTGTAATCCCCTTTCCCTGACTTAGAAGTGAGGTTCCCTACTTGGTCAAAGGTGTATACCATTGCAACTAGAGACCCCCAGTTCTAACAAGGTGCATCTCTAACCCAAAGAAATCTGATTACCTAAAAAACATAAAAACACTGCACTGCTTGTGTTTTCCGGCCACTACGGCGTGGTTCCCGCTGTGTGAGGTTGTATCGTCCATGCTGTTTACTTACTGTACAAATATGTACAAATGTGTTTTAGTGAAGTATTCACAGTAATTATCATGTGAACACGGTCTGTGGAGGGAAGAAGCCACTGGTATGGGGGAAGGTGGGAGTAGACAGAGCAAATGAAAACCAAAGCACTCGTGCTGGAAAAAACGAAAAAAGTAACTCCTAAAACGGGAGCAGTGGATGGACACAAGTACTTGGTCCATGCTCTGGGAGAGGGCTAAACACAAGAAGAGGCATACACATGCATGCCTTGGACAAATGGGGGCAAAAGAGATGAGAGCGATGTTGGAGCGAGCAAATGGTAAGCCTTTGGGCGGGCTGATGCTCACGGATTGAACAGATTGTGGCTCTTCGAGACCGCGCATGCACTGTCTAGCCGAGACCTAAAAGGAGAGTTTGCAATAATCAGGCCCTTCTTGAGTCACATACTAAACACGTAATAGATGTATTTAGGCCTGACTACTGTTGATACGTTGTCAAATCGAGCGAAGAGAGCGGTCAACGTATATTGCAGGATTTTGGAAATTGAACAGAGCAACCCTGGCAAACCATGTTTTGTGTTGAAATTCCGCAGAAGTCCTTGAGACTGGTTGGCCCACAGTTGGTTGAAGATTGCTGCTCAAAATAACACTGTTAACCCGCGGTGTGGATTATGCAATTTTACTGGACATCATACATGTGGATCCCATGTAGAATGTAAAAATAGAGACAAGCAAACCAAGGATTGGCAGAGTCAATAGGTCTTGACTTTGGGACCGTCTAACTTTGCCAATGGTTCATCCTCGATGCTGTGCAGGGTGGCTGAAAAAAGCCTACGGTGCCGCCAGTCACATCACCAAGCATGCACACGCCCACAAAATGACACAAGCACTTTTTTCTTTTTGTATACCAATCTCAGTTGCATCATTGGGCAGAAAAAAAATATAGTTGACATACCAAGTGGGTGGGAAACAACACAGAGGAAGTGTTGAAAACATAGACAATGGAGTGGGTAAACAAGATGGCAGGAGCCAATCAACACTGGGGTGCTAACGGAAGCAACACTGGCAAGCAAGAGTGGGTGGGGAAGCAATGTGGGGGGAAGCAACACTGAGGGCATGGAGAAGCAAACCAAGAGAGGGAGTAAACTGTTGAGAGGGCAACTTGGAGCTGGGAGAGAAACACATGGGAGAGAAAGAAATGCAAAGGGAGGAACTCACGATGGCAAGCACAGAACGGAGGGGGCGGGGAGGAGCACATGGGCGGAGGAAGAGTTACCCAAACAGAAGGGGACCTACATGAGGGAGACAGCTGGAAAACACATGAACTGTAATGGAGTACTCAAACAAAGAGTAAAAAGTAGTGCCTGAAAAGGGAGCACTGGAAGAACATAAGTAATTTGTCCATGTTCCAGGGGAGGGACAAACGCACAAATAGGAAGTTAAGTCCTCACAGGTTAGCAAACAAGAAGAAAGCAAAGGAGAGTGACAATGAAGCCAAACAATGGTAAGCAATGGGCGGGGTCTAAAGCAGTTGTACGTGGACAATACGCCTCGCAACAGACAGTCAGACTATCTAGTAGGAGAGACAGAAAAATATATCAGATCTGTGACTTCCGTAGGAACAATGCATGATTACTAACTACAGTAGCGACGATCTATGTACCACTTTGTTCCTGTTATTTAAAATATAGAGGCATAAAAGGGAAATGGAAGATGAGCCTTCGTTTCTGATGCTCTAAACTAGCCAAGTGTCGCACTTTTGGAAACTTTATGGCCATTCAGTCGAGGATTTCAAATGGACCATAATAGAAAAGTGAAAGTCCAGACAAAAATCAACATTAAATGCCCATGTACAACATACCTAAAAAGAGCACCAGATTCCTAGCTTGAGCACATAGATCTGGGGATTAAATGAGGAGGGTGGATAAAGGCAACAACAAATGGGCAAACCTTCACCGCTCACTCCGAGTCCATTCACAAACGACTCTGTGGTTACTCGGTTCATCACGAGCGATGAGGGGGGTGATTCCATCTCATTCATTGCACTGGTCTTTTACGACTGTGTGGATTTCCTCCTGAAAACATGTTCTTCTTTCTACACAAGAGTACGCACAAACTCTTCCACAAGTTGGCTATACTTTCAGAGGGGACTCAAAACTGACGTCTGCCCCACCCTGCAGGAAGAGATGGGTAAAACGGGGCCATGGGGACATGTTGGGTCATGGCAGTCCATGCTGCTCTGAAAGTAGCCCTCTGGCCTGCAGCTCACCAGGAGAGGCCGACTGGCCTGTTCTGTCTTTGTCCTGTCCGATCTCTATTGATTTGTTAAGAAGTTTTTATTGAGTTTTCAGATTACAAGAAGTATAAGAAGAAATAAAAGCAATAAAACATTGCCCCAGTATTGGAACTTTCATAGATTCCCATGCTTTGTATCATTCCCCGTCGTCGGACTGGGAGTCTCGGTAATAAAAAATATCATAGTAGTAGGTACAAAAGAGAAAGGAAAGGCCTAGGCCTCATTCCCTTTTGTAACATATCAGCCTCTTTTTGTAAAAGAGACCAAACTCTAGGCGTCAGCCAATCAGAAGAGCCTCACCCTTAGAACCTTCCTGATGGAACCTCAGAGCCTCAGATTTTCTACCGCACGTTGTGCTAGGGAGTCTCCATTGAGCTCTGCTCTATTTCTACTCTTTAAAACTCATTTCTATAGATATTTCTTCAGATTTTTCTTCAGATTCTTCAGGAAATACCTTTCTTCATCAAAATGGCTGAAGTTGAGAAGAAAAAAGCCCTTTTTAAACCCTGTTCCACCTGTGGTAAGAAGAGGCTGTTTGTGGAAGACAAACACAAGGATTGCATTTACTGCCTGTATCCTGATCACAAGGCAGAGGACTGTCGAATTTGCCGCACTCTCTCCACCAAGACCTTGAGAGATCGTGCTGGAAGGCTTCTTACTTGGTTGCAGAGGCAGAAGGAGAGGAAACATGGAGTTTCCAGTGATGAGGAGGAATCAGTGTCCTGCGCTTCTTCTAGATGGTCAGTGAAAAGGGGTAGAGGTTCCCCTTCTTCCTCTACTGGGCGCCCCTCTAAGGCTTCAAGGAAGACCCCCAGTGAGTCTGATGGCCGGGGTTCAGGAGGTTCCCCCCACCACAGTGGGTCGGGCAAGGCAGAACTGGTTTCGCCTCCTAAGGGTGAGAAGACAGACCCAGCCTTCAAGAAACCCTCATCACATTCTTCTGAGAGGAGTTCCAAGTCCTCTACGACGAAGACATTGTCGACGGTGGCTCCGTCGACGACGAAAATGAAGCCCAAGATCCAATTGGTTCCCTCGACGGGCTCGTCGACGGGAGCGTCGACGGCTGAAAAACCGTCGTCGTCGAAGAAGAGCTCGACGGCTGTGGCGTCGACGGGCAGTATGCCGACGACATCGTCGACGAAGGTGAAGACATCATCGACGAAGAAGCCGTCGTCGTCAACGGCGGTGGCGACGACGGCGGTACCGACGACGACGTCGACGACGACCACAGCGACGACGACGACGCCGACGACGATGGTGTCGACGACGGTGTCGACGACGGTCATGTCGTCGACGAGTGCTTCAACGACGACAACAATTTCGACATCGACGGCGGGCTCGTCGTCGGTGGCGTCGACGACGACTTCTGCCATTCCTATCTCGTCGACGAGGATTTCACCGGCATCGACGGAGCAGCCTACTATACTGGTGCAGAGAGGAGGGTGACTATTTCTCTTACGAGGATCACGCCTGAAATGACGTCCCCAAGGAGAGTGCCATCATTACCTCCCACAATGTTGCTAGACCAGGAGGACTCTGAGGGAGACGGTCAGGATGGCTTTGATTATGCGAATAGCCCTTCGCAGCTTCTCATTAAAAGTCAAGAGACTGACTCGGAGGAGGCATATGAACAAGGTGGCAGTTATTACCAACAAACTGACGACCCAAGGGAATATGAATCACATGACATGGTTTCAGTCCCGACGTCCTTCCTACATGACCTGCACAAGATGTTGCAAGACTATAAATCCAAGGCCGAGCGCCCAGCGCCGAAAAGATCTATTCCATCAACACCAGTTAAGGACCACTCTTCAGTTGTCCCACCTGTGCACCCAGTGCAGTCTCCTCCTCAGCCACAGCGGCCAGTGCCCCAGACTCCGTCTGAACCAGCAGAGGATCCGGATAGGGATCATGATAATGAAACGGATGTGTCTTCCGATAATCGTCCGGACTCGGATCAGGATGGGGATGAATACAATGATTGCGTCCACCCGGATCAGGCTTCGCCACACCAGGACCTAGGCGATTCTCCTCCTGCTGACATTGGTAGTTTTCACCAACTGATGGAACGTGCAGCCGGCCGATTTAAGTTGGTTTTGCCTGCGCAAACAACGGATTGTTTCTTGTATGACTTTAAAGACACACACCGTAAGTCTACGAGGTCCATTCCGATTGTGGACCATATATGGGAGGAGGGTTTAAAGACCATGAAAAACCCAGCCACGGTAGTCCCTGTGCTACCGCGCCTTGACAAAAAGTATAAAGCGCCGGAGGATGGACCGGCTGCCCTGACAGGTCATCCCAGGCCGGACTCTGTAATCTCACAGGCGGCGCAAAGGAAGTCGCGGAACCCTTCTGCACCCTTAACGGCTCCTCCCGATAAGGATGGACGTCGGTTGGATAGCACAGGCAAGAGATTTTCATCCATCGCCAGCCTTCTGGTTCGTGCAGCCAATGCTTTGGCAATACTGGGACGATATGATCGCCAGTTGTGGTGCGATATAGCTCCCTATTTGGATCAACTTCCTCCAGAATCAGGTCTGGAAGCCAAGAAGACCTTGCAAGAAGGTGAAGCGGTCTCCATGGAGATCATAGACTGTGCCATGGACATTGCCACTACGTCCTTTAGAGCTTTGGCAGGAGCGGCAGTGTTGAGACGCCAGGGGTGGCTAAAAGCGACGTGGTTTAGGCCAGAGATCCAAAATAAGGTCCTTGATCTACCTTTTGACGGCGAGGCACTCTTCGGCAAATTAATCGACGACACACTTCAGGAGATAAAAAAGGACACGGAGACGGCTAGATCGTTGGGAACACTCCAATACCGCAAAACTCCTTTTAGGGGCACAAGAGGCAGAGGTGGCACTTACAGGGGCGCATATCAACAACAGCGCTATTCTTCGACCAGCTCTGGATACCAACCAAATCGCCAGTCCTACCAGCAGAGACAGGGCCAGTCCTCTGGTTATTCACGACCATACAATAAGGGCAAGCAGGCCGCCCGTGGACGGGACTCGTCTAAACGCCAATAGCGGCCTCCTGGCTCTGCCTACTGCTCCCTCCTCCAAGAGATCATCAGTTGGAGGCAGGGTGTCAAAATTCCTTCTGAATTGGTCCCAAATTACATCGGACCGTTGGGTGCTCAACATAATCAAACGAGGCCATACTTTAGAGTTTACGGAAGTCCCTCCACCCAGACCCCCATCAGCCATACCATCACGACATCTCCATCTCCTACGGCTAGAGGTTCAACAGATGCTCCGCAAGGGAGCGATAGAACCGGTCCCCTCCAATCAACGGGGCCAGGGTTTCTACTCCAGGTTCTTCCTGGTGAGAAAAACACAGGAGAAATGGCGTCCCATCCTGGACCTCCGGGAGCTAAATGCCTATCTCATCTCCCTATCCTTCAGGATGGTATCCCTGCAGGATGTTTTGAAGATGGTCAACCCGGGGGATTATATGGCCACACTCGACCTGGAGGACGCGTACTTCCATGTCCCAATTCACCCAGCGCACAGAAGGTTCCTACGCTTCACAGTAGCCAAGAGCCATTTTCAATTCAGAGTCTTGCCATTCGGCCTTCGCTCTGCTCCAAGGATTTTTACGAAGGTGCTGGCACCTGTCGCAGCATTCCTGAGAAAACACCACTTCCAGGTCTTCCCTTACCTGGACGATTGGTTACTGAAGGCCCCGACCAAAACATTAGCGCAGGACGCGGTGCAGGCTTGCACCACTCTGTTCCACAATCTGGGTCTCACCTTGAACACAGACAAATCCACGCTGCTGCCGTCACGGAGGGCACGGTTCCTCGGAGCAATGCTGGATTCTGAGCTTTCCAAGGCTTTTCCGACTCAAGAGAGGATTCAGAAACTGCAAACATCAGCAGGAAACCTTCAAAGAAAAAAGTGTCTTTCTGTACGCAGCTACAAGTCTCTGCTGGGGGTAATGTCATCCTGTATCCCCCTGATCCCGCACTGCAGGCTCCGGATGCGCCCCCTGCAGGAGCAACTGGACCTCCAGTGGCAACAAGTGCACGGATCGTTCGACGACAAAGTACTGGTCACTCGAGACATGAAGGAGGCAGTACGTTGGTGGTCAAATCAGCAAAACTTATGCCAAGGTCTATCCTTCGCAAGCGTTCCGTCGCCTCACATACTGACGACGGATGCGTCATTGGAGGGATGGGGAGCCGTGATGCAGGACCTGCAGGTCAGCGGCCATTGGTCCCCAAGCGACCAAAAGTTACACATCAACCTGTTGGAGCTGAGAGCAATCAGGCTGGCCCTTCAAGCCTTTCTTCCGCGTCTCCGGGGTTCACAGGTGCTAGTCAGGACAGACAACACCACGGCTATGCATTATGTGAACAAGGAGGGAGGGACCAGGTCACTTCCCTTGTCACGAGAGGCTCAGCAGATTCTGGAATGGACGATTCTTCACAGAATTTCTCTGAGGGCGGAGCACTTACCAGGAGTGCTCAACGAAGGCGCAGACAGACTGAGCAGGCTCACCTCAGTCACTCACGAGTGGGAGCTAAAGCAACAAGTTCTGGATCTAATCTTTCAGGAATGGGGCACACCACAGGTGGACCTTTTTGCAACGCCCACCAACAGAAAGTGTCCAGCCTACGCCAGCAGGTTCCATCACCAAGACTCTTTGGGCAATGCCCTATCGATAGCCTGGACGGGGAGGTTCCTCTATGCATTTCCACCGATCCCCCTGCTTCCTCGACTCATCAGGAAGATGAAGACGGAACCATGCAAACTCATTCTAATAGCCCCGGCATGGCCAAGACAATTCTGGTACATCGAACTACATCTGCTATCGCTAGTACCTCCGATAACGCTAGAAGATGTTCCGGATCTCCTGGCAATGTCCGGAGGACAAGTTTGGCATCCAGACCCAAGGTCGTTGCACCTGACTGCATGGCTCCTGACCAGCGAGAATACATGAATGTCCCACTTTCCACTGAGGTCAAAGACATCCTCTCTCAGGCGAGGGCTCCGTCCACGAACAAAACATACAGATTGAAGTGGAAAAGATTCTGTATTTGGTGCAAACAAGAAAAGATTGATCCTTTCACGTCACAACCTCATCAGCTCCTGCCTTACCTACTCTCGCTTGCTAAGTCTAATCTGTCCCATTCTACTATCAAGGTTCATTTAGCAGCGATTTCGAGATTCAGAAGGTCGGATTCGGGTCCTTCGTTGTGGTCGGCGAGAATTGTCAAGCAATTCCTCAAAGGCCTGTTCAGGGTCTATCCACCAGTGCGATCTCCTCCCCCAACATGGCATCTAAACTTAGTCCTGGCTCAGCTAATGAAAAGACCTTTTGAGCCGATTCACCGCTCAGACCTCAAATTCTTATCGTGGAAATTAGCTCTACTCTTGGCCCTCACGTCAGCGAGGCGAGTGGGGGAGATGCAGGCCCTGACTATCCAAGAACCATTTTTGCAGTTCAAAAAGAACACTACCATCTTAAGGACGAACCCAAGGTTCATTCCCAAAGTCCCCACGGACTTTCATCTAAATGAACCTGTCATACTTAAAACATTTTTTCCGAACCCAGTCACTCCAGCAGAGAAGACATTGCACACTCTGGATTTGCAACGCTGTCTGAAGTTCTACATAGACCGCACCAAAGACTTTAGAAAATCTTCGCAATTATTCATTGCCTTCGGCGGTCCAAACAAGGATCTCCCTCTGTCCAAACAGGGGATCTCGAGATGGATTTCAAGTGCCATTCTGCATTGCCACAAGTTAGCAGGGAAACCTCTGGTGGGCAAGATCCGCGCTCACTCGACGAGGTCGGTGGCTTCTTCTACGGCCCTCTTTGCGGGGGTACATGTCAAGGACATCTGCAGGGCTGCTACCTGGAGCAGCGTGCACACGTTCACTAAGCATTATTGCTTAGAATCCTTGCAGCAGGATGATGCGGCTGTGGGCCAGGCTGTCCTGAGAAACCTCTTCAAGTGATGGGTGAGCTTTCCTTTCTATCCCACCTTCCATGGGTGACACATTTTGTACTTTCTTGCTAATGTTATAATGTACTGCTTTACAAAATGTGTTTATGGTGTTTACTGCTTGGCTATTCTGATACAAAGCATGGGAATCTATGAAAGTTCCAATACTGGGGCAAGAAAACAAGTTACTTACCTGTAACTTTGGTTCCCCAGTATTGGTAACTTTCATAGATTCCCATGCGCCCACCCACCTCCCCGGGGAAAGCTCAGCCTTCAGCAGGTATGGTGTCTAGCACACTACGGCTACGAAAATCTGAGGCTCTGAGGTTCCTTCAGGAAGGTTCTAAGGGTGAGGCTCTTCTGATTGGCTGACGCCTAGAGTTTGGTCTCTTTTACAAAAAGAGGCTGATATGTTACAAAAGGGAATGAGGCCTAGGCCTTTCCTTTCTCTTTTGTACCTACTACTATGACATTTTTTATTACCGAGACTCCCAGTCCGACGACGGGGAATGATACAAAGCATGGGAATCTATGAAAGTTACCAATACTGGAGAACCAAAGTTACAGGTAAGTAACTTGTTTTCATAGATTTACAATATAGACAGCATAATATGTATACAATAAGAAAAAACTAAAGAACGTAATGGAGTAATTTATGCATAAACCAGAGAGAAATAAGAAAAGGAAAGAAAAAGAAATAAAAAAGGGGGAAAGGGAAAGAAAAGAAAAGAAAAAGAATAATATGACAAAGGAAAGAACAGATTTATTGTGCAGGATTATAAGTAGATAGATAAGACGAAAAAGAAAACCATAGAAGATCAGATTTAATGTTTTGAGAGACAGAAAGAAAAGAAACAGTAGCAATTCTATGCTCGTCACAGATAATTCTACATTATCATCTGTCACTTGGTGGAATTTTATCTTTCCAGGATATTAAGATAACTTTAAAAGCTAGTGCAATAAAAAGATCAAATAACAAGGAAACATGGGCTGACTGATCTACAGCAGGCGATAAGGAACCTAGAAATACATTATGTAAAGATAAAGTAAGGTTACATTTAAAAATGTTCATGCATGTAGACCAAACAGATTTCCAAAAGTTAACAACATTAAAACATTCATAAATTTGGTGTCTCAGCGTACCAGTATCAGTAGAACAAGACCAGCATAGAGGGGAGGAAGAGGGAGAAAACTTTGAAATCCCAACTGGGGTCATAATAGCTCTGGTATAGAAGAAATATAAAGATAATACGAGCAGCAGCAGAAACTTTAAATAATTTAGACCATAATTTGTCCCAAGTTGTAATGGAAAAGGAGACAGACAAATCAGTTTCCCATGCAATTTCAACAGAAGACTTCGGTCTCTCAATAATACAAGATAACAATAACTTATATACAAGAGCAGCTTTAGGTCTATGTGTGGGAAATAAGAGATATAGGGGAGAGGTTGGAGTAAGGGAAGGTGTAGCGTCTGGGATAACAAATGTATGTAGCTGTGATCGTAGGGCATTGGTCTCTATTTATTAAGCTGAATCCAGTAGAGTATGAACACAGGCGACATCCATCTGATGGAGCTCTCTTGCAACGTAAAATGTGCCTGCCTGTTTTGTCCTTCACTGCTCAGGATGGTGAAGTGTGACACGGAACTGATATAACCCATAGATGGAGGTACCCACACACTGACGTTACACACCCTCAGCTTTCTCTTTATGGGGTGGAGCGTAGACTCCAGGTGAATCAAACAGATATACAGGTACGGAGGCTGCCATACACATTGTGGCGCAAGTGTATTTGGGTTCTAAATGAGATCCACAGTTAGCAGCTCCTCATCCCGGTCCCATGGTCCTTGCTACAGAAACAGGACAATAATAGGGCTGGTGAGTGACTCACATTATTTCCTGGGAGTGACATGGCCGCTCAGTACGTGGGGAGACTTTGAGCACACGCTTCAGCTGCAGTAAAGCTTGATGTTCGCCACCTCTTGGATTGACTTTCAATAGAGATTGGGCCAAAAATCGTGTTTTACCTCAAATACTTGGAACCATAGGCACCGCTGACAGGTGGTCAAGTGTTGCTTGAACGAAATGTGTTTGTTGTGCTGTGCATTTCTCATTGCATTGTAGGTTGCAAACAATGTGCCAGGGACTAGACGCCAGGACGACTACTGTTGACAGGTAACATTTTAATAATTGTTTCCTGGATCCCCATGTTACACTTAGACGTTGGAAAATGACCACTGTGGAATTTTTATAAGGGCCTTCATCCTGTTGAAGGCCACTGGATTTTTTAGGCAAGCAGAAACATGTTGTCTATCTAAGTGGTTTAACAGGCCCAGCAATCCGTATCTTCTTTCAATCTTGTGGGTTGGGGGAAGCATAAAAATCATTATCCATTACACACTTTTAATTAAGACCCCTCATATAGTATGCATTACTGTTCAGAGGACTCTAGGAACATGTATTATGTCTCACCACATCTCAAGAGCCTGAGTAAGGCTCAACTGGGGCTTCCATCCAGGATGAACAGCAGTATTGATTATACCCCACCATTGGTCAATAGAGGTGAAAAGGTTGTGGATATACAGCATTAACTGGGAGGCTGGTCTTTCTCGCCTTTAAAAGCTAACTTCATCCTTCGATGGATTCTGGACCATGCAGAGGACTTTTGTCCTGACAGCATTCTCTTCCGCATCAAACTTCTCCAGACTTACTCCTTGTAGGCAGACTTGCGTGGAGAGATTTTCAAAAGCTTTTGGAAAGGTCAGCAGTATTCCCATGTGGTGTTCCTGGCTTGCGTTCCACAATGAAGTCCAACCTTTGTAAGGAAATTGAACACTGCAGAATCGTATCAGATACACAGTCCATAGGCATCGGTGTTGCAAGGAACACACGATGGCACAGCACGGTAGGCCAATAGATGTGGTTGTTTTTATCATTCCTTTACAAATTTTAATAGGGTATGTTTGTGGTGGGGATCTTGAGTAAGAAAGGGATTCGGTTATGGTCTCATTACTTAACCCCTTCGATGCTCATGAAGAGCTCAGCTCGTCATGAGGTACACCTCTCGTGTGCTCATGACGAGCTGAGTTCGTCATGACCACACCCATTTACATTAAGGTCCAACACAGCAGAGGAATATCTGCAGCATCCATGTGGTTAAGTGGCATCGGTGGGTTCACCTGAATAATATTATAATCGACAAAGAGAGGGAATAAATGCGGCCTGCTGCGGAAGCCGAGTACGAAAAGACCTTCTCTTATCCCGATGGTCTCTACGTCTTCTGTCTTGCCAATGTCAAAGTTTACTTATCCCAAGAAGGTGGCATTATAAAAACCAACTGCAGCCTGTGCTAGGAAACTCACTACTGTATCATTGAAATGTCATTTTGGGCTGGGGGATATTAGGTCAATCGACCAGAACAGCTGGTATTGGCATTGATTTTAATTGACTATATAAGACCTTCTTTGTATGGGGGTATCCTCATTGAGGGCGGTACGGGGGAGGGTATTTTTTTCTATATTATAGGGGCATCTCCTCCCTTCTTGCCCACTCTGTATTTTTTAATAATTTCATACTTTGGGGGTACCTCAATATCCGGTATGGATCTGATATAGTTCAGAGGAACAATACATTCTTGCCCTGATCTGTCTCTCGGGGCGAGCCACTGTTCACTTCTTGTCTTTGCATTATGTGGGCAAAGATTTCATGAACAGCAGTCATATAAAATGGGCATTCTTTGGATCTGCTCTGCTTTCTTGGAGGATGCGTGTGACCCCAGGTGAATGCCAAGAAGATCTACCCCAGTTTCATTTGGAGTGAGGTGGGGTTTCTTCTCTCGAAGTTCCAGGGGGTTTCATTTGGTGGGGGTGAGTTTTACTCTATAACTCCATTAACATGTGTGTTAGAAACAGGTAGCGTGGTGCAGAGCGGGCAGGCCAGACTCCAGAGGAAATGTGTAAAGTATCCGCACAGCACACACAGGCGACACACAAGCCACAGTACAAAAAGAGACTCCACACCAGGTTAGGTGAAAAACAGTATGTGTATTGTAAAATAAACACATCAGAGGGAATCACAGGTGCAGATAAACTGTGCCAGCCTGCACCGGGTAATAATTCACATGGGACTATTTACAGGGCAGCGCCAATCGGGCCGCTGCCAGAACCCTGACGAGTCCACGAATAAATGCAAGTCCATAAGCAATAACGTCTCACCAGCCGTATCCACTGGTGAGTAGACATGCACTTGGCATAAATCACTTTAGGCATTTGTCAAGGTAGGCCTAAACATAAAACCAGCCACGTAGGCATTAGGGAAAAACATTAGCATAAAGGCATTAATCATGAAAACACAGTATGCATAACTTTAGGCATAAATAATCGTTGCTGTAGCCTGGAATGGAAACATCAGGTTAGGCATAGTATGCAGAACGCCAGCATTGCAGCCTTAGGGGGAAAGAACCCATTAGCATTAGGCATAAAACACACAGTGGTCAGGTATAAAGCATGAATCAACACCTTAGGCAGACCATCACAGTGGACCTGAAAACATGAAAACATTAGGCATAAACGGGTGAGCACATTCTGCATATCATTAGGCACACCTTACTCAGCTGGGGCCTGAACCAGGAGCCTATACCACACCCTGCATTAGGGGAAGGCATTGGCCTGCAGCATCTCACATGAAGCATAAAGGCATAAAAGGGTAAGCATCATGGCAGTATACTAGGCATTCCCAATACCTCCGGCATGACCCCAAAATTAGCATATGCATCAACATAAGAGCATGCATCATCTCAGTAGCGTAGGTCACACAACATAAATTATGAGGCTCCTCCGTGGGCATAAGTGTGCACCATCAGCATGGGACCTACACATGAAGCCTAGAAGGAAAACAGCCCTGCCTCGTCCTAACCACATCAAAGCATGAGCATGGGGACATATGGGCATGAAGGCATGACATTAGGCACGAGCCCCCAGCAGGGAAAATAACCTTGACTTTAGAGGCAACATCACATTTGCACAGCTCAAAGGGGCCCTGCCATCTGAACATTACATTAGGCAACAACCCTGCAGTATAAATGCCTTAGGGGCAAGCTGCACACATTACTACTGCCCCCTTCGCTGCTGATTGGTCCTTGGCACCACTGCTTCTGCAGTGCCCCCTCTGGGACTCACAGGTCCAAACAATGCCCCACGTTGCAACTGCCCACTGTCCTCTGGGGCAGTTATGGAAAATAAATGCAGCGCTATCCGTGGGATGCAGGACTAAGAGTCCTGGGGGCTGGAAAACAGTTGTAGCACTTCACAAGGCGCTAGACAGCAAGCAGAGCACAGTCAATGCGAATGTAGCACGCTGGCAGCACAGCGCTGCAGGACCCACGCACCTTCTTCTCCTGGGCAGGGGCAGAGAGGTTCTAGATGGCTCACAGTCCCAAGGTCCCACCCGAGGGAGTAGCACCTACGCTCCTCACCTCCTAGGAGTGCAGGCAACCAGAAGACAGCACTCACGAGGCGCTAGGCAGCAGGGAAGTTCTTAGGGGCTTGGATAGCGCTGCAGCCCTCACAAGGCGCTAGGGGCCTGGCGAGGATCCAGAGTCCCACACAAGGAAGTAGTGCCCACACTCCTCACCTCCTTGGAATACAGGCAGTCAAAGTATAGCCCTCACGAGGAGCTAGGGCAGCAGAGCAGGCAGGCAGGGCTGGGCAAGATCAGCAGACAGTGGACACTCATCAGTACAGGACAGCAGCTCCTAGAAGCAGTCATCTGCCATAAAGTGGCACTTCTCTGACATAGCAGTTTTCACTCCAGCAAAGGCTCTCACTGGCCATGTGGACAGCAGAGGGGTACAGGTGGGCTCAGGGGCCAGCACACAGGCCCTTGTGGCGGTACCTCCCGGCAGAGTGTCCCCTCTCAATCCAGTCCACCTTCAGTCTAAGCACATGGCATCTCTACTGCTCTACATATACACCCCACCTACCAGGAAGGGCTGGAAGCTTCTAGAAGGTCCCTGGCAGTTCCGGCCTCACTGTCACTGTGAGGGAAGTGTAGAGCACCTTGTCACTTAAAACACTAGACTGCCAACCCACCTCAGGCAGGCGGCACAAGCAGACAGAAATGGCGTCCATTTTAAAAGTGACATTTTACAAAGACGCATTTCTACAATGGTGGAAATAAAGATGCGTACACCATTGCACAACATTTATTATTTTCAGTTCAGACACACCATGTCAGTAAAAAGGCTAGGGGGAAAAGCAAAACAATCTAGGACAATAAGGGCCAAGTCCAACAATGTGCCAGCTCTGAAGCAGTGTGAGGAGGAACCACTTCTGTGATCCTAGAATCTGCAACACATGGTGGTGGACAAGTATGGAGACTTATTTTACAAACAACCATATCAATGGTTTTTGGTTTGATGGACCCTTTGGGAGGGAGTAGCGAGGTTGCCTCTTCTGTAGCTCCCCACTAGTAGTAAGCCTACATACCCATGAGATCCACTCAGCAGTGTTAGCATGGCAAACCTGATCCTTCTTGGGCAGCGGAGGAAGATTTGTGTTATGGGTTACCTTTTGCTTCCAGCAGGCTGCATAGTCTTAGGCATAGGGAATGGCAATTTTGGGACAGGCGATAGGACAGGGCGAGGGGACGTCTTAGGCATAGAAGTGGAGCACACCTGTGGCAGGCAGGTGGAAAGAGTGAGGGGTTGTCTTCGGTTTAGATGTAGGCAAAGAGCGATCTTAGGGCAGGTGAGGGGACAAGGCGAGGGGACATCTTAGGTATATGTAAAGATGAGTGGCTGACGCAGTAATAGTTTCTTCCAGAAGTATTTATTATCAGGAACAGAGAGCCGTCCCAGCTGGCACAACCACAGCATAAACAGTAACTGCCGCTGATAGAACACTCGGGGCAGAACAGACATAAACACTCTAGTTGACATCACTGTATTCAAATACATCACATCACCACACCTCCCCCCTTTTTAATCAAAAGATACTATAGTAACAGAAAAGTACACTAGAATATAGAAAGAAAAGGAGAAAAATAAAATCAACAGTCAGTGTAAATGAAACACAGTAGTGCTTATATAATCTCGTAATTTGCTTGGTCTAACATGAACTCTGGTGCTCTTTCTAACACCTCTTTCCCATCCTAACATATTTTTGTCATTCTTTACATTTCTGTGAAAAAAACAAGGGTCCTTAGCTACACAAAAGGTGTACCACCAATTTCCATTGGCCAACTTACCAGCATTTTTTCTAACCTCCACAACTTGCTGAGAGTCTAGAAACTTCGACAGACCTTTTCTAACTGACACTGGGTTTTTTACTCTAACCCAATCCCCAACCTGGATCTCATGAATTTCGTTCTCAACGGTAGGTTAAATTTTTTTAGTACAAATTTCAGATGACTTTTTGTTAGCAGAATCCCACATGCTCTTCATATCACAACTATGGTGAAAAGACGTTACCATCCAAAAGGGGTAAACCAGTGAGGGAGCTTTTCTCCCTCTCATGAGTTCGAATGGACTGAAATTGGTGGCCACATGGGGCGACTAGGGATACGACCAAACAAGGTCTCTCACTGCTTGGAAAATACATGTTTTTGATCTAAAAGCTGATTGAACACATTCTACAACAACCCCATTGAATCTCTCAGTCTTTCCATTGCTGTGTGGATGATAAAGAGGAGTGCTAGTGTGTTTATTACCACAAGAACGTAAAAAAGAATTCATCTCTTGTGAGATGAATTGCACACCGTTGTCCGTAAGACTTTCCATAGGAAAACCTCCTCTAAGAGAAATCTTATTAAGACAAGTGATAACACTTTTTGAATTCGGGATACTAATGGGTTCGACTTCAACCCATCTAGATAGATGGTTAACAAGAACCAAGAAATATTTTGAGTTGGCAGGAAGGACATGGAAAGGCCCTAGAAAATCCATGCCTATTTTTTGCCTTGCTCTCCCAGGAGGAAATACAGGAGAATCAACAGTACCCTCTAATACAAGAAATTTGTCACTGGTATTGCATCGTACACACTGTTTAACCAGCTCATCAACTTGGTAATCCATCCTAGGCCACCAAAAATCTGATCTGACCTTTCTGTTGGTAATAGTTGCACCCAGATGACCAGAATGAGCAGTTAAAATTATTTTCTCTTGGTAGCACGCAGGTGGCACAAGTTTGTCACCTCCGACAACTTTTCCTCCTTCAAGAGAAAGTTCACTGTTGACTTTCCAAAACATTTGAAGATCTGGAGAAAGACATTTCTCTTCGGGCCAGCCTTTTTTAATCAGCAAGACAACTTCACTAAGCACAACATCTTTGTTAACTTCAGTGATCCAATCTTCTTCTGCAAAGGAGGGGATGTTATGATCGACAAATGCCACAAAACGTTCTTCTACATACGTTTCCCAATCTTACTCATCTGTGTCATGAATAGGGAGCCTAGATAGACAGTCTGCTCTGCTATTCCTTCCCCAGGGATGTACTCTACATTAAATGTATACTCTAGTAATTTGTTTGACAACCTAGCTAACCGAGCAGTGGTAAGTATGATATTTCTTCCAGACAAGATGTCAACCAGCAGACGATGATCTGTTCTGAGAATGAAAGATCTGCCCCATAAGTACGACTTGAACTTCTCAACACTTCAAGCATAAGCTAATAGTTCTGTTTCAACTACAGAGTACTTCCGTTCAACAGGGCGAAGAATCCTGGATGCAAACCCCACTGCAAATTGCAACAAAACAGCACCCAGACCATATTTGCATGCATTAACTGTAAGAACAGTTTTTCTACCTTCCACGAAATCTTGCAAAGCGGGAGCTTTAGTAATGTGACTTTTAATAAATTGAAAAACGTTTTCGCATTCTTCCGACCAAGTAAATGTTGCTCCTTTTTTAAGTAGCGTTCTGAAACAGTCTGTAGTTTTAGCAAAATCTTTCATGAACTTTGCGTAAAACTCACAGAGGCCAAGGAAAGACATAAGTTGTTCTTTGTTTAGAGGGGCTGGTGCATCTACGATGCTTTTAAATAAACGAGGTCTAGGTTTTATACCTTGTTCTGTAATTATATGGCCTAGGTATTCAATCTCTTTTACTTTGAAAGAACACTTACTTTTCTGTAAAGTCACACCTCTGCTTTCTAACACACTAAAAACCTGATCAAGAACTAAGTCATGTTCTGCTTCATTTTTAGTAAAGATAAAAATATCATCTTGGAATACTACAACTTGGGGATTGTGTTTAAACATTTCAGTCATAAGTCTCTGAAAGACTGCAGCCTCAGAAGTCAGACCAAAAGGAAGTCGACAGAACTGAAAGACACCATCCGGAGTGACAAATGCCATAAGATGTCAGGACTGAGGATGAAGTTCAACCTGATGATACGCAGCTTTGAGGTCTAATTTGGTAACCCATGAAGAAGATCCAACTTTAGCAATAAGGTCCTCAATGCGGGGAAGGGGAAACCATCAACCCAGATGGCCTCATTGAGACTTCTTAAGTCGACACACATCCTCAGGTCCCCAGACCTTTTCCTTGCCAAAACAATAGATGAAAGTCAAAGAGTGGACTCGACTTTTTCAATTATGCCTTGCTCACACAACGTTTGTAGATGTTTAGAAAGATCATCTCTGATGCTCAATGGAACATCGCATAACTTGTGTTTGACGGGATTAGCGTTCTTTTTAGGTTTTATGAAGTGTTGAAAATTAGTTATTTTGCCAAGACGGTTTTCAAAAACTTTGCTGAACCTGAGTTCCGAATCATTGAGTGACTGGGTGCTAGAGAGAGAGTAGATGTCTTTAGTGGGATGAAAGTGACTTTGATCGAGCAGTTTGCCAATAAAAACAGGATTTTTTAAACTAGGTTTGATGGTTAATCCAAACTCTGCTTGATGGATGAGACCAAGAACGTTGATCCCTCTCTTAGCAACATATACTTTGCCTCTGATAGTTTCACCTAAAACACTAATAGTGGCCCATAAATATCCTAACAATTCAATTCTGCTGCCTTTGAAGGCTACAGTGAGGATATCAGATGACAATAAACTTTTTTGAAACCAACATTTTTGATACTTTTCTTGTGACACAATAGTAATATGTGCCCCTGTGTCAACCAGAAGTTGAATTTGACTCATTTCAATTGTGACATTAACTTCAGGATCAGGAATATGTAGTAGCTCTTTTTCATTGCAGTTTTTAACTACCACAACATATTCCTGATTTGTAACATCCTCCTCATAAACATAGTCACTTTTGTTAATTACACATCTAACATTTCTTCTTCTGCTACCCATACAGCCTTTAGCAAAATGACCCATTTTGCCACATTGCCCACACCGTTGGTTTAATGCCGGACAATTTTTGAAAGAAGAAACATGCACAGATGAACCGCATCTATAGCAATATATTCTGGGATTAGATTGCCTGTTTTGCATGAAAGCTCTTCCACCCCTAAGAATACCTGGTCTTCTAATGTTGTCACGAAAGGCCTTACCTCTAAAAGCATTTTCATACATGGGAATGGAAGGTTTGGCAGAAGTAGTGCTAGGATGCTTGGTAGAAACAGCACCTGAAATGGAAGAGTTAGCTAGAGCAGTTTCAAGCTGTTTTGCATCATCAATAGAACTTTCAATACTTTTAGCAATATCAACTGCTTTGTCTAGAGTAGGATCTTTATATGTAAGTAGTCTTTCTTGTATCTTTTTACAATAACATCCAGCGACCAGTTGCTCTCTTACTATTGAGAGGTGAAGTTCTCGAACTCACATTTAGAAGCTAAAACTTTAAGAGCTGTAATAAAAGTGTCTATGTTTTCATCAGGTTCTTGCATCCTCGTAAAAACTTGTATCTATGCACTACTATATTATTTGTTTTAGTAAAATGTTTATCCAATTGTGCTACTGCTATTTCGAATTCATCGGTGTCTTCACCTTCGGGTGGATCATACGCTGGTAAGTGATCAAACACATTTTGTCCTTCGACCCCCTAGATGGTAATACATTAGATTATTTTCCTTTCAGGTCTGTATCTTTGTCCATCTATGGCACCTAAGTATGCTTTGAAAAATCTAAACCATAACTTCCATTCTAAAGGTGGTTCTCCAGGTTTGTGTAAAAAAGGTGCTGGTGCAACAACATTCTGCATGTTGAGAATGAGAGGGAAAAAACTGTAGAATGAGATGTAGATAGAACAGGCTGTAGATAGACAGGTGGCAAAATCGGATCCCATCCTCTGTTGCCACTCTAAAGATGAGTGGCTGACGCAGTAATAGTTTCTTTCAGAAGTATTTATTATGAGGATCAGAGAGCCGTCGCAGCAGCCACAGCATAAACAGTAACTGCTGCTGATAGAACACTCAGGGCAGAACAGACATACACACTCTAGGGGACATAACTGTGTTCTAATACATCACATCATCACAGTATAGAAGAGGAACATGCCTCTGGCAGGCTGGTGAACAGCGTGAGGGGTTGTCTTTGGGTTTAGACAACTGTAAGGAGTGGTCTTGGGGCAGGTGAGGGGACAGGGTGAGGGATCGTCTTAGGCACTAAAGAGGAGCATGCCTATGGCAGGTGGACAGTGTGAGGGGTTTTGTTTGGGTTTAGGTGTAGGCACGGAGGGGTCTTGGGCAGGTGAGGGGACAGGCCTAGGGGACTTCTTAGGCATAGAAGTGGAGCACACCTGTGGCAGACAGGTGGACAGCGTGAGGGGTTGTCTTTGAGGATAAACATGAGAAAACCTACACTGTATCTGTATCTGATTTCTGAAGTCAAATTAAAGCCGGCTCCCAGGGGCATTCATAGCATGGTGCATGGCAGTACCCTGGCATCCATGCAGCTCACGCACGGCCTTTCTTTGACCATGGACAGTCTGCACTAAGCCCTGTGCGTCCATGCCCGACCAGCACCCACCATTATTTCACTTCCCCCCTCAACCTTTGAGCGCCTTACCTTCCTTCACAAGGAAAGGGAAAGAGACAACCCACTCAGCCCCCACACTTCTGCCCAGAGTCCTGACACACCAGGAGGCGCGTGAATAATCCACTTCTCCGTTCACACTGAAGATGGCAGGCTCTCCATCCTGGGATCGAGAGGGGAGGTCGGCTCTCCATCCTGGGATCGAGAGGGGAGGTCAGCTCTCCATCCTGGGATCGAGAGGGGAGGTCGGCTCTCCATCCTGGGATCGAGAGGGGAGGTCAGCTCTCCATCCTGGGATCGAGAGGGGAGGTCGGCTCTCCATCCTGGGATCGAGAGGGGAGGTCAGCTCTCCATCCCGGGATCGAGAGGGGAGGTCGGCTCTCCATCCTGGGATCGAGAGGGGAGGTCAGCTCTCCATCCTGGGATCGAGAGGGGAGGTCGGCTCTCCATCATGGGATCGAGAGGGGAGGTCGGCTCTCCATCCTGGGATCGAGAGGGGAGTTCGGCTCTCCATCCTGGGATCGAGAGGGGAGGTCGACTCTCCATCCTGGGATCGAGAGGGGAGTTGGGCTCTCCATCCCGGGATCGAGAGGGGAGGTCGGCTCTCGATCCTGGGGTCAAGAGGGGAGGTCGGCTCTCCATCATGGGATCGAGAGGGGAGGTCGGCTCTCCATCCTGGGATCGAGAGGGGAGGTCGGCTCTCCATCCTGGGATCGAGAGGGGAGGTCAGCTCTCCATCCTGGGATCGAGAGGGGAGGTCGGCTCTCCATCCTGGGATCGAGAGGGGAAGTCAGCTCTCCATCCTGGGATCGAGAGGGGAGGTCGGCTCTCCATCATGGGATCGAGAGGGGAGGTTGGCTCTCCATCCTGGGATCGAGAGGGGAGATTGGCTCTCCATCCTGGGATCGAGAGGGGAGGTCGACTCTCCATCCTGGGATCGAGAGGGGAGTTGGGCTCTCCATCCCGGGATCGAGAGGGGAG
This sequence comes from Lissotriton vulgaris, assembly GCF_964263255.1. Lineage (NCBI taxonomy): Eukaryota > Metazoa > Chordata > Amphibia > Caudata > Salamandridae > Lissotriton > Lissotriton vulgaris. The sequence goes on from NC_141696.1 coordinate 1,563,633,851, forward strand.
GTCGGCTCTCCATCCTGGGGTCAAGAGGGGAGGTCGCCTCTCCATCATGGGATCGAGAGGGGAGGTCGGCTCTCCATCATTGACCGCTCTTCATCATCGTAAGTTGTGCTCCAGATTTTCTGCTGCTCGAGGGAGACGCTCATACACACACGCAGCCTTATTGAAGTTAGCAGCGCCATAGCCTTGTCTATACATTGTCACCGGTGTGTACATTTCTTATGAGGCCCGAGGGACCCGTCGTTCCAGTTAACATCACAGCAGCGCTGTACTTTTTTTCCGATCGTAAATATTCGCACCATGGGACAGACTTGCTGTAAATGCATTTCTTGCAGCCTCCTACGAACTGGCTTTCTTGGTTTTGTTTTTACGTGAAGTGTTTGTGATTGTTTGCGTTGTTGTGATCAAAGTTGGGATAGTAGGGAACGTTTCCTGCATTTCGGTGCACAACAACACTTCACGTTGATAAGCCGTCAGGCAGGGCTTTAAGTGGGCTGGGTGGTTTTAAAGGTGGCCTCGAAACGGGTCCCTATCGGGCTCTGTTTTGTGTCCTGGCACAGGCGGTCCGGCAGTGACAGCAGGCACATCCTGTGCGCTGCTCACACTGCTCCCTTCTCACTAGTGTGGGTGTGCTCACACTGCTCACTTCTCACTAGTGTGCACTGCTCACACTTCTCACTAGTGTGCGCTGCTCACACTGCTCACGTCTCACTAGTGTGAACTGTTCACACTGCTCACTAGTGTGCGCGTGCTCACACTGCTCACTTCTACTTCTCAATAGTGTGCACTGCTCACACTGCTCACTTCTACTTCTCACTAGTGTGCGCCTCACTAGTGTGCGCCGCTCACACTGCTCACTTCTCACTAGTGTGCACGTGCTCACACTGCTCACTTCTACTTCTCACTAGTGTGCGCCGCTCACACTGCTCACTTCTCACTAGTGTGCACGTGCTCACACTGCTCACTTCTCACTAGTGTGCACTGCTCACACTGCTCACTTCTCACTAGTGTGCGCTGCTCACACTGCTCACGTCTCACTAGTGTGAACTGTTCACACTGCTCACTAGTGTGCGCGTGCTCACACTGCTCACTTCTACTTCTCACTAGTGTGCGCCGCTCACACTGCTCACTTCTCACTATTGTGCACGTGCTCACACTGCTCACTTCTACTTCTCAATAGTGTGTACTGCTCACACTGTTCACTTCTACTTCTCACTAGTGTGCGCTGCTCACACTGCTCACTTCTCACTAGTGTGCACGTGCTCACACTGCTCAATTCTACTTCTCAATAGTGTGCACTGCTCACACGTTCACTTCTACTTCTCAATAGTGTGCACAGCTCACACGCTCACTTCTACTTCTCAAAAGTGTGCACTGCTCACACTGCTCACTTCTCACTAGTGTGCGCGTGCTCACACTGCTCACTTCTACTTCTCAATAGTGTGCACTGCTCACACTGCTCACTTCTACTTCTCAATAGTGTGCACTGCTCACACTGCTCACTTGTACTTCTCAATAGTGTGCGCTGCTCACACTGCTCACTTCTACTTCTCACTAGTGTGCGCTGCTCACACTGCTCACTTCTACTTCTCACTAGTGTGCGCTGCTCACACTGCTCGTTTCTACTTCTCACTAGTGTGCGCATGTTCACACTGCTCACTTCTCACTCGTGGAGAAGTTACGGCATGACGTCATGCCAGGTGAGAGTTGTAGGAGAAGGGAAATCCTTTAAAGAGAGTCCTTTTCTCTTTGGATTTCCCTAGGGCTTTAAGTGGAAGCTTTTTCAATATCATATACAAGCCATAGTTGCTGCCTATTTATCTTATGCAAATAACAACTATTGACAAAGCCAATAGTCGTGGTTTGTTGTAGGTATGATGTTACTTGTTGTATCATATATCTGATGCAATGACAGAAAAATCAAAATAGGAATGCTAGACACAGATTGTTAGCTTACTTGTTTTTAAGGAACTCCCTTAATTACATCGGCCAGGCCCCTTTGAGAGACCCTCCCAGTTTTTTCATCCTACTTAAAGCCCTGCCATCAGGTCATAGGCACTCCAAATAGCAAGGGTATGCGCTATCCCCGCGCACTGGTTCTCGTTTCCTCGTCTGTTTTGAGGACATGCAGCACTGCTGTCTCTGAGGGAAGCCTCGGTCTCTTTGCCTGTCTGTCTCTGCTCCAGTCTCAGGAAGGCCCCAGCTTTCCTCGAGACACCTCAGTCTCTTCCTGGTCTGTGGTCTCCCTTCCTCATTTACACTCCCCATTGAATCGACCCAGTCTATGGCTGTGTCTCCTTGCTTACTCTGAAGCCGCAGGGTCTTTTCCACGCCTTAGTCTGTGCTACGTTTCTATTACAACTACAAGGTTTCTTTTATATATACAATTTCTCTGATTCTTAGTAAGGAGCTCAGAGCTCCGCTCCAAACCTCTCGTTCTTCTCCCACCTCTGTTCCCGCAGCACTCAACTGGAGTCAGTCTTTGTCCCAAACATTCATTTCCCTCAAAGTCCCTGAATCTCTCTTCCGGGCTGGCTGTCGCCGCCTTACATCTGTCTCTTACCTTCATTTTTTCCTCCAGTCACTGTCTAAAGTGTTAGTGCTTTGTGACTGTATGGCAGTACACGGTCTGTTAGGGACACTCGCTGTATGGAACTGTCACCCGTTTTTAGGTCGAGCCTGGGCAGCGAATGCGCTGCTCTGCGAGGCATGCTGTATTCAGGTAGGGACTTGAAGCTCCACCCACTCTCTGCCCAGATTGTTCATTGGCTTGTGCCATTGTCCACTGTAAACTGTGGCTTTTCATTGGTCAATAGGCTTAGTAGTCCCTCCTTAGTACCGCCTTGTCTCATTGTGTGACCTCCCATCAGGAAACCCCCTGTTACGAGTGTTGTTGTTCAGCAGGCTTTACTTACAGCCTCCACGCACTATTTACTCAAATAGCGATAGGTCTCGAATTTGCGAGAGTCTAAGCTATTGGCATTTGTGAAAATACATAAATATAACTCATTGTCATTTACAATGCCACTAGCTCAAACTCTCGTAAATGTGAGACCTTTGCATTGCAAATGCTTGTTTCTTCTTGACTTCAGTCCACATTAGCAGCGCTTCTGTTCCCTCAATAAGGCATAAACACACCTTTGAAATAACCTGAATTCCCGATGAAAGGGATTATTTTAAGTATGTTGAAGTCCAGATACTTATCTTTCAAAGAGTTCTGCTTGTTCTCGGGATGTGCAGACTGGAGGCGTAAATCTCCTTCATATGGCCTCACAGCGGCGCCATTTTACGATAGCGTAGGAGAGACCCACAGAAGGGTGAAGGGCGCCAAACGAACAAGACCACAGGACATATTTACAAGCCCCTTGCGCCGCGGGTGCGTCACTTTTAATGTGGGAAAAAGTAACACATCGCAAGAGGCTTATCAATAGGCCCCCATCCCCCTTCCAGATCTCAGTTGTGCTCCTCTCCTTGGAAGCACATGAGACTGAGGCGGTCTTGAGGCAGAGCGTAGTATAACATCCCACAATTCGTCTCAAACTCTTGGGCTGTGTCACTCTGCTGGAATTCAAGCATTCCCTGGCTGCCTCCTCTCTCCCTGTGAAGGTCTCAGTCTGCAGGAACTGAGGCATTCGCTGGCTGCCTCCTCTCTCCCTGTGGAAGTCTCAGTCTGCAGGAACTGAGGCATTCACAGGCTGCCTCCTCTCTCCCTGTGGAGGTCTCAGTCTGCAGGAACTGAGGCATTCCCTGGCTGCCTCCTCCCTCCTTGTGGAGGTCTCAGTCTGCAGGAACTGAGGCATTCGCTGGCTGCCTCCTCTCTTCCTGTGGCGGTCTCAGTCTGCAGGAACTGAGGCATTCACTGGCTGCCTCCTCTCTTCTTGTGGAGGTCTCAGTCTGCAGGAACTGAGGCATTCCCTGGCTGCCTCCTCTCTCCCTGTGGAGGTCTCAGTCTGCAGGAACGGAGGCATTCCCTGGCTGCCTCCTCTCTCCCTGTGGAGGTCTCAGTCTGCAGGAACTGAGGCATTCCCTGGCTGCCTCCTCTCTCCCTGTGGAGGTCTCAGTCTGCAGGAACTGAGGCATTCCCTGGCTGCCTCCTCTCTCCCTGTGGAGGTCTCAGTCTGCAGGAACTGAGGCATTCTCTGGCTGCCTCCTCTCTTCTTGTGGAGGTCTCAGTCTGCAGGAACTGAGGCATTCCCTGGCTGCCTCCTCTCTCCCTGTGGAGGTCTCAGTCTGCAGGAACTGAGGCATTCGCTGGCTGCCTCCTCTCTTCCTGTGGCGGTCTCAGTCTGCAGGAAGTGAGGCATTCGCTGGCTGCCTCCTCTCTTCCTGTGGCGGTCTCAGTCTGCAGGAACTGAGGCATTCGCTGGCTGCCTCCTCTCTTCCTGTGGCGGTCTCAGTCTGCAGGAACTGAGGCATTCGCTGGCTGCCTCCTCTCTTCCTGTGGCGGTCTCAGTCTGCAGGAACTGAGGCATTCCCTGGCTGCCTCCTCTCTTCCTGTGGCGGTCTCAGTCTGCAGGAACTGAGGCATTCGCTGGCTGCCTCCTCTCTTCCTGTGGCGGTCTCAGTCTGCAGGAACTGAGGCATTCCCTGGCTGCCTCCTCTCTTCTCAGGCTGCAGGAACTGAGGCATTCGCAGGCTGCCACATTTCTCCTCGTGGAGGTCTCAGTCTGCAGGAACTGAGGCATTCGCTGGCTGCCTCCTCTCTTCCTGTGGCGGTCTCAGTCTGCAGGAACTGAGGCATTCCCTGGCTGCCTCCTCTCTTCTCAGGCTGCAGGAACTGAGGCATTCGCAGGCTGCCACATTTCTCCTTGTGGAGGTCTCAGTCTGCAGGAACTGAGGCATTCCCTGGCTGCCTCCTCTCTTCCTGTGGCGGTCTCAGTCTGCAGGAACTGAGGTATTCCCTGGCTGCCTCCTCTCTTCCTGTGGCGGTCTTAGTCTGTTTGAACATTCACTGACTGTCTCGTCCAGCTCTCACACCTGAGCATCTCTCACAGACTAGCCCCTCCTACCAGTGACTGAGATAAAGTCAGGCATTCCCCCCATCCCTTGCTGTGCCCCTCACCTTCCACCCACCCCTTGCTGTGCCCCTCACCTCCGTGCAAGCGCGGCACAGTGTCTGCAGAAACCGCCCAAGACTGCACCAAGTGCTGGGGGACCTTGCTGCACATAGACTCCGACGAGAGGCGGTATTGAGGCTGGAGTGAAAACTCCGCTTCCAGTTCTGATGCCCGCACTCGAGTGTCTCTGGAGTGATGGGGGCCACAGTCCCCAGGCCCGATAGTTCTGGCCCAGACACAGCAGAGCCTGATACAAGCTGCAGCTGCAGGAGGTGAGGGCAGTGTAGTGTCGCCCCTGTGACGTAACAGGGGTGACTTGCGTGATCCTTAAGGCTTCCTGTCAGGTGGGGGGGGGGGGGGGGGGTGCTAGTCCCCTTCTTTCTGCTGTCCACGGGGTGGTCCACACTGCCCCATGTGACCTTAGCACATAAAAGGCAGCCGGACGGACGTGACGTGGTTGGTCACGTATGACAACGGCTGCGAGAACAGATCTCCTGTGTCTTCTTGTCATTTTATTAACGCTGCATGGTTGAGCGTTAATTAAGGCCCCCACCGACTTAGCGCCGGACTCCGGAGCGGAGCCGGGATACAGCAGTGGCGACGAGGATGGTCGAGTGAGACCACTGCTCCGTGTCGGCTGCACGTGCGCGTCCACTGCACGCGGTGCTCGTGCCACGGTGCTTGTGGACGTGCCCTCGCCCCCACGTGCCTAGAAATCACCATGCAGAGCAGCTGTTGCAGGTGGGCCTCCTATAGGACACCAGAAGAAGCAAGGCACAACAGTGAGAAAAGGTGAGTACCAGCAGCACTCACTGCACTAAGGGCACCTCTCACACCCCGGGAGAGATACCTGCCCCACAGGGCTCACTGCTGCAGGGAAGGAGACGTCTGCAGCCATCAGTGGACACGAGGGGAGGACAACACAATCCCACCACAGCTGGACCACCACAGCTGGACCACCACCACAATGCAAGCTCACAGTTGAGACCCAGCACATGGGGGACAGAACAGGCACAGGCACCCGAGGCAAACAGAGGCGAACAGAGGGTAAAACATGGCTACCATACCACCCATTGAACCATTCATAGTGGAATGGGCCCCCCTCAGCACAAGCACCCAGATGGAAGGAATGGTAGAGAGGCTTATCCTGTTCTTCAAAGCCACCAAGGTAGCCAATGACCAGAAGAGAGCAATGCTCCTACACCTAGGGACAAAAGACATCTAGAAGATTTCAAACTCCATCACCGAAGCAGCCCCCAAGAGCCATCTTACCTTAATCGCAGCACTCTCTACACACTTTGAGTCCATGGCGAGCCAAGACTACGAACACTTCGTATTTGGCCAAGCACGGCAACAAGCAGATGAGTCAATAGATGCGTTTCATGCTCGCCCCAAGGACCTCGCAAGCACCCGTGGGTTTCATGATGAAAACAAGGAGATACGTTGGCAAATCATACAAGAGTGCGCCTCTGCCAAGTTCTGGGAGAGAATTCTAGAAGAGTCCGGAAAGCCCTTTGCAGACATTCTGATGTTAGGTCGCATGAAAGAGTCATCGCGGGCCCGAGCAGCCCACATGGAAGCCGCCTTACATGTCCCAGTAAAGACAGAGCCGGTCAATGCAGTTATTACACAATCAGGGATCAAATCCCACAGAAAGGACAACATAAACGTCCGGATGTGTGAATATTGTGGAGGAAGCCCTCATGGCCCAGCGGTATGTCCAGCGCAGGGAAAGAAGTGCACAGGATGTGGCAAGATGAACCACTTTGTGCGAGTATGCCAATCCAGAAGTCGGGGTTCCCAGCCCACAGTCAACCTTATCCCAGAAGTCAGGGGCGGAAACAGCGACATGGATGACGATGAGGCTGAAGAGTACACTGTCCATTCGGCCTTCACCATAGGCACAGCCGCCCAATCAGCGCATCGCCTCCCACAATGCCAGGTGTGCGTGGGGGAACAAGATAGCACTGCTGTCATAGACATGGGAGCAGCCATTAGCATCATGTTAGCGAAAACCTATGAGAGCTTAAAGCTGGCTCCACCCCTGGATGCTGCAACCATCAAGGTATTTGCATACGGCCAAGATCAGCCTTGCCATGCGAGGAAAGTTTAAAGCAAACCTCTCATATGGTTTGATCTTCATAGTGTCCCAGATCTACGTCACAGCGTAAGGGCATGGCATGCTGTTGGGATGTCGAGCTGCGGTAAAATTCGCCTTCGGAATACATCAAGAAACTCTGCAGCACATCCTGGCCGAATTCCCAACCATCTTTGAGGGCATCGGAAAGTTGAAAGGGAAGGAAATACACCTGCACATTGACCCCATGGTGCAACCAGTCGCCTTATGGCACAGGCGGGTAACATTCCACCGGAGGCCTTTGGTGGCGAAGGAACTGACCAAGCTGGAGAAAGCAGGGATAATCAAAAAGGTGAAAGGACCAACACCGTGGGTTTCCCCATTTGTCGTGACCCAGAAATCGAAGCAACCAAGAGAGGTGAGAATCTGTGTCTATATGCGGCTGCCGAATGCCGACATAAAGAGAGAAGGACATCTAACGCCCACGATAGACGATCTCATAGGGGAGCTGAATGGAGCATGCTGGTTCTCGAAATTGACCTCCGGTTGGGATACCACCAGCTAGTACTCGATGATGAGTCGAAATACATCACGACTTTCTCCACCCATGTGGGACTGCGAAGATAGGTATTAAATCCTTAGGAAAAAACACTACCATATTGCAATCAAGAACATATTATGAATGTATGTATTAAATCAAAGAACGGAATTACAGAGGCGCCAGAGAAGCCAATATCATTTACAATTTATTTAATTAACCAATTAGACTCGAAACACAATTAAATACAATCGTAATAGGTTGCACGAAGGGAGAAGGAAGTGAATTAAGGATGTGATAGTGTGGGGTAATGAAAGTGAAGATCATAGGTTTAAGGAATAAACAATTTAAATAATTCTGACAGTCACTGGTAAGAAGACCAGTATTGGAAGACCTGTCCGCAATAGGAACATATATTTACAAAAAAAAATTCTTCCAATTCAACCATGCAAAAATGCACTTTCAAAGCAATGTTGGGTGGGGAAAACAGGTACAGGTCTTGTGTGGGTGGAGAGCATCGACGTTTCGACTCGACTAACGCAAAGAGGGTGATTTGTGGACCTCAGCTGCGAGTCTTCTTCAGGATGGGTAAGGCAACCTAATCCTGGTGTCAGCCTGGCAACTCAGGTAAGTCAAAGATCACGGTCATCCGACCATGTAGGAATAGGGGGATGGCCAAAATCGCCTGATTCACAACAGAAAAGGAGTTTAGGCAGTGCCACCCCAGACTGGATCACCTCAACCCCAGCCTGCACCACCCAAATCAACCCCTCCCAACCCTCTTCAGCCACTCTACTGACACTTTGAGGTGCTCAGAGCAGGTGTAAAACGTCTGCAGGTTCCCCCCTGAATAAGGGAACTCTGCTGGAACAGCACCGGGTGTCTTCAGGTGCACGTGCACGTGCACAGTTCAAAGAGTAATCTTCTAAGTGCAGGTTTTTGGTGCACAGACACCGGTGGGAATTAAGGATTATGGCCTTGGGTACCCCAACACCAAAAACCAGCACCCTGGGTGGACGTTTTCATACTCTCAGACCTGGAAAAGCATTGCCCAACTAATCAGTACCTCCAGTGCTTGATTTCTAAAACAAATGAAAGTGCCGGGCTCTTGAGCAGGAGACCAGCGCAGCCTGTATTACCCCTTGCCCCTGCCTGCGCTGCCGATGACGAGACCAACACAACCACTAACCATCACACTGCTGCAAGTGGGACAATTCAGACTATTCCAGGGCCCCCAAGCTAAATCAATGATGTGGGCAACAAGTATTAGTCATTTTATTGTACCTTGAATTACAAAACTGCTGTTGCGATGCTTAGCTCTAAATTAGACTGACAGCGTCACCATGTGGCAGAACATCATAAGTGCTGCTGCCGACAATTAAGTGCCGGTGTATCGAGCACGGAACCCACCGGCTCAAATTAAGCACTGACTACATCACAACTGAAGACTGCTTACCTGCTGCAGGTGTTTGTGTAGTTCTACTAATAAAAGAGACAATATACAGGAATTTCTTTCGGGTAGCACAGCGAGTTATGCTTGACACCTGGCCCTTTAATACCGCTGCATGTGAAGCACGTTGGACCCCAATAGTCATGTGTCTGTTGTGCATGAGCAAACTCTCCTGTTCTGTCATGGTGTGGTGCATGTGTGTGTGTTTGTGTGTGTTTGTGTGTGTGCCTGTCTGTGTCTCTGCCATCACAATTCTAGTTCTTGATAAATGCAGCCCTATAATGACATTATTCTGAGTTAACAAAGTCCACGGTGTGGCAGGAGCCCCCTCCTCTTTTGTGGGCTGCATCTGAGCTCTCCACTTTCTTTATACTCTGTACTTTCATGAAGGAACATTACTTTCACGAAGGAACATTCAGTTATCGTACCGGATACCGGTGTAAATAGTACAGCTGGTTGTTATTTTAATTTATTATTTTTCCTTGGACATTATTAGCGTGCAAGACCAACTTGTTCTAGGACAGTGTAGTAGTCTTAAGCATTGTAAACATAGTCGTTTCAGTTACTGTGGGTCGAGGGTGAATGCTGGTGAAAGTTATTCATATGCATTGTGTGGTATAAGTTTACAAAATACAAAACATCCCTGTGTTGTGGTGGACTTAAATAATAGAACAAACGTTTGAGGAAGTAAAAGATTACGTTTATTAATTTAGTAAAAGGGCCCACCGGGAGCCAGCAGAAGGGACGCAGTCACTGGCAGAGCGGAACGGCATCTGACAGGTGACAGCGGTGACGTCACATATGTAGTCTCCGAACATTCGGAGATGACAGGCTGTGACGCATATTCATGGACATAGAAAACATATATGATAAAGAAAGATAAAATAACATATTCAATATCTCCCTTTTTTCCCAAACTGACACAAGAAAGATTTTGTATGAACAAACACATTCATTCCATAACATAGTCCTCAAAGCGTTTAGGCATCTTGACGGCTCTTCCAGATTTAGACTGAACACCCGAGGTACTGGGGCAAACATTGTCAGTCATTGAAACACAAAAGGGTTTATCATGCTCATTGGACTGTACCACCGCAGAACTGTCAATGTCAGCTATTTTGGCACTTGTCTTTACCAAAGAACCCTTTTCTCTCTCTCCATTGTTCATGGAGGTGTTGATGCTATCATCTAAAGTTGAATAACTTTGGTTTCCAGAAACATTATCCCACTCAAGTACACTCTCGTCCAGACTTTTCTCTTCTTCGTCTATGTTTCTCAATATGATCTTTTCCTGCCCTTTTTTCAATGCTACAATGTCATCCTTGCTCCACCATCCTTTTCCTTCAACAAGAACAGCCCCACCAGTGGTTTCGCACACTTTCACAGGCTTGCTGAACTTTGTCTCCCCCCTTTGATACCATGGTAGGTTTCCTTATTAAAATCCAATCACCTGGTTTCACACTCTTCTCTCTGACTTTATTCACCATATCTGAATATCTCTTAGTCTTCTCCTGTTTGTTAACAATGCGCTCTTTAACCTTGATATCATTGTCATTCATTTCATCTGAAATAACTTCTTCCTTGTACCATTTGCTAAACTTAGGCGTAAGTATAGAGTTACATTTTCTACCCCACATCAGATAAAAAGGCGTATGTTTCGTTGTTTCATTGGGCGTGTTATTGTACGCATTTATTTTCTCCCTAATGAACTCCTTCACACTCCTTTTTGATGCAATGGCTGCTTGGACACCTTCTTTAATGAATTTGTTTACTCTCTCCACCTGACCATTACTTTTAGGGCTATATAAAGGCGTCTTCTGCTGTTTTATTCCGGCGTTTGATAAGAACTCTGTCAGTTTATGCGAAATTAATTGAGCCCCATTGTCTGAGAATACGATTTTTGGCTGCCTTTCATTTGCAAAGGTTTTTTCCAAAAATGTTATCACCACATCTGTTGTAACTGTACTCACAAATCTATAGTATACCCATTTAGAGTAATAATCCGTTAGAACAATTAGGTTCCTACAGTCATCCAGCAATATATTAAAAGGTCCAGCAAAATCAATGGCAACTTTTGTCCATGGACCATTTGGAATTTCCACAATCTGCAATTCATTTTTAGAAACCTTCCAGTGCTTGTCGGACCTTAGGCATTGTTCACACCTGTCAATGTAGTCCTTAATTTCGTTATCTACTCCTGGCCACCAATAATGCATCCTCAGAACATTCCTTGTGGCAGTGCTGCCAGGGTGACCTTTATGTGCCAATGTAATTATTTTCTGTCTTAAACCTGCTGGTGGTACGAACAATTCACCGCTTTTCAGGAAACCACATTCAATGGTCAGTTCATCATTTACCTGCAGGTAACTTTTCATTTCACTGTGCACATTTCTGATAGGGGGCCATTTGGATTTCACATGACCCATTACATTTAACAAAATAGCATATTTTTCCATGTTTTCCACCCATTCTTTTTCTGTAATGGATCCTTTACACATGGCAGTTGCATCCACCAATGCCACCACGCACTCAGTGTCATCGAGTGATTCTTCTATTTGACCACCAACTGGTAGACGGGATAGACAGTCAGCTTTACAGTTCTTTCCACCTTTTATGTGTCTTATTCCGAAATTGTACTCTTGAAGTTTCGAAAGAAGTCTTATCAATCTTGAACTTGCCCTGCCATTTCCACGCCCTTCACCATCCATCATGTAAACTAACGGTTTATGGTCAGTGACTAAAATGAACCTTTTACCCCACAAATAGTCTTTTAATTTTTGCACGGCCCAGACTCATGCCAACGTTTCGTGTTCAATGGTACTATAATTCTTTTCAGTATCATTTAAACTTCTAGATATGAACGCGATTGTATTTTCTTTGTTACCTTGAAGCTGACAGAAAACAGCTCCGATCCCTTTGGCGCTTGCATCTACAGTAACTACATTTTCCAGTTCAGGATTATAAGGTCTTACAGCGGGAGCACCCACAATTTCTTCTTTTACTACTTGAATGCTCGCTCTTGTTCAGTAGACAAATTGTATGCCACATTTTTTCTAAGTAATTTCCTCAGTGGTTCCACCTTTTCGAAATAACCTTGAATGAATTTAGCATAGTATTCGCTGAGGCCCAAAAATGACTTTAAACTCTCCTTATCATTTGGATTTGGTGCATCTTTTATGGCCCTCACATGATCATCTTTTGGAGAGATTCCTTCAGAAGACAATACATGACCTAAGTACTCTGTTCTGTTTGTCATAAACTTGCACTTGTCCTTAGAGACAGTCATTCCTCTTTTTTTAAGGTACCCAATACCTTTTCAAGAATTTTCAGATGATCATGCACAGTCTCCGAATGTATTAGGATATCATCTTGGAATGCTTCGACGCCCTTAATTCCACTACCGTATTTTCCGGCGTATAAGACGACCCGGCGTATAAGACGACCCCCTACTTTGGGATATATGATGTTACAACGCGGACTTTTACTCCGCATACTGTTACAACGCGGTTTTTACAACGCGGGTCATGTAACAACGCATGTATTTACAACGCATTTTTTTACAACGCAGGTACCTTTACAACGCAGACCATTACAACGTAAGTATTGGTAAGTATATATTAATAAGAATAATATAATAGTAACTTAATTTTAAAAATATAATTTAATGTAATTTTAAATAATTTAATTTCCGTAAATTAGTTTAAATTTAAATTAATGTTACTTTATTTTTACCCTGTACCCCTGTACCCCAAAAACTCAAAACTGACCCTCAACCCCAAAAATAATACAAAGTAATTTAATTTAATTTTTTTTGCTATTAAATAATTTAAATTAAAATTAAATTTAATTTATTTTTACCCTGTACCCCAAAAACTAAAAACTGACCCTGAACCCTAAAAATACCCCTTTACCCAAAAACTAAAAACTGACCCTGAACCCTAAAAATACCCCTTTACCCTAAAACCCAAAACTGACCCTGAACCCTAAAAATACCCCTTAACCCTAAAACCCAAAACTGACCCTGAACCCTAAAAATACCCCTTAACCCTAAAACCCAAAACTGACCCTAAACCCTAAAAAACCCCTTTACCCTAAAACCCAAAACTGACCCTGAACCCTAAAAAACCCCTTTACCCTAAAACCCAAAACTGACCCTGAACCCTAAAAATACCCCTTTACCCTAAAACCCAAAACTGACCCTGAACCCTAAAAATACCCCTTTACCCTAAAACCCAAAACTGACCCTGAACCCTAAAAATACCCCTTTACCCTAAAACCCAAAACTGACCCTAACCCCTAAAAATACCCCTTAACCCTAAAACCCAAAACTGACCCTAACCCCTAAAAATACCCCTTAACCCTAAAACCCAAAACTGACCCTAACCCCTAAAAATACCCCTTAACCCTAAAACCCAAAACTGACCCTAACCCCTAAAAATACCCCTTAACCCTAAAACCCAAAACTGACCCTAACCCCTAAAAATACCCCTTAACCCTAAAACCCAAAACTGACCCTAACCCCTAAAAATACCCCTTAACCCCAAACATATAACATTTAAAATATAACTATATACTTACCAATACTTACGTTGTAATGGTATGCGTTGTAAAGGTACCTGCGTTGTAAAAAAATGCGTTGTAAAAACATGAGTTGTAACAGTATCCGCGTTGTAATGGATGCGTTGTAACAGTAGTGCGTTGTAAAAAATGCGTTGTAACAAGTAAACACCCCTACTTTGCATAAAAAAATTAGGTTTTGTGATATATTCGCCGTATAAGACTACCCGTGATTTTAGCCCTCCTCCGTGACATAAAGTGTAAAGACTGTCCATCCGATCCTAAAAAGAACGCAGTGTCTTGGTGATTTAACAGGAATGTACTGTTAGTAACTGCAGCAAAACATGACGTTGCTGTATTGCCGGCGGGAAAATATCACAGTCCCCTTTCTATGGCCATTAACTGACGCTCCTCTGCTTCCGATGACCGCGAGATTTCTGGTCACATCGGAAGGAGAGAGACGCCAGATCAGGACATGCTGCTGCATCCCCCCACCCTCCCACGAGCAGGGCGCCCGAATTCCTCCCCACTGGAGCTGCTGCGCTGCCATCACACCGACGCGGAGGCTCGAGGCATGCCCACAGGCTCGGTGCCCTTCTGTATACCGACCTGGGTCGTGAAGGCGGAGCGGCACGACTACAATAGCCGGTAAGGACTACAGCAGGCGGGCATAGGCAAGGTTGGTGGAGCGGTAAAATTTAGTTACCGGCGTATAAGACGACCCCCGACTTTCGAGCACATTTTAAAGGGTTAAAAAGTCGTCTTATACGCCGGAAAATACGGTAAATAAGATGTCCATCAATTTATGAAAAACGCCTGATGAGGAAGCCAAACCAAATGGTAGGCGGATGTATCTGTACGCACCAAATGGTGTGATACATGTTGTTAACTTCTTCGATTCTTCCGTCAAACACACCTGGTGATATGCAGCTTTCAAGTCAATTAAGGTGAAATACTTTGAACCAGAAACAGATTGTAAAATGTCTTGAATCTTTGGGAGTGGATGGCAGTTTACTATGATGTTCTAATTTAGACTTCTAAGGTCTACACACAACCTTATTTCTCCAGTTTGTTTTCTTTTTAGAAACCACAATAGCTGATACCCACTCTGACTCATCAGCTTCTTCGATCAGTCCTTCATTGCTCAATTTATCCAGAACTTCTTTCAACTCCTTTCTTATCGACAATGGAATGGTTCTCACCTTATGTTTACTAGGAACAGCACCATCTTTTAGCTTTATTTCATGCGTGAAACCTTTAACACAATCTATTTCATCTATGAAAACATCATGGTATTTTTCAATAGTACATTTAATTTCATTCTGATTGTCATCTAAACATACACTGTTCACCCAATCTTAACTCAAAATTATAAGATCCTTTGCCCCTGGTTTTAACAACACTCCTAATTTCGCCAAGTCTCTCCCCCCAATTAAAATCCTCCCTTTTTCTGCCAAATAGATCTTGGTATTAATCACTCTCCCTCTGAATGTAACAGTATCACAGAAATATCCTAACATATTTATATCTTGCTCACCAAATGCTTTTGGGTTCACATCAGTCTCCATTAAACTTACATCATGCCATTTCTCCTCAAATAGTTTATCTGATATGGTTGTGATCGGTGATCCTGAGTCTGCCGTGAATTGCAGCTCAACATCACCAATTTTTGCATCTCCTATTGGTCCTTTTAATTTCCCATCAACCATTTCTACATATAAAATTATACTTGCACACATTTCTTCGTCATAGACTACTACAGTATTTACGTTTACATTACTATATACTTTTTTAGTTTTACACAAAGTTGAATAGTGTCCAAATTTTTTACATTTTATTCATTTTTTACCTATTGCAGGACATGTTTTGCAGTCTGCTAAGTGCTCTTTTGATCCGCATCTAAAACAACTTAATTGTTTCCCTCCTACCTTTCTCTCAGTCCAATTTTTCTCATTGCTTTTGCTCTCACCTTTTCTTTTGTCCTGTAGATAAAATACATTAGTTAGACAACTCTTTAGTAGATACCATTGACCTCTCTATCCCTTTTGCGATGTCTAAAACTTCTTGCAGCGTCGGTTTTTTAAATGCCAGCAATCTTTCCTGCACCTTTTTTGAGTAACAGTAAAATACAATCTGGTCTCTGATATAAATATCCGTTATGTCCTCAAATTCACACTCTTTTGCTAGGACGCGCAAACATGCAATATACTCATCAATTGTTTCCCCTTCTTGCTGTTTTCTTAGCGCAAACTTGTGCCTTCCTACCATTATGTTACTCTCTTCATCAAATTGTACCTAAAGTCTCTTTATTGCTTCCTGGTACTCATTTAATGGTATAAAGACTCCTGGGGGACTTTCATACTCCGGTAAGCTATCGAACACTTCCTGCCCGGCTCTCCCTAGAAGACCAAATAATAATGAACACTTCCTCTCAGCATCATATCCTTTCCCATCAATGGACACAATATAATTCTCAAATGCCCTAATCCATTTTTTCCATCTCATTGCTGGTTTCCCAGGCTCATCCAGAAATAGTGGTGGCACACATATGTTATTACTTTGTGCCATATTATTTCCAAAACTTTTCCTTGTTAGTATTATTTTTCCTTAAAATTTTGACAAGTAACTTCACTTCGCAGCCTCAAGTGCTGTTCAATAGGTTGCCAGATTCCTTTATTTATTTATTTACTTCTCCTTTGTTTACTTGCTCAAGTTTATATTATGTGTGGTATTCACACTTTATTTCCTCTTAAAATTGGTTAAGCGCTTTAATTTTGAACAGTTCAAAACGCCGTTTTTACCATCACTCGCACTCTATGTAAATAGTACAGGCACCGTGTTTACACTGAGGCCGCACGCTTTTGACGCTCGATGACGTTTGTGGCTAGCAACCAATGGTTATATAGATACCAAGCCTTCCTTTCCCAGCATGCCTTGCGCGTCACAGCTGACAGGATTTCCTCAGCGCGCTTACGCCAGCAGCCTTTATCTCGCAAGTGACTTCCCACGCTGCACTTACTTCAGGTTCTTTAGAGTTACTTTCTGCATCCCTTGTTTTTTCCTGTTTACCGAATCCTCCGCGGTGACTCTTCATTCAGTACCGCGATTCTTCTCATAAAGTAATCGTCACCTGTGAGCCCATGTCGGATCTCCGTCCTCGTCACCAATTGTTGTGGGGGACTTAAATAATACAACAAACGTTTGAGGAAGTAAAAGATTACGTTTATTAATTTAGCAAAAGGGCCCACAGGGAGCCAGCAGAAGGGACGCAGTCACTGGCAGAGCGGAACGGCATCTGACAGGTGACAGCGGTGACGTCACATATGTAGTCTCCGAACATTCGGAGATGACAGGCTGTGACACATATTCATGGACATAGAAAACATATATGATAAAGAAAGATAAAATAACATATTCAACCCCCTGCTTCACCGCTTTTCCTCTCCACTCCAGGGGAGAGGGTGATTGAATGGTCGAAATGGAAGAAAGTGTTTTCACATGATCGTGAAGTGTGTGGGACCTCTTCCGCCCCACACACCTTCTTACGTCTTCATTGCTTAGGTCGAGAGGGGCAGGAAGTCTTCGAACACTTGCCTGACATTGGTGTATATGAAGCAGAGCGTTTGAATGAGTTTGACATATACATAAAAAGTTAGACAATTATTACTTACCCAAAGCGAGTACAATCCAGGAGCAGAATCCCTTTGGTCGGAGGATACTCCCGTCCCAGAAATCTCTTGAGAACGCTACTACAGATCTAGGCAGCTTGGGGGCCTCGTGCACAACTGAAGGTCCTATCGATGAGCGCATGCGTGATCAATTCATGTTGGGAAGTAACATCGAGAAAGTCAGGTAAGGATTGTGTCAGAAAAATGATCCCAATTTGGATGAAGTGTTGTTGGTAGCCAAGAAAAGTGAACACTCGTTGACATGCATAGATGTAACAAAGAAAGATAACGGGGAGCCTTCTTCTGCAAACAATAGAGAGTGTTTACAAGGGGGAAAATTCAAATAGAAAACACCGAGGGCCGGTGCGCTAGGTGGCGCGCGGCCAAGATGGCCGCACACCAGTAAGGCGCTCGCCAGCCGGGCGATAAAACATCCCCCAGACCCATCCTGAGATGATATCAGGGCTCTCACACGAGCCAAATTGCTGCCAGAACCCCCGGGGGTCCTACAGACACGGTGTGACCTGTGCCAGCCCTGGGGCGATACAGAACAGAGCTGACCATCCCCGTGCCTGAGACCACACTGGCAACCTGGAGCGGGGAGACAGAGACGTAGGCCCGGGCCCAGACACTGCTGAAATGCGCTGCACTGTCAGCTGCGCTGCATCAACTTTGGGAGGCTCCTTGGTCAAAACCAGCATCCCTGAGGTGAGGAGTCACGAAGGGGGAGATTAAAACGTGGCCACTGTAGCTTTGTGATGTTCAACGACTGCTTTTTATGCTCTATTTACAACAAGGGGTGGTGAGGGACAGAGTCTCTGAATTAAGCAGAAAGCTCTCACCCAGTCAAGAGATCAGGGCTAGATCCAACACCGTTTTTTAGCTCACTGCACCATCCCAGTTTCAGAACCTGGCTGTATGCAAATTAGTCTGTTCCTGTCCCAGTGCATGATGGGAACAGGGCAAATCGATTTTGGCCACTATAGGTGTGGCAGGGTATACTCAGACATGAGTCCCTTTCTCACTGCTCCATCAGGATTCAAGCAAGCCGGGCCGAAGAGGCTGAAATGCCAGAAACCGGTCCCCGGTAGCTTGTCTCCTTTCTGGTAAAGAACTGGCTTGGTAGTTTAGTCTGCCCTGTTCCCATGATGCACTGGGCCAGGGACAGACTGATTTGCATATAGCCAGGTTCTGAGCTGGGATGGGGCAGTGAGATAAATAACGGTGATGGATCAAGCCCTGATCTTTGGACTGGGTAAGAGTGGTCTGCTCAATTCAGACACTCTGTTCATCACCACCCCCTTTTGTAAATCGATTTTGGCCACTATAGGTGTGGCAGGGTATACTCAGACATGAGTCCCTTTCTCACTGCTCCATCAGGATTCAAGCAAGCCGGGCCGAAGAGGCTGAAATGCCAGAAACCGGTCCCCGGTAGCTTGTCTCCTTTCTGGTAAAGAACTGGCTTGGTAGTTTAGTCTGCCCTGTTCCCATGATGCACTGGGCCAGGGACAGACTGATTTGCATATAGCCAAGTTCTGAGCTGGGATGGGGCAGTGAGATAAATAACGGTGATGGATCAAGCCCTGATCTTTGGACTGGGTAAGAGTGGTCTGCTCAATTCAGACACTCTGTTCATCACCACCCCCTTTTGTAAATCGATTTTGGCCACTTTAGGTGTGGCAGGGTATACTCAGACATGAGTCCCTTTCTCACTGCTCCATCAGGATTCAAGCAAGCCGGGCCGAAGAGGCTGAAATGCCAGAAACCGGTCCCCGGTAGCTTGTCTCCTTTCTGGTAAAGAACTGGCTTGGTAGTTTAGTCTGCCCTGTTCCCATGATGCACTGGGCCAGGGACAGACTGGTTTGCATATAGCCAGGTTCTGAGCTGGGATGGGGCAGTGAGATAAATAACGGTGATGGATCAAGCCCTGATCTTTGGACTGGGTAAGAGTGGTCTGCTCAATTCAGACACTCTGTTCATCACCACCCCCTTTTGTAAATCGATTTTGGCCACTATAGGTGTGGCAGGGTATACTCAGACATGAGTCCCTTTCTCACTGCTCCATCAGGATTCAAGCAAGCCGGGCCGAAGAGGCTGAAATGCCAGAAACCGGTCCCCGGTAGCTTGTCTCCTTTCTGGTAAAGAACTGGCTTGGTAGTTTAGTCTGCCCTGTTCCCATGATGCACTGGGCCAGGGACAGACTGATTTGCATATAGCCAGGTTCTGAGCTGGGATGGGGCAGTGAGATAAATAACGGTGATGGATCAAGCCCTGATCTTTGGACTGGGTAAGAGTGGTCTGCTCAATTCAGACACTCTGTTCATCACCACCCCCTTTTGTAAATCGATTTTGGCCACTATAGGTGTGGCAGGGTATACTCAGACATGAGTCCCTTTCTCACTGCTCCATCAGGATTCAAGCAAGCCGGGCCGAAGAGGCTGAAATGCCAGAAACCGGTCCCCGGTAGCTTGTCTCCTTTCTGGTAAAGAACTGGCTTGGTAGTTTAGTCTGCCCTGTTCCCATGATGCACTGGGCCAGGGACAGACTGATTTGCATATAGCCAGGTTCTGAGCTGGGATGGGGCAGTGAGATAAATAACGGTGATGGATCAAGCCCTGATCTTTGGACTGGGTAAGAGTGGTCTGCTCAATTCAGACACTCTGTTCATCACCACCCCCTTTTGTAAATCGTGCTTTTTATGCTCTAGCAGCCGGCCCCGGTGGTTGTAGGCCCATACTTGTAACGATATTTGCATTGCACAATAAAGTTTAAAAAAAAAAAAAAAAAAAACGTGGCCACTGCGCTCGCCACTTCAGACTGCGGAACCCCTTAATATCGTCACTGGCCTAAGCTGAAGTATCGGTGGGCCGTAGCTGGAGTCCCAAGAAGCTCTGCCAACGCTTCCCGCCCTCTACTGATGCTATGGGTACAGATTAAAATCACCGACTGTCTGCGTGTCGGGGGCCATGTTGCATACCAGGCGCGAAGACTGAGACTAACACACGTGCATGACGAACTTTGAAATGGCGGCGCAGACCCCGATCCAACCAGAGCAAACGGCACAGCAGCAGCCATTTTGTGACAAAACTATGGCGCCCAAACTTCTTTGCTTCCCAAGAGCCAGAGACTCATTATACTCCTGCCGTGGGGACCCACTGTACTACAGAGAGCGCGATGGGCAGAACCGACACAAATCAAACCAAAATCCGTTTTGAGGTCTGTAAGGCATCCAAGCTTGGCTCTGTGGATCATGCTGAATGGGATGCGGCGGTAAGCCTAGATGAAGATTGGAAGGAGCTACTACCCAGTATGAAAAATAGTCTGACATCCATCAACACGAAAATGGACACCATGAATGCGAGACTTGATTCGGTGGTACATAAACTAGATCAACATGACCACAGACTCAAGGAAGTGGAAACCAGGATTTCTGACCTTGAGGATGGAGACACGGAGAGCAGAGAGCGGGTATCGCAAATGGACAAACTCCTTAAGATCATCGCAGACAGAAACGAGGATTTGGAGGCCCACTCAAGGCGAAATGACGATCGCATCCTAGGCCTAGCAGAGACGACCAATGAGGGCCGAATGGAGGACTTCATTGAGCAGCTTCTGGTGGAGTTGTTTGGGAGAGGACCCTTCTCTGCACACCTGATGATAGAAAGAGCACATAGGTACCTGAATGCGCGTCCACCTCCAGGAGCACCTCCACGCCCGGTGATAGTCCGATTCCTCAACTACCGGGACTGCGATACAGTGCTACGCTTAGCCGGTTGAGAAGAAACTAGTCCACTATGAAAATACTACCCTTGCCTTCTACCCAGACTTCACGCAACATGTACAGGAGGTGAGGCGCAAATATGCTGCTGTCAAGAAGAAACTGCAAACTCAAGATATCCCATATGCGATGCTATACCCGCCGAAACTTCGCATCACTCACCGCGGAAAGCAGCACTGTTTTCAAAATCCTCAACAAGCTGAGGATTACCTCGAAAGATGCTGTCGGCTGTCTCCTACAGAGACGGCCGCCCGTTCATGCTGCGGGTCCCAATCTCTATTGTCGGCCCCAGACTGAAGATGTACTTCACACCCTGTTGAACTGATGCTTATTTCTACCTGGACCCCTAGTAGTACTCTTATTTGACTTTAACCAGCGACCTCTTGCATTTAAAGAGACTCTAACCAATGGACCGCCCGACCACTCGCCTTCCTTCCATAACTGCTGCTAGTCTGACGAAGACTTGGTGGCATGTGGGCGTGACACAGGAAGGGAGTTGGCAGGCTGCGGGCCCAGAGTATCTTCCCCGTGTGGGTGATTCCCATTTGGTCGTGATCTGTTAAACCTTACTCTGGTTTGCAGTTGACCAGGGAGGAAAGCTATGCCCGACAAATTGGGGAAGTCAGTGTGGGAAGGGGGGGGGAGAATGTATGCCCTGCAGTGCCTGATTATATTAAGCAGCCTGGCCTTCAACACGCGGATGCAATGCTAATCTATTTAAGGTGGGAAATGACTGACACTCCAGAAATAAATAACAGGATGCACATACTCTCTTGGAACGTCCGGGGCCTAAATAATCCCAGAAAAAAGCAACAGGTCAGAGGATACCTAAAGAGACACCAGATACACATAGCCCTTTTGCAGGAAACCCACCTTGACCCTGCGTTCACACCTGCGCTTGCCGCTAGATGGGCCGCCTTCTGCTGCTTCTCGTCTTATTCAACGTACTCCAGGTGGGTTGCAATCCTTATCAGAAGTAATGCAGATTTTGTTCTGGGAGGGACGGACGTTGACCCTCAGGGCCGACATTGCTTGACTTGGGGACAACTGTTGTCACAAGACATCACAATAGCAAACTATTATGGCCCCAATGCAGACAACCCCCAGACCCTCAATGTACTATGGAGTAAGATTCAGACGCTTAGATCTACTTGCCTGCTATGGGGGGCGACTTTAACACAACCATGTTCCCGGAGATGGACAGATCCCACGCTACTGCATTACATTATACGACCACTCAAAAAAAAGTGGACCTTGTGTCTACCAACTATCTCCTGGACACTCAAAAATAGGGAATGCACTACTCCGCCGTCCACTCTTCATGGTCTAGACTAGATTATTTATTTGTATCAGTGGGCATGGCACACTGGGCGGACACGGTCATTCACCTGGCACGTTCATATTCAGACCACTCACCCGTTAAATTGGTATTAAAGCTCCCGGCAGACCAAGCCCCTTCTGCCCGATGGTGCCTTAACCCTACCCACCTCCTAGATATGGTCTTCAGAACCGAACTCGAACAAGAAATCCACAATTTTTTTACACATAAAGTGGCCTCTGTGTCCAGCCTCACTATAGTCTAGGAGGCTTTTAAAGTCACGATCGGGGGTTATTGTATCACTAAGGGTGGGGGGATCCTTAAAGACATACGGAAGGAACATACCCTGCTAGAAAAATACATTAAAACATTGGAGCAGAACCTTTTCTCCACAGAGGAGGAAGCGACCCATGCCAAGCTTCGCGACAAGCTGACAGAGTATGTGGGTACTGCAGAACGAGAATGTAAATTTCGGGGTAAATACCACGTTGTGCAAGTGTATGGAGAAGGGGATCGCCCGGGGAAGGTTTTAGCAAACCTAGTTCGCCCACCCAAGTTCTCTAACTATATAGCTAAAATACGGGACTCGGAGGGGGAGACCCTCAGAAACCTCCCAGACCAACTACATACATTTGTACAGTTCTACAAAGCCTTATGCACCTCTCAAAGAGGGCAGCCACTTGACCGCCTCAATAATTGAGGACACTGCCTTAGCTTGGTTTGGCAACACACAACAGGAATTCTTGAGCGCCGTATTGGAATTAGACGAAATCACTAGGGCCATAATGCAAATGAAGTCAGGGCGCACACCAGGGTCGGACGGCCTTTCCATCGAATGTTACAAGATATACATGACTTAATTAGCCCCCATACTGAAAGATGTCTTTTATGAAGCCAGGGAGGAGGAATGCCTTCCGAGAACCATGAGAGAGGCCCACTACTTAAACCGGACAAGCCCCCAATCCATTTTGAATCCTATCTCCCCCTTTCCAACTAAACTGTGATACCAAAATCCTAGTGAAGGTGCTCTCTAACCGACTTACCCTCCTGCTGGAATGACTGATTTTGCCGAACCAATTGGGGTTAATCCCCAACCGTGCAACATCACATAACCTCAGGACGCTCCTAGCAGTGCTAAAATACATAGATCCCGATAGCTCCGCGGTGGCGGTTTTCCTTGATGCCACCAAGGCATTCGATTCGGTGGAGTGGGACTATATTCTCAGCATCCTGCGGTATATGGGAATGCCCCCGCTTTCCTGGGTTTGGTGGAGTTGTTGTACACACAGCCGATTGCCACAGTGTTTCTTAATGGTGCCCGAGCCACAAGTTTCGCCATTTGTAGATGCATAAGGCAGGGCTGCCCCCTCTCCCCCATTTTGTTTGCCTTAGCAGTAGAACTCCTGGCCGCGAAAATAAGATCACACCACAAAGAACGGGCATTGGTGTATCCTTCCGGGCAGCTTTTAGTCTCGCTATACGCGTACGATGTTACACTATACATTAAGAACCCACAGGACAATCTTAACCCTATTTTGCGAGAAATCACTAAATTTGGGGTTATCTCAGGAATAAACATCAACTGTGCCAAGTCGGCAATATTCCCACTTGCTGGTTCGACTAAGCCGCACCAATTAGACTACCCATTACTCTGAAAATGCAATGAGGTTAAATATCTGGGAATCCGAGTCACTAGGGACAAAGAGGAGCTGATGCGCAATAACTACGGAGTCACAATGGACAAAGTAACAGACACCATTACCCGGTGGCTATCCTAGCCCCTCTCTATGTTTGGGAGGAATTCTTTAGTTAAAATCATTCTTTTACCCAAATTTCTATACCTTTTTACTAATATTCCGTACAATCCTGGGAGGTCTTTTTTTAAGACGTTAAAAACGCAAGTCACTCAACTAATTTGGGAGGAAAACAAGCGAGGCTAAGTTTAACCACGCGGATGCTGCCATGTACACTAGGGGGGTCCGATGTCCCCAATTTTGAATTCTATTACTACTGTGCCCAGGCACATTTTGCAGTGTACTGGTTTCACCCGCCTCTATTTATTCCACACTTGGCGGTCGATGACGGCCACATGGTCCCCCCCACCCCCTTCGGGTTACCTCTTCACCTCGGGAGGGGACAGAGAACAGGATCCGTCCACGGTCGACTGCACTAACATGGCCTGGAGGAAGATAGCAGCCAATACGGACGTTCCAATGATGTACTCACCTAAGATGCCCTTGGTACATCACCTATCCCTGCAGGTGACCTACGAGGGGCAATGTCGCCGGATGAAAGAGAAACTAAAGCACACCACATGGGGGGATCTTTACATAGGAGGCACCTTCTGAACTAGAGAACAATATTTTAGCACACATGATCCTACCACAATGGACCTCTTTATGTACATTAGACTCAGGCAGAACATGAGATCTGCCACACCATCATACCCCTCAGAGCCACCCACACTACCACTGCTACTCACGCTTCTACAAACGGAACCCCGAGACATGTCACCTCGCTCTTATATAAGCATATACAAAAGACCCTGCTATCTTACATCCCCACTTGCCCGAGCACAATGGGATAAAGACCTAGAGACACCCTTAACAGATGACCAGTGGGAATTCAGTTGTAAACAGATAGAAGCCCTTACTGCTAGTAGTCAATCGAGACTCATTCATTATACATTTTTACACAGACTATAATACACTCCGGCTAAACTCCACAAGTTCAAGCTACGGGAGGAGGACAGGTGTGCGAGATGCGGGGGAGGGGCAGATTTTTATCACTTGGCATGGCAATGTCCGCAGATATATGACTACTTGCTACAGGTGTTTGAGGACATATCACGCATGCTAGAAATACAGCTTCAGCCGACTCCAATTGTAGCATTGCTGGGATGCACACAATACATAGATACTGCGCATAGAAAGCTCCTTGCATTGGGATTCCTCGTCGCCAAGCGCTGAGTGGCGTGCAAATGGGGACGGGGAAGAGCCCCTAAATTCAAGGAATGGATACAGGACCTGACTACCTGGCAGGAACAATCGCTATATAATGCCGAGTTACTTCCATTTTCGTCACGTCCAAAAGACATTTGGAACCCACAAACCACATATCTCCTCTGTCAGGAGACTACCACAGCGACGGACCAGGAGAAGGGGAACGATGACTCGCACCTTGAGGGGTGAAGCATCCTGTACACTCCCCCATGTGGGTAAGAGGAAAGTACGAAATTTGGGAGGCGGGCTTAAATGGGAGTGTAAAGATAGCTAAATTGGGAAAAGTGGTTCCCGGACCCTTCATGCTGGGTTAATGTATGACCTGTTCCCCGATGACTGGACACTTCCTATACATCATAGTTGATATTCCTCTAGACTACAGGCTTGGATAAGATGTAATGTCCGCTAATACAAGGCCCCACAAGCTAGAGGGGGTTGTTTTTACTTGTTCCCCAGGTAGGAGCTGTTTGACAAATACTGCAATGGATTGTCCTTCATAATGATCATTTTGTGCTGTATACATTGATAAATCAATAAAGACATTTGAAAAAAAAAGAAAACACAGAGGGCATTTTTACAAGTGAATGGCAAAGCGAGGGGTTAAATTTCGAATGCCACTCTCCGTTACTCTAAAAACGCAGTGCGGCACCGAATTTACAATGGTACGGCACATCCCTGTGTTCTAGCGCTAAACTCGGCTACCAAGTGCCAACAAAGGCACCTTTGTACCCTAGTGCAAGGGTGCCGGCTTTGAGGGAAGGATTGTTTATGTAGAGGAAGGTGTACCTTCCTGCACATAAACAATCACTAATAGAGATTTCTAACTCCAAAGTGTGCTGCATTGTGCAGCACACATAAAAGTTGCAGATCGTAATTTTTTGATGATTGTTTATGTGCAGGAATGTACACCTCCCTGCACCAAAACAAGAATGAATGGCTATTTGCTGTTTCTATCTGTCACCGTGTTTTCCCTGGTCTTAATTTTGGCTCTGCTCCATATGTACGCCACCCTTTTAAATAGAGGAAAGCATCAAAATCAAGGGGTGTTGCGCCGGAACGCCCACCACAACAACCATTGCCCGCCCCTTGCACCCTAATTGTAACTTGAAAGGGAGCCTTATTTACGAGGCGGCGTTAAGCCATGTTAAGTGGAGAAGTGTGGCTCACTGGTTAGAGCAGGCAGACCCTGAAGCAGAGGTCAGACCCGGGACCAGGGTTCAATTCCCGACGCGGCAGGGTCTTGGGCGCAAATGTCCACGGACTCGATAATTCTCGCTTCGGTGCCTGACCTAATCATGGGTTCACACTCTGCAACTCTGGGCATTAAGCTTGCTTAATCTCCACAACGGCCCCCCTGCAGCGGGATGCCTGGCTTTCACCTTGGGGATGCCCGTTAGGGGCTATCTCACAGGGAAAAGCCAGGACGGGTTCCCAAGGCAAGCGCCGAGATGCCTCCGGGTAGTCGAGCGCTATATAAGAACATCCAAAAAAAACAAAGTGGCTTAACAATGCCTTGTAAAGAAGGCGAAGGTTTATTACCTCAGGAACTTCGCAAAAAGTGACGTTCCTGTGGAAAAAAGCCCTTGAAAATATGCCTCAGAGTCTCGAAAGAAAAAATTGTTTCTGATGTGGTGCAACTGGTCACATGGCAAATGATAAGGCATGTTCTGCCGGTTCAGTCGAGTGTCATGTCTGTGGGAAAGGTTGCTATTATGGGAAGTGCTACTGGTCTCAGAACAAAATAAAGAAAATGAAGGAAGTCACTGTGGAAGAGGAGTCTGAGTCGATGGTCCTCACTATGGGGAGATTGTTCTCCAAATACGGCACAAGGGTAAGAAAAGCCCAGTTGATTGGGTCAATGTCAATGGATCCAGAGTAGAAATGCTATTTGACTCAGGAGCTGAGATCGCGTTAGTCCCTTAGGAAATTCTATTGAGATAAACTGTTGAATAAAGACAAAGTATTTAACCCCTTCGCTGCGGGGCTAATTCCCCCGCGGCGCTGGGGGGAGGGGGGCAACGCACGGCGCTGCGCGCGGCGCCGCAGTGCTTGTGACGAGCTCGGATCATCACGCAGCACGGTGGCGCTGTGCTCATGATGAGCTGAGCTCGTCATGACCACGCCTGTTTCCATGGAACGCTCAGCACAGCAGGGGAATTATCCCCGCGTGGGCGTTCCGCAGCGTTCATGACACAGCTCCACTGTGCCTCATGATGAGCTGAGCTCGTCATGAGCACCCAATTAAACAGGATATACGGCCTTTAGTGTACTGGGGACAACCTATTAATTAGATGGTTACTCCATAGGAGAAATTGAGTTAAAAAAACGTTTACGACTGGGAAAATATACATTTCCACAAAGGAGGACTGTAATGTTAGCTGGTTCCACAAAGGTGATTTAAATATAATATTAGATCCTAACAGTGAGACACTCATGGTGTTGAAATAAAGTGCACCATAATTAGTGGCATCTGTGCAAACTAATATTCCTACTGTACTTGAAGATGGGGTCCAGTCAAAATTGGTTCTGGAAAAAGAGGTGCAAAATGGCAAAACATGATAGTTGTTACGTCAGGAGTTTTCTGATGTGTTTTTAAAAGTTAGCTTATGTGCCAGATGATTCTCATAAAATAGTCTTAAAAAAGAAAAACACTCACAGTGTGAGTAAAGTGAGGAGAATTCCATTGGCTTCGCGGCACGCTATGGTAGATGAGATTGATAAATTAAAGAATTAGGGAAGTATTGAAGTGGTAGAAACAGCAGAGTCAGTGGCCCCAGTGGTAATAGGTGCAAATCGTCAGGTCATGTAAGACTTTGCTGAACGTTTAGAGGGGTAAACAAGTCAGTGGTAGCTGATGGGCACCCTCTTCCTAATATTACAGAGATGCTATCTCAATTGGGAGGTGCAGTGTTTTTTCAACCTTAGACCCAAGGTCTGCCTATCACCAGATCAAACTAGAGGAAGGTGCCAGGAATTTTACATCATTTATCTCTCCTTTTGGCGTGTTTAGATTCACAAGAAAGCCTTTTGTCCTAATAGCAGCGTTGTTGCGGGGCACAGATGGAGTACAAATATATCAAGAGTATGTGTTGATTTATGGAGTAACACAGGAAGAACATAATCACAGTTTGAGATCAGTGTTGTAAAAAGTTCAGAGAGAGGGGACTCACTTTCAACGAAACCCAGTGTAAAATCAATTGTAACCCTGATCGCGTGACCCCTCCTATCCCTGCCACACAGAAACTATGTAACGATTTATACTCTTTTTTCTTAGATAAAATTAAGAAAATTAAAAGATCCATAGATTCTAACCACAAGGATGTGGAAGAATTGTCAGAAAACACCAACCCCGACTCCATAGCTACCTTCTCATGTCTAAACAAAGAACAGCTCCTGGAACTTTTAAATAAAGTAAAATCAGGCTCCACTAAAGATGCCTGTCCCTCTCATATACAAAAATCATTTTTTCTGCATTTCCGGAGACTATTCTCTCTCTACTGATTCTTTCCTTAATCCAAGGGATAGTTCTGAAAGCTTTGCAGT
Source organism: Lissotriton vulgaris (assembly GCF_964263255.1). NCBI lineage: Eukaryota > Metazoa > Chordata > Amphibia > Caudata > Salamandridae > Lissotriton > Lissotriton vulgaris. The sequence continues at coordinate 1,563,662,836 of NC_141696.1, forward strand.
GATCATTCCGCTTCAGAAAAAACAAGGTGTTGACCCTCTGAGGCTGGACAGCTATGAGCCTATATCCCTTCTCCCCTTCCCGGCCAACTTTTAGAGACACATGTAGACAAACTCCTTAGCACCTTAATAGAAGTCACCAATTTCCTAGACTCCCATCAGGCAGGTTCCGCTCATCCCCCTCCACTGAATCTATTATTCTATCTGTCATGGACTTAAAAGGAAAAGATGAAGACTGCACTCAGGCCTTGATCCTCCTGGACCTGTCTGCGGCCTTCGATACCATCAACCATGACATTCTGATGGAACGTATTGCTGCATCAGGTCTCAGAGGTGCTGCCCTAAATTAGTTTAAATCCTTCTTAGAGGACTGGAAGCAATCAGTATGGCTTTCGCCTTACTAATCCGGCATTGTCAACATGAATTGCGGAATACTGCAGTGCTCCTCTAGTCCCTGCACCTCTTTAATGTATATATATATCACCCCCTCATATTCACGCTTCATCAGGTGGGTGTACAGATTTACAACTATGTTGATGATATTCCGTTGATCTTTTCCATCGAAGATTCTACAAAGACCACAGAGTTCCTCAGGCATACCATGCTGTTTATCAGGAATTGGATGAACAAAAATCAATTAAAATTAAACTCTGAAAAAACTGAAATCATCATCCCTAACAACAAACCTTCTCACTGGACTCCTACCCATTGGCCTGCGGAGTTAGGCCCCCACCTGCCCACAAGAACTCGATAAAGAGCCTAGGCATCCATATCGACTTGGATCTCACCATGAACGCGCAGATTGGGGCGGTCAATTCTGCCTGTTTTTTCCAGCTACGGAAATTGCAAAAAATCAAAAGGTTTTTCAGCAGAGAGGCCAGCAGTCTGATCATCGTTGCCTTGAGCCTTTCAAAGATGGAGTATGCGAATGCAATTTACCCAGGTCTCCAGTGCAACCAGAAACACCGTCTGTAGCTGACACAAAATCTATCAACAAGGCCGATGCTGTCACGTCAAGCCGCTGCTGAAGGAGCTGCACTGGCTTCCAGTGGAGCAGCGTTCCATGTTTAAAACAGGATGCATCCGTTCAAAGCATTATATGGTATTGGCCCAAAGTACATATCCTCAAAACTTCACAGGTACTGTATGCAGCGCACCTTAAGATCCACGCACTTGAACTTGGTGGTTCCTGGTTTCAGACACAAACGGACAGGCGGGTCGCGTTTCTCAATTCAGGTACCCCAATTCTGGAAAGCTCTGACCATGTCATTGAGACCTGAAACAGAACTGAAGTCCTGGCTTTTTACCCAAGCTGAGAGCTAGACATGGGCTCTTCTAAACCGGTGACTCCAAAGGAAATAAAAAGCACCAGGAGACCTGTTGGTGAACGTGTGCTCTACACATTTTCAATAACATACCATAACAAATACATTGTATATCTCTGACACAAATTGATCAGTGAAGGCGTAAAACCCAACAAACTTCAGGTAAAAACCATTTGGGTGCTTCCCATGCCTGAAAACAAAGGTGTGGCTGGAAATTATAATACATTTGCTCCTTGTTTTGCAAGTGACACTAATAATTTGAAATCATGCTTAAAAAGGGGGTTAAATGCATGTGGACATCTGTGAGCACTTGTGAATTTGAAGATATAAAAAATGCTCTGTCTAAAGCTCCTTCCATGCAGAGCTTTAACACCTCAGAAGATTCTGTGTTGATTACTGTCGCCAGCGCCAAAGGGTTGGAAGCATTTTTAAAACAAGGTCATGGCAGTGGAGAAAAAAACATTATGTTTATTTCCAGATGTTTGGTCCTGAATTTGATCCTCCGTTATTGAAATAGAAGCTTTATGTATTTTCTGGGCCATTAAGAAACTAAAACAAATTCTATGGGAATGAATTTTATGGCGAAGACAGACCACAGATGCCTTAAAGATGTCTTTGAAAAAAAAATAGATTGGATCCCATTTCAAGCCAGATTTGTAGGTGGGTCATTTCATTGCAAGATTTGCATTTGTATGTTGAGTATATCCCAGGCTTTGAAAATAGGGCAGCAGGCGGTCACTCATTTTTGGTTACAGCTCCTCAAAAGGTGGGGGAGGCAAAAGCGGCTTGGGATCTGGATGAGTGCAATGTATGTATGTATGTGAGGTCACTGAAGGAATAACATTTCATTTAGGCTGGCATAAGTGTACAGGAGATTAATACATTGATTGAGAATGAATGGAACTTCAAGCAAAAAGAGACCCTGGAAGGGTTGAAATACTGGGATGTAACAAATGAATTGTCTACAAAGCATGGGCTGGTGTGGAGAGATAATTAGGTTATTCCTCCAATTTGTGTTTGAGACAACTTAATCCACTTGACTCATCAAGGACACCAAGGTATATGCAAACTAAAGAGCGAACCAGACTACATTTCTGGTGGCCTGGGCTTGATGTTCAAGTGAAGAGGTCCATCAGAGAGGGACAAGAGTGTAAGTCTAGTGACAAGGTCAGCAAAACTAGAGTGCAGGCTACGGTGGTGAGAGAACTTTTAGAAAGTGCTTGGCATGAAGTTGCACTGGACATATTGGGACCTGTCTCATGCAGAAGTGGACAGTTTTACGTAACACTGTTAGCTGACATGTTTTCACGGTGGCCAGATATACACATATTTCAAAGCATAAAGATATACAATGTTGTAGTTTTTTAAAAAAAAAGGTGTTTGGGAGAGAAGGACTACCTGAATACTTGGGGCCCGATTCACAGAACTAACTTAAGACAAAATCCTAAATTTACTACTTTTAGTATTCACAGAAGTTAGGATTTTGTCTTAAGTTTGCCTTAAGACAAACTTAAGACAGACTTAAGTTAGGATTTTGTCTTAGTCTGTCTTAAGTTTGTCTTAAGACAAATTTAGGACAAAATCCAACTTCTGTGAATACCAAAATTAGTAAATTTAGGATTTTGTCTTAAGTTAGTTCTGTGAATCGGTCCCAACCTTACTGACAATGGCATGCAGTTGATCCCATGTGAAATGGAGGCATTTTTATCCAAGAGGGGAATAAAACATACACATTGTTCACGATACCATCCCAAATACAATGGTATGGTGAAGAGATTCAACAGGGGTTTAACATAATCTATTCAGTTTGCTAGTCTGCACGGCAAGGACTTGAAAAATAGAATACAAGAAAGTAGAAGTGTATCGGCTAACACCACATTTGGTTACTGGTAAAGTACCCTTATAATTATTTAGAGGCAGGGAACCCAATTCCCTTAAGTGTCCAACTTGGATGAATTCTAAGGAAGTGAGAGCTAGGGTGAAGCAGGATGAGTGGCAAGAACAACAACCTGAGAGGGTGTCAAGGAAGAAGGAGTTATCTGAGTTAAAACACTCTACATGGCAAACCACAGTAAGAGTATGTGACTTGATGAGAGGGAAGAAACCCCAGATAGAAAAATTTAGAAATGTTCAACTCCCCGGGGTTGCCAAATTGTTTTCAATTGCTGTGAAATTGGAAGACAATTGGATTTAGAACTTAAGCAGAATCATGGTTCTCAAACGTGATTCTGAGGGTGGTGTTAGATGTGACGATGTGTTTTCAAAGCGAGAGAGAAAACGTTTGAAACTAAGAGATCTGAAAGCGTCAGAAAAGGTGTAACGTTGAAACGGAAACAACGCATTGTAAATGTAAATGTGGGATACTTCTAAAGCGCACTGTTACTCTACCCGAGTGTCCTGGTGCTATAGACCGCTGGGGAACCCGTCCTGGTTTTCCCTGTGAGATGGTCCCTTTCTGGGTATCTCCAGGGTGAAACCAGGCATCCCCAGCATCTGTGGGGGGCCGTTGTGGAGATGAGGCAAGCTTAATGCCCAGAGTTGCCGAGTGTGTTCCCTGGTTAGAGTAGGCACCGAGGCGAGAATTATCGAGTCCGCTGACCCTGGTCCAAGACCCTGCCGCGTCGGGAATTGAACCCTGGTCCCGGGCCGTTCTCTGCTTACAGGTCTGCCGCCTCTAACCAGTGAGCCACACCACTCCACATTATGATAGAATATGTATAAAATGCAATAACAAATGTGCATGCTTATTCACTATTTCTCTTTATGATAATCTTTACTTATTTCTTTCTTCTTTCTTCTATTAACTCTTAAGATATTGTTGTCATGTAAATCCTCTTTCCTGCTTGCTTCCTTCATCTCATATGTCATTTGGAAATGGGAGAGATATGTGGCTTTTCTTCGTCTTTGTGGAATCTTCTAAGGAAGGTTATGAGGGAAGGAATTCTTCGAATGTTTGCTCCTGAAAGCGGTCAGGTGGGAGTTGGAGGACAGAGGTGGCTGGACGGTTTATCCACTGAAGAATCTTACATTAAAAACTGGTTTAAAATGAAATGTGTGGATCTCACCTCTTTACAATCTCCCCCTCCCACATGACAGGAGGGTTAGATTCTGTTAAAGACACAGGGCCAGGTTTATCAAGGTTTTGCGTCGCCTTTATGCCACGCAAGGGCGACGCAAAATGTAAGTGAGATTCATCACGCCACCTTGTGTGGTCCTGCATGGCTTGATACATCTGGAGTAATGTAACGCAGCGCAAACCGTCGCCTAGAGTTACTCTGCAAAAGAACAACTGATGGACAGAATGCAGAACAATGTTCACACATTCACCCAGTACAGAGATCTGGGCCTAAATCCATCGTTTTTGTTCTCCCTGTGCCATTCCAGTTTGAACCCCGCCATATGCAAATAAGTCTTGACCCTGCGCCCAATGGAAACAGTCCAGCCCAAAGTGCCAGGCAAGGTCTTTCCTGTACCGGAAACAGGCATCCGGGACTGATTTCAGGGTATCACACCTCATCAGCCAGGCTAGCTTGAACCCAAGGTTGAGGAAAAGCATCCAGAGCGCCCACGTCTAGGTCTGGGCGCCGGATGAAGAACCTGGGAAAGTTATGGACAAATAAATACCTTTTAAATTTATTTTTATTGACATTTACAAAATTACAGCAAACAAAACAACACCCAAGGTCATGCAGAGAGAAACTCTACTTTCTGTCAGTCTGATTGGATGGGTGCAAGACGCGATAGTCTTCAACCAGGTCACTGCACACAGCCATGTTGCGATAGTTGGAGTTCTGTCTTGTTCCCAATATAGAGGCACCCTACGTTTGGCAAGGAGAAAGGTGTCACAGTGATGCGTTGGACCTCTTCCAGGGTCACCCCCACGTAACCGAGAAGTGTCACCAGAGGGGTCTGGTGACAACGAATGGTGGGTTATGACAGTTATCATTAAAAGGACCTCTCGCTAGCACATATGACTAGGAGGGCATCCTCAGCCAAGAAGTAGGAAGCCTGCATCATCTCGCTGGCAACAGTGGCAATTCTGAGAGGAGGAGGGGTTCATTCTGTGTAGCTTCCATGGGGTAATGTAGGCCCAGTGCAGAAATGTGTAAAGTAATGGTGTATGTGTGTGATTCATGGGTGGAGTACTGGTCTGCGCTCAGCAAAATTTCCATCGATCGATCGGCATATCCACCCCCAATTTGGATTCAGACTCTGTCCAAGCAAACACCAGTCCTGCCCATCTGGGATTGTGGTGTTATACTATGGAGCTTCGAAACCCAGCGGGCAGCATCAGCCGATATAATAAGTTGTGTCAAAGGCAGGAACTCAGCCATTTCCTGCGGGAATCCGGCCAAGGCTGCCCTCTCAGTATCAAGAGCTGAAGCAGTGCCACTACAGCGAGAGTGATCCCGGGAGAGGAACAAACCATCCAGGTATAAATTATCCTTGTCAGTGAGGTGAAAGTGAAAGTGATCCAGGGAGAGTAACAATCCATCGATGTATAAATGATCCATATCAGTGAGGTGAAAGTGATCCCGTAAGAGGAACAATCCATCGATGTATAAATGATCCATATCAGTGAGGTGAAAGTGATCCTGTGAGAGGAACAATCCATCGATGTATAAATGGTCCATATCAGTGAGGTGAAAGTGATCCTGTGAGAGGAACAATCCATCGATGTATAAAGGATCCATATCAGCGAGGTGAAAGTGATCCCGTGAGAGGAACAATCCATCGATGTATAAATGATCCATATAAGTGAGGTGAAAGCGATCCCGTGAGAGGAACAATCCATCGATGTATAAATGGTCCATATCAGTGAGGTGAAAGTGATCCTGTGAGAGGAACAATCCATCGATGTATAAAGGATCCATATCAGCGAGGTGAAAGTGATCCCGTGAGAGGAACAATCCATCGATGTATAAATGATCCATATAAGTGAGGTGAAAGCGATCCCGTGAGAGGAACAATCCATCGATGTATAAATGATCCCTATCAGTGAGGTGAAAGTGATCCGTGAGAGGAACAATCCATTGATGTATAAATGATCCATATCAGTGAGGTGAAAGTGATCCCGTGAGAGGAACAATCCATCGATATATAAATGATCCATATCAGTAGGGTGAAAGTGATCCTGGGAGAGGAACAATCCATTGATGTATAAATGATCCATGTCAGTCAAGGCAATCTTCTCCAACTCAACCAAAGGTATTTTGTGTCATGCATTCAAACATAAGGGGGAGGACAGGATTGGAAAGTAACTTAATGGCTGGAAAGGAACAAACCATCGATGTATAAATGATCCATAACAGTGAGGTAAAAGTAATCCCGGAAGAGGAACAAACCATTAATGTATAAATGACCCATGTCAGTCAAGGCGTAAGTGATCCCGGAAGAGGAACAAACCATCGATGTATAAATGATCCATATCAGTGAGGTGAAAGTGATCCCAGGAGAGGAACAAACCTTCGATGTATAAATGATCCATGTCAGTCAAGGCCATCTTCCCCATCTGGGATTGTGGTGTTATACTATGGAGCTTCGAAACCCAGCGGGCAGCATCAGCCGATATAATAAGTTGTGTCAAAGGCAGGAACTCAGCCATTTCCTGCGGGAATCCGGCCAAGGCTGCCCTCTCAGTATCAAGAGCTGAAGCAGTGCCACTACAGCGAGAGTGATCCCGGGAGAGGAACAAACCATCGAGGTATAAATTATCCTTGTCAGTGAGGTGAAAGTGAAAGTGATCCAGGGAGAGTAACAATCCATCGATGTATAAATGATCCATATCAGTGAGGTGAAAGTGATCCCGTAAGAGGAACAATCCATCAATGTATAAATGATCCATATCAGTGAGGTGAAAGTGATCCTGTGAGAGGAACAATCCATCGATGTATAAATGGTCCATATCAGTGAGGTGAAAGTGATCCTGTGAGAGGAACAATCCATCGATGTATAAAGGATCCATACCAGTGAGGTGAAAATGATCCTGTGAGAGGAACAAACCATCGATGTATAAAGGATTCATATCAGCGAGGTGAAAGTGATCCCGTGAGAGGAACAATCCATTGATGTATAAATGATCCATATCAGTGAGGTGAAAGCGATCCCGTGAGAGGAACAATCCATCGATGTATAAATGATCCCTATCAGTGAGGTGAAAGTGATCCCGTGAGAGGAACAATCCATTGATGTATAAATGATCCATATCAGTGAGGTGAAAGTGATCCCGTGAGAGGAACAATCCATCGATATATAAATGATCCATATCAGTAGGGTGAAAGTGATCCTGGGAGAGGAACAATCCATTGATGTATAAATGATCCATGTCAGTCAAGGCAATCTTCTCCAACTCAACCAAAGGTATTTTGTGTCATGCATTCAAACATAAGGGGGAGGACAGGATTGGAAAGTAACTTAATGGCTGGAAAGGAACAAACCATCGATGTATAAATTATCCATAACAGTGAGGTAAAAGTAATCCCGGAAGAGGAACAAACCATTAATGTATAAATGACCCATGTCAGTCAAGGCGTAAGTGATCCCGGAAGAGGAACAAACCATCGATGTATAAATGATCCATATCAGTGAGGTGAAAGTGATCCCAGGAGAGGAACAAACCTTCGATGTATAAATGATCCATGTCAGTCAAGGCCATCTTCCCCAACTCAGCCCAAGGTTTTTTGTGTCATGCATTCAAACATAAGGGGGAGGACAGGATTTGAATGTAATTTAATGGCTGGAGAGGACAGATATTCCCCACAGGTTTTACGGCATAGAGACCTACAAGCCCAGCATGTGGCGGCATCCATGCGGATCCCCTCCAGTGATTTAGGTAAGCCCATGGGTAGAGCAGAGGCTCACAGGATTCCTTTGGTCTGGGCTCATTCCGGAGCAAGATGGAGGATAGATGCATCGGCTGATACCAAGATCTGGCAAAGCAGCACAGTAAATGTCAGCGTCATAAACCTCAAACCCTCGCGCACTCAGAGGGTAAGACCAATGGATCCCAGGGAATCCGCGATGGATGATCCCAGAGCAATCGGATCAATAGAGAGTGGAGCCTGCTGAAGCAATGCCTGTTGAGGGTACCGAAATGTTAATGAAGAGGTAAAATAATTTAGGAATAATTATCGTCTTAATTAAGGCCACCCTCCTGGCCATAGACGATGGAAGCCACAACCACAAATCGATGCAGCGAGACAGGTCATCAACCACTGGGCCATCGTTGAGTCGGACACCTGCTCAGGACAATCCCAAGGTCCGGCACCGGATCGATAGTCCAGCTCACAGAAAATTCCAATGCGATCGCTGCAGTGCTTCAGTTAGTGAGAAGAGACCTGATTGGACCAATTAATAAACATCTCAGAGTGGGTGCAAATCGAACAAATTCTGTGGATCAATGGGATGAGTTTGGTCCCAGGGTCCTTCACAAACAACAGCCTATCACCCGCGTACATGATATCAGAAGGCGTCCTTCATGGCACCTCTCTCTCCATTGGCTCCAAACACTACATCTTCCCTGTCGAGGGGAAGAGACAGTGGTGCTCACCTCTGGAATGGTGCTCACCTGGATTCTCACTGGTCGAGGGCCAGAGACAGTTGTGCTTGTCTCTGGAACGGTGCTCACCCAGACTCTCACTGGTCGAGGGGCAGAGACAGTGGTGCTCACCTCTGGAACGGTGCTCATCTGGATTCTCACTGGTCGAGAGACAGTTGTGCTCACCTCTGGAACGGTGCTCACCTGGGCTCTCACTCGTCGAGAGGCAGAGACAGTGGTGGTCACTTCTGGAACGATGCTCACCCGGACTCTCACTGGTCGAGGGCCAGAGACAGTTGTGCTTGTCTCTGGAACAGTGCTCACCTGGGCTCTCACTGGTCGTGGGGCAGAGTCAGTGGTGCTCGCCTCTGAAACGGTGCTCACCTGGATTCTCACTGGTCAAAGGGCAGACGCAGAGGTGTTCACCTCTGCAACAGTGCTCCCTTAGTTCTCACTGGTTGGGGGCAGACAGTGTTGCTCACCTCTGGAATGGTGCTTGCCTGGACTCGATGGCCAAAGACACTGGTGCTCACCTCTGGAATGGTGCTCACCCGGACTCTTACTTGTCGAGAGGCAGAGACAGTGGTGCTCACCTCTGAAATGATGCTCACCCTAGCTCTCAATGGTCAAGGGGCAGACACGGTGTTGCTCACCTCTAGAATGGTGCTCACCCGGACTCTCACTGTTCGAGGGCCAGCGACTGTGATGCTCCTCTCTGGAACTGTGCTCACCCAGATTCTTCCCTGTCGGGGGCGGAGACAGTGTTCCTCACCTCTGCAGCGCTGCTCACTGGTTCTCACTGGTCAAGGGGCAGAGACAGTGGTGCTCACCTCTGGAACAGTGCTCACCTGATTCTCACTGGTCGAGGGGCACACTCTGTGTTTCTCACCTCTGGAATGGTGCTCACCTGGTTCTCACTGGCTGCGGGGCAGAGACAGTGGTGCTCACCTCTGAAACAGTGCTCACCCAGACTCTCACTGGTCGAGGAGTTAGATACAGTGTTGCTCTCCTCTGGAACAGTGCTCGCCCAGACTCTCACTGGTCGAGGGGTTAGATACAGTGGTGCTCCTCTCTGTAACAGTCCTCACCCGTAGTCTCACCGGTTGAAAAGTAGACACAGTGTTTCTCGCCTTTGGAATGGTGCTCACCTGGTTGTCACTGGTCGCGGGGCAGAGACAGTGGTGCTCCCTTCTGGAACAGTGCTCACCCAGACTCTCACTGGTCGAGGGGTTAGATACGGTGTTGCTCTCCTCTGGAACAGTGCTCACCCGGATTCTCACTGGTCAAGAGGCAGAGACAGTGGTGCTCCCCTCTGTAACAGTCCTCAACCGTAGTCTCACTGGTTGAAAAGCAGACACAGTGTTTCTCGCCTTTGGAATGGTGCTCACCTGGTTGTCACTGGTCGCGGGGCAGAGACAGTGGTGCTCCCTTCTGGAACAGTGCTCACCCAGACTCTCACTGGTCGAGGGGTTAGATACGGTGTTGCTCTCCTCTGGAACAGTGCTCACCCGGATTCTCACTGGTCAAGAGGCAGAGACAGTGTTGCTCGCCTCTGAAACGATGCTCACCTGGATTCTCACTGGTTGAGGGGCAGATACAGTGGTGCTCACCTCTGGACCAGTGTTCACCCAAATTCTCACCTGTCGTGGGGCGGAGACAGTGTTCCTCACCTCTGCAGCGCTGCTCACCTGATTCTCACTGGTCATAAGGCAGAGACAGTGGTGCTCACCTTTGGAACAGAGCGAATCTGGATTCTCACTGGTCGTGGGGCAGAGGCAGCAAGTCAACGAGTTTGAGATGAAAATTTAGCAGTAAGTATCCCAAGGTGACAATCCTGTGAGAATCAAGATATGAGCACCACTCCCGAGGGAAGTAACTCCGTGCGAATCCAGAAGTAAGCACTGGAGTGCTAATCTACAGATGAACACTGCACAGAGAATCCAGAAGTGAGCACCACAGTAAGAATTCAGAAGTAAGCACCACAGTGAGAATCCAGAAGTAAGCACTGGAGTGCGAATCTACAGATGAGCACTGCACAGAGAATCCAGATGTAAACACCACAGTGAGAATCCAGAAGTAAGCACTGGAGTGCGAATCTACGGATGAGCACTGCACAGAGAATCCAGATGTAAACACCACAGTGAGAATCCAGAAGTAAGCACTGGAGTGCGAATCTACGGATGAACACTGCACAGAGAATCCAGAAGTGAGCACCACAGTAAGAATCCAGAAGTAAGCACCACAGGGAGAATCCATAAGTAAGCACTGGAGTGCGACTCTACGGATGAAAACTGCACAGAGAATCCAGAAGTGAGCACCACAGTGAGAATCCAGAAGTAAGCACTGGAATGTGAATCTACAGATGAGCATTGCACTGAGAATCCAGAGGTGAGCACTGCAGTGAGAATCCAGAAGTAAGCACCACAGTGAGAATACAGAAGTAAGCACTGGAGTGCGAATCTACAGATGAGCACTGCACAGAGAATCCAGATGTAAACACCACAGTGAGAATCCAGAAGTAAGCACTGGAGTGCGAATCTACAGATGAGCACTGCACAGAGAATCCAGATGTAAACACCACAGTGAGAATCCAGAAGTAAGCACTGGAGTGCGAATCTACGGATGAGCACTGCACAGAGAATCCAGATGTAAACACCACAGTGAGAATCCAGAAGTAAGCACTGGAGTGCGAATCTACGGATGAACACTGCACAGAGAATCCAGAAGTGAGCACCACAGTAAGAATCCAGAAGTAAGCACCACAGGGAGAATCCATAAGTAAGCACTGGAGTGCGACTCTACGGATGAACACTGCACAGAGAATCTATAAGTAAGCACTGCAGTGCGAATCTACGGATGAACACAGCACAGAGAATCCAGAAGTGAGCACCACAGTGAGAATCCAGAAGTAAACACTGCAGTGAGAATCCAGAAGTGAGCACTGGGATGTGAATCTATAGATGAGCACTGCACAGAGAATCCAGAGGGGAGCACTGCAGTGAGAATCCAGAAGTGAGCACTGGAATGTGAATCTACAGATGAGCACTGCACAGAGAATCCAGAGGGGAGCACTGGAGTGAGAATCTACTGATGAGCACCACAGTGAGAATCCAGAGGTGAGCACTGCAGTGGGAATCCAGAGGTGAGCACCACTACAGAGGTGGGTGAGCACCACAGTGAGCATACAGAGGTGAGCACCATTACAAACGGAAGTGTATCAGTGTAATACAGGGAGTCATGAAAAATCAGTGCCTGAAACACAGAAGCAGCTCACCCTAAAGGAAGTCCTTTGGAGCTCCATTTTCCTGGTTTTCTGTTATATTTTTATTACACAAATAGTGAATACTAGTATTTACTATTAGTGTAATAAAAAATGCAGTACAATTAGGTGAAATGTGACCCTATCTGACAGTTACAGTAAGTAAAAAATGCTTTTAAATGAATGTTTAATGCATGGTTGTAGGCGAGTGCGTGAATGTGTGTGTATGGTTTACGCATGTGTGTGTAAATCAAAGTAAAGGTCAATGGTGCGTGATGTCACTTCCGCTACCCCTGGCATTTTGGTGGATTGACGTCAACGGATCATCAGAGGGGCCAAAGAGCTCCTTGGAAGCAGTGGCTGGCAGGCACTCCTGTGCCCTTAAAGAGCGAACGCTCATATTGAGCAGGTAATTAAGGAAACAGGTATCCTTCGTGGCATCTCAACCTCAACCCGTGCAAATATTGACTTTGCTGCTTGAGGGAGCAAAGAATGTGTTCACAATTAGCCCGCCAAGAACCCGTTTACAACTCGATTTTCAGGAAAGGTACCGTGGGGACAGATCCGCTTCCTAGAAATTGTGTAATGTGTTTGTATCCAATCCATGGCTTCAATCTTCAAGGAGCTGTACAGGCAACAGTTCACACAGGAACAGCTGTATGCTTAGCGGTTGGGTGCACAGACAACACGTCACACAGGAACAGCAGTGCACTCAGGGGTTGTGTGTACAGACAACAGTTCACACAGGAACAGCTGTGCACTCAGGGGCTGCGAGTACAGACAACAGTTCACACAGGAACAGATGTACACTCAGGGGCTGTGTGTACAGACAACAGTTCACACAGGAACAGCTGTACACTCAGGGGCTGTGTGTACAGACAACAGTTCACACAGGAACAGATGTACACTCAGGGGCTGTGTGTACAGACAACAGTTCACACAGGAACAGATGTACACTCAGGGGCTGTGTGTACAGACAACAGTTCACACAGGAACAGATGTACACTCAGGGGCTGTGTGTACAGACAACAGTTCACACAGGAACAGATGTACACTCAGGGGCTGTGTGTACAGACAACAGTTCACACAGGAACAGATGTACACTCAGGGGCTGTGTGTACAGACAACAGTTCACACAGGAACAGCTGTGCACTCAGGGGCTGCGAGTACAGGCAACAGTTCACACAGGAACAGCTGTACACTCAGGGGCTGTGTGTACAGACAACAGTTCCCACAGGAACAGTTGTGCACTCAGGGGTTGTGTGTCCAGACAACAGTTCACACAGGAACAGCTGTGCACTCAGGGGCTGCGAGTACAGACAACTGTTCACACAGGAACAGCTGTACACTCAGGGGCTGTGTGTACAGACAACAGTTCACACAGGAACAGATGTACACTCAGGGGCTGTGTGTACAGACAACAGTTCACACAGGAACAGCTGTGCACTCAGGGGCTGCGAGTACAGACAACAGTTCACACAGGAACAGCTGTACACTCAGGGGCTGTGTGTACAGACAACAGTTTACACAGGAACAGATGTACACTCAGGGGCTGTGTGTACAGACAACAGTTCACACAGGAACAGATGTACACTCAGGGGCTGTGTGTACAGACAACAGTTCACACAGGAACAGCTGTACACATAGAGCTGTGTGTACAGACAACACGTCACACAGGAACAGCTGTACTCTTAGCGGTTGTGTGTACAGACAATAGTACACACAGGAACAGATGTACACATAGAGCTGTGTGTACAGACAACACGTCACACAGGAACAGCTGTGGACTCAGGAGTTGCGTGTACAGACAACAATTCACACAAGAACAGCTGTGCACTCAGACATTGCGTGTCCAGACAACAGTTCACACAGGAACAGCTATGCACTCAGGAGCTGCGTATACAGACAATAGTTCACACAGGAACAGCTGTATGCTTAGCGGTTGGGTGTACAGACAACACGTCACACAGGAACAACAGTGCACTCAGGGGTTGTGTGTACAGACAATAGTTCAAACATGAACAGCTCTACACTTAGGGGTGAGGTGTACAGGCAACAGTTCACACAGGAACAGCTGTATGCTTAGGGGTTTTGTGTACAGACAACACGTCACACAGGAACAGCTGTACGCTTAGGATTTAGGTGTACAGACAACACGTCACACAGGAACAGATGTACACTCAGGGGCTGTGTGTACAGACAACAGTTTACACAGGAACAGATGTACACTCAGGGGCTGTGTGTACAGACAACAGTTCACACAGGAACAGATGTACACTCAGGGGCTGTGTGTACAGACAACAGTTCACACAGGAACAGCTGTACACATAGAGCTGTGTGTACAGACAACACGTCACACAGGAACAGCTGTACTCTTAGCGGTTGTGTGTACAGACAATAGTACACACAGGAACAGATGTACACATAGAGCTGTGTGTACAGACAACACGTCACACAGGAACAGCTGTGGACTCAGGAGTTGCGTGTACAGACAACAATTCACACAAGAACAGCTGTGCACTCAGACATTGCGTGTCCAGACAACAGTTCACACAGGAACAGCTATGCACTCAGGAGCTGCGTATACAGACAATAGTTCACACAGGAACAGCTGTATGCTTAGCGGTTGGGTGTACAGACAACACGTCACACAGGAACAACAGTACACTCAGGGGTTGTGTGTACAGACAATAGTTCAAACATGAACAGCTCTACACTTAGGGGTGAGGTGTACAGGCAACAGTTCACACAGGAACAGCTGTATGCTTAGGGGTTTTGTGTACAGACAACACGTCACACAAGGACAGCTGTACGCTTAGGATTTAGGTGTACAGACAACACGTCACACAGGAACAGATGTACACTTAGGGGCTGTGTGTACAGACAATAGTTCACACAGGAACAGCTGTGCACTCAGGGGCTCCGAGTACAGACAACAGTTCACACAGGAACAGCTGTATGCTTAGCGGTTGGGTGTACAGACAACACGTCACACAGGAACAACAGTGCACTCAGGGGTTGTGTGTACAGACAATAGTTCAAACATGAACAGCTCTACACTTAGGGGTGAGGTGTACAGGCAACAGTTCACACAGGAACAGCTGTATGCTTAGGGGTTGTGTGTACAGACAACACGTCACACAGGAACAGCTGTACGCTTAGGATTTAGGTGTACAGACAACACGTCACACAGGAACAGATGTACACTTAGGGGCTGTGTGTACAGACAATAGTTCACACAGGAACAGCTGGGCACTCAGGGGCTGCGAGTACAGACAACAGTTCACACAGGAACAGCTGTATGTTTAGCGGTTGGGTGTACAGACAACACGTCACACAGGAACAACAGTGCACTCAGGGGTTGTGTGTACAGACAATAGTTCAAACATGAACAGCTCTACACTTAGGGGTGAGGTGTACAGGCAACAGTTCACACAGGAACAGCTGTATGCTTAGGGGTTGTGTGTACAGACAACACGTCACACAGGAACAGCTGTACGCTTAGGATTTAGGTGTACAGACAACACGTCACACAGGAACAGATGTACACTTAGGGGCTGTGTGTACAGACAATAGTTCACACAGGAACAGCTGTGCACTCAGGGGCTGCGAGTACAGACAACAGTTCACACAGAAACAGCTGTGCACTTAGGGGCTGTGTGTACGGACAATAGTTCACACAGGAACAGCTGTACGCTTAGCGGTTGGGTACACAGACAACACGTCACACAGGAACAGCTGTTCGCTTAGGGGTTAGGTGTACAGACAACCCATCACACAGGAACAGATGTACACTTAGGGGCTGTGTGTGCAGACAATAGTTCACACAGGAAGAGCTGTGTGTACAGATAACACGTCACACAGGAACAGCTGTACGCTTAGGGGTTGGGTGTACAGACAACAGGTCACACAGGAACATCTGTACGCTTAGGGGTTGAGTTTACAGACAACACGTCACACAGGAACAGCTGTACGCTTAGGGGTGAGATGTACAGACAACACGTCACACAGGAACAGCTGTACGCTTGGGGGTTAGGTGTACAGACAACACGTCACACAGAAACAGATGTACACCTAGGGGCTGTGTGTATAGACAATGACTTCGCACAGGAACAGCTGTGCACTCAGGGGCTGCGAGTACAGACAACAGTTCACACAGGAACAGCTGTGCACTCAGGGGCTGCGAGTACAGACAACTGTTCACACAGGAACAGCTGTACACTCAGGGGCTGTGTGTACAGACAACAGTTCACACAGGAACAGATGTACACTCAGGGGCTGTGTGTACAGACAACAGTTCACACAGGAACAGCTGTGCACTCAGGGGCTGCGAGTACAGACAACAGTTCACACAGGAACAGCTGTACACTCAGGGGCTGTGTGTACAGACAACAGTTCACAAAGGAACAGATGTACACTCAGGGGCTGTGTGTACAGACAACAGTTCACACAGGAACAGATGTACACTCAGGGGCTGTGTGTACAGACAACAGTTCACACAGGAACAGCTGTACACATAGAGCTGTGTGTACAGACAACACGTCACACAGGAACAGCTGTACTCTTAGCGGTTGTGTGTACAGACAATAGTACACACAGGAACAGATGTACACATAGAGCTGTGTGTACAGACAACACGTCACACAGGAACAGCTGTGGACTCAGGAGTTGCGTGTACAGACAACAATTCACACAAGAACAGCTGTGCACTCAGACATTGCGTGTCCAGACAACAGTTCACACAGGAACAGCTATGCACTCAGGAGCTGCGTATACAGACAATAGTTCACACAGGAACAGCTGTATGCTTAGCGGTTGGGTGTACAGACAACACGTCACACAGGAACAACAGTGCACTCAGGGGTTGTGTGTACAGACAATAGTTCAAACATGAACAGCTCTACACTTAGGGGTGAGGTGTACAGGCAACAGTTCACACAGGAACAGCTGTATGCTTAGGGGTTGTGTGTACAGAAAACACGTCACACAGGAACAGCTGTACGCTTAGGATTTAGGTGTACAGACAACACGTCACACAGGAACAGATGTACACTTAGGGGCTGTGTGTACGGACAATAGTTCACACAGGAACAGCTGTGCACTCAGGGGCTGCGAGTACAGACAACAGTTCACACAGGAACAGCTGTATGCTTAGCGGTTGGGTGTACAGACAACACGTCACACAGGAACAACAGTGCACTCAGGGGTTGTGTGTACAGACAATAGTTCAAACATGAACAGCTCTACACTTAGGGGTGAGGTGTACAGGCAACAGTTCACACAGGAACAGCTGTATGCTTAGGGGTTGTGTGTACAGACAACACGTCACACAGGAACAGCTGTACGCTTAGGATTTAGGTGTACAGACAACACGTCACACAGGAACAGATGTACACTTAGGGGCTGTGTGTACAGACAATAGTTCACACAGGAACAGCTGGGCACTCAGGGGCTGCGAGTACAGACAACAGTTCACACAGGAACAGCTGTATGTTTAGCGGTTGGGTGTACAGACAACACGTCACACAGGAACAACAGTGCACTCAGGGGTTGTGTGTACAGACAATAGTTCAAACATGAACAGCTCTACACTTAGGGGTGAGGTGTACAGGCAACAGTTCACACAGGAACAGCTGTATGCTTAGGGGTTGTGTGTACAGACAACACGTCACACAGGAACAGCTGTACGCTTAGGATTTAGGTGTACAGACAACACGTCACACAGGAACAGATGTACACTTAGGGGCTGTGTGTACAGACAATAGTTCACACAGGAACAGCTGTGCACTCAGGGGCTGCGAGTACAGACAACAGTTCACACAGGAACAGCTGTGCACTTAGGGGCTGTGTGTACGGACAATAGTTCACACAGGAACAGCTGTACGCTTAGCGGTTGGGTACACAGACAACACGTCACACAGGAACAGCTGTTCGCTTAGGGGTTGGGTGTACAGACAACACGTCACACAGGAACATCTGTACGCTTAGGGGTTGAGTTTACAGACAACACGTCACACAGGAACAGCTGTACGCTTAGGGGTGAGATGTACAGACAACATGTCACACAGGAACAGCTGTATGCTTAGGGATTGTGTGTACAGACAACACGTCACACAGGAACAGCTGTACGCTTAGGGGTTAGGTGTACAGACAACACGTCACACAGGAACAGCTGTACGCTTGGGGGTTAGGTGTACAGACAACAAGTCACACAGAAACAGATGTACACCTAGGGGCTGTGTGTACAGACAATGAGTTCGCACAGGAACAGCTGTGCACTCAGAGGCTGCGAGTACAGACAACAGTTCACACAGGAACAGCTGTGCACTTAGCGGCTGTGTGTACAGAAAATAGTTCACACAGAAACAGCTGTACACATAGGGGCTGTGTGTACAGACAATAGTTCACACGGGAACAGCTGTACGCTTAGCGGTTGGGTGAACAGACAACACGTCACACAGGAACAGCTGTTCGCTTATGGGTTGGGTGTACAGAAAACACGTCACACAGGAACAGATGTACACTTAGGGGCTGTGTGTACAGACAATAGTTCACACAGGAACAGCTGTGCACTCAGGGGCTGTGAGTACAGACAACAGTTCACACAGGAACAGCTGTGCACTTAGGGGCTGTGTGTACAGACAATAGTTCACACAGGAACAGCTGTACACGTAGGGGCTGTGTGTACAGACAATAGTTCACACAGGAACAGCTGAACGCTTAGCGGTTGGGTGAACAGACAACATGTCTGTTGGACAGGCCACGTGTAAGGCTTGCCCCCTCCCCGCACGACCAGGCCCGAGCCCGGCTCTTCAGGTGTTACACGCAACAACCACCCGTTTCCCGTCTCATATGGGACCCCTGCCCCTGAACATCTCCACATCATGGGCCCGATTCCCTACCGGCCCTCTCGCCCGGTCTGGGCGCCATCTTGGACACAGCACCACGAGGCCGCGTGGCCTCCGATCGACCCTAACCCTGGGCCTGGCCAGGCCCCGACATCCCGGCACCACCATCCACCCAGGAGGTGAGCGGACTACTTGGCAGGTCAATGGGAGAAAGAGGTGTCGATGGCTCTCCCCCGCCAGGTGCCGATCGCCCCCAGCTCCCCCAGGCGCTGGCTCCACCCCCCTGCTGGGTGTCTGGACTCCCTCATCCCGGACCTCCGGACCTCCAAGTGCGAGGGTCCGGACATCAAAGGGCGCCAGACCTATAACTGGGGCAGCTCCAGAGCAGGAAGGCAGTTGTATCCTGGAGTCGAGAGACGCAGTGAAGAACTCATCCTTGACGGACTACTGGCGCTGCCGTAGCCCTGCCTTGCAAACTATCGACCTGCCTGCTGGCGCTGCCGCAACCTTCTGAAACCTTCATCGTCGTCGGGACCTGCTGGCGTGGCCGCGGACCGTTTGTAACCACCACCTTCATCGGGACCTGCTGGCTCCGCCGCGGACCGTCGCTACCTTCAACCATCCCGGGACCTGCTGGCTCCGCCGCGGCCTGATCATCTAGAACGCCGAGCTCGAGGATTGTGAGCTATTTCATCTACCACCACATCCACCAGATTGGTAACGAGACTGTCCCGCTACCCCCTTACCCAACCAAGAGACTAGAATAGAGGGGACCCCTGAGTCCAGACCTCCTTGTACCATTTCACCGTACTTAAAGAATTGCTTATAAAGTAACGTTGAACCTTATCCTTGTGTGGTGTACATCAGTGGGGGGGAAGTTACTTGTCTGTACGATCGCTGGAGACGGCTCTCCCCGGAGACCTCTCCCCTTGTCCTCGGCCGACCCTCCCGGTCCGTCTAACATTGGTGGCCAGCGGCGCGATCCGAATCAACGCGTAATCGTACAGAGAGTAGCTCACCCCACGACAAAACCACAATGTCGACCAAAGAAAGCGGATCCACCGAAAAATTCCAGATGGAGAAATTGGAAGAATACAGCCATCGTGAGTTGAAACAATTCTGCATTGAACTAGGTATCGCTACCACCGGTCTGAGTACTAAAGACGATTTCAAGCACGCCATTGAGTCATGGGCAGAAACCGGGGCCGTCAGACCCCCGGACCAAAATGTCGCAGCAGCAGAGAAGGACACCACGGCTCCCGAGGAGCGAAGAACGGGTCTCTCGCAAGATGAGATCCAAGAACGAGAAAGAAACCGACTACATGAACTAGAAATGGCCCGGCTCAAAATGGATGGCGAACTCAAATTAGCCGAACAAAAACTGAACCTGGAACATCTGCGGCTCCGAGAAGAACAGGAAGAGAAACAGAGACAAAGAGAGCTTGAAGAGAAGAGATTGGCGTATGAACACGAGCGCAAACTAGCTGAGATAGACTTACGCAAGCAGAACAAAGAATTAGGGGTGCCCGAGCAACCGCGCACCCCGGGGGCAACAGAAAAGAAGGTACACATCCCCAAGGATGTCGTTCGAGAATATTTCCGAGATGACGACATACAGCAATGCTTCAAGGCCTACGAGATCGCTATGACCTCCCACCGGATCGATCGAAATGACTGGGGAGCCGGTCTATGGGGGAGGTTCGTCAATGAGGGCCGCGATGCCCTGCTACAGCTCCCAGACCATCTGATGACCTCCTATGACCACATGAAAGCTACCCTCCTCACCCGCTATGGGCTCACACCCGAAATGTACCGCCAGAGGTTCCGAGACTGCACCCGGATCCCGGGTACAACTTGGGTGGAATACGTGAACTATTTCAGCAGAGCCTTCGAGGGTTGGATCAAGGGAAGCAACGTAACGACCTACGAGCAACTCTTCAATCTCATGGTATGGGAGCATCTATCAAACAACTGCTTCGTCGAGCTCAGGCAGCACCTCCTCGACAGTAAATTGACTGATCCACGGCAGCTCGCCGCCGAGGCTGACCGGTGGGAAATTACCCGAGTGGGCCGGAATGGGTCACATGAACAGAACCGGAACAACCCAGGTCAGCACCGTCCCCGAGGAGGAGGAGGGGGCCAGGGACGAGGAAGAGACAACACCCCGGCCGCTCCCGCTACCAGCACCCCACCCCCGGCCAACCGGGGCAACACCCCAGCGCGGCCGGGATACAGAGCCAATGTCACGTGTCACCGATGCCAGCGAGTCGGCCACTACGCAAACGACCCGAATTGTCCACAGAGCCAGACTCCGAGACCCCGCCAGATGGCTGCCCCTGCCCTGGGGAAAGAACAAATCTCCGAAGAACAAGAGGAGTACGAGCAAGAACACCAAGAGTGGGAACCAGCCGCCATGGTTCTAGCGTGCCTAGGGGGAAAAGACATGGTCCCGCGGGTCCCCCTGCCCGCCAACACCCGGAAGTACAGTCAGTGGGTGAACATTAATGGACGCCGGGCCGAAGCCCTACGTGACACCGGGGCCAGTGTAACGGCCGTCCGCAGTCACCTGGTGACCCCAGAACAGATCCTGCCGAACGTTCTCTGCCCTGTCCGTTCAGCCGACAATTCGGAGAGTCTATGTCGGATGGCCTGCGTCCCCTTCGAGTGGGAAGGAGTCTCCGGCATGTTGAAGGTGACGGTCCGAGATGATGCCCCCGTAGACTGTCTCCTGGGAAATGATCTTGAGGGTTACCCGTGGGCCGCCGTAGAGAGAAGAGAGCACCTGGGGATGTTGGGCATCCCGGACTGGGCGTGCGTAACCACCCGGTCCATGGCTGCCTGTGCCATCCCCCGACCCGAAGAACCTGAATGGCCGGCACCTCCTCCCCCGGTCGCTCCAGTAGAAGACACCGACCGGGCCGTCCCTCCAGAGCAAACTCCCGAGGGGCTCGTTCAGCCTCAGGACCTTCCCGGCCTGGCTCAGTGGCGTCAGGAGGGGGGGCCCACCCAGGAACAGTTTCGCCACGAGCAGAAGACCTGTCCCTCCCTCGAGGGACTCCGCCAACAAGCCCTCGCCCAGAGTGCAGGGGATACCTCCGGAACCCATTGGGTCTATTGGGACAATGACCTGTTGTACAGCGAACAGAGAATCGCAGAGTTAGGGGCCAGTCGAGTGCTAGTGGTGCCCCTCCGCTTCAGAGACTTCTTGCTAAACCTGGCCCACGATGTCCCCCTGGCTGGCCACCTGGGTCAGGACAAAACCTACAGTCGCCTGGTGACCCACTTTTTCTGGCCCAAGATGAGGAACGATGTACTGCAGCACTGCCGATCTTGCCCCACGTGCCAGGCCAGCGGGAAGAGCGGCCGCAAGCTCAAAGCACCTCTGCAACCTTTTCCAGTGGTCACCACCCCGTTCGAGAGGGTGGGGATAGACATTGTGGGGCCCCTGGACCCCCGTACAGCACAAGGACATCGGTTCATCCTGGTCCTGGTGGACCACGCCACCCGCTACCCCGAGGCTGTTCCCCTGCGGACTGTGACAGCCCCGGTAGTCGGCCGGGCCTTGATGGGGATCTTCTCCCGGGTGGGCTTCCCCCGAGAAGTCGTCAGCGACCGGGGCACAAACTTTATTTCAAAATACATGAAGTCCCTCTGGCAACAGTGTGGGGTCACCTACCGATTCACGACCCCCTATCACCCTCAAGGAAACGGACTAGTTGAGCGGTTCAACCGCACGCTCAAAGGGATGATTGGGGGGTTGGAAGAGCCCCTCCGTCGCCAGTGGGATGTGCTACTGCCGTGCCTCCTCTTTGCCTACCGAGAAGTCCCCCAGAAGTCCCTCGGCTTCAGCCCGTTCGAACTCTTGTATGGACACCCTGTGCGAGGGCCGCTCAGCCTAGTCAAAGAAGGCTGGGAAATGCCCCCTCTAAAGAACCCTCCAGATGTTTTCAAGTACCTCCTAACCCTCCGCAACCAGACCAGACGGTTCAGAGAGATGGCAAAAGCAAACTTGGAGGCCAGTCAGGAAGACATGAAAAGGTGGTACGATCAAAATGCCTCCTCCATCGAATTTGAACCCGGCCAACAAGTGTGGGTAATGTCTCCCACCGAACCGTGCGCCCTGCAAGACAAGTGGACGGGGCCCTTCAAAGTCGTCGAGCGCAAGAGCCCTGTCACCTATCTCATCGATATGCAATCTTCACGGAACCCTCTCCGGGTCCTCCACGCCAAAAGACTGAAACCCCACTTTGTGCGCTCAGAGCTCAGCCTCCTGATGGCAACAGACAATGGAGCCGAGGAGGACTCCGAACCCCTCCCTGACCTCCTACGGACTCGGGAGAAGGACGGCTCTGTGGACGGGGTCCGACTCTCGGAGGCCCTCACCCTGGAACAGCGCCAAGGCTGCCAAGACCTCCTGCTGCAGTTCGCCACCCTGTTCTCCCTCACCCCAGGGGTCACCCCCTGGTGCTTACACGACGTGGACACTGGAGACAGTCCCCCTATCCGCCATCGGGCCTACCGCGTACCAGATCGGGTACGGGCCTGCATCCAAGAGGAGGTGGCCAAGATGCTCACGCTCGGGGTCATCGAGCCCTCAGACAGCCCCTGGGCCAGCCCAGTGGTACTGGTCCCCAAAGCGGCCGCCCCCGGCACCACGCCTGAGCTCCGGTTCTGCGTCGACTACCGGGGCTTGAATGCGGTCACCAGAACAGACGCACACCCCATTCCCCGAGCAGATGAACTAGTCGACCGCATGGGAGCTGCCCGCTACCTCAGCATCTTCGACCTGACAGCGGGCTACTGGCAGATCGGTCTCACACCCCGGGCCCAAGAACGATCTGCCTTCTCCACCCCTGATGGCCACTACCACTTCAAGGTCATGCCATTCGGCATGAAGAATGCCCCAGCAACATTTCAGCGGCTAGTAAACCAGGTCCTGGCGGGACTCGAAGAATTCAGCGCCGCCTACCTGGACGATATCGCTGTGTACAGCCGCCACTGGTCCGACCACCTCCACCACCTCCGAGAGGTGCTACAGGCCCTCCAACGAGCTGGCCTCACGATCAAGGCCAGCAAATGCCAAATTGGCCAGGGGTCCGTGACCTATCTCGGGCACCAGGTGGGAAGCGGTCTGGTGGCCCCTCTGCAACTCAAGATCGCTGCCATCCAGTCTTGGCAGCCCCCCATCACCCAGACCGAGGTCCGCGCCTTCTTGGGACTCACAGGCTACTACAGGCGGTTCGTGAGGGACTATGGCAGCATTGTGGGGCCCCTCACGGAACTCACATCCAAAAACCAACCAAAAAAGGTCAACTGGACCCCAGACTGTCAAGCGGCCTTCGAGAAGCTGAAGGCCGCCATGTGCTCCGCCCCGGTGCTCCAGGCCCCCGACTACAGTCGGGAATTTATCTTCCAAACGGATGCCTCCGACCATGGCATTGGGGCAGTCCTTTCCCAGCTGAACCCCGAAGGACTTGACCAGCCAGTGGCTTTCATCAGCAGACGGCTCCTGGCCCGAGAACAACGCTGGAGCACCATCGAGAGGGAGGCCTTCGCCGTGGTGTGGGCCCTCAAAAAGCTCCGGCCTTATCTCTTCGGCACCCACTTCCGGGTACAGACCGATCATCGGCCCCTGCAGTGGCTAATGCAGATGCGGGGGGAAAACCCGAAACTACTGCGTTGGTCCATCTCCCTGCAGGGGATGGACTTCACTGTGGAACATCGACCCGGGCAAGACCACGCCAACGCAGATGGCCTGTCACGCTTTTTCCGCCTCGACGAAGAGAGTCCCCAAGAGGATGGGTGACTCTCCCCGCCTTCAGCTGGGGGGGACGCATGTTGGACAGGCCACGTGTAAGGCTTGCCCCCTCCCCGCACGACCAGGCCCGAGCCCGGCTCTTCAGGTGTTACACGCAACAACCACCCGTTTCCCGTCTCATATGGGACCCCTGCCCCTGAACATCTCCACATCATGGGCCCGATTCCCTACCGGCCCTCTCGCCCGGTCTGGGCGCCATCTTGGACACAGCACCACGAGGCCGCGTGGCCTCCGATCGACCCTAACCCTGGGCCTGGCCAGGCCCCGACATCCCGGCACCACCATCCACCCAGGAGGTGAGCGGACTACTTGGCAGGTCAATGGGAGAAAGAGGTGTCGATGGCTCTCCCCCGCCAGGTGCCGATCGCCCCCAGCTCCCCCAGGTGCTGGCTCCACCCCCCTGCTGGGTGTCTGGACTCCCTCATCCCGGACCTCCCGACCTCCAAGTGCGAGGGTCCGGACATCAAAGGGCGCCAGACCTATAACTGGGGCAGCTCCAGAGCAGGAAGGCAGTTGTATCCTGGAGTCGAGAGACGCAGTGAAGAACTCATCCTTGACGGACTACTGGCGCTGCCGTAGCCCTGCCTTGCGAACTATCGACCTGCCTGCTGGCGCTGCCGCAACCTTCTGAAACCTTCATCGTCGTCGGGACCTGCTGGCGTGGCCGCGGACCGTTTGTAACCACCACCTTCATCGGGACCTGCTGGCTCCGCCGCGGACCGTCGCTACCTTCAACCATCCCGGGACCTGCTGGCTCCGCCGCGGCCCGATCATCTAGAACGCCGAGCTCGAGGATTGTGAGCTATTTCATCTACCACCATATCCACCAGATTGGTAACGAGACTGTCCCGCTACCCCCTTACCCAACCAAGAGACTAGAATAGAGGGGACCCCTGAGTCCAGACCTCCTTGTACCATTTCACCGTACTTAAAGAATTGCTTATAAAGTAACGTTGAACCTTATCCTTGTGTGGTGTACATCTGTGGGGGGGAAGTTACTTGTCTGTACGATCGCTGGAGACGGCTCTCCCCGGAGACCTCTCCCCTTGTCCTCGGCCGACCCTCCCGGTCCGTCTAACAACGTCACACAGGAACAGCTGTACACTTAGGCGTTGGGTGTACAGAAAACAAGTCACACAGGAACAGCTGTGTGCCTAGGGGTTGGGTGTACAGACAACACGTCACACATGAACAGATGTACGCTTAGGGGTTGGGTATACAGACAACACGTCACACTGGAACAGCTGTACGCTTAGGGGTTGGGTGTACAGACAATAGTTCACACAAGAACAGCTGTGCACTCAGGGGTTGCGTGTACAGACAACAGTTTACACTGGAATAGCTGTGCACTCAGGGCTTGCGTGTACAGACAATAGTTCACACAGGAACAGCTGTGCACTCAGGGGTTGCGTGTACAGACAACAGTTCACACAGGAACAGCTGTGCACTCAGGGATTGAGTGTCCAGACAACAGTTCACACAGGAACAGCTGTGCACTCAGGGGTTGCGTGTACAGACAATAGTTCACACAGGAACAGCTGTGCACTCAGGGGTTGCGTGTACAGACAACAGTTCACACAGGAACAGCTGTGCACTCAGGGATTGAGTGTCCAGACAACAGTTCACACAGGAACAGCTGTGCACTTAGGGGCTGTGTGTACAGACAGTAGTTCACACAGGAACAGCTGTACACTTAGGCGGTTGTGTGCACAGACAATAGTTCATACAGGAACAGCTGTACACTTAGGGGTTGGGTGTACAGACAATAGTTCACACAGGAACATCTGTACACTTAGGGGCTGTGCCTACAGACAATAGTTCACAAAGGAACAGCTGTACACTTAGCGGTTGAGTGAACAGACAACACGTCACACAGGAACAGCTGTATGCTTAGAGGTTGGGTTTACAGACAACACGTCACACAGGAACAGATTTACGCTTAGGGGTTGGGTGTACAGACAACACGTCACACAGGAACAGCTGTACACTCTGGGATTGCGTGTACAAACAATAGTTAACACAGGAACAGCTGTACACTTAGAGGTGTGTGTACAGACAACACGTCACACAGGAACAGCTGTCCACTTAGGGACTGTGTTTACAGACAATAGTTCACACAGGAACAGCTGTACACTATGGGCCCTATTCACAGAATGAACTTAAGACTCAATCCTACACTTCCTTCTATTGTGGTATTCACAGAATGCACTTACTACTTTTGGCATTCACAGAATGAACTTACTACTTTTGGTATTCACAGAAGTTAGGATTTTGTCTTAAGTTTGTCTTAAGACAAACTTAAGACAGACTTTAGACAAACTCCTAACTTAAGTCTGTCTTACGTCTGTCTTAAGTTTGTCTTAAGAAAAACTTAAGACAAAATCCTAACTTCGGTGAATACCAAAATAGTAGTAAGTTTAGGATTGAGTCTTAAGTTCATTCTGTGAATCAGGCCCTTAGGGGCTGTGTGTACAGACAATAGTTCAAACAGGAACAGGTGTACACTTAGAGCTGTGTGTACAGATAACACGTCACACAGGAACAGCTGTGCACTCAAGGGTTGCGTGTACAGAGAACAGTTCACACAAGAACAGCTGTGCACTCAGGGGTTGCGTGTACAGACAACAGTTTACACAGGAACAGCTGTGCACTTAGCAATTGCGTGTCCAGACAACAGTTCACACAGGAACAGCTGTGCACTCCGGGATTTCGTGTACAGACAGCAGTTCTCACAGGAACAGCTGTACACTCAGGGATTGCGTTTACAGACAATAGTTCACATAGGAAAAGCTGTACACTTAGTGGCTGTGTGTACAGACAACAGTTCACACCGGAATAGCTGTGCACTCATGGGTTGGGTGTACAGACAACAGTTCACACAGGAACAGCTGTGCACTCATGGATTTCGTGTACAGACAATAGTTCACACATGAACAGCTGTACACTTAGAGCTGTGTGTACAGACAACACGTCACACAGGAACAGCTGTGCACTCAGGGGTTGCGTGTACAGACAACAGTTCACACAAGAACAGCTGTGCACTCAGGGGTTGCGTGTACAGACAATAGTTCACACATGAACAGCTGTACACTTAGAGCTATGTGTACAGACAACACGTCACACCGGAACAGCTGTGCACTCAGGGGTTGCGTGTACGGACAACAATTGACACAAGAACTGCTGTGCACTCAGGGGTTGCGTGTACAGACAACAGTTTACACAGGAACTGCTGTGCACTCCAGGATTGCGTGTACAGACAATAGTTCACACAGGAAAAGCTGTACACTTAGGGGCTGTGTGTACAGACAACAGTTCACACAGGAACAGCTGTGCAGTCAGGGGTTGCGTGTACAGACAACAGTTCACACAGGAACAGCTGTACACTCAGGGGTTGCGTGTACAGACAACAGTTCACACAAGAACAGCTATGCACTCAGGGGTTGCGTGTACAGACAAAAGTTCACACAGGAACAGCTGTGCACTCAGGGGTTGCGTGTACAGACAACAGTTCACATAGGAACAGCTGTGCACTCAGGAGCTGCGTGTACAGACAATAGTTCACACAGGAACAGCTGTACGCTTAGCGGTTGGGTGTACAAACAACAGTTCACACAGGAACAGCTGTACACTTAGGGGTTGTGTGTACAGACAATAGTTCACACAGGAACAGCTGTACAGTTAGGGGTTGTGTGTACAGACAATAGTTCACACAGGAACAGCTGTACACTTAGGGGTTGTGTGTACAGACAATAGTTCACATAGGAACAGCTGTACACTTAGGAGTTGTGTGCACAGATAATAGTTCACAAAGGAACAGCTGTACACTTAGCGGTTGGGTGTACAGACAACACGTCACACGTCACGTCGTGAGTGTAAAAATTCAGGACAAAGGGTCAAAATTCAGGACAAAACTTCAGGACAAAAGGTCAAAATTCAGGACAAGACTTCCTTCGGGACAAAAGGTACGTTTTACAGATATGTCAGAGGTGGTCGTGCAATAGTATATATGTAAGTAAATAGACAACCATCTAAGTACAAGTCAAAATAGGTTTATATTAGGTTGAGACAATCGTGCACTTCACGGTTTTTCAGTATGGCCGCTGCTTGCTTCCTTAGACAATTCAAAACTGGCATCTCGCTCCAGCAGGTACATTAATCACCAGACAATGGTGAACCACACCTGAACATAAGTGAAACCGCTTTAATTGTTGATTGAAAACTACTGGATATATAAGGAACTTTGCAGTGCCAGCCCCCAGAAACAAAACCGCTCCCCCAGCCCCTTTCCAGCCTCCCAGGGAAACACCCGATGTCCGGTCCGGCCAGTCCTTCCTTGCTACCACCCTCCATTGGTGCCCCTCATCTTCACTTAGACCGTCTCTCATGTGTATTTAATTTCTCCTATAGTGTTACTCATCCCAATTATGTAGGGCAGGGTGTCGGAGTGCGTTACATCACACACAATATATAGAGACAATGACTCATATTAACGTGATGTATAGGAAATGCTACTTAAGATAATGGGTTCTTCAAGGTGTAATCATTCTTTTATCTATTATTCAGTCTTTCACCGTTCATTCTGTCCTTCCATCTATGTGCCCATTTATATCCAAACATATTCAACATTTGCAAACCTATCCACCATGGAATGATTTCCATCCATCATTACACTCATCTATCCCTCCATTCACACTTTCAGTCATCCATCCATTATTCATCTATCCACCCTTTCACCCCATCCATCCGTACAGTCATTTATCCACTCTTTTACCCATCCATCTATCCACTCATCCATCCAGCCATTTACCCTTTCACCCATCCAGCCATTCATTCATTCACTTACTCATCCATCAACCCAGTCACTTATCCTTCCACCCATTCACCCTTTCAGTCATTCATCCTCCCTTTCTCTCTCCATCCCCCTTTCACTTATCCACCCATCCATCCATCATCCACCCATCCATCTACTCATCCATTCATTTATTCCATCCATTGATCCTATTACTCACCCATAATTTCACTCATCCATCCATCCGTCCTCTCATCCATCCACCCTGTCACTTCTTCACTCATCCATCCATCCTTTATTTTATCTATCTATTCACCCTTTCATTCATCCTTTCAGTAATCCATCCAGCCATTCACACATTCCTTCACCTATTTACTCACCCACCTTTTCGCATTATGAGCTGAGCCTTTGTCTACAGAGTTACAGACAGAATAGGCCCATCAAGAACTTCACCCTGCTGAGGTTCCTAAAGCAAGGGGTGGGGTGGGGTGGGGGAAAGTTCACTATGCCCCTGCACATGGCAGTCTGAAAACGTAGAAGTCATGAGTCACAGTGCCAGGATGTGAGGTGACTGTGACATGGTGTTGTTTCCATGGCTTGAAGTGGTGTAAAAAAACTCGGGGGTCTCTTCAAAGGGGGTGTTCGATGTAATTAAGGGCGTAGCTTAAAACACATAGGCAAAAAATAAGCGCTAGCGTAGTGTTCTACCCGACTGATATTATGTTGTTTCTGTCATTGCATCCAGATATATAATACAGCAAGTATCATTACACTAACAAAAACAAGGACTATTGGCTTTGTCAATGGTTGTTAGTTGCTTAAAATTAAAAAAGCAGCAACCATGGCTTTGTTGGATATAATATTGAGAATACTTCAGTTAAAAAATGATGAGACAGTGAAAGAACAATAACCCGTTCTTTTTAACTTATTTTACAGGCTTCTTTATATAAACTGTTTTCTCACGTTGCTAAAGTTGCAGCATTAGCGTTTTGCCTTTTATTTTACACAACGCCCTGCTGTACACCGAGGCATGAGGAGGCCGCCACATGATTTACCAGCCCAGACTTCCCCATTGACATTCTGTATGTGGCAATCATCAGCCACATACAGAATGACAATGGGCGGGCGGGGCTGCTCTTGTGCTCAAGAAGGAGCGCAAGGCGCCCCATCAGGAAGGTGAGGCCTCTCACAGGGGAGCAGCGCTGCTCCCTGTGATAGCCAAAATTACGGACAATAGGCGTCCGTAAAAGGTTTCCTCACGGACAACGGACGTGAGGTCCAAATTACGGACTGTCCGTGAAATTTACGGACGGTTGGGCACCCTACCCATGTCTCCTAGCTCGCTGCTGCTGCCACTGTCGCAAGTTTGAGGCGCTCCTCTACCCGCAGGCTACCACCTGTGCCTCATCACTGGTGGCCAGTGGTAGGTTGTAGGTATCTGTGCACTCGATCTGCCGCTTTTCCTGTCTGCCTTCCGTCTGACTCTGCACTCTGGATTTTATTGTAGTCTGGTATATTGTGCTTGTATTCTGTTTTTTATTTCTTGTATTTCCTTGCTTTCTGGTATTCAGTTTTTTTATTCCATGTAATTCCTTGCATTGTTACGCCCTTGGTTTCTCGGCTGCTTGTTCTACTCTCTCATTTCCCGCCGTTGCGTCCCCTGAAAGCCTGCCCCCCCCCCCGCTCGCCCATTCGACCCGCTCCCGCCACCCGCCTCCCAGCTGCTCCTCTCTCCCACCTCCCCTTCTTGAGGCGGCCGCTGTGCGGTGAGGAGAGTGAGCCTTGACCCTGTTCCAGACAGGTCGCTCCCCATGCCGCAACAGCACCAACTGTTGTGCCTGTGTCTCCTACCTCGCTGCTGCTGCCGCAAGTTTGAGGCCCTCCTCTACCCACAGGCTACCACCTGTGCCTCATCCCTGGTGGCCAGTGGTAGGCCGTAGGTATCTGTGCACTTGACCTGCCCCTTTTCCTGTCTGCCTCCCGTCTGACTCTGCACTTTGGATTTTATTGTACTCGGTTATAGTGTGCTTGTATTCTGTTTTTTATTCGTTGTAATTCCTTGCATTGTTACGCCCTTGGTTTCTCCGCTGCTCGTTCTGCTCTCTCGTTTCCCGCCGCTTCGTCCCACTGCGGCCCGCCCCCGCTCGCCTGTTCGTCCCGCTCCCGCCTCCCAGCTGCTCCTCCCTCCCACCTCCCCTTCTGATGGCGGCTGATGCGTGGCGCGCAGTGGGCATGCCCATCTGTGCCCGTCCATGCCTGGACTGCGCCCTGCGCCAGTCCCCCTGGCTCCCACGAACGCCACAACACCCAACGCCGCTACGACGCCAGCACACCCCACGCACTCAAGGCTGGCTGATTGCACACCTGCATCCAGGCCACCCGAAGCAGACCCATGGGCCCTTCTCCTGCCAGAACTGCAACTACACCAGCCTCCAAACCACCACCACGCCCACGGGAGTAAGCCGCAACAGCCTTCAATGCCTTCTACTCAACACTCGCTCCGACTGCAAACAGGCTGTCGAACTCTGGGACCTACTCGACTTCACCTCCCCAGATGTTGCCTTCCTGACAGAGACCTGCCCTCCTCGCCACCCGACAACGCCATGACGGCTACAAGATCACCTGCAGGGACGGCACCAATGCAACAGGAGGAGGAATCGCCATCGTACACAGAAACACCCTCAGAATCTCGACCAGCACCGACAACACGCTCATCACGCCAAACACCTGCACTTCCAGATCCACATCAACCCCAACACCACCCTCAGAGGAACCCTCATCTACAGACCAGCCAGCCCCCGGCCGCAGTTCAGAAACTCCATCGCTGACCTCGTCAGCACGCACACCCTCGTATCCACGTACTACATCTTCCTCGAGAACCTAAACTTCCACCTCGAGAACTCCAACGACAGCAACTCCACCACCATGCTCAACATCCTCGCCAACCTTGGACTCAAAAAAATCATCATGACGCCCACCCACTCCGCCGGACACAAGCTCAAACCCATCTTCTCAGCCAGCAACCACGTCACCTTCAGCCACACCACCGAACTCCACTGGACCGACTACCGCTGCGTCCACTTTACCTTTGAGAAGCCTACCACGCACCACTGCACACAACTGGCACCCCACCGCAGCTGGAGTAAAGTCACAGAAGACCAGCTAGTCACCACCCTAGTCTGAAATCCACTACCTACACCAACACCACCGCCCTCAACCTCAAGCAATGGATCGACGACTGCGCCAACACTCTTGCCCCGATCAAGAAACCCTCGAACAGACACACCGACAGAAAAGCCATCTGGTTCACCGCCCACCTCCAGGCTTCCAAGCAGGCCTGCTGTAGGCTCGAGAAGAAGAGGCACCACGAACAGACACTGGACAGCAACACAGCCTACAAGAACGCCATCCATAGACACCACCAACTCATTCAAACCTCCAAAAGGACCTCGACAACAACGCACACAACAGCAAAGAGCTCTTCAACATCGTGAAGGAACTCTCCAAACCCAGCTCCAACTCCAATGACATCCAGCCATCACAAGACCTCTGTGACTCCCTAGCCACTTTCTTCCACCGCAAGATCGCAGACATCCACGACAGCTTCAGCAATCAGGCCCCCCTAACAGGCACAGTCACCTTAGACTCATCGCCCCCACCACATCAACCCCCTGTTTTCCAGGACCAACGTCAACGACGAAGACACCATCAAAATCATGAACACCATCCACTCCGGTTCACCATCCGAACCCTGCCCGCACCACATTTTCAACAAAGCAAGCTCCACCATTGCACCCCATCTCTGCAAGATCATCAACAGCTCCTTTGAGACCGCCACCTTCCTGGAGAGCTGGAAGCATGCCAAGATCAATGCCCTACTCAAGAAACCTAACGCTGACTGCAAGGATCTCAAGAACTTCCAGCCCATCTCCCTCCTCCCATTCCCAGCAAAAGTCATCGAGAAGACCATCAACAGGCAACTGACCGCCTTCCTTAAAAAGAACAACATCCTGGACCAATCCCACTCTGGATTCCGCAGCAACCACAGCACCGAAACAGTGGTCATCGCCGCCATCGATGACATCAGGGCCATGATGGACAACGTAGAAACCGCGGCCCTCATCCTCCTGGACCTCTCAGCCACCTTCAACACTGTCTGCCACCACACCCTCCGCACACAGCCCTACAACGCTAGGATCCATGGCAAAGCACTGGACTGGACCACCTCCTTCCTCACCGGCAGAACCCAGAGTGTCTGCCTCCCCCCATTCCGATCCAAAGACACCAAGATCATCTACGGCGTACCCCATGGATCATCCCTCAGCCCGACACTCTTCAACATCTACATGGCACTGCTCACCAACATCGCCAGATCGAACATCCTTAACATCGTCTCATACGTCGACGACACCCAGCTGATCTTCTCCCTCACCAAGGACGCCGCTGCCGCCAAAACCAACCTACACGAAGGAATGAAGGCCATCGCTGAATGGATGATGAACAGCCACCTAAAAGTGACTCGGACAAGACGGAGGTCCTCATCATCGGATCCACCCACTCCACCTGGGCGCGACTCATGGTGGACGGCCGCACTGGGAGCTGCACGATGCCCACTAACCACGCAACCTTGGAGTCATCCTGGACTCCGCATTGTCAATGTCCCAGCAAGTGAACGCCGTCTCCACCTCCTGCTTCAACACTCTCCGCATGCTCCGCAAGATCAGCCCTTAACCCCGGTCGCTCCCCCAACTGCGTCCAAGCCGCCCCTGGCCACACCCATGGACCTTTCTCTTGCTACTCCTGCAAATTCTGCGGCACCGACAACATCTCCACTACGACTACACCACAGATTCCCGACCCCAACCACCTACAATGCATCCTTCTCAACACCCGATCGGTGCACAGGCACGCCATTGACCTATGGAACCTACTAGACACCCTCTCTCCAGACGTCGCCTTCCTTACGGAAACATGGATGAATGCTTCCTCTGCACCAGACATCACCATTGCCATCCCTGAAGACTATAAGATCACTCGCAAAGACCGTACCAGCCACACAGGAGGAGGAATCGCTATCGTCCATAAGAAATCTATCCGCATCTCAACCAGCTCTGACACCAACCTCGCCAACTCCGAACACCTTCACTTCCAGATCCACATCGACCCCAAAACCACACTCAGAGGCACCCTCCTCTACAGACCACCAGGACCCCGCGCAAAATTCAGTGAAGACATCACTGACTTCATCACTCCTCACGCACTCCCCTCCAAAGACTATATTCTTCTGGGAGACCTCAACTTTCACCTTGAAAAGATAAACGACCACAACACCGCCACCCTCGTGGACAACCTCGCCAACCTCGGACTTAAACAACTAGTCACTTCCCCCACCCACATCGCAGGTCACACACTCGACCCCATCTTCACCTCCAGCAATCATGTCTCCTTCAGCCACACTACGGATCTCCTCTGGACTGATCACAGCTGCGTTCACTTCACCTACAACAAGCCGAAACCCATCAACCACTCCCAACCTACCCTGCAAAGAAACTGGAACAAAATCACCACGGACCAAATCTCCGCATCGCTCCTTCGAAACTCCCAAGCCCTCTCTTCTAACGCCAACGAAGCCGCCGCCAACCTCACCCTATGGTTAACCAACACCGCCGACACCTTAGCACCACTGAAAAAACGTCAAAGCAAACCTGGCAACAAGAAGGCCTCATGGTTCAACGATGATCTTAAGAAATCCAAGAAACTCTGCCGCTCCCTTGAAAAGGCCTGGAAAAAAGACCCAACCACCAGCACCTAGGACGCATTCAAAAGCGCCACCCGCACTCACCACCAACTGATCCGTAAAGCCAAGAAAACAGCATTCAAGGATCGACTTGACAACAACGCCCACAACAGCAAGGAACTTTTCAACATCGTCAAGGAATTTTCCAACCCATCGGCCAACTCCAACGACATCACCCCCTCTCAAACCCTCTGCGACTCCCTAGCCTCTTTCTTCCACAACAAGATTGCAGACATCCATAACAGCTTTGACAACCAACCCGGAAACCAACCCACCCTACCATCTGCTGACCATCTTCCCCCTGTAAACACCCTTAACGCCTGGAACCCAATCTCCACTGAGGACACCATCCGCCTGATGAATTCCATCCACTCTGGATCCCCCACAGACCCATGCCCTCACCACATCTTCAACAAAGCAGACTCCGTCATAGCACCGCACCTCCGAGACGTCATCAACTGCTCCTTCAACTCCGCTACTGTAATGGCCGGATTTTCTGTTTAGATGGGATCAGCCCCCAGGGGCCCCTATGACCCAGCCAAAACGTACTCACCTTCCCTCCTCAGATCGTATTCACAATGAGTAGATAAATATACAGGTTGCACCTAAGGATGGGGAATGACAATATATGTATGTACAGATTTTCTACAATATCTTATTCACATCAGTTGGTCTCGCGGCCACTCCGACCCAGACCGGTCTACCCTAGGGCAGATATTGCGCACAATCCGGTGCGACTACACATGGGCCTGCAGAACCCAATGCTCCCTTTTCCAAACTGTTCGCAATCCTGCGAAACTAAGCGCCAGTATCCTCCCTGGCGTTCTCACTTATTCAAGCCACAATCCTGTGGGTATTGGCACTGGTCTCCCACCCAGTGTTGTCACTAACGCCGCATATCAACGACGACCACATTCCTATGAACCATTATTTGGGGTATTATCTCAGTGGTCTACTTGGGATAAAACTACTACAATAACTTTGAATAGGGTTTCAGATTGTAGAGTGTACTCCCTGCTCTTGGCATCAAAGGTCCACCCACTCCCTTATTCAATCACCATTTACCTGATCGGGATTTCTCATCCGTTCACCCAAACAGCTTTCGACTAGAAGTGCAGTTTACCGAGATTGAACATGAGCACCAGGCACACGATAATTCTATATGAATTAGGGTATTTATTAACAATAGACATAAATCACATTACTATGCAGTATAACATTTGCAAGAAAAAGGTAAAGATTAGAGTGCACATCCTAGATAAGTTGGGCGGGTGTCACCTGGTTAGTGGGAAGTCTGGACTCGGCAGTCATTTAGGCTCCTGTTTCGTCTCTGGGTCCTGGCTCGTCTTGCAGTCACCCTCAGCCGTCACAAGTACACGTCTGTACCGCTAGGCTCAATCTCGTCTGCTTCCCCTCAGGACCTCGGAACCTTGCTGTTTATTAGCTACCGTCTCTCTCTCTCTCTGTATCAGTGCGCTCCGCGCTACTTCTTGTTCAGTCTATCTCAGAGAGTTTCGGTCTTAAATCTTTCTCCGACTTCAAAGATGGCGACTCATCCACCATGAAAGTGAATAATGGCAGAGATGCTAACGGCTAGATGCCGCCTACGAACTAACTGACAAACTGACTAACACCTTCTCTAATATCAAAGCCCGTTCCTTCATGGAAAGTTACGGCCAGTAACCTGCCGCCCACCAAATTCTTGTACCTCCCCGTACCAAGGACACTTTCCCAGCCGGCCGGCCTGAAGTTGTGTCTTCGGAGTGGAGAAAAATACATTCCTTCGATAAGGGTCAGCCTGAACCGGTTCTCTCCAAGCGAACAACAGCTTGAAACTAAAACATTACTCTTCACCTAGAAAACCTTCCCGAGCTACCGGGCAGAAAGCAAAATGGAGTCTGTCTCGTTTAAGGCCTACGGAGCCCATAATATGCATAGTTCCATGAAAAACAGCTCAGCATGTTAGCGAATGAATGAATCATGACTAATACTTATATATCTATCCCCTAACTTAAATTCATAAGCCTTACTCTAAGGGAAATAATACGAAAATGCCTTTATATATGTAAGACAGGGTCCCTGTCTATCGGCCTAATCCCTATGCTATGGGGGTGATAGGCTGGAGTCACTCTCCATCATTCTCCTTCTCCAAAGAGCTAGCAAAAAGACAGCCATAACAGCTACCTTCCCAGAAGTCTGGAAACACGCTGAACTCACCGCCCTTCTGAAAAAACCAACAGCGGACCCCACCGAACTCAAAAATTACCGCCCCATCTCGCTTCTTCCATTCCCGGCCAAAGTCATCGAGAAAGCCGTCAACAACCAGCTCGCCGCCTTCCTCGAAGCCAACAAATCCCTCGACCCCTCACAATCTGGCTTCCGAGCAAAACACAGCACTGAGACCGCCCTCATCGCAGCAACAGACGACATTCAAACTCTACTGGACAATGGAGACACAGTCGCCCTCATCCTCCTCGACCTCTCTGCAGCATTCGACACAGTCTGCCACAGCACCCTTCTACAACGCCTCAATAACATCGGAATCCAAGGAAAAGCACTTGAATGGATCACCTCGTTCCTCACCGGAAGAACCCAGAGAGTCCGCCTTCCTCCATTCAAGTCCGAGGCCTCTGAAGTCATCTGCGGCGTACCTCAAGGATCCTCACTCAGTCCCACCCTCTTCAACGTATACATGAGCCCACTCGCGGCCATCGCCCGCCAACACAACCTCAACATCATCTCTTACGCGGATGACACTCAACTGATCCTTTCTCTCACCAAGGACCCCAGCACCGCCAAAACTAACCTACACGAAGGAATGAAAGAAGTCGCAGAATGGATGAAACAAAGCCGTCTGAAACTGAACTCAGACAAAACAGAAGTCTTCATCTTAGGTACATCCCCCTCTGCTTGGGACGACTCCTGGTGGCCGGAAGCCCTCGGAAAAGCACCCATCCCGACAGACCACGCACGGAACCTTGGCGTCATCCTGGATTCTTCACTCTCAATGAACAGACAAGTCAGCGCCGTATCCTCTTCCTGCTTCAACATTCTTCGCATGCTCAGAAAAACATTTCGCTGGATCCCCTCCGAAACAAGGAAAACAGTCACCCACGCTCTGGTCACGAGCCGACTGGACTACGGAAACACCCTCTACGCAGGTACCACCGCTAAACTCCAGAAGAAACTCCAACGAATCCAAAACGCCTCAGCCAGGCTCATATTAGACATCCCACGCAACGAACACATCTCTGGTCACCTCAAAGACCTCCACTGGCTACCCGTCAATAAGAGGATCACTTTCCGACTGCTTACCCACGCACACAAATCACTCTACGACATCGGACCAGACTGCCTTAACTCACGACTGTCCTTCTACCCCCCCCCCGCCAACTACTTTCTTCCAGCCAAGCCTTCGCCACTGTACCTCGCATCAACAAGACCACCATGGGAGGCAGATCCTTTTCATATCTGGCTGCTAAAACATGGAACTCACTCCCCGCTTACCTTCGCCTCACCCAGAACCACCTAGCGTTCAGAAAGCAGCTTAAAACGTGGATATTTGACAAATAATCCTCCTCCCCTTCCTAAGCGCCTTGAAACCCTCTGGGTATGTAGTGCGCTATACAAATTTTATGACTTATGACTTATGACAGTCACCCAGGCCCTCATCAGCAGCAGGCTAGACTACGGCAACGCTCTCTATGCATGAACCTCAGCCAAACTCCAGAAACTACTACAACGCATACAGAACGCCTCTGTACGTACATCGTTGACATCCCCCGTCACAGCCACATCACAGCCCACCTGAAAGACCTGCACTGGCTCCCTGTCAACAAGAGGATCGCCTTAAAGCTCCTCACCCACGCTCACAAAGCTCTCCACAACACCGAACCAGCGTACCTCAATGAACGACTCACCTTCTACACCCCGAACTGCCATCTTCGCTCCGCTGATCTCACCCTCGCCTCCGTCCCCCGCATCTGCCCAGCGACTGCCGGCGGCAGATCGTGCTCCCACTTCACCGCAAAAACTTGGAACACCCTCCCCATCCGCCTACGACAGACCCAGGACCTGTTGGCCTTCTGGAGACTCCACAATACCTGGCTGCTTGAGCAGTAGCAGCACCCCCGCCCCCCAGCTCCATTGAAACCCTCACGGGTAAGTAGCGCACTCTACAATGGACATGATCGATTGATTGATTGATTGAAGGTAGGGTGTTGGATTTTGTGTGAGAGGGTGCCCATGCATGAGCAGAGCCCCTCTGCAGCCTTCGGAATCTGTCCTCCGGGGTTGTTAGTGATGCAGCCTAGACCATATACTCTTAAGTGCATTATAACCTTGCGGTAAATGCTAACTTTAAAATGGCTGCACAGAAACATGTTGTGTTTCGTGTCAAACACCTTGGAATCATACCTCCAAACCAGTAACTGGTGTGGGAGGTATGATTCCACCCTCCTAGAGGGAGAAATATGACCACACCGGTACAGCCAGTACCAGCTTTCTCGACCCTGACATCACAAGATGGATGCTGGCAGCCACAGGCACGAGTCTGCCCTCCTGCTGCTGGATGAAACTCCGGCAGAGGAAGGCTTGACAATAGGTTTCCTGTCAGAAGAAACCTATTGTTCCTTCCTCCCAGATAGACTGTAGTGTATTGGGGCTTGGTGGGTGCACTCCAAGAGTGCTTTGATGTCTGCACTGGGGGCACATTTGGTGTCCCTGTGCATAGTCGAGCTCAAATCGTTTGCAGGAGCCGTTGGCTCCTGCTCTGGCGCGAAACAGGACAAAGGACATGGGTGTAGTCACCCCTCTGTCCTGACCCTCCCATAGGTGGGTCCCCAGAGTTTGTCCCACCCCTTCCTTGGGTATAACGTAGGAACCCCTGACTATAGGACTTTAGATTTACCTGGACAAAACTCTGTTGCAGAAACCAAGTACTTTGATGATCTACACTGCGCTGGATGACTGAAGAATCTCCCTTGGAGTAAATGAGTTACTCCCCTGCTAAGCAGGAACCAAAGACGCATCTGCCCGGTTTGTAACTCTGAAGCTCCTATGGAGTCCGAAGACTTTTGCAACACAGGAGGTGGGTTTCCAAGCATTCCCAAGGTCGACTAGTGTGATCAGCAATCCTGAGATCCGTATCCCTTGTGGAGACCGTGCAACCCGAACCCCTGGGCACTGTGTCCATTTGCAGAAGCATGTGCTTTTCAGTGACCCCTGAAGCTGTGCTTTGGGCTACTTGTATTCCAGACCCCGAGCAGTGATTCCATGATAGATTGCCAGCCTACACTCCACGAGTGTTCCGAGGGCTGATATTTTGTGATTCCTCTTGAGGTCCCTTGGCGATCCCTGGTCCAGTGGCTTTTGGGTCCCTGTGAAGCCAACTTTAACTTCCAAAGGGCTTTGCTGGTTGTGCTTTGACTCTCCATCACTTGGGGAGTCCCCAGGAC
Source organism: Lissotriton vulgaris (assembly GCF_964263255.1). Lineage (NCBI taxonomy): Eukaryota > Metazoa > Chordata > Amphibia > Caudata > Salamandridae > Lissotriton > Lissotriton vulgaris. The sequence goes on from NC_141696.1 coordinate 1,563,703,662, forward strand.
CTTGCTGGTCCTCACCGAAGTATCTTTTCTCTCACTGTGTGGGTTGCAGTTGCCAGGGCTTGTTGATGTTCAATCCGGACACTGACCCCCCAGCACTCGACATCTTTTGTGGACAGCTCGCCTTCAGACTCTGGTCATCGTCGACATCTCCTGGTCCCTGTGGCTGCAGAGTCAAGCTTCACCTCATCTCATCTGAAGCACCCGACATCGGTGGACATTTGTCTATCATGCCCCTGGTCACTGGCAAGTGACCCAGACTCTGTCCCCTCTGCTTTCTGGTTCTTCTTATCTCCGACCCAGGCTTAGATCACACCGGATACTTTTCCTCTTAACGGTAGCAGGACTTTGCAGCATCACGCCATTGAAAACGAAGAAGATTCCTGACACCATTTGACACCTATGCACCTGGCTTCTCTGGGTTAGGTAGCACAAGTACTCCGGTGCCCACATGGGTGCTGGCCTTAGAACCTTCTAAGTTTGAAATGGTTCGCTCAAAGTCCTCTCCTAAGTGTCCTTATTCTTTAAAATTCCAACTGTGACTTTCCCATAGAGTTGTATGGAGCTCACGCCTATGTTCTCACACTGCACACGTTCCCAGTGGGTCCCCTGTGTCACTACCTTGGGTGGTTCCTTGGGGTCCCAGTGATTCTACGTGCTCTAGGCACTGTGTCTAGGCAAGTCGTGGTTGGTATTCCACTTTCTTAGTATATGGTCCTGTCTCCCCCTAGAGCCCACTGTGTATTCTGCTATTTACTGTTGATCTAGTAATATTGTGTGCCTTGTTCTCTAATCTCATAAAGTGGTTAGTAGAGAGTGTTTATTAATAAATACATATATTTTATATATACCTTTTGTGGTTCTCCTTTCATTTGGTCATTCGAGAGGGTATAATCTGGTAAACCAAGCTGCTTTACATTCTTTCAAGACTTAGCCTGAAGGCTGCTCTCCATATCTACCTCTAGGATAGCTTTCAATAAATGTTTTCTTTAACCTAATCATCAATAAGGGTCGATTGGACTGGTACAAGGTGCCCACCATAACTAATGGAGCCCGAAATCAAATAATAAGTTGTAACCGGTTCTGCACTTGCACTTTAGGTACTACCTGTAATATTATACACATTTTATTAGATTGTATGTGGTTTTTAGATTTACGGAACGAGATTTTATGTCCGATTTTTAAAAATTATAATATTACAAATAGGATGCAAGCCGCTAAATTGTTGATGGAAATGGAGAACTTAGACATAGCCTGTGCCTTAGGGAAATATATGAAAAAAGTTAAGGTATTTCTCAGCTCCACAGAGTAATATCTAATAATATAGGTCCCTGACATCAAATAAATGTGTAACAATAAGGGGTCCATTACGATGTCGGGCGGTTTGCCTCTGCCAGGCTGGCGGTGGCCACCGCCGGCCTGGCGGAGGCAAACCGCCCGACATTGCAAGCCCAAATCCCCCCCGCCATATTAGGATGGCGGGGGGGAAGGTGGCGGTGCAAAATACCGCCCGCCTGTTTTCCGCCCCGGTCGCCTTGCGGCCGGGGCGGAAAACGAGTAACATGCAGGCGGTGTCTGTCAGACACCGCCCGCAATATTACAATGGGCTTTTTTCAATGCCTTTCCGTGTGGGCAATGCCGCCACGGAAAGGCATGCGGTGTTCACTCAGGGGGCCCCCTGTGGGCCCCCAGAGTGAAGGCCAATGGGGGGGTGGCACACGGGGGGTACCTGTGGTACCCCCCTGCCTTTGCATAATCGAAGAGGCAGGCACCGCGCGGTGCCTGCCGCTTCGATTGTGCAAAGGCGTGCTTTTGTTTTTAACATTGTGGCGGGCGGAGCAGTGAGCACCGCCCGCCACAATGTTAAATTGAGGAATGCGCCCGCCACTGTGGCGGGCGCATCCTAATGGCAATGTCGGGACCCCCGCCCTTTAGGCGGGCGGTCCCGAGTTCCGCTAGTGTGCCCCTTAGTGTTTAAAATAGTGTTTAAAATAGCCCTTAGTGTTTAAAATAGCGCTGTATGATTAAGAAGATGTTGTATAGATATGAATTAAGTGTTTTATTTAAATTAATTAAATTTTAAAAATGATAGTTAAGTATACGTATATTAAGATGTTTATTGATACCGCCGTGCTATGTATTTTCTGTTGCTTTTATTTTCCCTGTTTTAGTAAGATAAGAGGCAAATTGTACTTTTATGGTTGTAACAAACCAAATAAAGTTTGTTTTGACTGACTAGTGGACAGCATTTACCAGGCCAACTTCTCACACAGAATAAACACCCAGGTAGGGAAGTTTTTCTGCTGGCATCCGGACCCAGAGGCTCTGGGGATAGATGCTTTTCATCAAGACTGGAGAGGTCTCGGGCCAAATGCTTTCCCTCCTTTTTCTTTGATCAGCAGAGTAACAGGGATGATTCGGAAATGGGGGGAACCAGTGGTGGTGATCACACCGTTTTGGAGTTCTCAAGCTTGGTACCCTATGTTGTTGGAGCTGAGTGTGGACTTCCCAATGCTTCTGCGGATGCTCCAGGGAATCTTACGAGGTCCGCTGGGAGAAGTTCACGGTCTGGTAGGATCAGGTCAGCTCCAGCTTGTGGCTTGGAGACTTTCAGGAGAGTTTGGAGAAGGCCAGGACTTTCATCCGAGGCTTCGAAACTCGTTGAGGAACCCTGGGCACATGGAACGAGGAAGGCATATAAGTCAGCCTGGAATAAGTGGAATGGTTGGTGTGTGGACAGGGACCGGGATCCCGTTTCAGCAGACGTAGTTCATGTGCTGAATTTCTTAACTGATTTGTTTTCTAGGGGATTAGCTTATAGGTCGGTGAACCTTCATAGGTCTGCTATTTCTGCAGGTCACGTTCTGGTAAATGGTATTACTGTCGGTCAGGATATTATGGTTAGAAGATTATTAAGAAGCATCAGGCTGGCTAAACCCCCTGGTCCAAAATGTACTTCTCTTTGGGATGTGTCACACGTTTTGCTTTTTCTTGAATCATGGAATGACAATATGGAATTAAATCTAAAGGACTTATCCTACAAACTTACGATGTTGTTGTGCCTTCTTTCATTCAGAAGAGTTTCTAATGTTCGTGCTTTAGAAATCACAAGTAGATGTTTTACTTCTGAGTGTATTTGTTTTTACGTTAAACAGAGAACAAAAACGAATTCTTCTTCTATTTTTTACCCGTTCTTGGTTGAAAAGGAGAAACTATGCCTGGTGCATTGTGTGAAGGAATATGAACGCCAAACAAGCTCATTAAGACCCGTTGGGGTGGATCAATTACTAATTTTTTCAGGTATCCTTATAAAGCTGTTTCTTCACTCACTTTGATTTAATGAAGAGGACAGGTATTGATATAAGTACGTTTGGAGCTCATTTGGTGAGGGGTGCAGCTGCTTCTAAAGCGTGTGTCTTTGGTGGTACCCTGCAAGACATTCTACGATGTGCGGATTGGTCTACTGATCCCATTTTTAGATGTTTTTACTTTAAACCCATTGAAAATGCAGCTAAATGTCTGGTTAATATGCTCTGAACTTGCATAATGTTGGCCTCTGTGTCGTGCCATAAAATGTAGATTTTCCACAGCTTTGGTGGGCTGAAAATCTGGATTTTATTAAGGACACGGAGGCTAATATTATCCCGCCCATGTTCCTTTTTTCCCAACCCTGCTGTCGTTTCTGCTTTGTTGTCAATACAAGTCAAAATTAGGCTGACTGGGGCTTGTTGGATTCGAACATATCTCATCTCTACGTTACTTGAAGCATGAAGACTTCTCATTTTGTTTGGATTTATTAGAGACTGAAAGAGTTTATTTGTTTGATGTTCCTCTCTTTTCGCATGCAATGTAAAGAAGGAAGAGAACAAGCTGACGAGGGGTGTTATTGTTTTTGGAATGTTGTTCAAGGTTCTGTATTCTCTATTCTAAGAACCTTTATACATGCCAATGAGTGGTGGCAATAAAGGATTTATTGCATAATTGTAGCCTCCGTGTCCTTAATAAAATCCAGATTTGCAGCCCACCAAGGCTGTGGAAATTCTACATTCTACCCCCTCCCCAGCACCCTTATGCGGAGCAGTGCAACACGTTGTCAACCCCAGCACCACCCTACTAATTCTTACAATTCAATACCACACAGTTCGAGGGTGCACCCAGAGGTACAACAATATTAGAAATATGTGCATACACAGAATTACACCTCTTTTTAGCAGCACCGCAGGCCGAGGCCGCAAGGGCAAAATTAGTGTCAAATGTAATGCTCTTATGGCAAGAAATTAGCATTTAAGACAACACCGCCAGCCAGTTTTGTGAATCATATGCTGTCTGCAGACTGTCACTCACACGCACACACACTCACTCATATACACACACCCTCAGTCCGCACCAATACGCAGTGCAACAGCTATCAGTCAGGCCCGTACGGAATGGGCTCGCACACATACTTACTCAGCACCATAATGCGCTGCACTAATACCCAGCAAGTCATTTGATAACACTGCAGACTCTGTGTCCCCAAGCCACACCCAACCTTCAATTCACTCCAACTATCCTACACCCCCCTATTCGAGATAAGCCATGCTACCCCCGGGAACTAGGCCGTACGAAGCCGAAGTCACTCTTAGTCAGGGTCCCAGAGAAGCAGGTGCGGTTAGGTAGCGGGACTAATTAGGAGGCAGTCATTAAAGGGGGTTTGGCAGCCACTCAAAAGTTCAGAAAACAAAACTGGGGTGTTCATTTATCACAGGGTATGGAGTGGTACTTGCCCAGTAGCTTCGAGTTAGCACAAATGAGGACAATGAATGCGGTGCTACAGGTGAGGGAAAAAACCCTAAACCCTCAATTCTGGACCAAGGTCCGTCTATGAACAACAAGTCCTGTGCACATGTATGTGAGGGGAAAAACAATCCAGAAAAACTATCATTTAACAAGGATGAAGGACAAAGATGTTCATTCTTGAAATGTTGATTTTTAATGGTGTGATACGCAAGCCAGCCAACACGTGTTTCGTCAATGGGGTGTGAAACCCTTGACTTTTTCAGGGCTGTAATGGAGTGAATGAATCGTGGACCTTACAACTTGTGATAATTCCGACCCATTGGGTCTTAAGATATGTCTGTGCTGAGGAAATGTCTTCTATTGGATGCTCTGTGTATCTTATGAGTAAGGTAATGCAATTCAAATCTTTATGGTGATTCTCTCTCGTGGTATTATAAGCCACGTTTCTATCCCTTTTCCAATTTCAATACGCCTCGAAAAGGCAAGACCAAGTTATAACGGCACCATCCGCCGTAAAAATAAGCATCAGAGAGTACGCCGTGCTTCTCTCGTGTGTCTGGGACCGCCGAGTTCTGCAAAGTACAGAGGGGGTCACGAAGTCTCTTGGCCAGTGTTAGAAATGGGATCCCCGGCTGGCCAGGGCTTGCGCCAAAGTCAGTCAGAGACCACCACTCCTAAATCAGGGCAAGGGAGTTACACGCCAAGATAACCCCTGCTCACCCTCTAGGTAACGTGGCGCGAGCAGCAAGGCTAAACTTGGAGGCGATATGAGTTAAGTATTTGCGCACGCACCCCAGCAACAACACCCAAGGCCCACCACAAAGGAAACTCCACACAAGGTTATATATAAAAATAGCCTTTGTATTACACCAAAACACATTAGATAAAACACACACTTTACACTGTGCCAACAGGCACGGGCAGAATTTACAAGGGATATGTACAAGACAGGGCCACCTGGACCACTGTCAGGAATCAGCACTTTTAGAACTTAGAATACAATACTTGTAGGCCTAGAACTTAGAACATAGAGCCTAACGGACAGTACCTCCCGTCCTGGTTGCAGGGATAATGCGAGTGACCTCCTTAGTAAACTTGAGCGGGCAGCCCAGCGAAGCGGCACGACTCAGGGGAGAGTGGTGCGGCTCGAGGCTTGAGCGGGCGGCTGGCAAGGTACAAGCGTTTCTCTGGGGCGACCAATGTGTGCGGCTCAGAAGAGGAGGGGAAGGCAGGATGCAGGCAACCCAGCGAAGCGGCGTGGCTCAGGGTAGAGCGGCGCTGCTCGATGCTTGGACGGCTTGGTAGTTTAGTCTGCCCTGTTCCCATGATGCACTGGGCCAGGGACAGACTGATTTGCATATAGCCATGTTCTGAGCTGGGATGGGGCAGTGAGATAAATAACGGTGATGGATCAAGCCCTGATCTTTGGACTGGGTAAGAGTGGTCTGCTCAATTCAGACACTCTGTTCATCACCACCCCCTTTTGTAAATCGATTTTGGCCACTATAGGTGTGGCAGGGTATACTCAGACATGAGTCCCTTTCTCACTGCTCCATCAGGATTCAAGCAAGCCGGGCCGAAGAGGCTGAAATGCCAGAAACCGGTCCCCGGTAGCTTGTCTCCTTTCTGGTAAAGAATTGGCTTGGTAGTTTAGTCTGCCCTGTTCCCATGATGCACTGGGCCAGGGACAGACTGATTTGCATATAGCCATGTTCTGAGCTGGGATGGGGCAGTGAGATAAATAACGGTGATGGATCAAGCCCTGATCTTTGGACTGGGTAAGAGTGGTCTGCTCAATTCAGACACTCTGTTCATCACCACCCCCTTTTGTAAATCGAGGGGAATGAGCGAGGCACATTTCAGCGAGGCCCCAGGGGCCCAAGGGAGATCAGACAAGTCCCAGCAATTTGTCAGGGAAGGCACAATAGAGTCCACTGGTCCTGGGACTCTGGTCAGGGGGCGAGCTCAGTATCAAGCCCTTGGAATATCACTTAGCACATAACAGAAAATCACTGTAGCACAAAACAAGTAACTACTGGTAATCAGGTAAGTACCCCCTACGCAATCCTAACCACCCTAGGAACAGGTCACGCAGGGAACCAGACCTCACTAGCACCGCCTGTACTAGCTAGAACAACCAACTAAATATCACCATACATTTAGGGGTATAGACCTGGGGACAAAACACATGATGCATAAACATACATTCAGAGGTGCAGGGAAGGAAAACACATGATGTATCAACAACACATTCAGCGGTGTAAGGAGCACATGAAACATCAACACACGTTCAGCGGTGTAGCACAAGAGAACACATGATGAATAATCTACCCATTCAGAGGTGTAAGCAAAAACACACAGTTGCGCAAAACTCAGATAAGTCACCACCGGTGACAGTCCCTGTGTCCCAATGTCAGGGCCTAAACGTGGCAGTTGCCCACAAAGTGCTGGGCAACTGGTGCAGGGAAAGTTAGAGCAACGTTGGAGCCTGGTGGGCTCAAGAACCACCAATGTGGCACTGCGGAGCCTCTCTGGGCTCCTGGACAAGAAATGGCGCCCTGAGCCTCTCTCAGGCTCTTCAACACGAAATGGGCACTTGAGCCTCTCTGGGCTCTTAAAACGACTGTGGGGGCAAGAGCCTCTCTGGGCTCGAAGAACAGGGGTGCCCCTGAGCCTCTCGAGGCTCGTCACGAATGTGGGAAGGGGGGGCCCCTCTCGGGGGACCCCAGAACAACTGGAGAGCCACTCGGGGCTCGACGAACAATGAGGCCGGGTTGGAGCCTCTCCGGGCTCCAGACCAAAGGAATGGCCCGAGCCTCTCTGGGCTCAAAATACAACTGTGGCCCCTTTTTGTGCGAGTCCCCCCTCTGGGGGAACCGAGAACAATGGGCGCCCAGAGCCACTCGGGGCTCTAAACAATGATGCCTTCTGAAGCCCTCGGGCTTCACAGCCGCAACGGGCACGAGATCTCGCTTCTGGGGAGCGGACACCGACAATGTGTCCCGCGCCCCTCCCCTCCTCTCGGTTACACTCACCGGCTGGTGGGGATCTTCTTCCGGCGCTGCGGCTGGTGCAGGGGTGGCACAGGGGAGCCCTCCTCAGTGGGGCTCCTCGGATGCCTGCAGGCTCGGTCACCGTCTCCTTTGGGGCAGCAGCGGGGCTCTCTTCAAAGCACCGGAGCCCTGCCTGCACCCTCGGACGACCTCCTCTCTTTGGGCTGCGGGGCGGGACTTCCGGGCAAGCCGCGCAGCAATTGGCCGGCCCGCTAACTGCTTCCGGGTCGCGGTAGGCAGAGCGGCGGCCCGGCGATAGACAGCTGCAAATGCTGGGTGGGCACCGGCTTTCCTTTTAAATTAACTGGAACGAGGTGGCACTCAAGCGGGGCAATGCCGGGTGGGCTACGGCTCCAATTCCAAACCCCGAGCGAGGTGGGCACTCGCTCGGCAGAAAAACAGCGGCAATGTCCCGGGCAGGGTGGGCACCTGCCAGGGGACTCTAAAATCGGCAAAAGCGGCGTGGGCAGCCGCGGAAGGACAATGACAGCGCTCTCAGCGCCTAGCCGATAAATAAAGCGCTTCTAAGCGCTAGGGCCGCAAATAAAGCGCTTCCAACGCTTCAGGGGTAAAAGAAAGTGCTCTCCAGCGCTAAGGGCCACAAGGAAGCGCTTCCAAGCGCTAGAGGCAAAGTCCAGGCCCCAAAGTCCCTAAAGTCAAGCCAAAGTCCGTGTGGGGTTCATCAGCAAGCCAGGGGCTGGGCAGGGCCCAGGGGGGGCAAGCCTTCCCCTGGGCCCAAGCAGCAGCATGCCCCTGGTAGATCCAAGTCAAAAACAAGAACATTTTCATGGGGTCACAGCCCCTCTTTAATACACCTTTCTCTTTTGTCTGTAGGTGCAGGGTGGGGGCAGAACCAGTCGCAGCTGGTCTGTGAGCACTGTTGATGGCTCAACCACCCCTTTCATTCATCAGGCAGGCTAGGGTCATCAGTCGCACCACAGATAGCAGAGCCAGCATTGTGTGGGGGAAACCCAGCCTCATTCAGGACACAGGCGCAGCCCCTCCCTCACATCAGCATGCTAATCTCTCCATTCACCACCGGGGCAGACCCACACAGACTCCTGGAGCCTTGCATCCCAGCCAGCTCCAGCCAATCACACGCCAGCACCTTCACAGCACATACACAGCCATGTCTAGAAGTAGCACTTCCGCACAAGACACAACCATGCCACATACATCGTTGCGAAGCATTTAATCACACGAGTTTGCACATACCAAACTTGACCATGCACACCTCACGCATCAGGAACTACCAGGGACACAGACATTCCCCATGCATTCCTATGGGAGAGCAGGCCAATCTCACACACGCACTCAGGGAGCGCACGCACTTTACACTGCGCCACAGTGTCAAAGTGCGCAAAGACCAGAAGTCACTAGGCAAAAAGTTCAGGGGTGAACCTGCCAGAAGGGCCAAGTCCAACAGCCAGCTTCCCATTGTTCTTGGAAGCATTCCTCCAGCCAAATCAATCACTCCCACCCCCCAAACCCACGCTGGGCAATACTACCTGGCTACATGATGTGGTTGGGAAAGACCAGACGAGGAGAGGGCAGGTGGTCTGCAGAGCTGAGGGACAAAAAGGGAACAATCAATAAATGGAGAAGAAAGCTGGGGAGCCTTTGGGAAGAAGGAGAGCCCCCATTAGGTACACATTGTTCACAGTTGCACCCAGACAATCCGGCACAACATCTGGTGCACAATTATACCAGTCACACCAGATCATTCGGGTCACACACAACGAAGAGTTACAATTTCCATACCTCCCTGGAAAGGAGGTACAACATCTGGTGCACAGTGATATTAGTTGCATTAGACAGCTCCAGTCACACACAACGAAGAGTTGCAATTTCCATACTTCCCTGGAACTGAGGCACTACATCCGGTGCACATTGATATTGGTCGCACCATACAGTTCCCGTCACACACAGACACAAGTTCACTAATTCCTCACGCAGTAGAATGAGGCACTACTAGGTTCACACCCCCACCTCCGAGGGTGGCAATCCGTGAATTGAACACGGCATGCAATGAGCATGCAGTCAGCGTGTCGCACAAGAGATATGCGGTATGACCGATGAAGCGGGCCACTCTAAGTCCCGAAACCGGTGAATCTGCTCACCACCACAAGACACTTATGTGTCCCAGATCCCCATGATGAGGGGGCCACATGCGTTAGATACGGACAATACTTTTGGGCTCTCACCAGCCTATCCGGTCTCCAGGCGTGATTCTTAGTTTGACGCTTGCGCTGCGCTTCCAGTTAGAATCCAGCAGACGATGTGGGCACTTGAGAGGCCGCTGCTCTCCAGGTGTCACGGGTGCATGGTGTGAATCCCTCATAGAAGATATTTGATGTCCTGAGACTTCCGGAAGGACAGGTGGCAAGTCAACAAGCCTCTGTAGAGCACACTTTAGGGTGCCACACACCAGCAAGCAGTCGGTCCAGACCAGCCACTATTCAGGAAGGGCACGCAGTCCCTTTCAATGGCAGCAATCCTCCTTGTGCACAACAGATTCCTCTGGCAGTGTGCACCACGCAGTTCCAGGCTCTCCAGTCCTCCATCCCCACAAGTGTATCTCTGCCCTGCTGAAGTGTGGCACCAGTAGTTATACTCTAGTGTGCATTTGAAGTTGGGGTTGGTTCAGAGGGTCTCCATGTGAACCACTGATGTCTCCCCAAAATTTCAGTCCTGTCTGCCACGCGGCTGTGGACTGCAGACCTTAATTTTTTATGTGGCCATTCTCTGGCTCCAGAGGCCAAGTGTCAAAATAGCTTCCTCTGATCCCTCCAGCCGGCCCCAAATGGCAGAGGTCTGTCGTTCCAGTTGCATGCCCAGTGTTTTATAACTGTCACTAGGGAATGCCCAGATGTGCTTCCCTAACCTCCAATGTGGGCTGGAGCCAAGCACAACTGCGCACACAGAGTTTAGAGCACAGAAATGCCCACTTTCTAGTAGTAGCATTTCAACACAAATTATGACAAAGCCACCTTTACCACTGACAAGGGGTTGTCACTGCGAGTCCAATGATAGGAAACATTATGAGGCAGCTCCACTGCGACCTACTATTGCAGCTGGAAGTGATTTTAACCATTTCCCCATGTAAGCCTACCAGAACACCAACCCTCACACTCATGCATGGGTAGTCCTCACTCCCTGTGCAGGGCACACATATGAGTACCTGCCCTGCCTTTCACCTTTCACCCACTTCACCCCTTAAGATGTACCCTGGTATGCTAGTGGGTGAAAGGCTAGTGATGTGCAATTGAACACACAGACCTGCAATGGCAGGCTGGACACATGTTTAGAAACACCATTGGTGCAAATACGCACACCAGCCTGCAAACGCAGACTGGCCACCAGTTTACAGCTACCATAGGTGAGAGTGCTCACACCCAGACCTGCAATGGCTGACATGATATGTGTAGAAACCTCGGGGAGCACCACTTCCTTCCTAACCTGTGCAGGAAAGCCGCTCACACTTTCACACTGCACTTAGAGTGGGAAAGTGCCTCAGGCCCTAAGGCCACAACAAGAGAATCAGCCACCCTAGGGAGTGACGAACCCCCTCAGTATGGAAAGCCCACATGGGGGTTTGTCCCTACCCAGCAAGTGCACACGCTGGTGTACCTACCCGGCCACTCACCTACCCCTGCTACCCCTGTTTGGTGGTAGTGAAAGGCCCCCTCAGGGTTGGCTACTGAGGGAGACAGGACAACCTGAGCATGAGACATGATTGACAGGCTAGTCTGGTGAGTGGCACAATCAGTGCTGCCTCCCACTACCAGCCAGTGCAGTACCCACCCTGCGTATGTGGTGTGACTTTTTACAGGGCACTCACAGGTGCAACAACAAAACAAATCGAGTAAGCACCCTATCTTGGCATGTGTAGGAAGGGCGCGCACACTTTCCTGCTGCAGTGCAGTGTGGAGGTGCCGAGTGCTCTATAGTCATGAAAAGAGAGTTGGCAAAAACCAGGAGGACAAAATGAAAAATGTTTTAGGGAAATCCCCCTAAGAAGGGCTGTGTCCAACAAGGGCCAACAGACATAGATCATAATTTACTCCCATCCTTTGGGTAGTCACTCAAGGGAATAAGTGTGGAGGAGGAAGTGTCCACGTCATTGTCGATGGAATGAGAAGATAGGAAATGCCCCCTAGACAAATGTTCTGTCTGATACTTACAATAGTAATAGTAAGGTTTCGTTTTCTGCAGTCTCTATGTAATGGAGTTTGGACAAAATATTGAAAAAAAATATTGTGATACAAAAATATTGTGTCAAGAATATTGGTATGTAAAAAATATTGCCCATAGGATTAATAAAGATAAAAATGTTGTTGTGAATTTTATTTAAAAAAATGATTTATTAAATATTGTTGTGTGTAATGTCATTTATAAGTGTTATTTTTTATGTAATTTATTGTAGTGTATTTTATTCTATATGTTTATTCTTTTTTTTAATTTGTGTTTTTGTAAGATAATTTATATATGTATAATGTTGGCAGTGGGATACTGGATTTTTAGAGGATAAGAGTCGTGAGATTTTAAAAAAGTTTATATTTCAAACTATATGTAATGTCAATTATGCTAATGATATGCAAATTCATTTGGTTTAATTTATACATTTATTTTGTTAAAATAATATTTTTTATAAATAATTTATAATTAATTAAAATACATTCATTTCAATAAATGTAACACATATTTATTTTATTGTAAATAATAAAATATATATTTAAATAAAATGACATTTAAAAAGTATGCAAAAATTACATTTAAAAAAGCAGATTATCTTTCAAAAGAAATTGAATAAAAAAGATTTTGTTTTATTATTTTATAAAAAAATATTTCAATAAAATATTTGTATTTTTTTATTTTGAAAATTATAATGTCATTGTAAAATAAATTCTGGTATTTTTCATTTTGTTTTATAATTCTTCATTCTAGACTAGGATTTGGTTTTTTATTTTATGGTTCCAAGTTAAGGAATGGTAGTTAATAATTTTTAAAAAGATATTAATTATTAATAGTGTAAAAAATATGTTGTATTTTAATGAACAGTTTAGTTTATTTTATATATCCTAAATTTTATGTTAGTATGGAGTAATGATTCTGTATATGAAATTTTTAGTTTGTAGCATCTTGAATATAATATTTTGAATTGTAGTAGAAATAGTAAATATGGCCCTGATACTGTCCAATACCTTCCCCAAATTGGTACAGAGTGGCTAGGAAATGTGATTCATGTCCTGAGAGTTATGCACAGTGATTTATGCCTCTAATAGTCTAATGTGGTTTATGTTTATGAGGTAATTTGCATTCTATGATCTATGTTTAGGAGGTTATTCTCTAATCTGAGAGGTCTGTGTATGTGCTATTGCATAATGTATTCATGCTGGTGAGGTTATTGTCTAATGCGTTTAGACTTATGTGATGATTGCATAAGGTATTTATGCTGGTGAGGTTATTGTCTAATGCGTTTAGACTTATGGGAGGATTGCATAATGGATTCATGCTGGTGAGGTTATTGTCAAATGCATTTAGACTTATGTGATGATTGCATAAGGTATTTATGCTGGTGAGGTTATTGTCTAATGCGTTTAGACTTATGGGATGATTGCATAATGTATTCATGCTGGTGAGGTTATTGTCTAATGCCTTTAGACTTATGTGATGATTGCATAAGGTATTTATGCTGGTGAGGTTATTGTCTAATGCGTTTAGACTTATGGGATGATTGCATAATGTATTCATGCTGGTGAGGTTATTGTCTAATGCCTTTAGACTTATGTGATGATTGCATAAGGTATTTATGCTGGTGAGGTTATTGTCTAATGCGTTTAGACTTATGGGATGATTGCATAATGTATTCATGCTGGTGAGGTTATTGTCTAATGCGTTTAGACTTATGTGATGATTGCATAAGGTATTTATGCTGGTGAGGTTATTGTCTAATGCGTTTAGACTTATGTGATGATTGCATAAGGTATTTATGCTGGTGAGGTTATTGTCTAATGCGTTTAGACTTATGGGATGATTGCATAATGTGCTTATGCTGGGGAGGTTGGCACAGAATGTATTTCACACCTAAATGTGATGCTGCTTACATAATACTTTTTATGTTGCAGGGGACGTTGCATGGTACATTATTTTTCCAGTAGTTACTGGTTGTGTTCTGAGTGTATTTTATGTTCTACAGTTACTATGTTCACTGAGTGATGGTTCTGACAGTGGTCCATCTGGCCCTGTCAGGTGTAAATAATCCCTTGTAGAGATGACCCAGTGCCAGGTGGCACAATGTATATTATGTGATTACTATTATAATGTCTTATGATAATACAAAGGCCATTTTGTATATAACCTTGTGTGCAGTTTCTTTTGTGGTGTGCCTGGTATGTTGTTGCAGTGCGTGTGTTGCGCACCCGCTTTACACATTGCTTCTGGGATAAGCCTGACTGCTCGTGCCAAGCTACCTAGGGGGTGGGCAGGGGTTATCTTGGCATGCACCTCCCTTGCCCTGACTAGAGTGGTGGTCTCTGCCTGGCTTTGGCGCAAGCCTCAGCCAACCAGGGATCCCATCTCTAACAGTCACAGTGTCAGTACAGGAAGAATGGCAACAACATGTTGAGCATGCAGGGGAGGGGACAAGCGTGAGCAGGCGGCTTGGTCAAGTCAGTCACTGTCAAAGAACCCCTCTCTGACATTAAGGAGTTGGGACCGGCGATGACCGCTGAGATTGTGCCTCCGGTTCTTTTGAGCAGTCCACCAGGGCCTCCCAGGCTTGCGCAACTTCCAATGAGTGCGCCCACTTCTGGCCTCTCGGAGTAGCACTTCACCCTCATAACCAGCCCATTGTGTGAGTTCTCTATGCCAAGCCACCATGTGGGGTCCCCCCTCGGCGCCTTCCATTCAAGGTATCCAAGGGTTGAAGCATGCTCCACGCAGTGCCTGATACAAGCTATCAGCAGCTCCCCTGTTCGGATGGCGAGGGTAGGTATTGGCAGGTGGCGTGGACCTACGGCTCTGCCAGGACGGTCTGCCAGTGTTTACAAAATGTTGCTTTAATAGACCTTTGCAGCAAGAAATGGCTTGGAATTCCTCATATGGTAGCAACTTTCCTGTCGTCAACAGGTCACTCACCTTAGTTGCCCCCACCGTCAACTAGTCAGTCATCCCCCCTCAGGTGCCACCATGAGGTAATGCTTTCCACATGGTCATAGAGAGATCAGGGGAATACGGGGTGCGCATCTTCATTTACTGCAGGCAAGGACCCCAGCATCGGTGCCCATCTTTGAATTCTTGTGTGTCCACCTCTGATTGTCCCCCCCACCACCCACCTCCTAGCAACAGTCTCGCAACCTCGTCAGCATTCGGGTAAAGGGTCTCACTTCCCTGCCCGCGGTTTGTCTGTGCCCGAGCCATTGGAGCTGCGCAGCTAAATCGTAGGATTCTAACTCCGGCGCTGCCAGGCCCCCATCAGCTGGTGGGCACTGCAGTTTCGAGAGGTCTACCCTCCTCCTGCCCCATACCCACAGAAAGGTTGTTGTCAGAGTATCCAGCTCTCTGAACGTAATCTTCGGAATCCTCATGGGTACCACTGAGAAAGGGTATAAGAATCTTGGGAGGGCCATCATCTTGTGAATAGCCTCGCGCCCGCACTCGAGAGCGGGAGCGCTCACCAAACTCAGCGCAAGCCCGACAGGACCTGAGAACCTGGCCCGCGTTTGCATCTAATGTGTCCTGTCTGTCATGGGAGATGTTGTTCCCCAGGTCTGGCAGACAGCAGGACTCCCACTGTGGATCACCTAGCTCGTCTGGCGGGTGCAATTGGCTCTCAATGGGAATAAATGGGATTTTTGCCAGTTTACCTGCAGGCCTGACAATGCTCAAACTCCGCAGGTGTACCCCTTGCTCCCTCCAGGTCTGACATCTTATTCCGGACATATATAAGGAGGTCATCTGCACACAGGGAGGCCAATGGTGCCATGGCAAGGGGATATAGCAGGGGCAACAAAGGGCAGCCCTCCCGCGCCCCTCTTTGCAGCCTGTAGCTTCCTGAGATAGTTTGTTCCACACGCACCCTGGCCTGTGGGTTTGTATATAACAATCAGACCCACAAAATAAAACCTCTTCCCAGCCCCATGTGGCTCCTGGCTTCATACAGGGATTCCCACCTTAGGCTATCAAAGGCCTTTTCAATGTCCACAGCAAACACTGCTGCTTCAGCCCCATCGTAGTTAGCATCGTCCATCACCGCCAGAAGCCTGTAGGTGCTCAGTGTCTGATTAGGGTGCACGAGCTGGGGCATAAGAGGGAGGATCTTGGTAGCTAAGGTCCTGCTGAGGATCTTATAGTCCAGAATAAGCCCCCATAGGGGTCTCTAGGCCCTGCAGTCATGCGCTGGCTTCCCGAGTTTCAGTAAGGGTGCCCCTAGGGCTTCCTGTGAGGAGTTTGCGAGGTGCCCATATCTTTTGCCACCAAGTAGCGGTCCACCAGTTTAGGGGCTAATTCAACAGATAATGTCATATAAAATTCAACTGGAAGCCCGTCAGTCCCTGGTGTCTTCCCGCATGCCAGCCCCTTGATCACTGCCTTTACCTCCTGGACAGTTGTTTACCCTCCCAGTTCCTCCACCTCTTCCCTCATTAAGATCAAGAGAGTCAACAACACTTGGAAGGCGAGAGCTGGGCCCTCATCGTGATGAGTAACACTCCGGTGTAGCCATGTATAGTATCGCATGAAGTGGGTATCTATCTCCACGATTCACGGGGCAGGAGACGCGAACCATCGGTCTGGGGATCTGCTACACAATTAAAGTAGCCTTGTATGATAGAGGTGGGGACCAGGTGGGCCCGACAACTTCGCAATCAAGGCTCACTGGTCCACATTCGGAGCGTGTGTATTAATTAGTGCTACATCTCCTTTTCCCAGGTGGCCCGTCACCACTAGGTCTGTACCCTCAGGGTCGATGGGGTCTCCCATGTGCTGGAAAGGGACCCCCGCTCTTATCCAGGTCAGGCTGCCTCATGCATAGGCTGAGTAGGTGGTGTAATAAGCCTGTCCACTCCAATGCCTGTGCAGTGCTGCCCCCTCTTTCGCTGTGAGGTGCATTCCTTGTAGGAGAGCGACATGGACCCCACCCTCCTATTCAGGTAGGAAAATACTCTATACCGTTTTGTCATTGTGTGCATCCCCCTTATATTCCATGACTTGAATCTGGAATTCTCTGGTGCCGTCATCACGTTTGTGCCCAACATTCCCACCCTGTAGACGCTGTGACTCACTCTTCCTCACAGACTGAGTGGTCGCTCCCTGTGCCCCTGGCTGACGCGTGGTATCGTAGCGCTGCTCTGATTAACATTTACTTTCAAAGCTGCTTTAGTTTTTCGCCTGCTGTGTGCTTTGTTTAGCGCTTTTGTGTAATCAGCGCTCTAGCTTACAAGTTAGTCATTTGCTTACATTGTTTGCGCATTTACCAAAAGCGCTCCGCTCTGCTCCTCCCCCCGCCTCCATTTTGTTTGTTTGTTGTCGTCCTCGTGTGCCCGACCCGCCTCCCAGCTCAGCCGCCCTCGCCCCTCCCCTCCACCACCCATATATGACAGCTCTTCCCGCGCGCAGCGTTCACGCGCAGCGACCGCGCCCAACCCGCGCCGAAGGTGCGCCAAAGGTAAGCCCGTCTACGCCCGTCCGCGCCTGGACCGCGCCCAGCGCCAGACCCCCTGCCCCTCGCGCTGCCCAGCCCCCCCGCATTACCTACGATGCCGCCACCCTCCTAGCCCTTAACCCCGGTCGCGCCCCCAACTGCGTCCAAGCCGCTCCTGGACACACCCATGGACCCTTCTCTTGCTACTCCTGCAAATTCATCGGCACTGTCAACATCTCCGCTACGACCACACCACAGATCCCCGACCCCAATCACCTTCAATGCATCCTTCTCAACACCCGATCAGTCCACAGGCACGCCATTGACCTATGGAATCTACTAGACACCATTTCTCCGGACATCGCCTTCCTGACGGAAACATGGATGAATGCTTCCTCCGCACCAGACATCACCATTGCCATCCCTGATGACTATAAGATCACTCGCAAAGACCGTACCAACCACACAGGAGGAGGAATCGCTATCGTCCATAAGAAGTCAATCCGCATCTCAACCAGCTCTGACGCCAACCTCGCCAACTCCGAACACCTCCACTTCCAGATCCACATCGACCCCAAAACCACACTCAGAGGCACCCTCCTCTACAGACCACCAGGACCCCGCGCAAAATTCAGTGAAGACATCACGGACTTCATCACCCCACACGCGCTCCCCTCCAAAGACTACATCCTTTTGGGAGACCTCAACTTTCACCTTGAAAAGATCAACGACCGCAACACCACCACCCTCTTGGACAACCTCGCCAACCTCAGACTTAAACAACTAGTCACTTCCCCCACCCACATCGCAGGTCACACACTCGACCCCATCTTCACCTCCAGCAACCATGTCTCCTTCAGCTTCACTACGGATCTCCTCTGGACTGACCACAGCTGCGTTCACTTCACCTACAACAAACCAAAACCCAACATCCACCTCCAACCTACCCTGCAAAGAAATTGGAACAAAATCACCACGGACCAAATCTCCGCATCGCTCCTTCGAAACTCCCCAGCCCTCTCCTCTAACGCTAACGAAGCCGCCGCCAACCTCACCCTATGGTTATCCAACACCGCCGACACCTTAGCTCCACTGAAAAAACGTCAAAGCAAACCTGGCAGCAAGAAAGCCTCATGGTTCAACGATGATCTCAAGAACTCCAAGAAACTCTGCCGCTCCCTTGAAAAGGCCTGGAAAAAAGACCCAACCACCAGCACCAAGGACGCCTTCAAAAGCGCCACCCGCACTCACCACCAACTGATCCGAAAAGCCAAGAAAACAGCATTCAAGGATCGACTTGACAACAACGCCCACAACAGCAAGGAACTTTTCAACATCGTCAAGGAATTTTCCAATCCCTCGGCCAACTCCAACGACATCACCCCCTCTCAAACCCTCTGCGACTCCCTGGCCTCATTTTTCCACAACAAGATTGCAGACATCCACAACAGCTTTGACAACCAACCCGGAAACCAACCCACCCTACCACTTGCTGATCATCTTCCCCCCGTGAACACCCTTAACGACTGGAACCCAATCTCCACTGAGGACACCATCCGCCTGATGAATTCCATCCACTCAGGATCCCCCACAGACCCATGTCCTCACCACATCTTCAACAAAGCAGACTCCGTCATAGCACCGCACCTCCGAGACGTCATCAACTGCTCCTTCAACTCCGCCACCTTCCCGGAAGACTGGAAACACGCCGAACTCACCGCCCTTCTGAAAAAACCAACAGCGGACCCCACCGAACTCAAAAATTACCACCCCATCTCGCTTCTTCCATTCCCGGCCAAAGTCATCGAGAAAGATGTCAACAACCAGCTCGCCGCATTCCTCGAAACCAACAAATCCCTCGACTCCTCACAGTCTGGCTTCCGAGCAAAACACAGCACTGAGACGGCCCTCATCGCAGCAACAGACGACATTCGAACTCTACTGGACAATGGAGACACAGTCGCCCTCATCCTCCTTGACCTCTCTGCAGCTTTCGACACAGTCTGCCACAGCACCCTTTTACAACGCCTCAATAACATCGGAATCCAAGGAAAAGCACTTGAATGGATCACCTCGTTCCTCACCGGAAGAACCCAGAGAGTCCGCCTTCCTCCATTCAAGTCCGAGGCCTCTGAAGTCATCTGCGGCGTACCACAAGGATCCTCACTCAGTCCCACCCTCTTCAACGTATACATGAGCCCCCTCGCGACCATCGCACGCCAACACAACCTCAACATCATCTCTTACGCGGACGACACTCAACTGATCCTTTCCCTCACCAATGACCCCAGCACTGCCAAAACTAACCTACACGAAGGAATGAAAGAAGTTGCCGAATGGATGAAACAAAGCCGTCTGAAACTGAACTCAGGCAAAACAGAAGTCCTCATCTTAGGTACATCCCCCTCTGCATGGGACGACTCCTGGTGGCCGGAAGCCCTCGGAAAAGCACCCATCCCGACAGACCACGCACGTAACCTAGGCGTTATCCTGGACTCTTCACTCTCAATGAACAGACAAGTCAGCGCCGTATCCTCTTCCTGCTTCAACATTCTTCGCATGCTCAGGAAAACATTTCGCTGGATCCCCACCGATACAAGGAAAACAGTCACCCACGCTCTGGTCACGAGCCGACTGGACTACGGAAACACCCTCTACGCAGGTACCACCGCAAAACTCCAGAAGAAACTCCAACGAATCCAAAACGCCTCAGCCAGGATCATATTAGACATCCCGCGCAACGAACACATCTCTGGTCACCTTAAAGACCTCCACTGGCTACCCGTCAATAAGAGGATCACCTTCCGACTTCTTACCCACGCACACAAATCACTCTACTAATCGGACCAGACTGCCTCAACTCACGACTGTCCTTCTACACCCCCTCCCGCCGACTACGGTCTTCCAACCAAGCCCTCGCCACTGTACCTCGCATCAACAGAACCACCATGGGAGGCAGATCCTTTTCATACCTGGCTGCTAAAACATGGAACTCACTCCCCGCTTACCTTCGCCTTACCCAGAACCACCTAGCATTCAGAAAGCAACTTAAAACGTGGATATTTGACAAGTAATCCTCCTCCCCTTCCTAAGCGCCTTGAAACCCTCTGGGTATGTAGTGCGCTATACAAATTATATGACTTGACTTGACTTGACCCGCCTCCCCCCGCAGTTCCATTCCCCTCCACGACAACAACATCCTAATTATCTTCTTTTTCATAAAAGCAAGTCCCGTTTTCTCTGCACCAAGACACGCAGACTGCAATGGTAGTGTGCATGGTCTTGGTGAGGGGTCCCTGGGGTGGCACAATCTGTGGTGCAGCCCGATTGGTCCCTTTTCCAGGGTACCATTACAATGGACTTACAGGGGATGCTGAAGTTGTGCCAATCGTGGTACAGTTTTATGGAAAAAATACTGGTTCGGAGAACCTGGGGCCTGATTACCATGGCGGTGGGACCGCCACCGTCAGGCTGTCGTGGTGGTCCCACCGCCATTTGTCCCTGCAGGACCGCCCGGCGCATTACAATGCCGGGCGGATGGAGGGATGGCAGAGAGATTGACCGCCACGCATCCGGCAGGCACAAGGAGCCCATCGGACCTTCGGAGGGACTGCAATCCCTACAACAATGGTGGTGCCTGCTCAGGCACCGCTCTAGGGATTACAATGTCCCTTTCTGTGGGCCGTTTCATGGCAGATAACCCGCCATGAAAAGGCGGGTGGAAAGTGACTTTGGGGGCCCCTAGCAGGCCTCCCTTTCTCCCATACCTCCAGTACGGGGACTGGGGGCTAAACATCCCTGCACTGTGTGGTAGGCACCGCATGGTGCATGCCACACAGTGCAGGTATGTTCAAAAACATGCCTCTTAGTAGTAACGCTTGTGCTGCAGCCCTTTTTTTGGGGCCACAGCACAAGCCTCAATGCTAAGAGGCATGTTTCCGATCGCCTTCACGGCGGTCAGGTCGTAATTTCCCTGGCGAGACCGCCGACTCCCTGTCGGCTGTTCGTGTTCCCGATAGGATGGCAGTCGGATGCTTGTCCAACCACCATAATAATCAGCCTCCTGGTTAGCAGGGACCAGTACACCTCAGTCAAAGATGCATAAACACCAGGCAAAAACTGGAGGTTGGAGGGGGGTAGACGGCAACAAATGTCCAGTTCCCTATAAGCAAGTTATATTTATTTTATTTTTTAGGGGTGGAAAATGTTAAATTTTATTTTTTTGTGTAAATATTATGTAATTGTTATCTGGTGATGTATGGTTTATGTGTTGTATTTATTTTACGTGATGGATTGAGTTTGTTCTTTGAGCTTTCTGGTTGGTCCGGTTTACATTTTTCTTGTAAATAATGTATGTATTATTTTCTTTTCTCAGTATTGTTTAATATTAGAGTTTTAGTGAATGTTTAGACTTATGTCATAAAATATTATTATTTATATCAAAAATTATTCGTCATCTTGGTTTAGATTTTGTAACCGTTTTTTGGGTCATTTGTAGGATACTATTTATTTTATGATATGCTTTTGACTATTATTATTTCTAAGTAATCTACTCCTTCGTTGTTTATGAAGAGTTTAATGTGGCCTACAGATTATGCTTTACGTAATTCTTGGTAGCTTTGGTGTTTTCGTACTGCTTCTATACATGTTTGGACTGTGGGTTGAGTTCTGCCTAGCGTGGATTGGAAGGCAGTGTGCTTCCATTCCGTTGTTTGCTTTGGCCTCCTGTGCCGTCATACACATTCCACCATGGTATTTGGAATTTGGGTTGGCGTCTTTGTCCTGACTGATGACAGTTTGTGCAGTACTGCTTCCCTTTCAATTTTGTAATACGTGTTGCAGTTACTGTCGGTTAGAGCTTATGTAAGATTTCATTGTATCATAAGCCACCGTTCTTCTCCAACTTGTTTGCCTGTTATTCTTTCTCCCCACGTATTGTCTTTCCTTTCCTCCTTGACTCGGTACAGGCTTGTGCCCAGTTAACTGTGGCTTGCTCCACTTCCTAATCCTGTGTATATTCACTAAAACCTTTGAAATAAATACCTCCTTGTCCGGCTGGGCATTGGAGTAAAAGACACACAATCCTTATTTAAAGTCTGTGCTTATCATTTCACGTTACATCCACTAAAAGCTTAGGACCTTTGTTTGCCGTAAAAATACAAATTACTCGAGGTCCCTCGCTACCTTTACGGGTCCCCTTGTTTTATATACCTCTACGTGAATCACAACATCTTCTTCTGTAGTGTCCCTCCCATAACACGCATAAGAATAATATTTTTTTTTCACAACAAATTTTATTTATAGGATCGGGCAAGTAATACACGTGGCTCCCCACAATCAGGAGAACACCACCAAGCATTTTGATACAGTTTCAGCATGGGACCAAGCGTCTAATCAAGGAGTCAAGAGAAAGCATTTATAAGAAATCACAGCTATACCCGCCTGAATTGTAAGTACCTAAAAAAATAAGAATAATATTTGGTACATTTTCAATTCACATTTTCTGCTGATGCACTTTCTTGATTGTAGGTAACCCATGTGACTTAATAATTGTTTTCGTTTCTTGGATGTTATATATTAGGCATGCTGTGCCATTGTATCAGAATGTATAGTAATAGTATTAATAAATACAATTATTTTAAGTTTATGCATTTTTATTTACACCTAAATTCATGCAACCACTTCTATTTTTTATACTTATGTGTATTTTCTTTTTCGACGTTTCATGCTGTTTTATAGCTTTTCTGTTGGGAATGGGTTTGTAACATGGAGAAGGTGATTCATTTTCTGTTGAAAGATAAAATACATCAGTTTTGTTTTAAATGTTTATTTTTTGGTAGTTTGCAGAAGTTGAGGTCATTAGGTTTATATTTACTTACTATTGGGTTGAGTTTATATGTTTTAACAATGTTGTATATGTAACAGGGTCGGGCGGGAGGCCTTGAAGACTGGTGGACACCTTACCTCAACTCCCCTCCTTCCCCGCAGACTGACTCTTCGAGGACAGAATGGGAAAGCCGTTCGGAAAAGGACGGTGAAAGCGACCACGGCCCCTTTAACTGGGCATATGATGACCTAGACGAGACTCCGCCCCCGGCTGACGTCGGAGGCTCTGGGACTGGTGAAAGGGCAGGAAATCCTGTATGCGGCGTGTGACATCACCCCGAGGTCGGAGAAAGCGGAGGAAAGGGACAGACAGAGAAGCGAGGAGAAAACGAAGAGGACAAGAGACTTGAGAGCGGAGGAGAGCCAGGAGGCCAACGACCCCGTGAATCGCTGTGCCACACTCCCGAGGGAGTAGTGTGGCTTTCTCAGGTACGGTGGCGTTGGGCAACCTGGGTGGGGAGAAAGAGCGCCCCTTTGTAAATATTGTAGATTCCCCTGTGTGAGCCTTTCTCATGTTCTTTCCTATGCCCTCCAACCCTCCTTTCCTATCCCACTTTCCTCATGACTCTCCGCCTCCTTCCTGAGCACCAGCACGTTAGTACTGTACATACCAAGGGTGCTCCCTCACAACCACTCGGTCCTAAGTCGGGCAAGCCGGTATCAGGCAACATTCTAACGGCTTACCTCTGTTGATCTCCTTTTTTCCTTGGGGTCTGGGGACGGCGTTCCGGAAAAGTGGAGAAGACATCTATCAGGGGCTACCTCGGCCAAGAGACTCCGCCACCACGGACCAGCTGGAGTTTGCCAGAGAGAGACTTACTTTTCGAACCCGGCGTACTTGGAAAATAAAACCTAATTTGAAGAAGTATTCTGGTCTCCCGCCTGTTACTGCTACCGCGCCTGTTTCCACCTCCCCTCCCACGCCCACAGTATACTTACTTTGTTATATCTTTTTGCTGGTTTGTGATAAGCATTTATTTCTGGGAGTTTATCACTTCTCGAAGTTAAAGTGTTTTCTTCTTGGTAGTATATGTAAAGAGATAGAAGTTGGAGAGTGCTTTGTTAATTAATTGCTGTTTTACATTTTTAAATGTATTTACAAGTATGTTTTAATTTGAATATAAGTTTTACTTACTTGGTTAGGTAGTTGTCAAGATATATATATATATATACTAGCAGCCCGTCCCGACGTTGTCCGGGAGCAATTATGCTTTAGGGCCCCCGCCCGCCCTGACGTTGTCTGTGGGTCCCCCGGAGCCTTCCTCCATATATTGCAGTTACTTTGTACGCTTTTGTAACCTGCACACGTCACTTTTTCCTCCTGTAATGCCCAGTCTGCTACCTCTGGCTGACGATTGTGACTTTTGTAACGCACCTCTCACTATTGTCATTTTAGCTTTATAACGCACCTCTCACAATTGTTATTTTAGCTTTATAACGCACCTCTCACGATTGTCATTTTAGCACCGGTCACCGCTCCTCCCCGCCGCCGCTCCTCCCTCACGTTTGCTTTGGTATTTTGTTCACTTGTGGCGCTCACGTTTGCTTTTGTCTATATTGCAGTTACTTTGCACGCTTTTTACTCCTGTAATGTCACCGCTCCTCCCCTCCCCACCGCCGCTCCTCCCTCACGTTTGCTTTGGTATTTTGCTCACTTGTGTCGCTCACGTTTGCTTTTCTCTATATTGCAGTTACTTTGTACGCTTTTTACTCCTGTAATGTCACCGATCCTCCCCGCCGCCGCTCCTCCCTCACGTTTGCTTTGGTATTTTGCTCACTTGTGGTGCTGACGTTTGCTTTTCTCTATATTGCAGTTACTTTGTACGCTTTTTACTCCTGTAATGTCACTGATCCTCCCCGCCGCCGCGCCTCCCTCACGTTTGCTTTGGTATTTTGCTCAAGTGTGGTGCTGACGTTTGCTTTTCTCTATATTGCAGTTACTTTGTACAATTTTGTAACCTGCACACATCACTTTTTACTCCTGTAATGCCCCGTCTACTACCTCTGGCTGACGATTGTTACTTTTGTAACGCACCTCTCACGATTGTCATTTTAGCTTTATAACGCACCTCTCACGATTGTCATTTTAGCGCGGGTCACCGCTCCTCCCTCACGTTTGCTTTGCTCACTGCTTACTTGGCGCCCTACCTCATCCGCTGCTCACCGCTCCTCCTTGTCGCCGCTCCTCACTGCCTGCCCGCCGATCCTCACCGCCTGTCCCCGGCTCATGTCCGCTGTCACTGCTCCTCCCCGCGCTGATCTCCGCCGCTCCTCGCGCTTGTGTACGCCGATCCTGATGTCAGCACGCACGTCGCGGCCGGCACTACTTTGAAGGGACTACTTTTCTTTTTTAACATATATTTTTTAAATTACGTATTTATTTTTAATTTATATAGCCTATGTCCATCTGCACACCCTGAGGATTACAAAGAGGTATAGGGTGTGTGGATTGGCGCTGTGGTTCCCGAGTTTACCCGCCTCAAAGCCTCAAAGTTCTTTCTTTATAATAGTAGTATAGATTAGCTCTCTCCTAGGCGAAGTAGCGCCTCGGGTCATTTGCGCGCTATATAAAACTACAAATATAGGTACATAGGCAGTACCTCTTCCCAAAGCCTCAACAGGGTGCACCATTAGCGAACATCTGTACGACCTACGCCTAGAAACATCTGAGTACCATTAATATGTGCACATTTTCATAGTATGGCTATTTAAAGTTGGGAAGTACCCCACTAGCCTTGCCAATATCTTACTGTACACATTTGTGCAGCCGCCTTAAGGGTAAAAGTCTCTATGAAGTTCCAGGGAGCACGCCTATTTATCAAGGAGTCAATTTTGTACATTGAAAAAGAAGTCGCCATACATACATTCATTTTGTAAAGTGATTTACATAAACTTGACTATCTCTTGTGCTCTGAATAACAGTTTGTAGTAATCCAGGAAACAGGTTTAAGTCCAAGTAGGTTTATTCAGTAGCACAGCATCAAGTATACAGCTTCAAGGTCCAGGTACAACTGACAGAGTAAGGCAGAATGCATCACCAGGAAAGTTCTGAGAACCAGAACTACATGAATTCAGTCTCATGCACTTAAAGGAGAAGTAAAGTATAATACAGGATGTAACACAGTTCCTTTTACTTCTAAACTCCATGTTACTCATTTTATTGGCCTCGGGATCACGAAGAGTTAACCTGGCTTTCACGGGCCTTTAATATGTAACCTGCAAAGTTGAACAGTAAAAGGTGCATAAACCTACCCTGCTACCTTAGTGGCACAGTTAATCTTACACTGGGTAGCATCCCTAGAGCCATCACCTCCTGTTAAGGCATGATAGTGGATTTTAGCCAGATCTAATGTTTTCAGGCACAGCACTTAACACGTTCCACCTCGGTACCGAGTTTGCACTCTAAAAAATAGATAAACAAACAACCCCAACCCAACTGAAAGGAAGTAACAAACCTTGAATCACATTTCTTCATGGAGCCACATGGAGAGAAATGCAGAGGGCTGGGGGCCTGGGAGATTCATAGAGTG
Source organism: Lissotriton vulgaris (assembly GCF_964263255.1). Lineage (NCBI taxonomy): Eukaryota > Metazoa > Chordata > Amphibia > Caudata > Salamandridae > Lissotriton > Lissotriton vulgaris. The sequence goes on from NC_141696.1 coordinate 1,563,730,550, forward strand.
CAGAATGGGAGGGAGCGCTACATCACAGAAGAAATAACTTCCCTGCAGTGACCAGGACTGTGAGGTAAGGTCATTCTAAGGTGCATTATTACACTTCTTCACTGGTTTAGAGCCTTGGAAAGTGGCATTACTTTGGGAATTTGTGTCTGTAAACAGAATCTTGCATGCTCTTTCCTTTTTCCTTACTCTTGCCCCACCATACAGAGGCACCATGAATGACTCACTTCGGCAGATTGGCCATGGGTGGGTGTCAGGGGGGAGATTGAAACATATTTAAATGATAACACTGACTGGCAGCACGCTGCATGCTTACTGAGGGATATACATGATAGAGTGCACGCCTTCTTGCAGCCCTCTCATTAACCAGTCCGAGCCTCCTAACAAAGGTTATCTAAAATGCGGGCCGGGACTACTCATCCCATAATGCCTCAGAATTATCACACCACTGATCGGAGGCATCGCATGTGCCAAAATGAAAGTTAATGTTTCTCCTGACGAACATGAGCATAGCACGAACTCATTCCTGTGTCGTGTTGCTGAATGAGTAACGTTTTTCACTTAATCGATCATCTCTTGAACCAACATAACAATCACCAGCCCGGACTCCCCACGGGCTCCAAATACATGAAATCAAACAGCAATGGCCAGCTGTAATGAGCCTGTAATCGGAAAGTCTCTACTCCTGCAGCCGTGTGTTACCATAAACCAAACACAAAGCGGGGTTGGGGAAGGCCAATATGCAAAACATGTTTTTAAGCCCCATAGTCCTCACAGCATATCACGGTGCCCAGTCACCATGAGCCCCACCGGTCTTCTGAGCAGGGCATATCGAGACAGGGGGACAGGCCCGGACTGGCCGTTGCGGGCACCGGGCAATCCCCCGGTGCGCCGCAAGGGTGGGGGCCGGTTTTGGGCCCCGGGGGCCGTTTTTGTTACAGGGCCATTTATGCAGCATAGCTGCAAAATCGGCCCTGCAACAAAATCGGCCGAAAACTGGCCCCGGCAAAGAGCTCAGACCTCCCTCCGGGGCCGGCCGAGCATTTTGCCAGGGCTGGTTTTGGTTCCCAGTCCGGCCCTGCAGGGGGAGGACTGAGCCCTGTGCTGAATGCCAAGGGACCTCCTCGCTGCAGGGCCACTGCCTCCCACTCCGTGTTCAGGAAGTGTTGGGAGCACAAATGATGTCATCACGCAGACGTCGCGGCCGGCGCTACTTGCAAGGGACTACTTTATTTTTATTTCCAAAATTTTTAAACAACGTATATTTTTTATTTTTAATAGCCTATGTCCTTCTGCTTGCCCTGAGGTTTTCAATGATGTCTTGGGTGTTTTGATTGGTGTTGTACTTTTCGAGTTTACCTGGCTCAAAGGACACAGTTCTCTCTTTATAATAGTAGTATAGATATATATATATATATTCTAATTTAAGGGTCTGGTCAGAGAATCTGGCAGAGTTTCAATCAATCAATAAATCATTCAGTATTTGTAGAGTGTGCACTGTCACCCCTTGGGGCATCTGGGCGCTGTGTCTCTGTCAAAAAGCCTGGTCTTGAGCTTCTCTCTGAACTCCGCCAAGGAAGGAGTTGGATGGAGGTGGAGGGGTAGGACCTTCCAGGTCTTGATAGTGATGTAGGAGAAGGACTGGCCCCCACTGCGACTGCGATGGATGTGGAGGGTGAGTGTGAGTGAAGTGGAGCGCAGGTTTCTTGTGGGTAAGTGGAAGTTCAGTCAATGGTTGATGTAGGATGGTCCACGGCTGTGTGGGGCTTTGTTGACGGGCATGAGGATATTGAACTGACATCTCTTCTCGATGGGGAGTCAGAGGAAGTCTCTGAGATGAGGGGTGATGTGGGTCTGTTTGGGGAGGTCCAGGATGAGTATGGCTGCAGTGTTCTGTTTGTTCTGGAATCTTTGAGGAGGTGGGTGGAGATTCTGACGTAGAAAGCCTTGCCGTGGTCTAGGTGGCTGGTGATGAGTGCCTGCGTGACTGTCTTTCTGGTGTTGATAAGAATCCATCTGAGGGGGAGGAGCTTCGCGGGCAACCAAGATGGCCGCGTGAGCTCGGAGCTCCGAAGACCTCCCGATCCTCCGCAAATATCCTGCCACCCATCCTGTCCCACGATCGTGGGAAACTATTGCTGAGCCGGGGCTGATGCGGCGCCCGTTTTCAGAATGAAAATCCGACATTCCTGGACTTAGTTAACTCGTCGATACTTTGGTGGCCCCGCCTGCGTCACTGGCGGACGTCGAGGGGTACGAGCGGTGCCTCTCTACGGAACTTCTTGTCTCTGCTTCCTCGACCCGGCTGATGCTACTGGATTCTGAGATCTAAGCTGGGTGCCTCCTTTGGTGGCCTTCGGAGACCCTATCGTGCCGACTGTGGGCGCGACTCACATCTTCTTCACCCCTTTGGACTGCTCTGCCCAGGTGTGCCTACATGGCGGGCAGAGGGGACTCGGACAAAGGCAAGCCCCCGAGAGTCAGTAGGAAGCTGAACCAGTCCCAATCCACCATTCCGGAACGATTCTCCCACTCCAAGGGATCACCGGGACTGGCGGGCCGATCTAAGGACCCGATAAGGGACGAATCCCCTGATGACTCTGAATTCACGCTTCGGGACGTGATGGGTGCGATTGCTGGGGTGAAGACGGAGATGCACACTCTTCATGAGGCGCTGTCTGGCAAGGTTGACACCCTGAAGATCGAGCTGAATCTCATCAGAACTGATCTTGGAAAGACCAACGACCGGGTGAAATCGTTGGACCTTAAGACATCGAGCCTGGTCAATGATATGTCCGATATACAGACCGAAGTCCGTGACTTGAAGATGGCTAACGGACTGCTGGCACGCCGGCTGGATGAGTTCGAGGGCCGTGCGCGACGCCAGAACGTTCGCATCACTGGAGTGCCGGAGAAAGCCGAGGAGGACTCAGCTGAACTCTTTGTTGAGGAACTTGTGGTTAAAAATCTAGCACCGGGGGGTCTGAGCAAGTTTTTCTCGGTGGAGAGGGCCCACAGAATACCGGGCGGTCCGCCGAAGTTGGGCGCTTCCCCTCGCCCCATCATTGCGAGACTGTTTAATTATAGGGACCGGGACGCCATTCTGCAGGCATCGAGGTCCGCAGGCCCGCTGCGCTTCCAGAACTCAGATGTTAACTTCTTCCCCGACTTTACTCAGGCAGTACAGAAACGTCGCCAGAGCTTTGCTGGGGTAAAAAGAAGGCTTAGAGAGTTGGGACTGCGCTATTCTATGCTCTATCCGGCCAAACTTCGCATTGAACACAATCATCGAACTCTATTTTTCGACCTTCCGGATGCAGCAGGGGACTGGCTTTATACCCTATCCCAACAACGGACCGACCCGGCAGACCAGACGGAGGAGACCACCGGAGGAGCAGGTTCTCAGGAATGACCGACTAGACTTCTGACTTTCTGGGGGGGGCGGCTGCGAGTGGCACCGACTGAAGACATTGCTGCATTTGATTTGGATATCTCTGTTAGTTATATGGAGGGTGACGGGGGGATAGGATGCCTCCTTTCTCCTCTGAGGGACTTCTTGTAGATTAGTTAAGGGGCGACAGGCACACTGCTAGTTGGGGTGGCTATTAGTCTAATGCAGGGGTGCAGGGTGGAGGGTAGTTGGGGTGTGTTTTTTCTACTTTCTTTACTGTCTCTTTCTTTGTTCTGGCTGAGGTCTCATTGGAATGCTGTGTTTGCTTTGTGGGCACCATTGCGGGTGGGGTGGATGGGGTGGAGCATCCTAGACGATGGGGGGTAAATCTCTTAACTTGCTGAGTTGGAACGTGAACGGGTTGGGGGATCGGATTAAACGGGGTGTTGTACTGCAACTGCTTAAACGTTGTTCGCCTGATGTTGTTTTCCTGCAGGAAACCCATCTTGTGGGAAATACGTGTAAGGCGTTGAACAGGAGGGGGTTCAAGATGGTGGCCCATTCGGGGTTCTCTACGGGCTCCAGGGGCGTGGGCATCATGGTGCGCATGTCCCTTCCGCTGGAGGTGGAGTCTACACTTGTTGACGAGAGGGGCCGATATGTGGCGGTGGTGGGTAAATGGGAGGGACGCACCCTAGTTTTGGTTTCGGTCTATGTTCCCCCGGGGCTGCAGGAGACTACTTTTCGAGATCTGGGTAGTGCCATTTTGAATATCCCTGATGGCCTGTTGATCCTGGGAGGGGACTTTAATTCAGTGGTATCGGGGGACTTAGATCGCTTTCCATCCAGAGACCTACGCGCCTCACAGTCCTGGCTCCCGGACTTCCTTGGCTCCATGGGGCTGATTGACTGCTGGCGCCTACTGCACCCTGCCCTGCGGCAGTACACCTTTCTTTCGGGTGCCCACGGTAGCCTGTCTCGTATTGATTACGTCCTCACCCCTGCGGCCCAGGCACAGTCGGTTTCCACCGCCCGTCTGATGGCCAGGGGCATTTCGGATCACTCCCCAGTTTGGGTGTCCTTTGATTTTCAGGTAATCGCGACATCGAGGGTGGCCCCTATCAATCCATGGTACTTTCGTGATCCAAAGACTCGGGACCTCCTGGCCAAATCTATAGAGAGATACTTCGCCGAGAACTCCGGTTCGGTTGATTCGGCTGTTTCCCTATGGGAGGCCTTTAAAACTGTGCTCCGCGGCGAGGCCTTCTCCTTGATTGCGGAAGCGCGCAGAAGGCGGGATGAGGACATGGTGCGGTTGGAGTCTGAAATCTTCTAATTGAACTCCCAGCTGGCCTTAGGACCGACTCCTGAGCTGCTCCATGCCCTCTCCCTGAAACAATCTGAGCTTCGGACCACTGCCACCGACGCGGCGAAGGCGTTGAGTAGGGAACAGCAGGGCAGAATTTATGATTCTGGGGACAAGGCCGGTAAGCTCTTGGCGTGGCTGGACAGGAGAGAACTTGCGTCTCGTGTAGTCCCGGAGATACTGGGCGACGATGGCCTGGTCTTGACGGACCCGGCCGCCATTGTTGGGTCGTTTGCAGAATACTTTGAGGCGGTTTATACATCCGCGGCTTCCCTACCGGAATCTGCTTCGACCTCCCTTTTGGAGGATATCGAGCTTCCCTGTCTTTCGGATGTCGAGCGGGAAGACATGGACCGAGATTTGGCGGTCGACGAGGTGGCGCTGGCGATCCGGTCGTTGCGCTCCGGCAAAGCGCCGGGGCCCAACGGCATCCCTGTAGAACTGTACAAGCTTAAGGCCGATACAGTGGCCGCGCCCCTGCTAGACATGTTCCTTGAAGCCCGCGAGGCTGGAGAGCTCCCGCTCGATCAAAGACTTGCCACCATAGTGGTTATACACAAGGAGGGGAAGCCACGTGACTTATGCCGCTCCTATCGGCCCATCTCCCTGTTAAACGCCGAACCCAAAATTCTGGCTAAGTTGTTAGCTAACTGACTAGTGGGGGTAATTTCGGACTTGGTTCATCCGGATCAGTCTGGATTTATACCGCACCACAACACGGCCCTCAATCTTCGCAGGCTTCACGCGGTCATGGCGCGAGCGCACCTGCTTACTGAACCTACTGTACTCGCTTCGCTCGACGCCACCATGGCATTCGACTCGCTGGAGTGGAACTACCTGTGGGCCGTGCTCGCCAAGATGGGGCTTGGACCCGCCTACATCGGCTGGGTCCAGCTCCTTTACTCTGCCCCGCTGGCTAATGTGACCGTGAACGGCCGAGTGTCTGTCTCTTTCGCGTTACGCAGAGGCACCAGACAGGGATGCCCGTTATCACCTCTCTTATTCGCTTTGGCGCTTGAGCCTTTGGCGGCGTGGATCCGGGTGCATCCCGATGTCGCTGGGATAACACGGTCTCCGGGATTTGAGGACCGGGTGTCGCTCTACGCTGACGACATCCTCTTGTACCTCACCTCCCCTTGCCGCTCACTCATAGTGGTGTTTGACCTGCTGGGCACCTTTGGAAACTACTCGGGCCTGGTTATCAACTGGTCCAAGTCCTCTCTATACACATTGTGTGGGGACACTCCGCGCCTTCCCCGTGGCTGTGCAATACAGATTGCCCAACAGGGCTTTAAGTATTTGGGTATCTATGTGTCAAAGGATCTCCGAGCACGGTACACGCACAACTTGCTTCCACCCTTGGCGAGGTTGCGTCGAGATGTAGAGGGCTGGAAAAAACTGCCGATTTCCTTACTGGGCAGGGCGGCGTTGTTTAAAATGATGGCGCTGCCGCGGTTCCTCTACGTGTTGCAGAACACCCAGGATCCGGTGCCCGCCAAATATTTTGGGGAGATTTAGTCCTTACAGCGCACTTTACTGTGGGATGGTAGGCCACGGATCTCCATGGCTAAACTGACCATACCGTGTTACGACGGAGGCATTGCCTTGCCGGATATGCGTCGTTACTACTGGGCGTCCCAGCTAGTAGCAATCAATCATGGCCTCTACGGCCCAGCAGTCAGCCCTGGCTATGCCATGGACCGATGGCTTATGAATGACGGGAACTACTACAGGGCGCTATACTCAAGGTCTCTGGATCGGAAGTTGACGGGTCCCACCAAGACGGCGGTGCGCTTGTGGCGGGCGGTTACCAAAACTTTGGGCTGGCAGGGCAGGATTTCCATGGCCACTCCACTATATGACTCTGACCTGTTAGGGAAGCTGTGGCATACCAAAGGGTTTGATAGATGGGATGTCATTGGTATATCTAAGGTGGGAGATGTGATGGCCGGGGGAGTGGTCAAATCTTTTGATGCATTACAGGCTGAGTTCCAACTGGGTGCGACGGAGTATTTCCGATACGCACAGCTTCGACACGCTCTCTCGTCCTGTATAACGGTAGGGGAGGTGGTACCCGAATCGTCTCCACTGGAGGATAGAGTGCTGGACGGACACATGCCGGACAGTGCCATCTCCATGACTTACAAGAAGCTTATTAACGTGCGGTCTGACTTGCTGGTGAAGCTGAGGGAGCTTTGGGTGAACGATGGCATTGAGGTGGATGACGAGGAGTGGCAGTCAGCGGTCTCTTCCCCCAGGGAGGTGGCCATCTCGGCGCGGCTTCGTCTTGTCCAGCTGAAGATTCTACACAGGGTCTATGTCACGGGCTCTAGGCTTATACACATGGGGCTCTCGCAGGATGGTATGTGCCGGAGAGGATGTGGAATGCTTGCGACCTTCCTGCACATCATCTGGGAATGTCCTGAGGTGGCTCGGTTCTGGATGCGCGTGCATGAGGTGATGAGAGATGTGACTGATGTGACTTTACCTGTGGAAGCCCGGCGCTGCTTACTTAACATTTGGGGCCCGAATGACTACAACGTTGCCCAGACCCGTTGGGTCACTCTGGGCATCATGATAGCCAAGAGAGACATTGCTCAGAGGTGGGGCGCGCCAGCTCCCCCCACGATTGGCCTGTGGGAAACTAACATGGACTGGTGCATGCTACGCGAGAAAACTGTGTATGCGGCCAGGGGCAAACCTAGAATGTGGAGGTATGTGTGGGGAGCATGGAATTCGTACCGAGGTGACATCTGCGTACCCCCCGAGGAGGTGGCGCCTGATGCCCGTCTATCTCCATAGTGCCCCCCTCCCGTGGTTCCATGTTTGCTATCCTGTTCTACTACTCCCCATCCGAAATGCTGTCACTCATTGCATTGCAAGCACAATAGGGTGTGCGGCCCCCGATCTCTCCCTGTGATGTAAGCCCAAGGTACGATACATGTCCTCAGCCTAGGTCTCTTTTCCCTTTTTTCTCGTCCTTTCTCTTTCTTTTTCTTTTCTCCTTGCTCTTTCTTTCTGATCTTTGGTTTATTTATTGTTCTAATCTATTATATTTGAAAATTAAACCTGAATGTTCCTGTGTACAGTTTTGTGCACGATCGTGAGGGCTATCATGATGCTGCCTGGCCTCCGGGATGTATGGCTGAATAGCGGTGTACTTTTTTTTTACAAATAAAGGTTTTCCAAAAAAAAAATTTAAAAAAAAGAATCCATCTGAAGATTCGGCGGAGCATGCAAAGGGTGTGGAAGCAGGAGGAGGGGACTGCTTTGACTTGTCATTTCATTGTCAGTTGGCTGTTGTGGATGATGCCAAGGTTGCACATGTGGTCTTCCGGTGTGGGCATTGGTCCGAGTTCTGTTGGCCAACAGCTGTGGTCCCATACGGAGATGTTCTTCCCGAAGATCAGAACTTCTGTTTTGTCGGAGTTGAGCTTGAGGCAGCTGTTTCCCATCCATTCGGTTATGTCTGTCATGGCTCTGCGGAAGTGGGTTTCGGCCTTGTTAGAGCCCTCGGTGGGTGAGAGGATGAGGGGAGTGAGTGTCATCAGTGAGGTGGTCATGTAAGTGTTGAATAGGGTGGAACAGACGGATGATCCTCAGGGTACGCCGCAGGTGATTGCCTTGGGTGCGGATGAGAAGGGAGGCAGTCGGATGCTCTATGTGCATCCTGAGAGGAAAGAGGTGATCCATTTGAGGGAATGTTGCTGTGTGCCGGCAGTGTGGAGTCTGTCTATGAGAGTGTGGTGGGAGATGGTCTCAATAGCAGAGGAGAGGTCAAGAAGGATCGGCCACCGTTTCTCTGCAGTCGAGGAGAGATCTGATGTCATCTGGGGCACCGATCAACGCAGTCTCGGCGATGTGATTGGCACAGAATCCAGATTGTGATGGGTCGAGTACTTGGTTGAGGTATAGGTGTTCCGTGAGCTGTTGGTTGATGGCTTTCTTGAGTACTTTGGCCGGGAATGGGAGCAGGGAGACCGGTCAATAGATTTTGAGGTCGCCGGGATTGGCTGAGGGTTTTGACTTTGAATGCGATGTTCCAACTGAATCCCAGCAGAACCAGAAAAATTAAAAAACACGTGCAGTCTATTTCTAAAAAATAAATGTGGAACAAAAGCAAGTGTGAGGTTTCGTAACGTGTAAAGCAAAAGCACAATCAACGTGAAAAGTTTGGCTAACATAGGGGAAACGACAATGAGCGCCACAGGAAACACACAACATAGCGTCCTAAATACTCAACGCTTGTTATTTATAGCTGGTCTAACTGGTAATCCTCATATATATAATGTTCTGGTGGTATTGTCACACCCGTTTTCACATCGCCACTCAAGACTTGTAACTGATGTAACTTTTAATTCAGATGTAATGTTCAGTGTCTGATGTAAAGCGCTCGGACATCTTTGGGTAATGTCCGCTCTATATAAGATTGTATAACAAATAATTAAATTAAACTTAGAACAGACTAATGTCTGCCAGTTGTATGGAGTAGTTGCCCAGGCCCCGTCTCCCCTTTACTACTGATTGGATGTGAGAGCTGCAGTTCCTCCTCTTTTGACACTGATTGGTGGAGCGCTGGAGCCTGAGATTGGGTAAGAGAGCTGCAGCTCCTCCTCTGACAGTGATTGGTGGAGCGCTGGAGCCTGAGATTGGGTAAGAGAGCTGCAGTTCCTCCTCTTTTGACACTGATTGGTGGAGCGCTGGATCCTGAGACGGATGGGTGCGGGAGCAGTCTTACGTGCGCTGCTGCTTCATGCTGTACCCTTTGATGCACTGACTGACTTTGGCCTCCTGGGACCATTGAACAGAAGTCCCCTGGGGGTGCAATAGTTGTTTGTGCCTGGTCTGCATGCCCTTGGGGCACTTTGGTATTACAGAAGAGGCTGCAGATGTTTGTCCGTCCCCTTCTGTGATGCTGAAAGCTCTGGCACACATCAGCGCCAGCACTTCCTCAAGAGGGCGCTCCGTCATTTTTGCTTGGGGGCGTGGCCCCATGCAAATGAAGGAACCCCTTTGCCTCTGCGCCTCCGCTGTATTACAGATGCAGGCGCAGAGGCAAAGAAGCTCTCAGGAGGCGTACGACATCTGAAAGGTGGCACACTGTCAGTGCGCCCCCTGATGGCAGCCCTCTGGCGGGGTCCCATGACATCAGTGAGTGACTGCACCCACCTGCAAGGGGATCTCTCTCCCCTTTAAAACTGGAGGTGGGTTACCGTCTGCACTGTGAAAACACGGAAAAGCTTCAAAGCAGCCGCTCTGTTTTGCACATGAATGCGCTGCCCTGGGGGCAGTGCGAGTTCTCACCTGCCCTGGGGCAGCGCATTCACCATGATGCGGCGCATTTCCCAGGATTACACTGGGCACACCCTTTAAAAGTTACGCCCAGCGCTATCCAGGAAATTGCGCGGCATCCATTATATGGTCCCAGGTCCTCTGATACAATAGATGTAAAATACACTTTAATTCAAGCAAAACTCACTCGTTATCTTGATGTTTTTGCTTGTCAGGTGCCTCTCTCTTTCTTCTTGATTTAAAAAATGCTCCCAGGCACTTGTGCCGCAGCACATGGCGTGTCCACCTGCAAGCATAGTCTCAACCAGAGTAGCCACTCGCAGTCACAGGCTAGCATGGCTTACAGGCTGCAGGAGGCCTCAAACCCTCAGAGACTGGCCTACGAGCTCACAGCCTGTCCTCAGTGGGGCTCAAAGGTTTTCCAGGAAGACGATTTTTCACAGGAGTTATCTTGATATTTTAACTGATGCCTGAAAATTGCTGCAGGCCAGGAACGAGGCAGCAGGGGCTCCTCCAATGAGAATATACTTCAACCTCAAGTCAGCGCCCGGTGCAGCGGCACCGATCGCACCACCCTACAGCCGGCCCTGGCATTGGGCATTCACAGGCAGAAGGGTACAGTGCCAGGAACCCGCAGATAGAGCGGGTTTTTAGAAAGGGGTTGTGTAAGTAGTTTGCCATTCCCAAAAACACGTGTGCTGGGACACCAATAGGGGGAGGCAGAAGGATTCAGGGCACTTATGCTGAGAGTTAATAGAGCACCGCGCGCATTCAAATTTGGAAGGAGCGGGTGCATTTCCCCTGCTGGTGCGGTACACGGTTATCACTTGGTACCCCCATTTTTTTGAATAATCAAGTACAGGGTAAACAAGGGCTTAGTCAACACTAAATGTAAGGAATATATTGCACGCAGTGCACAATGGATTAAATCAGACCTAACCAGGGTTACGAAGAGCAGTAGTTTTTCTTTCCCATTTGGGTTTGAATTCTGTCCGGCGTGGGGCTCCTGTCCAGGAGGTATACACCCGTTACAACGCATCTGTTACTCCGCACTACCATTACAACGCGACTTTTACAACGCATACCATTACAACGCATTGCGCTGGGGGGCGCTCTAGGATAGGGAATAAGTATAATTTACTATCCAACACCTTCCCTAGGGTCCACGGGGACTGGAGTTAGAATAGTAAATTATACTTACCACTATCCAGCACCTCAAAGCGCTATGCGTTGTAATGGTATGCGTTGTAATGGTCGCGTTGTAATAGTAGGTAGTTGTAACGGTATGCGTTGTAACATGGTACATCCGTCCAGGAGGAGGCAGCGGGCAGAGATAAGGGTATAGTGTTGGCCACAAAAAATACCTGGTTAACAAATACCCTGTGGGCCTGGGAGGCGAACGCCAATGTGTTTTCCAGCTTATTCTGAAATCAGTGACTGGGCAGTGATGGGTGATGCACAACCTGCCAAACCTAACAAGAATGCTCTTATTGGCACAGAGGGCCCCACAGGGATTTCCCCCTGAACTACGGAAAAAGTAGAGCAGTTGTTTCAATTCCGGGCAGGCCATCGAACAAGCTGTGGTTAAAACAGAGAACAGTAGTCCCCAATGTAAGTGGAGGCCAGCACACTGTGCCTATAGTGGGGTAAATAAGCCATGCACAAGCCCTTCAAGCAGGAGGGCTTGATGCAACTTTAATGCAAAGTCAAATAAAATTTGAAGGGCGTGGTAAATAAGGCGTGGTCTCCTGAGTGAATACTCCACTAGGTTTCCCCGATAGGGACGGGGCACACCTGCAGAGGTAGATGGGATTTGCAATGAGCATTTGAAGATCTTCAACACCATCTGATAATATTTGTTTAAAAGTCATCAGTGTTGCAACGAAATACATTCTTTATCGGAAGAAGTGATCTGCTCGATCTACAAGACAGACACAGGTGGCTTCTGGAGCTCATGGGAAGAGTCCAAAGAAACACGAGAGCAGCTTCACCAGCCCATGGGGCACCACCCGACACAGGACGTGTATGTTCACATTGAATAAGGGCTGAGAGAGAGGTGTACAAGGGTGAGGAGTTAGAAGGAGGTTAGAAAGAAAAGACACAGGGACAAGGAGGAGAGAAACGAGAGAATACAGAGAAAAAAGGGAGAAGGTGAGGGGAGATGAGAGAGAGACTGAGAATGGAGACAGGGAGGCTGGAAGAGAGAGTCCGAAGAAGACAAGCCTCAGGGGAGGAGAAACCAGAGAAAGAGGAGGAGAAAAGGAAGGTAAAAAAGGAGGGAGATGGGTGGAAACAGAAGAGAGCCAAAAACTGGGGGAGGGGCGTGACCTAAGGACAGCGAGATAAAAGGAGACTCAATCAATCAGTCAGTACATTTGTAGAGCACACTACTTACCCGTGTCCATTATGGTCCTGATGTCGTCGGTGGCAGCGATGAGGGCTGTTTCGGTGCTGTGGATGCTGCGCAATCCAAATTGGGATGGGCCCAGGATGTTGTTGTTTTCAAGGAAGGAGGAAAGTTGCCTATTGACAATCTTCTCGATGACTTTCACCGGAAACAGGAGGAGGGAGATGGGCCGGAAGTTCTTGAGGTCCTTGGGGTCTGCTTTGGATTTCCTGAGTAGGGCATTGATCTCGGCATGCTTCCAGCTCTCCAGGAAGGTGGCGGTCTCAAAGGAGCTGTTGATGATCTTGCGGAGATGGGGTGCGATGGTGGAGCTTGCTGTGTTGAAGTTGTGGTGCGGGCAGGGGTTGGATGGTGAGCCGGAGTGGATGGTGTTCACGATTTTGATGGTGTCTTCATCATTGACGTGGGTCCAGGAAAGCAGGGCGTCGGTGTGGCTGGGGGCGGTGAGTCTGAGGCGTCTGTGTCTGTCGAGGGTGACTGGTTGCTGAAGCTGTCGTGGATGTCTGCGATCTTTCGGTGGAAGAAGGAGGCTAGGGAGTCGCAGAGGTCTTGTGATGGTGGGATGTCGTTGGAGTTGGAGCTGGGGTTGGAGAGTTCCTTCACGATGTTGAAGAGCTCTTTGCTGTTGTGTGTGTTGTTGTCGCTGCGCTCTTTGAAGGAGGTCCTTTTGGCGGTTTGGATGAGTTGGTGGTGTCTGTGGATGGCGCTCTTGTAGGCTGTGTTGCAGTGCGGTGTCTGTTCGTGGTGCCACTTCTTCTCAAGCTTGCGGCAGGCCTGCTCGGATGCCTGGAGGTCGGCGGTGAACCATTGGCTTTTCTGTCGGTGTGTCTGTTTGAGGGTTTCTTTATCGGGGCAAGAGTGTTGGCGCAGTTGTTGAGCCATTGCCTGAGTTTGAGGGCGGCAGAGTCGGTGTTGGTAGTGTCCGTTGGTGGGTTTCAGCCGAGGTTGGTGAGTAGCTGGTCTTCAGTGACTTTGCTCTAGCTACGGTGGCGGGCCCGTTGTGCCCGGTGGTGCGTGGTAGGCTTCTCGAAGGTGAAGTGGATGCAGCTGTGGTTGGTTCAGTGCAGTTTGGTGGTATGGCTGAAGGTGACGTGGTTGCTGGCGTAGCAGATAGGGTCGAGCGTGTGTCCGGCGGAGTGGGTTGGAGTCGTGACAAGCTGTTTGAGTCCGAGGTTGGCGGGGTTGTCGAGCAGGGTGACGGTGTTGCTGTTGTTGGTGTTCTCGAGGTGGAAGTTCAGGTCTCTGAGGAGGATGTAGTCCGTGGATGCAAGGGCGTGCATGCTGACGAAGTCAGCGATGGAGTCACTGAACTGCGGCCGGGTGGTCTGTAAATGAGGGTTCCCCTGAGGGTGGTGTTGGGGTCAGTGTGGGTCTGGTAGCGCAGGTGTTTGGCTGCAATAAGCATGTCGTCGGTGCTGGTCGACATCCTGAAGGTGTTTCTGTGGATGATGGTGATTCCTCCTCCTGTACTGTTGGTGCGGACCCGCCGGGTGATCTTGAAGCCATCAGGGATGGCTGTGGCAATGTCAGGTGCGAGGAGGGGTTCATCCAGGTCTCCGTCAGGAAGGCGACATCTGGGGAAGTGGAGGCGAGTAGGTCCCTGAGTACGATGGCGTGTTTGCAAGCAGAGCAGGTGTTGAGTAGAAGGCATCGGAGGCTGTTGCGTCCTACCCCGGTGGTGTGGTGGTGGTTTGGAGGCTGGTGTAACTGCAGATCCGGCAGGAGAAGGGTCCATGGGTCCGCTTCGGGGTGGCCCGGAAGCAGGTGTGTGATTGGCCGGCATTGAGTGCATGGAGGGTGCTGGCGTCGTAACGACGTCTGGTGCTGTGGCATTTGCATAGGCCAGGGGGTCTGGCGCTGGGCGTAGTCCAGGTGCGGACGGGCGCAAACAGGCTTGCCTTAGGCGTGCCAGTGGCATGGCCGTACAGCGGCCGCATAAGAAGGGGAGGTGGAAGGGAGGAGGGAGGAGCAGCTGGGAGGCGTGAGCAATTGGGCAAGCGAGGGAGGCGGGCCGCAGGGGATGCAGCGGTGGGATAGGCTGAGAGCACTCGGAAGGGCTGAGGGGGAGAAACGGACAGAGAACGAATACAGGGGCAGAAGCAAAACAGACTACAGCACAATTACCATACAATTAAAATACAACTACAGTACAATTACAGCTAAGAAATACAAAAGGAATAGAGAATACAGGCATGGGACAGAGCAAGGATGCAGATACTTACGGCTCACCTCGGGCCACCACGGATGAGGCGCAGGCAGGAGCCTGCGGGTGGAGGAGGTCCTCGAACTCGCAGCGAGAGTAAGGGGCAAGGGAGATGGGCACAACAAGTGGAGCTGCACGGTGGGGGGGGGAGCGACCTGCCTACAACAGGGTCAAGGGTCTTTCACTGAGATGCAAGACACACAAAAAGAGTGAGAGGAAAAGGAGAAACAATTGTAGAGAGACAGCCATAGAGAAAGTACAGAGAAAGGAGACAATGAGAGCTCAAAAAGCAGATAAAAGTGAAAGATGGGCAGAGGTAGAAACAAGGAGAGACGAAGGTGAGAAGTTGGAGGAGAAAGACAATGGAGAGAACAATGGAACAATGGTGTGATGATAGGGTGAGACAAAAGAGACATGGAGAGAGTGGAGGTAGGGTGGCAGGAAACGAAAGCAGAGGAGACAACGAAGGGAGACGGAGAGCAATGAATGGCAGAGATGGAGCCCGAGGGTCCGGGGTGGTGTCCTGGTCTGAGATCGCTCCTCATACACTCAACCATTCATCCTTGTCTGAAAGACTTCAGAGCACGAGCCCATAGGTAACTCGTGTCACGCTGGAGACACCACGGCTGTCATGTAACGCGTGTCACGCTGGACACACCACAGCTGTCATGTAACGTGTGTCACGCTGGAGACACCAAGGCGGTCATGTAACGTGTGTTAATCTGGAAACACAGGGCTGTCATGTAACGTGTGTCAATCTGGAGATACAACAGCTGTCATGTAACGTGTGTCACTCTGGAGACACCACAGCTGTCATGTAACGTGTGTCACGCTGGAGACACCACGGCTGTCATGTAACGTGTGTCACACTGGAGACACCACGGCTGTCATGTAACGTGTGTCAATCTGGAGACACAACAGCTTTCAATTTAACACGTGTCATTTTGGAGACACCACAGGTGTCATGTAACGTGTGTCATGCTGGAGACACCACGGCTGTCATGTAACGTGTGTCACTCTGGAGACACCACAGCTGTCATGTAACGTGTGTCACACTGGAGACACCAAGGCAGTCATGTAACGTGTGTTAATCTGGAAACACCACGGATGTCATGTAACGTGTGTCACGCTGGAGACACCACAGCTGTCATGTAATGTGTGTCACACTGGTGGCACCATGGCTGTCATGTAACGTGTGTCACGCTGGAAACACCACAGCTGTCATGTAATGTGTGTCACACTGTAGGCACCACGGTTGTCATGTAACGTGTGTCACGCTGGAGACACCACGGCTGTGATGCAACGTGTGTCACGCTGGAGACACCACAGCTGTCATGTAATGTGTGTCACACTGGAGACACCAAGGCAGTCATGTAACGTGTGTTAATCTGGAAACACCACGGCTGTCATGTAACGTGTGTCAATCTGGAGACACAACAGCTTTCAATTTAACACGTGTCATTTTGGAGACACCACAGCTGTCATGTAACGTGTGTCACACTGGAGACACCACGGCTGTCATGTAACGTGGGTCAATCTGGAGACACAACAGCTTTCAATTTAGCACGTGTCATTTTGGAGACACCACAGGTGTCATGTAACGTGTGTCATGCTGGAGACACCACGGCTGTCATGTAACGTGTGTCACGCTGGAGACACCACAGCTGTCATGTAACGTGTGTCACGCTGGAGACACCACGGCTGTCATGTAACGTGTGTCACGCTGGAGACACCCCAGCTGTTATGTAACGCGTGTCACGCTGGAGACACCACAGCTGTTATGTAACGTGTGTCACACTGGAGACACCAAGGCGGTCATGTAACGTGTGTTAATCTGGAGACACAACAGCTTTCAATTTAACATGTGTCATTTTGGAGACACCACAGGTGTCATGTAACGCATGTCACGCTGGAGACACCACAGCTGTCATGTAACGTGTGTCATGCTGGAGACACCACGGCTGTCATGTAACATGTGTCACGCTGGAGACACCACAGCTGTCATGTAATGTGTGTCACACTGGAGACACCAAGGCGGTCATGTAATGTGTGTTAATCTGGAAACACCACGGCTGTCATGTAACGTGTGTCAATCTGGAGACACAACATGTGTCATTTTGGAGACACCACAGGTGTCATGTAACATGTGTCACGCTGGCGACACCACGGCTGTGATGTAACGTGTGTCACGCTGGAGACACCACAGCTGTCATGTAATGTGTGTCACACTGGTGGCACCACGGCTGTCATGTAACGTGTGTCACGCTGGAGACACCACGGCTGTCATGTAACGTGTGTCATGCTGGAGACACCATGGCTGTCATGTAACGTGTGTCACGCTGGAAACACCACAGCTGTCATGTAATGTGTGTCACACTGGAGGCACCACGGCTGTCATGTAACGTGTGTCACGCTGGAGACACCACGGCTGTGATGCAACGTGTGTCACGCTGGAGACACCACAGCTGTCATGTAATGTGTGTCACACTGGAGACACCAAGGCAGTCATGTAACGTGTGTTAATCTGGAAACACCCCGGCTGTCATGTAACGTGTGTCAATCTGGAGACACAACAGCTTTCAATTCAACACGTGTCATTTTGGAGACACCACAGCTGTCATGTAACGTGTGTCACGCTGGAGACACCACAGCTGTCATGCAACGTGTGTCACGCTGGAGACACCACGGCTGTGATGTAACGTGTGTCACGCTGGAGACACCACAGCTGTCATGTAATGTGTGTCACACTGGAGACACCAAGGCGGTCATGTAACGTGTGTTAATCTGGAAACATCCCGGCTGTCATGTAACGTGTGTCAATCTGGAGACACAACAGCTTTCAATTTAACATGTGTCATTTTGGAGACACCACAGGTGTCATGTAACGCATGTCACGCTGGAGACACCACAGCTGTCATGTAACGTGTGTCACGCTGGAGACACCACGGCTGTCATGCAACGTGTGTCACGCTGGAAACACCACAGCTGTCATGTAATGTGTGTCACACTGGAGGCACCACGGCTGTCATGTAACGTGTGTTAATCTGGAAACACCACGGCTGTCATGTAACGTGTGTCAATCTGGAGACACAACAGCTTTCAATTTAACACGTGTTATTTTGGAGACACCACAGCTGTCATGTAACGTGTGTCACGCTGGAGACACCACAGCTGTCATGCAACGTATGTCACGCTGGAGACACCACGGCTGTCATGTAACGTGTGTCACGCTGGAAACACCCCGGCTGTCATGTAACGTGTGTCAATCTGGAGACACAACAGCTTTCAATTCAACACGTGTCATTTTGGAGACACCACAGCTGTCATGTAACGTGTGTCATTTTGGAGACACCACAGCTGTCATGTAACGTGTGTCACGCTGGAGACACCACGGCTGTCATGTAACGTGTGTCACGCTGGAAACACCACAGCTGTCATGTAATGTGTGTCACACTGGAGGCACCACGGCTGTCATGTAACGTGTGTTAATCTGGAAACACCACGGCTGTCATGTAACGTGTGTCAATCTGGAGACACAACAGCTTTCAATTTAACACGTTTCATTTTGGAGACACCACAGCTGTCATGTAACCTGTGTCACGCTGGGGACACCACAGCTGTCATGTAACGTGTGTCACGCTGGAGACACCACGGCTGTGATGTAACGTGTGTCACGCTGGAGACACCACAGCTGTCATGTAATGTGTGTCACACTGGAGACACCACGGCTGTGATGTAACGTGTGTCACGCTGGAGACACCACGGCTGTCATGTAACGTGTGTCACGCTGCAGACACCATGGCTGCCATGTAACATGTGTCACGCTGGAAAAACCACAGCTGTCATGTAATGTGTGTCACACTGGAGGCACCACGGCTGTCATGTAACGTGTGTCACGCTGGAGACACCACGGCGGTCATGTAATGTGTGTCACACTGGAGGCACCACAACTGTCATGTAACACATAACTTGCTGGAGACACCACTGCTGTCATGTAACGTGTGTCAATCTGGAGACACAACAGCTTTCAATTTAACACGGGTCATTTTGGAGACACCACAGGTGTCATGTAACGCGTGTCACGCTGGAGACACCACAGCTGTCATGTAACGTGTGTCACGCTGGAGACACAACGGCTGTCATGTAACGTGTGTCACGCTGGAGACACCACAGCTGTCATGTAACGCGTGTCACGCTGGAGACACCACAGCTGTCATGTAACGTGTGTCACGCTGGAGACACCACAGCTATCATGTAACGTGTGTCAATCTGGAGACACAACAGCTTTCAATTTAACATGTGTAATTTTGGAGACACCACAGGTGTCATGTAACGTGTGTCACGCTGGAGACACCACAGCTGTCATGTAACGTGTGTCACGCTGGAGACACCACGGCTGTCATGTAACGTGTGTCACACTGGAGACACCACAGCTGTCATGTAATGTGTGTCACACTGGAGGCACCAACGCTGTCATGTAACGTGTGTCATGCTGGAGACACCACGGCTGTCATGTAACGTGTGTCCCGCTGGAGACACCACAGCTGTCATGTAATGTGTGTCACACTGGAGGCACCGCTGCTGTCATGTAACGTGTGTCACGCTGGAGACACCACGGCTGTCATGTAATGTGTGTCACACTGGAGGCACCACAACTGTCATGTAACACATAACATGCTGGAGACACCACTGTTGTCATGTAACGTGTGTCAATCTGGAGACACAACAGCTTTCAATTTAACACGTGTCATTTTGGATACACCACAGGTGTCATGTAACGCGTGTCACGCTGGAGACACCACAGCTGTCATGTAACGTGTGTCACGGTGGAGACACCACGGCTGACATGTAACGTGTGTCACGCTGGAGACACCACAGCTGTCATGTAACGCGTGTCACGCTGGAGACACCACGGCTGTCATGTAACGTGTGTCACGCTGGAGACACCACGGCTGTCATGTAATGTGTGTCACACTGGAGGCACCACAACTGTCATGTAACACATAACATGCAGGAGACACCACGGCTGTCATGTAACGTGTGTCCCGCTGGAGACATCACGGCTGTCATGTAACACATAACATGCTGGAGACATGACACGCTTCTTCATTTTAGAAACACAGGGCTGCACCATATTCACTAGAATACGGTGCAGCCCTGCGTTTCCCCCTGCGCTACATTTAGCTGCCTAGCTCCACCGCAGACCCCCTTGCACCCAGCGCAAGGGTGCCTGTACTGAGGGTAAGATTGTTTTGTGCAGGAAGGTCCCCTTTCCTGCACATAAACAATCTTGAAATGCGGTTTTGTAACTTCAATGAGTGCTTGGTAATGCAGCACACAAAGAAGTTGCAAAAGAGCATTTTTTTAAATGATTATTTGGGAGCAGTAAGGGGGCCCTTCCTGCACATAAACAAGCATTGGCGTTTTGCTGTTGCACAAAGCAGCGCACGTAGAAACAGCAAAAATGAGGAGAAATAAAACAACTCCTCCTAATTTCGCCAGGTTTTCCCTGGTCTTCATTCTGGCGCTGCCTTCTATTTACGCCTCCCTTGTAAATAGGGGCAGCGTCAAAATCGACGGGTGTTGCGTGGAACGCCCAACATAACACCCACTGCCCACCCCTTTCGTGCTAAATATGTATGTATGTATGTATGTATTGCACATTTGTATAGCGCGAACCGTCACCCAGAGGGTATCCTGGTGCGTTGACTCCACTGAACCAGTTACACAATCACACCGTTACACGGTTCTAGGGAAAAGGTAGGTTTTTATGCCCCTCTTGAAAGATGGAAAAGCCCTAAGCCTCCTCAAGGACCAGGGAAGGGAGTTTCAGAGCTTGGCAGCTGCATATCCAAAGGGGCGGCCCCTCATCCGTAACCTATGGATTCTCGGAACCACCACTAGACATGCCGAAGAGGAGCGTAGTGGTCTCGCTGCATGGTACCCCGAGAAGAGGTTCTGCAGCATGACTGGACCTTGATCCAGTAAAAGGGTGCATTATTTACAAGGCAGCGCTAAGCCACGTTCAGTGACTTGACACTGCCTTGTAAATAAGGCAAAGCTCATATCACCACCACAACGTCACGGCGACAGGGGCTTGTAAATATGCCCCATAGTTCTGTCTGCTGCTGTAGATGGGCGGGGGGGGAGGGGGGTCCAGTGGCCCCGCCTGTAGCCAGGGTCATGATCTATTTTCAGCCCCTCTGACGGGAACTTCCAGACCCCCTGCCTTGAAATGAGTTGGAAGTGAGAGAGCCCCCGTGGCCCCCCTTTAACTTTCGTAGAACAAATGTGAAGTGTCCGCCCCGCAGGTGCTGCGGGCTTGGGGCTCCTCTCCTGAAACCGAAGGTCGGTTTCTGAGACCGAGAGGGGCCCCCCCTCTCCAGCCAGATGTGTTCAAGGGGGGGCGCTCAACAGATGCCTCGCAGTCCCCCCTCCCCCTTCACCCCATCCGCAGCGGCAGGTGCTCAGTGCCAGGAAGGGCTCGTAGGTGGCATCTGTAGTGTGAAGGAGGTTTCAGGGTGTGGGCGCATGCACATGGGCCTGCCCAGGGTCTGCGGTGCGTCAGAGGCAGCGCCAGGGCTCGGGGTTTGAGGTTCTGTGAGGCTCAGACCCAGCGGCAGACTTTGGCTTCAGCTCACAGTCAAACTTTCCAAATGACAAACCTGAAGCATCCACGCCAATAGACCCGATTCAGCCGGGAGACTACCGATTTTTCAAGCCAAAAATGGCTTTATTTCAGCTGTCTCCCGCCTGAAATTGCATTTTCTACAAGAGAAGTCAATGGGGAATTTTCATCCTTCCGATATTTTATTTTAAATCTCACACGTCCGTCCCTGTCCTAAAATGTTGGCCTGTATGTTAAATATGCATGGTTTAAAGGGTGACCTCAGGGGGGCATTGAAAGGGACCCTGGCCAGGGATGTGGGCTCAAAAGTGTCTCTTGTCACCTAAGGGGGCTGCAGGGGGGGGGGGGGGTCAGCAACACATGGTGAGGGGGTGTCTGTTTAGGGGCTCATGGTCAGGATTGCCTGGTTAGTGGCTCAAAGTGTAGGGGTGTCATTAGTGGCTCATGGTGTAGGGGTGTCATTAGTGGCTTAATGTGTTGGGGTGTCTGGTTAGTGGCTCATGGTGTTGGGGTGTCTGGTTAGTGGCTCATAGTGTAGGGGTGTCATTAGTGGCTCATAGTGTAGGGGTGTCATTAGTGGCTCATAGTGTAGGGGTGTCATTAGTGGCTCATAGTGTAGGGGTGTCATTAGTGGCTCATAGTGTAGGAGTGTCATTAGTGGCTCATGGTGTAGGGGTGTCATTAGTGGCTCATAGTGTAGGGGTGTCATTAGTGGCTCATAGTGTAGGGGTGTCATTAGTGGCTCATGGTGTAGGGGTGTCATTAGTGGCTCATGGTGTTGGGGTGTCTGGTTAGTGGCTCATAGTGTAGGGGTGTCATTAGTGGCTCAATGTGTTGGGGTGTCTCGTTAGTGTCTCATAGTGTAGGGGTGTCATTAGTGGCTCATAGTGTAGGGGTGTCATTAGTGGCTAAATGTGTTGGGGTGTCTGGTTAGTGGCTCATAGTGTAGGGGTGTCATTAGTGGCTCATAGTGTAGGGGTGTCATTAGTGGCTCATAATGTAGGGGTGTCATTCGTGGCTCATAGTGTAGGGGTGTCATTCGTGGCTCATAGTGTAGGGGTGTCATTCGTGGCTCATAGTGTAGGGGTGTCATTAGTGGCTCAATGTGTTGGGGTGTCTGGTTAGTGTCTCACAGTGTAGGGGTGTCATTAGTGGCTCAAAGTGTAGGGGTGTCATTAGTGGCTCAATGTGTTGGGGTGTCTGGTTAGTGGTTCATAGTGTAGGGGTGTCATTAGTGGCTCATAGTGTAGGGGTGTCATTAGTGGCTCATAGTGTAGGGGTGTCATTAGTGGATCATAGTGTAGGGGTGTCATTCGTGGCTCATATTGTAGGGGTGTCATTCGTGGCTCATAGTGTAGGGGTGTCATTAGTGGCTCATAGTGTAGGGGTCTCATTCGTGGCTCATGGTGTTTGTGTGTCTGGTTAGTGGCTCATAGTGTAGGGGTGTCATTAGTGGCTCCTGGTGTTGGGGTGTCTGGTTAGTGGCTCATAGTGTAGGGGTGTCATTAGTGGCTCCTGGTGTTGGGGTGTCTGGTTAGTGGCTCATAGTGTAGGGGTGTCATTAGTGACTCATAGTGTAGGAGTCTCTGATTAGTGGCTCTTGGTGTTGGGGTGTCTGGTTAGTGGCTCATAGTGTAGGGGTGTCATTAGTGGCTCATAGTGTAGGGGTCTCATTCGTGGCTCATGGTGTTGGTGTGTCTGGTTAGTGGCTCATAGTGTAAGGGTGTCATTAGTGGCTCCTGGTGTTGGGGTGTCTGGTTAGTGGCTCATAGTGTAGGGGTGTCATTAGTGGCTCATGGTGTTTGTGTGTCTGGTTAGTGGCTCATAGTGTAGGGGTGTCATTAGTGGCTCCTGGTGTTGGGGTGTCTGGTTAGTGGCTCCTGGTGCGGGGGAGTCTGTTTAGTGGCTCATATTTTAGGGGTGTCGTTAGTGGCTCATGGTGTAGGGGTCTCTGGTTAGTAGCTCTTGGTGCTATTGCAGGGATTCTGCGGAGTTACAGAACTTTGCTTGGGACCATAGAACCTTAGTAGGCAGCGACTGAGTTATCCTAACACCTGAATATCTGTGGGCTTGGGATCTACTAGCTATAGTGTCACACTTGCCCTCCTACTCACTCAGAGGAGCAAGTGATTAGACACCCAAAAGCACCACACCCCGGACCCTCTTAGGAATCCCACTAGTAGGACACACCCGTTCGCTCTCACACTCGTATTAGTCCACAATAAGATCTGGCAGAGACACGAGGAAAGTTTTAAAATGTTATTTGAACTATCGTGCTCTAGTACGCAGTATTGTGCAACAATGAGTAGGTAAATGCCTAACACAACTACGGTCAGCATAGTAAGTAGTCCATAAATCGTAAAAGGAGCTGTCAGAGTATAAGACATGGTAGCCGAACCCCCTCCCCTTCAGCAGAAGCAAAAGGATTATACATCAGAAGATCTCTGTGTGTCTGCGGCAGACCCCGGACCTTCGCATGCACAGATGAAGGTTCGACAACTCAGCTGCCGACAGGATCTTTTCCCTGGAAAGATCCCTCTACAAGTGTGTTGTTACCTATTCTGTGCATTGCTATATGACAAAGTATGAGTTCCCAAACAACTGCTGCATTTGTGTGTTTTGTCTGGGTGCTGAGGCCGGACCTGAATAAAATAACAAGGGGCGTTGTTGTTTGACCTTGTCTATGGTGTACAGACTAAATCACAGGAAAGAACAAAATGTGAAAACAATAGCGGGTTCTGTGTGAAAGGACAGTG
Organism: Lissotriton vulgaris; assembly: GCF_964263255.1. Lineage (NCBI taxonomy): Eukaryota > Metazoa > Chordata > Amphibia > Caudata > Salamandridae > Lissotriton > Lissotriton vulgaris. The sequence continues at coordinate 1,563,754,590 of NC_141696.1, forward strand.
TGGCACAAAGCAAACTACGTTTGTATAGTAACGTGCGCAAAGTAGAGGGCCGTCTGCAACGTGCTCATGCTAACATAGGGAAATAGATAATGGGCTGATACAGGACACGTGACACCCTCCCCTTGGTCAGGATGGTAGCACCAAAATGACGGCAGAAACCAGACAACAAGCAGAACCACAGTGTACAAAAAGTATGTAGTCTGTGTATCTCTATAGGGACTATGGCCAAATTAGAAAAAAAATATTTTTAATAAAAACTGTATCCAATCACAGCGTGTCGGCCGAAGCTGATGGAGCTGGGATTCGCGTGCAAGCGCCCTGCTCTCATACAAAACCCTTGCCTAAATCGTATAATCATATTAACACTATTGTTCGTCATTTATTAAGTGTTCTCCCAAACACGCGGGTGTCCCCAGGATGCTTGCTTGTATGTCTTTTCTCATACTAACGAAGCTTGCACTAAAATCGGCTGCTTCGCTGAAATTCAGTCTGCGCATGCGTCGGTCATACCCATGTGATGTGACGCACTCGCATTCTGGAGGGAATTTGTGCTCATGCGCACTGTTGCAAACATGGCCGCTTGTCTCTCACCACGCTCTCCCCTTGCTACCGCTGCTTCAGCCTATCTGTCTTTTAGCATTAAACCAATAATGCTATAGTCATTATAAAATAAGGGTTGGTTAGTATTTTATCATGGTATACAGTGTAATCGTTTTATATGTGATTTTAATTCGTTCTCGCTTACTTTTCATGTACCGCGTCTCTGGGGCTGGGAAATCGGGAGCGGAGCCATACTTGAGGCTCTGCTGGGCACCGTCACATGACTGGAGAAAACCTCCACTGCGCAGAAGCTGAAACAAGCCAGCTGGCTCCTGAAGCACAATGCGCCTGGGAACATCTCTGGGAAGACGAAATCTTACCTTGGACGCTGCAACTCTGTTGCTACCTATTGTGAGCTGTACTATACTGCTGTATTCTATGCATGGGAACGTGAACCCAGGGGGCGGGTAGGAACATTTTAATATTTGGGATGAGAAAATTGAATTCTAGGAGGTGGTAATGACCGCACCACCTCTCCTGACCAATCATAATGTGGGAAACTGTCACTTGCAACATTAGTGGGTGGTCTAAGGGCCCCCAAAACAGTATAATTGCCCTAGTTTAGCTTAGGAAAATTGTCCGACTTGTCCGAGTAGCAGACCTGTCACTGACCATACAAACTCTATAGGTGCTCAATCTGAAGTGCTGCGGAGCACTCTGTCCATACTTTCCACAAACTCCTAAGGGGTGGAAATAATCTTAAGTGCTGGCGAAGCACTTTGCTGGGAAATTCGAAAAACCCAATCGGGGTTACTGGCGGATTACTTGCAGAGAGGGGTAACGCTGGCGTTGCTTCTGAAGCTGTGGGTGTTGGTCGTACCTTGGTGAGCCCAGTCCTGATCCCAAATCCTGAGGGGTATCCTGTCCTTACTGTCCGTGAGCTGTACCTGCTCGCATTCTGGCATTCCTTCCTGAGGGTCCTTGTCCCCGTCCTTCCAACTGACCCGTGGCCAGGGTTAGTCTTCTCTCAGACCTAGGTAAATATTAACCTGTGGGTTTGCGTCTCGCTCTCTTCCTCTCCTCTCTCTATTTTCTTAATAAAGCACTCTTGACTGTGATATTGCTCTATCACCTTGAGAACGAGTTATATGCAATTGTTTTAGAATTGTTCCACTTCTCTCCCCTCCCTTAGAAAATTACCAACTGTTATATTGTATTAGTATGTTCCAATTTTTCCCTTACCTTTAGCCTGATTGCGGTGAACATAGTAAGAATAGTTTTAAATCACTTAGGTTAAGTACGTGTTCTAGGTCCCATCCACATCCTATGTTCTAGTATAAAGTTGCAGTGACTAGTTTTGTTCTAAAATTCCTACCTTCTAGTCTTCCGATATACCCAAATGGTCTTAGCATTAATCTATAGCTATTTTATGGTGTTGATTTTGATGTTAGACGCATTATTCTGCCTATCACTTATTACCTTGTCATATTCTCTCTGAACTTTACATAAAGTTTTAAACATCCTCAGGTGTCTGTGGTCATTTTACAGAAATTGTGGATAAGTATTTTATTGATTATAAAGAGTATCTGATTTTAGGCCTGTCTGCTATTTCCCTTATAGCTCCAGATCCGTCATAAGAATTGTGCCTGTGGTAAGTCGGGTACATGGTGAAACCAAACCTTAATTGCTCATAGCAGCGTGCAGGAGGAGAAATATAGTAATCCTCTCCCGGTTCACCCAAATTATTAGTGTGGTGTTTGGAAAATTCGCACGCCAGGGCCCAGTGCGTGTAAAGAATTGGTAACCCAGGTGGCCCGGGAAAACTGCGCGCTCTATCAGTAATTTTCTGGCAGCCAGAGGATGGTTTGGACTAGTTAGATTAGGTAGACAGGATAGGTCATAAACAAACCGTGAAAATAAAATGTGCTGCTGATTTTCTATTGTATTGGTTCAAATATTTTTAAATGTTTTAAGGATTTATATGTAAATGTATATGATTTTTGCATTGCTGCTATAAATGTTATATTAACCAGTGTTTGTGAATGTTCAGTGTAGTCCGAATCCCCGGGGAAGTATTTAGCTAACGGTGAGCAGAATCCGGTTAGCTGTTGAAGTCACTAGGTTTGAGGTACTAGTGCAGGGTTAAGGAGAACTGGAAGCACTAATTAGGACCTTTTGTTTTCTGGAGTGAATGATAGCTACGAGTCCTTTATAAAACTTTCATTGCGATATCACCTAGTAAGGGTCGCATACGGAAGGAGTAGTAGGGTCTCCGAGGCTTGTCTGGTAAGTAAGATAGTTCGCTGGTGAAATCCTGGCTCAGTACATATCCCCGACTAAGGTGGATGAGTCAGAAGAATAACGGGTTCTATGTTACGAGTGTGAAGGGACAGGCAAAGAAGTCTATCCAGAGTGAATGAAAAGTAGACAGAAGTGGTTTACTAGTAGTGAAAGAAAAGTCTTTTCTCTCTTTAGAACACTCAGACATAGTGGCAAGCGTTGTGTGTTGTTGACTAAAACGTGCACTTGCACTTTAGAGAGAGTAAAAAGTTTCCGTTACCTTGTGAAGGAGGGAGTCAGTCGGAAAGCTGCTCTGACGTCACTCCGTGCCGCGCTGGCATTGGTCAAGACAGCGGGTGTGTAGTGGAGCTGAATTTGTAAAGGAGGGGTGAGTGCCGAAGCGTGAGACTCTGTCTTGCGAAAAGGCCGCGCACCCATTGGTCAAGGGTGTTTGTATTCTCTGACCTGATTGGGTAGTGCGAAATAAAAGTCGCGCTAGCATTGGAAGCACAAAGGTAAACAAAATTAATCAAGCCGAGTTAGAAGCGAGTCTGGAGAGTTGCATGTGGTATCCAGATTTCATACCGAACCCAAAATACCTAGGATTTCATACGGATCAGCTTAGACGAGGTAGACCGCACATGATGTATGGAATAAAGAGGAAACTGTCATTTTCTGATAAAATAAAGAATTTTTTCAAAACTGACAAGCCCATTAGAACAAGGGAAGGAGTTCTCATTCCCCCACCAAATACCCCTGCTTCTTTCATGCTGTTTGATAAAGGGTACCACACTTGTGTCTGGTTAGAAAATTGGGCAAAGTATACTGTAGATGACGGAGTCCTAGCATTTCCTGTTGAAGGCACTTTTAATGGTCGGATTCTGTTTAACCTAAGGACCCGCATGAATGAATTACACCCTAGACCTAGGTTGACACAGTACGAAGCCCTGCAGGAATGGGAGATTGAGGCTGCAGAGCGAGATAAACCCCGGATGGATAAGGGAGTGAGTAAATGATATCCGAGGGTTCAAGCGCAGACCAAAGAACAGAAAATGAAACAGTGGAGGCAATCTATGTTGACTGAAGGGCTATTCCCTATGATGGGGGTATTGGAAGAGAGAAAAGGAAAATGTAAAGAAAAGACCCATCACCTAATGCCCATAGGGGACTCAGAAGATGAGCACCTGGAAGATTTGTTAATGAAAAATCCACCTCCATATGTTGCAGAGTCAGAGCCTATGCATTCTCCAAATCCCTTTGCCAAATATCCAAGATGTGGGAGGGATAGTGATACAGATGGAACAGGTACAGACAGTAAAGCCAGTGAGGGGGATGGGTTTTGCAGACCTAGATCCACGATCCCAAATTATCAGCCGTTCGGAGAAGGTCCACCCCGATTGGTCACTCCAACTGCCCCAAGTATTTATCCTTCCTTGGTACCTCAGGTATTGCATGGCAATTCTGCAGAAAGGGGGTTGCAGGAAAAAGAGAAAGAAGCCCTGGCTAAACAGCGAGAGGATTTAGTTCGAACCATTGCCCAGATACATCCCCATCCTGATTCCCTGACTATTCCAGTAACTATTGGTCCAGCTATTCCACTGTATAGAAATGACCTGACTAGTCCCCATCCTCCTGTTATCACCCCAATGCTGCCTACTCCTAGCATCCCGACCCCGAGGAAGGAAGTATTCATAGATGAGGATCAGGAAAGTGAGTGTGAATCTGTGGTTCTGATGGATTTTCCCATAAGAGAGCCTAGAACTAGTACATCGGGGGCAAGAAGCCAGACCAGACCAAAGGAGGTGCTGATTGAAGGTGCATCTGGGGTTAGGAGTGCCACCGTAGTTTCCCCAGAAGAATTGGATAGATGGACAAAGGAGCTAGAGAAGGAGACCACTCCCCAACCTAAAGCATTAGAAATATATAAATTAAGGATAGAAATAGAAGAAATGATGGCTGGGAATGTAGGAGTTGAGCGCCTGAGCTCGTACAGTGAAGAAGAATTACTGTTTATCAGCAAAAACCTTACCCGGAGTGCTAGGTTGCTCCATGAAAGGATAATGGATACAGCCACAGAAATGGGAATTGATGTTAGTCGCTCCAAAATTCTTCAGAAACCCTACAGAGTAGATTTTTCAGATAAGGATTTAGAAAGCCTGAATGTGGTGGGAAAACAGATCCAGATAAAGGAATTGTTGAAACTCTTGCAGAAGTGGGGAGAGGTGGGGAAATGGAGAACCCGGTGGGCAAAGAAAAAGGAAGACAGCAGGGCTAAGTCACAGGCTTCAGAATTCGTGTTAAAGGAAGTAACACCAACAGAAAAATTGTGCCCCATGAGAGAGGTCCCGGGAGGAAAATATGTCCATGTCCCTTGGTCCAGACAGGATATTGTGTCATTTACAAATGACTTCCCGAAATTACGTGAGAAGCCAGTTGACTGGTACAGGCAGGTAGAACGCTTCATAAAAGTTCAGAAGTGTCTGCTGAAAGACCTGGATGGGTTTTTCGACATTGTGGTCCCTGTAGACCTATGGACTGAATGTAAAATAGAAATTGATTGGCCTAATGATGAATATCCCAGAGATGAGAAAACCGGAGCCCCCTCACCTGATGTAATGAGGAAATATGACCAAGTCATACAGTACCTTAAGAAAAAGGTGCCCGCAAAGGAGACAGATTGGACCCGAATAGATAGAACCACCCAAGAACGTGATGAAACGGTGCACTCATTTTATGAAAGGTTACTGCAGGTATTCAAAACTTACAGTGGTATCGATAACGTAGACATGAAAGACATGACCCATTTCAGTTACTGATTTGTGCTAGGATTAAGGCCTGAAATCTCACAATGGATTCGAGATAATAAAATTAGTTGGCAGGGAAAGCCCATAGATGATGTCCTGAAATATGCAAAATACTGCGAAGATGAAATCGAAAATAAAAAGAAAGCCCTCAAGGAGAAAGTAATGTGGGCACAGGTGAAATTAGCCGAACAGCAGGAAAAACAGTTAAGTAAATTGACTTCTAGTAATAATGCTCAGAATGCCACTGTTGGGGGAGGAGGAAAGCCCCGAGCTAAAATGAGTCGGGAAGAAGCCATGAAAAAGTTTCCGTGCCATGGGTGCGGCCAGATAGGGCATTGGCGAGACGAGTGTCCACACCTGCAGGCCGGTAATGCCCCTGTAAATGGTTTAAATCCACAGGTGCCGAAAGAGGGGACAAGAAAGAACCAGCAACAGGTAAAATTACCCCCTTTACCTCGCGCTCCTAGACAGAATTTTAAGAGTCAGGGTCAGCAGAATGAGAGGGCGGAAGTATGGGAAGTTGAGAGTGAAAGAAACGCAATCATTCCACAGTACTTGCTAAATGATACCTTCCTCTGTGAAGATCAAGATTGACGGGGCCTGAGAGGGGAGGATGAGGAGTGCGTGCTTGGCGCCTCCTTACCGGTAGACCAGACTGGACCATACATTGAAGGAAAGGTTGAGGGAAAAGACGTCACCTTTCTGTTGGACACTGGTGCTACCAGATCTACTGTAAGAACAGTGGATGTTCCTAACCTACCCCTCTCGGGAGAAGCGATCCAAGTAGTGGGCGTCTCAAATCAAATAATAAGTACTCCAGTAACTGAACCAATGGAAGTTTCTATCGGAAATTTCAAAGAAATGCACAGATTTGTGGTCTGTGATTCCAGTCCTGTGAACCTGCTAGGACGTGATTTGTTGTGCAAGATGCATTGTACCATCTATTGCACACCAAAAGGCGTCGAAATTCAGACACCCGATGAAGATGGTTTGTACAAGCTGATGTTAGTCAGACAAGATTCTGATATCAAACCTTTAACAGTTGAGGATTTACCTGAAGAGCTCCAGTTAAGAGTAGTTCCAGAGGTGTGGGATTTCACCGGAAAGGATGTAGGTTTAATGGCAAATGTGGACCCAGTTAAGATAGCAATAAAAACAAATGCTGTATACCCAAAAACCAGACAGTACAAAATGAGTGCAGAAGTAAAAGCTGGAGTAGCGACTGAAATTACCCGGCTACTCGAAGCAGAGATAATAGAGGAAGTAATGAGCAGTCCCTGTAATTCACCAATCATTGGGATCAAAAAGCCTAGTGGAAAGTACCGGGTGGTGCAAGATTTACGCAAGGTAAACCAAATTGTTGTGCCGTGCTGCCCTATTGTACCCAACCCTGCCGTGATACTATATCAGATTCCCTGGAATGCAGAATGGTTCACTGTCATCGACTTGTGCCATGCATTCTTCTCCATCCCATTGCATCCAGAAAGCAAGTTCCTTTTCAGTTTTTAATTTGACAGCCATATCTATGTCTGGAATCGTGTCCCCCAGGGGTACACCGAAAGTCCATCGATTTTCAACCAGATATTAAAAAAGTGCCTTGAATCCCTAGTGCTGCCAAGAGAGTCTGTTTTGGTGCAGTACATAGATGACCTGTTGGTAGCATCTAAAACCCAAAATGACTGCGTCACTGACACCATTGCCTTGTTGAATCACCTAGGAAAGGGAGGACATAAAGTGTCACCTGACAAGCTACAATTTTGTAAAAATTCAGTGAAATATCTGGGGCACCAGATCGAAAAAGGAATCAGGAAAGTTACTACCGAAAGAATCAAAATAATTAAAGCAATGGAACTGCCCAGAACTCAGAAGGAGGTGAGAATGTTCTTGGGAGTTGTGGGTTACTGCAGACAATGGATTGTAGGATTCGCAGCTCTAGCCAGACCCCTGATAAATATGACAAAGAAAGGCGTAGAAGACCCCGTCAGTTGGGACAGTGAGAGCATGAACGCTTGGGTGACTTTGAGAAACTGTCTATGTTCTGCTCCTGCATTGGGTATGCCTGACTACACCAAGCCCTTTGAGCTATTCTGTGACACAAGAGAGAATTGTGCTCTTTCAGTCCTGACCCAGGAGCACGGACTAATTAGAAGACCAGTGGCCTATTTTTCGGCCACCCTAGATCCGGTGGCTGCTGGATTACCTGGATGCTTGAAAGCAGTTGCTGCTACTTGCGTCAGTCTGGAACAGAGTGAGAACATTGTCATGGGACATCACGTCACTGTATATGTTCCTCATTCTGTTGTCATCCTACTGACTAGAACTAAGACCCAGTACCTCACACCTAGTCGGCTGACTAAGTATGAGAGAATTTTGATTGGTGCCGAAAATGTCACTATTTCCCGGTGCAATGTCCTAAACCCTGCGACATTGTTACCTATCCCTCTGGATGTAGAAATTGAAGAGGAAGGGGAACATAATTGCATCGATCTAACTGAGTTCAGTACCAAGCCCCGTCCTGACATCCGTGAAATAGCGTTACTTGATGGGGATAAAACAATGTTCGTGGATGGCTCGTGTTTAAGACATGAGAGTGGGAGTCTGAGTGCTGCCTATGCTGTGGTTACATTGACAGAAACCATAGAAGCATCTTACCTGAGCGAGGTGAAATCTGCACAAGTGGCAGAGCTCATCGCGTTAACCAGAGCATGTAAGAGGGGTAAGAACAAGAGAATAACTGTTTACACAGACAGCCAGTATTGTTTTGGGGTTGTTCATGACTTCGGCCAGTTGTGGCTGCAAAGAGAATTCATGACGTCCTCAGGCACCCCTATCAGAAATGGAAAGGTGGTGCATAACTTACTGGAAGCTATCCAATTGCCCAAAGAATTGGCTGTGGTCAAGTGTGCGGCTCACAAATCTGGAAATGATGATGTGACTGCCGGTAATAGGTACGCTGACCAAATTGCACAGTTTTGTGCCCGATACCATATGTCACTCCAAATTGCGCTGTGGGATGGAACCAGCTGCCAACTTATGTTGTTTGAGAATGTGTCAACGTGGGAGGAATTAAAGGATTTGCAACAGGCAGTAGACAGACAAGAGAAAGGAAGGTGGGCAGAAGAGGGATGCAAGCTGAGAGATGATGGTGTGGTGGTAAACTCGACTGAGGTGCCTGTATTGCCTGACAGCCTGATAGACCCCATGGTCAGAATGATACATGAGCCAACACATATGGGAAGGGACGCAATGTGTCGGGTGTTTGACAAGGTGTTCTGTAATTCAAGGTTCAGGAACCAGGCGGAAAAGCTTTGCCAGAGGTGCCTAGTGTGTCAGCAATTTAATGCAGGAAAGAGGACTGTAGTGGAACAAAGTACTATTGGAAAGGCAGTAGGTCCCTTTGTCAGAATGCAAGCAGACTTCATAACAATGCCTAAATGTAAAGGGTATAGATATATCCTAGTCATAGTTTGCCTATTCTCCAGGTGGGTGGAAGCATATCCAGCAAAGAAAAATGATGCTCTCACCACAGCCAAATTATTGCTTAGGGAGTTGATACCTAGGTACGGAATTCCAGAGACAATCGAAACGGACCAAGGTGGGCATTTTGCCAACGATGTCCTATTGGAACTCTGTAAAGCATTCAAAATGAAGCAAAGACTGCACTGTGCCTACCATCCAGAGGCTTCTGGGGTAGTAGAGCAAATAAATGGCACCCTGAAATCCAGACTGGCCAAAATGTGTGATTCCACAAAAATGAACTGGATAGAGGCTTTACCCCTTGTGCTGATGAGTTTGAGAAGTATCCCGAACAGAAAAACTGGCCTAAGTCCCCATGAAGTGTTGATGGGAAGAGTGATGCGACAGGCTTGGGTACCCGGACACAAACTGCTAAGCATTTCTGATGATATGGTATTAGAATACTGCAAGCAGCTGGGTGACCAAGTGCGTTCTCTCTCTCAGCAGATTGGAGAGACTGAAGACGAGTGGCCAAAGACTCCGGCACATAAACTGCAACCAGGAGATTGGGTGGCGTTAAAGAAACACACCCGGAGCAGTTGCCTGAAACCAAGGTGGGGAAAGCCACGACAAGTGATCCTCGTCACTACAACTGCTGTAAAGTGTGCTGGTGTACCGAAGTGGATCCACGCCAGCCACACAAAGCGGGTGTCTGGAGAAAACGCGACTGGAGCTGAAGGCAGCACAGCTGAAGAAGCTTCCGAGGAGGAAAGTCCGGAGCTAGCTGACATTGAACTGCCGAGCACAAGTCGAGACGTTGAATGGTACCCCGCCGACGACCCGGTTCATGACCCAATACGAACCAGGAAATATTCCTATTTAGACAGTGAGTGGGATAGTCCAGGTGAGTTAGAAATAGAGGAAGAAGGTCAGGTCAACGAAAATCACAACACACCTGATCAGGACGTAGGCCAAATAGGGTCAGATCAAGGCATCGAAACTCCTCCTGAAACTCCAGAAATTGGAGAGGGACAGTTAGAAATTAGGGCTGACGTTCATGCAGAAGAAAGCGAAGAGATCGAAGAGCATGAACAGGAACAGATAGAATTAGATCAAAGTGCTCAGACAACGGAAACAACAATAACCAGAAATAAAAAGCGAGTACGATTTGAATCTGAGCAGGGACAGACTAGGGACCAGGCAGAAGAAATAGACGAAAGACCTGGAACAAGTCAGACAGGCAGGAAAACAGAGGTGCCACATCAAAAAGTAAAAAGAGTGCACGAAGAAGGCCAAGTTTCCTCAACGACTGGGAGGCACGGAGGCAGAAGTGCACCCCGATACGTCAAGAGACTGAGGCTCAGACTAAAGACAGTCGAAGAAAAACTGAAAGACAGAAAAAGGGCTGAAAGTGAAAGAAAGGCAGCCCAAGGAAAATCGCTAAGAAAGAGCGACAGACTAAAGAAACAAAACCGACTGTATCGGAGCCCTGAGTGGACTTACTTTGTGTTGGAGGAAATAGACGAACCACGCAACAGTGGCAACAGTGACGAAGAGTCCATCGCTGATCGGAGTTCTGACGAAGACCCTCCTTGAGAAAGCCCCGAAGTGAGCCTTTGGTGCAAAGAAACGAAGAGGGGTAGCAAAAGCCACCTGTAAGCTAAAAATGTCTGATCCGAATGTCTCTGGAAGATCCAGATGTGGGTGTCTTAAAACTTGCTGTAAGATATGCTTGTGTAGTATAGCAATGTTAATAGTAATGTGGATAGGACTAACAATTTTTCTACCTTTTATGATAAGCAAAAATCCCAACTTGTCCCCTACTGAACCCGAAGCAGTAGACGTAGGGGTTGTACAGACTGCAGAAACACCACGAAGCCTAGAAAGACGCGACAAATGAGTAGGACTGACACACACACGACCTAATTTAGAAGCATCAGATGAGGATGGACTACACTTTCACAAAATGAGAAACAAGACGCATTTAAATGTTTTTGCTAACTTGTTAGTGCATTATGTAGAAGCTATGGAAATAGAGGACTGTTATGTCTGCATGAAGCTGCCAACTTCAGTGGCTGAAGGTGTGACATACCACCATCTACCTTTGACCTATGGAATCTCCTGTAGTATATTAGCTAGCTTGTTTTATAGGAGCACTTTGCAGTATTATTATTCAAATGCTGACGTAGTATTTTCTGAACTTCCCATTAGAGGACACTTGAACCGTGTACATATTAAAAGTGACGTGACCCGTTATATGGGAGAATATTTTCTGACTATAGGTAACATAGATTTAGATGAAGCAAGACAAGCTAATCTGACCTGTTCTCTGCAAGAGCAGGAAAAGATGTTCATAAAGATGGCAGACAGAAGGAGAGAAAAGTTTCAGAAGAAGGCAAATGACGAAAAGGATAGAGTTCCTAGGTGGGCTGAGCACTTGGATAACACCTCGCAAGGCGAAGCTAGTCCTGCCTTGTTGCTGGATTTTGAACGAAAGGGGAAACTTTGTATCCACAGGGAAAAGACAGAGTACTATAACAATGTATTCATCGGTTCCAGCGAGTGTGAACATAATTACAAGGTAATTGGAGGTTGGGGTTTCAAAAATGGGTCAGAACCTGTGTTTCCCGGAATATATTATATATGTGGGAACAAGGCTTATTTCAAATTGCCGGATCACTGGTATGGAAGCTGCTACTTTGGCATTGTTTTCCCGAAAATATACCATGTGAATAATGCAGCTGGAAGCGATGAAGAGACTAATGGCTTAGTGCGTAGCAAACGTGAAAGTGTAGGTGAAATTATAGGTGATATTTTTAGTGCACTGATACCTGGAATGGGGGTAGTTCTGAACACCCATAGAATCTGTAAATTGTCTACAGTTGTGGACCGGTTATCAACGGACACTGCTGCTGGATTCCTGCTGGTCAATACTGAAATGGTTGCGATCAGATCAATGGTTTTGCAAAACCGTCTTGCCCTTGACACCCTATTAGCAAAAGAGGGCGGAGTCTGTAGAATGCTGAAGGCGCAACATTGTTGCACCTACATTCCTGATAAAAGTATCGAACTAAAGCAATATGTGAAAAACATAACTAATTTGGAAAAGGAACTCAAACCATTGGAGGTTGACAGTGCCTGGACGAGACTGACTGGAGGTCTCTCCTCTATAGGTAGTTGGTTTACTAACCTAGGTAGAAGTCTTTTGTGGAAAATACTGATGCCAATAGTTATAATAGGTGTAGTTGTATTAATCATTTTTATCTGCTGCAAATGCCAGAAGTGCAAAAAGAAATATACTGTAAATAAGAGGGGGGTGAAAAGAAATATTGATGATTTAGAATTAGAGGAGTTAAAGAGTGAAATTTACAAAAAGGTGAAAATCACCACTCTCATAGAGAAGCTGCAAGAAAACTCAACGATAAATTTGTTGAAATTCAGATGAATGATATGGATGAATGAGAAAAGTTGGCATCTGTTTCCTTCTATGTGGTGATGATAGTAAATATCATCAAAGAGGGGATTGATGGAGCTGGGATTTGCGTGCAAGCGCCCTGCTCTCATACAAAACCCTTGCCTAAATCGTATAACCATATTAACACTATTGTTCGTCATTTATTAAGTGTTCTCCCAAACACGCGGGTGTCCCCAGGATGCTTGCTTGTATGTCTTTTCTCATACTAACGAAGCTTGCACTAAAATCGGCTGCTTCGCTGAAATTCAGTCTGCGCATGCGTCGGTCATACCCATGTGATGTGACGCACTCGCATTCTGGAGGGAATTTGTGCTCATGCGCACTGTTGCAAACATGGCCGCTTGTCTCTCACCACGCTCTCCGCTTGCTACCGCTGCTTCAGCCTATCTGTCTTTTCGCATTAAACCAATAATGCTATAGTCATTATAAAATAAGGGTTGGTTAGTATTTTATCATGGTATACAGTGTAATCGTTTTATATGTGATTTTAATTCGTTCTCGCTTACTTTTCATGTACCGCGTCTCTGGGGCTGGGAAATCGGGAGCAGAGCCATACTTGAGGCTCTGCTGGGCACCGTCACATGACTGGAGAAAACCTCCACTGCGCAGAAGCTGAAACAAGCCAGCTGGCTCCTGAAGCACAATGCGCCTGGGAACATCTCTGGGAAGACGAAATCTTACCTTGGACGCTGCAACTCTGTTGCTACCTATTGTGAACTGTACTATACTGCTGTATTCTATGCATGGGAACGTGAACCCAGGGGGCGGGTAGGAAAATTTTAATATTTGGGATGAGAAAATTGAATTCTAGGAGGTGGTAATGACCGCACCACCTCTCCTGACCAATCATAATGTGAGAAACTGTCACTTGCAACATTAGTGGGTGGTCTAAGGGCCCCCAAAACAGTATAATTGCCCTAGTTTAGCTTAGGAAAATTGTCCGACTTGTCCGAGTAGCAGACCTGTCACTGACCCTACGAACTCTATAGGTGCTCAATCTGAAGTGCTGCGGAGCACTCTGTCCATACTTTCCACAAACTCCTAAGGGGTGGAAATAATCTTAAGTGCTGGCGAAGCACTTTGCTGGGAAATTCGAAAAACCCAATCGGGGTTACTGGCGGATTACTTGCAGAGAGGGGTAACGCTGGCGTTGCTTCTGAAGCTGTGGGTGTTGGTCGTACCTTGGTGAGCCCAGTCCTGATCCCAAATCCTGAGGGGTATCCTGTCCTTACTGTCCGTGAGCTGTACCTGCTCGCATTCTGGCATTCCTTCCTGAGGGTCCTTGTCCCCGTCCTTCCAACTGACCCGTAGCCAGGGTTAGTCTTCTCTCAGACCTAGGTAAATATTAACCTGTGGGTTTGCGTCTCGCTCTCTTCCTCTCCTCTCTCTATTTTCTTAATAAAGCACTCTTGACTGTGATATTGCTCTATCACCTTGAGAACGAGTTATATGCAATTGTTTTAGAATTGTTCCACTTCTCTCCCCTCCCTTAGAAAATTACCTACTGTTATATTGTATTAGTATGTTCCAATTTTTCCCTTACCTTTAGCCTGATTGCGGTGAACATAGTAAGGATAGTTTTAAATCACTTAGGTTAAGTACGTGTTCTAGGTCCCATCCACATCCTATGTTCTAGTATAAAGTTGCAGTGACTAGTTTTGTTCTAAAATTCCTACCTTCTAGTCTTCCCATATACCCAAATGGTCTTAGCATTAATCTATAGCTATTTTATGGTGTTGATTTTGATGTTAGACGCATTATTCTGCCTATCACTTATTACCTTGTCATATTCTCTCTGAACTTTACATAAAGTTTTAAACATCCTCAGGTGTCTGTGGTCATTTTACAGAAATTGTGGATAAGTATGTTATTGATTATAAAGAGTATCTGATTTTAGGCCTGTCTGCTATTTCCCTGATAGCTCCAGATCCGTCATAAGAATTGTGCCTGTGGTAAGTCGGGTATATGGTATGCAGAGGTGAAACCAAACCTTAATTACTCATAGCAGCGTGCAGGAGGAGAAATATAGTAATCCTCTCCCGGTTCACCCAAATTATTAGTGTGGTGTTTGGAAAATTCGCACGCCAGGGCCCAGTGCGTGTAAAGAATTGGTAACCTCGGTGACCCGGGAGAACTGCGCGCTCTATCAAAGCCAGGATGTAGGAGGCCAAGTGAAAGGATAATGATTCCAGTAAAAAAATCAAAACCTTCCAAATTAGAAATGACAGCCATCCGCTTGAGCAGGTCAAAGGAACAAACATGCTCCTCGTTTCCAGACCAACTTCGGCCACGGGCCACAATGCAGGGTTGTATACAAACTGCATACCAAAGGCACAGTCCGGGTTATGGGCCACTAAGGGACCCTTCAACAGTTCGAAATCCAGGACAGCGTGGGGTGGTGTAAGCAGGCAGACGTCCAGGCGCATTGAAAGGGCACTGGATGCAATGGAACACAGGTTGCACACAGGTGAAGTAAGCATAGCGGAAGATTAGACAAAATTCGGAATCCAGAGCTTCTAAGTGCACCATGCAAAAAAGTTATAGTATTCTCTCTCGGTACAGTTGCAGCGATGCCTGTACGGGAACGACCACAAATGGAGCATCCATTGTGGAATAGGCCGAACAGCACGATGATGCCACAAATTAAGACGAGCATTAGCGGCAACCCACCAAATACGCTGGAAAAAATAGAATGTATAAAAGCTGGGATTAGTCCATTAATAGTTTGAAAAGGTGTCAGAAGGGGTTAGGGGGAGGAGCAAGACGGCGGACTGAAGCCGCCACGGAGGGTCTCCTCGCATCTACGACAAAAGACTAAAGACATTGTTTTCAAAGTTCTGTCTTCAGATACTAGAATTAACTGCAGACATGGTAAAGTTGAAGCTATAATCAAACCTGATATTTGGATATCGAAGAGAAAGAAATAAAGATATACTATCTGACCTGTATACGTCTGAGCGGGTAAACTGATGTGGCGGCGGCTCAGAAGTCGGATCGGGTGGTTGCTGCAGACTGCACGACTGCCTGCCTGGAGGTCGGTGGACCGGTCAGCGTTCCGCTGGTCGAGCCTGCTGCTGTTGATGACTCCCATTGTGGCTCCGGTGAATGAGGCTGGGACGGATAAAAGCCTGACTAGCCTGCCTGACCCATCTAACTGTTCTGGTGAGCCTAATTCATCAAAGGCATTAACTGCAGGGATTTATCCTACTGTTAGTAGTAAACTAGGTGATTAGTAGTAATGATGCAAGTGCTAAAAAATATGGTGGTTCAATGTGTGCTTAGCTAAATACAGCGAGGATACGAATGATCCTTTTTTCTTTTTTTTCTCGTTGTTTTTTCTTTCTCCTCTTTATCTATTCTTATATACTTTACTTTGAACAAGGCACAATCATTTCAATGTTTAAAAACTGTAAGGTAGAATAAGAGGTGCGGGGTCGATCACCAGGGCTGCCAGTCTGAGAGGCTGCCCTGACAGCAGCAGCTGGTTAAAGAGGGGTATCCTCCTCTAGGGGGTAAGAGAAGGGGAAAGGGAAGGGTGGGGTGGCAAGGTCAGGGGGTGGTTGGATTCATGGGGGGCTAAAAAATTCTCATAAAAACAACAACATGAGAACAATGTGTATAAAGAATGTCAACAATAAGATTACTTTGGATGTAATGAGCAAGGGAGGGGGTATTGAACTACAAAGATGCATCGGTTGCGATGTTTAGCTTGGAACGTGGCGGGCTTGAATAGTAGAAACAAGAGGAGACTAGTTTTCAAAGAGTTAGGAATGTACAATCCACAAATAGCTTTGATATCAGAGACACATATCTCTTACAAAGATCGAAACTTATTAAGACAACTAGGCTACGATGTAGTTGTCTGTTCAGATTTAAATGCCTCAATACGAGGAGTAGCTATTCTCAAACACAAGCAATTTCAAGCCAAAATTGTTAAAACAGCTTCAGAGGAAGGGATAAGATGGGCTATTGCACAAATAGTTTTGGAAGGCTGTAAATATACGTTTGGTGCTATATATGGTTCAAATATAGATGATCCTTCCACTTTTGATCGGGATAATATCGAGTTGCTGGGCTGGGATGGAGAACATGTAATAATGGGTGATTTTAACTGCATTACGAATTATGATATTGATACCATCAGACGAGGAGCTTTTCAGCAGATGCGAAGGACACACGCTGCTATTAGAGAACTGGGGTGTATACATGCTATAAGGGATGCTTGGCAGGTACTATACCCAAATGTGGCAGGCTATACCTATTATTCGGCTGCACATAAATTATGCTTACATATAGATATGGCCTGGGTCTCAGACAAGATTCTAGAATCAAGCATTATGGAGATCTGCCCAAGAGTCACTTCTGACCACAACCCAATTCTCCTCTCTTTTAATACATTGCGAGAGAGGCGGGGACTGCAGCTCTTTTCTTTTCCTAGATATTTATTTTTAAACAAAGAGTTTGTAATGCAACTTAAGAACTTGAAAGAACGTATCGAAATAAACATTGACTCAGCCTCACCAACTGTGGTGTGGAATGCCTGTAAGGCTAGTATAAGGGGCTTTACTCAGCAATGTATGTGGAGACAGAATTTTGAACGCAAGAAAGAAACCGAGAAAACGATTGCGAATATACTTTTATTAGAAAATCAATTCGCTGAGGCGTTACTTCAGGGCCCACCAAAAGCAGAGGAATTGGGTTACAACTTGGTGAACTTTAAGTCTGCCTTAAAAAGCACACTTAGGGAAAAAAGTATTGCAAAACTAAATAAATATCATTTATCTGAGTATGAGAGTGGAGAAAAAATAGGCAAGATCCTGGCATATAAAATCGCAGATGATAAGGCCAAGACGCTTATAAAGGCAGTTAAAGGACCTAACAACCTGGTTTACAATCATCCTGGGCAGATCATGGAGCAATTTGTTAATTATTACAGAGCACTCTATACCACGGAAAATCGCCCTGACATGGCCAATATACACAGATATCTAAATTCTAGTATAATAAAATATGTGGAGAATGAAAGATCTGATTTACTAACCGAGGATGTCACAATGGCAGAAATTAAACTTGCAATTATTGCTCTGCCATCGGGCAAAGCAGCGGGAGAGGACTCAATACCCTGGAGTTCTATATGATATGTATGGATGGGTTACTCCCACTTTTCAGCCAGGTAATTAGTGTTATTGGAGCAGGAGGAAAAGCTCCTAATTCATGGAATACCACACTGATTTTTTTTTTTTTTTAAAGCCAGCTGATAAGTGTGGGCCTTACAGACCCATATCACTCATAAACATTGATGCAAAAATATTTGCTAACATTTTGGCGACTCATCTGGCACCACTGATGCCTAGTTTAGTATCCCCCCAGCAACATGGGTTCATTATAAGAAGAGACACTACGGCTCATGTAAACATGGCTGTAACAGCATTTGACGTAGCTGGGACTAAGTCAACACCACTCGGCATGATACTATTGGATGCTGAAAAAGCTTTCGACCGAGTGTGGTGGGACTTTCTCTGGGCCACAATGACAGCATTTGGTTTTAAAGGTCAGTTTTTACAGTGGATACAAGCCCTATACGACCACCCGACTGCCAAAATTAGCTATGCGGCATGCAATCTTCAAAATTCTCAATATCTCGCTGCACTCAGCAATGGTGCCCTCTGTCACCCTTGCTTGTCGCATTATCAATGGAGCCATTTCTTTCTGCTTTGCAAAATCAACCCCGAATAGTCCCTTTTGTTTTAGGCCTTAATTCTCTTAAAATCACTGTATACGCAGACGACATCGCGATATACTCAGATGTGGCTGAAGCCTTGCAGGGAATAATTCAAGAGGCTAGGAGATTCGGGGCGATCTCTGGATATAGATTGAACAAAACCCAAGTATTAAGGAATTATAAATCCTTGGTTCCAATACAGGCAGTCTGCAATGTTGTTGCATATCTAGGGGTCAGAGTCTCCGCAGAAGTAAACAAAATAGTTGAGCTAAACTATGAGGTTTTGCTGAAAAAAACTGCTATTTCATTAAAAAGATGGCATAAGGTGCCGCTAGGTATTACTGGTTGGAGAAATCTAATAAAAATGAAGATTTTGCCTAAATTTCTTTATTTGTTCAGGTCCATCCCATTACGTGTTGATAATTCTTTTTATAAACGACTAGACAGGATTTTCAGCAGCTTTATTAGGGGGTACAAAAAAGCACGCCGAGCAATCTCTTTGCTAAAGCTTCCATTTAACCAAGGGGGTCTTGATTTCCCAGATTTTAAATTATATTTCTGGTCAGCTTTCTTGGTCGTCTCCGTAGTTTACTAAACCCTAGTAATGCATTTTCTTCCTCATATTTATGTTAGTTGAAGATTCCAATATGTTTCTTTTTAGAATTAATGACCCAAATTATTTTAAAAGGGACCATGAGAGATAGTGTAAAAATCTGGTGCGCTATTCTTACTACGCAAGGCATTGTTCTATCATTCTATATTTCCATTGTGGGGTAATCCAGGCATTCCAGACATTTTCCATGATGGGGCTGGTAAGCATTGGTCTACTTTGGGAATAAAAACCCTTGGGGACCTATATGATTTCAATGGGTTTATGACTTTTGAAACATTGATGATTTTATTTAATCTTACAGAAGGCTGGCGGCTTAAGTATTATCAGATTCGTGATTATCTTGTATGTAGTATGAATCTCACAGACATCTCGGATTCTGATATTTGGAATTGTTTCTATGCGGTCAAGAATAAATAATTGATCAGCAATGGATATAGAAGTCATAATTCGTACAAGGTCGATGATTGTGCGAGATTAGCGGAGAGATGGAGTGCTAGAATGGGTACCAATATTATCGCTAATACTATTTCTTCTGCCCTCAGTAGCATTAATAGATCAGTACATTCTTCTAACTTGAGATTACAGCAATAAAGAACAATATGTTTGCTATATTATACACCAGAAAAGATAGCAAAATGGTTCTCAAATAATTCCACCATGGACCGGACAAAATGCCCAAAATGCGACCTAGTAGCGGCTGATCTGGAACATATGTTTTTTTCTTGTCCGGAACTAACAGACTTATGGAGAGGAGTTGCTCAGGTCTTGACTCAGAAACTTGGGAGCTCTATATCATTTACGGCACTGGAGGTAATGCTAGGGGGGCAGATTATGAGCACTTGTCAGAAAGATTTAATACCTATTTTACTATCTTGTGCCAGACTGACAATAGCTCGGGTCTGGATATTACGGAGCCCATTCTTGGTTCTGGAGTGGTGGACTCTGGTTAGAGAAATACATGATATTGAATCTGCACTAGCTAAAAGGAGCGGGATTCAATCATTACGGAAATTGGAAAAAATCTGGGGTACATTTATTTAACATCTTTATGACATCTATTTGGTGCTTTGAGTTGGCTTAGTTTATTGAAATCTGTTTCCAGAGTTGGAATGGAAGGCCACAATGAACTATCTACACTCCCATGTGGAGGGGGAAACAGGACATTGTTGCAACAAGTAACTAACTGGGAAACAGACATCACATACGTTATTCTCGCCCGCAGAATGCAACAGTCCTGATTATTAAGTACAAGAGAAGTGCCATTCGAAAGCAGTGTGAGAGTAGGAATAATTGCGGGAACAGGAGTTCCTTTAAAAAACAAAGCAGAAACATTACATGTGCCGAGAATTTTTACTTGTTGACACACAAGGGAATGACCGGCAGTGGAGTCACAGCCTTCTCCTGTAAGAAAAACCTGTTTCTCAGCTCTTTGACAACAATATGTAAATGGCAGGGAGCATAACTCGTGTATGTAGCTGCTCCCAAGGGGTTCATATCTACCTACTGGAAAGTGTTTCATGTAGGCAGTGAACTGAAACATCAAGGTGGGCAACGAGATAACCCTGTGTATTAACCATACTCCAGAATGAGTTTCAGTTATAATGAAGGGAAGCTATTCTAGTTTCTTTATTTGTAGCATGGTATAACTAGCATCTTTCATAGCCATTGATTGTTGTTTACCTGTTATATTAAATGGTTAGAACAATGCACTACAGCTAAGGGAATGCCAGGGAACGCGTCCATTCTTAAGTGTTTGCAGTGTCCAACCAAATTACATAACTAATGTAAGTTGATTCTGAACATGATATAAGATAGACACTTGAGTTTGTACAATATCAACTACAGATGAAACAATATTATCTAAAGTCTAAATACAAGATGACAGTGTATTAATACTGTTGTTGACAACAGCAAGCACTTTATATAACCTATCTCAATCAATTTGGCGTAAACGCACAGCAGTCTCCAGTTGCGATAGTTTCCAAAGTTCATTATATGCAGCAGAAATAAATCATTTTGAATGTAGGGATTTGGGACCCAAAAGGAAATCAGATAAGTTTATATCTTCGGACAGGAGAAAAGATGTTGATTCACGGCAAACAATGTGGAATGTTCTAACCATTGTTGACATAATTTACCTATGGTAAGTAGTAACAGTGTTGGAATGCAGGATAATAGGGATAAGGTAGATCAGGTCTATTTAATTTGAACCCTGAAGTAGTGTTCACGAAACAAGAATGACAAACATTCATGTTCAAAGGTCCTAATGACCACCCAGTTGGAGCTATCATAGAAGAATTTAATGTACCATTTTGTATCATACTATTTAGTTTGTCCTCAATATAATTTGTATAAGATTGCCAATTATCAAAAAGGGCCAAGGATGGAATAGTGGGAGCATTCAGTTCTTTGACCTTAGCCAATCCCAGACAAGTAGTTTGCTGGACCATGTCATTAACACAGATAAATTGCGTAGGTATCAGACATGCATGGAATAAAGATTCTGTACCTTCGACTTGCCAGAATTTAGCTCCCCGGACTGATTTCAAGTCATTATTGCCCTTCTAGTAATCGTATCCATTAACAGGGATGCATATATTACCTTGGTCTGAGTATGCATATATTTTTTCGAAAGAGTGGGAACCAATTTAAAATAGTATGATGAGAGGCCCAAAAGGTTATTACCAGTGAAATAGGTGTACTTCATCTTTTGTGTACTGAGACTGCCCTCAGATGGAGTTGGTGTTCCCATTGAGTATAATTAAATTGAGGACGCTGTCCCTAAGCTCTATGCAAAAAAATGGGGCCCATAATGTTGATAACAGAACAAATCGGCATAGTTACCAGAATTTACATATAAATCCTCAGTGTCAAAGACAGTATATTATTGTAATTCAGAAAACATAAAATTTACAGCATCGACCTCCCATTCATCCAATTGCAACCTGAGGACTATCACATCACCCAAGGAAACACAGAATACATATGGTATCTGTAGCATCTCCGTAGGACCGAATACATTGAATGGTACTTTATTCCACACAATTCCATCAGTGACTGGGATGGCTGAAATGTTCACAAGGGACTGGTCTCTTTTCATTTTATGCGAGGAAGAATGTGGGGCAAACACCCCATCAACAAGTTCTGCGGAAGAACGTTCTGGAAGGTAGTGGTGTCATGTCCTTTAGGTTAGTTCTCTCATGTACATACTAATTACATACATTGCGTCCCATCCACACAACATAATGGTCATACAAAGGTGACTTTTTACCCAGTAGCTTACTTCTGTCTCTCCGACACCAGGCTCTAGGTACCATATCTTAATCCCTGTACCTGACATACACAAACATGTTCCCAGGAACGGTAGATTTATTCTGTACAAGGGTCACCACTTTTTTCATTCATGGCCTACAGCCAGCTGTACATGATCATATTTGTTTAGAAAAGGATTTGCAGGGGATTAGCAAATGTTTTCAAAACATATCGATTCTAGAAGAACCTCGGAGTGACCAATTTAGTATAAAAGACTCTCACTCCTCCTTACTAGCCAGGGGAGAATTTCCTTCAAAGCTGAGACGAGGCTCTGCCAGCTGATCCTTCGAGAGGCAAAGATCTGACATCGCTTACGGGGTGCCGTCCTCGATGCAGAAATGGGGTTCTTCATTCAGAACCATCAGGTGAGGGTTTAGAACTTCCTCTGGGAATTCTTGGCTCTATTAGGCTCTATTATGTTCCATTAGGACATATCATAGCACTTACACATACATGCTTCACCTACACATCTAGGCTAGGCACGCTTAGGCAGGCAATGCATCATAAGAGTACGCAAATGCTATTGTTTTCTGTAATATGTTTTTAATCATCTTATTAGCATTAGGTAGAATGTATCTACTTTTTACGATATTGGTACTAGGGATTACATTTGTCTGCTTCTGTCTTTTGAGTGTCGCAGCTAACCTGTTTCATACTAGACTGAGGCTTGACCGATAACTACTTATTGAAACCATTCCAATCGTCATTCTATGTATTCTGAGAAAAGCAAGCACGAGTGACTGAACGAAAGATACCGTATTGATACCTGAGGAATCAGGGTTGTCATGTTCAGTGGTTGCCAGAAACTATATACACCACTGTAGATTACAGGGGGGTGGCTTTGGCAACGGTGAGCTAGCTGGTCCAATGGCTGACCCATCCTGTGGGGGTGTCAAGAGTCTTTCTGCACACCAAACCCTCAGGTTAAGTAATCCAAAACGCACAGGTCCTGGGGTGTCCCAGGAACTACACAACAGTGGCCATTAATCAAAAGGAAAAAACAGTCACACATCCAATCCACATGAACAAAAATACCATAGAAAACACGATCCAGATATAAATCCAGGATGGAACCAGATATATGTGTTTGAACCAGGAGATAAAAACACAAATCTGCTCAGGTGGTGGGGTCAAAAAAGAGGACAATGAAGAACTACCTGAAGACAAATGATCTTGATCGATATAGTAACCAGAAAAACTCAGCTGGAATAATGGAGGCTGGGATTCTGGATGTAGACCTGAGGCTTGCACTCCCGAAGAGGCCTCAAGGGGTGGATCAGAATAAACGGTTTCCATTGTAGAGTGTGAAGACGGTAAAACAGTTACCAGGCCAACTGAAGACTCAACTTCCCCCTCCTGCAGGCAAGAGAATCAGTAGGAACAGAGCTCACAGGCTGTAAAGGAACAGCCCATCTTGAAACACCCTAAGGCATACTATTTAGTTTTGACAAAATGTTGTATCTTAACATGTTCAACTGAAACAAATAGCTTTTCTTTCTATTTATTTATTTATTTATTTATTTTTTGCACTTATAATGCGCGCAGATACCCACAAAGGGTTTCCCGGCGCAAAGATTGGAAGGCTGAAAGCACAGAAAGCGCAGAAAACAACCCGTTCAAAGACCGCGATTATTTATCAAAAAGCCAGGTTTTAACGCCTTTCTTAAAGCTGGCGAATTTTTCCTCCTTACGCAGGGCTAAGGGAAGGGAGTTCCAAAGGACTGGTCCCAGATGGGAAAAAGACTTTCCCCCCATACGGGCCAGTTTAAATCTAGGAACCACAAAGTATGCTCCATTTAAAGAGCGGAGGTTGCGTTCAGGAACGTAGGGCCTAACCAGTTTTTGCAGGTACTTTGGTGCGGTCCCTGCCTTGATCTTAAACATATAGGTCAACGCTTTGAACCGAACCCGGTTCTCAACTCTAAGCCAGTGCAGGTCCTTAAGGTGCTTCGAGATCCTTGCTGTTCTAGGGATCTTGCATAGCAGCCTGGCTGCGGAGTTCTGGACCAGTTGGAGTCGCTTAATCACAGCTGAATTGGAACCCAGATATAAGATGTTACCGTAGTCAAGCCTAGATGTTATCAGTGCATTGACTACGGTCTTCTGGGTATCCACCGGCAGCATCCAGATGATCTTCCGCAGCCATTTGAGGATAGTGAAGCACGTACCAGCTACTTTATTGACCTGCTGTTTCATCGATAAAGAGTTGTCGATGCATACCCCTAAGTTCCTGACTTGGGTAGCCGGGCTGGGAAAAGCACCCAGGGATGGCGGCCAATGGGTATCCTGCCACAGATCTCTCTTTTTACCTAGGAGAAGAATCTCCGTCTTCTCCCCGTTGAGCTTCAGCTGATTTGTTGACATCCAGCTGAAGACTTCGTGAAGACCTAATTTCAGCGCAGAGGGAGATGAAGGCTTTGAGTTGGTAAGGGAGAAAATAATCTGCGAATCGTCCACATATGTCATGAGTTCTAGGCCTACTCGCTCTGCTAAATCAGCGAGAGGGCGGAGATACAGGTTAAAAAATAACGGGCTCAAAATTGAGCCCTGAGGTACGCCATGGGGTGAAAGAAAGGTGTCTGACTGAGCTTGCAAGGACGAGATCTGAAACGTCCGGCTGCTCAAGTAAGACGCGATCCAATCAAGCGCTTTCCCTCCGACACCATCATCACTCAGCCTAGCAAGCAGTCTGTTGTGTGAGATGGTGTCGAAGGCCGCACTCAGATCAAGTAAGACCAGAGCAACCGTTTGCCCCTCGTCCAAAAGTCCCCTGATCTTCTCGGTGACTCCCAAGAGGGCGGACTCGGTGGAATGGCCCGCCCTAAAACCTGACTGAGAAAAATGGAGTAAGTTGTTATTCTCCGTGTATGTTGAGAGTACACCGTGAATATGCTTCTCTAAGATCTTTGAGAAAGCGGGCAGCAGGGAAATTGGGCGGTAGTTGGCCAGCACCTCAGGATCAGCCGCCGGCTTTTTCAATAGGGGGCTGACCATGGCATGCTTCCAAGCCGCTGGGACGGTTGCCAGATGAATAGAGGCATTTAATGTATCAGCAATAATCCCCAGGGCTGAGTCATCCAGTTGGCTCAGGATGCTAATGGGGAGAGGGTCACAGGGAGAACCTGATTTAATGGAAGCAGCTAAGGATTTCAGAGCGTCCAAAGAGATGAGTGGCCAAGAGTCAAGCCGTTGTCCTGTTGGGTTTACAGAAGATGGAACATCCCTGTCATCCCTCACCAGGGGATTAATATTGGCAATAATGTTCTCGATCTTTTCCACAAAGTATGTGGCAAGATTTTGACCTTTTTGAGGGGTCAAGGGGGGTGCAGCCGCCATAGAATTAGCTCCGGCCAGTTCTTTGACTGTATTAAAAAGAGTCCGTGCTTTGTTTGCGGCTGTGTTGATAGTCTCAGTTACATAGCATGCTTTAGCTCTAGTGCAGGCCATGTGGTAGAGGTTTCTGGCCTTACGATATGTTTCCTTTTTTAAAGGATCGTAATGTTTGCGCCATTTCCGCTCGAGTGCCTTACACTTGGTTTTTTTCTAGCTTTAATTCATCATTGTACCAAGGAGCTGGGGGACGGTGAAGATTCCCTCTGCATTTGGTAACGGGCAAACACGTATCCACTGCTCTCTCCAGCCAGGTATGGGCTTCCCGCGCAATCGTTTCCATATCAGTGCTCAGAATGGGGGGGTGTATTTTTAGTGCATTCTGCAACTCGGTCAGGTCCAACCTTTTCCAATTTCGCATAAGAATTGGGGGCCGAGCAGAGTGTGGCAGCTTAGATTCAGTAAGAGTAATACTAAAAAGAGTTAAAAAATGGTCTGACCAGCAAATAGGGTCAGTTTTCAACCATTTTAGCTCCTGTATGTTGGATATAATAGGGTCCAACAAATGGCCAGCTTGATGAGTAGGGCCCTCATTCCGCAGTGTCATGCTCAGCGTAGTCAGATCTTCCAAAAGATTGACAACTGTGCTATTAGATTTGTCCTCCAAATGGAGATTTAAATCCCCCAGTATAGTCAGGTTTTGGGCATTCAAAAAATAAGGTAAGATAAAATTAGCCAAATTTGCAGCCCAGACATTGCTGCCTCCAGGAGGGCGATAAATTAAAAAAACAGAAAACGTAAAATTTGGGTTCAGTGCAATTTTAAAAAATGCTGCTTCGCATCCGGGAATGTTGACCATTTCAAGATCACATTTAAATTCCCTATGAAAAATCACAGCAATACCCCCTCCTACCTGTCTTTCTCTATCTACTCTAACAATAGCATAATTAGAGGGCAGTGCGGCCGCTACGTCGGGACCAGCACCATCATGCAACCAGGTCTCCGTTAGAAAGATCGCACATGGCTTTTCCTCTGCTAAAAGGTGGTAGATATCTGCTTTGTGTTGGGGCAGTGATCTACAGTTAACAGTGTAGAATGTGAAAGAACAGGTATTTTGAGGCGAGGTACGAGTAAGTATTTTAGGTTTGTTTGTTACGTCTGGGTGGGGCTGAAAATTAGATAAGGCAAAAGCACAGTGAGGACATGTTTGAGAGCCTGCTAAAGAAGGATTTAAAATGGAACATTTACTATTAATACTAGGGCGCAAAGCCCTTAGATGACCCGCAGAAAACCTATCCAGAAAGTGGAGTTAAAATCACAGTTTAGACCAAGCACTGGAACAGGACCATGGTAGGGGGGACCAAATTCTTTCTTAATCGTCAGCTTTTCACAACGTTAGGAAGCCAGGCAGAAACAGGAATCAGAGCCCCTGCATCTGAAGGCAGAGACGAAGGCCAATGAGTTTTAGCCAGCGCAACGCAACACTTTTTTAGATCCTGTTAGACAGCACAAAGGTTGTGGCAGCCACCACATCATCAATACCATCAAGTTCTGGAACAAACATATTGATGCCAAAGAGTATTTCATACGGGGTCTGCCCATTCAGAGATCTTCTTGTGAGGTTCTTAAGAGCACATTGAACCCCATAGAAATGAGTTATTCAGCCATGGCCTGTACCTGATACCCTGGCTGTTAAAGGTTGCTTTAATTCATGGTTCATCTGCTCCACAACAGAATTGCTCTTGGGCCCATATGGAGATAATCTATGACGTCATTGAATCATGGTATGATTGATTGATTGATTATAATACTTAAATAGCGCATACTGTCACCCTACGGGTATCCTGGTGCTTCAGACTAGGAAGAATTGGCCAGAATGGAATAGGTCAGAGCAGAAAGACAGGGAGACGGGAGGTTAAACCCTAGGAAAGAGTCAGGTTTTTAGACTCCTACGAAACTCTATCAGAGAATCAGTTTGTCTACGGTTCAGTGGTAATTCGTTCCATAGGCGGGCACCAGCCACATTAAATTCCCTCCCTCCCGACTTGGAACATTTGAACCTGGAAACCGTCAATAGTCTGGCGCTAGAGTATTGGAGCTGCTTCTTAGGCTAGTACCATGTAAACTTTTCCTGCAGTGGGACTGGACACAGCTCGTGCACCGCTCTGAATACCAGGCAGAGAGACTTAAAGTGGACCCTTTCCTTAATAGGCAGCCAATGTATATCTCTCAGGGCCAGGGTGATGGATGAGCACCGCTGCCTATTAAGCACCAATTTTGCAGCTGCAGACTGGACTCTCTGCAATCCCTGGATGATGTATTGTGGAGCCCCCAAATACAAAGAGTTGCAGTAGTCCAGCCTGTTTATCACTGTGCTTCTTACCACCAATGAGCGCGACTCTTTTGGTAGTAGCTGGAGTATTTTACGTAACATGCGCAATAAGGAGAAGCATACTCTGGTGGTGACTCCATCTGAAGGTTATCGTCAATCAGAACCCCCAGATTGCGTACCTTACTAACCGGCATTAATGGTTCCTCCTCAGGAGTAAGTTTAAACTCAAATGGTAGGTGTTTAGACATCCTGGCAGAGGAGCAGTACACCACTTCAGTCTTCCGCTGTTAAATTGTAGGGAATTTCTTCTGAGCCAGTCAGCCGTCCGACACATACATTGCTGGAACACGTCCAGAGATATTGCATGTTCACCTTCTAGGGAGAATGCCAATTGTGTATCGTCGGCATGATTGACTAGGCTGACTCCTAAGGACTTAATAATGGGATGCAGGGGCCGGACCCTTGTCGGAATGGAAAGTACCAAAGGCATTTGTTCCGGAAAAGACATGCAAATCTTTTATAACAGTGCGAGCGTCAGCAGAGCCCTGCGCCAGACGCGCAGGAGAACCCAGTGCAAGAATCAGCTGCAACTAAAATATATTTGAAAGCATTATCGGATATAAGGGGACAGCAAGGATCAAGATAAATACAGCAAAAAGGGTAATTGGAAAGAAAAAGATGTGTCTGAGGTGGTCGCAACACAGTAGAACTTTTTTAATTTGTTAGCAAACATCACAACTAAGGACAAATAGGCGATTCTGCTAGTATAAACCACGCCAGCAATAACATTGCTGTAAAAGAGAAACAGTGGGAGCCACTCCTGCATGTACAGAAGCAATATCTTCATAAGCGCCTACTATCAAAGATCGTCTGCAGTCAAGGTTGGGAATCAGACAATCACCAACCCCAGGAATGGGTACAAATGGAACTTTGTCAGTAGTCAACTGGTAAGTACATTTAGAAGGAAATCCCTGAGGAAAGGGAGTACCATCACGAGTTGCTGCAAGGGACGCAAAGATGTCATCATCACGCTTAGGGATAGAACGTGTAACTGTGGCTACTTTAACTGAGGCTCCTGCAGATTTGGATGCTTCATCAGACATCGAATTGGCAATATCGTACAAAATCTGTCAGTGGCATGCCTTCTTTCAGAGCGGCCATTCAAACCCAAAGTGTTTTATGCTTTTTCGTACTACCTTTAGAATCCCGAAAATCAAACAAACAAATTGTCATTGAAGGACTGAACACAATAAATAGATTCACACGCAACACAGGTGGGTGATTCAGGATCAGCATATTCTGGAGCTAAAAGGAGAGCCCTCAATTCGGCCAGCTGGGCCGTGCAGTCCCCAAGGGACTGGGTGTGAACCAAGGAAGAGTGGAAAACTCCATCCTTCAATGAACCTACGACAATAGCGCAAGCTGCAGAGTAAGCCTGTTTAGAGCCAATGGCGGGTTATGCTGAACCATCAGTGTAAATTATACATTTGTACTGATGAAGGGGAAGAACAGAAAAAGGCTGAGGGTGAACATGCTCATACTGAAGAAACTCTTGTGTTTGCAAGAAAGATTTAAAAACAAAGCTGACTTCAATAGATATTAAGGACGTAGCCTATTGAATCCAATGAGGATGCAGAGCTCTAGAATTAGGAATATTAGCTTTCATGACTGCCTCTAAGACTGGCACAGGCGAAATGACAAAAATGTGCGTAACTTGAGCAAGAGGGCATTCTTTAAGAATGGCCATCTACACAGCAGTCAGAATTTTTTCAGTAGAAGAGAAACACAGTTCTGCAGGAGTATACAGATGTGATTTATAAGCAATTGGGACAGTGTCACCCTCATCAAATGTCACACAAGTAAAGCTGATCACACCAGGCAAAATACGGATGACCAAACTAATAGTATTCAATCTAGTCTGTAAGTATTGTGTGGCAAATAATTCCGATGGTAAGGCGCGCAGCACGCCGTTGTGTTCCAGAAGGAAGCAGAAAAGGATGGGTGTATCAAAGAATAAAGAGGTTTCTCAGGAATAGGAGTCCTGCCAACATTCAGAAAACCAAGCAGAGGCTGGAGGTTCTTAAGGGTAAAAGGAGGTTGCAATTGGTCACATTCTTCCCAAAAAGTGCCTGCCCCTACTTTAATTTGTCAATTCATAACCAAGAAAAAAAGGACAGACAGAAAGAAAATATGTGACTTTGCAAATTTGTAGCAAAGAGCAGCGAATTCCGTGATGATGCGATCCACTCTCATGAGATGGGGATTTAATTCATCATCTGTCAGGTATATGTCATCGATACACGAAACAGTGTCAGGATCAAATCATGCAAAAGGGGCACAATACGAGCGATTGCTTCTGCATTTTTTAATCTCTCAAAAAGCTTCTCCCAATGCTTCCCATCTATGCCAGGAAAATGATTATTCAAGCTCTGATAACCTCCCGCATAGATTATGCCAATGCTCTTTATGTCAGTCTGCCCGCCTACCTACTTAAGAAACTGCAGGTGATTCAGAATGCCTCGGCCAGACTTTTGCTCCACCGGGCTAATGTCGGATCTCATCTTCATGATCTGCACTGGCTACCAGGGTACAAGGGTGAAGTAAAAGGCTCTTTTGACGGTGCACTCTGCGTTGTATGGCCATGGACCGGCCTAACTTTAATCCAGATTTGCTTTCTACTTCTACTCCCCTGCCAGGCAGCTTTGCTCTTCTAACAAACTACTGGCGATTGTCCCTAGGGCCTGCAACGGTCTGGTGATAGATCCCTATCCCATCTGGGTGCTATGGCTTGGAATCAACTCCTGGCGGATCTTCACGCCGTCCGTTCCTCAAGTATTTTCAGAAAGAAGCTGAAGACATTTGTGGTATTTTCTTTGCTTTGTATTAGTTGTATTAGACAAGTGTTTGTTCAAAATAGGGAAAATTCAATGTAGTGTTGTCTCTCTAACTGGTCTTTCTCTAATAGAACACTGCTTTGCTGGTGTTCCAGAGAGTGGCAGTTTAACTGTATTACTCGCCTGAAGCCACCGGGCTTCAGGCGACTAACACAGTTATACTTTATCCTAACGAAGAGCATTTCTACTAATCACTGTGTCCGCCACTCACTTTACGTAAAACAAATTATATGAACAAGCATTTGCAATGCAATAGGTCTCGCAGCATTAAAGTTTGAGTTACTGGCATTGTAAATGACAATCCTTTGCATTCATTTTTTTTTCATTTGCAATTGGTATATAAACATTGTTTGTGAATGGTTAGCTGTTGCTTATGCTTATCTAAGTTGGCAGTAATATAGAGTGCTAGTCTTCCTTGTTATAAACATGCTGATTTAAAGCGAGTGCCTGAACTTCTTACAGCACTTGAAACGGAGAGTGCCTAAACTTCTTAGTGGGCGTTCAATGGTTTTAATTGGAGAGCACCAGCCCTTCTCAATAGCTCACAGGTACCATGGGAAAGTGTGTATCTACACTTCTGTAATTCGATTTTAACCACTGATAGTAGGTGGCAGCGTGCGTGGAAAAGTGTGCACGACCACAAAGCGCGAGCGTGTGGGGACTGGGATATTGCGAACACTAAGTTATCTCTCAAACTGTGATGCTGAGAGAGCAGGTTTCTTTCGCAGTGTAGTGAGCAGTGCACTATAGTGAGTGAACGCTGGTGCTGCGAGTTTGTATCACAGTGAAAAGTGAAAGGTGGCAGTAGGCTGACCGGATTTTGTGTAAATGGTCAGAAGACGCTGATCTCTGCGTGATGTGGGCAGTGTGCCGAGGTGTTACACATACCACTGGAATGAAGCCACACATACTCCATGTGAAGTAAACAGCGTACTGAAGCGGCGTGGCCGCACACGCATTACCTTCTCTCTCCGTGTATCAGATAGAAACTGCGAAAGAAACCTAGCAGCTCATTCTCGATCAAGGCGCTGTACTCAGTCCTCCCCTTGCCAAAACCTACTGCCCTCCAGCCCTGGGTCGACATCACCTCTGCCCATGTGACATCAGAGCGCTGCTTGGGCGCACCCTATTAGAGGGGTCTAATGTCTGAGCCCCAACAAGGAGGCAGTGACAGAGAGAAGAAACGCCACAGCTAACATCGGAGCTCCTGAGAGTAGGGGTGAGAGGGGCAGCAAGTTGTAAAAGCACGGTAAAGAGAAGAAAGAGCTTTAGAAGGAAAGGAAAAATGAAGATACTAAGGAAGGAGATACATATATCAGAGTGTGCAGACAGTACGAATAAAGATCTTATAAATGAACGAGGTGGGTGGGTACGGGCAGGGAGATGATAGAGTCAGATTAAAGAGAAGAGGGGAAAGGCAGGAAGAGATAACATCGGACAGAGAGACGTAGAGAAGGGTGTCAAAGAGAGTAGGGGCAGGTGATCAGAGAGAAGTAACGGGACAGGAGGCAGAGCAAGTTGACAGAAGAGGGCAAAGGTGGGCTACAGGGCAGTGCCAAAGACAGTTGTTATCCCAGGGGTTTGAGGGGGACCTGTTAGGGTGGGATCCAAAGACGGGCCTAATCTGAGCACCGGGGGAGGCAGCGGTGTGACCAGGGGAGTGCAGAAGCTGGTGGCGGTATTGTGTTTTTATCTAGGAACCTAAATCGATATTCCTATTTTATGCCTTTATCCGGTTATAATCAATAATATCCCTATGATGGCATGAGAATTATATCCATATCTAGCTGTAGCCCATGCAGTCACCTTAAGCAAGGCTACTTCCCCGGACTCCTAGAAAGCACAACGCGTTCTCTAAACACACCAAACCTCCAGCAACCTGGGAAATCCCCATTTGCTTTTGTTTTGATTTGTCATAGAACTCCTGCGAGCACTGTAAGAACGGCCAGTTCTTAGTGACATCTTTATTGACGTCTTATGTCCAACCTTACGTCAAACCCGGCACCTTTCAGGTATAAATATACCAACGTTGCCTTAAGCAAACACACGGTGGTGGTTTTGGAGCAGAGCAGTTATCTACCTGCCCGAGAGCCCAGCTGATGCGAGAGCCCACGGACGCTGCCCATCCTGTTTGACGCGCTGAGAAAGACGCTGTCTTTTTCTCCAGCCGAGAAAATCCAGCTCCGGCGTTTCCAGCCTACCCTGGCGGGTTGCTGGAATATCGAGTCCTGACAAAGAGATACCAGACCTCCTACATTCTATTACCAAACCCTTAAAGAGACTAAACCCTTAAAGAGAATTCTTGAGTCAGATTCTTGGCAAAACCAACTTACCTTAAACTGCTACTTACTTACTCCTTCCCACGTATTACGCTTAGGTCAGGTACACCGGGGTAGGCGTATTTTAGAAGCACCAGTTGAGTACGTTAGTCAATGTATATATGTATGTATAGATTTTATCCATTTTAAGTATCTTATGGCTAAGAAACCATATCAATGCTTTTACAGTATTATTTCATAATACTCCTTTTACTGTACGCACTTTACTTTACATTAAGTATTGCAATTGTGGCAATTCATTTCTCTTGCATGAGAAGGAAGACTGCTCAATAAATTATACCTTTTTATTGAGAACGCCCGTCTCTCTCTTCTCTGCACTCTGGTGAAACTAAGTACGCACGATTGACTGAGTGAAATAGCTGTCTATTGTTTTCACACGACTCTAGAGATGTACTCTTATTCTGAGGGAGCAAAGTTGTCATGTTAAATGGTTGTCAGAAGCTAATCCCTTCTTGTTTATCCAGGGAGGTTAAACTCCTCCTCGTTTATTCGAGAAAGTTTCTAGTGACCTCTGAGCTAGCTGGCAAAACTTTAAGTCTAATATAGTCAGTAGAGACCTAGTCGACCTCAGTCCTACGTCTACACTGCTGAATATATTATTCCAATGCGCAGAGCCTATTGGGAATATAGGAACTACACTACATGGCGCCCAACGTTTGGTAAGGCGATAAAACTAACGCAAGACGTTAGAGTAACTCAGTCGTGCTTTTTCACACAGACCCCTTTTTTCCCGTAAATACTCCAATAGACGTCTGGAGTGGGTGAAAGGTTAAAATCCGCCGGAACTTAGTAGGAAGAGATTCCTATGTATAGTTTTTGGTTTATTCAACGTTGAAGGATACAGTGTTCCAAAATATTGTGCACCTAATCTTTGTTTCCTTGAAACTTGATCTGCAACAAAAAACTTTCTGTCAGTAAAATGGTGGAAGGTGACGATGAAGCGAAGAGAGCTAGAATAGCAGCTCAACTCACAGCAGATGACACAACTCTCCAACAGAATGACCCGAATGTTATACTCATTCCGGCAAATGTAAGAAGAACTATAACTATAAAACGTATAGAAAACGGACTGACATCACGAGGTGGTACAGTCATATTCGTGGTAGAGGCCCATGAATATCGGCAGACAGAGGTATTCTACTCATGGATAAACTTTCCAGCAGCAAACGCTGTAACACATGAATTCTACTATTACAAAATAGAGGAACCTCCAGATGAATACACTCCTTTCGAGGATGTTGAAATCCCATTAAATTACCAAAATCACCTGCTCTGGTTTAAAGGCGCCCTAAAACATAATAATCACATCACAAGGCTCGGTCCACTAGGGATACCAGGAGCGACGTGGCCGGTTCTAGCCAGCTACACACCACATCCAGACATCGAAAAAATGTCAGACCGGGAACCTTTAGCCCAGCTAAAAATACTAATTAAAATACATAGACAATTAGTCCAATATGTAATCCGGACTTCAACAGTCCAACCAGCTATTAACATTCCACAGCTGACCCCTCACCAGGGGAACACAAACAAAATCACACCACAGAACATACAATCATGTCTTGGTAAAGTACCGATAAAACATGAACAAATCCCATTCTTGTTAGCACAAAAAATAACTCAAATAGAGGCAGTATTCCCCAATACTACTCCAACTGAGAAACACAGAATTCTGACTATCTGTCTTCCAATGGGAATCACACCACATGTGGAGGACTGTGACACTTGGGGCACAGTCTTTGCTTCCATTTACACAAAAACACATGGTGTTCCGTCCATGGCGGTAATACCAGATGTGCTAAGACAGATTCAAAATGAATACGGTCCAGAACCTGCTTTAACTCTGGGTATGAAATGACTGAAAGATTTAAAGCAGGTCTCGGCTATATTACTAGCCAAAATAAAAGGAGAAGCAGCAACTGTGGCGATCCGCCAGAAATTGAAAGAAACAGATATAACAGACCAATCACTTGAACTTGCTAGAATCATAGAAAAATCCTATGAAGAGCTAGGTAGAGATAGTTTGGGTGGAAAACCAGTAAAACCCCAACTAATTGAAAATCCTGAAAATATATTTATAAAAAATAATCAAAACACTCCAAAAAAGAGCTGGGATGTAAATAAACAATCCACTCCCAAAGAAAAAAGATTCCAGTCCAGAGGAAAGTCTCCTCGGCGGAGAGAAAGATCTCCAGATCAAGGACACAAGTCTCCCCAGAGGGAGCCCTCTGAGAAAAGATACAACCTTTGAAATAGGGATAATTTGAAAAAACCTGATAGATATCAAGATATTGATACACGTCCCTCTCGATCTTTTCAGACTTCATCGCAGAAATCGGAGAGAAGAGGACGGTCAGAACACAGGAAAGAGCACGTCAAGTCCAAAGACAAGGAACCTGCTCAAAGTAAAAAATTACAATTTCCAAGAAAGAAGGTAGCCAGTATTAAAATAATCAAACATGCTGAGGATACTGAGGACACAGCTGAAAAACGGAGAGTGGGCACAGACAATGCTAGACAGCGGAGCAGAAGTGACCATAGCTCACAAGACCCTGATGAATCGTCTGGAGACAGTGGACACGAATGAGTACATTCAGGTGGAAACTGCAGACACACGAGTTATTGTGCCCCACAAACTATATGAAATAACATTACGTATAGAGGGAGATAAAACCAGGAAAATAAAAAGTCTGTTTTGGGAAAAACTTTCAAAAGGCTATGACATTCTGTTAGCTGAGAAAGACTGGCCACAAGAGTTTGTCAGGGAGTGCCCTCATGGCAAAGAAATGATTATGCCTGCCTTCTCTGATCATATCCCAATCCATAAAAAATACACATATGTAAGAAAATGGGCAGTGGCCCAAGCCCCTGCATTATATCAAAAAATCATGTAGGATGGGATGAGGATTCCCCTCCTCACAAAATCCAGTTAAAATGTCAACCCACTGCACAGAGGCAGTACCCAATTAAGCAAGAAGCAAAAAAGCAAGTCAGGGAGATCTTAGATCAACTTGAATACCAAGGGGTGATTGAAACATGCACCTCTCAAATGAACAATCCCTTGTTTCCTGTCTCCAAGCCAGACGATTCATATCGTCTAGTCTTGGACTACAGACACCTTAACTCATGTTGCAAAACATTTGCAGTACAAAACTCACACAGTGCAGCACTAATGAATAACATCGTTCGCAAAAAATACAAAACAACCTTAGACATCTCTAATGGATTCTTTTGTCAAAACATTGCACCTGAAAGCAGGTATTTGACCGCTTTCTCAATAATGGGGTCACAGAAAAATAAATTCAACTCCCACAAGGATTCAAGAATAGCCCATGATTATTCTCAGCAAGGGTAACAGAGTTACTACAAATATATGATGACGAGGCATTATCTTATGTCGATGACATCTATCTCACAGATGATGACCTGGATACTCACTTGAAATGAGTGAACACCATAATACTTGGGTTCGCAGCTGAGGGTTACAAATTCAACTTTAAAAAGTCACGAATTGCCCATCTAACTGTCCTGTTTTTCGGATATGAATTATCAAGTGAAGGCAAAAGCCTAGCAGACAACTTCTTAGAGAAGTGCGCGGTACTCCAAGCACCAAAAACGCTGAGGAACTTACAATCTATACTAGGTTTCCTGAATTTTGGAAGAACTTACATTCTAAATTATGCGGAGAGGGTTAAACCTCTCTATGAAAACCTGATTTTAAACCAATCAATTGGACTCAGAAACACACAGAAATTTTGAGATCATTGCAAACAGACATGTTAGCTAAAACAAAATTAGAAACTCGCGACAACACTCGCAACCTTGTAATCCGAGTCATCCCAGGAAGATGCGGATTCACGTAGCTGACCTCTAATGAGGGAGAAACGGTACCAATAGCTTACAAATCACATTTGTACACAAAAGCTGAAATGAAATTCAGTTCAACTGAAAATACTGTAAATGCGTTTCAGACTGCTGTAGCAAGAGAAAGAGCCCTAGCCCAAGGCAAAAGAATAACTGTTTATACAGCAGAATCAGCATTTGAGGCGTTATTCAGCCCAGTTAATCTACAAACGGTGGCACTAGATCCAAAATGGATACAGTGGGAAAATTCTCTTGCTGCAGAAGACGTGAAATACTATTTTGACCCGAACATGAAAAAACTGAAAGATTTGAAATTTGAAGAAGAATATCCTCTGCCAATCGAAATTCTGCCTCTCCAACAGTACTCTTGTATAATCTATACGGACAGATTTGTACAACATTACGATGTGGATAATAAATCCTACAATGCAGCGTGCGCGATTGTTTAAGGTCGCTGGCTCTGTGGTAAATTCAGACCAAAAATAACAAAAACTGAATCAATAAGAAACTGTTCGGCTCAGCGAGCTGAAATCAGATCTTTGAAGATGGCGCTTGAAAATGCCGATCGTGAATTCCCGACACTAATAGTGTGCGATTCGCATTTCTGTGTAAAATCTTACAATAATGACTTGCAGAACTGGGTTCAAAACGATTACAAAGATGACACATGTGCCACAATCAAGCATAAAACGCTTTGGGAACAGGTAGTTCTTTTACAGAAAGAACTACGAAAGACTCACGTGATACAGGCACTGAGTCATCAACGTGGTGGCGTTCACGTTGCAGGGAATTCATTGGCTAATACAGCCACAGCGGAAGCAGCTCAACCGGCTTCCGTAGCCACAAAAAAGAGTTCAGAAAAATACATAGACGGGGATACCATGCTTGCAGTAAAAACGTCTTCAAAAGGTGACTGTGCAACACTACCCGTGAACTATTCACTCAATTATACATACATCATTGATGCGAACTCCGTTCCTTTTGCTCGAATCCCTGGAGTGGGGGATAGGGCAATTCCAAACATGGAACACAGGTTAGGACTAATTACAGCGGCACACGAAGGGCTCGCTTCTGCACATGCTAGTGTTTCCGCCACAATATCATTATTAAAACAGAGATATTGGTGGCCACGCATGAGAATACAAACTAAGAAATATGTTCTAGAATGCGAAATATGCCAAAGAATGAAAGTATCAACAGTGAAACGACCACCACACACGCCCCTTCTAATCTCGGATAAACCATTTGCATGTGTTTACCTGGACCACTGTGGTCCCTCACAAAGGGACGGTAACTATAAATATATCATGGTCGCAGTGGATTCATGTACGAGATTCATTTGGATGTGGCCCCAGCGCTCGGCTGACGCCAGAACTGTTATAAAAGATTTGCGAGTCTTTATCGGCATATACACAATTGGCATGCTACATTCTGACCAGGGTCCTGCTTTTAGCTCTCGAGCTTATAAGGAGGCCATGACCAGCATGGGCATCGCATTGCGGTACTCTTGTCCCTTCCATCCTGAGGGAAATGGGATTGTGGAAAGAAAAAAACCGGGACATAAAGCAATCTATAACGGCAAGGGTATTAGGTTCGGGTGATGGGTGGGTCCAACATTTAACAAGTGTCCAACGTAGTCTTAACAATCTGCCAAGAAATTCTCTATAAGTTTTCAGTCCGTACGAACTATTGTTCGTTATTAGAATGCATATTCTGGACTTAGATAGTCAGATTTCAGTGGTAGAAAAGAAATGCTTTGATATCAAAGATCGTTTGGCTGTTTTACAGGACTTAAATGAAACAAGAAAAGCCCTGAGCAACATAAAGTTAAAGCAACAGCCGACAGCCACTGAAGATACACCACCTGTCCCAGCAAGGCCTGTCTGGATTCCAAAGATTGGGGATCTGGTCAGAGAAAAGATCACGGTGAAGAAGGAATTTGGGCCTTCTTACAGAAAAGCAGTAACTGTCTTAGCTGTCAACGGAACAAGATCAATTGTACTACCGCCCCTTGCTGGTAAAAAGGAGAACCGAGTTGTATCCATCGACCTGGTAAAACCACAATCATGTAGCCAATAATAAGTAGTAGGCCCAGTGGTCTCCCAAGAAGTAGCAGAGTACCAAAATGTGCTACAATCCAAGAGGTTCAAACTGAGAGACTAATCACATTTGATAAATCTACAGTGAATAGAAAAGGACTATGCAACAATGCCATGGAACTTGTGCCTCTTGAAACCCAAATCAGAACAGTTCGTCAAGAAACACCTGTCTACAAAGATGTAGCCTCAGACTATGCTAATGAAAGGAAAGATGATAAAGCAAATGAAAATTCAGAAACAATTCCAACAATTGACAGAACTGCATCTGGCTACTTCATCAACTTTGATAACTTTTCTGAAGATCCAAGCGAACCTGAAGAAACGCCAGCAACAAAAACTCTTAAAGGCAAAGTAACTGAACTCTTTCATCAACTCAAAGATACCTATCTGATTTCTCCATTGATTGAATTTTGGGTTGTGTTAGGTGTACTTTTCCTCCTGCTTTGGCTCATCATGGTACTTTGCCTGGGAAAATTCATTGAGGGAAAATACAGTACAATGGACACAGCAATCCAGAACATCAACTTGGTCCTAAAGCCACACAAATCATCTCACATCGAGAAACGAGAACTTTCATCAGTGAATGTGGAGTGGTGTGGCTCACTGGTTAGAGGCGGCAGACCCGGGAGCAGAGGACGGCCTGGGACCAGGGTTCAATTCCCGACGCGGCAGGGTCTTGGACCAGGGTCAGCGGACTCGATAATTCTCGCCTCGGTGCCTACTCTAACTAGGGATCACACTCGGCAACTCTGGGCATTAGCTTGCCTCATCTCCACAACGGCCCCCCACATACGCCGGGGATGCCTGGTTTCACCTTGGAGATACCCAGTAGGGACCATCTCACAGGGAAAGCTAGGACGGGTTCCCCAGTGGTCTATAGCGCAGAGATACTCCTTCAGGAGTCGATTCTAGTGCGTTAGAAACCCGCAATAATAATAATAATGTCACAGCCATTCCAATACCCGGCGGGGTAGCTTGGGACAAAACAGATTACGAAATCTATGGCCCGGTTGAACTCTTGAAATATCCACATCAGTTCAAAGTTTCATTAAGTGACTTTGTAAAACCGAGTACATTCTCTGATGATTGGGACTTTGAAAGTATAAATAATATGGTGTCTGATTTAGTAATGTCAGCAAAATTTACAGAACATGACTACTTACAGGGCTCATCGAACTATGAGCAGATGTACTGCTACAATCACTACGCACATCACTACTTGCATAAATCTGCACAACCTAGAAATATTTTTAACTTTAATCAATGGGAACATTGTGCAACTCCACCCAAAAGCCGTTCGAAGACATTTTATGAGAAATTCCCATACTTCTCAGGGTTTAACACAAGTGATGCAGAAACGTTTTATTTT
The DNA here is from genome assembly GCF_964263255.1 of Lissotriton vulgaris. Classification (NCBI taxonomy): domain Eukaryota; kingdom Metazoa; phylum Chordata; class Amphibia; order Caudata; family Salamandridae; genus Lissotriton; species Lissotriton vulgaris. Next base: position 1,563,795,019 of record NC_141696.1, read on the forward strand.
AAACTGTCAGAAAAGACAGGGATAAAAACAATGTTGACAAATACTAAATTGATATATTCAGAAGAATTTTATGAAAAAATGATTACATTTGGTTTTGATTTTTGGAAAAACAACATTGAAACAAAAACCATCTGGGGTTCAAAAGATTGGCAGGTACAAGGGTTAGAAGCATTATTTAGAGCCTGCATGATCCCAGAACAAATTATATTTCTGAATGGCACCATTCAACAAACAACATGTCTTGGCCTAGCCAAAATTAAAGAATTAAACAAACCGTCTATTCCAAAGCCAATAACTGACTATAATAGCACTACAGACGTTTAGATAGACGTATCCCATATTTTACACCAAAACAGAACACATCCTGATTGGAAAAAATGGTTGATCTGGCCCAAAGACACTAATAACTGTCAAGATAGATTCCTGAACAAACAACAGGGATTCAAAATGACCAGACCAGACCCTAGATACTCCCAGAGACAACATCCAGGGATAGTTACAACTTACAGTGTAGGGAAACTATGCCTTGAGTGGCTAGAGAAATCCACACTGGCTGAAATTAAGCAACACTTGACTTTACTTAAAGACGGTGCTGACTTGCGTGATTTCTTAATGGGACCACGCAAACAGCGTCAAAAACGTTTCATAGCGGCCAGTATATACGCTGCATACAACGAAGCTTGGAAAGTAATGCAAATTGAAACGGCAGAAAAAATACAAGAAATTGATCGTATTAATTTGGAAAAATCACTTTCTGTTGTGGACAATGGGTTAATGACTCTGTCCTCCAGAATATATTCACTGGACAGTATTGTATCATCTGCTATCGATATAATAGATCAGGACTTACTAATGTTACAACACGGTCAGTCCCAATATGCCTTGGCGTTTAATCAACACAACGTCATTATTCTCTATCTTTAACCTTACTGATAAACAACTCAGTTTGGCACAAAAAGGAGCAGACTATACGATTCTGAGCATTGAAAAACTTGAGAGATTAACGTTGACAATGTCAGAAAGACCTGTCATTGAATGGATAATACACGGAATAATCACAATTCCGATAACAACTTTCCAATTTAAAAATTGCCAAGAGTATATACCAGCAGGCCAGTATCAAAGGTTGGGTAAAGGGTACATTAAGGCATCATAGAAATTACCTTACACACACACATGTTATAGTGACAAAAAACAGAATGTATTTCTTAGCGGTAACAATTGTAAACGATCACTGAGCGGTATACTTCTGGGCCAAGGTATTAACTTGCATGGTGCCTGTGAGGGGACTTCAAATAACCTTTCATGCCACCAGCATGGCACACCTGCAACACAAATAGAGCCATTCTTTAGACAACTTTCTAACGGGAGTTACGTTCTAATAACGGACCACAGCTGTTGTGGCATGGTGCCAGGGAAAGCCTATCTCGTAAGTGTTAGTTCCATGGTCACTTGCTGTATGCAAGTATTGTATCCAAACGGCTCTCCTGATACGGAGACGACGATTTGACCTTCTTTGAATATCTCATCTATACAAATTGATACTTTAAGCAGAATGAAGTCTGTTCTTTTACAGACAACCTTGCCTTTTATGTCATCAAAAGAAACGTATGATCTGCATGTTGCAAGGACAACAGCAGAGATACATACCCTTTTATCAACAAATTGCCCCGTGCATTTCGTAGAAATGCTAAGCCAAATCCTAAATATGTCAGATACCAGTGGGATCGCACATGTATTTAAGACAATTTTTTCGGGACTGTTAACACGATTCGAAGCAGTTCTGGGCATCTTTCCCAATTTTGTCCATTCTGTCTTTGGCGGTCTACCACTACTTTTGGGACTTGTAGCAGGAATTCTATTTTTGACCCTTCTGCTCAGATATGGCAAGCCAAGTTGCAGACAAAACTCCAGCAACGATGGAAGAAACAATCCTAGCTATACGCTATCGGGATCGCATAACTAAAGTCCTTGGATTAGCCTGGCTAAGAGATCTGAATATGACCTGGTTTCTTTCATTCAGACCAATCTGGCAAAATTGCATCTTACCTGTGCTTCGATGTATGCTATGCGGAGAAGAATGCGTGTTGGACACCTGTCTTACACTACAATCAGCAGTACCCATGGATATCGATACTTTGCTAAGTCCTGTAACGGCTCATGCATCGTGTTGTCCCCAGCGGTTACCAATCCTGATGACGGCATTCGTTGAGACTTCACCACTACGATTAGGTGGGAGTGAAGTACGATATGAGAGCAACATCACCCAGGTACGACCTTCTGTGAGCATTGCTGATCCAAACATCGATGATGGCAATCACTGGAAAACTGCACTGTTTCGGCATTTTCAAACTTAGTCGAACCTTCACCTGAAGCTGTAGACTGCTTTTTTGCACATCTGTCTGAAATGATGTTCTCCCCTGAACAGAGAGAATAACTTTTTAAGCAACGAGCACACAGCGTTCCTCTGAACTCTGAGTTTGGCCTTCAACTTTGATAACAAAAGCTACTGAACACGTTTGGAACTATTTTTTCCCCTGAAAGCAAAATTATTCTTTTTTCAAAACTTCCAAAATATTTACGTTTTTTTCTGGCACATGTACTCTGCTTAAAGTAGAACTATTCTTAAAGAACAGAGCTTCTATTATTAGTGACTCTAGAGACAATACATTACCTCAGCCTCTAGCACATTTACAGCAACTGTATTTATGTGTGATGGAATGGTCTCGACCTTTTTTTCTGTATTAAAGAGCCATTTCATGTGTAATTTTCGCAAATCGTTCAGCAAATATATATGCATCTTTTTTTTCCACACTGAATAATTACACTGCTTAATAAGCGTACAGTACCTATAATCTATTTCATGTATTTCGCATACACCATTTCGAATGCAAAAATTTATTTTGGGGTGGGTTGGAATACACATGCACCTTTAAATGTTTACTTTTGCTTAGTTGTAGTAATGATGGACATTAGATCGTGGAGTGGGTATTGTGTTTTTATCTAGGAACTTAAATCGATATTCCTATTTTATGCCTTTATCGGTTATAATCAATAATATCCCTATGATGGCATGAGAATTATATCCATATCTAGCTGTAGCCCATGCAGTCACCTTAAGCAAGGCTACTTCCCCGGACTCCTAGAAAGCACAACGAGTTCTCTAAACACACCAAACCTCCAGCAACCTGGGAAATCCCCATTTGCTTTTGTTTTGATTTGTCATAGAACTCCTGCGAGCACTGTAAGAACGGCTAGTTCTTAGTGACATCTTTATTGACGTCTTATGTCCAACCTTACGTCAAACCCGGCACGTTTCAGGTATAAATATACCAACGTTGCCTTAAGCAAACACACAGTGGTGGTTTTGGAGCAGAGCAGTTATCTACTTGCCCGAGAGCCCAGCTGATGCGAGAGCCCACGGACGCTGCCCCTCCTCTTTGACGCGCTGAGAAAGACGCTGTCTTTTTCTCCAGCCGAGAAAATCCAGCTCCGGCGTTTCCAGCCTACCCTGGCGGGTTGCTGGAATATCGAGTCCTGACAAAGAGATACCAGACCTCCTACATTCTATTACCAAGGTACGGAGCTGACTAAACCCTTAAAGAGAATTCTTGAGTCAGATTCTTGGCAAAACCAACTTAACTTAAACTGCTACTTACTTACTCCTTCCCACGTATTAGGCTTTGGTCAGGTACACCGGGGTAGGCGTATTTTAGAAGCACCAGTTGAGTACGTTAGTCAATTTATATATGTATGTATAGATTTTATCCATTTTAAGTATCTTATGGCTAAGAAACCATATCAATGCTTTTACAGTATTATTTCATAATACTCCTTTTACTGTACGCACTTTACTTTACATTAAGTATTGCAATTGTGGCAATTCATTTCTCTTGCATGAGAAGGAAGACTGCTCAATAAATTATACCTCTTTATTGAAAATGCCCGTCTCTCTCTTCTCTGCACTCTGGTGAAACTAAGTACGCACGATTGACTGAGTGAAATAGCTGTCTATTGTTTTCACACGACTCTAGAGATACACTCTTATTCTGAGGGAGCAAAGTTGTCATGTTATATGGTTGTCAGAAGCTAATCCCTTCTTATTTATCCAGGGAGGTTAAACTCCTCCTCGTTTATTCGAGAAAGTTTCTAGTGACCTCTGAGCTAGCTGGCAAAACTTTCAGTCTAATATAGTCAGTAGAGACCTAGTCGACCTCAGTCCTACGTCTACACTGCTGAATATATTATTCCAATACGCAGAGCCTATTGGGAATATAGGAACTACACTATAGCGGGCAGCGGCCAGCACGAGGGCCTGCCCCTGCCCGTGTGATCCTGGAGGTTGCGGCTCTGTCCGGAGTGCTCTGCTCCGGGTGGAGCGGTGGTGGGGTCACTCGCCCCTAGTGCGGCGCGGGCTGCTCAGGGCCGGCTCTGCTGCTCTATGCGTCGATGGTATTTTTCTTTTGGGTAACGTTTGCTGCAACCCAGCCCAAGTTGTCGGTTAATAGTTGGACTCCAACCTGGTCATTTAACCAACACTGGATGATGAGGTTCATAAAGCCACAAGGGATTTCTGCCCCCTTTATAACCTTTAAATGCCCTTCATGAGCCTATTTTTGGGCTGCACACAAAACATATTCATATGTTTTCACTAACTCCAGATAACAGTTATTTGCTCAAGAAACATGCTTCTGTGCCCTGCATTAACTGCGTCCTATAAACATCCCCCAGAAACACGTTGCAGCAGCTGCAGCCTCTAGTTGGCCTAGTCAGAATGTATCTTGCTGAGCTTAACAACCTCTATTAAAATGCATTTCACATGAATATGTGTTTGGCACAAAGGTCAAGTTACAGCTCAATGCTTGACACTCTGTGTGCTCTTGGGTGCGCAATTTAATTCCTCCTCTGTGTCACTATCACTCAAAGCAAATTGAGATCACTAACTGTGTCTTTTTCAGATCGCTCTCAGGAATCTCATCACTGTGCCACTAGATGTTATAGAAGTGAACAGTCGAATTTGGTGTCAAGCCCGTGTGGCGTTTTATTAAATTTACCTAAACATGAATAAATAATCGCCTTATACTGTTATTATAATTTTACTGGATATGGGAGAAGCAATTTTCCGATGGTATTATCTCAAAACGAGATTTTCCTTAACATGGACCTCCTGGGGCTCTACAAACTATGACATTAATTTTGTCTCCCCGCTGCTACCAGATCGGCTCAGCACACATGATTATTTGCAAGCAGGGTCTTACTAGCAGAATCCACAATTTGCAGCGTTCAGAGGAAAAAGTGACATTAGGATTCTGATATGAGCACACTGGAGCAGAACAAAACAGGAATAAGCAAAATCGAACTTGCAGAAGACGACAGAAGAACTAAATGAGAAGCAATACTAGATACCATCCACTACTATGCACTCGGTGCGAGCGTAGAAAGCAGAAACAGTGCTCCACGTGCATTGCGTACTTGCACAACAATCACAACATTTCTCCACACGGTCTGGCTGAACGTAGGTAACCTCCTTGAGCAGGCAAGCTAAAGAGCAACAAGTAAACAATCCATTAAAAACACTGGCTGCCTCGCAGCTTCAGCGTGCTCACAGCAACTCCTGGAATGAAGCCTGCTTCCTACATGCAGATTGGTATCGGCGAGGTTACAAATTCCGACATCTGCGACAGGCAAACGCACTGCCAACCAAAGCATCTCTCGGGTATTGTGTGCATAACAGCAGCATACATTCCACATGTGCGTCCCCATAAACAAGATTAGTAAACAAACTGTTTACCCACTGCCATTTCACACTTAAGAATGAACCCGTTCTCGTCTATAAGTCCCCGGCTTCCCTCTCACTGTTTCACTTTCCAGCTGTAAGACACGGTGAGTGTAACCGAACCCTGACTTCGAGCAGCGCTCCCAGATCACGGAGAGGGGGAAAAGGAGGGAGGTAGTCAGAGCGGGGCAGAGATGTTCATAACGCGATTGTCTCTCAAAGAGGTGTGGTCTCGAATTAAACATGCAATGTCACCGGCTATGCAGGAACTCACAGACAGGCATGGTCCCGCGAATGGTGTGTGCGGCGGACGCCATAGATCACGGACAGGGGGAAAAGGAGGGAGGTAGTCAGAGCGGGGCAGAGATGTTCATAACGCGATTGTCTCTCAAAGAGGTGTGGTCTTGATTAAACATGCAATGTCACCGGCTATGCAGGAACTCACAGATAGGCATGGTCCCGCGAATGGTGTATGCGGCGGACGCAATTGTAACAAGTCAAATACTGCTGCTTCCTGAAATAAAGCCTGCCTGTTTATCAGTGCCGCGCGCCCCTCTGCAGACTCCCCCTGCATTCCAAAGTCAGTCACGTGAACTCCTCCCAAGGCACGTGACGCGATCCGATTCTTTCTGCCATGCTGAAAACAGCAGAAGTTCACACGCGCAACGTTATCCTATGACAAAGAGCTGCGCGTGGCCAGGTCTTGTCTACACTTTCCACTCGTTGTCGGCTGAGCCGACAGCTATAGTTCTCTGGCAAGAACGCGCTTCGCGCGTTTCTAGCCGAGACCTAAAAAGGTTTCTAACGGTACCTGCTAGGAACAACCCTCCGAGCCCTAAAGCTTCTCCTTAGAGACTCAACAGGGGCCAACTCATCTTTAACATTAAGAAACCCCACGAGACTCATTAGGGAACATGAACAAAATTGACCGTTCCAAAACAGGTTTCACTGCATTATCAAAATTTGCAGACTTCCACCTCGACCTAGCTTGTGCAGGAACTTTGACAAGTTTAGCATCGTTCCACCAATTACTACCTTGGACCGTAACAATAAATTAATACATCATCTTGAAAAACGGAAACATTAGAGATCCCCTTTAGCAATTCAGACATCGGTCTCTGGAAGACAGAAGCCGCAGAAACCAAGCCAAATGGCATTCAGCAGTACAGGAATGTCCCTAAAGGGGGAACAAATTCAGAAAGATGACGTGATTCCTGGGCCAACTCTACCTGATTGTAGGCAGACGCTAAATCAAGTTTCGTGAAGAACTTGGTCCCAGAGATAGAAGACGGCATTTTACTAATCCTGGGCAGGAGATGTGAATCCACACCAATTTCTTTGTTAAGAGCTCTGAGATCAACACAAATCCTCAACTCGCCATTTTGTTTCTTGGCAACAACCAAGGGAGAAAGCCACAATGAAGACTCTACGGACTCAATTATCCCTTTCTCCCGTAAACCTTCCAACTCCTTTTCCAGATCACTTTGTATGCTGAAAGGGACGCCCCTCCACTTATGTTTTACAGGTATAGCATGAACCCATGTCTTTATCTTGTATTAGATACCAACAATTTTACCAAGCTCACCTGAAAAAACCCTGGGAAACTCATTCAACAGATGTTCAATTTTAATAGCATCACTAATTACAGATACCTGATCTTTCGTACCAGGACGTAGAATCATCCCGAAAAGCCCTTGTTGAAACCAACCCAATGGGCCCGATTCACAGAACTAACTTAAGACAAAATCCTAAATTTACCACCATTTTGGTATTCACAGAAGGCACTTACTCGTTTTGGTATTCACTAAAAGGCACTTACTCATTTCGGTATCCAGAGAAGTTAGGAGTCCTAACTTTAGGACTCCTAAATGCTTTCTGTGAGTACTGAAAGTCTTAAAGTTAGGATTTTTCTCAGTTTAGGAGTAGTAAAGTTATAACTCCTAACTTTAGGACTCCTAAATGCCTTCTGTGAATACCGAAAGTCTTAAAGTTAGAGTTTTTCTCAGTTTACGAGTAGTAAAGTTAGGACTCCTAACTTTAGGACTCCTAAATTCCTTCTGTGAATACCGAAAGTCTTAAAGTTAGGATTTTTCTCAGTTTAAGAGTAATAAAGTTGGGAATCCTAACTTTAGGACTCCTAAATGCCTTCTGTGAATACCGAAAGTCTTAAAGTTAGGATTTTTCTCAGTTTAGGAGTCCTAAAGTTAGGAGTCCTAACTTTACTGCTCCTAAACTGAGAAAAATTGTAACTAGGCTGGCTGCTCCTGGTGGGGGTGGTCTACATATCCAGTAACTTACAACAATAGAACATCTTGAAAAACTTTCTACCTCCTTGGGCCTCTTTACTACAGATTACACCACACAAAGCCCCTTCCTGCTCTATGTATCGTGGGATTACACAACACAAGCCCCTTCCTGCAGTGTTTGTCACAGGATTACACCACACAAAGCCCCTTCCTGCAGTGTTTGTCACAGGATTACACCACACAAAGCCCCTTCCTGCAGTGTTTGTCACAGGATTACACCACACAAAGCCCCTTCCTGCAGTATTTGTCACAGGATTACATCACACAAAGCCTCTTCCTGCAGTGTTTGTCACAGGATTACACCACACAAAGCCCCTTCCTCCAGTATTTGTCACAGGATTACATCACACAAAGCCCCTTCCTGCAGTATTTGTCACAGGATTACACCACACAAAGCCCCTTCCTGCAGTGTTTGTCACAGGATTACACCACACAAAACCCCTTCCTGCAGTGTTTGTCACAGGATTACACCACACAAAACCCCTTCCTGCAGTATTTGTCACAGGATTACATCACACAAAGCCTCTTCCTGCAGTGTTTGTCACAGGATTACATCACACAAAGCCCCTTCCTGCAGTGTTTGTCACAGGATTACACCACACAAAGCCCCTTCCTGCAGTGTTTGTCACGGGATTACACCACACAAAGCCCCTTCCTGCAGTATTTGTCACAGGATTACATCACACAAAGCCTCTTCCTGCAGTGTTTGTCACAGGATTACACCACACAAAGCCCCTTCCTGCAGTATTTGTCACAGGATTACATCACACAAAGCCCCTTCCTGCAGTATTTGTCACAGGATTACACCACACAAAGCCCCTTCCTGCAGTATTTGTCACAGGATTACATCACACAAAGCCCCTTCCTGCAGTATTTGTCACAGGATTACACCACACAAAGCCCCTTCCTGCAGTGTTTGTCACAGGATTACACCACACAAAGCCCCTTCCTGCAGTGTTTGTCACAGGATTACACCACACAAAGCCCCTTCCTGCAGTATTTGTCACAGGATTACACCACACAAAGCCCCTTCCTGCAGTGTTTGTCACAGGATTACACCACACAAAGCCCCTTCCTGCAGTGTTTGTCACGGGATTACACCACACAAAGCCCCTTCCTGCAGTATTTGTCACAGGATTACATCACACAAAGCCTCTTCCTGCAGTGTTTGTCACAGGATTACACCACACAAAGCCCCTTCCTGCAGTATTTGTCACAGGATTACATCACACAAAGCCCCTTCCTGCAGTATTTGTCACAGGATTACACCACACAAAGCCCCTTCCTGCAGTATTTGTCACAGGATTACATCACACAAAGCCCCTTCCTGCAGTATTTGTCACAGGATTACACCACACAAAGCCCCTTCCTGCAGTGTTTGTCACAGGATTACACCACACAAAGCCCCTTCCTGCAGTGTTTGTCACAGGATTACACCACACAAAGCCCCTTCCTGCAGTATTTGTCACAGGATTACACCACACAAAGCCCCTTCCTGCAGTGTTTGTCACAGGATTACACCACACAAAGCCCCTTCCTGCAGTGTTTGTCACAGGATTACACCACACAAAGCCCCTTCCTGCAGTATTTGTCACAGGATTACATCACACAAAGCCTCTTCCTGCAGAGTTTGTCACAGGATTACACCACACAAAGCCCCTTCCTGCAGTATTTGTCACAGGATTACATCACACAAAGCCTCTTCCTGCAGTGTTTGTCACAGGATTACATCACACAAAGCCCCTTCCTGCAGTGTTTGTCACAGGATTACACCACACAAAGCCCCTTCCTGCAGTATTTGTCACAGGATTACACCACACAAAGCCCCTTCCTGCAGTGTTTGTCACAGGATTACACCACACAAAGCCCCTTCCTGCAGTGTTTGTCACAGGATTACACCACACAAAGCCCCTTCCTGCAGTATTTGTCACAGGATTACATCACACAAAGCCCCTTCCTGCAGTATTTGTCACAGGATTACATCACACAAAGCCTCTTCCTGCAGTGTTTGTCACAGGATTACATCACACAAAGCCCCTTCCTGCAGTGTTTGTCACAGGATTACACCACACAAAGCCCCTTCCTGCAGTATTTGTCACAGGATTACATCACACAAAGCCCCTTCCTGCAGTGTTTGTCACAGGATTACACCACACATAACACCACACAAAGTCTCTTCCTGCAGTATTTGTCATGGGATTACATCACACAAAGCCCCTTACTTCAGTATTTGTCACAGGATTATACCACACCAAGACAATTCCTGCAGTATTTGATATTGGATTACACCACACAAAGCCCCTTTCTGCCGTATTTTTCACAGGATTACCCTACGCCAAGACCCTTCCTGCAGTATTTGATATTGGATTACACCACACAGAGCCCCTTCCCGCAGTATTTTTCATGGGATTACACCACAAAAACCACTTCCTGCAGTATTTGTCATGGGATTACACCACACAAATCACTTCCTGCAGTATTTGTCATGGGATTACACCACACAAACCACTTCCCGCAGTATTTGTCATGGGATTACACCACACAAACCACTTCCTGCAGTATTTGGCACAGGTTCTGTGTTAACAAAGTTTGTCTCAGTTATGAGTAATCAAACTTCATAGGCCCGTAAATGAGAAGATATCGTGGAATGTTTACAAGGAGCTAACACTGCAGCAGCATCATTTCTTTTAATGAGCGGCGGCGCAATTATTGCTCCACACTGCTCTATGTTTACAATCCGATGCATTGGGCCGAATACATCAGCTTGTAGAGGCCTGCGTCACATTTTAGCTGCACCAGGTATAATGTATGCAGGGCAGGCGTTACTACTTTAAAAGCCACTTAGAACTAACGCAAATGAGTGACAAGAGGGACATTGAGTTTCTTTGTTTTTATAGCTGACCTATGCTCCTGCGTTCTAATGCGCAGCTCCCCACCTGTCTCTCCCACGTAGCCCTTGCCACACGGGTATCGTAGGAGATAAATAAGGTTTTTTCCTTCAGTTATTTAGAGTTATACATTTAATCTAACATCCATTGCGATTGATTTCTTTACTGTATATGCATTCAGCGCACACAATGTTTTGTAGGTAACTACTGTTTGATATTTACCCTGAACTATTTGTCACAGCAACATACATTTTAATGTGGATGGGTGTCGTATCAATGAACTTTTTCAGTACATAAAGTGGGGATGTAACCCTTCCTCAATAAATTCATGAGACAACAAGGTTCTCCCTTAACATGATAAATATCTATATCCATTATAAGATGGTGGCCCTGGCTATAAGCATAATCATGTGACGTACAGGAACACAGCTGAGGCTTATCCTCGTCGTACAGTCACGTGGGCTGGAATGGCAATAGTTTAAATCAGTTTGCGCTTTCCTGCCTGCTATTCATTTTAACGGAGGTGTATACCCTGTGTTTCTTCCGCTGAAACATCGCCACAGATGACCCTGGCAACTATTGCTAATGAGATGCAGAGTAGGCGTTCCTGTGCCAAAAGCTGCAACAACACTCCGCAACATTCTCAACGACCAGCCAGATCGGCAATAAGATCACAAAACACGCAATATGGCTCGTTAGCAGCAGGAAATCAACACCTGCTCTGACCTGGTGTAAAGTCTGCGGCAGCCTGCAGCAGAAAAGGGAGCCCAGCCCAGAGCCACACCTGAAGAACAACAGATGCCATGGAGCTACTCATCATGCAGCTCAGACACCCAAGAGGGCCACAACACCCACCGAGACCTGCCCCTGGCCCGCCAGCCCCCCTGGACCCTCCTCACACCACTCCTGGACCACTACAGAGGCAGCGCAGACACAGACCACGGACCTTCAAAAAACGCACAAGCCTCACAGACTTAACACCAGATAATGTAATTGCCCACTACAGGCTCAAAAGGACATCCATCCTCCACATCCCGAACATCATTGCCCACAGGCTGACGGTACCAACACACCGCGGACAACCAAAATCCCACCTCAGACAAAGCTGCTGGCTGTGCTGCACCTGTTGGCGTCTGGTACCTTCCAACCAAAACAACCACCGGAGTCAGAGGAGTCTCACAGCCAGCCCTATCAAAGTTCCTCAAACCTGTCCTGGATACCATCAGCAGCTTGGAACCCCAGTACCAATACTTCCCCCACACTGCACAGGAACAGATGGCGACCAAGCAAGGCTTTTACGCCATAACCGGCTTCCCGCACCTGTTGGGGGCAATAGACTGCACACATGTCCTACTTGTGCCCCCTACTGACACTGCACACAATTACCGCAACAGAAAGCACATGCATTCGATCAATGTGCAGGCAATAGTGGACCACCAGGGACTCTTCACCATTGTCGTCGCCAACAACCCGGGAAGTATGCATGATTGCTACATCTTCAGACAGTCCATCATTAACCGCCACATCCAGGATGGCACCAACGGAAATGCACTGCTCGTTGGTAAGTACCAAATGAACACACCACTGACCCCCACTTCACAATCATGCAACTCACAACTCTGGGAATGCACACGTTACAAACTCACATACAACATGCCAAACAACATGCCTACCTACCAGACACGAGAGCACAACTTACTGTGGGAACCTGGGCTAGCCAGGTACCCAAGCCATCAAAAGCATGGCATCTCAGCCACACAATAGCAGATTGTGGGGAGAGATGAGAACTGTGGTTCTGTGGTTCCGTGATACTGAGGGTCTGTGGTTCTGTAGATTCTGAACCCGTTCAATGAAGGTTGTCGGATATAGACGATTTTGGTATCAGTGGACCGCAAATCACGAGTGCGGTATGTACGAGTGTTTTCGTCATAATCGATCTATGGAAACACTGTGTATTCAGGGATTTCGTCTGAACCCTCGGGTTCCATTTTGCGTGCGGCAGCCATTTTGTGTGGTTGCCCTCACATAGGCCGATGACTATGGCCGAACGAGTCTTTGGGACACGTACACCTTAACTGACTTCTGTGTGACCTGGCCGAACTGACTCCCTTGCCCGAGGCTGACTTCGTTGAGCCAGTTCCTTGTTAAGCAGCTGGTCAGATAGAGATCAAAGAGCAGGACATTGCTGAGTTTATGGTACATGCACACACTCTTCTATCTTGCTTCTCATCTGCTTCTGTTCCTTCCTTTATGGCTTAATCACTGATTTGGGTTGAGGTCTTTATGATGGGTTTGTCTTGCCTGATCGAACAGGAATATTGGAATTTGCTTGGTCATTTCTGGTGGGCTGGACAACGGAAAGTGGGATTGTCGTCATGCGATATGTTTGAAATGTCACCGTTTCATTGGTCAGTTTGTATGTAATTGATGCTAGCCAGGAATGTGATTTTTTTGGCATAAAAGACGATGCTCCGCTCTATGAATTTGTGCAGTCTCTAGCGAACCACCCGTGTTGTGCTTCGTAGACCTCTGTTCCTGGTTGCAGCCAATAAACTTGGTCTTTGACGTCATCAAAAAGTGTCCCGTGTCACTGTTTGCCGAGGCAGGGGAACTCGAAGACATCGGGCGTTATCCCTGGTGCCGCTGGGTTCTAAAACCCGGTTCTTCAGTTGGCGCCCAACGTGGGGCGACTTCAGCGGTACCTGTCCAAGCCCGACGATCGTGAGGAGCTTCGTGTGGAAATTCTGGAGGAAGGCCTGCCACTTCATCAACCCCTGTATGTCGTCGTGGTCCGAAAGTCTTTGCTGCGAGGTTCCCCGCTTTCCGACGGCTACGAAGGACTGCTGCCCTGACTGTCGCCCTGTCTTGGAGCCGTTAGATGATTTGTAGAGCGAGACAATAGACGGGTCTTCTGGTGACGCCATCGACATTTCAGTTAAGTATGAGTGGAGCGTCTCCCTGTCCTTAGTTTTGTTTGGGTATCCTTCGGGATCGCTTTGATTTGGTACCTGCAGGCCCCAAAGCCAAGGGACTCGTGTATTCACGAGACTATCGTTTTGAGATTTCCCTTGAAGTTTGAAGCTAGACTAGTGAGCGAAGATGCCTGGTCTTAGCAGACTTGGAAAGATATTTGGTTTTGGTTGTATTAGGGTTTCCCGATTGGAGGATTCGTGTCCGGTTCCTCCGATTGGACATCCGCCCTATGAGCTCTACGTAAAACATGGAGTGGGCCCCATCGCATATAATGAAATATGGGTTAAATATACTAGGAAAGACGGTGTCCTACAGTGGCCCCATTATGGTAGCTTTGAAACAGAGAGTTTAGACAATCTCGAAGTTAAACTGTTCATGAAGAAAGCTCGGCTGGTGATGTTTGACTCTTTCCGCATATGGCGAAAGGAAGCCAAACAGAAAGAAATTAAGTTAGCGAAACGAAATAAACGAGAACGAGGTATGTCAATGGTGCAAGCTGCTATACAGTTTAGGGATAATGAAGAAGAACAAGAAAGCGAACAGATGCTTAGGCAACGTAAACTAGCGGTAGACAAGTGCTATCCAGCTTTGCCACCTCAACAGCAAGATGAAAAGAAAGATCTTGTGAAAGATCCTTTAATGTCGCATTTATTGAGTTCGCCACCCCCTTATGCACAGAATGCTACGGCACCGCCACAAGTTATAGTTGCGCAACCTCCGGTTGCTTTGCCACCTGTGATGCCTCAACAGCCAGCTCCTCTTCCGTTGGCTCCTATTCCTTTGGCGCAGCCTTCTCAAGGGCCGCCGCCTTTGCTACCTCCTTCATCTGCTACCCCTATGCCTGTCTTGTTTACTCCTCCTGTTACTGTTCCGACTTTGGTTTCTTCTCATTCTGCACCATCTCCTGTTCTTTTGTCAACTTCTCCTTCTGCTCGACAGAGAATGACTGATGCGGTTGCTAGTATCTTTTCTCCTCTGTTTGGTTCATTGTGTATGTCTCCTGTTGTCGAGCGTAAGCAATTGCGTAGTCAATTGCCTGATGCTAATGAACGAACAGTGTTAGATCACCTAGCGCGTAAATGGATTACGTATCCTTCGCATTATGATCTTGAGGGTGTTATGGCTGTTTTCCATCAATGGGAAGCACCGAAGCAAAGATATGTTTTTGATATGATGTGTTCTTTCCTTCGTGAACAATGGGAAGATAGTGAGGTAGGACAAACTCCGCCTGAGTTGTATCGTATACGTTCGGAGTTTGTGAAAGGGACTGTTGTGGGTCTCGAGGTTGAGAAAGCAGTTGGGACGTTGTTGTCATTTAGGAGTGCATCTCCTTCTGAGTGATTGTTTGAGCCTGATCCGTCGGTTAGGAGGAAGGCGCGTCAATATCCGATGCGTGAGGTTCCTCCAGTTTGGAGGCCTGGTGATGCACAAGCTGTTCCGCCTATTCAGCCACACTTTCAGCGTGTCTGGGTACATGTTCCATGGAAGCGTGCTGAAGTCTTTGCCCTAAAGCAGACTTTGCCTGATCCGCGCAAAAATCCAGCAGGGTTTTATAAGGAGCTATCTCAAACTGCGGATTCGTGTATCATGAATCTAGCAGATATAGACATGTTGTTTGGGAATGTTGTTCCACAGCCTATTTGGGGAAAGATTCGTCATACGGATCATGCACAGGAATTAGGTGATACATGGGATAATCTTAGAGCCGCAGATACTAGACAAGTAGGTTCTGCTAAGCCTGAAGATATAATTGCTGAACTACCTGGTAGGATTATTGATTATATGAAGACTTTAATGCCTGCTTTGCGTGTCAATTGGGACAAGTTGTCTGCATGCAAGCAGAAGAAAGACGAAACTGTGTCCGACTTTTTCACGCGATTCGAAGAGACATTTGTAGACCACAGTGGTCAGGACATGAGTACAGAAGGTGGTCAACGGCTGTTCGTTGACAAGTTTGTTCATAATTTGCTTCCCGAATTGTGCAAAAAGTTGAAGGATTCCGAAAGGGCTTGGGCTGTTTCTACGTCAGCGCAGATTTTGGCTACTGCCCAATACTATGAAAATAGGAACAAGGATGAGATAGAGAAAGCGGATAGGAAGACTAAGGAATTGAAGACTAAAGTTCTTCTACAGCAAGCTTATCCGCCTCGTAATAATCAGCCCGACTATCAGCAACCTCAGCAATACCAGAGAAACTCGCAATGGTTCGAGTCTTCTCAACAGCATTTTCCCGTAGGTCCTAATCAGTGTGCATATTGCAAAGAAGAGGGCCATTTCAAGAGTAGTTGTCCGGTTCTGTTACAATGCACGAATGGTGTTTCTGGTGTGAGAGGTCGAGGTGCTCAACAAGCTCCTAGAGGTAGAGGTCGTGGTCAGAATGCGCGTTCTTTGCCTCCACAGAACTCTATGAATAGCTTTGATCAGCAGAATGGTGCGTCTGGTAGGACGCCACAGTACTATGCGGACGATTACTATGTTGAAGGTGAGGATGTGGATGGTAATGATTGCTAGGACAGCCATAGACAAAGAGAGGGAGTTGTTTCAGTTCCAGTAGATCAGAGTAGACCCTTTGTTGAAGTGATTACATCAGGTGTGTCAGAGCCTTTTCTGTTGGATACTGGTGCTGCGAAGAGTTCTATTATGCACTCTAAACTCCCTGGCGCACCTTTGTCTGGCTTAACGAATGTTTCAGTAGGTTTTTCTGGCGCCCCGGTTACGAATCCAATTTCTAGTCCTTTGTCTATTTCTGTTGGACCTTGTGAATTCGAAGCACCCCTCATTCTGACGGCTGGTTGTGGTGAGAACTTGTTGGGATTGGACTTGTTAAAGAGATTGTATGCAACGCTATATTATTCTCCTTCGGGAGTACATCTTACATTGGGTAAGAGAGTGGTCTCTCCGATGTATTTATCTAAAGATCGACTTCCACCTGAATTGTCTTCCATTCCTGATTCTCTTTGGGCTACTGGTCCGAACGATGTAGGTCTCTTAGAGATTCCGCCATATGTTGTGATGTTGAAAGCGAATGCTAGTTTGCCACGCATTCCACAATATCGCATCTCTAGTGATGGTGAAAGAGCACTTTTGGCGATCATCTATGATCTGATTGAGAAAGGTGTGATTGAGGAAACGAGAGGTAATGTGTGTAATAGTCCGGTATTGCCTGTTCTGAAGAGAACTGATTCTTCACAACCTCCTGTACATAGGTTTGTGATCGATCTTCGCGAGGTGAATAAGATCGTTGTTCCGCAATTTCCTGTCGTGCCTGATATCACCGCTTTACTGACTTTGATCCCGGCTACAGCCACGTGGTTTTCGGTGATTGACTTGAAGAATGCTTTCTTCAGCATCCCGATTACCGTGGAAAGTAGAGATATTTTTGGCTTCTCTTTAGGAGGACAAAGTTTCCGCTTTAAGCTCGCTCCTCAAGGCTATTGAGAGAGTCCATCGATCTATAGTCAAGCTTTGAAGATGCAACTTGATTTGTTGGTTTTACCTGATGGTGCTGCTCTTATTCAGTATGTTGACGATTTGTTAGTTGCTGCTGACAATGAAGAGATTTGTAGAGCGGCTACTTTGTCGTTGTTACGTCATTTGTCTGATTTCCATCATAAGGTTTCTCTTTCGAAGTTGCAATATTGTCGACAAGAAGTTACCTACTTAGGTCACCTCTTAGCGAAGGAGGGAAGGAAACTGACCCCAGAAAGAATTCAATCGATTGCGAAAATGAGTGTGCCTATGACACAGAGAGAAGTACGTGCTTTTCTAGGTATTGCGTCGTACTGTAGACAGTGGATCCCTAATTTTTCGTTGCTTGCGAAGCCTTTGATAGCTCTTACGGTTAAGGATACTCCAAATCCTATTCCTTGGACTGACGAATGCCAGAAGAGCTTTTCTGAATTACGCGATGCGTTGTGTTCGGCTCCTGTGTTGGGTACCCATGACTACAGTAAGCCTTTCACATTTTATGTCCACGAGAGAGAGGGATGTGCACTGTCAGTTTTGACTCAACAGTTTGGCGATAAGCAGCGTCCATGTGCTTATTTTTCATCGACCTTGGATCCGGTAGCTAGAGCGTTGCCGAGTTGTTTGAGAGCTACAGCAGCAGCAGCTGTTTCGATTCGACAGTCTGCTGGTTTGGTAATGGACAATACTCTGATTGTGATGGTTCCACATGCAGTGGATACCTTGTTGAATCGTACCAAGACACAGCACTTAACTAGTGCTCGGTTGTCGGGTTACGAATTGACCTTGTTAGCGAGTCATGTGCATATAAAAAGATGCAACACGTTGAATCCAGCCACGTTGTTGCCGATTTCAACTGAGACAGACAATACGAACAACATGATTGTTTCCTTAGGACTGAGGAAGAAACGAAAGGGAGGATAGATCTTAGGGATACTCCTCTTCTAGAGTGTGATGGTACTTTGTGGGTTGATGGTTCGTGCTTCAAGGTTCCGAATGGTGATATGACTGCGGCATATGCTGTTACGACTTTGCATACGATTGTTGAAGCTGCACGTATCCCACATAATTCAGCGCAAGCAGCATAGTTGATTGCATTAACGAGAGCGTGGGTGTTGGCGAAAGGAAAACGAGTGACTGTGTATACTGACAGCCAGTATGCATTTGGTGTGGCTCATAGTTTTGGACGTTTGTGGAGAGAGCGTGGGTTCCTGACTTCGCATGGGACAAAGATCCAAGATGGTCAGTTGGTGAATGAACTTCTTGAATCACTTACTTTGCCGTTGCAAGTAGCGATTGTGAAATGCAGTACGCATAAGAAAGTTACGGATGATGTTGGTCGTGGTAATGCGTTTGCAGATGAGGTCGTGAAAGAAACTGCGAGAAATGTGATGAGTCGAATGTATGTTGCAGGTCCGGCTAGATGGGTTCCAGATGGAAGTATGTGTGAAGATACGATTGAGAGTGTGAAATCCATCCAAGCTGAAGCTACAGAGAAAGAGTTGAATGAATGGAGAGAGAGTAAGGGTAAATTGGATTCAAATGGTTGTTGGATTGATTTGTCAGAACATCAGAGATGGTTGTTACCCGATGCGTATGTGCTTCCAGTGGTTACAATGGCTCATGGATTGGCTCATATCAGTGTGAAAGGGATTTGTAAGTTGTTGGCTCCAGTATGGCAAAATGCTGGAATTCCTAAGTGTGCAGAGAATTTGGTTAAGAACTGTATGGTGTGTTTGATGTATAATCCTGGTAAGGGAATTCCAACCCCAGCTGGTCATTTTGCTCCTCCTAAGTATCCGTTTGAGGCTTTGCAGCTAGATTTCATCCACATGGAGTGGTGCAACAACCTAAAGTATGTGTTAGTGGTTGTTTGCTCTTTTTCTAGATGGGTGGAAGCCTAACCTTTGAAGGACAATACTGCCTTGTCCACAGCAAAAGCCCTTATTAAGGAGTTCTTCCCTAGGTACGGTTTGCCGAGAATGATCTGGAGTGACAATGGGAGTGAATTTGTGGGTCAAGTGACGAAGAGAGTATGTGATGGGTTAGGTATCCGGCAGAAGTTCCACGCTGCAAATCACCCCCAATCAACTGGTCTAGTCGAGTGCTATAATGGCACTCTAAAACTAAAGTTAGCCAAAATTCAAGCGAGCTCTGGTTTACAATGGCCAGATGCCTTGCCTCTAGCCCTTTTGTCCACTAGAAGGACTGTGCATTCACAAATGGGTTTGAGTCCATACGAGGTCGTGTTTGGTTGCCCGGCAAACATTTGGGGAGTGCCGAGGCCGACAAAATTCAGTGAAATGGAACATCCTGTGTTGCTTGATTACCTGTATGAATTGACGGCTAAATTGCGTGTTTTGCATCAACAGGTTCACGATTCATTGCCACAGGCTTCTGAAGATCCAGGGCACGCCATTGAACCTGGCGCGTGGGTGATCGTGAAGAATTTTCAGCGAACCAAGAATGAGCAGCCCCGCTGGACAGGACCTTACCTGGTGTTGTTATCTACCCGTTCTGCAGTACGAGTGCACAGTAAAAAGAACTGGATCCACGGTGTACATTGCAAGAGGGCTCCTTTGCCTCTGCCGTACGACCAGTGGGTCCAGAAAGGACTTCCTGATTCTGAGACTGAGACCATGCCTCGTTTTCTGCCATTCAGCGATGCCCGTTTGATTGGAATGAACACTGAGCAAGAAAGTGACGATCTTCTCCAAGAAGCTGTGCCTCCATTGAACCGTTTGAACACTGTTGAACCTGACTTACTGTTCTATGAACAGACATTGCCTGGCAAAGAGCGTTATAATTTGCGACCGAGAGTCGCGGGACAAATAAAAATATAAAGTTTTCTTTTTCTGATTTTTTCAGGTTAACTCTCCTCCGAGGAACTACTTTGATTTTTGTTTTTCGAACCGCCATCCGGGTTCAGCTGTAGGGTCGCGGTTGCCGAAGTCTTTGGAGTGCAAGCCGAAGACGTTAGGTCGACGGTTCTGGTTGGCCTAAGGGAGTTGCCCTGGGCTGACAGAAGCATTCCTTAGCATAGAACACCCTACCACCGCGAGCAGCAATTAGAGAGGATGGAGTTTTTCGAGATGGAGAGACCTGTTGAAAGAATAAGCTTTAAGAGCAAAATCTGTAAATTAATGACCCGAAAACGATTTTTAATATTGTGTTTGTTTATGTTGCTTAGTTTAATGATGTTATTAATTGGATATGTGACATTCTCTTTTCAAGTGACGTTCATGCCCACTATGCAACCTATGCCTCCTCCTACTATTTCTTCTCATTCTTTTCACGCTCTGCCCGAACATGAAATCGTTAGAAGACTGGAGTTTGCTAACAATTCCTTTGTTCAACTCCTGCACCAACACCAGCTAGTTATGAACACGACAAATTGTTGGGTTTGTGGCCTAATGCCCCATACGACCGATAAAGGTATTCCTTACCTGGTTTTGCCTTTCAGCTACAATGGTTCTATTTGGGCGTACAGAACGATGTTCATTTATGCTCATGGAGTCTATCCCCAACGTTCCGTGAAAGATAGTCCGAAGACTAGTGCTCTGGTCAAGGGTATAGTCAACATGATTAGAGGAATTAGTTCCTATGAGACTATCCCGAGAGATGAGACACAAGCATACATTGGTTGGAGCGTTACTGGATATGGAGTTAGTCTGAGTGTTAACCAGGGAGCGAAAAGTTCTCTACCGATTTGGATAGTGCCCCATCAAGGTCATTATTGCCTGCAAGGTAATGGCAAGAATCCGAGAGCTCAGTTAGGGAAGAGTGTCTGCACTGAGACTTATGTATTTGCGTCTCAGACTTCCCCAGTGTTCCTAGCAGCTAAGGGTACCTATTTCATCTGTTACAATAAAGCGTACACATGGTTGCCCCCTGACTTCTCGGGCACATGTTTTGTTTAGTTCCTATTGCCTCCCACTTTTACAGCTGCGGCAGATTACCATAAGACGAGAGTTGCTAGAGGTGTCTTCAGTAAGGAAGATACCGCAGGACAAGAATTGGGAGATTTCTTTAAGGGTTTTCTGCCGTTCTGGGGACCTACGGCTAACAGCAGGAACATTCGCCAGTTGACGAGAATGGTTGAGTCCACCATAGTCGAAACTGCTGGTGCCCTTAGTAACTTGACTGCTGAGCTCCAGTCGGATCGACTTATGACACTTCAGAATAGAGTTGCTCTTGATGTCATACTTGCAGACAGAGGTGGAGTGTGTAAATTGATTCAATCGAGCTGCTGTGTTTTCATTCCAGACAGCGCTCCGACAATCTTCCAGGCCATTTCCCAGCTACATAAGATCTCCGAGTCTGTACATATAGACGAGGGAGATTGGTCGTTGATGGGATGGTTTTGGGGTTTGATATCCACGTGGGGATGGAAGATTCTGATGGTCATTGGGATGATGTTAGCTATCCTTTTCCTGTTCTGTCTCTGTGTACAGTGTGCTCCGGCTATATGTGACCTCTGTGCTACTTCGTGTGCGAGGAGACCTGTCCAGAGAGTTGCTAAGTACTAGGATGATGCTACAGCAACATCTTGATGATCTGATGAATATAGGTCTGGATTC
Source organism: Lissotriton vulgaris (assembly GCF_964263255.1). Lineage (NCBI taxonomy): Eukaryota > Metazoa > Chordata > Amphibia > Caudata > Salamandridae > Lissotriton > Lissotriton vulgaris. The sequence goes on from NC_141696.1 coordinate 1,563,817,007, forward strand.
AGACTGACATGGGTTTGGGTTTGTTGCCTATGTAAGGGCAAAAGGAGGGTCTGTGGTTCTGTGGTTCCGTGATACTGAGGGTCTGGGGTTCTGTAGATTCTGAACCCGTTCAATGAAGGTGTCGGATATAGACGATTTTGGTATCAGTGGACCGCAAATCACGAGTGCGGTATGTACGAGTGTTTTCGTCATAATCGATCTATGGAAACACTGTGTATTCAGGGATTTCATCTGAACCCTCGGGTTCCATTTTGTGTGCGGCAGCCATTTTGTGTGATTGCCCTCACATAGGCCGATGACTATGGCCGAACGAGTCTTTGGGACACGTACACCTTAACTGACTTCTGTGTGACCTGGCCGAACTAACTCACTTGCCCGAGGCTGACTTCGTTGAGCCAGTTCCTTGTTAAGCAGCTGGTCAGATAGAGATCAAAGAGCAGGACATTGCTGAGTTTATGGTACATGCACACACCCTTCTATCTTGCTTCTCATCTGCTTCTGTTCCTTCCTTTATGGCTTAATCACTGATTTGGGTTGAGGTCTTTATGATGGGTTTGTCCGGCCTGATTGAACAGGAATATTGGAATTTGCTTGGTCATTTCTGGTGGACTGGACAACGGAAAGTGGGATTGTCGTCATGCGATATGTTTGAAATGTCACCGTTTCATTGGTCAGTTTGTATGTAATTGATGCTAGCCAGGAATGTGATTTTTTTGGCATAAAAGACGATGCTCCGCTCTATGAATTTGTGCAGTCTCTAGCGAACCACCCGTGTTGTGCTTCGTAGACCTTTGTTCCTAGTTGCAGCCAATAAACTTGGTCTTTGACGTCATCAAGAAGTGTCCCGTGTCTCTGTTTGCCGAGGTAGGGGAACTCGAAGACATCGGGCGTTATCCCTGGCGCCGCTGGGTTCTAAAACCCGGTTCTTCAGAACCAGGCATGTGCGAAGGAGGCAAGTGACCCATGAATAAGCATATACACAATGCCAAGTGTGGCGTGGATGCGCTAGCCATACTGCAGTATGCAAACCACACACATATCCATATCGACACACACCGCTGGTGTTTGGAGTGTAGTGGACAGTGCACGCAACCATGTCACCCCAGCCGGTGGGGGAGGTCAAGGAAATGTAACTTGTTACATCCCCCGTAAGCGTGAGCGGAGTGGGCCAGCCCCGCATATGCCAGGCCAGCGTAGGGGTATTTATAAGAAGCACGTAACTCTGGCCGTGGTCCCCGTCTGGAATGCCCAACATCTCTGCCAGGGTGGCGCATCTCACCCCCACATGAGGCAGACGCCATCGCCATGAGTGGTGTTGCCTGCGATCCTGTGCGCCTGCTGCACCCCGGGACGCTGGTCTAGAAGCCGTCCAGCCGCCCCTGCACACCCAGGACGCAATGCCCACCTGATGACACCGGCGTGTGTCGAAGAGGGCCCACCAAGTACCGGTGCAAGCTCCTGGCCTGAGGCCCACGACCTTGGCAGCCTCCACGGACCATCACGGCCTCCACGACACAGGCCCGCTGAACTCCATTCACATTGACATACTCCATCGACATACACAGCTGACAAGTAGGACCCACCTTTGGAACTGAGTCTTGATTACACCATGGCAGAGTACTTTATTTAAGCTGAGGTTATGTCTCTATACTCCCTTCAATGTGGTGCCACCAAGGCTGTGCATAGGACTCGCACCAAACGTGTCTGTAGGCACTTGATGACTTTGGACTTCAGCCTACACTGCGGTCCTGCAGGCCTCACACCAATCCAACGCAGTCCGTCACAGGCAGGGCACGGCATTGTCGCTGGCTGAACACCTGCTGAGCTTTGGTGCCACTACCTATGTCACCCACAAATCTAATACAAATGCCATTCCAACGTTGTGTGTTAGAGCTCCCGGAGGAGATGGCTGGACAGAGGTTAACCAGCGCTGACCGCAGCCTCTGTCCGACACTGTGCACAACCAGGTCGGATTTTTGGAACTGAGTCTTGATATCTTCATGGCAGTGGACATGTTACAGTACGCAAGGAGATGTGTAAGGGGAAGACGCACTTCAGTCTGGAGGGGAAAAGGCTCACCTTTGCGGAGGTGATGTGGGAGAGTCCATGTCATTGTACAGGCCTCATCGCAGACTGCATACCCTTCCAGCTCTGGTGCCCCTGAGTGTGTGCCCTGAAATTTATGGTTGATCTCTGCTTGTACGTCAGTGGCGTCTGAGCCCATGGGCTGGAGGTTGTCTTCCTCTACATGTAGCGGATACTGACAAGGTGGAAAAGTGGAGTCTGTAGCATTCAACTCCACCATTTGCCTTTTCCTGCTTGCTTCTGCCTCTGCATCATGCCCTGGAGGGACACCTTCCACAGTCCTCTGCAACCCTCCACGACATTCCCCTTGGACATTGACGATAACACGCTCACCTCGTGTGGCCCTACCACAGTGCACCGCAAGTCCGTCCTGTGGCGGTGTGCCTCTGCCGGCCGCTGTGCATCGGGGACACAAACTCTGTGCTGCTCAAGTCAGGGACCCATGATGTCCGTACCTTGTACTGCTGATTGTCTGCTCACTGTTGTGGTTTTTGCCTGTACCAACCAAGCCCTGAGTGGTGGCGTACACTACCCAACACCCATCAAGCACCGGTGTCACTGGAGATGTGACCCTGGCAATGAAAGGGGCCGGGCGCACGTGCTTGTAGCCAGTCCCACAAACTCACTTACATTGTTACATTGTGCTGTATACAGCGTGTGCAAACATGTCACCGCAGGCAGTGGTGTAGACCTGGGACATGTAACCGTGCCATATCTTCATGTGAGCGTAAGCGGGGGCGGGTGTACGACAGTACTGTGTAGGGGTGTGGCTCCTCCACACGTGGATCTGGGTGTGGTTCAGTGCGGGTCTTGCCAAGGATGTGACTGATGCGTGTGTCTCTGTTGTAGTGTCTGCGCCACCCATCACGCAATCGACAATGTTGCTATGTGGCATGCCCCAGGTGTGCGTGCTCGGCCAAAGGGGTACATGGGGGAGGACATGCCCGCTCGGGGTCAGGGATCACACATGCCAACTGTTGAGTGTGTCGCTATTAGCGCAGCATGAGCCAAAGATGTACCCTCAACTGCATGTCGAGTTCAGCCACGTAGGTGCTCAACATCTGTGTCAGCCCTGCCCTTACAATGGGCCTACACACACGTGGCCGGCCACCTTCTGCGCACATCTACACTGTGTCGTAGTCAGGCATGTGGACATGTGCAGACAGGCATGTCAATGGTGTGCCGTAGGGGTGCATGTGATGTAATCGCGCTGCACACACTAGTGAATGTGCTCGGGGGGAGGTACAGCAGTGAGGCTACGTTATACACAGTGATGTGGCTCATGTACAACACACAGTACATGTCATACAGGTATCACTAAGTCACACATATCACACCCTAATGAACCAGTGAGCCTGCCAACATATCATGCAGTACGTAGTCTTGACTCATGTCTCTCTGCACTGTCACAGGTGACCAAGGATATGCACTCTGCGCTTGGATGATGACACCTCTCCGAGCCCCGAACCCACAGGCCCAGAGGCAGTACAATGTGGCCCACCAACGCACCAGTGGCATTGTGGAGCGCACATTTGGCGTGTTGTAGCCATGTTTCCGGTGCCTGGACGTTACAGGTGGTAATCTCCTGTACAGCCCAGACCTCATGTGGAAGATGATTGTTGCATGTTGTGTGTTGCACAACATATGTGAACACAGTAAGGCCCCATGGATATGAGTGCCAGATGCACCGGACGATGATGATGAAGATGAGGCAGGTGGACCACGCCCCACTGCAGCGCAGCAGGAATAGCCCCTAGGGTCTACATCATTGACAATTTCTTATCTGATTGACGTCACATTGTGTGGGTCCTTAGCAGTCATTGCACAGTACGTTGACTGACCACAGGCTCTGCATGTGCTAATAAAAGCATTCCGATACACATTCCATGCATGCATGTCACTCATCTGTACAGGCACTTCACTCAGACAAGTGTGGGTACAACATGTTGTGCTGTCAATTGAGGGATTTGTTAATGGATGGTGGGTGTGTCACCTCTGTGCAGTGAGGCTGTTTATGGTGTCACGTATTCGAAGTGCCAGTTCTGTGTGTCACAGTTGTTATGGTATTCCACTCTTCGGCGTTTCACACCTGTCCCAATTCATTCCATTTTGGCTGTCATTTGTGGCCTACAAGTAACAACAGGGATTATTTTGTGCTCTGATATGTGCCGCAGTGATGCACCCTGTGTCCCACGACATGGGCAACATGTATGTAAGGGGGATGTGAGAAGTTGGCCTGGTATATGCTGTCCACTAGTTCTAGTGGGCACCTTGCACCAGTCTAAACGGCCCTCACTGATGATTAGGTTAAAGACAACCTTTATTGAAAGCTATCCTAGTGGTAGCTGTGGAGAGCAGCCTTCAGGCTAAGTCTCAAAGGAATGTAAAGCAGCTTGGTTTACCAGATTATAACCTCTTGAAAGACCAAATGAAAGGAGAACCACACAAGGTATATATAAAATATATGTATTTATTACTTAACACTCTCTACTAACCTCTTTATGAGATTAGAGAACAAGACACACAACATTACAGTACTAGAACGACAGTAAATACACAGCGGGCCCCAGGGGGAGACCAAACCATATACTAAGAAAGTGGTATAACAACCACGACTTGACTCAACACAGTTCCTAGAGCACGTAGAATCGCTGGGACCCCAAGGAACCACCCAAGGTAGTGACACAGGGGTCCCACGGGGGACGTGTGCAGTGTGAGAACACAGCCGCAAGTTCCGTACAATCCTATGGGAAACAGGGCCGGACTGAGAACCAAAACCGGCCCTGGCAAAGTGCTCGGCCGCCCCCCTGGGGGTGCGACCGAGCTCTTTGCCGGGGCCGGTTTTCGGACGATTTTGTTACAGGGCCGATTTTGCAGCCAAAACCGGCCCCCACCCTTGCGGCGCACCGGGGGATTGCCCGGTGCCTGCAATGGCCTGTCCGGGCCTGATGGGAAAGTCGCGGTTGGAATTTTAGAGATTAAGGACACTTAGGAGAGGACTTCAAGCAAACCCTTTCAAACTTAGAAGGTTCTAAGGCCAACACCCATGTGAGCACCGGAGTACTTGTGTTACCTAACCCAGGGAAGCCAGGTGCATAGGTGTCAAATGGTGTGGGGAATCTTCGTCGTTTCTTTGGTGAGATGCTGCAAAGTGCTGCTGCTGTGAAGAGGAAAAGTGTCCGGTGTGATCTGAGCCTGGATCGGAGCTGGAGGAACTTGAAAGCAGAGGGGACAGTGTCTGGGTCACTTGCCAGTGACCAGGGGCTCGGTAGACGAATGCCCACCGATGTCGGGTGTTTCAGGTGCGAAGAGGTGAAGCTTGACTCTGCAGCCACGGGGACCAGGAGACGTCGACGATGACCAAAGTCTGCAGGCGAGCTGTCACACAAAGGATGTCGAGTGCTGGGGGGGGGGGTCAGTGATGGGATTGGAAACCAACAAGCCTTTGCCACTGCAACCCAGGCGGTCAGAGAAAAGATGCTTCGGTGAGGATCAGCAAGGTCCTAGAGACTCCCCAAGCAATGGAGAGTCAGTGCACATCTGGGGCAACCAGGTAAGCCCTTTGAAAGTCAAAGTTTCCTTGTCAGGGGCCCGTCAACAGGCCAGAGATTGTGAAGGGACTTCAAGAGGAATCACACAATACCAGCGCACAGGACACTCGTGGAGTGTAGGCTGGTAATCTTTGGTGGAATCCCTGTTTGGGGTTGGGACTACAAGTAGTCCAATGCACAACTTCAGGGATCGCCAAAAAGCATATGCTGCTGCAAATGTTCACAGTGTCCAGGGGTACGGGTTGCACTGTCCGCACGAGGGCTGCGGGTCTCAGGATTGCTGAGAGTGCTGGTCGGCCTCGGGGACGCTTAGGAACCCACCTCCTGTCTTGCAAAATCTTCGGAGTCCTTCAGGAGCTGCATAGTTGCAAACTGGTCAGATGCGTTGAGGTGCCTGCCTTGCAGGGGAGTAACTCCTTTACTCCAAGAAGAGAGATTCTTCAGTCATCCAGCAAAGCATAGATCGTCGAAGGATACTTGGTTTCTGTAGCAGAGTTTAGTCCAGGTAAAATCTAAAGTCCTGTAGTCAGGGGTTCCTACTTCATACCCAAGGAAGGGGTGGGACAAACTCTGGGGACCCACCTATTTATTTATTTATGTAGTTTGTAGAGCGCACAGCTACCCCCGAGGGGGTGTCCCGGCGCTAGAACCTGAACCTCCAGGGAGAAAAGAGGAGCATGGAGGGAACACAGAAGAGTAAAATCAGAGTCCAGAGAAGAGCCAAGTTTTAAGTTTGGCCCGGAAGATGGATTCGGAGGGACAGAATCTAAGATCGATTGGCAGAGCGTTCCACAGTTTTGCCGCGATGACACTGAACCCTCTGCCACCCATTCTAGAAAGTCTAAAACGGGGAGAGATCAAAAGGCGGAGGTCATTGGATCTCAAGGATCTGATGGAACGGGATATTGAGACACGTTTTTTCAGGTAGTTGGGTCCGAGGTCGTTGATGGCTCGGTAAGTAAGGGTAAGGATCTTGAACTGGATACGGCTGGCCACTGGTAGCCAGTGAAGTTCCTTACGATAAGCGGAGACTGATTGACGGTAGGAAATGTTGCCAATCAATCTGGCCGCCGCATTCTGGACAATCTGAAGCCGGTCTATCAGATATTGGGGGGCACCAGCATAAAGGCTGTTAGCGTAGTCCAAGTGAGACGTGATGAGGGCATGGGTCACTGTACGGCGGGAATCCAGAGGGAGATAGGGGAGTATCTTTTTGATCATGCGCAACTTCAGGAAGCAGGCAGAGGTCACTATGGGAGGGTCAGGACAGAGGAGTGGCTACACCCATGTCTTTTGTCCAGTTTTGAGCTGGACTATGCACAGGGACACCAAATGTGCCCCCAGTGCCGACATCAAAGCACTCGCCGGATGCTCCCACCCAGCCCCAATACACTAAAGTCTGTCTGGGAGGTGGTCACACCTCCCTGTGACAGGAAACCTATTGTCCATCCGTCCCCTGCTGGAGTTTCGTCCAGCAGCAGGAGGGCAGACAGTGTCTGTGGCTGGCAGCATCCATTTTGTGATGCCAGGGTTCTGTTAAGCTGGTACCGGGTGTACTGGTGGAGTCATATTTCTCCCTCTAGTAGGGTGGAATCATACCTCCCACACCAGTTACTGGTGTAGAGGTATGATTTCAAGGTGTGTGACACCAAACATGACATGCTTCCATGCAGCCGTTTTAAAGTTAACATTTACAGCGATTATATAATTCACTTAAGAGTATATGGTTGGCTGCATCGCAAACAACCCTGGAATAGAGATTCCGAAGGCTGCAGAGGGGCCCTGCTCATGCAGTTGCCCCTCTCACATAAAACCCAGCACCCTGCCTTCAGGATTGATAAGGCCTGCCATAGGGGTGACTAGTAGGTTTATATGTGTAGTGATATAAGGTAGATATAGGGAACCTATATCTAAGTAAGGGGTTCATGCACCACCTTACACAGGCTGCTGTAGCAGACCTGTTGTGTCACTTTTAGTGGTCTCCCAGGGGTGGCATAATACATGCTTCAGCCCCTGAGAGACCTCTGGGGTACCTATGCCCCGGGTATATAGGATAACATATACTAGGGACTTATAAGGGTACCCCAGAATCTAATCGGTGGTGTACCTAAAGTACAGGCAATCCATTTTAGAGAGAAAGCAGCTAGGCTGGGGTCCTGGTATAGCAGGGCCCCAGCCAGACTAAGTCGAAAGCAGTGAAGCGTCAGCAAAAAGTGGGGGTAACTACAAGAAGCAGATCCTACTATCCTACAGGGGAGTCACTGCCCCTACATAAGTCTGTGCTTTCATTTGTGTTTGATCATGGAAATGGCACGTCGGTGTGCAGGGGGTGTTGTTTGTCCCTCTACAATGTGAGAGGGAGAGGCGGTTTCACAGTGTGTTCCATGAATGTTTCCGCATTGGTGCAGGTTCCATTCTGAATGTATGTCAATGTACATTCTGGATGCTTGTAGGGAAATGCCTATCTGATTTGGACAATGGTCATTTGTTCTGGGTCACAACTGTGGGGTTGTGCTCTCACATTGTCATCTCACTGTTTATTTACTCTGCTTTTACGGTGCATTTTCCTGCCAGACGCGTGGGATTTGCAGGCTGGTCACAGGTTTTCGGTACTTTTTGTACCGGGATTGGCCTCATTGCAAGATTTGTTTGCATTCGCGTTTTGCATTGTTACGGCGTGCCGTTGATTTTAACACTGTCAGTTGACGTCGCTATTACATGGGGCCGCCGTGTTATGAATGCTTCGTTATCACGGCATAATTTTCCCGCAATAGACTGCGATGTTGGAAGCTGCGTTAAGTACTTTTGCGATAGTTATCACAAGTTTTTCAGAATATGTGAAGGTATTCTCTTCCATTTTGGGGCTGATTACTATGTAGACACGAGTTCTCGACTGCAATGGTACGAGCTAAGGGACTAGGCACAATTTATGTGTGTGCTCTTCTAATAAGGGGCAATATAGGGCAGAATAAATGTTTGAGTATGGTGAGCCAACTTACACTTCTCTGCACATTTTTTTGTACCCAAATTATCAGACATTACTGTAGGATCAATATAGAAGCCACTATCGACTTTTTACGAGAGCCTTGAAGGTAATTGCAGACTGTTTGAGTATATGAACCACTATACAGCCAATTAATACTGATTATGATTGTCATGAAAAGAGTAAGGATTGTCTTTTCCCCTCTTTTATACACAGGGACTGGAATCATCTAGTGTCTTCCAGTTTTACTGGGTTTCACCTAACAAGGCTGTAGGAGGTAACTCAGTTTGAGTGTTTCTCTTACTCTAATACTACGAAATGTATGTGTATACATTTATATCATGAAGATTATGAGCACACTGTTGTATATTATCAAGACAGGCGATAAAATTGTCCTTCACATCTAACATGGGTTTCAATTGGAATTCCATAGAGCATATTATCAAGCCTATTATCGCCGTTTAAGCGGCAGTTTTCTGCCGCAAAATCTGCGATAATTTTATCGCCTGTCTTGATAATATGCCCCACTGTGCTATGTTATTTCAGATTCCCGTGGCATTCGTGGAACAGGGAGGCAAAGAAATATTTCCTTCCTTGCATTAAGAGATGTTCTTATCGTGGACTATATATGCGTGTGAGAATGAATGGTATCTCTTGTGTGAATATGGAAATCTTTTTTTGTCACCAGGATGTAAATAATGTCCATATACCTAGAAACTATGGGTTAATTGTTTTTTAATTATTTTTATGTTTTCTGTTTTATGACTTAGTGCACACCAGGATTTGAATTTTGGAAGCTACTGTTTTTTCCCTGAAGAAGGTGGCGGTTGAATAACAGTAACCACCGAAACGCGTCGATGCTTCGATAATCAAGCCCACCCTAGATCCTTAGGGACGACTGTTATATGAGACAAGTGAAAAGAGAATAAGTTATCTCTATATATAACGATTGATTTGTGTCAGACAGGTGTGGTGCTTTTATGACTAGAAACAACTTTCTTGCTTGTTCTCCCAAATTGTATTGCTGCTGAAATATTGTCCTTTAGTAATTCTGTGTTTGTGCTAATTTGGATGACGCATTGAAATGTGCATGATTTTTTAACTGAACTTTTTTTTTAAAAATAACTGTAGAATTAATTCTGTATTTCATATATATACAGGTGACTTCATGTTTTTAAATAATTGAAAAATAAATAAGTATTGTTCAATTGACCCATATTGAATGTCTGGGATTTGTGGGATTAACGTTGTTTATATTTTGGTGATAAAAGGTTCCTGTTCTGGTGACAAAAGGTGTTCATTTTAAGTCTGAATGTGTTGGAATTGTAGCTACCCAAAGGGGATTGTGTTGTTTTTTTACTCTGGTCTATCTGTCGCCCAACTCCTCTGGTGTAACAGGGCCCCTCTCATTTTCTTGAGATAGATTGGGTATCTTCTGTAAGCGTGCATGTTTGTGGTACACGCATGTGGGCGCATGTGGAATAACACGGCTACCAGTAGCGCAGCGCCATTGCGCCTTTTCTTTAATTCTTTTTTTCTGTTGCTGCTGCACTGCATTGGCACAAAGCTTTGGCAAAGCCAAAAGGTCAAGAAGGTGAGACCGACTGGCTTTGTCAGTGCTCGTTCTATTTGGAGATATCAAGAGTCCTCTTTCAAACTTCAGGATAAATGATATGAAAAGAGCTAACAGTCACTAAACAAACCGCACAGAGGGGTTTTAATTCAAAGGTGTGTGCTGAGTGCAGGTGGTGTTGTTCTTACCTGATGTACAGGATGATATAAAATTATGTTCCAAGACAATTTAATAATTTGGGACAACTTGTACTGAAGCACAGGTAATCTGATGGCGACAGGATGTAGATTATTTGAGGGCACGCGCCAACTGCATAATTAAGCGAGCACCGAGCAGCCAACATTGGCATTTAAAAGATGCTTTAATTGCAGTGAACCATAGTCTGTTCGCTCCCACAGGCCAGAGTGACAGGCAGGGCTCGAGTCGGGATACCTCGCGGGTGGACGGCGTCCCCCCACTTATTTTACCAGGAGCTCAATAACTGGAGCAAATGGAGCCACACATTCACTCTTTGGCCTCTCAGTGGCGAGATCGGAGCGCATTCAGAACGCTGCTCTCGCGCTGGCTTCTCTGATGCAATCGCATCTAAGGGGTGAGCGAGGGGAGACAAAGAGTCTGATGGGTGCAAGCCACCTTTCGTGACGTTACTTCCTGTCGTGATGTCAGCGTCCCCCCACTTCTGTTTTTTAGGACTCTCTGCCTTGGAAAGTGTTTTTAAACAATTGGATTTTGAGTAAGAAGAGCTTTGTTGGAAAGAGAACTGTCTGAGTTACGCAGTTCCGGTGGCCCAGAGTGTTTATGTAATTTCCGGCACCTGCCACCCAAGTCTACCCAGCAGCACTGTCCCTCTCCCCCAATGGCATCAAAGATACAGGGAGCACCTGCCCCGCCACTGGTTGTCAGTTCTGCGCTCTGTGCTCCTTGATTGGGCGTTGACTTGGCCTATCAGAAGGTCTGAGGAAAATCAGCCGAAACTACCACCGATGCCCAGGCTGCTGGCGCAAGGCGCCTCTTAGTTCCCATCTTGAATAGTTACCAATCAAAGAGACGGGCGCTGGAAACAGGGACACAAGAACAAAGTTTTATTACTCATGAGGAGAGCCTGTCATTCAGACACGAAACACGGTGTCTTCGGGAGGTGCTCTAACAAGTTCTCTGAGACTGCGTCTTTTATACACAAGTTGATGATGCGTAAACTTTCCTTATTACAATAAAGACATTGTGAAGCAAGGAAAAGACATCCCCGGTACCCCCCCCCGTTCTGGTTTATTCCAACACGTGGCTACAGCATGAGGTCCTCACCCCCCCCCCTACAATAGGAGGGGACTACAATGCAGCAGAGCGTTCCGCTGATTCCTTTGGAATGTGTGCGCCTGATCGGATCTCAGGGGGTGGGGAGGTCATGATCAATAGTAGCTCTTTTGAAGAGGGGCGAGTGCATACAGTAGCGGGCAGTAAACTGTATCCTCAGGCTAAGGGTTGACCAGCGGTCCGCGCAGACAGTTGGGCTCAGTGGAAGGGGTCATCAAAAGAGGGGTATTCAAGAAAGGAAGGGAGGTGTTGGTCAGGCGCGGGGTGTGATTCCCAGGGGCAGAGTCGCACAGAAGGAGAAGTCTTATGACCCGTACAGGAGGGAGAGAGAGAGAGCAACCAGAGTGCGCGGAGGAGGGGTGCCGGGAGTTTAACAAATGGGCAGAGAAGCCATGGTGTCTAAAATGGTTGTTTGTGTGTGTGTGCGTGCATGGGTCTATGCTGGCGAGATGATGCGGTCAACGCTTCACGTTATTCATTCTGCTTACAGTGAGGGTATGGTGGAAGCAAATGAACGCCGCTTATGTGCATTAACATTGTCATTTTCCACAGTCGCCGCTTTGTAACATAAGTTAGTTCATTTTCATGTTCTTCCCAATTGATGGGCGTACATATAGTCGCGTGCGGTCAATGAGATAGCGTTTGTCAATACTAGCAGATTGTGTATAACCATGATCAGTCGATACGGGTGGCAGAATACAGTACATATCAATTTACATTTGGTGGATTATTCATCTAGGGATCAGCATACTACATATTACAGACGTTCTGACTTTCTCTTCGGCGGTATCAATGTACAGTAAAAGTGACCGATAAACATTTTGAAAACAATACAAAGTGGTTGAGGGAGGAATTCAGTTCAGTTCAAGCAATCAGTCAAGGGAAAGGGGAATGATATCTACGTCACAGTGTCTTTTAGCAGCGAGCCATCACTGGTAGGCTCTAGTCCGTCTTCTTTCGTTGGCGCTGTTGAGCACCGGCGGTGGAGCTATGAGTCCAGCTCGGATCCAACTTTACACGTTGCAGGGTGCGATCTGTCCTCTGCTGTTAGATCACAGTCCTGTTTTCTAACTAATCTTTTTAGGGGTGCCTCACGCTCGGCACCTGCAGTTCCTTTTCCTTCCGTGGCAAAACCCTATTCTTTCTAAATGTCGTTCCTTTTTCTGAGTAAAAATCCCGGGGTTAGAATGGGGGTGTCGTTGGGTAATCGAGGGAAGAGAGGGCGGAGTGGAGTCAGATTCTCTGAAGCAGACCCAGGGAGCAAATGATAACAAGCAGGCAGGCCCATTGATCGGGTTCAGAGGGGCGGGGGACTTCTGGCACAGGTTGGTCAGCAAACAGGGGCTTCAGGGCAGCCCTTCATTCTTTCATTTTCCGTGTTTGAAAGTGGTGCCTCGTCCCGCGTCTCGTTGCTCTGCGGCTCCACCTTTGGTCCAGGTCATACGTGCTTCATGATCTGTGGCCAGGCTGAGTGTCACATCCGGCCCCTCTCCTCCGGTGATTGGGTATCCTTGAATGGGTACAAAACAAGTTTTAGAGAACCGGCCAATAGAGGATATTTATGCATTTCAATCCCGTCTTCAATCCTAAGTGGCTAGGGACTTGTTCATCAGTCAGTCAGAAGTCATCACTATGTAGTATGTATGCAGGCATTTCTACAGGGTTTGTACTAAGTCTTATTTGGCGTTCATTCATGGCATGTAGGGAGAGAAGTCAGGCTCCTATCGACTGTGTATTCTTATCAAACTCGGAATCGGATCCTTCGGGAAAGACCCGTTTACTAACCCAAGTCTTAGCAGTCTTACATTTCCCTCCAGAGTCGGCTAATTCTAGCGAACAGGTGGGTGTACTAACATCTAACATAATGAGAAAGGGACAGAGGCTAAACATTCTTTTCCCAGAGAGCAATGGTTATTCAGGGTCATCAGTTATAATTCGGGGGCAACAGTTATGGAGTTGGGGTCAATCGGGAGAGGCGAGGACGCTTTGGACATCCGCACTTGGGCGCAAAGGGGTGGGACAATCTGGGCATTGGGGGTTGTTTTTCTAAGGACTGAGAATAGAAGGCCATTGACGTATAGTCCCCCTATAAAAGGCCAGATTAGGGGACATCAGTCGTCTCACCTGTCCTTTCCTTTTTAGCCAATTCAAGTTCCTTCATTTTGCAGAAAGGAGAGGTAGTAACATGGCGAGTCACAATCGTTTGAGTTCCTGTCAATTTTGCCGAACACCTTTGTGTTCAAAAAGACCCAATTAGGCTCGTGCCGGCGGGGCACAACGTTATTACATAAAGGAAGAGGGAGTAGGGGGACTCTCATAGAGAGTGAGAGTCGTCCGCATTCTAAATGAACCACTTGGTACACGCATGACAGAGAAAGAGAGAGAGAGAGAGAGAGAGAGAGAGAAACGTGTACAATAATAGGCCATTTAGTGCGCACACAACACAGAACAGCAGGGGTCAAGTTATATAGAAACACAGACAGAAGGGCGACATAGATCCATACATTACGTACACACGAATTCAGGTGGAGGTGACAATACATGCATTTACACACAAATGATCCAAGACAGAACATAGAACAGTTTTCTGGCCAAAAATATTTCTTCCTGCATGCTGCGCATTCTTAGTATCCTACTTAATTCACCTGGGCGTTGAGCTTTTTACCTTTTTTTTTCTTCTCTACACCTCTGCCAATTGGTCGGGAATTAATCTAGTCGGGCTAATACTCACAGTGGGGCCTTTGAATTATCTCTCTTTTTCTTTTCTAACGAATGATTTTCCAGGCTGAAGCAACAGAGGGGCATCAACCGGGAGGACCACGGGGCAGCGTTTACTCATTGGTGTGCGTCCTTGCTTGATTGTATTACTTGGGGTATCAGGCGAAGTCATATTTTGCCATACTGTAATACCCCGTCAAGTTTCTACTTCGGACCACTCCTCCAGTTGCTGGGTTCAGAGAGAGTCACTCGTAAGTAAGGGAATGCTATATCTTTGTTTGTCCGTCGTGTATAGGTACCATGTCCAGTTCCCTTTCCCCCCCCCCCTTCCCCATCGGTCGTTCGTCATTACTTAAGTCACGCACAAAATAATTCTCCCATCCGTCCAAATGTGTGCAACGTATATTTAGTCGAGCTATACACATCAGGGCATGCACACGTGTGTTCATATCACACAAAAATCGTCACACTCTCAGGGGCTGTCCCCTCAGACAATCACGATTCTTCATAGTGCTAGCCTGACTTTTGCGCGGGACCATGGCGTGTTGCTTAGCTCTTCTCCATACTTTAGTCGGCGTCCCGACATGACCTGCAGAAAGAAGGGAAAAAGAAAGGGGTGGGGGCAGCGTTTTAAAACACATCAGCGCGCATAAACCCGAAAATGTTTTTACCTACCACATACTCGGCCTATCTCCACAGGATGCGGTCTCTACCATCTCGGCGTTTAAGCCCAGAGGGACCGGTTGCGTGGGAGAGGTAATTTATTGTTTTTTTTTTTTTGTCTGTCAGGCACGAAAACTAAAGGGGCTAGGTGGCATTTCCTTCGGAGTGGTTTAGGACATTTTAAAACAACTTCCTTGATACATGCGGCACTTAAAGTAGGGGCTAAATACCAGGGCCTTTATTGATCGCTTTATGCTGCACGAAGAAGAGAAAAATACATATATCAAAACCTGGAACATTCATCTTCGCTGCTTCTGCGCACTACGCTTTTAACCTTCAACTTTAATCGAGCTGCCTTCATTCACCTATATTTCACTTACATCGGGGACAGTAGCCATACATTCGAAGCTTATCAATGCAAACGCTACAGTTATACTTGCTCCTTTAAAAAACCTTTAATTAAAAATGTTGGTGCACAAATACAGGCCTACAACCCCGTGGGCCGGCCACGGAGCAGACCGGAACTGTGCATGAAGGGAACGGAGTCGGCGGTCATTGATTTCATAATGGAAAGTGCGAAAAGTGCAATAAAATCATATCGAAACTTCATTTGTGAGCAAATATCATAAGTGTTGAAATTTAAACTTTCAGTAACCATGGTGCATCAAAACTCGACATCAATTCATTGTCCTAACACATAATCAGTATCCATCTTATATCAATTCATTGTCCTACTACATAATCAGTACCCATCTTATATCAATTCATTGTCCAACTACATAATCAGTACCCATATTATATCCATTCATTGTCCAAAAACAACATTCATATCTCATAACATCAAGGTTGAGCAATCAGGGTACAACAAGGAGCTGAGAGTTTCAGTTGTACCGGCGCCATCTTGGGTGTGGTCGGGCAGATCCGAGTATGGTCAAGATGTCTCCCTCAACTCGTGGTCGGATCAGAACCTCTTTCGGAAGTCCAAACAGTTTTGTGAAAGGGGTAACAGAAGGGGCTGGCGATATGAACCATCAGTCAAAGTGGGAGGGAGGCAACAATCTTTCCTACCGGGTCATACTGGTGTCCCACCGGAACTGATCACGTTAGCAGTCTTGCAGGATTTTGGGCATTTCAAGACTGAGGCTGGTGCCGGCATGAGTGCGTCGACGTCTCGTGGTCCCCATCAAGGGACGGGGGCGCCCGCGTGGAGGGGTCGGGGCCCCCCGACTTTTATAGAATCTTCAAGGTCGAGGAGAAGAGCACAGGACGTGCGCCGGTCCTGGGCAAAAGCGCTGCTTTTCGATAGGGACCCTTCAAATGGAGCGTTGGGGTGTCGCTGGAAGCCTCCACATGGGGAGGTGGGGGAGGCTCGTTCGTGCCGCCTCCCCCTCCCAGCGACCCCACGCCGTTTCTCGGCTCCAGCATGTCAGGAGGGCCGTACCAGGCAAGGAAGAGAAGAGGGGGGGGGGGGTCGGTGGCAGATGCAAGACATCCCCCCCCCTCCATTGTCGCAGCTATCATTGGAAGTGCCGTCGCAGGCAACAATCCAGCGTTGTCGCAGCCATTATGCGTAAGTGTCGTTGTAGCCATAATCAAACAAAGTAGTGTTGTGACAGCCATGATTGAAGAAAGAAGTGTTGTCGCAGCCATTATTGCAGAAAGAAGTGCTGCCAACAAGGGGCTCCCTCGGCCTTGGCTCCGGTATTTGATGATGGCCGAATCAGGCGATAGAGAGGGGGGGGTCGGAGGCAGAGGCAAGACATCCCCTCCCCCCCGTGGCCTGCAGGGCGGCAGAAGAAGGGAATGGGGAGAACAGCACATTTTCGGGCCATCCGCCCCACGGCCTCTCCTTCCGATGGCAGTCAGCCGGGCCCTGCTCTACACGCTCCGAGGCCTCGCCTTCCGGATGGGCGTAGCCGTGGGCCTGTTGCACTTCGGGAGCTTCCGGAATGGGGGTAGGTGTCTGCTGATTTGTATCTATTTCATTTTACAGTTATTGGGCGTGGCGGGCGTGGGACAGACATGTTTGAAGCAGTGAGGGGCGGTGAAACCTAACTACCTCGTGTCTGCCTTGGTGTCAAGCTTGGCTTCCCTCGCCATTTTTATGTTTCTTATTGCGGGTTATTTCTAACACTTCTTATTTTTAGCGGAGTCGAAAGCTCGTCAGTGGCCTACTGATTTCGCTCGACTTCTTTTTCCTTCCTTTCCTAATGTGTTTCGTGCTAAAGTTTCTGTTAACAGGATATGGTGTTTACTTCATATTTTACATATGTCCTTTTTACTAGGGTGGGTGTCCTCCGGTTAAGCCAGACGATCCACCTCTAATAAATGGTCCGGGTGGAACTAGTTAATCAATCAGTGGGGAGTGGATAGGCATGACGGATTACAACGGGGACAAAAGTCTGCATTACCTACCCTTCACTACTTGCAAAGACTAGACAGAATATTTCTATTCCACGTTATTTGCAAACAGAGAATACCTCAAACGAACTATTCTTTGAACAGTAAATGTCCAGACAATCAATCAATCAGTGGGGAGAAAAACAGGCATGACGGATTACAACGGGGACAAAAGTCTGCATTACCTATCCTTCACTATTTGCAAAGAGAGAGGAACGTTCCTATTCGTCGCTGTTTGCAAACAGAGAATGTCTCAAAGAGAACCTATACTTCAAGTAGCAACCAAAGCTAAATGAACCAATCAATGAACAATATCAGTATTTAAATACCGATTCCAATACAAACAATCAATCAATCAATCAGATGGGTAAAGCCATCCTACCAATCAGACGTAAAGACGTCCTACTTAACCTTACCCGGACCGGACCGTGTGGACAGTTCTTCGCCTTCCTCCTTCCAGCGCCCGATCGTTCTCTTACTTCATTATTTACCGCAGCATTCCTGTGGGATTCCAGTCAGGACAGTAGGTCACCCGAGAGAGGTCCGTTCAGAATCGGTGAAGTTCATTCAATCGGCAGCCGGGCGAGGGCCCTCTCAAGGCAGGCATACTCCAATCGTTTCGACGTTCACCCCATGGTCTGGACCTCTCTTACCGGACCTTATGTCGCTGATGGACCCCGCGTTGGGACGCCAATTGAGGAAAATCAGCCGAAACTACCACCGATGCCCAGGCTGCTGGTGCAAGGCGCCTCTTAGTTCCCATCTTGAATAGTTACCAATCAAAGAGACGGGCGCTGGAAACAGGGACACAAGAACAAAGTTTTATTACTCATGAGGAGAGCCTGTCATTCAGACACGAAACACGGTGTCTTCGGGAGGTGCTCTAACAAGTTCTCTGAGACTGCGTCTTTTATACACAAGTTGATGATGCGTAAACTTTCCTTATTACAATAAAGACATTGTGAAGCAAGGAAAAGACATCCCCGGTACCCCCCCCCCCCCGTTCCGGTTTATTCCAACACGTGGCTACAGCATGAGGTCCTCACCCCCCCCCCCCATACAATAGGAGGGGACTACAATGCAGCAGAGCGTTCCGCTGATTCCTTTGGAATGTGTGCGCCTGATCGGATCTCAGGGGGTGGGGAAGTCATGATCAATAGTAGCTCTTTTGAAGAGGGGCGAGTGCATACAGTAGCGGGCAGTAAACTGTATCCTCAGGCTAAGGGATGACCAGCGGTCCGCGCAGACAGTTGGGCTCAGTGGAAGGGGTCATCAAAAGAGGGGTATTCAAGAAAGGAAGGGAGGTGTTGGTCAGGCGCGGGGTGTGATTCCCAGGGGCAGAGTCGCACAGAAGGAGAAGTCTTATGAGACGTACAGGAGGGAGAGAGAGAGAGCAACCAGAGTGCGCGGAGGAGGGGTGCCGGGAGTTTAACAAATGGGCAGAGAAGCCATGGTGTCTAAAATGGTTGTTTGTGTGTGTGTGCGTGCATGGGTCTATGCTGGCGAGATGATGCGGTCAACGCTTCACGGTATTCATTCTGCTTACAGTGAGGGTATGGTGGAAGCAAATGAACGCCACTTATGTGCATTAACATTGTCATTTTCCACAGGTCGGGATCGAATCCCTCCTGCCATTCACTTGGCTGAGACCATAAGGGTCAGCGGTCAGTGGACGTCTACCCTGACGGCCCTGGCTTCAGTGTTAGGGTATTTTTCTTTACCCTAAATAGAGGTTTTTTTCAATCTGGAAAATCCTCAAACTCGCCCACATCTCCTACCATATGCATGCGGACGATATTCAACTCTACATGAAAATGACCTCGCCCGATGACATCAAGGTCCTCAATACTACCTTGATAAAAACGTGACGCAAATCACCTCAAACTCAATGCCTTAAAAACTGAGTTCATATGGATCTCGCCGCCTGTCAGCGCTGCTAATATCAAAGACTGGCTACCACATCTTACTGCCTTTAACTGTACCCCACACATCATTGACTCTGCTAAATCCCTAGGTATTATGTTCGACGAAGCCCTCTCCATGCGCAAACACACCAGTGCCACTACCAGGGGTGCTAACCATCAGTTGTATCCTCTTAGGAATATTTGGGGCATATTATCAACGGCCAGTGATAATTATCGCTGGCCGTGCTTAGCCATAATTTTATTATCGCAGGCTATCTCTGGAATTTATCGCCCTGGTAGCGCGTTATTAACAACGCATTTCTCCAGGGCGATAAAATTCCAGAGATAGCGAAGTTATTGCAGTTTTGCAGGGAACATCGAAGGTTTTCCAGTGATGTTGTATCAGCATAATCCACCCCAGTGTTGGGGATAGGTAAGTCTGTATTTCAGCAGACGTTAGTTTTGGAGTCCCGAGATCAGATGCAACCCTTACACATCCCTCTTCAGGAAAGAAAGAAAAGTCTATTATTCAGCAAGTTCACCACTCACTGGGGACTTTTCCCCCTTCTATTCTTGAACCCCCGCCCCCACCTGCTCCAGAGTTTTGCATTGTTCTCTCTCCTACGTCGCCCCTGCATTTACACTACATTCCTCCACCTTTGGGCTACGCTCAGACAGGATATTATGTAAGACCATGTCTTCTTATCCCTCTTCTACCCATCCATGCATGCACATATTGTTGGTGCACAGACAAAATATCGACTCCAAAATATCGACTGGACATAATATCGAGTTTTAAATATAGACTGGACAAAATATCGACTGGACATAATATCGACTACAAAAATATCGTTTTTCAGGTAAGTGAAGTAATATCGACTGTGTAAAATATAGATAGCAAAAATATCGAATTTTTAATAATATATAATATTTTATAGTGTATTTTAATGTAATATTATGTGTGAAAAGTGTGTATTAATGTTATAAAATATTTTATTAAATGAATTTAGTTTTTTTAATAATTGCGTAATGTAATTCTGTAGCGGGTTGTGGGTTTATAGGGGAATAGGGTGGGAAGTAATTTAATAATAATTAATTAATATATGTTTGTAAATATTTATAATTAATAATTAATTGATAATTAATTAATAATAATTAGTTAATTAATTTATATAATTTTGTACATATTTTGTATTAGTAATTAATTGGTAATTAATTAATTATAATTAGTTAATTACATTAATTAGAGTACATTTTAATATATATTATTTTTTGTTATTGTTAAGTAATTAATTGGGAAAAAATAATATTAATTATTAAAATAATTACAGCTAATGTGCTAATATATTTACTTTATTATTGTTAATTAATAATTATTTGGTAATTAAATAATATTGATACATTTTGGGTAAAGGAGTATTTTTAGGGTTCAGGGTCAGTTTTCAGTTTTTGGGTAAAGGGGCATTTTTAGGGTTCAGGGTCAGTTTTCAGTTTTTGGGTAAAGGGGCATTTTTAGGGTTCAGTGTCAGTTTTTAGTTTTTGGGTAAAGGGGCATTTTTAGGGTTCAGTGTCAGTTTTCAGTTTTTGGGTAAAGGGGCATTTTTAGAGTTCAGGGTCAGTTTTCAGTTTTTGGGTAAAGGGACATTTTTAGGGTTCAGGGTCAGTTTTCAGTTTTTGGGTAAAGGGGCATTTTTAGGGTTCAGGGTCAGTTTTCAGTTTTTGGGTAAAGGGGCATTTTTAGGGTTCAGTGTCAGTTTTTAGTTTTTGGGTAAAGGGGCATTTTTAGGGTTCAGTGTCAGTTTTCAGTTTTTGGGTAAAGGGGCATTTTTAGAGTTCAGGGTCAGTTTTCAGTTTTTGGGTAAAGGGACATTTTTAGGGTTCAGGGTCAGTTTTCAGTTTTTGGGTAAAGGGGCATTTTTAGGGTTCAGGGTCAGTTTTCAGTTTTTGGGTAAAGGGGCATTTTTAGGGTTCAGGGTCAGTTTTCAGTTTTTGGGTAAAGGGGCATTTTTAGGGTTCAGGGTCAGTTTTCAGTTTTTGGGTAAAGGGGCATTTTTAGGGTTCAGGGTCAGTTTTTAGTTTTTGGCTAAAGGGTTATTTTTAGGGTTCAGGGTCAGTTTTGGGTTTTTGGGTAAAGGGGTATATTTTAGGGCTCAGGGTCAACAAATAAGATTTTAAAAAATTATTTTTATTATTTTCATTTATTATTTAATTATTACAATTTAATTTAAGTATTTTTAAGTATATTTTAGTAATTAAAATTTAATATTAATTTAATTTAACACTGTTTTTAATAAAGTCGATATTTTTTACATCTATATTATTGTTAACGATATTTTGTACTCGATATTTTTGTACTTACCTGTTTGTAGATACAAACTCGATATTTTGACTGTCGATATTTTGTCCACGATATTTTGGCAAGTCGATATTTTGTCCCTCGATATTATTTCAGTGATCCCATATTGTTCTCCGTGATATATGTCATGCTATGTGTGGGAAACTGGCTCTCTATATAGTGAAATAAAATGAAGTCCACTGTGCAGATGTCAGTGAGTCACTTATTGGTTTACAGAGGCAAAAGTAGATATTGCTAACACTCTTTTGGTGGTAGTGTGGGCAACTAGTTAGGCTTATCGAAGGGTAGCGCTAAGCATCTGTTGTACTCACAAAGGCAATAACTGAGACACGCACTCAAGAATAAATCCCAGACCAATTTAGAAAAATAACTAATTTTTATATATCTTTGAGGTACCAAAATCACTACGATTAGGCAAGTTTAAAAACTACAGTTGTAACTTAGTTGAACACTGTCAAGTACTACTGTGATGATCGATGTACCATACACGAGCGGTTACCTGCGGTACAGGCAATGGGAGACGCGCAGGACCATCAAGCAGAGTACACGTCAGGAACCCGCATTACCGTCAAACATGTATATCTATCGCAAGCAAATGGGAGACGGGGCAGGCAGGACGGTTAATCAAAGACCGTCGCTGTCCAAGCACTCAGCCTTTTACAACACTTGTGCCAACGGGCACTTGAAGTTAGATTTGGTCTCTACTATTCCAGAGCAGAGGTATTTGGGATCCCAGGACCCAAGTGGAACAAGCAGTTATCAATTACCTTGCCTAGGGATGCTGGATGCAGGGAAGTGTGGAAATGTCCGGAAGCAGGTGCGTCAAAGATTCACCTCTTCGATCTGGCAGCGGAGGGGTGGTCGTGCCAAGATGGGTTCTGCCGCACAGCCGATGGCACCAGACAGGTGATGCAAAAACACAGGAGTGAAGTCGTATCTGACGTTGTTTGCAGGCGCTGTGGAGTGCCCTCTTGTTGGAGTGAAGACTCAAGGGGTAGGTGGCCGACTGGCTATCAACAATCCTTAGTTATGGCAAAGGTGAACAGATGGACCTCACGAACTGGAGGCCATAGGGAGTGCAATAGAGGCTCGGAACTTCGATGAGAGCCAGCTGCTACTCTTAGGGGTCTCAAGTTGCTTTGCTTGGGGACCACCACCTCGACGGTCCCAGTGGCAAACACTGCAGTTGTTGTTTGGAGGTTATTTTGACCTGCGGCAAGCAAGAGATTGGTTCCACCAATCCAAAAGAGTTCCTGGTACTTTGTTAAAGGCAGGCAGGGCTCCCGGGTTCTTGGACAACAGCTGCAGGATGAGACAACTTTGGTGCAGGGATCGTAGTAGGCAGGCAGGCCGGCAGGTTTGGCACCAGGTCAGTCGCAGGTCCTCTTCTCCTTGCTCTTTGCAGCTCTTTAGTGTCTGTTTTCTTCAGGGCCTGGGGTACTACCTATATACTGAATTTATTTAGGGGCTTTTGAGGGAGTGCCATGTAGTAGTCCATGGGCTACCTATCTTTAGGGTGACTACACCTTCACTTCCGTTGGGAGGTGGGTACAACAAAGGGTGGGCGGTGAACTCCTCTCTGCGGGTGGAATTTGCTGAGTTTTTGCTACTCCCCGCTCAGAGCTCTGCAAAAGCCTTGACTTTGCCGCATTACGGAGTATAAGGCGCCCATTGCCCAGCTCTATAACATGCTGGTAAGCAAGTTTGCATAATAGAAGCAAAATATCAGCAGACTGTAAGAGAAACCTAGCTCTATGCCTCTGTGAGCAGCGCCTTAGGAAGTGAAGGAGATCGTTCGCTACGGAGTCGTGCTTCAGGTTTATGGCATGTGCTGTGGGTGGTTCTGGCAATTTTGTTTAGGGAGAGGATTGATTTAGATATTGTAGGATCATATCTACCCACGTAAATATGACCACTGTCGGAAAGTGCTTCTTTTGATATGGTTAGTCCCCATTTTTGTGCCTGGAACATGGTGTGATTTCAAATAAAAGTGCACTGGGTCCCTGCTTACCAGGCTCTCAGTCCCAGAGCACTTTCCTAAAACTGTACCACCATTGGCAAATATCAGTATTCCCTGTACGTCCCCAGTAAATGGTACCCCAGGTACCCTGGGCATGGGTACTGAAGAGGGTCCACTAGGGCTGCAGCACCAAATGTACCACCCTAGGGACCCATCACCAAGACCATGAAAACTGCCTTTGCATGCTGTGTGTCTTAGTGCAGAGAAAACTGAGGAGTCTCCATAGCACACAACCCTGAGTGACATGCCCACATACACTGCATGGGGTGTAGGTATGCCACCCCTCCTGCAGGCCTTACAGCCCTAAGGCAGGGTGCAGTATTTCACACGTGTGGTTGTAGGAAGCTGGCTCTCTATATAGTGCACTAAAATGAAGAACACTGTGCAGAGAGTCCAGGGAGACCCAGATTGATATACAGAGGCAAAAGTAGATAATGCAAACGCACTCTTGGTGGTAATTTGTAGAGTGTTTTTAATTGAGGGAGCCCCTGATATAGTTTCTCTTGTATTCTTCTGTTGTATTGGAACCCTTGCACCATGGTGCAAGGGATCCGCGTCATAAGGAGGATTGTTTTTTGCAGGAAGTGGTACTGCTCTAAACAAAACAATCATCGGAGGCATTTTCGTACTTTCTATGTGTGCTGCAGAATGCAGCATACATAGAAAGAGGCCAAAACTAGGGGTGGGAGGAAGTCGGGTAAGGGACTTTCGCGGAGAGGCACGGAGATTGAACCAATCTCCGTGCCTCACCGCATGTTTCCGTTACGCGAAGCCGGCCCGCCCCCCGCCTCCCGCCCGCCGGCCTTATTAAATTATATTTAAAAGCCTAAAATGAAACTTAAATAAAACGTACCTTATTGCGGCCGCATCCTTCCCCAACGCGGCTTCATCTGGAAACTGCGCATGCGCGGGAGGCTGCGCATGCGAATTCCTCGCCAGGACTGCGCATGCGCAGGCTCCCGCGCATGCGCATTTTCCAAATGAAGCCGCGATGGGGAAGGATGCGGCAGCAATAAGGTACGTTTTATTTAAGTTTCATTTTAGGCTTTTGTTTTAAATATAATTTAATACGGAGGGCGGGGGCCAACTTCCGTTCCGCCCCCGAATGTGCGGAGATTTGCCTCAAATCTCTGTCTTCTTTGCGCAAGGGCGGAAGGGCAAATCTCTGCACATTCCGTGGGCAGAAAGGAGATGTCCACCAACCCCTAGAAAAAACAAGGAGAAATACAAATATTTCTCCTCATTGCACCTCACCAGGAAAGGCGTAGCATTTTGGTGCATTCCCTGGTCTGCCACTTTTGGTAACTCTGGGAATGAGTCAAAATCCATGGATGTTGCGAGGGAACAACCCATGCAACGATCGTGGAACGCCGACCAGGCGCAGTGATTTGTGCTGTATTGCGTTACTCTGGATTAATGAAGCCACTTAGGGCCACTCAAAGTGGCCTTGCGCGGCATAATAAATTGCATTTTGGGCTTTCGTCGCGCATGCACCATCTTGCTGGTTCAAACATGAAGCAACCTCACTCATAAATATGCCCCTTAGTGTTTGCTCACGTTTGGTTCGAGATTTCATAATGCTCTCGCCAGATGTGAGTAAACACGTTTTCCTGCCCGTGATAGTGCGGGGAGGGAAACAACTGTATTCAGGGTGGGCTCCCGCGGACACAGGAAGTGAGCCAGCCTCATGGGATGGACCCCCTCCCTTTTAACTAATGTTATGGCCCTGGGAATGGGGTCCCCGGTGCCTTTTAAAGGCTCAGGGAGGGGGACTGTGTGGCCTTCCGCCCCACTTTTTTTACATTTCTGATAATAAGTGCTACTTTTTTACTAGATTGTGCGTGGAAAGTTTAAGAGCGATCCTTCAAGCAGGGGCGAGAGAAAAGGAAGATTCCAAAATGTGTTTTCCACATTAATTTTTCCATTGGAGTTTGGCAGAAAGCTAGATTTTGGTCCAAATTTAAAGTCTAAAAACGTAGCCGACAGAGCACATCATGAGATCTGATTGGCCGCCACCACCTCAACCAGGAAGTGATGGCAAGCGTCTTATGACTTGTCTCCAAGTCCTAAAAAATGCAAAAATAAGACATAGGGGGCAGGGTATGGATATCTAGGCCTAGTGGTGGTGTCTCAGTGTATTTTTTAAATTTTGCGGTAAATACGCAGATAATCCATGGCAGAATGTTTTTAAAAAGCACTGGCTCCCACATGTTTAAAACAACAACCCCCTCAGGTGCATCAGGGCCGGGGGGAAGGTGGGATGTGTTTTAAGGGACCACATCCCCTCAGTGGGCAGGGAAATTGCAAAGTTCCCCCACAGGGAGGGAGCTCCGAGCTGCTCCAGCCCAGTGGGAGACCCAAACATTTCCTTGTCCACGCTCTGATGGCTCTCACCCTGTGGGAGCAAAAGAAAAGAAAACTGCTCTTGCAGGGTTGGAGCAATGCTGGCTCCCATTGCACCAGCGATGGGTGCAAGCAGGGGAGCTAGCAGGCTGCAGGGCCCCGGGCCTCCCTCCGCAGCCCAAAATGGGGGATGAACTGTGAGGTGTCCTAGTTGAGCACTGGGGCACCCCTCAAACAAACAAGCAGATGGAGAGTTGCTGTAGGAAACTGTTTTTGTTGCAGTGGTCCCCCATTTTTTGCCTGGTATTTGATGCAACTTTGACTGCAGTGCCAGTTTTCTTTCCCCAAAACAAGACACTGGTCACTTGATCCGCAAATTACCAGGCCATTAGCACCTCTGCAAGTCCCTAGTAAGTGGTACCACAGGTATCTAGGGCATAGGTACTAAAGAGGGTCCCTAAGAGCTGCAGCATATCTTGTGCTACGCTTGTTGTGTAGTTACTAAAAATCTATATAGAATCTGCATGTTTATACAACATAAACTAAGGGATTGGTGTTCAGACTGATTCCAGACACCTCCAAAGGATATGTTAGTCTGTAGACCAGCTAGCTCACAGTGCCACTATAAGCCCCACAACCTTACCAAGGAGCGAACGGTTTCTGGCAACTATCGGACATGACAACCCTGACCCCTCAGGGATCGTGGAAACAGTACAGTACTTTTCGCTCTGTCACTCGTGCTCACTTGTTCTCAGAGAGATAAACAGAATAAACGGAGGGGACATTTTCAATAAACATTTATTGAACCAGCGTCATTCTAGTATAAAATGTGTGTGATGCAACAACCATTAGACAGAAACCGATGTATACGATTATAAGCACCAACAGAGTAAATAAAAGGTAGAATTCTACCATGGTGCTAAAGCAGTGAATATATGCAGGCATATAGATATATGGCAGTAATCATGCATAATCCTAAAATGCAAACGCCAAGCTAAGTGTACCAAAGTGAATCTATCATGTGTGTAGGTGTGAAGCCAAGAATCCCCCCAGGAAAGAGTCAACCCCATTACCTGATGGGAAAGTCCGAAGTTCTCATCCTCGGCTCCACCCCCTCGGCCTGGGACGACTCCTGGTGGCCGACCGCACTCTGAACAGCACCAACACCCACCGACCACGCACGCAACCTGGGGTTCATCCTCGACTCTACACTCTCATGACAAAGCAGGTCAACGCCGTCTCATCCTCCTGCTTCAACACCCTCCGCATACTTCGCAAGATCTACAGGTGGATCCCCACCCGCACGAGAAGAACGGTCATTGGAGTAAGCAGTGCAGTGTCAGCGTGAGGAGTGCAGTGTGAGAGGTACTTTCTTTTGACATCTCAGCTTAGATGCACCAACCTGTGCTGCCTGGTGATCTGCAGAGTGAGAGTCAGAGGGCGTGGGAGTGCAGTGTGAATAGGCTGTGGGAGGTGGAGTGCAGTGTAAATGTAAATGTATTTGAGCTTATATAGCGCACAGCTACCCACAAAGGATTTCCCAGCGCTTGCTTAGGGAACCCGTCCTGGTATTCCCCTGTGAGATAACCCCGGCAGGATATCCACAAGGTGAAAGCCAGGCATCCCGCCGCGAGGGGCCGTTGTGGAGATTAAGCAAGCTATTGCCCAGAGTCGCAGAGTGTGAACCCGTGAGTTGAGAAGGCACCGGAGCGAGAATTATCGAGTCCGTGGAATTTTTTTTTGAGCCCAAGACCCGCCGAGGCGGGGAATTGAACCCTGGTCCAGGGCCGATCTCAGCTTCCGGGTCTGCCGCCTCTAACCCCTGAGCCACACTTCTCCACTCCAGTGTGAGCAGGACGTGGGAGGGGGAGTGCAGTGAGCGCAGACTGTGGGAGGGGGAGTGCAGTGTGAGCAGGCCGTGTCGAGGGAGTGCAGTGTGAGCAGGCCATGGGGGGAGTGCAGTGTGAGCCGGCCGTGGGAGGGGGAGTGCAGTGAGCGCAGACTGTGGGGGGAGTGCATTGTGATCAGACCGTGGGAGGGGGAGTGCAGTGTGAGCAGGCCGTGTCGGGGGAGTGCAGTGTGAGCAGGCCGTGTAGGGATTGCAGTGTGAGCAGGCCGTGGGAGGGGGAGTGCAGGGTGATCAGACCGTGGGAGAGGGAGTGCAGGGTGATCAGGCCGTGTCGGGGGAGTGCAGTGTGAGCAGTCCGTGGGGGAGTGTAGTGTGAGCAGGCCGTGGGAGGGGGAGTGCAGTGTGAGCATGCTGGGGGCATGGGAAGGGGAGTGCAGTGTGAGCAGGTCGGGGGTGTGGGAGGGGGAGTGCAGCGTGAGCCGGCCAGCGGGGGCATGGGAGGGGCAGTGCAGTGTGAGCAGGCCGGGGGGGCATGGGAGGGGGAGTGCAGTGTGAGCAGGTCGGGGGTGTCGCAGGGGGAGTGCAGCGTGAGCCGGCCAGCGGGGGCATGGGAGGGGCAGTGCAGTGTGAGCAGGCCGGGGGGGGCATGGGAGGGGGAGTGCAGTGTGAGCAGGTCGGGGGGTGTCGGAGGGGGAGTGCAGCGTGAGCCGGCCAGGGGGGGCATGGGAGGGGCAGTGCAGTGTGAGCAGGCCGGGGGGTGTGGGAGGGGGAGTGCAGTGTGAGCAGGCCGGGGGGTGATGGAGGGGAAGTGCAGTGTGAGCAGGCCGGGGACATGGGAGGGGGAGTGCAGTGTGAGCAGGCTGGGGGGTGTGGGAGGGGAAGTGCAGTGTGAGCCGGCCAGGGGGCGGGGCATGGGAAGGGGAGTGCAGTGTGAGCAGGCCGGGGGGCCATGGGAAGGGGAGTGCAGTGTGAGCAGGCCAGTCGGGGTGTGGAAGGGGGAGTGCAGTATGAGCAGGCCGGGGGGGGCGTGGGAGGGGGAGTGCAGTGTGAGCAGGCCTGGGGGCGTGGGAGGGGAGTACACTGTGAGCAGGCCAGGGGGGGGCCGTGGGAGGGGGAGTGCAGTGTGAGCAGGCTGGACGGGGGCATGGGGGGGAGTGCAGTGTGAGCAGGCTGGGGAGTGTGGGAGGGGGAGTGCAGTGTGAGCAGGCCGCGGGCGGGGGAGTGCAGCGTGCGCTGGCGAGGGGGAGGGGGAGTGCAGTGTGAGCAGGCCGTGGGGCGTGGGAGGGGAGTGCAGTGTGAGCAGGCCTGGGGGCGTGGGAGGGGGAGTGCAGTGTGAGCAGGCCGGGGGGGCGTGGAAGGGGAGTGCAGTGTGAGTAGGTCGGGGGCGTGGGAGGGGGAGTACAGTGTGAGCAGGTCGGGGGGCCATGGGAAGGGGAGTGCAGTGTGAGCAGGCCGGGGGCGTGGGAGAGGGAGGGGCAGTGTGAGCAGGAAGGGGGGCGTGGGAGGGGGAGTGCAGTGTGAGCAGGCCTGGGGGTGTGGGAGGGGGAGTGCAGTGTGAGCAGGCCTGGGGGCGTGGGAGGGGGGGTACACTGTGAGCAGGCCAGGGGGGGCCGTGGGAGGGGGAGTGCAGTGTGAGCAGGCTGGAGGGGGGGCATGGGAGGGGGAGTGCAGTGTGAGCAGGCTGGGGGGCGTGGGAGGGGGAGTGCAGCGTGAGCAGGCTGGGGGGCATGGGAGGGGGAGTGCAGTGTGAGCAGGTGGGGGGAGTGCAGTGTGAGCAGGCCGGGGGGCGTGGGAGGGGGAGTGCAGTGTGAGCAGGCCGGGGGGGGGGGCGTGGGAGGGGGAGTGCAGTGTGAGCAGGCCTGGGGGCGTGGGAGGGGGAGTACACTGTGAGCAGGCCGGGGGGGGGGCCGTGGGAGGGGGAGTGCAGTGTGAGCAGGCTGGAGGGGGGCATGGGAGGGGGAGTGCAGTGTGAGCAGGCTGGGCGGCGTGGGAGGCAGCGTGAGCAGGCCGGGGGGGCATTGGAGGGGGAGTGCAGTGTGAGCAGGCTGGGGGCGTGGGAGAGGGAGGGGCAGTGTGAGCAGGAAGGGGGGCGTGGGACGGGAAGTACAGTGTGAGCAGGGAGGGAGGCGTGGGAGGGGGAGTACAGTGTGAGCAGGCCGGGGGCGTGGGAGGTGGAGTGCAGAGTGATCAGGCCGTGGGGGGGCGTGGGAGGGGGAGTGCAGTGCAGCATGTGAGAGGCATCTCATAAACACTGCAGCAGTGAGCTGCCTGTGCACGACACGTCGGCTGTACAGCCAGTGAGCGATGTCCTTCCTGCTGGTTTTCTCCCCGCCCTGGGCTGCTCACCCGTTTCGACGCCCCCTGCTGACATCGGAGGTGCACTTCAGACCGGGCTGAGAGCCCTGCGGGTGTGCCGGGTCCAGTGTTGCCAGATTTTTAGACCCTGCCCAAGCTTAAAGCCGCTCAAATATAAGCCCAAAAGAAGCCCAATCAGACCAGTTCCAGCCCAAAAACCAGCCCAAATTAGCAAATCAGAAATTATGTACAAATTATCATCCGAAACAATTTTAAGGACAAATATACATTGTATTCAATATACAGATGGTGGCAGGGAGTTAACTGGGCACCTACCTTAATGCTATTCAATTTTAAGACCAGTCCTTACTGTGACTGGGTCATGTGAAACAGGCACCGCTCAGAATACAATAGTAGAAAACAAAGAATAAGCGAGGCAAAAATAGTGTTCTGTGCAATTTACTGCTCCCTCTAAATTGTATTTTAATAAAGTCTGTAAAACTTAGTGCCTTCATTATTCATTACATTACAGATTAAAAATCTACATTGAAAGTTTTCGACCCCTGGCACATAGATGAGCTGCAGGCAGCTCCGGGGTGGTGGCGGCGCTGACTGTTACAATTTTAATCATACATTGTTCTGTTAAATTTTGCAAACAATTGCGGGGGTGGAAGAAATGAATGGGACTTTATTGCAATGCGTTTCAGTCCAAACTTAATATATAGAATATTTGACAGCAGTTTTAGGCCCATTCTGTTCCTTCTATCATTTTTTAACAGCGCCATCTGAGAAAAAACTTGTTCAACATGAGCATTGGATATCGGGAGAGTCAACATCTTTATAGCACCCATTGCAAGCTCGTGAAAACAATGGTTGCCAGCAGCATTGGTGTAGTTATACACTTCCATCCAGAACGATTCTATGTTAGAAGTGTTATGAAATGAGCATGAAGATACAGTTCTCCATTGTGACTCCAGGACCTCCAATGGACAAGGGAAAAAGGCTTCTGGCAAATCTGTTACAGGTAGTTTGGGATTTGCAAGTACTTTTTGCGGACTCAAAGTTTCTAACTTTTCAAGCATGCTGAGAGACTCTGGGAGACGATCTTTATATTCAGACACCAACACTTTCATGAACTCCAGGCACCTTGTCACAATGCCTTCCTTTGACACAGAGGGGAGTTTACTTTCTTCCAGCTTGTTACGGAAAGCGAGCCCAAGATCCACATCATCCAGTGAAAGATAAATGGCAGAACTTTGTAAGTCTAGGCTCTGCAACTGCTCCTGATTATTAGATATGAAAACACTTGGTTTTAGTATCCTTTTAAGTGTGGACAAGTACAGAGTATATAGGTTGCGGAAGATGTGGAGTGCATCCCCGGATTCTAGCTGAAAAATCTTGCTAACAACCTTTATTTCTTGGAGCACGGGCTTTAAGAAAGTGAGGTACAGTAGATTTATCTCATCTTGATACATTTCGTGGAGCACCCTTGCTGCATAGCAGTGTTCCACATCGGATGCTGTGCAAAAGTGTAATTTTAAGGCTTCATATTGTTCTAGTAAACGATCTACACAATCTGCCATGACTAGCCACCGTGTTTCACAAGGAGAAATAAATTTCAGGGACATGCCTCGGTCCAATGTCAGATACAACTCCTTATAGTCAGCCTGGCGTTTGGGTGAGTGGGAAAACCAGTTGTAAGTTTCTCGGATCATAAATTCGATATTGCTAGGAATGCTCCTCATTGCTTTCTTAGCAATGATGTCAAGGGAGTGGCAAACACAGCGCACAAGTTGCAAGGATGGTTGTTTATCTCGCAACAAGGTGAAGGTTGAGTGGTGCTTCCCACACATGACGCTTGCCCCATCTGTACCTATGCCAATTAAATTTTTAATGTCAAGGTTACAAGTTTCCAGCATGTTTAGGACTGCATTTGCTATATCTTCAGAACAGGCCTTATCTAATTCTACCATGGCAAGGAAGGTGCTCACAAATTTGTTAAGCTTTTTGCTGAAATATTTAATGCAAATGCACAGTAGTTTTTTCACTTCTATGTCAGTCGATTCAGCAATCAATAAAGAAAAAGGTGATGTTCCAATATCTTTCAGCAATTCCTCCTTGAAATACGGGCCCAACAGAGAATTAATTAGTGCTGTACATTTTGTGCGGTGCATTCGGAAGGCAGGGAATTCATCGTGCAAAATTTCACCAAACCCATCAACGTTATTGATGGATGTACAACAAGCAGTTTGTATGGCAAATCTGATTTCTCTTCTTTTCTGATCGTTAGAAATGGAAGGGATAGGTTGGATAAAGGATGCCACAGGTGTGCTCGCTGCATTACAGCGCGAGCGGTGTTTAGTGGTTGCTGCATGTTGCTTCAAATCATTATAATGGGCGCGGATGTCCACATGGCAGTACTTGCATGCTGCTTTGCTATCATCTGTCCTTACAGGGGCAATCCATTTTTTTAGTTCAGGATCCAACTCCCACTCTTGTCTGTATGTTTTTTTATATTGTGACCACTTGCCCATCTCGCAATAATTAAACTGCCAAGTCAGCTGGGCGCAGAAAGATGGACTTATTCACGATGAGGCTGGACGACTACCTGAAATTACAACAGACAAAAGGCAATCATTGTCCCAGGCTCACTGCCAAACATGTAAAAAGCAATAACAAAACACAATCAATAAATGCCTACTTGCAATGGATACTATGGCATACAGGAGCAGCCCGTGCAGGTAAGAGGAGATGGGTGGGGGGGTAATTCGGCACAGAAGGGAAATTGTGTTATTCGATTTGCCCTGTGGGTCGTCTATCCAATACCACCCTGCCCCACTGCTCTTACCTGTACAAGCCGATCCTGGTAGCATACCTCAACATTGTGCATGTCCAAGGGTGTCATTTCATTATTTTGGTGTTCAATACCAGTAAAATCAAAAGGAGACAGTCTTGTTGACTGAACTTCGATTGGAATTCCATAGAGCATATCAGTCAGTCAGTCAGTGAGGTCATTAAGCTATAGAAACAAGATGCTGGTCCTGTTTGGTGAGTGGGGTACCTGTGTTGAGTCCTATCATGTGTTAGTGGCCTTATTGCAGTGGCAGACCTACATTTGCCCCTACCAATAACCCAATTTCCAACATTTGGAAAGCGGGTTATTGGTGGGGGCAAATGTAGGTCTGCCACTTGCAATAAGGGCACTAACACATGATAGGACTCAGCATAGGCCTTAGAAAAGTATTCCTATGCTCAGCCCTTGGTAACGTGGCTGCGAGCAGACAGGCTTAACTTCAAAGACAGGTATGTAAAGCATTTAAAAACACCATTTCAGTAAATAATTAAGACATAACACTAAATAAAAATCCAAGAGCAATTTATAACAAGCATTAGAAATACAATAGGTCTTGGATTGTTTTGAGTTAGAGGTAATGGCATTGTAAATGCCAATGTCTTTTATCCATGTGTTATGGAGTGTATGCATGTGGCGTGTAGTAGAAATATGTGGGTTGGACTGGAATTGTATCAATGGTGGCATGCTGCCCTTTAGATGAAAAGGTTTAAAAGTGAAGTGCACCATACTGCGATTGCTACAATAGTTTATTGTGGATGCGTTAACAATTGATGTGTGCACTGCTGGCTGGAGGTGTGTGTGCCTGGTGGAAGCGTGCACTGACGGCTGGTGGTGTGTGTGCCTGGTAAAAGCGTGCACTGACGGCTGGTGGTGAGTGCGCTTGGTAAAAGCGTGGACTGACACCTGGTGGTGAGTGCGCCTGGTAAAAGCGTGCACTGACGGCTGGTGTTTGTGTGCCCGGTGAAAGTGTGCACTGATGGCTGGTGGTGTGTGCGCCTGGTAAAAGCGTGCACTGACGTTTGGTGTTGTGTGCCTGGTGGAAGCCTGCACTGACGCCTGGTGGTGTTTGTGCCTGGGGAAAGCATGCATTGATGGCTGGTGGGGTGTGTGTGGCTGGTGAAAGCGTGCACTGATGACTGGTGGTGTTTTTGTCTGGTGAAAGCGTGCACTGATGGCTGGTGGTGTGTGGTTGTGTATGTGGTGGTGAGTGTGTGGTGTGTGTAGTGTGTGTGTGGTGTGTGTGTGGTGTGTGTGTGTGGTGTGTGTGTGGTCTTATGTATGTGTGTGTGGTGGACTTAGTTCGAGTGTTCGTATCCTGCACACTCACACACTGTTCAGCCTGCACACTCACACACTGTTGACTCTGCAGTCAAACTCACTCTGCAGT
Organism: Lissotriton vulgaris; assembly: GCF_964263255.1. NCBI lineage: Eukaryota > Metazoa > Chordata > Amphibia > Caudata > Salamandridae > Lissotriton > Lissotriton vulgaris. The sequence goes on from NC_141696.1 coordinate 1,563,851,299, forward strand.
CACTGTCACTCTGCAGTCACTCTGCAGTCACACTCACTCTGCAGTCACTCTGCAGTCACACTCTGCAGTCACTCTCCAGTCACAGTCACTCTGCAGTCACTCTGCAGTCACACTCACTCTGCAGTCACTCTGCACTCACACTCACTCTGCATTTACTCTGCAGTCACACTCACTCTGCAGTCACTCTGGAGTCACACTCACTCTGCAGTCACTCTGCAGTCACACTCACTCTGCAGTCACTCTGCACTTGCACTCACTCTGCAGTCACTCTGCACTTGCACTCACTCTGCAGTCACTCTGCACTCACTCTGCACTCGCACTCACTCTGCAGTCACTCTGCACTCGCACTCACTCTGCAGTCACTCTGCACCTGCACTCACTCTGCACCTGCACTCACTCTGCACCTGCACTCACTCTGCACTCACTCTGTACTCTCCACTCACTCTCTCTGCACTCACTCTGTACTCTCCACTCACTCTCTCTGCACTCACTCTGCACTCACTCACTGTGCACCTGCACTCAACAGCACTCTGCCCTCAACAGCACTCTGCCCTCAACAGCACACAGCACTCTGTCCTAAACAGCACACATCACTCTGCACTCAACAGCACACAGCACTCTGCACTCAGCAGCACTCTGCACTCAACAGCACTCTGCACTCAGCAGCACTCTGCACTCAGCAGCACTCTGCACTCAGCAGCACTCTGCACTCAGCAGCACTCTGCACTCAGCAGCACTCTGCACTCAGCAGCACTCTGCCCTCAACAGCACTCTGCCCTCAACAGCACTCTGCCCTCAACAGCACTCTGCACTCAACAGCACTCTGCACTCAGCAGCACTCTGCACTCAGCAGCACTCTGCACTCAGCAGCACTCTGCACTCAGCAGCACTCTGCACTCAGCAGCACTCTGCACTCAGCAGCACTCTGCACTCAGCAGCACTCTGCACTCAACAGCACTCTGCCCTCAACAGCACTCTGCACTCAACAGCACTCTGCACTCAGCAGCACTCTGCACTCAGCAGCACTCTGCACTCAGCAGCACTCTGCACTCAGCAGCACTCTGCACTCAGCAGCACTCTGCCCTCAACAGCACTCTGCCCTCAACAGCACTCTGCCCTCAACAGCACTCTGCACTCAGCAGCACTCTGCACTCAGCAGCACTCTGCACTCAGCAGCACTCTGCACTCAGCAGCACTCTGCACTCAGCAGCACTCTGCACTCAACAGCACTCTGCCCTCATCAGCACTCTGCACTCAACAGCATTCTGCACTCAACAGCACTCTGCACTCAGCAGCACTCTGCACTCAGCAGCACTCTGCACTCAGCAGCACTCTGCACTCAGCAGCACTCTGCCCTCAACAGCACTCTGCCCTCAACAGCACTCTGCACTCAACAGCACTCTGCACTCAGCAGCACTCTGCACTCAGCAGCACTCTGCACTCAGCAGCACTCTGCACTCAACAGCACTCTGCCCTCAACAGCACTCTGCACTCAACAGCACTCTGCACTCAACAGCACTCTGCACTCAGCAGCACTCTGCACTCAGCAGCACTCTGCACTCAGCAGCACTCTGCACTCAGCAGCACTCTGCCCTCAACAGCACTCTGCCCTCAACAGCACTCTGCCCTCAACAGCACTCTGCACTCAACAGCACTCTGCCCTCACCAGCACACAGCACTCTGCACTCAACAGCACACAGCACTGTTCACTCAACAGCACACAGCACTGTGCACTCAACAGCACACAGCACTCTGCTCTCAACAGCACTCTTCACTCTGCCCTCAACAGCACACAGCACTCTGCCCTCAACAGCACACAGCACTCTGCCCTCAACAGCACACAGCACTCTGCCCTCAACAGCACACATCACTCTGCACTCAACAGCACTCTGCACGCACTCACTCACACTCTGCAGTGTAAATCTTCCGGGCTTTTGAGGGTTGGCAAAGTGAGTGCCATAACACTGGATAATAAATACAATAACGGTGGTTAGAAGCAGCATGTGTGTGGAACGAGGCGCAACACCAAAATAAACTATTTATTGCAAGTATATAAACAATAACATTTTGACTGTCAGTGTAAGTCTCTTGCTGGAACTACAGTCCCAACAAAAAATAAACCTTTCGGCAGTTAAAAGTCTCATCTGCGTCTAGCTTGCTTTCTTTGACCAGAAACACGTTTTTTGGATCTTATTGAGTTATCCCCTCTGCTCGTGAACATTGTAAATTGTACCCTCTCTTCTCTGGGTGCTACTATGTCCTGTATTTTTCTTCTTCATAAATGTCTTTATTGTTATCAATGTGCTGCTATCTGCAAATTTATAAAGCGCTCTGATACCCGTCAAGTTTGCCCTATAAAAAAAGATCAAATAAATAAATACTTGCATGAAGCTGTGTTTTAAATCTAGTGTCCGAGATATATTTTGTTATGTTCCTTTCGGAAAAAACATTATTAGTCATTGCCTGTGGGAGTTCTTTTAATCTTGCAGAAGCAAAGCTGCACCACGCCACATCTTGAGAGACGGGAGTGACATGCAGCATACAAACGATATACTGTGGTTTAACTAAGCAAGGGACGGGTGCTGGGGGTGAAACGTGCTGAGAGATTTTTATTATGTCGAAAAGAAAGCACAAGACATTAGGAAACATCTGGACAATTTATCTTGCAAATCTAGGCCGATACACTAATGGTCTAACGTTACTCAAGGCTCCAGTACAAACAAGAATGTTCCACCCATAAGCCAGCTCTTCAAAGGCCAACACTTACACATGAAAGGATGCAGACGAACGCGCGCCCACCAAACTCACTGGTGACTGGTGAACGCGCCCCGACCATCTGGATTCTATTACCGCGGCACCCTGACAGCTCCTAATTGAAAATGTATTACACTCCCCTGCGCATAACCGCACAGAATATGCAGGACGTGCCGAACCTGAAATCCATATGGCCTATTGCGTGAAGGCTACTACAAACACAGCACCGCGAGGACCAATTATCATGCAGATGGCAAAAAAAACTACCGAAAAATCTCGCGCACTGAGGAATTTTTACTACACTATTCTGAGCCCCATAACAAAACGGCTCGGAGCTCCGCCCCACTTCTGACGAAGTGGTGACCTAGGCCGAGCCCTAAAAATAGGTCATATTTTTATCTTTTAAATGATACCAAAACGAAAATAATTCCCTGTTGGGAACCAGAGATATGAATTTTTAAAGATTAGTCACTTTCTAGTGCTTAGAAACCAACAGTGCCCCTTAATTCATTTTGTTTTGTCAGTGAGTGTGTGAGTCAGTTCATGTGCGCCACCGCCAGGCTGTGCTGTGGTGGGCAGTGGCTGGGCCTGGGCTGCGTCCCGAGGCTGGGCCTGGCGTGGGCTGGGTGGTGGGCCTGCCTGAGGCTGGGGGCTGGGCCTTGCTTGGCTGGGCCTGGGCTGATGCACTTGCAAAGGGTCCAGAGTAGTCCCCGAGGCCTGAAACGCAGTGACCCCATCACCCTGCACAGAGAGCTTCCTCCTCCTGTATCATTACTGTTCCTATTGTGAAGCGCTCTGACGCCTTCGGGTAAAGTCTGCGTGTGATGTTGTTGCCTTTTACCTTCATCCCCTCTTGTCTCCCTCAGACCTCCGTGCCCTGCCCTTACGCTGCCCTGTTCACCCCCAGCTGGCATTATAGAATGCCAGCTGGTGAGTTGCATATGCAGAGTTGGGTTGGTTGAGGGGTTGTGACTGGGGTGACGTGACCGGCGGCTCCTGCCAGGGTGTTGGGAGCTTCGTCATCACTGCTGCCTGGTGTCTCTCACTTAACAATGGCGACGAGCCGAGGTGAGGAAAATAACAACACACCAGAGATAAAACCACACGAGACCGATTTTTGGTAAAGTACGAACGTGAAGGAACTTTTAAAAAAAAAAGGACCTTCCACTATTGAAATTTCTATTCTCCATGACTATGGAAGGGCCTTCCCAGTGTGTTCTGCCATTTATTGCAGTATTATCCTTCTACCTGTGTTTGGTGTAGCGTTCTAGTTGTTCTACGTCACGCTGACGTGACGTACGGCGGCCATGTTGGCGCCGGGGTGCGCGCGCATCTCATTGCGCGCTTGAGATTCAACGGAGCAGAGCACCGGCCGGCGCTCCTCGGAGAAGTTCTTATATAATTACAATAAACGTGCACAGTACATCTACCACTGCCTGCGAGTCATAATTACAAACGTTACAGTGGCGACGAGGTCGGGACGACGACCAGACCGACGCTGGGAGCATAAGAAGGGAACACCAACCCACGTGGCCCCCACGAGGCACAGGCGGACTCAGGCACAAGGACACCAGGCCATCCAAGCACCAGCAAGGTACACCTGGATCAGCAAGGGTGGGGACACACCGAAAACGGCCCCAGCGAAGCACAGAGGCAGTGAGGAACCCGAGGAGCGTGGCAGAGCCACAGCACAGCAATTAAGCGGCATACAGGCCAGAGAGACAACACGACCACAGTGCAGCCAATAGCACACAAGCCACCTTCCTGCACAACCACGCACAGGGAGCGCTGCGCTGGCTACTAAGGAGGAGGAAGTGGGGTCCAGCGACAAGAGCCCCCAGAGGAACAAGCAAACAGGGAACGAAAACAGTACCCCAGGCAGCCCCCCAGGAAAGCCCACCGACGGGACAGGCGGTAAGGAAGTGAAGATGAGTACCCCGGCGGGATATGCAATTGCACCGGTACAATTCCTACCGAAGCCCGGAGAGCCTCTAATGAAGTGGGAGGACTGGAAGGAGTATATAGATAACTTCATAGGGGTCCTAGAAGATGAAAGTGAAGAAAAATTCACTCCCCAGAGAAAGAAACGAATCCTACTACTAAATCTAGGACCAGAAGGACTGAGAATATACAAGAGTCTAGTACCGAAGAAGAGAGAAGACACAGACGATGATGTATATGCACACGCAGTGGAGGACCTGGACGAAAGGTATCGCCCCACCATCTGTGTGTCAGTGGATAGATATAACTTCCAGCAAAGGAAACAAAAGGCGGGAGAAACGATCGAAGAATATGTAGCAGCATTGAGAAAACTGGCAGCCACGTGTAAGTACGCGCTGTGGGAGGACGAATTCATAAAAGACCAGGTGGTCATGCATACCACGAGTGCAAATGTACAGGACAAACTGTGGGCGAGCGGCGACACTTCGCTCAAAGACGTGTTGGTCATAGTGAAGAGAGCAGAACTCGCAAAGAGATGCGCAAATGCAACCAAGAAAGAGGTAGCCGCTCCTACCATGGTGAACAGAATACAGGAGGAAGATCACCGTAAAGACCAAAGAAACAAGCAACCAGTAACCAAAGGAATCAGCAGATGGCAAGGGAAACAGGCGAGCAGTGAGAACAAGAAAACGTGCTACAGGTGCGGAAGCTGGTCCCATGAAGCCCATGACAGAAAATGTCCAGCATTCCGGGCCAAATGCCTACACTGCGGCATCGTAGGTCACTACGAGAAGGTATGTCGAAAGAAACAGCAGAAGGGAATGGTGAAATACGTTGACCAAGGCGAAGAAGACCCCGAGGAAGCCACGGAGGAAGAAGTGGTCACCGTCTTATGCATATACGACCAAGTGTTGAGCGTGGACGGCAAGAGATCTACCAAACCAGTCTTAGACATGTCCATAGGCGGCATCACCATCACAGTTGTGGCAGACACTGGATCTCCGTTCACCATCGTGCAGAGAGCAGTGTGGGAAGAAGAATTCCAACCCAAGTTGGGCCCAGAACTGGAGAAACTAGACATACGGCCAGTCACTTACAACGGGGATCGCATTCCCATGTTAGGCTTCCGACACCTATTGTTTGAGTTCAGAGGCCGATCGGCGTGGTGCAAGCTATATGTCGCAGAGAAAGGACCCTCCGTCCTAGGATGGCTAGACCAGGGTGATCTCGGCATAAAACTCGACCCCGGAGGGAAGGAACAAATTCTCCTCACGGAACAGGAGGAATGGCCAGACTTGAACAGATGGAAGAAGAACTACCCGAAGGTGTTCGGGGGTACGGTAGGAAGAATGGAGAAATTCCAACATAGAATAGTGCTTAAGGAAGGAGCCATTCCAGTGGCACACAAGGTGAGGAACGTGCCCATCGCAGTGAGGGAAGCGGTCCAGACGGAACTCCAAGACCTAGAAAGGAAGGGCATCATAGAGCCAATTACCTGCGCCGAATGGCTGGCGCCCTTGGTAGTCGTAATGAAACCCAACGGGAAGGTCAGGCTCTGTGTGGACCTGAGAGAACTCAATAAAAACATAGTGGTGGAGAAATTTCCCCTTCCCAGGATAGAGGAGATGTTGGCTAAAACCAGAGGGGTTCAGTGGTACTCCACCATCGACCTTACGTCAGCCTACCACCAGGTAGCACTGCACCCGGACAGCAAAAGCCTAACGTCGTTCATTACCCCGTTTGGATGCTACAGATTCTGTCGCATGCCGTTTGGGCTGGCCTCGGCGGCAGCCGTCTTTCAAAAAATGATGCACCAACTATTCAGAGGCTGTGAAGACGTCCAGTATTTCCAGGATGATATTCTGGTGATGGGAAGAGACAGGAGAGATCATGACCAAAAACTAGAGAAGGTACTGCAAACACTGGAAGCCAAAGGCCTCACGGCAGAGTGGTCGAAATGTCGGTTGGGCCTGCAATCAGTGACATACTTAGGTCACGAAATTGGACAACAGGGGATCACGCCTAAGGCGGAGAACGTGAAGGCCATTGCTGAAGCACCGCCCCCCAAGAACAAGGAGGAAGTCAGGTCGTTCCTGGGAATGGCGGAGTACTATAGCAAATTTGTGGTACATTTCGCCTCCAAGACCTACAACATGAGGCTGCTGACCAGAGAGAGCACGGCGTTTCAGTGGACACCGGAAGCCCAAGCAGAGTTTGAAGTCATCAAAAAGGAGATCTCGGGAGCCATACCGCTCAAGGGGTATGATCCACAAGGCATCACCGTGCTCATCACCGACGCCAGCGACAAGGGGCTAGGCGCAGTACTCATGCAAGACCGAGGAAGAGGGGACATGGAGACAATCAGCTTCGCCTCCAGGGCAGTGACAGAGACCGAAAGCAAGTACAGCGTCATCGAAAAGGAGATGCTAGCGGTAGTGTGGGCCACGACGAGATTCCGGCAATTCTTATGGGGCACCCGATTCCTGCTAAAGACGGACCACAAGCCGTTAGTGAAGGTACTAACATCGTGCGGACATGCCAGTGCCACTCCCAGGATATCGAAAATGTCATTAAAATTGCTGGAATTCAGATATGATGTAGAGTACATCCCAGGGAACAAGAATCGAGTGGCGGACTACCTGAGTCGAGCAGCAGCCATGGAGCCTGGAGAAGAAGATCCAGCAGATGGAGGGGAAATGGTGGCTCTCATAGAAGACCAAGAGAAGGTAATTAGCATACAAGAATGGATGGAAGCGTATGAAGAAGACACCGACATCAAAGATGTAAGGATGCACATCATACAAGGCTGGCCAGAGAAGAAAAAGGTGAAGACAAACCTCAAACCATTTTATGAGGTGAAAGAGGAACTGTCAGTAGGAGACAAGGGCATATTCATCTACCGGGGAGACAAGGTAGTTCCCCCAAGGAATCTCACCAACAAATTGCTGGACTTATTACATGAAGGCCATCTTGGAATAGGGAAGCTCAAGGCCAGAGCGAAACAAAATTACTGGTGGCCAGGAATGGACGCAAGAGCAGAGAGGCACGTCAGAGAGTGTTCCCAATGCCAAGGGGCCGACAAAACGTTGAGACCACTACGTCCAGCTCTAGGAAAATTCGACAATCCCTTAAATCCATGGGAAGAGTTATCTATAGACATTTTAGGACCGGTGCTTGATGACCAGAGCACACAGAACTATGTCTGCGTCCTCATAGACCGTTATTCCAAGTGGCCAGAGATAAAAGTGAGTGAATCTATGGATACGGAGAACATTCTAGAGTTCCTGTCTGAAATGTTCACCAGAGAAGGAATTCCCAAGTCAATCCTAAGCGATAATGGACCTCAGTTCACGTCGGAAAGATGGAAACAATTCATGGAAAGGAATGGCATCTCCATAAAGCACACAGCCATCTACCATCCAGCGGGGAATGGCTTAGTCGAACGATTAAACAGAGTAGTGATGGGAGCCATACAAGCGGCCATTTCTAACAATAAGGACTGGAAGAGAGCGTTGGAGAATATGGTATGGGCCTACAGAATAACCCCCACAGGCACGGGGTACAGCCCGTTTCAGATATTGAGAGGACGTGAGCCCTTCACGCATGACAACAGGGTCTGGAAGGAGAAGGTGGTAACCAGCGAGTGGTCTCCAGCCGTAGTAAGGGCCAATCTGGAAAGAGCACAAGCCATCTACACTAATAACTACAACAAACGCAGGAATGTGAAGGACACTCAATTGGAAAGAGGAGAGTGGGTAAGAGTAAGGCTAGCCACCTTACAAAGAAAAGGAGACAGCAAGTATAGCAAGCCCTTGCAAGTCAAGGAAGTATACGATCGAGCGGCTCTGCTCAGCGATGGAAATGTGTGGTCGCAGGACCGCATGGCCAGGTGCAACAAGATTGTGAGGTGGGGACGGCGGTCCTCGGAAGGTGTAGATATGGATGACGTGATCGGGGAAGATAGGACCAGTGGAAGTGAGCAAGAAGATGGAGCAAGTGTAAGAGAAGAGCAGGAAGGTGAAGAAGGGAGCGAGACTCCGAGAGCGGAGATGGATGTGTCGGGAGGTAATACAAATGATGAAGGAGCAATGAGCGGAGGAGCGGAAGATACGGAAACGCAGGGTCAAGGTGCTCGAGAGAACATTGGTAAGGTGACAAGGAGAGGAAGACAAATTGTAAGGCCTGCCCGATTCCGAGACTTTGAACTAGACGGCGAACTGTAAGTGACTGATCTTGGGTTTGGTAAAAGGGGGAGATATGTAGCGTTCTAGTTGTTCTACGTCACGCTGACGTGACGTACGGCGGCCATGTTGGCGCCGGGGTGCGCGCGCATCTCATTGCGCGCTTGAGATTCAACGGAGCAGAGCGCCGGCCGGCGCTCCTCGGAGAAGTTCTTATATAATTACAATAAACGTGCACAGTACATCTACCACTGCCTGCGAGTCATAATTACAAACGTTACATTTGGTTCTCTTTTGGAACTTGCACACGTCACTGTTCTCTTCTAACGCACTGTTTGCTCCTCTTGTATTTTGTTTGCTTTTGAACTTGCACAAGTGCCACCATTGCCTACGTATCGTTTGTTCTTGTGCTGGAGTGTCCTCCATTTATTGCAGTCTTATACCTCTACTTGTACTTTGTACTCGTTTGTAACCTGCACACGTCACTTTTCCTCCTGTTTTGCACCGTTTGCTCCTCTTGTATTTTGTTTTCTCACAATTGTCACTTTTGCCTCTTTTAACTTAACGTTTGCTTTTGTAATTTGTTCACTTGTAATGTGTGCGCCATATGTGGAAAGAGCTGGCCTCAGACCTCTCACCCGCCGACGTGTGGAAACTGCTCTAAAAAACACCTCACACTTGGCGCTCTTTTTGGCGGATTGTTGGCTGCTCTGACGTCACCTGCATTCCCTCCCTGGTGCAATGCTGCGCGCCTAGTGTCGTGTGGGGAGCTGTGAGGCGCTCTGCCTGCTCCGGCCTTTGTATCTCGCTGGGCGGGCACTTTTCAGGGCCGCATCGTGCGGTGTTCAGTGACAACTGAAGTCATTGGCCACAGACACACAAATCACACAGAATATCTGAGCACCCAGCAACAGGCAGGCCACCTGCGCCTGAAATGAAACCCCTTTGTCAACATTTGTCGCCGAATGGCTACGTGGTTGTAGGCAGGTGCCTCCTCACGAGCAGGATGTGAAGGGAAATTCTTGTTGCAGCCGTATGAGATGTGGCGTAACAGCCAGAGCTGCCGACTTTGGCCCAGGGGAGTCAAGCCCCAGGCCCGCCACGGCTCACCATACGCTGTTTCTGGGTAAATCACTTAATGTCCCCGCGCCTATATATTACAAAAATATATATATTCATAAAAAATAATTTTAACTTTGTGTAAGGTAAACAAATGCATGTATCATTAACGTTCCTATTGTAAAGCGCTCCGGCACCTTCGGGTAAAGTTCGCGCTGTAGAAAAACGTATAAATAAATAAACAATACGAGGGGGCGTGAACTGTGTGAATGTAGAGAAAGTTACCTTATCCCTTAAATTGTGAAATTGACGAAAGGGATTGAGCAGCCGGAGTCAGGTTGGAGATCGTGAATGAAGTGCTGTCTACAAACGCAGAAATACATTACAATACGGATGGGCGGCGGGGGCTGGCGGGGCCCGGGGCAGAGGCTGAGCCCGGGGCAGAGGCTGGGGTCCTACCTTGGAAGTGCCTCGCCCCCGTGTCTCTTCAAGGACCGGGGTCCGGCGGGGCCTGGGGCTGGGGCCGGGGCGGGGGTCCTACCTCTGAAGTACCCCCCGTGTCTCTTCAAGGGCCGGGGCTGGGCCTGGGTGGGCGACGAGTCCTCCTCCGCTCCTCTCAGCAAGCAGTCCGGGTCCACAGTCTGTCTGTCTGTCCGCGCCGAGAGAGAGAGGTGAGTGAGGTCAGCCCCCCGCATATATGGGAAGCTTGCGGGGCTGACCAACAACTGCTGTCCAGGGCCCTCATTGGTGGCCTTTTCGCGCGCTACACGAATGACGGCCCTGGGGGACCCCCACACTGCTAATTTCCAGTGGCAAATGGCTCCAGGCCATGAAGTTGCAACTGTAACCTAGCAACAAAGCTAGGTGTTGCCCTGGGGGGGGGAGGGGGGGGGGGGGGTCCAGGCATGCGCTGATGAAGTACAAGACAAGCAAGCACTGCAGATGAGATAACACCCGCAGGAATGCAGCCGGGCCTGAGCCGGCCTCTGATGGATGCCAGACCTCACTTCTACTGTGGGAGTTAGTGACTGTGCACTTCGAGAGTGTGTGTGACTGTGATTGTTGCAGAGGCCGCCGCATCCACCCGCAGGGTGGGGGAGGCTCAAAGGCCGGCGCCATAACCCACGCTGTGCCAACAGGGGGATGGAACTGGTCCTGGGCGCCCCGAAGCGGCCTGGACCAGCGGAAGCGGGGTGCGCACCAGCCACCCCGACAGGAAGTGACCTTGTGACTTTGGCGCCCATGGGGGGCGACCAATGGCCAACCTTGCTACCTTTGAACCCCCCAATCAAAGGGGGTTCACCTGAAGCCCATAGGGGGCTCAGGGGGGCGGAAACGGGGTGCGCACCAGCCACCCCGACAGGAAGTGACCTTGTGACCTCGGCGCCCATGGGAGGCGACCAATGGCTAACCTTGCTACCTTTGAACCCCCCAATCAATGGGGGTCTCACCTGGAGCCCATAGGGGGCTCAAGGGGATTTAAGCACCGCCGCTCCCCAGCCAGAATCACAACGTCTTCGAAGGAGCTGGGAGAGCGGCGCGACAACGACATCGTTTGAAGAAGACCGACTGCAACAGGAGGCGGCGAAGGACGGACGAAGCAGAAGGACGACATCACGGAGCGGCGCGCCGGTCAAGTTCTCCACCCAGCTCCCCGGGAACCCGAAGCGTCGGAGAGAGAAGACGAGCTCGGCGGCCTTGCCAAGCTCCAGCGCGGTAAGCATTGTCTAGCTTGAAGCGCGCATTGAGCCGCTTCTTCAGACACACAGCACACACGTGCAAAGAAGTTCAAAGGCGGGCCCGGAATTCCTTCCGACTCAGCGGCGCAGGCCAGCCCGCTGAAACCAGACCTAGGCCTTGGGGACAACATGGCGGAAGATCAGCCAGGAGACATGGCGGAAGTGCTGAAGAAGATCCGCGAGATATCGGCGGTACACGGCGACGAATGGCTCCAGCCCCATTTGGCCAAAGGGAAGGAGAATAGGCCAGACGGCCAGGCGGAGGAGGAAGCAGGCCCGTCAGCACCCAAGAAGCCTAAGACCTCGCCGAGGAAGAGGACGTCCAAGAGGAATCCCCCAAAGAAAGTGCGCCAGAAGCTCCCGCCGCTGAGGTCAGACGACAGCAAGCAAAAGGAGACGAACGACAGAGCGGTTAATGGTGAGCATATTAGTACCATTGTGAAAGAATGCTTGAAATCGCTCGCTCCGTCTTTACTGAACAGCTCAGGGCAGGGGGCGGCGGGGCCCAGGGAACAACGCACCGACGAGTCAGGGGGCTTAACTTGGCATATGATGGATCCGGGGTGGGCCCGACAGTCAAGGGTGCAGGATCAGGTGGGCCTGTCCCCACAGGGGGATCAGGTTTCCCCATTACCCGGTTGGGGGTATAATACTGGGTCCGGGAGCCCGGGATCGGGGGGGCTAGGCAGTGACCTGTACGCCAGACCATCCCCCGGCCCTGCCTCCTTGACGACGAAAGCCACGGGGCTCGCGTGCCTTATTCCTCTCGCAGTGAAAGAGAGGATATGGCGCAAGGAGTTCATCGATATATTCTCGCTCCTAGAAATACAGCTAGAGGGCCTCGACCTGACCACATGTGACAGGAGAGAGGACGAGAAAAGGGAGAGGCGAGGGGCTAGAAAGGAGCGGAACTTCGAGAATTGGCTAGACGCTTTTAGGATCATGGCGTGTATCATAGTAGAGAGGTTCCCCCATTGCGCGGCTGACCTATGGCTGTATGAGGCTAACATACATTCTGCGCAGAGGCAATTCCCCGGGGACGCATGGTTGGAATACGATAAGGGTTTTAGGTTAAAGATGCAGAGGCACCCAGAGATGGAGTGGAACGAGGAGGACGTTTCAGGTTTTATTCATAAAATGCTCGCGGCCAAAGAAGTTAGAGCTTGGACGGGGAAATACGACCAGTCCTTTCGGAGTTCGTCCCACAGGGGGAAGAACAAAAGTCACCAGAAACAGTTCCCTAGGCGGTCCAACTCCCCCCCCGCGACCAAGGCCATATGCTGGCGGTATGATGCGGGGGACTGTTCATGGGGGTCCTCATGCAAATTCCAACATGCGTGTTCAAGCTGCGGAGGGAAACACGCGGCAGCTACATGCAAAGGCTCCAAGCGGGAAGCAAAGAGCGAAAAGAAGGAGAAACACAAGAAGCACTAGCCCGAAGGCCAGTGGGGGCATGACACTAGTAGACATTAAGCAGTGCCAGCTGGCTAGGTCCCCCATTAATACACAACAGCTGCGCAGTTTAGCAAACAGGTATCCAAACAAAACAGACGCAAAGACGCTGGTTGAGGGTTTTGAAGAAGGCTTCATTATCCCGTTTCAAGGCTCACTGCCATTAACAGGAGCGAATAACTTACAGTCAGCCAGGCAGCATCCCCGGGTGGTGAGCGCGAAGATAGAAAAAGAGAGGAACTTGGGCAGAATCGAGGGCCCCCTCCCTCAAGAAGTGTGCGAAGGAATAGTCATCTCCCCACTAGGAGTGGTTCCGAAGAAAGAAAAGGGCCAATTCAGGCTGATACACCACTTGTCATACCCCGAGGGGGGGTCCGTAAACGATGGCATCAACCAGGAAGCATGCTCGGTGGGTTACGCGTCAGTGGAGGACGCTATCGCGCTAGTCAAAGCGTCAGGAAAGGGGGCTCTCATGGCCAAGGCGGACATCGAATCTGCCTTTCGTTTATTACCGGTACATCCGACCAGCTTTCACCTGCTGGGCTTCCAATGGGAAGGGGACACGTACGTCGACAAAGCCATGCCCATGGGATGTGCCATATCTTGTGCCTATTTTGAACAATTCGCCACTTTCCTGGAATGGGCCCTCCACGACAGACATCAAGGGGGCGGGAAGCTGCACTACCTGGACGATTTCCTGTTCACAGGGCCGGCGGGATCGCCGACGTGCGCCAGTACATTGGCGGCGTTCGAGGACCTGACCGAAACACTCGGAGTCCCCTTAGCAAAAGAGAAGACGTCAGGCCCAACGACTAGACTGACGTTCTTGGGCATTGAGCTTGACTCCACGGCGGGGACCGCCAGGCTCCCCCCGGAGAAGGTACAAGAGTTCAGGGAAGAAATAGCCAAACTAAGAGGCCGGCGCAAAGCCACCCTCAGGGACATACAAGGGGTGATAGGCAGGCTGAACTTTGCGGCGAGGGTCATCCCGCCCGCCAGGGTCTTTTCCAGGCGCCTCACCGCGCTTACGGCTGGTGTTACCCACAAGCACCACCACATCCGGCTGAGCACGGGTGTAAGGCAGGATCTACAAGTATGGGACGAATTCCTGCAGGATTTCAATGGTGTGCTGATTTGGAAAAAGGGTTGGGTATCAGCCGATCAGCTATCCCTATACACAGACGCAGCCGGGAGCCTGGGATTTGGGGCGGTCCTGGGGAACAAATGGTGTGCCAGCCAGTGGCCAGACAGGTGGCATGCGCAGGGGCTCACAAAAAACATCACGTTCCTCGAACTATTCCCGATAGTAGTGGCTCTGACGGTATGGAAAAAAGAGATAAGGAATCTAAAGCTCACTTTGTGGTCGGATAATTTGGGGGTAGTGCAGGCCATTAACAGAGGCGCAGCAAAATGCCCGGGCATGTTGAGGCTAATGCGAGAGTTGGTTAAATTGCAGCTCGAGGGGAACCTGGAGCTGAAGGCTCGGCATGTGCCGGGGACGGAGAACACGGTCGCCGATGCGCTATCCCGGTCCCAGATGACACGGTTCAAACAACTTCTACCCGGTGCGGACGAGGTGATGACCCCCTTTCCAACATACCTGTGGGACCTGGGGGGGTTGACTTGTCCAGATTAATAGGGCACTCGCTCACCTCTGAGGCGCACAAGAGATACAAGAAATACGCGGCCACAGTAATGAGAATCGGGGGCATAGTGTCGCTGGAAGACAAATCAACGGTCCGCACAGCGGCGGAGAAATTCGTGCAATGGGCATTCGACGCCAAGAAAACAAGGTCTTGGGCACAGGCGCACCTGGCCGCCATTGCATACTTTGCCAGACCCCACGGCAACGGTTTACCTGAAGGCAGCCCTGAAAGGCTGGCGAAAACTTGAGGGGACCAAAAAGGACACCAGACGCCCCATTGATTACGACAAGCTGGGTCAGTTACTTAGCGCCCTAACCAGCATCATTGCAGACAGGTATGAACGGCGGTACACAGACAAAATATCGATTTTTTAATATCGATAAGCAAAAATATCGAAGTTTTAATATCGATATACAGAAATATCGAAGGTAAGTAATATCGACAGTCTAAATATCGATATTGGTATGATATCAGTAATATCGAAGTTGTAAATATCGATGTTAATAATATCAAAATTAATAACTTTGATGTTACTAATATCTATTTTTAAATAAATTTAGTGTATATTATATTGTATTAATTATGTTTTAATATTTTTTTTAATGTTATTTTATTAAATATTGTGTTTTACTACTGTAGCGGGTTGTGGGTTTATAGGGGAATAGGGTGGGAAGTAATTTAATTATGTTAAATTAATTATTAATTATTAGGAATTATTAATTAATTAATTGAGAATTAATTTAAAATTATTTTAATTAATTTATTAATTGATAAATATGTTCTGTAGCGGGTTATGGGTTTATAGGGGAATAGGGTGGGAAGTAATTTAATAATAATTAATTAATTGATATATGTTTGTACATATTTTAAATAATTAATTGGTAATTAATTTCTATTAATTAGTTAATTAATTATTATAATTTTTTATCATATTTATAATTATTAATTAGTTGGTAATTAATTATTATTAATTATTTAATTGAATTAATTAAAGTAATTTTTATATATATTATTTATTGTTATTAATTAATTAATTGTGCAAAATAATATTAATTATTAAATTAAATTAATTACAGCAAATGTGCTAATATATTTATTTTATTGTTATTGTTAATTAATAATTAATTGGTAATTAAATAATATTAATTAATTGTGGGTACAGGGGTATTTTTAGGGTTCAGGGTCAGTTTTCAGGTCATGGGTACAGGGGTATTTTTAGGGTTCAGGGTCAGTTTTCAGGTCATGGGTAAAGGGGTATTTTTAGGGTTCAGGGTCAGTTTTCAGTTCATGGGTAAAGGGGTATTTTTAGGGTTCAGGGTCAGTTTTCAGTTCATGGGTAAAGGGGTATTTTAGGGTTCAGTGTCAGTTTTCAGGTCATGGGTAAAGGGGTATTTTTAGGGTTCAGGGTCAGTTTTCAGGTCATGGGTACAGGGGTATTTTTAGGGTTCAGGGTCAGTTTTCAGTTCATGGGTAAAGGGGTATTTTTAGGGTTCAGGGTCAGTTTTCAGGTCATGGGTACAGGGGTATTTTTAGGGTTCAGGGTCAGTTTTCAGGTCATGGGTACAGGGGTATTTTTAGGGTTCAGTGTCAGTTTTCAGGTCATGGGTAAAGGGGTATTTTTAGGGTTCAGGGTCAGTTTTCAGGTCATGGGTAAAGGGGTATTTTTAGGGTTCAGGGTCAGTTTTCAGTTCATGGGTAAAGGGGTATTTTTAGGGTTCAGGGTCAGTTTTCAGTTCATGGGTAAAGGGGTATTTTAGGGTTCAGTGTCAGTTTTCAGGTCATGGGTAAAGGGGTATTTTTAGGGTTCAGGGTCAGTTTTCAGGTCATGGGTACAGGGGTATTTTTAGGGTTCAGGGTCAGTTTTCAGTTCATGGGTAAAGGGGTATTTTTAGGGTTCAGGGTCAGTTTTCAGGTCATGGGTACAGGGGTATTTTTAGGGTTCAGGGTCAGTTTTCAGGTCATGGGTACAGGGGTATTTTTAGGGTTCAGTGTCAGTTTTCAGGTCATGGGTAAAGGGGTATTTTTAGGGTTCAGGGTCAGTTTTCAGGTCATGGGTAAAGGGGTATTTTTAGGGTTCAGGGTCAGTTTTCAGTTCATGGGTAAAGGGGTATTTTTAGGGTTCAGGGTCAGTTTTCAGTTCATGGGTAAAGGGGTATTTTAGGGTTCAGTGTCAGTTTTCAGTATTTGGGTTAAGGGGTATTTTTAGGGTTCTGGGTCACTTTTGGGTTTTTGGGGTACAGTCGTACAGGGTAAAAATTAAATAAATTTAAATTAAATCAATTAAATGAAATTATAAAATATAAAATTACATTAAATTATTACGTTTTTAATTTATTTTAAATGTATATGTATTAGTTTTAATTTTTTTATTATGTTTTAATATTTTTATTTAATATTTGTAAAATTATATGTATTTTATAATTATTTTAACATTATTATTAATACATTTTAAAAAACGATATTTTTAATTCCGATATTTTTGTACTACGATATTATTTTTTCGATATTTTTGTACTTACCATGTTAGGGATAGGATTCCGATATTTTTGACTTCGATATTTTTGTCCCGATATTTTTGTAGGTCGATATTTTTGATTTCGATATTTAGTCAGACATTCATGAACGGCTACTCTTCGGGGCAGCGTTCACCACGGCCTTCTTTGGGGCTTTTCGGGTAAGCGAAATAGTGGCCCCCAACAGGTCAGGCCCGGCGCAGCGCTGCTTGCAGGCAAGGGACGTCAAGCCGATGGTAAAAACGGTGGAGCTCACCCTTAGACAATCCAAAACGGATAGGGCTCGAAAAGGGGCGACGATTCGTCTACATTGTATCCCGGAGGTGGGGCGCTGCGCAGTGTGCTGGCTGCTGCAATACATGGCGGTTCGGCCGGCGGGGGATGGCCCCCTCTTTGTGCACCAAGATGGAAGGAACTTGAGCAGGTTCCAGTTCACGGCCATAATGCGCCAGGGCCTCAGTAAGGTGGGGCTCCAGGCAACATCATTTGCCCCGCACTCCTTCAGGATCGGGGCGGCGACCTCGGCATCGCAGTATGGCATGCCAGAGGACAGGATCCAGGCCGTGGGCAGATGGCGGTCCAGGGCATACAAGTCTTACATACGGCCGCATCTCATATAAAAAAAAAAAAAAAAAAAAAAAGGGTAGTGGGGGGGAGGGGGAGCAGCCGCCTTGGGATGCCGCACGGCAGGGTTTTATTGCCCCCTTTCCTCGTCCACACCCGGTGCGCAGAAAGCCACCTTAATGGAGCATTTTCTCTCGACAGGAGGACGCCCACAACTGGTATGGGTCGTGGGACACTCATTCGTGTCCAGAATGGAGTCCTGGTGGAGGCGAGTGGGGCACAACCAAAGCAGACCCAAGGCGACGTACATCCGCTGGATCGGACGGCCCGGCATGAGGTGGGAGCATTTACTACCGACCCTGGACGGCCTCATGGCAGACTCAGCCTGGCTGCCAGACGTGCTGATCATACATCTAGGAGGGAACGACCTAACGCAGTTGGGCCGCAAAGCGGTGGGCCAAGCCATCCAGAGGGATATCGCCAAAGCGGCGGCGTGGCTGGGGACCACGACAGTGGTGTGGTCGGAGATGATCAGCAGGAGGCACTGGAGGGGTGCCGACTCAAATAAAGCGGTGGACAACGCAAGGCGCAAGCTAAATACCGCCATGCACAAGTTTTGCTCAACCAACGGCCTGGAATCATTCCGGCACGGCCTCATCCACCCAGGCCGCCCAGAGCTATATGGACAAGATGGGGTGCATCTGTCCGATAAAGGAATGGAGGTGTTCTGGGGCAACCTGTGGGGCGCAATGACGCTCGCGGGTTGTCGTTGATATGGAGCAAGAAAAAGGGGAAAGTAGGTAGCCACGAACCAAGGGGCAAAGGGGGGAGCCGCAGAAAGACGTGCGCCTCCCTGCGGCGTGGCGGAAATCCTACAATCGTTGGCTAACCAAACACACCGGTGGGCGGTGTGTAGGAGGAGGGCCACTCACTTTTCAATGCCGTACGGCAGGGTGACGTGGCCGCACAAAGGAGGGGAGGAAAAAACGGAGACGGCACTCGCGGCCCAGACCCGGCCGGACGGCAGGGCGCAAATGGTAGCGAGCTGGGGACCTAACTCCAGGCAAAGAAGCTCCCCTCCATGACACCCAAAAGGGGTGTGGCCAACCAACTACCGGAACACCAAGAAACTGATTAAGAACTGGTTGTACAAAAGTGCCATTTACGAACTGATGGGTGCACGAGAGATAGACACCTGTACCACGGGAAGGTGTCGTAAACTGTAATGTGATGTGCATGATTTATGGTTAAAGTTCGCAAATGAAGATTGTACAACCAGTATGTTATTAATATTGTTATTAATAAGCAATATGGTTATTAATAAATCTGCGGCCAACAATGACCATCAACAAGAACTGAGATTGTTGGCTGACATTATTTGCTAGGATTGTCGTGGAGATGGGGGAGGAATGCAGATGCCGACCGGCAAGTAAGTATAGACGGTGGACCCACTGAGTAGGCACATGCGAGGGTTATTGCAGAGGCCGCCGCATCCACCCTCAGGGTGGGGGAGGCTCAAAGGCCGGCTCCATAACCCACGCTGTGCCAACAGGGGGATGGAACTGGTCCTGGGCGCCCCGAAGCGGCCTGGACCAGCGGAAGCGGGGTGCGCACCAGCCACCCCGACAGGAAGTGACCTTGTGACTTTGGCGCCCATGGGGGGCGACCAATGGCCAACCTTGCTACCTTTGAACCCCCCAATCAAAGGGGGTTCACCTGAAGCCCATAGGGGGCTCAGGGGGGCGGAAACGGGGTGCGCACCAGCCACCCCGACAGGAAGTGACCTTGTGACCTCGGCGCCCATGGGGGGCGACCAATGGCTAACCTTGCTACCTTTGAACCCCCCAATCAATGGGGGTCTCACCTGGAGCCCATAGGGGGCTCAAGGGGATTTAAGCACCGCCGCTCCCCAGCCAGAATCACAACGTCTTCGAAGGAGCTGGGAGAGCGGCGCGACAACGACATCGTTTGAAGCCCACCCACCCACACCTAAGGAACAGCAGAGTCGCAGTGCTGGACAGTGGGGAAAGCGTTGGCGGAAATCCTACAATCGTTGGCTAACCAAACACACCGGTGGGCGGTGTGTAGGAGGAGGGCCACTCACTTTTCAATGCCGTACGGCAGGGTGACGTGGCCGCACAAAGGAGGGGAGGAAAAAACGGAGACGGCACTCGCGGCCCAGACCCGGCCGGACGGCAGGGCGCAAATGGTAGCGAGCTGGGGACCTAACTCCAGGCAAAGAAGCTCCCCTCCATGACACCCAAAAGGGGTGTGGCCAACCAACTACCGGAACACCAAGAAACTGATTAAGAACTGGTTGTACAAAAGTGCCATTTACGAACTGATGGGTGCACGAGAGATAGACACCTGTACCACGGGAAGGTGTCGTAAACTGTAATGTGATGTGCATGATTTATGGTTAAAGTTCGCAAATGAAGATTGTACAACCAGTATGTTATTAATATTGTTATTAATAAGCAATATGGTTATTAATAAATCTGCGGCCAACAATGACCATCAACAAGAACTGAGATTGTTGGCTGACATTATTTGCTAGGATTGTCGTGGAGATGGGGGAGGAATGCAGATGCCGACCGGCAAGTAAGTATAGACGGTGGACCCACTGAGTAGGCACATGCGAGGGTTATGGTGCCCGCCCAAGCCAGTTTTTCCCCGCACAAGAACACAAAATGGCGGCCAAAAAAGGACATCGCCTGACCTTGCAGTGAGCTTTTGACTGCCAAACTCGCGAGGGGCACCTAACAGGGGGTCAACGGAACGTCCTCTACCACTATCCGCAACCACCTGCCCTCAATTCGACCAACGAAGTCCTGTATACCTAAAATCCTTATCTTTACGCCAGTCAGGGTGCAGCTCTATCAGAAAAGATCACGGCTACTTGAGCTTATTAACAGCAACCTTAGAGCTGCGTCAGATCAGATCCCGTACTGAGTCGGCTGTTGGTGCGTACGTAAGCGAGGCATTCTGCTTGTCCGCTCCTGACCAGAGTCGGCATCACACACCACTCTCAAGGCACTAGTTTACAAAAGTCCAACTACCAATTTGAGTCAGATTACCTGCATACTCCCAGCAGTTCCACACACGGGCTTTAAGACCCCCGCCATCGGCCTGGAGCCCACTCTCATCACTCTACGGGACCACCTCCCTGGGTCACCTAAGATCCAAGCTTCTCATCGCAACCTATCCAGGCTCTCCCACCCTCTACTATCCTCACGATGGCCCGAGACCAACCTCCCCATCCTCCTCCAGTTCCACCTTCCCACCTTAAACCTCACAGTCCGAATTCCTTCACCATCATCTTTCCCCCCCTCCTCTCTACAAAACTTCGACGCACTTTCAAGCAGAAACTCATCCGCAAACACAAAGAAACTCTAATCACTGACATCTACCACTCGACCTCCGCAGGACCGATGAAGATGGACCTGATATTCCATACCGAAAGACCCGAATACTGGGTCTCCACAATCAGAACGCGGATGTTCATCGCCAAAACCACCTCCACTCCTCTTAGTTGCAAATTAACTACGATTCTTCCATGCAGATCAGTTGGCAGGGGCTATACAACCGTGACTATCTTCACCAATGGCACAGTCCTCATACAATTGCGTATGTAACAAGGACCCCCTGAATAGACGAATTTCGTGATTCCTAGGTCAGGGAAAAAACCGCGCTCACCATCCGACGAGACGTACCGCCCGCCACCGGACATAGGGAGCCCTGCCGACCATTGCTAGGCAGGGAGATCTTTTAATCTCTTGAACTCAACACTATTGAGGATCAAGAAACTTCTCACATTTCGGAGAATTAAAAAAGAAAAGTACCCAACGTTTAGGGCTCAGGACTGTATCAAAGGAGAATATATATCAACAAACAACAAGTCCTTCCCAACATCTTAAAAGAAACGAATATAATCCAATAGATCCTAAATCTAGAACATCAAGGACCGATCCTTATCAGGCACCCATCCACGCTAAAGGGTTCCGGCTGGCGGGCTTAGATACTTAAGCATCTATACAATCAGTTGTATCACATCCGACACTGAAAGGATTTCAAAAAAGAAATTGAATATCTATTTTTAAACAACTACCTTCTGTTAACATTACCATTTAATATTGTGTGGCTGCTCCAGGAAGAAGGCGCTGGCCGCCGAAACGCGCGTAGAGATTGAATTTTCATGCCACTCATCCCTAATATAATTTTTAATGTCTGTAAAGTGTTAAATTGTGATTGTCAACTGTACCCTATGGAACTTTTTTACTGTTATTTTAATGTCATATAAATGAATCTTTTTTACTTGTGTTAATTAACTAATAAAAACTTGTTTTAAGCAGCTGTAGTCCATTGCTATATATCTTTTGATCTATAGGTGATTCGATGTGTTAAATTGCCTAGGTTGTTACTTCTCAAATATACAGTCCTCATACAAGCCAACAATGATAACCTGGAAGCTTTTGACTCTTTATTTCCCTCTCTCAAGTCCGCCCCCCATACCCCGCCGCACCTCGCATCAACTCCCTTATCGTCCACTCCCTCTACAGACAGAGAAGACCGCGACACACCCCCTCTCGATCCACACGCAGCCCGCCAGGCTCCCCCTCCCCCGCGATATCCCACCTACCACGCCCACCTATCCACCACCCCCAGCCTACGAGCCTCCCCTCCAATCTCCCCCCAACTCTCAGTCCCCAGGCTTCGAGCCTCCCCTCCAATCTCCCCCAACTCTCAAACCTCCCCGTCCTATACTCCTTCCGACCCTCTCCCCTCCCCTCCCATGTCCAATCTCCCACCCAGCCCTCTTCCCACACGTCCCCCTCCCTCTACCCCGATCCCTATCTCCCAACCCACTCTTCCGAACTACAACACGCTCGGCCCCACCGCAGTTGCCCACAACCCCCCCATTGATTCCATAACTAAGCGGCTCACAGCCCTGGAAAAACAGGTCGACTCCATCACCCAAGGCCTAATTGAAACCCTCCGCAACCTCGGTATAGCCTGTAATCCCCCCAAACCCCACCCCCGAACGACCCTCCTCGCCAACGCCAACATCACCCAGGGACCCACAGTAGTCCTCAATGCTCAATGTAATCCCCCGACACCTCCCAATCTCCCTCCCCGAACACCCCTCCGCGCTAACGCCAACATCACCCAGGGGACCACAGTAGCCCACAACGCTCACCGATCGATCCCTATCCCAAGGTCCTGGTCTCCAGTCCCAAAAATTCTGAACTCTCTAGAGCCCCCTGGACCAGGCCCCTGTCCACAATCTCATCTCACACCCAAGGAGGCGCAAAACACCTGGCCTCCAGACCGCTCAGATCAGAAGCTCCTATGTCAGATAGAGAGGCAACATTACTAGCCATGACCTATGACTCTCCCACCCCAGTCTCACCTAAATCTAAAATCCAAGTAATCACTGGCTACCGGAAAGATCAACCCACTCTCAAACGGCACAGATTACCAGTCCTCACCGCCATACCTAGAGAAGCTAAAGACAAAACCATCAACACTCAGGAGAAAATAACCAATTGCCTCCTAATCAACTGCAGATCGGCCTCATTACATGCAACGGACTTAGCCGAAGCCATCCTCACACACGACATTGATGTTGCGTTCCTCACTGAGACCTGGCTAAATAAGACATCTCCCCCCTGCCTAGACATGCTGGTTCCACCTGGCTTCTCCCTCATCTCCAAAGACAGGATTAAACAACGAGGAGGTGGGGTTGCTATCATCCACAAGGACAGCTGGAACATCACAGAAACCTCCTCCTTTGATTACGATTCATTTGAATGTCTATCCGCTGTCATCAAAACCAAAGACAATGACTCTCTACTATGCCATCTACTCTATCACCCCCCGGGCAGAAACAATAAGTTTGGAGACCAACTATCCAACCTGGTCGCTCAAGACGCTCGTGGTGATTCCAAAAACCTAATTCTTGGTGACCTGAATCTCCGATGGAATGAAACCCACAACCCTCTAATTAGATCGCTATCCAGCCTCCTCGCCGATAACAACCTCACGCAACACTGCACTGAGGAGACTCACTACAAAGGAGCCACACTGGACG
Source organism: Lissotriton vulgaris (assembly GCF_964263255.1). Taxonomy (NCBI): domain Eukaryota; kingdom Metazoa; phylum Chordata; class Amphibia; order Caudata; family Salamandridae; genus Lissotriton; species Lissotriton vulgaris. Next base: position 1,563,875,239 of record NC_141696.1, read on the forward strand.
CCATCATTGCACAAAAGAATTCAATCACGATCAACCACATACTTCCCGTTGATTGGTCAGATCATCATCTGATCCTATTTCACATCAATCACCCCATCATCCCGCTTAAACCTCCTCAAGATCCCCCTAAATGGTCGAGAAACCTCTCTCAAGTACCTCTAGACCTTCTAGAAGGCCAGCTAAGTTCACTTCTTCCAGACAACTCGCCACTCCTTTCGACCAACGATCTCATTGACCACTACAACTCTGAGCTAGTCTCCATTCTCGATAATCTAGCTCCTCCAAAGCTCAAAAGAAGCCGTGCCACCCCGTCTAGATCCTGGTTCAATGCGGACCTCAACGTAGAAAGAAGAACCCTGAGAGCCAAAGAAAGAAAGTGGAGAAACAACCCAACAGCCATCCTTCGCCTACAACTAAAAACAGCCCGCAGGAAGTATAACAACCATATCAAAAACAAGAAATCCAGCTTCTTCCGAGAGGCACTAGCCAACTCCAAAAACAGACCTAAGGAGCTCTACAACATAATCAGACATCAAACTTCTAAGCCTCGGCCCTCACCCCTGCAGGCGTCCAAAGAACTATGCGACAACTTCGCCAGCTTCTTCAACGACAAGGTTTTAAAAATCGAACTATCTCTAAACATCAGCAACGTGCCCATCCCTCAGGCCCTCCCTTCTGGCCCGCCTCCCCTCCCTTGGCTAAACTTTCGTCACGTGCAGGAAACTGAGATAATCTCGCTGATCTCGACCTCCAAACCATCAGCTCACATCTCAGACCCCATTCCCCCCTCACTTATCAAAAAATTGAAGTTCACCTTAGCTCCCATCTGGGGCAAAATCATAAACAGCTCCCTACAAAGCGGAGTGGTCCCCGACTGTCTAAAAATGGGACAAGTCACCCCTTTGCTGAAAAAACCCGGCCTTGACTCTACTGACCTGAACAATTTCAGACCGATATCAAACCTCCCTCTGCTCGCCAAAACACTGGAACGCTGCGTTCTCCTGCAACTGACTCACCATCTGGATAACATTAGTCTCCTGGACCCCCTCCAATCTGGCTTCAGACAAGGCCGCAGCACAGAAACTGCGATGCTGAACATCATAGACGACATTCACGGCTCTCTTGATGCTGACAAGTGCTGCCTTCTCATACTCCTTGATCTATCCGCAGCTTTCGACACGGTGGACCATAAGCTCCTCATCAAGACTCTGCAAGCAAGAGCTGGCCTCGGCGAGGTAGTTCTTGATTGGTTTTCTTCCTGTCTACAAAACCGCTCGCAAATAATAAAACTGAAGAACTTCCCCTCCGAAACCCAGCAAGTCAACAAGGGTGTCCCCCAAGGATCGGTACTTTCTCCTCAACTTTTCAACATCTATATGGAACCGCTCGCCAAACTACTCAGGAATGCCAATATCCTCTTCCTCCTCTACGCGGATGACACGCAGATCTACCTGGAAACCTCCTCACTTAATGACATCCACAGACTAAATGCTGTCTTAAACGATGTTCAAGTTTGGCTGACAAAAAACCACTTGAAACTTAATCCCGACAAGACCGAAACTCTTCTCATCTCAAACAAAGAAGACAATCCTCAAATCACTGAGTGGCTGAAGTCGATCGATGCGCTTAAAGGTTCTCTCACGCCAACTGATTCCGTTAAATCTCTGGGTTTCACCCTAGACCCCAAACTAACTTTGACAAATCACATTAAGAACTCGGCAAAAAGTGCTTTCTTCAACCTCAGACTGCTGAACAAAATCAAACCTTTCATTCCAAACAAGGACCTTAAACTAGCCACACAATCTCTAGTTCTATCTAGACTGGACTATGGGAACTCAATCCTTACAGGTATCCCCAAATCGCACCTGGCTCCATTAAAAACAACACTACATGCGGCAGCAAGAATGATCACAGGATGCAAAACATTTGACCACATCTCCCCAGCACTCAAAGAACTTGAATGGCTCCCGGTGGAAATGCGTAGCACCTTCAGAACGGCCTGCCTAACCCATAAGGCCCTCCACACCGGAAAAACAGAATACTTGGCAAACAAGCTAACAAAAGCTGGCCAAAGTAGATATTTGAGAAGCTCCAACTCCCTGTTGCTCATCCTACCAAAAACCAGAAAGAAGAAAACTGCGGACTACTCCTTCACTGGAAATGCCCCCAAAATATGGAACTCTATCCCCCCGCATATCAGAACTATACCATCCTATATGGAATTCAAGAACCAACTCAAATCCTTGTTCCTCATCCGTTCCCTAGGTCCTAGATGACCAGGATCACCCAAGAAATATGTGCCATCTCTGTATCCTTCTACCAAAAGCCCTACTGTTACGAACTTTTCCTCCTCCAATGCTGTCTTTTGGGGATCGCCTTTATTTGTTACGTGTCTTGTTGTTTCACCTCGTCATTCTTTTACTGTAAAGCGCTCTGCTACCCTCGGGTCTTGTTAGCGCTATAGAAAACTTATAAATAAAATAAAAAAACAAATGTAGCCCCAAAACTAGCCCCGCGCCAGGCATCGGATTTTCCCGCACCACTGGGAAACAATCATTTACAATGCAATGGTTTCGCCTTTGAAAAAGTTAAAGCTATTGGCAATGTAAATGACAAAATTTGTATTTGTGTGTTGGTTTTGCCATTAGCTAATCTCTCGCAATGTGAGACCTATTGTACCCTACGGACCAGATCACCCAGAGCCATACACACACACCCAGAGCCACACACACACACCCAGAGCCACGCACACACCCAGAGCCTCACACACACCCAGAGCCCCCCACACACACACCCAGAGCCACACACACCCACCCAGAGCCCCACACACACACACCCACCCAGAGCCCCATACACACACACACACCAACCCAGAGCCCCCCCACACACACACAGAGCCACACACACCCACCCAGAGCCACACACACCCACCCAGAGCCACAAACACACACCCAGAGCCCCCCCCACACACACAGAGCCACACACACCCACCCAGAGCCACACACACCCACCCAGAGCCACACACACCCACTCAGAGCCACAAACACACACCCAGAGCCCCCCCCCCACACACACAGAGAGCCCCCCCCCACACACACACACCCAGAGCCCCCCCACACACACACACACCCAGAGCCCCCCCACACACACCCACCCAGAGCCCCACACACACACACACCCACCCAGAGCCCCCCCCACACACACCCACCCAGAGCCACACACACACACCCAGAGCCCCCCCACACACACACACCCAGAGCCACAAACAAACCCACCCAGAGCCACACACACCCACCCAGAGCCCCATACACACACACACACACACCCAGAGCCCCCCCCACACACACCCACCCAGAGCCCCCCCCATACACACACAGAGCCACACACACACACCCAGAGCCACACACACCCACCCAGAGCCACGCACACACCCAGAGCCTCACACACACTCAGAGCCCCACACACACACACACACCCAGAGCCCCACACACACACACCCACCCAGAGCCCCATACACACACACACCCACCCAGAGCCCCCCCCACACACACACAGAGCCACACACACCCACCCAGAGCCACACACACCCACCCAGAGCCACAAACACACACCCAGAGCCCCCCCCCACACACAAAGAGCCACACACACCCACCCAGAGCCACACACACCCACTCAGAGCCACAAACACACACCCAGAGCCCCCCCCACACACACACAGAGCCCCCCCCCACACACACACACCCAGAGCCCCCACCCCCACACACACACCCAGAGCCCCCCCACACACACCCACCCAGAGCCCCACACACACACACACACCCACCCAGAGCCCCCCCCACACACACCCACCCAGAGCCACACACACACACCCAGAGCCCCCCCCACACACACCCACCCAGAGCCACACACACACACACACAGAGCCCCCCACACACACACCCAGAGCCACACACACCCACCCAGAGCCAGACACACCCACCCAGAGCCACACACACAGACCCAGAGCCCCCCCCACACACACACGCCAGGCGAAACCTAAAAAGTATAACAAATGAAAATGCAGAAGGAATAGGCAATATCCAACCTCTTTTTACAAACTACTGTAGCAGAACCACAACAGTGCTAACCTGAACATTACAAAAAAAGTGCAGTCTATTCTACGGACTGAAAATCACTTTAAATGCTTTCGACTGTCTCATGGAAAGAATATAAGAAGTGTGTACACAAAATCACAAATTGAAGGAAAGCAACGTTGGGCTGTTCTTTAAAAAAGTATGGGAGGCTCCATGCATGCATCTGTGTTGTCTGCGGCCAATGTGTGTTGTAATAGCAGGGGATCATCGCTAAAAACGTACCCATCACGCCATAAATAGGCCTACAAACTTCTAAAAAAAAAACAGCCCTTATACTGATCTGTCAGACCAGCCAATCGGGCCAGTCCGATCCTGGTGATCTGTGTACACGGATTGAGACTGGGCCATGTGGTCAGGTGGTACTTGAACCTGGAGCCTCTGTCTGCAGGGTCACTGTTCTACCCGGGCCCCTGGCTTGATGGATTTGTAACAACAAAGGGAGTTTGGCCCATGCGGACGGAAGTGGGGTGAGGGCCCAAATACTGTATAAAAAAGAAGGAACCCACACTTCGATAATTTCACACCATTCAACTTAAGGTGAAAAAAGAGAGATAAACAAAGTTTAATATGTTTATCCGGGCGATTAGTTGCGCCGTTTTATTTTTTCAATTTTATCAAAAAGTGATTTGGTCTAAAGAAATCACAGTGTCTTGAACGTACTAGCCACCAGCGTACAACAAGAAACTTAAATCAAACAGTGCATCAAAACACAATAATTTAGCACAACATACAACGTGAAATCTGAAAGCATACTATGAGTGAAACTTACAATGTGTAAAAAACACAACAAAACACACAAAATGTGGCAAATTATTACAGCAAAAAGGGGGAAAAAAAGATATATATAATCATATATTTTAAACATGACATGATCAGAAAATTGTTAATTGTTAAATGTAACCAATAGGGAATCTATTGATAAATCTCAAGAAGGAACAAGACCACCTCTCGGTGGCCTTATTAGCAGGCTTGTAGTTCCTAACAATTTAGTCTGTTTGTCAGAACTGAGGACTTAATCCTGTCCGCCTACGCGTTTCGAGTTTGTGATGTGTCTTCTCAAACTCTCTTCAGGGCAAATTGAATTCTTTTCCCCGTATGTTAAACCTCCGGGGAATAGAGGTGGTACAATTCATCCAACCCACATATGTCGGTTTCAAAGGGGTTGGTGGGTTCTGTGCGTGCAGGGAAAATCAATGGTTTTGCTCCGATTTTCAAACCGCTTTCCACATAGTTAATTTGTTTACTTTTCTTGTCGAAAAATAAGAATGCCTTAGTTCAAAGGGTTGTACCGGTTGTCTTTCAACAGCGACTGGTGCCGTGATTCTGGCCGCTTGGCAGCGTGCTCCACTTCCTCATTCCTTCACTGCGAGTGAAACTTTAAATGCTTTCGACTGTCTCATGGAAAGAATATAAGAAGTGTGTACACAAAATCACAAATTGAAGGAAAGCAACGTTGGGCTGTTCTTTAAAAAAGTATGGGAGGCTCCATGCATGCATCTGTGTTGTCTGCGGCCAATGTGTGTTGTAATAGCAGGGGATCATCGCTAAAAACGTACCCATCACGCCATAAATAGGCCTACAAACTTCTAAAAAAAAAACAGCCCTTATACTGATCTGTCAGACCAGCCAATCGGGCCAGTCCGATCCTGGTGATCTGTGTACACGGATTGAGACTGGGCCATGTGGTCAGGTGGTACTTGAACCTGGAGCCTCTGTCTGCAGGGTCACTGTTCTACCCGGGCCCCTGGCTTGATGGAGGCATCATGGACGGTGGGGCTTCCGGAAGTAGCAATCCATGAAATGGAAAGAAGGTCTGGCAGACTGTCAACAAGGGTGTGTGGGCAGTGATGTAGAAAGAGCTTCATGGGCACTAGTTTAAGGAAGAAAATGGGCCCCTCACATACATTTAATAAAACATTGGCACTAATGGAGGTGAAGTTGACCCCTCATGCCCACGGGTCCTGGCGTAAATAAGCCCCTGCTGGTGTGCTCGGCTGCTCTGATGTGCACCCTTCCTGACCCGTGCGCTATTGGATACTATTTGCAGGAGCCCCTTCGTATTGGCTGGTGGTCAGCCAATCAGCCGTGCCGAACGGAATCTAGGCACAGCTCGGCGAGGGAGGGAGACCAGCCAGGCAGAAAGATGCTATTGCGTCTGAGCGTCTTGTGAACACCATCACTGTACCAAGCGAGGACCACCGGAAGAGAGGCCCAGTGCCCCTTCGTCAACGGGTCTCACGCTTGCAACTGCAGCTCTGCGGGGCTGATGGTAGCGAGCAGCTGCCACAACAGACACCAAGTCAAACAACTCTCTTTCTTCCCTGCTTCCCGCTTCAATGCGAAGTGGACGCATTTGCTACCTTTTCATTGGGGTAGGACGGGCCCACGGACAGCAGGAGGGGGGCGGGTGAACGGGCTCACGAACAGCGGGAGGGGGGGCGGGTTAACAGGCACACGGAGGCAAAACCTAAAAACGTAAAACAAACAAACAGACAACATAGACGCTTGCAACTGCAGCTCTGCGAGGCTGATGGTAGCCAGCAGCTGCCACAACAGACACCAAGTCAAACAACTCCCTTTCTTCCCTGCTTCCCGCTTCAATGCGAAGTGGACGCATTTGCTACCTTTTCATTGGGGTAGGACGGGCCAACGGACAGCGGGAGGGGGGCGGGTGAACGGGCTCACGGACAGCGGGGGGGAGGGGCGGGTTAACAGGCACACGGAGGCGAAACCTAAAAACGTAAAACAAACAAACAGACAACATGAGACGGGATAGACGAGACAGGAAACACGCACAAACACAGCAACGAGACACACAAAGGTAAGACGACATAAGACGGGCTTACACGAGACGAGTAAAAGACGAGCCAAAATAAATCTCAAATAAAAAAAATATCTGTTACAAGCATACTGTGCAAACACAAACATTCACAACACGGAGTCAAATTATAAACAAAATGCTGCTTATCTGATCGGAAATAACAACAACTTCCTGGCAACGTAAATCTCGCCGACCACTCCGGCTAATAGCACTTTCAAAAAGACGAAAACATCATGGGACAAAAAAAAAAACACACGCCCACAGCCGCATGACGTGAGAAAAGGGGCAGGATGAGATAAACATCGCTGGAACGCCCACGAATCGCCTCGAACCATGACAGACAGATCTCACTTCCAATGGCTAGCCTCCATTTATGGAGCTAGCCAATGGAAGTGAGAGGCGTGACAAAGGCACCATACTCTTCACAAAAGTTTTCGCCTGCGCGAACGCCAGGCGAAACCTAAAAAGTCGCCCAATCTGGCAACATTGTCCGGGTCACAGCTGCTGCTTTCATGTCGGGTCAAGGGTTCTCCAGTTTCACATGGAAGCGGCTCCGCCCTGGACAGGTTGTGCAAAGTGTGAAGTTTCAAACACACACCTGCCCCCCCCCCTCCAAAGATGCCCCTCATTTGTATAAAGCGCACTGAAGACTCTCTCGGCCATGTAAGCACACGTCAGGCACTGCAGGGATGACGCTTTTGAAAGTGGCCGGACCGCAGCGCTGAGGCAACGAAGGAGGTGGGACCAGAGAAAAAGGCTCCCTCACGACCACAATTATTCTACAGTGGAGTTAATCCAAATACATACCGTGAGCACCCAAACCGAATCATAAACCCACTAGACAAAATATTCCAACAGTTCTAAAAAATATACATTATTTTATTTTCATTTCTTTTATCAAATGTATTTTCATAAGTATACATATCTTTAAATACTTTTTTTACATTTTCAACATAGATTATAGATTCATAAATAATCCCAGATGAAAAAACCAATACATTCGATCAAATCAAATAAACCCGGGAGGAGAAAAACAAAACAACATCACAACATCCCATACAAACCCAACTCACACATCTCCAGACAAAGCTACACATTCATAACATACCTGGGGACACAACTACAGAATAACAATGGAATTGGCATGACCAAAGACAACAACTGCACAAAAGCAGGATGGTCTCAGGGCAATGGTCGACACGTTTCGGTGGCTGCAAGCTGATGGGATGCCACCTTCATCAGGACCTGCCAGATATCGAGCCCTAAACAGGGCCACACCACCAGTGGGGGGGGGGGGGGGGGGATTAAACTAAAACAGAATGACGTATCTAAATATAGTGTCCGGACATCCAACACTTCTCAGCCAGGTGCTGACACCCATCTCATCACCTCAAGCGACTACACCCCATGAATCATCGCATTGGATACCTGCAGAAGGTTCAAACGCCTGTAATCCATGAAAATGTTCTTTTAGAGGAAACGTGTATAGCGCCGGTCCATCATTGCGAAGAGGTATTGATGTACGGGACACCAATTAACACAGAGTACTTCAATGACTGAAAGTTGTCCAGTATGACTCCTGCTCCTAAATTGCCAAAATTTGTCTGCTTCAATCTATAATATGCTTCACAAATGGCCAGAAGTCCACATGAGTAGCCGCATGTAACGTTCTCGCGTTGGCCCAAACAAAGGACGTGGGGTCATAAAGCATCCCTGAACATATAAGAGCACGTGCTGTTACTAATGGGGTCACAAAGCATGTCTGTACATGTCACAGGATGAGCTGCAACAAATGGGGCTACAAAACATGCCTGTACATGTCACAGAATGTGGTGCAATGAACGGAGTCAGAAAGCATGCCTGTATATGTAACATTGTGTGCTGTAACTAATGGAACAACAACAGTTGATGGACAGAATACAGAACGATGTCAAACACTCACCCCAGTACAGAGATCTGGGCCTAAATCCATCGTTTTTTGCTCACGCCGCCACTCCAGTTTGAACCCAGCCATATGCAAATCAGTCTTGACCCTGTGCCCAATGGGAACAGTCCAGCCCGAACTGCCAAGCCATGTCCTCCCTGGACCGGAATCAAGCATCCAAGGACCGGTTTCAGGTCCTTGAAGAGGTTCACCCCTCTTCAGCCCGGCTTGCTTGATTCCAGTGGCATGGAGAGCACGGGACTCACGTCTGAGCATACCCGTCCCTCTCGAGGTGACACATGCAAAAACAACAGTTGATGGACAGAAGGCAGAACAATGTCTTACATTCACCCCAATACAGAGATCTGGGCCTAAATCCATCGTTGTTTTGATCATGTCATTACAGTTTAAAACCCTGTGGTGAGCAAAAGAATGATGGATTGAACCCAGATCCTTGTGACTGGGGGTGAATGTGTGCATTGTTCATCATGACGTCGATCAATTGTTTCTTTTGCATGTAACGAATGGAGTCACAAAGCATGCCTGTTCACATAACAGTGTGTGCTGCAGCGAACAGGGTCGCAAAGCATGTCTGAACATGTAACAGCGTGAACTGTAAGGAATGGAGTCACAAAACATGCCTGTACATGTCACAGCATGTGCTGCAATGAATAGAGACCCAAAACATGCTTCTACATGCGCAGAAACATGTACTGTAACAAGTGGAGTCACAAAGCATGCCTGTTCACCTAACAGTGTGCGCTGTAAATAATGCGACCACAAAGCACGCAGCATACCTGTACACGTAACAGCATGTGTTGCAACAAATAGAGTCACAAAGCATGCCTGAACATATAAGAGTGTATGTTGTGAGGAATGGAGTCACAAAACATGCCTGAACATGGAATATATGACGTTACAATGCAAACAATTACAACGCATGCTTTTAAAATGCGTTTTTTACATTAAAACTACCATTACATTGCATGATTTTACAAGGCATGCCATTACAACGCATTTTTAAAAACTACAATTACAACGCATTTCATTACAACGCATACCATAACAACGCATAATACTTTAAGGGCAACAGTATTGAAAGCATTGGATAGCGGAGGGGTTAAAATTACTATTCCCACTCCAGTGAGTGCAACAGTAGGGAAAGCGGTGGATAGCGTAGGGTTAAAATTACTATTCCCACTCCAGTGAGTGCAACAATAGGGAAAGTGCTGGACAACGGACAAATAAAAATTACTATTCCCACTCCAGAGAGTGCAACAGTAGGGAAAGTGTTCGACAGCGAAGAAGTAAAAATTACTATTCCCACTCCAGTGAGTGCAACAATAGGGAAAGTGTTGGACAACGAAGAAGTAAAAATTACTATTCCCACTCCAGAGAGTGTAACAGTAGGGAAAGCGTTGGATAGTGTAGGGGTAAAAATTACTATTCCTCCTCCAGAGAGTGCAACGTAGGGAAAGTGTTGGACAGCGTAGAGGTAAAAATTACTATTCTCACTCCAGGGAGTGCAACAGTAGGGAAAGTGTTGGACAGCGTAGAGGTAAAAATTAATAATCCCACTCCAGTAAGTGCAACAGTAGGGAAAGTGTTGGATAGAGTAGGGGTAAAAATTACTATTCCCACTCCAGTGAGTGTAACAGTAGGGAAACTGTTGGATAGCGTAGGGGTAAAAATTACTATTCCCACTCCAGTGAGTGCAACAGTAGGGAAAGTGTTGGATAGAGTGGGGGTAAAAATTACTATTCCCACTCCAGTGAGTGCAACAGTAGGGAAAGCGTTGGATAGTGTAGGGGTAAAAATTACTATTCCCACTCCAGTGAGTGCAACAGTAGGGAAAGCGTTGGATAGCGGAGGGGTTAAAATTACTATTCCCACTCCAGTGAGTGCAACAGTAGGGAAAGCGTTGGATGGCGGAGGGGTTAAAATTACTATTCCCACTCCAGTGAGTGCAACAATAGGGAAAGTGTTGGACAGCAAAGAAATAGAAATTACTATTCCCACTCTAGTGAGTGCAAAAGTAGGGAAAGTGTTGGACAGGGAAGAAGTAAAAATTACTATTCCCACTCCAGTGAGTGCAACAATAGGAAATGTGTTGGACAGTGAAGAAGTAAATATTACTATTCCCTCTCCAGAGAGTGCAACAGTAGGGAAAGCATTGGATAGTGTAGGGGTAAAAATTACTATTCCTCCTCCAGTGAGTGCAACCGTAGGGAAAGTGTTGGACAGCGTATAGGTAAAAATTACTATTCTCACTCCAGGGAGTGCAACAGTAGGGAAAGTGTTGGACAGCGTAGAGGTAAAAATTACTAATCCCACTCCAGTGAGTGCAAATGTAGGGAAAGTGTTGGACAGCGTAGAGGTAAAAATTATTATTCCCACTCCAGTGAGTGCATCAGTAAAGTAAGTGTTGGATAGAGTAGGGGTAAAAATTACTATTCCCACTCCAGTGAGTGCAACAGTAGTATAAGTGTTGGATAGCGTAGGGGTAAAAACTACTATTCCCACTCCAGTGAGTGTAACAGTAGGGAAACTGTTGGATAGCGTAGGGGTAAAAATTACTATTCCCACTCCAGTGAGTGCAACAGTAGGGAAAGTGTTGGACAGAGTAGGGGTAAAAATTACTATTCCCACTCCAGTGAGTGCAACAGTATGGAAAGCGTTGGATAGTGTAGGGGTAAAAATTACTATTCCAACTCCAGTGAGTGCAACAGTAGAGAAAGCGTTGGATAGCAGAGGGGTTAAAATTACTATTCCCACTCCAGTGAGTGCAACAGTAGGGAAAGCGTTGGAAAGCGGAGGGGTTAAAATTACTATTCCCACTCCAGTGAGAGCAACAATAGGGAAAGTGTTGGACAGGAAAGAAATAAAAATTACTATTCCCACTCCAGTGAGTGCAACAGTAGGGAAAGTGTTGGACAGCGAAGAAGTAAAAATTACAATTCCCACTCCAGTCAGTGCAACAGTAGGCTAAGTGTTGGACAGCGAAGGGGTAAAAATTACTATTCCCACTCCAGTGAGTGCAACAGTAGGGAAAGCGGTGGATAGCGTAGGGTTAAAATTACTATTCCCACTCCAGTGAGTGCAACAATAGGGAAAGTGCTGGACAACGGACAAATAAAAATTACTATTCCCACTTCAGTGAGTGCAACAGTAGGGAAAGTGTTCGACAGCGAAGAAGTAAAAATTACTATTCCCACTCCAGTGAGTGCAACAATAGGGAAAGTGTTGGACAACGAAGAAGTAAAAATTACTATTCCCACTCCAGAGAGTGTAACAGTAGGGAAAGCGTTGGATAGTGTAGGGGTAAAAATTACTATTCCTCCTCCAGTGAGTGCAACGTAGGGAAAGTGTTGGACAGCGTAGAGGTAAAAATTACTATTCTCACTCCAGGGAGTGCAACAGTAGGGAAAGTGTTGGACAGCGTAGAGGTAAAAATTAATAATCCCACTCCAGTAAGTGCAACAGTAGGGAAAGTGTTGGATAGAGTAGGGGTAAAAATTACTATTCCCACTCCAGTGAGTGTAACAGTAGGGAAACTGTTGGATAGCGTAGGGGTAAAAATTACTATTCCCACTCAAGTGAGTGCAACAGTAGGGAAAGTGTTGGATAGAGTGGGGGTAAAAATTACTATTCCCACTCCAGTGAGTGCAACAGTAGGGAAAGCGTTGGATAGTGTAGGGGTAAAAATTACTATTCCCACTCCAGTGAGTGCAACAGTAGGGAAAGCGTTGGATAGCGGAGGGGTTAAAATTACTATTCCCACTCCAGTGAGTGCAACAGTAGGGAAAGCGTTGGATAGCGGAGGGGTTAAAATTACTATTCCCACTCCAGTGAGTGCAACAGTAGGGAAAGTGTTGGATAGAGTGGGGGTAAAAATTACTATTCCCACTCCAGTGAGTGCAACAGTAGGGAAAGCGTTGGATAGTGTAGGGGTAAAAATTACTATTCCCACTCCAGTGAGTGCAACAGTAGGGAAAGCGTTGGATAGCGGAGGGGTTAAAATTACTATTCCCACTCCAGTGAGTGCAACAGTAGGGAAAGCGTTGGATGGCGGAGGGGTTAAAATTACTATTCCCACTCCAGTGAGTGCAACAATAGGGAAAGTGTTGGACAGCAAAGAAATAAAAATGACTATTCCCACTCTAGTGAGTGCAAAAGTAGGGAAAGTGTTGGACAGGGAAGAAGTAAAAATTACTATTCCCACTCCAGTGAGTGCAACAATAGGAAATGTGTTGGACAGTGAAGAAGTAAATATTACTATTCCCTCTCCAGAGAGTGCAACAGTAGGGAAAGCATTGGATAGTGTAGGGGTAAAAATTACTATTCCTCCTCCAGTGAGTGCAACCGTAGGGAAAGTGTTGGACAGCGTGTAGGTAAAAATTACTATTCTCACTCCAGGGAGTGCAACAGTAGGGAAAGTGTTGGACAGCGTAGAGGTAAAAATTACTAATCCCACTCCAGTGAGTGCAAATGTAGGGAAAGTGTTGGACAGCGTAGAGGTAAAAATTATTATTCCCACTCCAGTGAGTGCATCAGTAAAGTAAGTGTTGGATAGAGTAGGGGTAAAAAGTACTATTCCCACTCCAGTGAGTGCAACAGTAGTATAAGTGTTGGATAGCGTAGGGGTAAAAACTACTATTCCCACTCCAGTGAGTGTAACAGTAGGGAAACTGTTGGATAGCGTAGGGGTAAAAATTACTATTCCCACTCCAGTGAGTGCAACAGTAGGGAAAGTGTTGGACAGAGTAGGGGTAAAAATTACTATTCCCACTCCAGTGAGTGCAACAGTATGGAAAGCGTTGGATAGTGTAGGGGTAAAAATTACTATTCCAACTCCAGTGAGTGCAACAGTAGAGAAAGCGTTGGATAGCGGAGGGGTTAAAATTACTATTCCCACTCCAGTGAGTGCAACAGTAGGGAAAGCGTTGGAAAGCGGAGGGGTTAAAATTACTATTCCCACTCCAGTGAGAGCAACAATAGGGAAAGTGTTGGACAGGAAAGAAATAAAAATTACTATTCCCACTCCAGTGAGTGCAACAGTAGGGAAAGTGTTGGACAGCGAAGAAGTAAAAATTACAATTCCCACTCCAGTCAGTGCAACAGTAGGCTAAGTGTTGGACAGCGAAGGGGTAAAAATTACTATTCCCACTCCAGTGAGTGCAACAGTAGGGAAAGCGGTGGATAGCGTAGGGTTAAAAATACTATTCCCACTCCAGTGAGTGCAACAATAGGGAAAGTGCTGGACAACGGACAAATAAAAATTACTATTCCCACTTCAGTGAGTGCAACAGTAGGGAAAGTGTTCGACAGCGAAGAAGTAAAAAATACTATTCCCACTCCAGTGAGTGCAACAATAGGGAAAGTGTTGGACAACGAAGAAGTAAAAATTACTATTCCCACTCCAGAGAGTGTAACAGTAGGGAAAGCGTTGGATAGTGTAGGGGTAAAAATTACTATTCCTCCTCCAGTGAGTGCAACGAAGGGAAAGTGTTGGACAGCGTAGAGGTAAAAATTACTATTCTCACTCCAGGGAGTGCAACAGTAGGGAAAGTGTTGGACAGCGTAGAGGTAAAAATTAATAATCCCACTCCAGTAAGTGCAACAGTAGGGAAAGTGTTGGATAGAGTAGGGGTAAAAATTACTATTCCCACTCCAGTGAGTGTAACAGTAGGGAAACTGTTGGATAGCGTAGGGGTAAAAATTACTATTCCCACTCAAGTGAGTGCAACAGTAGGGAAAGTGTTGGATAGAGTGGGGGTAAAAATTACTATTCCCACTCCAGTGAGTGCAACAGTAGGGAAAGCGTTGGATAGTGTAGGGGTAAAAATTACTATTCCCACTCCAGTGAGTGCAACAGTAGGGAAAGCGTTGGATAGCGGAGGGGTTAAAATTACTATTCCCACTCCAGTGAGTGCAACAGTAGGGAAAGCGTTGGATAGCGGAGGGGTTAAAATTACTATTCCCACTCCAGTGAGTGCAACAATAGGGAAAGTGTTGGACAGCAAAGAAATAAAAATTACTATTCCCACTCTATTGAGTGCAAAAGTAGGGAAAGTGTTGGACAGCGAAGAAGTAAAAATTACTATTCCCACTCCAGTGAGTGCAACAATAGGAAAGGTGTTGGACAGTGAAGAAGTAAATATTACTATTCCCTCTCCAGAGAGTGCAACAGTAGGGAAAGCATTGGATAGTGTACGGGTAAAAATTACTATTCCTCCTCCAGTGAGTGCAACCGTAGGGAAAGTGTTGGACAGCGTATAGGTAAAAATTACTATTCTCACTCCAGGGAGTGCAACAGTAGGGAAAGTGTTGGACAGCGTAGAGGTAAAAATTACTAATCCCACTCCAGTGAGTGCAAATGTAGAGAAAGTGTTGGACAGCGTAGAGGTAAAAATTATTATTCCCACTCCAGTGAGTGCATCAGTAAAGTAAGTGTTGGATAGAGTAGGGGTAAAAATTACTATTCCCACTCCAGTGAGTGCAACAGTAGTATAAGTGTTGGATAGCGTAGGGGTAAAAACTACTATTCCCACTCCAGTGAGTGTAACAGTAGGGAAACTGTTGGATAGCGTAGGGGTAAAAATTACTATTCCCACTCCAGTGAGTGCAACAGTAGGGAAAGTGTTGGACAGAGTAGGGGTAAAAATTACTATTCCCACTCCAGTGAGTGCAACAGTATGGAAAGCGTTGGATAGTGTAGGGGTAAAAATTACTATTCCAACTCCAGTGAGTGCAACAGTAGAGAAAGCGTTGGATAGCGGAGGGGTTAAAATTACTATTCCCACTCCAGTCAGTGCAACAGTAGGGAAAGCGTTGGAAAGCGGAGGGGTTAAAATTACTATTCCCACTCCAGTGAGAGCAACAATAGGGAAAGTGTTGGACAGGAAAGAAATAAAAATTACTATTCCCACTCCAGTGAGTGCAACAGTAGGGAAAGTGTTGGACAGCGAAGAAGTAAAAATTACTATTCCCACTCCAGTCAGTGCAACAGTAGGCTAAGTGTTGGACAGCGAAGGGGTAAAAATTACTATTCCCATTCCAGTGAGTGCAAAAGTAGGGAAAGCGTTGGACAGCGTAGGTGTAAAAATTACTATTCCAACTTCAGAGAGTGCAACAGTAGGGAAAGTGTTGGATAACGTAGGGGTAAAAATTACTATTCCAACTTCAGAAAGTGCAACAGTAGGGAAAGCGTTGGATAGCGTTGGGGTAAAAATTACTATTCCAACTTCAGAGAGTGCAACAGTAGGGAAAGCGTTGGATAGCGTTGGGGTAAAAATTACTATTCCAACTTCAGAGAGTGCAACAGTAGGGAAAGCGTTGGATAGCGTATGGGTAAAAATTACTATTCCCACTCCAAAGAGTGCAACAGTAGGGAAAGCGTTGGATAGCGTAGGGGTAAAATGTAATATTCCCACTCCAGAGAGTGCAACAGTAGGGAAAGCGTTAGATAGCGTGTGGGTAAAAATTACTATTCCCATTCCAGAGAGTGCAACAGTAGGGAAAGTGTTGGACAGCGAAGGGGTAAAAATTACTATTCCCACACCTGGCAGTGCAACAGTAGGGAAAGCGTTGGATAGCGTAGGGGTAAAAATTACTATTCCCACTCCAGAGAGTGCAACAGTAGGGAAAGCGTTGGATAGGGTAGGGGTAAAATTTAATATTCCCACTGCAGAGAGTGCAACTGTAGGGAAAGCGTTGGATAGCGTATGGGTAAAAATTACTATTCCCATTCCAGAGATTGCAACAGTAGGGAAAGGGTTGGATAGCGAAGGGGTAAAAATTACTATTCCCATTCCAGAGAGTGCAACAGTAGGGAAAGTGTTGGATAGCGAAGGGGTAAAAATTACTATTCCCACTCCAGAGAGTGCAACAGTAGGGAAAGCGTTGGATAGGGTAGGGGTAAAATTTAATATTCCCACTGCAGAGAGTGCAACTGTAGGGAAAGCGTTGGATAGCGTATGGGTAAAAATTACTATTTCCATTCCAGAGAGTGCAACAGTAGGGAAAGTGTTGGATAGCGAAGGGGTAAAAATTACTATTCCCACTCCAGAGAGTGCAACAGTAGGGAAAGCGTTGGATAGGAGAGGGGTAAAAATTACATCTACCCCAACCCACACCCACCCTAAAACTAAAAAAAACATTACCTACCTTATAATGCGTTGTAATGGCATGTGTTGTAATAGTATGTGTTGTAATGGCATGCAATGTAAAGGCAGTTGCGTAGTAAGAGTTGCGTTGTAATAGCAGTGCGATGTAATGACTGCGTTGTAATGGATGTTTACCCTGAACATGTTTTATGCATTATTCAACGTACAATGTGGGAGACTTATAGATTTCATTTCGTCTTGCTTCTAGCTATTGTCCCGGATGAAGGGCATACAGCCCGAAATGCATTGGACTGTGATTTGTGTTATTGAAATATCGCTCAATGAATCCAATATTTGAAACGAACATATGTTGATGGATTAAAAAAGAATTTTTTGAGGTGTTGAATACAAGATACGAATTCAAAACGTTGCATGGATCTTTATTTTGAAGCAATTTAAATTCTCTTAGAGTGGAGCGCCAAGGGATGCCTCCAATGGATATTGGTGGCACATTCTTGTGTTTACTAACTGGCCGTCCTTGACAAGAGACGCCACCTGGGCTGCAAACCTCACAAACTTTAACTAACTCATTACTTTTGTGTGTTGACCTGAATACAGAACTTTGCTGTGCGACAAACCAATTATTTTTTGTTACCCTGAACATGTCACAGCATGTGCTGCAACAAATGGAGTCCCAAAGCATGCCTGTACATGTACAGAGATCATGAGTAGAGAAATCACAAGTAGAGAGATCACGTGTACAGACATAATGAGTATATGCAGGAAAGTGTCTCCTTTGACGTGGTTTGCCCCCACTTTTTGCCTTTTTCGCCTGATGTGATTCTGAACTGTAAGTGCACTGCGTCCCTGCTAACCAGGCTCCCAGTGCCAGATCTCTTTCCTAAACCTGTACCACGATTGGCACAACTTCAGCAAACTCTGTAAGGCCCTAGTTGGTGGTACCCCTGGTACCCAGGGCATGGGTACTGAAGATGGTCCACTCTGGCTGCAGCACAAATTGCGCCACCCCAGAGACCCCTCACCAAGACTATGCAAGCTGCCATTTCAGGCTGCATGTCTTGATGCAGATAAAACTGAAGAGTCAGCATGTCACAAACCCCTGTGTGCCAGGCCCCCATACACTGCATGAGGCATAGGTAAGACACCTTTGGGTATTTGCTCGCTCAACAAATCTCATAAATAAATAAATATCTGAGCCATTCTTGGATATTGTAAGTGCACAGGGATGCCAGAGAGGCCACATGGGCTGGATACTTGTCATTGCCGGTTTCCTATCTCCATGATCGGCTTCACTGTACCCTCATGTGTTTGGTACCAAACATCTCGTCGTAATAAATCCTCAAAGATGCCAATGTTGGATTTATTAATATATTCACACAAGAGACCCTTTTAGAGAGTCCCCTGAAAATCTACCAAGAACTGGTGTGGTCTCTGACTACACTTAGCCACCACCAGACGTGTTTCTGACCTCATGGGGTGAGGGCCTGCGCTCTCAAATGCCAGGAAAAAAGCCTGCTCTGGGCGGAGGTGCTTCACTCCTCCTCCAGGGCAGGAAGCTACAAAACGCGATGCTACCTTTGAAATGCAACTGAGGCATCTCCAGATTGTGAAGGAATCCCCCTTTTGGCGGGAGGACTGACGGAAAGAAGAGTTAGATTAGGTGGTATGCCCGCATTCAGTTAACACCACCACTAAGGTGGGCAGCTGATGTGAACGCTACCTTTCCAATTCCTCAACCTATCGGGCCTATGGTAGTGGCCCCCTCCCACAGGAAGTGATCACTTAGAGGTTGTAGACACCCTAAAGATAGGTAGCCCGTTGGCTACTACCTGTCACATCCTATAATGCCCCTAAATGTAGTTTTTAGGTGGAAACCCTGAACTCAGATACGACAGACCTGAGAAGAGTAATGGACAAGGAAGAGCCGTTTACCCGAGAACCAAAGACCTGTTGCAGAAAATTGGCGCCAAACCCTGCCGGCTGCTTCTAGGACTCAACAATCATGATGTGCTGTTTTGTCCTACAACTGTGAGGCTTCCAAGTACCCTGGAGCACCTCAAGCCTTCGAACATATCTGCTCTGCACCCCGCCCGCCCCACCTGGGTAACAACGAACCAGCTGTACTCCCTTGAGTAAGACCTCCCAGACTTACCTTTAAGTCCCTCTGTGCAGCGTGTTTTCAGGTGGCCCCTTTCTACGTATCGCTGGCTACCAAGGACCTCAGCCCTCTGCTCCCGACCGAATCGGGGACGCTACAGAACTTGTGCTGTATCCAGAAGGGGAAACTCGAGAACCCACTGTCTGATTGTCTATGCTTTTTGCCTATTTTCTCCCATTTATTTCTATTGTGCTTAATTGCACGCAACAGTGATTTATTTTGCAAACTTTGAAAACTCATAACTTTAAAAGTACTTACTTAGAACAAAGTTCTTGGTCTGAAAAATTATATAAAAATCAACATTATTTTTACAAATTGGCCTCGGATTTATTCTTGAGTGTGAGTCTCTTGTATTGCTGCTGTATAACAAACCCTTAGCACTACCCTCTGATAAGCTTAAATGCTCGCACACACAACCACAAATAAAGTGATAGGGTCTATTAGGATGGCAGACGGATGTCCACTGCCGGCCCAGCGGTGGTCACTGTCGGGCCAGCGTTGGACATCCGTCCACAATCGAAACCCGTAAAACCGCCGGTCAGATTAGTATGGCGGTGGTGAGCGGCTAAGAGAAATTCCGACTGCCGCTTTTCAACCAGTATCAATCCTCACGATTGCCTGGTGGGTAGAGCAGGACCTCTACAATGGTGGCGGTGCCCAGCAGGCTCCGCTGGCACAATTATGATGCCGGCGGAAGCCAGCCTTTCTGCTCCGGTCAAACCGCCATTGGAAGGCTGCGGACACAGGTTCCGGGGGCCCATAGCAGGCCCCCAATGTGATGGGGGGTGTGGGCGCACCGGGCATTTCCCTGTACCAGCTGGTAGGCACTGTGCACTGCCTGCCACACAGTGAGGGGAATGTAGGACATGCTCCTTTCAACATTGCGGTGGTGCTGCTGGCAGCAGCAACCGCCACAATGTTAATGGGGGTGATCGTACCGCAGCAGTTGGTTATCTACCGTGGTGCAACCTAATTCAACCGCCGGTTATGCCGCGGTCCATGCGGGTGGTCTGTTCCCGCTACCATGGCGGTTGGGGTGCTTTTGCAACCACCATCCTAATAGACCCCATAGTATTATCTACTTTTGCCTCTGTGAGAGGCTGGCTTAGTATTTGGGGCTCACTTACGTAAGTAGCCCCCCTACACCAATCCAGACAACCCTTATGGTGATTTAAGAGGTCTTAGACAACATTAGAAAGTTCTCTAAGGGGTAGCTGAGGAGAGCAGCCTTCAGGCTTAGTCCAGAAGGAGTGTAAAGCAGCTTGTTTTACCAGAAAGCAATCTTATAGTATAGATTAAGTGAAAAATAACCACTCTCTAACACATACAAATATTTCCTACCCGGAGATATGCACAATACACCCAATACTTTGCGAAGGAATGCAGTAAATAGCACGTATTGCACAGTGGGGGGACCAAACTATATACTAAGAAAGTGGTATAAGAACCATGACTAGGGTCAAGACAATGTCAGGAGGACGTAGAACTGCTGAGGACCCATGGAACCACCCAAGGTGAGAGACTAGAATCCCCACGGAGAGCGTGTGCAGTGTAAGGACACGACCGCGTGCTCCATACAAGTCTACGTGCAAGTCGCAGTTGGATTTTTAAAGATTAAGGACCCTTCCCAGTGGACCCTGAGGAAACCCCGTGGAAGACAGAAGGTTGGAGAGCCACCACACCCGTGGATTCCCTAGTAGCCACATCACCTACACCAGGGAAGCCAGGTGCATAGGTGTGAAGTGGTGTCGGAAAACCGCTGTCGAGCCCAATGAAGGACTTCAGGTAAGTGCCGCTGCTGAAGGAGGAGAAAGGGTTCGTTGGAATCCAAAGGTGGATTCTTGTTGAGAGGTACCTGCAAGCAGAGGGGACAGAGTTGACCAGGAGATCTGGAAGACGAATACCCACCGATGTCGGGAGTTTCACAAGAGTTGACAAGGACCTTGTCTCTGCAGCGGTGAGGACCAGGCAATGCTGAGGAATATGAGGAGCCATGCACAAGCTGTGCAATGAAGGATGTCGAGTGCTGAGGGGGACCTTAAGCAGCTCACCAAAAGATGCAGGTCACGATGCACAGGATGTGGTGTGGCTGAAGATTCTGGTCACAGGAGATGCTCGAGGCTGGGGCTATTTGGAGCCCGAAGATCTTATTGGAAGAAAGCCAACAAGCCTTTGGAACTGCAAGTTGATGTTGTGCACAGGGGTTCGGTTATTGCAACCCCCATGAGGGATACTTGATCCCCTTGATCAGACTTGATGAGAGGGCAGGGCAGGCCTCTGGAGCTGTGTAAAACTACCACCTGGGTTGAAGAACCTTTCGAAGTACGGAGAAGCTCAGGATCAGCAGACCGGTGGACTTAGTTGCGGTGCCTGCGAATGCAGGGAAGTGACTCCTGTATTCCTGCACTCCAAGGGAGATTCCTTCAGGTGTCTTTGATACCCCCAGGCCTGGGAAGGTTCCTGTATGGTGCACAGGCACAGACGATGCAGCAGACTGGAAGGGAGATGAAGTCGAGCCCAAACGAAGTCCAGAGTGCCCAGACGGTAGAAGAAGTGGTGTCTGATCTGAATCTTAATACCACGATGAATCTAGGGACCCACCTACAGGTAAGCCCTTAAGTACCCTAAGGAAAGGGTTGGGATGAGTCAGGGGAACCTCCCAGGGGAGGGTCAGGATAGGGGGGAGGTTACTCCCATGTCCTTTGTCCAGTTTCGCACCAGAGTGGGACCCAACGGCTCCCAGGATAGGTTTGAACTGGACTATGGATGGAGACACCAAATGTGCCCCACACGCAGACTGAGTGGTGCTGGCAAGCAAACCCATCCTAGTGATCACACCTCCCTGTGACAGGATGCCTATTGTTCTGCCTTCCCCTGCTCGAGCTTGGCTCAGCAGCAGGAGGGAAGAAATGTGTCTCTGGTCGGCAGCAACAATTTAGTGCTGTCTGGGTCCAGAAGACTGGTACCGGGGACATGGAGAGCCTAACGGAAGGCTCTTACAGTGCTTGGAATCCTACCTCCCACACCATTTACAGTGTGGGAGGTATGATTCCAACATGTTTGATACCAAACATGATTGGATTCGTTGCAGCCAGTTTCAAGATGGTCATCGCGTAATTATGCAGTGCCCCTCTCTATGGTATAAGGCTGCTTCACTGACAACCCGGGAGAATGGACTCACTAGGCTGCAGGGGTGTCCTGCTCATGCAGGGCCACTCTCTCACTTAGAACCGAGCACCCTGCCTTCAAGATTGTAACGGCCTGCTATAGGGGTGACTTATAGGTTTTACGTGCACCTAGATATGGGAAACCTATATCTTTAGTAAGTGTTGCTAGCACTAGCTTACAGAGGCTGCAACGGCTGTTCTGTAGTTCCATTTTGAATGGTCTTCCATGGGTGGCATAATACATGCTTCAGCCCATGGGGGACCTCTGGGGTACCTATGCCCTGGATACCTTAGCACAGTATACTAGGGACTTATCAGGGCACCCCAGTATTCAATATGGGATGTACCTAAGTACTGAACATAACAATTTAAGGGAAAAAGCTGAGAGACGTGGGGGTAACCATGCTGAAGCATTCTACCTCCTTAGAGTCGGAGCGGTCAGCAGCGTTTGATACCAGTTTGCCTATTCTGCTGCAGGACAGACTCCGGGGTCTCGGTGTCTCGCATCAAGCGCTAGCCCTTCTGTCCTCATTCCTGACAGGGAGATCCCAAAGGGTGAATTTAAAATGTTTTCGCTCAGACTCCTATGCTCTACCCTGTGGAGTTCCGCAGGGATCATCTCTGAGCCACACTCTTTCAATCTATATGTGGCACCCTTAGGAACTGTGATCCACTCATTCGGACTGGAGGTGGTGTCGTATGCAGATGATACACAGATTAAGGTTACCATCCCTAAAGGGCCTTGCTCATCATCAGAAAATATTGATGGATGTATGACCAGAGTGGCAGAATGGATGTCTGCTAACTTCCTAAAACTCAATGGGGAGAAAACCGAAGTGTTGATATTTGGATCAGGGTCATCTAAGTGGAACAGTAGCTGCTGGTCTCAATCCTTGTGATGCTGTCCTGCCCGGGCAAAAAGGCTAAGAACCTCGGAGTTCTGATGGGTATTAAACTCAGCTTTAATATCCAAATGAACCGTACCATCTCGACATGCTCCTGGCTCATAAGATGTTAAAAAAAAATCTTCCCATTTATCCAACGACCAGTCCATATACAGGTAACACTGGCCCTGGTAATGTCCAGACTCGACAACTGTAACGCATTATACTTGGCCGCCAATAAGAGTATGCAGTATAAACTCCAGGTGCTGCAGAACGCACGGGCAAGGCTCGTTCTGGACATTCCCAGGAAACAATCTACCAGGAAGGGACTGAAGTTCCTGCACTGGCTCCCCATTGAAAAACGCATTAGGTTCAAATCACTTTGTATGGTTCATAAACCGCGGCATGCTCCTATCCGTCGAGGTTAAAGACTATGTTTGAGTCGCATTCTCCCAGCAGAACCTTGCGTTCTTCACTCCAAATGCAACTGGTTGTACCAAGCACCAAGAAGAAGAAGTGGGGGGACAGAGTATTCCCGGTGGCTGCAAGCGAGCTTTGGAACTCCCTCCCCCTTGCCCTTAGGTCTATTCCCCTTATACTCCCTTTCAGAAAAGTGCTTAAGACCTAGCTTTTTGTGGTTTAGCATCTGCTGGAATTTCTTGTCCCCGTACTTGCTGTTTATGGACAGCCGGTCTCTAGCGCCTTGATGCCTTAGGGTAATTGCTGCGCTTTATAAATCTCAAATCAAATTATTCTTAACTTGTTGAAATAAGTTTATTTGTTTGGATTGGAATCAGTTTATTACAGTTACATGCATGAATTATGTCTTGAGGAAGGCCTAATTATTATACATAAAGTACTGAAACATAGATTGATTAGCTCACCAACTAGAATATATATTTGTAGAAAATGTCCTGAGCACCACCAATTAAGTTGTAAATGGTCCGTCAATTCAACGTGTCCTTATTGGTAAAATGAACTCCAATAATCATAAATTAATACAAAAAAACGATGATTCCATTAATTTTTAGAGTTATTCCATTTCTTGTAGAATTCAATTCAAACAACAGCCGACATGTTTCGTAGTACTCAAAGACTTTTTCAAGGCTGTAAATTGAAACAATTGCGTAACTGCACAAATTATGGATGGAAGTCTGAATGATTCAAACATTCTCCACCAGTCAAGCGATCTGGGTTAAATCCATCGTTCTTTGCCCACTACGCCACCCCATTTTAGATCCAGCCATATGCAAATCAGTCTTGACCCTGTGCCTCATGGGAACAGTCCAGACCGAACTACCAAGCCAGGTCCTCCCTGGACCGGAACAAGCATCCTGGGATCAGTTTCAGGGTATGTAACCCCGCATCAGCCAGGCTAGCTTGAATCCAGTGGCGTAATGGGCAAAAGAACGATCGCTCTTAATCCTAAAAAACTGCCTCCTTGGTGGAGGTGACACATGTTTCATGTGACAAAACTATACAGTACATTCAGGATTTAGAACTTCCATTATCCCTTGATAAGGATCAATCTACAATATCTTCCATTTCACATATTCTCTCTGATTTAGGCGCATCAACTGATTTGCCCATCTGAGGTAATTGAAATTTTTATGGTCAATTGTGTCCCCTAACGTGTACCCTAACGGCTCCATGTACGAGTTTCAAGTACATGTAATTTCCCTCCACGACCGAATTTGAAGACGCAAATACATTTGCGTCCAACGTTAACATGTCCTCTATCAGATCCACCATGAATGGGTTGATAATTCAGTTCCTAAGTATGCCGTGCCACCGTCTTTACATGGTGCACTTTCACGTTTTTCCTGGCTCTGCCAAGCTAGGCCCTGATTTCTGTCTTCAAGCCACGCCTGTCTCTGCCTCTGAAAGCTGTAGCATGGAGATGCATCCCTGACCTCTGCCTTACTTCCTGCCAAACGAGCGGTGCCCGGCTCGGCCTGGTCCGTCTGCCAAAAACAGTATTTTACCTCCAAGTTATCAGCATAGCCAGCTCAGCTCCTCGAAAACACATTCCTGTCTAGTGATTTAGGTAAACATATCCCCGGCTGCAGAGCAAAGAGCAAGTCTTCCTGTCTCCGTGCAAGTAATTTACAGTTCCCGTTACCAGAGTAAGCCCATGGCCCCGCACGTAGGCACGCAGACACCTATGCACGCTCTTTCATTCAGTATAGAGTAGCCTCTGCCCAAGAGACCTTTTACTCTAGATTAAACATCCTCCAAATACTAGATATCAGATATGTTATAGGGACAGGTCGATCTGACATGCCAGACTTCTGTCTCCTCTACTAGTGCTAAAAGTCAGACCCTTAGCTTCCTCCAGATGTACGTCAATCACACGTTAGCTGCGTGCGCATTCAGGCCCCAGGTTTCAGCTGACTCTGCAAGATTTCTCTATGTATACACCCACTTGTGACACTTTTCTGTGACGTTTCTAGTACACGCCTATGTGCACACCCCTGTTCACGCCTTTTTGCTACGCACATGTGTTCTTATCATATACATTTCACTTGTCACGCCTACTGTATTCAATGCTACTGTGTCATTTTACTATATATGTCATGCACTGTTAATAAATCGTTGACATCTTTCCTGCCATCATTGCATACCCGAACCCTTGTATTGATGGAATAGATTTCCATGGCTCGAGTCATTTATGATTAAAGCCCTTATGACTCAGACACCACGGACTCTGCCTCTCATTTGATTGAGCTATTTCTTTTTACCCGTCTGAAATTATATGGCAAACTTGTATACGGTAAAATATTTACCACATAATTTGGCGCCCGAATAGGGACCCCTCCCCCACCCTACGCGCCGGTGATGCGTCGCAGGCTTTGTCCCCGACTACAGCTGTGACGGACCCCATGCGCATCTGCAGGTTTTCCTGTATCTCCCTCAGGCCTACGGAGGTGACGGAGTCTGCGGTCGACATCCAGACGAGGCGGTGAGGAGTGCGGAGGATCCCGACCAGAGCCCAGCCGAGAGAGCAGTGTCCGAGGTGTCGAGAGGCCCACCAGTAGTGTTGAGGCGCATGCGTAGTGCGCAGCAGCAGCAGTGACGTCGTAGCGGTCCAGTCCAGTCGAGTTTCTGAGGCCTTCCGTTCTGTGCTTCCCGGTGAGTACCGTTGCTGGGGACGCATCAAGACGGGTGCATTGATTTGTGTCCGGTCAAGACGGGTTTGGGTACACAGATCCGGTCTGCACTGTTTTAGCAGTGTATCTGTACTGTTTAGCAGTGCATTTAGTATTCAGTTATTGTTGTTCGTTTCGAAATGTTTCAATGTGGTTCAATGTCGTGGTATGAGTGATTGTTTGCATTTACTTACTGTTTTTATTGTGTATAGTGTCTAGACCGAGGTAGCAATGCCTTTATTTTCGAAGTTACGACAGATAGGAACTAGGAAAGGGATACTCGAAGAAGCAGTTCCCATCCCACCCAGGGACTCTCCTGGACATTTTATGTACCACAAGCACGGCTTAGATGCCATATTATATCTAGACTTGTGGGTGGATTATACGAAAGACTTAGCGGAGAATCAGAGATGGCCCGTTACAGGGACATGGGATGCCGAGTGCATCATGAGAGTAGAGGAAGCGTTGTGGAAAAAGAAGGCCAGACAGTCAAAGAAAGATGCCATCGAATTATGGCGTAAAGAATCACATAGACGGATAGAGAAAGCACTCAGAAAAACAGAGAAAAGTAGAGAGGATTCCGAAAAAGCTAAAGAAAAAGAACTACTAGAAGAAGGACAGCGAGTCAGAATAGAACAACACGAAAGACAGAGTAATGCCAATATGACAGGACTGTATCCAGTCCTGGCCGAGGGCCTGCCCAAGGTGACTCCGAAAATACCGAAAGATCTGCCCCCTCCATTGGTTCCGACTAAATTAAAATCAAACAGAATGATTCCCTTGGGTCGTGTACAGGAGAAGCTTGGAATTAGCTATAACCACAATCAGATATAAACACACTAACTAAAGAAATTGATCAAAAATGAAGTTACATAACAATTTATTGAAACAATAAAAAGACAATTTACAATTACACTGGAAAAAATGTTAAAAAACAATTAAAATACTATATAATTTTGTGACCAGCACAAAAATGAAGGACAGACAAAACTCAATTGTAAAACATACAAATTAGAGATTACAAAGCGTACATTCACAATTAAAATTTCAACGACCCCTGGTTTTATAACCTTACAATCTTATATACACCGGGGGGGGGGGAAAGATGAATTGTACAGAAAATTGCGTCGACGCGTTTCGGTGGTTTGCGTATTATTATGTGCCACCTTTATCAAGACTATTGATTTGTTGTCTGTCGTGTTACTGGATCCTTATGGTTGTCCTACAATAGATATACATACAGTTAATTGACTGAATTGAGAGAACACTATACTTTACAGTAATTCACAGGTACAATGTCTAGCCTATTAATAAATAGTATTACTCAATGGCTGCTCTTTATACGTGAGTTATATATTCTATTACTTCACAATTTTCTCTACATACAAACTCTCAGGAACACAGGGTCCCTAGGTCGTTGGAACTTAATCTGGTTATGGTATTTGAGACTTCTCTAATAAAGACCTAAATTTCGACACAATGATAGACACTGTTAGCCTAGTAGGCGTAGCTAGGTGGGGGCAGATACTAACCTGGCATAATCTCCCTAAGTCAGAAAAAAGATTGTGCTTATGGGGTGCTCTCTCTACGCTCTTGCTAATTGTAGAGTATTAGACTATGCAAAATAGAAGAAGGCATTGACTTCACATCTGTATGTGCATGTATCGGCTGTATCTCTGCTACTGAAGTTCAAAGAGACTCAAAAAAGCTTCGTAGTAGGTAAATACACTTAAAATTGTGTTTCCCTACTCAAGTTCTGCTTTTACCTGTTTGGTGGGATTCCTTATTATGTAGGAGATAAAAATTCTTTCAGGATGTGAGGAGATATTCTTATTGGGCGGTAACTATCTGGAGAGAGAAGAATATAAAACCGCTAGAATAAGTAGGAGGTGGAAAAAATCCTATGTCCTTAATATTAATTTAAGCTGATTACTTGACATACCTGGAGGTTACTAATGATTCTCCTATCCGATAAGGATTAGAAAACTTTTCAAAGTCTGTAAATCTTCAGACACTTCTATGTCACTACTCTTTAGTTGTTCTTGAATTGTAGCGGGGATGAATATCAAGATCAATGGCGGTTGGCTTCAATGACCAGAACGAGTCTCTCTTGGGGGAAAAATGAAAGAGAAGGGAGTACTTTTAGACCTCAATTATATGAGACGGAGTAAATGGTTGTGGAAATGCGCCTGGACTACAAATTTACCAGTAGCGTCATCTTACCTATAATGGTCAAAAATAGATCTCGCAGTAGAAGGAATAAAAGAGGCGCGGTGAGCTGCCTTTACTTTTGTGAGCGTTGGGGTAGTTTCTTAAAAAATGGTATAATCGTATCCCCTAGAGGAGAAGAGTAGAACAATAGTTCAATTTTAGTTTGTTAGATAGTGTGGCCTCTTTAAAAGTTCCCTCCCGGGCTGGGTCTTACCTGCTACAGCAAAAGCGTCTGTTCGTATCGGGTCTTCGTTTTCAAATGAAAGATTCTTAGTGAATCGCGGGCTTTGTTTAAATACATCCCTTTGTGCTGTGATTGGATAAAGCTGAAGTATTAAATGGTCCAATCATATGTGAGTGCTGTTGAAGCTGCCTATTTGCATGTTTGGGCTTACTGAGCGCTCTATTCTATTGGCTGTCAGGAGGTTAAGGGGTGTGTTTCTTTGAAAGTTTAATACAGTTTCCAATGAGGTCCTCAAGGCGGTGGGAAATGTTCACGCTCGTTTTAAGCTTAATAAACACTCTATTCTATTGGCTGTTAGGTGGTTAAAGGGTGTGTTTCTTTGAAAACTTAATACAGTTCCCACTAAGGTCCTCAAGGCGGTGGGAAATGTTCGCGCTCGCTTTAAGCTTGCTGAGCGCTATATTTAATTGACTGATACGCGGTAGGAAGAAATGTGAAATCGAATGCTTTATTGGGTTCTCACTGCGTTCTTTTAAATGGCGAATTATTTGTTAGCTATATTTATGCGCTCATAAGCGGTATAAACACACTTGAGTACTTGGTGCCTGGGCTTGTGTTTCTGTAAATAGGTTAAACATGGGAATAAAACACTTTTTAGTCTGCTAAAGGGATGGGGGCTATATTGAAAAAAATACGTATTAAAGTTGTATATTATTGTTGATCCTATGTTATGAGGCTGAAAGGCAGGGAAGAATTTAGCCTAGGCGAATCACTAAATGGATATGTTTGTAATTGTTCAATCGGACATGAAAAATTGTCGCAAGATATGGGTAAAGGACTCACTAAATTCCTGCTGATAATAAAGAATTCCTGGGAAATAAGAAAAACCAAAGGTTGGAGACTAGGCAGGGATTGGTGGATTGTTGAGCATAAGGCTCCCATGCATTATAAGGCCTGTTCCCTCGTCCCAGGGAGTGGGACTGTGTGGCTGTTGTTGGCGGATCCCAGTTTCAGGATTAACAATCGTTGGGGGTTTATTCAGTATTCTTCACAGACATTTGGCCCAATCCTCTCTAGTATTAAGGCCCTTGTCTATTGTGTTAAGGTAGCAGAAGTACCATTGCTCTCTTCTTTTCCTAAGTCTGTCTCCATCTCCCCCTCTTCTATTTTGTCTCACTTTCTCTAATATGAACCATCTAATGTCATCACAGGAATGTTTCTTTTCCTTGTAATGTTCTGTTAGGGGTGCATTGATTTTAGAGGTACGAGAGAGGTAAGCAACAGGATGTAACTGGCCAGTTTCAGAGTGACGTTGGGACAATACTGCTCCTACCGCCGTGTCAGAAGCATCCGCTTCAACGATAAAAGGTTTACCAGGATCCGCGTGCACCAGCACCGGAGCTGAAACAAAAGCCTTCTTAAGGTCATCGAACCCTTTCTGGGCCTCCTCCGTCCATTCGAAGGGCACCTTCTTTCTCAATAACCTTGTCATTGGGGAGGCCATTGCTGAGAAATTTTCAATGAACCTGCGATAGAAGTTCGCGAATCCGATAAAACATTGAATGTCCCTTACGGACTTGGGTATGGGCCAGTTCTTTACTGCTAGGATCTTTCTTTCAGACATTTCCTGCCCATGTGGAGTGAGCACCACCCCTAGAAACTCCACTGATGTAGAATGAAATTCACACTTGCTGAGTTTGCAGTAGAGTTGGTGTTCCAATAATGTTTTCAATACAGTCTTTACATGTTCCACATGTTGTTCTGTGCTGTTAGAATAAATCAGGATGTCGTCTATGTAAACAACAACGAAACGATCTAAATATCTTTTGAGTACATCATCTAGGAAAAATTGGAAGGCGGCTGGCGCATTACAGAGCCCGAAGGGCATCACCATGTACTCGTAAAGTCCAAAACGGGTCTTGATGGCCGTCTTCCATTCATCACCTGAACGCATCCGAACCAGGTGATATGCCCCCTTGAGATCCAGTCTCGTGAAAACCACCGCATTTTTAACTTGTTCTAATAATACATTGATGAGCGGAAGGGGATATTTATTCTTGACAGTAATGGCATTTAGAGCCCTATAGTCCGCACAAGCGCAAAGTTCTCCATTAGCTTTCGGGATGAAGAACAACGGGGAGGCTGCTGGGGATTTGGATTCTCGGATAAAACCGATCTTCAGGAGCTTGTCTAAGTAGTCACGGAGATGTAGGGTTTCCGGCTCAGTAAGTGCATAAACACGCCCTGCTGGGATCTTAGCACCTGGAATCAGTTCTATTTGGCAGTCGTACGACCGATGTGGTGGTAATGTTTCCGCCTTCTTTTCGCTGAATACCTCCGCCAATTCGCGATACTCAAACGGTAATTCTACATCTTGTTCAGCCGCGGTA
The DNA here is from genome assembly GCF_964263255.1 of Lissotriton vulgaris. Taxonomy (NCBI): domain Eukaryota; kingdom Metazoa; phylum Chordata; class Amphibia; order Caudata; family Salamandridae; genus Lissotriton; species Lissotriton vulgaris. The sequence goes on from NC_141696.1 coordinate 1,563,906,386, forward strand.
GCGATGTGATGTATACCAGCTAAACCAAAAGCAGGTCCTGATTTCACAGAGAAACAGTTTTGCTGACAATACTCTGACGTGAAATGTATGGTTTGGTTTTCCCAGTCTATGGTGGGGTTGTGTCTACGCAACCATGGAAGACCCAAAATCATTCCATACTGAGGTGCATGAATGATGTTAAAGTACAATCCTTCCTGATGCTCAGCAACCATTGTCATACTAAGCTCCCGGGTTTGCAGGCGAATAGGACCTGAATCCAACTTTCTGCCATCCACTGCATAAACTGCTTCAGGAATCTCTTTTTCTACGAGGGCTAGACCTAACCCGATGGCCTTGGCATGATCCATGAAGCACCCGGTGGCTCCCGAATCCAACATGGCTTTTATGTTTAGTGTTTTCTTTTGTACTTCCAGCCTCACATCCACGAAAAATTGCAGACCGTCCTGTCTCTCAATTCCGTCCAATGAAGGGATAATGAATGAACTTGAAGGACTCCCTTCCTCCACCTTCAAGCATTCTCGTTTCCCGACTCCATTTCAGCTGCCACCACCGACACCTTTTTGTAAACGTTTCTTGTTTTGTTTCTGTTAGGGCATTCCCGAATGAAATGTCCCTTTCTACCGCAATATAGGCATAAGCCTTTCTTCCTTCTATATTCTCTTTCTTCCGTAGTTAATGGCGACCTCACGGCTCCTATTTCCATGGGTTCAGGTGTAGACTGGCTTGCTCCCTCTGACCCCCTGGGACTTTCGTATCTTGGGGTTAACCGATCCTTTCTACGATTGTCACCCTTACGATCACTCAGACGATGATCTAATCTCAGGACTAGGCTGATCATGTCTTCACATGTAGTAGGCTGAGGATCAATCTGGGCAAGTACATCCTTCATTTCTTCGGTGAGGCCATTATAAAAAATTGCATGTCTTTTTTCTTCCGGCCAATCTGTTTCCGCGATAAGCCTTCTAAAATCGTTGAGATAGGTTATCAAATCTCTATTACCCTGTTTTAGTCCTAACAACTCCCTGTCTGCTGTTAATGTAGCTGACCTGCGATTGAAAGTTTTTTCAAAATCAGCCCTAAAAGCCTCCCAGTCCCTTAACAAAGGATCATCCCTTTTTACCAGTGGTACTGCCCATTGTGCAGCATCCCCTGCTAAATACGAGATGAGATAAGCTACTCTAGCGTGATTGGTGTTGAATACCTTGGGTTTGCAGGAAAAGTGCAATAACACCTGTGTAAGAAACACCTGCACTTTGCCGCTGTCCCCATGGAAACGTTCTGGAGGGGCTAGGGGGATCGGAGTGGGAACTTCCACTACGACAGAGGAGGCCTGCTGAGTACCAGCACTAAAAGGGTTACGACTCAACCTATCCACTTGAGCCTGCAGTGCAGCAGTCTCAGTCCTAGATGCTTGCAACTCTGTTTGGACCAGCGCCAGGGCTGCTAAAATATCATCCATTGTGGACATTGTATCGTGAAATCGGGAGGACAGAATGTCTTGGGCCGTTGATTCTGTCAGGTCCAACGGTCCTCAGGATCTCACGATGCTCTATAGGGTCCACCTCTCGACAGCCCCTGGGTCTGAATGAGAACAGACGCACAGGAATGATCGAGCGAGGGATAATCAGGAAGGTAAGGATGGGAACAGCGGGGAAGGGAAGCTGAAACGAGAACAAGGCACCATGAGACAAGCACAGACTATAAATGCAATACACTTGGTAGAAACCTGTAACCCCACCCTCGTGTGACCTGAATGAGTTATACCTGGTATGAAATAAGTGGGAGGCTTTGCCTGGCAATCCAAAAGGTTGAACTGGATAGTAATTCTAGGACACAAGAATCCTATGGTCAGTTACTTCAATAGCAAGGTTCCTAGTACAATACACACAACCATATAACTACATACCAACATAGATGTAAATTGTGGCTTCAACAGGGGTCAGTATGGAAGGTAGCCTGCCAGGCGAAGCTCATAAGCCCCTGTTGTAAGAATTGAAGAAAGGAGACAACTGTTATTGTCTTAACTCACTAATTTGCATTGCCCGGTTACTTCACCTGACAATACATAGTGCTTTACACAAGGAGTATCATAAAAGTCCTGGATCCTGAGCTGATAGAAACACAGAAGCCAAGCAAAATAAACAATGTCTCCGTTTGTCTGTTGAAACCACAGAAAATCGGAACCTTTGGGAATACAAACAGTCTCTTTGCAGGTAAATCCGATATTCCCCCTATGAACCAGGCAGATGCATGGAGGATGGAGGAATGAACAATAGCCCTGGAAGTCCGGAAGCGGGTTGAACCCAGAGCAAGGAATGACCGGACACTGAAACAGTGTTCACTTGAAACTCCACAAAACCGCAAACACTGTACGAGATGCCAGTAAACCGGCTTGTCAATAACTAGAGAAGCGCTGGAGCCTCAGCCGAGAACTCCTCAGATATGGGAAGCGCCAGCCGACGCCACCCCAAGATAGAAGCTGAACGCTTCTAATGCACTCACCAGCAGGCACTGAGTACACTCACAAGAAAGGATACGCTGGAACTCACGATCTACTGCAATCAGCCACGGAACCAGAATCAACGGCGGCGCCTTCTGTTTCCTCGCCGGTAATGTTCTCTGCGCGTGTGACGTCATCAAACGGGCGTCGCGCGCGCAGTACCTGGAAACATGGGAAATGTAGTTTTTGAGATTAGATCGCGTCTCAAGGCAGGGTTCGCGCCTAGCCTCCGCCGTGAGATCTAACACCCTCAGAACGACACCATACAAGTAATAGCATCGATCCTAGAACAGGAGGATCTCAAGGGAGGTAACGACTACTTTATAATGTCATGCATATATTTGATCCTTAAGAAAAATTATTTTCTTTTCAAGGACGATCTCTACTTACAGGTGAAGGGGACCAGTATGGGGGCTACATGTGCCCCCAGCCTGGCCTGCCTGTACGTGAGCAATTTCGAGGAGAAACACATATATAATGAGATGGCCCCCTTTTTCGAGAACATCTCTTGCTGGCACCGCTATATAGATGATATCATCTTCATCTGGAGCGGTGCCAGTGAGACCCTCTCTAACTTTTTGGAGTGGCTGAATTTGGGGGATCCCAATCTTAAATTTACAGGCCACCACAGTAACCAACAAGTTACCTTCCTAGATATCATCATTAAAGAAGAGGAGGGGATCCTTAAGGTGGAATTATACACGAAACCTACGGACAAAAACACCCTTTTGCTATATTCCAGCAATCATCCCAAATCCCAAAAAGATAACGTACCATTCGGGGAATTCCTACGCCTTCGTAGGAACTGTACCAACTTGAATGACTTCTATAAACACGCGGAGAACACCAAACTTAAACTGGAAAATAGAGGTTACCCAAAGAAACTGATCAAAAATGCACTGAAACGTGCACGGTTCTATGACCGAGACAGTCTCTTGGACCCCGAAAGAAAATCTAAAAAGAACCCTACACTAGACAGGATAGTTTTTGTTACACAATATTCCCACTTGAGCAATCAAATCAAAAATATCGTCAACAAAAACTGGAAAATACTGAATCAAAACAGGGAGATCCAACTGGACAAACCCTTATTCTCATTCCGTCGCAATAAGACCATAAAAAACAGTCTAGTTCACACCTATCCCATCGCAAAAGAACAACAACTAACTCTGTCAGGAAACCTTGCTTCAGGCAATTTCAAATGTGGAACATGTTCCATTTGTCCACAATGTATTGTAGGGAGTAAACTCGAACACAATGGCAAGAACCTTAAACCTACTACTTTTAACAACTGTCGCAGCCAGAATGTAATATACTTGCTGCTTTGCCCATGCAATCTAGGTTACGTAGGCGAAACAGGTAGAGAATTGCGTATCAGAGTTCTAGAGCACAAGTCAGCGATACGTACCTCTAAAATCAATGCACCCCTAACAGAACATTACAAGGAAAAGAAACATTCCTGTGATGACATTAGATGGTTCATATTAGAGAAAGTGAGACAAAATAGAAGAGGGGGAGATGGAGACAGACTTAGGAAAAGAAGAGAGCAATGGTACTTCTGCTACCTTAACACAATAGACAAGGGCCTTAATACTAGAGAGGATTGGGCCAAATGTCTGTGAAGAATACTGAATAAACCCCCAACGATTGTTAATCCTGAAACTGGGATCCGCCAACAACATCCACACAGTCCCACTCCCTGGGACGAGGGAACAGGCCTTATAATGCATGGGAGCCTTATGCTCAATAATCCACCAATCCCTGCCTAGTCTCCAACCTTTGGTGCTTCTTATTTCCCAGGAATTCTTTATTATCAGCAGGAAGTTAGTGAGTCCTATACCCATATCTTGCGACAATTTTTCATGTCCGATTAAACAATTACAAACATATCCATTTAGTGATTAGCCTAGGCTAAATTCTTCCCTGCCTTTCAGCCTCATAACATAGGATCAACAATAATATACAACTTTAATACGTATTTTTTTCAATATAGCCCCCATCCCTTTAGCAGACTAAAAAGTGTTTTATTCCCATGTTTAACCTATTTACAGAAACACAAGCCCAGGCACCAAGTACTCAAGTGTGTTTATACCGCTTATGAGCGCATAAATATAGCTAACAAATAATTCGCCATTTAAAAGAACGCAGTGAGAACCCAATAAAGCATTCGATTTCACATTTCTTCCTACCGCGTATCAGTCAATTAAATATAGCGCTCAGCAAGCTTAAAGCGAGCGCGAACATTTCCCACCGCCTTGAGGACCTTAGTGGGAACTGTATTAAGTTTTCAAAGAAACACACCCTTTAACCACCTAACAGCCAATAGAATAGAGTGTTTATTAAGCTTAAAACGAGCGTGAACATTTCCCACCGCCTTGAGGACCTCATTGGAAACTGTATTAAACTTTCAAAGAAACACACCCCTTAACCTCCTGACAGCCAATAGAATAGAGCGCTCAGTAAGCCCAAACATGCAAATAGGCAGCTTCAACAGCACTCACATATGATTGGACCATTTAATACTTCAGCTTTATCCAATCACAGCACAAAGGGGTGTATTTAAACAAAGCCCGCGATTCACTAAGAATCTTTCATTTGAAAACGAAGACCCGATACGAACAGACGCTTTTGCTGTAGCAGGTAAGACCCAGCCCGGGAGGGAACTTTTAAAGAGGCCACACTATCTAACAAACTAAAATTGAACTATTGTTCTACTCTTCTCCTCTAGGGGATACGATTATACCATTTTTTAAGAAACTACCCCAACGCTCACAATAGTAAAGGCAGCTCACCGCGCCTCTTTTATTCCTTCTACTGCGAGATCTATTTTTGACCATTATAGGTAAGATGACGCTACTGGTAAATTTGTAGTCCAGGCGCATTTCCACAACCATTTACTCCGTCTCATATAATTGAGGTCTAAAAGTACTCCCTTCTCTTTCATTTTTCCCCCAAGAGAGACTCGTTCTGGTCATTGAAGCCAACCGCCATTGATCTTGATATTCATCCCCGCTACAATTCAAGAACAACTAAAGAGTAGTGACATAGAAGTGTCTGAAGATTTACAGACTTTGAAAAGTTTTCTAATCCTTATCGGATAGGAGAATCATTAGTAACCTCCAGGTATGTCAAGTAATCAGCTTAAATTAATATTAAGGACATAGGATTTTTTCCACCTCCTACTTATTCTAGCGGTTTTATATTCTTCTCTCTCCAGATAGTTACCGCCCAATAAGAATATCTCCTCACATCCTGAAAGAATTTTTATCTCCTGCATAATAAGGAATCCCACCAAACAGGTAAAAGCAGAACTTGAGTAGGGAAACACAATTTTAAGTGTATTTACCTACTACGAAGCTTTTTTGAGTCTCTTTGAACTTTAGTAGCAGAGATACAGCCGATACATGCACATACAGATGTGAAGTCAATGCCTTCTTCTATTTTGCATAGTCTAATACTCTACAATTAGCAAGAGCGTAGAGAGAGCACCCCATAAGCACAATCTTTTTTCTGACTTAGGGAGATTATGCCAGGTTAGTATCTGCCCCCACCTAGCTACGCCTACTAGGCTAGCAGTGTCTATCATTGTGTCGAAATTGAGGTCTTTATTAGAGAAGTCTCAAATACCATAACCAGATTAAGTTCCAACGACCTAGGGACCCTGTGTTCCTGAGAGTTTGTATGTAGAGAAAATTGTGAAGTAATAGAATATATAACTCACGTATAAAGAGCAGCCATTGAGTAATACTATTTATTAATAGGCTAGACATTGTACCTGTGAATTACTGTAAAGTATAGTGTTCTCTCAATTCAGTCAATTAACTGTATGTATATCTATTGTAGGACAACCATAAGGATCCAGTAACACGACAGACAACAAATCAATAGTCTTGATAAAGGTGGCACATAATAATACGCAAACCACCGAAACGCATCGACGCAATTTTCTGTACAATTCATCTTTTCCCCCCCCCGGTGTATATAAGATTGTAAGGTTATAAAACCAGGGGTCGTTGAAATTTTAATTGTGAATGTACGCTTTGTAATCTCTAATTTGTATGTTTTACAATTGAGTTTTGTCTGTCCTTCATTTTTGTGCTGGTCACAAAATTATATAGTATTTTAATTGTTTTTTAACATTTTTTCCAGTGTAATTGTAAATTGTCTTTTTATTGTTTCAATAAATTGTTATGTAACTTCATTTTTGATCAATTTCTTTAGTTAGTGTGTTTATATCTGATTGTGGTTATAGCTAATTCCAAGCTTCTCCTGTACACGACCCAAGGGAATCATTCTGTTTGATTTAGGTTTAACACCCCAATTCCCTTGTTGACTTCAAGGGGTTCCTCTCTCTTTTCATAATATATCCGACTAAATTAAGTCATAAAACTGCAGCAGACATTTTTCTTTCTTCCTATTTAGACGATGTAGCTCCCGCATATTCCAATGTACCCGTACTACCCGTACCACCTGCTGATCATCTGCCCCCAGGTCCGCAACAACAGACCCCTCCCGCACCGCTTCCCGCACCTGTTGTCACTACCCCTACTGTTCTCCCTGGTATTCATCCGCTTAATCCCTTTGGGCCTGGCGCTGCTCAGGGTCCAACTCTGTTACAGATACAGACCCTGCAGCCAGGTTATGCTCACGCCTCCGTCTCGGGAGGTGCTACAGGAGGTTACCGCACCCCGCCACATTTACAACGAATGACAATCAGAGAATTAGCAATGCAGCGTACACCTAAAGCAGCCCCAGCCGAAAAACTTAAGGAACAGCTTACAGATTGCAGATATGACACAGTGCCAGGAAAAACAGGACCCATGATGTTAGCGTCCCTGCGTTTAAGACGTGTTACAGATTATTTGATGTTATTACCAGAAATGCCAGACCATTTAGACAATATATATCATTTTATCAGAACAGTAGAAAGACCAGAGTGTATTAGTGAAGCCATGGCACATCAGAAAGTTGAGACACAAGGTTTAATAATGCGATTTTTGATTAACTGTATGATAAGGGAACAAGATCAGCCCAGCTTTCCACAAGAAGAGATGGAGAGATTGTCAAAATGGAGTCAGAATATTGCAGAGGGTAAACATGATAGAGAGAAATGTATACATGCTATGATTAGAAAGATCCGTAAAGAAATAGTAGCAATACATGCCCGTCGAGAATCTGAAAGGCAACTCGAGTCAGACGGAAAAGAAACCTCAGATGAGGAAGAACCAGAGAATCCAGCAGAAACCTCGCAACAGGCGAGGGGAGACATGGTGGCATATGTAGGTAGAGAGAAACTACCTAGACAGTACCCTCTTGATAGGCCCTTCGACAGACCCATTCGTTTAGAAAACAAGAAACGTTACCTTTGTCCGATACCAGAGCGATGTTCCCTTGAGCATATATTCCAAATCACTGATAAAGTACTGAAAGAAAGAGTAGGTTATCACGAACTCTACACCTTACGTGATCAGGAACTAGCACGATTCGCAGTACAGTGGGACGGGGATGACAGCATATATAAAGATGATTCAGTAGTGCAAACATTTTTAAGTCTTACTCCAGAAGAACAGCGACTAGCTGGTATATACATGACCCAACATCTCATTATACAGTATGAAAACCAAGCATCTGATCCAGGTTCATTATATAGTTTATTGCAAGACATACTCCTGCGAAGATGGAGAGGCCTAGGTACCGATTTAATTGAAATAATCTTAGAACAACGTCATAAATATAGAACTTTCTTGACTCCACATCTTGTTTCCGTTCCACCCCCAGTCAGGCAACCATATCACCTAGACAAACAGAATCCTTTACGGGAAGTACATCCAATCCGGAAACCCGATGACACCCTTGAACGCGTGTTTGTATACACGCCCATAACTAAAATGGAATTATTAGAAATGAAGAAAATCGTGCCCAGTCATGATAAAGACCCTGCAGGTTTTCACCGTGAAATAAAAGACATGTTACTCATGGGAGATTACACCTATCTCGACATTATGAAAATACTGAAAGTGTTATTGCCTGCCGGTATTTACGAGAAACTAAAGGAAAAAGAATGGGAGGTGGGAGACAAAAAGATTAATTGGGCTGAATTAGAAACCGAAGAAACTGGTCGAACCCCAGGATTAGGTCTTGGGGAGAAAACTAAAGCATTACCAGGATTGTTAGTACAGGTTTTGCCAAGGTTGTTGGCAACTAAAAAGGAGGATTGGGATGCAATCTCAGCCTGCAAACAGAAACATGACGAAGACACTAGTGACTTTTATTCCAGATTCGAGAAATGTTTTATCATTAATAGTGGCCTGAAAACAAGTAGTGAATCATACCCACACCTTTTTGTGTCAAAATTAGTCGAGAATTCCCTGCCCCAGGTTAAGAACCGTGTACTGAAAGTCGAGAGCACATGGCAAGCTAATACGCCTTCCCGAATGTTACAAATGTTACAGTACCACCAGAACAGAATCAGGGAAGAACAGGATCACGAACAGAGACGTATGAAAGACACGAAAATGAAAGTACTAGTTGCTCAGTCAGTTCCAGCTGATGGTCATAAAAGGGGTACGACACAATCCAATAATTCAAATTCAGCAGCTCCTGTTAAAGGGATATGCAACTATTGCAAACAGCCAGGTCACTATGTAAATGATTGTCCAGTTCTGAAACACAACATAGCCACAGGTAAAACGAAAGAGAGACCGCGTCCTCCCAGACAGGACCAAGTCCAACAACACGTTCCACAGAATGTTCAGCCTATGCAGGTTCCACAACAGACCGTAGCGGTACCACAGCCACAACCCATTGCCGCAACACAACATGTTACACAGCCGATGTACCAGTATGCACAATCTGACTATCCCGATTATCAGCAATACACATGAAACAGCCTAGAGAGGGAGGTTGGCTTGCCCCTTATCGAGGTTCCTGTAGATCAAGAAGGTCCTTATATACATAGTCGGGTATTAGGGAAGGATAGAAAATTTTTGATTGATACGGGGGCAAGCAGAACAACCATCAGTCATGACGAGGTTCCAGGGGCGCCCCTCTCAGGCTCACAGAATGTTTCCCTTGGATTTTCAGGAAAGCCTATAGTCAATGAAGTATCGAAACCTGTTTCCCTAGCAGTTGGTCCATTATCTCGTACTACAGACTTATTGCTCACGAAATCATGTCCAGAAAACTTGCTTGGTATTAAGACCCTGAAAGCTCTAGGAGCTGTAATTTGTTGTTCTCCGGAAGGAGTAAGATTGTTTCTTCGTGATTTCAAAGGACATTATGTATTGAGAGATTTTGACCCAAGGTTACAGAATGTTCCTGCACATTTATGGGCACAAGGCCCCACTGATGTAGGTTGCATGCACATTACTCCATACCGTGTCACACTCAAGCCTGGAGTAGTACTACCACGTATCCGACAATACAAGTTACCACCAGATGCTGTAGTGGCTTTACTGAAAATCATTGACGAGCTCATTGCACAAGGAGTGGTTGTAGAAACCGACTCCAATGTTTGTAATTCCCCTATCATTCCAATTCTTAAACGTACAGATCAAAATGCCCCTCCTGTTTATCGATTAGTCATCGATTTGCGAGAATTGAATAAATGCATTGTACCACAGTATCCCGTGGTCCCAGACATTTCATCCCTATTGACTGCTATTGATTCTGAAGCGACGTTCTTTACTATAATCGACCTCAAGAACGCCTTCTTTAGTGTCCCCATTGATCCGGAAAGCCAATACCTTTTCGGATTCTGTTTAAATGGCCGAAGCTTCAAATTGGCACGCGCACCTGAAGGATTTACAGAAAGCCCCAGTATCTACAGCCAAGCGTTAAAACGACAACTTGACAGTATTCACATGCCTGCCAACACTGCCCTACTCCAATACGTCGATGATCTATTGATCACCGCCCGTAGTGAACTGGAATGTGAACAAGCATCACTGACAGTTTTGCATTTCTTGGCGGACAAGGGACACAAGGTGTCTCCTTCGAAGCTACAATTCTGTGCCCAGCAAGTGGTGTACCTTGGGCACTTGCTGTCCAAGTGGGGTAGGCAGCTAACACCTGAACGGATTCAGTTAATTGCACATCTTCCGCAACCCAAGACACAAAAAGAAGTACGAGCCTTTATTGGACTCAATTCCTATTGCAGACAATGGATTCCACAATATGCATTTCTAGCTAAACCACTCATACAGTTGACAACACAGGAGGCAGCGTCTTCGACTGTCCTCCCTTGGACTCAGGAACATACACATGCTTTTGATGAATTAAAGACAGCCTTATGTCAAGCACCAGTTTTAGCGACACCATGTTACAGCAAACCTTTTACACTTTTTGTCACAGAACGCGATGGCACAGCGTTGTCGGTTCTCACTCAGCTACAAGCAGACAAACACAAACCGTGTGCTTATTTTTCAAGTACATTGGATCCAGTAGCCCAGGCCTTGCCTGCATGCTTAAAGTCAGTTGCAGCAACAGATCTAGCAATCAGACAAAGTGATTCCATTGTATTAGGACATCAATTGACAGTACAAGTTCCACATTCTGTAGAGGTTCTCCTAAACAGAACACAGACTCAACACTTGACTATAGCACGATTGACAGGTTATGAATTGACATTATTCCCACCACACATAGAAATCAGACGTTGTAATACACTGAATCCTGCTACACTTTTACCATCGAGCACAACAGACCCTGCTCCGCATGACTGCGTAGATGTAGTTGACACAGTTACGAAACCCAGACAAGACTTGACAGATGTTGCATTACCTCATCCAGACCTGACACTTTATGTGGATGGTTCATGTTTAAGAACAAGTACAGGAGAGTTAGTGGCCGCATATGCAGTGACCACTGAAACTGTAGTCATAGAAACACATCGCATTGACACCCTGTCAGCCCAAGCAGCAGAGCTCACTGCTCTGACTCAAGCCTGTATACGAGCCAAGAACTTGAAAGTAAACATATACACAGATTCACGTTATGCATTCGGAGTCGTTCACGACTTCGGTGTCCTCTGGCAAGAAAGAGGTTTCTTGACCTCTCACGGAGCCAAGATTCAGCATGGTCCCCTCATTCAAGCCCTGTTAGAAGCAATACATTTGCCTACAGCCATAGCCATCATGAAGTGCAAGGCACATACGAAAGTCACAGACAAGATTTCTCAGGGCAACGATTTTGCAGACCGCATAGCGAAACATACAGCACTGACTCATACTCAAACGACTGACATGACAAGGACCAATGTAACCTCACTGACACACTGCATGACAGTCAGGGACCCCACACAAGATGTCATCGACATACAGACACATGCCACTCCAGATGAAATAAAGAAATGGGTTGAACAAGGAGGGGTCCAGACAGATCAAGGATGGATGACAAAGGGAATGACCACATGGTTTCTCCCCGACTCTATGGTTCAGGTTATCATCAACACAGCACATAGTCCAGCACATTTAGGAGAAAAAGCCATGTTAGACAGTTTACAGAATCTCTGGTTCAACAAGCATTTACGAGCAGCAGCAAAACAGAAAGTGCGTACTTGCATGATCTGTTGTCAGTTCAATCCAGGAAAAGGTGTTCCCGTAGAGCGAGGTGGATTTCATCCTCCCGACTACCCTTTTGAAGTCCTCCAGATGGATTATATCCAGATGGAAAGATGCCGAGGATTCAAGTATGTCCTCGTAGTTGTATGTGCCCTATCCCGATGGACAGAAGCATATCCCGTCCCAGATTACACTGCCCCGACCACTGCCAAGCAGTTGGTTCGTGAATTTTTCCCTCGATACGGTTTGCCCCGTGTCGTGTATTCAGATAACGGTCAGCCATTCTCATCCAAACTTATGAAGCAGGTCTCGCTTCTATTGGGGTACCAGTGGAAGTTTCACTGTGTCAGACATCCAGAGGCAGCAGGTCTCGTGGAGCGACACAATCAGACTCTGAAAAATCGCCTTGCCAAAGTGTGTAAAGAGAAAGGCGTAGATTGGATAGTAGCATTGCCAGTTGCACTTTTTTATATGAGAATGGTAGCCCATTCTAGGACAGGGCTATCCCCGTATGAGGTGGTCTTCGGTAGACCTCCTAATATGTGGGGGACGCCTCTGCCGCGAAAAATCACTGATGTTGACAGTACTATGCTGACAGATTACCTTGCTTCCTTGATGTCTGCACTACAATCATGTCGTTCACAGGTCGCGGCAGCCTTCCCAGACAACACCGAGGTGAAGCCACATGAACTGGTCCCGGGAGACGTTGTTGTTGTCCGGAATTTCGACAGATCGAGCCCTTTGGAGCCCCGCTAGAAGGAGCCGAAGATTGTTTTGTTAACAACCAGGACTGCTGTAAAATTGGAGGGGAGGAAGGGTTGGGTGCACTCCAGTCACGTGAAAAGATTCCATGGACTTCCGCCAAAAACTGAATCCCAGAACTCTCACATACCAGAGACAGATACCAAACTCCCCCTTCTAGAGAAAACTCCCCAAGAGGAGTACCAACAGAAATTGAGGTCTAGTAAGTCAGACAGTTTAATTGTTTAAGTCCCCTCCTGGGTGAAGCGGTTAGGCAGTTTCTGACAATGTACAAGTTAGACCCAAATAGAGAGAGAGATAGACAGGAGACCAAGAAACAAAAATATCGTAAAAGTCTCCGGAGCAGATGCGTCTGCACATTACTTATTATGTTTTTTCTGAGTCTTACGATTATTGCTATGAGTTGGATGTTATACATGTATTTTCCTCTTGCACATTCTTTTTTTAATGACACTGTCGAGCACACGTTTAGTGTTCTTCCTCCCCACGAATTGTCTTATCGACTTGCACTGCGCAACAATACATTTATTCGTATGTTACATCATTCTCACCAGATCAACAATGCTACTAATTGTTGGATATGTGGCCGACTCCCTCCCTATCAGAACTACAAGGGAGCTCTGCCCCTCTTTCCTTACCCGTTTACACATAATGGTTCCTGTGGTGCATGGTTTAGTTTAATATCCTCTATAAACACTGACAATCCCAAGGCAATTGGATATGGGGAAATCTGAACACAGTCATGAACAAAGCATGTTTTCCAAACGAAGAGGGTCTTCCACAAATGACAGGGACAGGTCTAGAAAATGAAGTGTATGGATTAGGCAATTTTACACTTAACCTCATGATTCTAAATGTTCAGTCAGAAACCAGTCCAGACTTGCCATCCATATCAGTTTTACCAGCGAAAGGCGTATTATGTGTCAGAAAGAATGGTTCAGTACATCTAGGTCACAGTGACTGTACTATTGTGGTCGAATTTAGTGATAAAGGCAAGTCTACATTCAAAGCTTCCCGACATTCCTATTTCATTTGTGGTCAGACAGCTTATGTCCGTTTACCTCCAGACTGGGATGGTACCTGTTTCATTGCATTCTTATTGCCACCAGTATTCCTAGCCCCATCTGACTATCACAGGAATTCCCGCCTTAATATTGTTAGACACAAGAGAGACCTCCCAATAGTTGATCAGACTGAAACTACATGGGAACAATATACGGATTTCAATAAAGGATTCTTTCCCTATCTAGGTACTGTCTCCAATAGTAAACTGATACGCAAATTAACCAGAATACTTGAAGCCGTAGTGAATGAGACTACTTCTGCTTTGGGCAACTTAACAGAGGAGCAGTCTGCTATGAGACTTGTCGTTCTTCAGAACCGCCTTGTCCTTGGCGTCATCCTGGCCAATAGGGGCGGGGCTTGTAGAGTCATCGGATCCAGTTGCTGCGTGTTTATTCCAAATAACGCGCCATCGGTCTATAAGGCTATTACCAGACTTCACGAAATTGCCCATCTGATACATCAGAATCCAGGCTCCTGGACTTGGTCCGGTTGGCTCTGGAGTATGATCACAGCCTGGGGATGGAAGCTACTGTCATTCCTAGGAATCATATTGGCCATAGTATTCAGTTGTTGTCTATGTCTACAATGTGGGCCAGCGATTTGCGGCTTGTGCGCCACAGCTTGTGTTCCCCATTCAAGTTCACGTTCCCATTCCAGAAGTAAGAAAGAGGAACAGATGATGTTATATGAACAGATTGATGGTCTCATGAAAATCGATATATCTTGAAGGGTCCGTAGGGGACAAGGAGGGAATGAGGTAATTGAAATTTTTATGGTCAATTGTGTCCCCTAACGTGTACCCTAACGGCTCCATGTACGAGTTTCAAGTACATGTAATTTCCCTCCACGACCGAATTTGAAGACGCAAATACATTTGCGTCCAACGTTAACATGTCCTCTATCAGATCCACCATGAATGGGTTGATAATTCAGTTCCTAAGTATGCCGTGCCACCGTCTTTACATGGTGCACTTTCATGTTTTTCCTGGCTCTGCCAGGCTAGGCCCTGATTTCTGTCTTCAAGCCACGGCTGTCTCTGCCTCTGAAAGCTGTAGCATGGAGATGCATCCCTGACCTCTGCCTTACTTCCTGCCAAACGAGCGGTGCCCGGCTCGGCCTGGTCCGCCTGCCAAAAACAGTATTTTACCTCCTAGTTATCAGCATAGCCAGCTCAGCTCCTCGAAAACACATTCCTGTCTAGTGATTTAGGTAAACATATCCCCGGCTGCAGAGAAAAGAGCAAGTCTTCCTGTCTCCGTGCAAGTAATTTACAGTTCCCGTTACCAGAGTAAGCCCATGGCCCCGCACGTAGGCACGCAGACATCTATGCACGCTCTTTCATTCAGTATAGAGTAGCCTCTGCCCAAGAGACCTTTTACTCTAGATTAAACATCCTCCAAATACTAGATATCAGATATGTTATAGGGACAGGTCGATCTGACATGCCAGACTTCTGTCTCCTCTACTAGTGCTAAAAGTCAGACCCTTAGCTTCCTCCAGATGTACGTCAATCACACGTTAGCTGCGTGCGCATTCAGGCCCCAGGTTTCAGCTGACTCTGCAAGATTTCTCTATGTATACACCCACTTGTGTCACTTTTCTGTGACGTTTCTAGTACACGCCTATGTGCACACCCCTGTTCACGCCTTTTTGCTACGCACATGTGTTCTTATCATATACATTTCACTTGTCACGCCTACTGTATTCAATGCTACTGTGTCATATTACTATATATGTCATGCACTGTTAATAAATCGTTGACATCTTTCCTGACATCTTTCCTGCCATCATTGCATACCCGAACCCTTGTATTGATGGAATAGATTTCCATGGCTCGAGTCATTTATGATTAAAGCCCTTATGACTCAGACACCACGGACTCTGCCTCTCATTTGATTGAGCTATTTGTTTTTACCCGTCTGAAATTATATGGCAAACTTGTATACGGTAATCTGAGTCCAAGATCAACCTTTTCACCTGTCTCCGAAATTGATAGTGCTATTGAGATCTTTTTTCGATTGGTAAAGAAAGAGTGTAGTAATCTGCTTCTCATGTAATGCACCTCCTTGGCCCTGGTTCTCTGCCTGATGCTCTAGCTATATGATGTCATTTGGAATGTTATGAATGTTTGTACTTGAAGGTGTAGCTGTTGGAGAAGATGGGCTGAGCAGCCAGGAGGCTGCTCCTGGTGGGGCTTATATTAAGACTTACATTGGAACTTACTAAGCTGTAACTTGAAGAATAAACTACAACTACAAGAGCTGTCTACTGGACTTCTTAATTTCTACAAAGAGCTTTACCATTTGGAAGATAGGAATGCTGGACAGCAGGAAATTTATAGGGATAACATAAAAATCTGAGAGACATGTACTGGTTAAGTTACCTACATCGTCTGAGATTCATATCAAGGAAGCAGATAAAGGGGGCAATGTGGTCCTTATGGACACCCTGGACTATGTACATGAATTGGATAGGCGATCGGACGATACTCCAGCCTTTGTGCCTTTGACGTCCAACCCATTATCACAAATTACATCTTTGATTGAAAAAAAGCTGAAAACGTGGCTTGACCAATGCCTCGATAATGACCTGGAATACAGATACATACCTAAGCAAGGCCCGTTTACACCAGGGAGGCCGATCATATCAGGGATCGGTTCCTCAACTGAACGCATATCTGAATACATCGATGTTTTTCTTCAACCCCTGGTAGGTAATCTCCCCTCCTACATTTGTGATACCAAACACCTTCTGAATCAAGTAACTGACTTTGGCTGGTCAGAGGAAAGCTGTTTTGTTACGCTGGATATTTCATCCCTATATATGTCACTACCAAAAGATGAAGGTATCTTAGCCAGTCAACACTTTCTCGCATGCCGAGATGCCACTATGTGGGAATGCTAGTTGAAATGAACAGACTGGTTCTGGACAATAATGTGTTCCTGTGCAATGGCGATTGGTTTCGCCAGTGTCAGGGCGTTACTATGGGATCCAAATTTTCCCCATCGTTTGCCAATCTTTTTATGGGGTGGTCCGAGAAGAATTACATTTGGAAGAAATGCCCCGAAGACTTAATGCACCATGTAGTTTATTTGGGTCGATACATCGACGATGTGTTGATCTGGACAGGTGTTCAGACGCTATTGGCAGGACTTTGCACATTTTTGAATGACAACCAGTGTAATATTGTGTTCACATATGAACAAAATTCTATAGAAATTGTCTTACTGTATCTTAAACTATACATTGTAAATGACACCATAGCATCCACTCTCTAAAGGAAGAATACAGCTTGCAACTCTGTCTTACATGCACAACCATCACATCCTAGGTCCCAAGTACTCTCCATTCCATTTGGGGAGATGATGCGAATACAGCGTAATTGTAGTGAAGACATGGCCTTCCGCTCAGAGCTGAGGCAGAGAGGCAATGGTTGGATAGGGGTTATCTAAACAAACAATCCTGAAGTTTGACCGGAAACAAACACTAAAGGACAAGAGAAAGGTCCCTATAAATGATGATAGAGTCTCTTACATCCTTTCACACACAAAGCATTGTTTTTATAACATTGTACAGAAACATTGGCATATCTTACAGACAAATTTGAATCTGAAATAATGCATTTCCCCCAAACCTAGGTCTACCTACAAGAGAGGAACATGTTTGAGTAACAGACTGTGTCCTAGCTTTCTCAATTTGAAAAAGACCAGGTCAGGACCACACTGGTTACCTCTTCCACCAAAAGGTTCCTACAAATGCGGACACCGTAATACGTGTCCGTATACTCTGGACAAGATCAAGGACTTCCAATACAACACCACTCCCGAATACAATATCAATACATTTATAAATTGCAACAACAAAGGTGCTGTGTATTGTGTTTTATGTGTTTGCAAACAAAAATACTTTGGTAGCACAATTTGTCCGGGTAAGGAGAGAATACAGGAACACATTAGGGCCTTTCGGAATGCGGATAAGAATTATCCGTTAGCTGTTCACTTCAATGAAAATCATGGTTCAGCAGACTTACCCTTGGTGAAATTCCATGGCATTACTACTGCATGTGAACTCGCTAGGGGAGGACATGGGGCTAATCTGTTGAGGCTGTCGGAAATAAAATGGATTACTCAATTTAGGGTGGTAGAATTTGGTCTAAATGTAGATAGAGAATTACATGTATTTTTGAGAGACTAATTGTGCTAGTCTTTACAACCGATCTCTGTAATTCAGGGTATGCCAAGTTTTATAACGAATGTGCCCATAATGTATTAGGACAAAGGTCAACACTTTCTACAGAAAGATATATATTTGATCTTTAGAAGTTGACCGAGTACTAAATATCTGATGTCTCATGTATCTCCTTTGACGCAAGTTCTTTGAAACTTTTATGAAGATCAAATGATAGCTGTAATAAAATTTCTGTCTATTTGTCAAAATGTCATTTCCAAACTCTATGTTGAGTATCTGTATGAAACAAGAATTATGGTTTTGGTTTTTTGCCCTTGTTGTATCTAAAAATTCCTTAGTTTTGATGGGAAATTGACCACATTGCTTTGGGTGCACTCCCGATTCTTTTAGGGTATTTACCTGCACCAGTCTTGATTCACCCCTCTCCTCTACTACTTTGGTCTTCTCTATCTCCTATACTTTGAGAGTTAGATATCACTATAGAATTCCTAATAACAACAGAGTTTGGGTTGTCAGTGTGAATTCTCCACAAATGCTTTTTCTTTGTGACATGGTTCTTCCAATTTCAGGACTTAGACGCTTGAAACACAATTACACCTTCTCTTAACTGTTTTCGTTTCTGTCTCACAATCGTCAGAATGGGATGTTGTGGGACACATTCAGATACTTATGTTCTTTATATAATATTTTTTTTATATATATATATATTTTTTTTTACTATTACTCTGTTTATAAGTAGCCGCGTTGGATGGCTCCAATGACACTTACTCGCGGATTTGGATCGGGCGGCCGGTGAGTTACTTGAACGGGGGAGTCTTTGCACTTCGGATACAACAGGGTTCTCATCTAGGGACCAACATTTATGATATTTTACTTTGTCTATTTAAGTTTTTACCATACCGCTTGTTGGGACTATCCACTACAACGGAGACCTGGACTCATCAGGTCCTTACTGCAACAAACCAGCCTTATCCTTCGTGGCTTTCTTCTGTTTATTGACAAGGTACGATTATTTCCTTGCTTAGCACTATGGCATAGATGCCTCAGTCTACGAGGGCCCTCAAGATGGCGCTGGCATAAGCTTTTCCCTCAATATCCAGCAGTGCGATCATGTGGTAGTTGGTAGGTTCAGTTTTTGGGCCTTTTTTGTGGATGGGCTGTAAAAGCGAGCCTCTCCATGAGTCTGGTATGTCCCCCCGGAGCCAGCATTCAGAATACAAGTGGGTCAGATTAGTGGACCACAAGTCGATATTTGCCTTGAATAGATGTCCAGGGAGACCATTAGGACCTGGAGCAGCGTTTTGTCTGATGTTTTTAATGATTTTAGAGACGAGCAATTTCCCCGGTGGAGCCATCAGCTCGGTGTATGTGCCTAGATTGTCTCCAGCCTTGGGTGTGTCAATTTGCATGTTAGCTGCGCCATCATTAGTATATAGTGCTTTTACATGGGCAACCCAAGTAGAGGCTTCAAGGGAGTTTTCTCTGTGATTTGTGTCTCTGCCCAGGTTGCATATGTGCTTCCAAAACTCCTGTGATTTTCCCGGGCTCAACAAGTCAAAAATTATTAGCCATTGTGCTTCACAATGGGCACGTTTTGCTGCCCAAACCTTCTTTGCGTGGCTTTTTTTGGCTTCTTGTAGTTGGATATTGTTCAAACTTGTCCCAATTTTGCGGAAAAGTTTTCTTTTTATTTAGATTTTTGGCGCTTATTTTAATTTCAGAGTTATACCCATATGTAGGTGAGGTGCGCCTGTGCGATGTAATATTCAAATTCCCGCAAAGAGTCACCGCAAGGGTCTCTATTGTGACACTTCAAGTATCTATGGCGTCTTTTTTCTGATCGCTTAGTGACCACCCTGTCCAATGATTAGCCCAGCTGTTGAATCTATTGATTGCAGTCTGTTCCCATTTGATCCTTCCTGCTAAAAGTGCCAAGAATGGTTTCCCTCGTCACATGTGTGAGAGGGCCACTGGGGCCAGACGGGCCCCTTCGCTCGCCACAGACCACTGGGGGCTAAATGGGCCCCCTCGCTCGCAACAGGCCACTGGGGGCCAGATGGGCCCCTTCGCTCGCCACAGGCCACTGGTGCCAGACGGGCTCCTTCGCTCGCCACAGGTCACTGGGGGCCAGGTGGGCCCCCTCGCTCGCCATGGGCCCCCTCGCTCACCACAGGGGGCCAGACGGGCCCCCTCACTCACCAGAGAGGGCCAGATGGGCCCCCTCGCTCACCAGAGGGGGCCAGATGGGCCCCCTCGCTCACCACAGGCCACTGGGGGCCAGGCGGGTCCCGTCGCTCGCCACAGGCCACTGGGGGCCAGATGGGCCCCCTCACTTGACACAGGCTGCTGGGGGCCAGATGGGCCCCCTCGCTCGCCACAGGCTACTGGTGCCAGACGGGCCCGCTCTCTCTCCACAGGCTACTGGGGGCCAGACGGGCCCCCACGCACACCACAGGCCACTGGTGCAAGACGGGCCCCCTCGCTCGCCACAGGCCACTGGTGCTAGACGGGCCCCCTCGCTCGCCACAGCCCACTGGTGCCAGACGGGCCCCCTCGCTCACCACAGGCCACTGGGGGCCAGACGGGCCCCTTCGCTCGCCACAGGCCACTGGTGCCAGACGGGCACCCTCGCTTGCCACAGGCCACTGGTGCCAGATGGGCCCCCTCTCTCGCCACAGGGGGCCAGACGGGCCCCCTCGCTCACCTTAGGCCACTGGGGGCCAGACGGGCCCCTTCGCTCGCCACAGGCCACTGGTGCCAGACGGGCCCCCTTGCTCGCCATAGGGGGTCAGACGGGCCCCCTCGCTCACCACTGGTGCCAGACGGGCCCCCTCGCTCGCCACAGGGGGCCAGACGGCCCCCCTCGCTCGCCACAGGCCACTGGTGCTAGACGGGCCCCCTCGCTCGCCACAGGCCACTGGTGCCAGACGGGCCCCCTCTCTCACCACAGGCCACTGGGGGCCAGACGGGCCCCTTCGCTCGCCACAGGCCACTGGTGCCAGACGGGCACCCTCGCTTGCCACAGGCCACTGGTGCCAGATGGGCCCCCTCCCTCGCCACAGGGGGCCAGACGGGCACCCTCGCTCACCTTAGGCCACTGGGGGCCAGACGGGCCCCTTCGCTCGCCACAGGCCACTGGTGCCAGACGGGCCCCCTCGCTCGCCATAGGGGGCCAGACGGGCTCCCTCGCTCACCACAGGCCACTGGTGCCAGACGGGCCCCCTCGCTCACCACAGGGGGCCAGACGGGCCCCCTCGCTCACCACAGGCCACTGGTGCCAGACGGGCCCCCTCGCTCGCCACAGGTCACTGGTGCCAGACGGGCCACCTCGCTCACCACAGGCCACTGGGGGCCAGGTGGGCCCCCTCGCTCACCACAGGCCACTGGGGGCTAGATGGGCCCCTTCGCTTGACACAGGCCGCTGGGGGCCAGATGGGCCCATCGCTCGCCATAGGCCACTGGGGGCCAGACGGGCCCCCTCGCTCGCTACAGGTGCCAGATGGGCCCCCTCACTCGCCACATGCCACTGGGGGCCAGACGGGCCCCCTTGCTCGCCACAGGCCACTGGTGGCCAGACGAGCCCCTTCACTCGCCACAGGCCACTGGTGCCAGACGGGCCCCCTTGCTCGCCACAGCCACTGGTGCCAGACGGGCCCCCTCGCTCGCCACCGGCCGCAGGTGCAAGACGGGCCCCCTCGCTTTCCACAGGCCGCTGGGGCCGCACGGGGCCCCTTGCTCGCCACAGGCCACTGGGGGCCAGATGGGCCCCCTCGCCCACCACAGGGGGCCAGACGGCCCCCTCACTTGCCACAGGGGGCTAGATGGGCCCCCTTGCTCGCCACAGGCCACTGGGGCCAGACGGGCCCCCTCGCTCGCCACAGGCCACTGGGAGTCAGACGGGCCCCTTCGCTCACCACAGGCCACTGTTGCCAGACGGGCCTCCTTGCTCGCAACAGGCCACTGGTGCCAGACGGGCCCCCTCGCTCACCACAGGCCACTGGTGCCAGATGGGCCCTCTTGCTCGCCACAGGCCACTGGTGCCAGACGGGCCCCTTCGCTCGCCACAGGCCACTGGGGGCCAGACGGGACCCCTTGCTCGCCATAGGGCACTGGTGCCAGATGGGCCCCTCGCTCACCACAGGCCACAGGAATTTTATGTAAATGTAAATGTACAGGAATTTATATAGCGCAAATCACTGTGCGGTTTCTAAGCGCTTGCTTAGGGAACCCGTCCTGGTATTCCCCTGTGAGATAACCCCGGCAGGGTATCCGCAAGGTGAAAGCCAGGCATCCCGCCGCGAGGGGCCGTTGTGGAGATTAAGCAAGCTATTGCCCAGAGTCGCAGAGTGTGAACCCGTGAATCGAGTAGGCACCGGAGCGAGAATTGTCGTGTCCATGGACATTTTAGGACTCAAGACCCCGCCGAGCCGGGAATTGAACCCTGGTCCCGGGCTGACCTCTGCTTCCAGGTCTGCCTCCTCTAACTAGTGAGCCACACTTCTCCACTGGGAGCCAGAAGGGCCCCTTCGCTCACCACATGCCACTGGTGCCAGACGGGCCCCCTTGCTTGCCACAGGCCAATGGTGCCAGATGGGCCCCCTTGCTTCTACAGGCCACCGGTGCCAGAAGGGCCCCCTCGCTCGCCACAGGCCACTAGGGGCCAGACGGACCCTTCGCTCCCCACAGGCCGCTGGTGCAAGATGGGCCCTCTTGCTCGCTACAGGCCACTGGGGGCCAGAGAGGCCCCCTCGCTCACCACAGGGGGCCAGACGGGCCCCCTCGTACGCCACAGGCTGCTGGTGCAAGACGGGTCCCCTCTCTCGCCACCGGCCGCTGGTGCAAGACGGGCCCCCTCGCTCGCCACAGGCCGCTGGTGCAAGACGGGCCCACGCGCTTGCCACAGGCCGCTGGGGCCGCACGGAGCCCCTTGCTCGCCACAGGCCTTTGGGGGCCAGACGGGCCCCCTCGCCCACCACAGGGGGCCAGATGGGCCCCCTCACTCGCCACAGGCCACTGGGGGCCAGACGGGCCCCCTTGCTCGCCACAGGCCACTGGTGCCAGGCGGGCCCCCTTGCTCGCCACAGGCCACTGGTGCCAGACGGGCCCCTTCGCTCGCCACAGGCCACTGGTGCCAGACGGGCCCCATCGCTCACCACAGGCCACTGGTGCCAGACGGGCCCCATCGCTCACCACAGGCCACTGGTGCCAGACGGGCCCCCTTGCTCGCCACAGGCCACTGGGAGCCCGACGGGTCCCTTCGCTCACCACATGCCACTGGTGCCAGACGGGCCCCCTCGCTCACCACAGGCCACTGGGGGCCAGACGGGCCCCTTCGCTCGCCAGAGGAGACTGGTGCCAGACGGGCCCCCTCACTTGCCACAGGGGGCCAGACTGGCCCCTTCGCTCATCACAATCCACTGGGGGCCAGACGGCCCCCTCGCTCGCCACTGGCCGCTGGGGGCCAGACGGGCCTCCTCTCTCACCACAGGCCACTGGGGGCCAGATGGGCCCCCTCGTTCGCCACAGGCCGCTGGTGCAAGACGGGTCCCCTCGCTCGCCACAGGCCGCTGGTGCAAGACGGGCCCCCTTGCTTGCCGCAGGCCACTGGGGCCAGATGGGCCCCTTTGCTCATCAAAGGCCACTGGGGGCCAGACGGCCCCACTCTCTCACCACTGTCCACTGGGGGCCAGACGGGCCCCCTCGCTCGCCACAGGCCGCTGGTGCAAGACAGGCCCCCTCGCTCGCCACAGGCCGCTGGTGCAAGACGGGCCCTCTTGCTCGCCACAGGCCACTGGGGCCAGACGGGCCCCCTCGCTCACCACAGGCCACTGGGGGCCAGACGGCCCCACTCTTTCGCCACAGGCCACTGGGGGCCAGACGGGCCCCCTCGCTCACCACAGGGGGCCAGACAGGCCCCCTCGCTCACCACAGGCCACTGGTGCCAGACGGGCCCCCTTGCTCGCCACAGGCCACTGGTGCCAGACGGGCCCCCTCGCTCGCCACAGGCCCTGGGGGCCAGACGGGCGCCCTTGCTTGCCACAGGCCACTGGTGCCAGACGGGCCCCCTCGCTCACCACAGGCCACTGGTGACAGACGGGCCCCCACGCTCCCCACAGGCCACTGGTGCCAGACGGGCCCCCTCGCTCACCACAGGCCACTGGGGGCAATAAATCCCCCTTTCTTGCCACAGGCCACTGGTGCCTGACGGGCGCCCTCGCTCGCCACAGGCCACTGGTGCCAGACGGGCCCCCTTGCTCGCCACAGGTCACTGGTGCCAGACGGGCCCCTCGCTCACCACAGGCCACTGGGAGCCAGACGGGCCCCTTCGCTCACCACATGTGTTGGACAGGCCTCGTGGAAGCCCCGCTCCCTCCCGGTATGGCGGGGTCCGGACCCCTGCTCTCCCTGTATCCAAGACAAGAACTATCCCGGCAACCCACCGGGGCAACCCACGGTCCGTCCCCGACGGAACCCCAGCTCCTGAACACTCCGGTATCGGCTGGCCCGGGCCCCCGTCAGTACCACTGCCCCGGACCAGCCGCCATTTTTGGACACTACACGACAAGGCCGCGTGGCCTCGGATCGACCCCAACCCTGGGCCTGGCCAGGCCCCGACATCGAGGCACCACCATCCACCCAGGAGGTGAAGAGACCACTTGGCAGGTCAATGGGAGAAGGAGTGTCAATGGCTCCCCTCTGCCAGGTGTCGATCGCCCCCGGCCTCCCCGGGCGCTGGCTCCACCCCCCTGCTGGGTGTCTGGACTCCCTCATCCCGGACCTCCCGACCTCCAAGTGCGAGGGTCCGGACATCAAAGGATGCCAGACCTATAATTGGGGCAGCTCCAGAGCAGGAAGGCAGTTGTATCCTGGAGTCGAGAGACACCGAGACAAACTCATCCTTGGAGGCCTGCTGGCGCTGCCGCGGCCCTTTCTTGTGAACCATCTTCAAAGCCTGCTGGCGCTGCCGCGGCCCTTTCTTGTGAACCATCTTCGAAGCCTGCTGGCGCTGCCGCGGCCCTCGTAATCGTGAACCATCGTCCAGGCCTGCTGGCGCTGCCGCGGCCCTCGTCATCGTGAACCATCGTCCCGGCCTGCTGGCGCTGCCGCGGCCCTCGTCATCGTGAACCATCGTCCAGGCCTGCTGGCGCTGCCGCGGCCCTCCTCGTCGAGAACCATCTTCGTAGCCTGCTGGCGCTGTCGCGGCCCATCTTTGCCAACCCTCAAGCTCGAGGATTGTGAGCTTCACCTCTTGCTGTTCCAGTACAGGCCCGGTACTAAGACTGTCCCGCTACCCCTTCCCCCAAGAGACTAGAATTGGCAGGATCCTCGTATCCTGGTCCCGCTGTATCGTTGATTACCTTGCCTCAAGATTTCTATATAAAGTGTGCAGAACTCATCTTTGTGTGGTGTCCATCTGTGGGGGGGAAGTTGCTTGTCTGTACGATCACTGGAGACGGCCCTCACCGGAGGCCTCTCCCCCTGTACTCGGCCGACCCTCCGGGTCTCCGTCTAACATTGGTGGTCAGCGGCGCGATCCGAGCCGACGCATAATCGTAGAGAGAGTAACTCACCCCACGACACACAGCCACCATGACGACAAAGGAAAGTGGAACAACGGAAAAATTCCTGATGGAAAAACTAGAAGAATATAGCCACAAAGAACTAAAACAATTCTGCATAGAACTGGGCATTGCTACCACAGGACTGAGCACGAAAGAGGACCTCAAACACGCCTTGGAATCTTGGGCGGAGGCGGGAACGACCGTACCCCAAGACCAAAACCCAGAGACCACCGAAACAAGCACCGCTCCTACAGAAGAAAGAAGACCGGGTCTCTCGCCGGAGGAGGCCCGAGAACGGGAGAAGAGCCGGCTCCACGAGTTGGAACTGGCCCGACTTCACTTAGACGGAGAACTCAAGTTGGCGGAACAAAAAATAACTTTAGAACACTTACGGCTCCGAGAGGAGCGAGAAGAGAAAATGAGTCAGAGAGAGCTGGAAGAGAAAAGACTACCCTACGAGCATGAGCGCAACTTGAAGGAACTAGAGATTCGGAGGCAGACAAAGACCTCGGAGTCCCCGGGCACCAGAACCCCCCTACTCCTAAGGACCCCAAGGTCCACATCCCCAAGGATGTCGTCAGAGAATATTACCGGAACGATGATATCCAGCAATGGTTCAAAGCCTACGAAGTAGCAATGACCTCCCACCAGATCCCACGAAGCGACTGGGGAGCCGGGTTATGGGGGAGGTTTGTCAACGAAGGGCGAGACGCCCTGCTGCAACTCCCGGACCATCAGATGACGTCCTACGACCACATGAAAGCCGCCCTTCTCACTCGATACGGACTCACGCCCGAGATATACCGCCAGAGGTTCCGCGACTGCAAACGGATCCCGGGTACGACTTGGGTGGAGTACGTGAACTTCTTTAGCCGAGCCTTCGAGGGGTGGATCAAGGGCAGCAAGGTGACCACTTACGAGCAGCTCTTTGACCTTATTGTATGGGAGCACCTCTCTAATAACTGCTTTGTCGAGCTCAGGCAGCACCTCCTTGACAGTAAACTGACTGAACCTCGCCAACTCGCCATCGAGGCAGACCGATGGGAGAGCACCTGAGTTTCCTGAAACTGGCCCAGCGAACAGAACCGAGCCTCCCAAGGGCCCCATCGCCCCCGAGGAGGAGGAGGAGGCCAGGGTCGGGGCAGAGACACCGTCCCGGTGGCTCCCACCAGCAACACCCCACCCCCGGCCGGAAGAGGAAGCCCTCCGACGCGACCAGGGTTCCGCGCCAACGTTACCTGCCACCGATGCCAACGACCCGGCCACTACACCAATGATCCCAACTGCCCGAAAAACCAGAGTCCCGTGACCCGCCAGGTCGCTGCCGCCGCCCTGGGAGAAGAACAAGCCCAAGAAAACACCAAAGAGTACGAGCCAGACCAACCCGAGTGGGATCCCGCCGCCATGTCCCTGGTCTGCCTAGGGGAAAGAGACCTGATTCCGCGGGCACCCCTTCCCGCCAACACGCAGAAGTACAGCCAGTGGGTCAACATTAATGGGCACCGGGCTGAAGCCCTCCGCGACACCGGGGCCAGTTTGACCGCAGTCCGCTGCCATCTGGTGAGCCCGGACCAGATCTTACCAAATATCCTTTGCCCAGTACGGTCGGCCGATAACTCCGAGAGCCTGTGTCGGATGGCCTGCGTTCCCTTCGAGTGGGGAGGGGTATCCGGCATGCTAAAAGTGACTGTCCGCGACGATGCCCCCGTGGACTGCCTCCTGGGGAACGACCTCGAAAGTTCTCCCTGGTCAGCCGTTGAGCGAAGAGAGCACCTGGGGATGCTGGGCCTCCCTGAATGGGCCTGCGTAACGACCCGATCCATGGCCGCCCGCGCCATCCCCAGTCCCGAAGAACAAGAATGGCCGGAACCCCCTCCACCGATCGTCCAAGAAGGAGCAACCCTGGAAGCCAGTTCCCAGGAGTCCAGCGAAGAAGGACTTGATCGGCTCCGGGACCTTCCCGAACTAGCCCAGTGGCGTCAAGAGGGTGGCCTCACTCAGGAACAATTCCGCCAGGAGCAGAAGACATGTCCCTCCCTCGAGGGACTCCGACAGCAATCCCTCGCCCAGAGCGCAGGAGATACCTCGGGGGCCCACTGGATTTATTGGGACAATGACCTGCTCTACAGTGAGCAAAAGATTGCTGAGCTGGGGGCCAGCCGGGTGCTGGTGGTCCCCCTCCGCTTCAGAGACTTCCTCTTGAACCTAGCACACGATGTGCCTCTTGCCGGACACCTGGGACAAGACAAAACGTACAGCCGCCTGGTGACCCACTTCTACTGGCCCAAAATGCGGAATGATGTAACGAACCACTGCCCGGCCTGCCCCACCTGCCAGGCCAGCGGGAAGAGCGGACGAAAACTCAAAGCACCCTTGCAGCCTTTCCCCATCGTCACCACCCCGTTTGAATGGGTGGAAATAGACATCGTGGGGCCCCTAGAGCCCAGAACAGCACAAGGACACCGGTTCATCCTGGTCCTGGTGGACCACGCCACCCGCTATACCGAGGCCATTCCTCTTCGGACCCTGACGGCGCCCGTGGTAGGCCGAGCCCTGATGGGGATCTTCTCACGGGTGGGCTTCCCCCGGGAAGTCGTCAGCGACAGGGGCACGAACGTTATCTCTAAATACATGAAGTCCCTCTGGCAATAGTGCGGGGTCACCTACAAATTCACGACCCCCTATCACCCGCAAGGAAATGGGCTGGTAGAACGGTTTAACCGCACCCTCAAGGGGATGATCATGGGCCTGGAAGAACCCCTACGTCGCCAATGGGATGTTCTGCTCCCGTGCCTCCTGTTCGCATACCGAGAAGTCCCCCAGAAATCCCTGGGCTTCAGCCCGTTCGAATTACTGTATGGACACCCCGTCCGGGGTCCCCTCAGCCTGGTCAAAGAAGGATGGGAGGTGGCCCCTCAGAAGACTCCTCCGGACGTATACAAGTACCTCCTGACCCTCCGTAACCAAACCCGGCGATTCAGGGAACTCGCCAAGGCCAACCTTGAAGCCAGTCAGGAGGACATGAAGCGATAGTATGATCAGCATGCCTCCTCCATCGAGTTCGAGCTGGGACAACAGGTCTGGGTGATGTCCCCGGTTGAACCCTGCGCCCTACAGGACAAATGGACGGGGCCCTTCAAGGTGGTAGAGAGCAAGGGTCCAGTCACCTACCTGATCGACATGGAGTCACCCCGGAACCCCCTACGGGTCCTCCACGCCAACAGACTCAAACCCCACTTCGTGCGCTCGGAACTCAGCCTCCTGATGGCTACCGATAGTGGGACTGAAGAAGACTCCGAGCCCCTTCCTGACCTGCTGAGAACGCTCGAAAAGGACGGCTCCGTGGAAGGGGTCAGACTCTCCGATGCCTTATCCTCAGAGCAACGCCAAGACTGTCGAGACCTTCTGCTCCAATTCGCAGACCTGTTCTCCCTCATCCCCGGGGTCACCCCCTGGTGCCTTCACGACGTAGATACCGGGGATAGCCCCCCTATTCGACACAGGGCGTACCGAGTGCCGGATCGAGTGCGCACCTGCATCCAGACAGAAGTCTCCAAAATGCTGGCTCTGGGAGTGATCGAGGCATCTGACAGTCCCTGGGCCAGCCCAGTCGTGCTGGTCCCCAAGGCTGCCGCCCCGGGCGTAGCCCCCGAGCTCAGGTTCTGTGTGGACTATCGGGGCCTGAACGCCGTTACCAGAACCGACGCTCACCCCATCCCCCGGGCGGATGAGCTGATTGACCGCATGGGGGCCGCCCGCTACCTGAGCATCTTCGATCTAACAGCGGGCTACTGGCAGATTGGCCTCACCCCAGGGGCCCAAGAGCGATCCGCCTTCTCTACCCCGGATGGCCACTACCACTTCAAGGTGATGCCATTCGGCATGAAAAACGCCCCAGCTACCTTCCAGAGACTCGTGAACCAGGTACTGGCGGGCCTCGAAGACTTCAGCGCCGCCTATCTGGACGATATTGCTGTGTAGAGTCGCCACTGGGCAGACCACCTCCACCACCTCCGGGAGGTCCTGTACGCCCTCCGGCAGGCCGGGCTCACCATCAAAGCCAGCAAAAGCCAGATTGTCCAAGGGTCCGTGACCTATCTGGGACACCAAGTGGGGAGCGGTCTGGTGGCCCCCCTCCAGCTCAAGATCGCTGCCATCCAGGCCTGGCAACCACCAGTCACCCAAACCGAGGTCCGAGCCTTCTTGGGGCTCACCGGGTACTACCGGTGTTTTGTAAAAGACTATGGCAGCATTGTGGGGCCCCTCACAGAACTCACATCCAAGAAAAACCCCAAAACAGTCAACTGGACTCCGGAATGTCAGGCGGGCTTTGAGAAATTGAAGTCCGCCATGTGCACCGCCCCCGTGCTCCAAGCCCCCGACTACAGCCGGGAGTTCATAGTGCAGACGGACGCCTCAGATCAGGGCATGGGGGCCGTCCTCTCCCAACTCAACATCGAGGGAGTCGATCAGCCAGTGGCCTTCATCAGCCGACGCCTGCTGGCCCGAGAGCAGCGCTGGAGCACCATCGAACGGGAGGCCTTCGCCGTGGTGTGGGCCCTCAAGAAGCTCCGGCCCTATCTCTTTGGCACCCACTTCTGGGTGCAAACAGATCACCGACCCCTGCAATGGCTGATGCAGATGCGGGGAGAGAACCCAAAACTGTTACACTGGTCCATCTCCCTGCAGGGGATGGACTTCACTGTGGAGCATCGTCCCGGCCAAGACCACACCAACGAAGACGGCCTGTCACGCTTCTTCCGCCTCGGCGAGGAGAGTACCCAAGAGGATGGGTGACTCTCCCTGCCTTCAGCTGGGGGGGACGCATGTTGGACAGGCCTCGTGGAAGGCCCGCTCGCTCCCCGCATGGTGGGGTCCGGACCCCTGCTCTCCCTGTATCCAAGACAAGAACTATCCCGGCAACCCACCGGGGCAACCCACGGTCCGTCCCCGACGGAACCCCAGCTCCTGAACACTCCGGTATCGGCTGGCCCGGGCCCCCGTCAGTACCACTGCCCCGGACCAGCCGCCATTTTTGGACACTACACGACAAGGCCGCGTGGCCTCAGATCGACCCCAACCCTGGGCCTGGCCAGGCCCCGACATCGAGGCACCACCATCCACCCAGGAGGTGAAGAGACCACTTGGCAGGTCAATGGGAGAAGGAGTGTCAATGGCTCCCCTCCGCCAGGTGTCGATCGCCCCCGGCCTCCCCGGGCGCTGGCTCCACCCCCCTGCTGGGTGTCTGGACTCCCTCATCCCGGACCTCCCGACCTCCAAGTGCGAGGGTCCGGACATCAAAGGATGCCAGACCTATAACTGGGGCAGCTCCAGAGCAGGAAGGCAGTTGTATCCTGGAGTCGAGAGACACCGAGACGAACTCATCCTTGGAGGCCTGCTGGCGCTGCCGCGGCCCTTTCTTGTGAACCATCTTCGAAGCCTGCTGGCGCTGCCACGGTTCTTTCTTGTGAACCATCTTCGAAGCCTGCTGGCGCTGCCGCGGCCCTCGTCATCGTGAACCATCGTCCAGGCCTGCTGGCGCTGCCGCGGCCCTCGTCATCGTGAACCATCATCCCGGCCTGCTGCCGCGGCCCTCGTCATCGTGAACCATCGTCCACGCCTGCTGGCGCTGCCGCGGCCCTCCTCGTCGAGAACCATCTTCGTAGCCTGCTGGCGCTGCCGCGGCCCATCTTTGCCAACCCTCAAGCTCGAGGATTGTGAGCTTCACCTCTTGCTGTTCCAGTACCGGCCCGGTACTAAGACTGTCCCGCTACCCCTTCCCCCAAGAGACTAGAATTGGCAGGATCCTCGTCCCGCTGTATCGTTGATTACCTTGCCTCAAGATTTCTATATAAAGTGTGCAGAACTCATCTTTGTGTGGTGTCCATCTGTGGGGGGGACGTTACTTGTCTGTACGATCACCGGAGACGGCCCTCACCGGAGGCCTCTCTTCCTGTACTCGGCCGACCCTCCGGGTCTCCGTCTAACAACATGCCACTGGTACCAGACAGGCCCCTTGCTCGCCACAGGCCACTGGTGCCAGACGGGCCCCCTCGCTCACCACAGGCCACTGGGGGCCAGACGGGCCCCTTCGCTCGCCAGAGGTGACTGGTGCCAGACGGGCCCCCTTGCTCGCCACAGGCCACTGGGGCCAGACGGGCCCCCTCACTTGCCACAGGGGGCCAGACTGGCCCCTTCGCTCATCACAAGCCACTGGGGGCCAGACGGCCCCCCTCGCTCGCCACTGGCCGCTGGGGGCCAGACGGGCCTCCTCTCTCACCACAGGCCGCTGGGGGCCAGATGGGCCTCCTCTCTCGCCACAGGCCACTGGGGGCCAGATGGGCCCCCTCACTTGCCACAGGCCGCTGGTGCAAGATGGGTCCCCTCGCTCGCCACAGGCCGCTGGTGCAAGACGGGCCCCCTTGCTTGCCGCAGGCCACTGGGGCCAGATGGGCCCCTTTGCTCATCAAAGGCCACTGGGGGCCAGACGGCCCCACTCTCTTACCACTGGCGGCCAGACAGGCCCCCTCGCTCGCCACAGGCCGCTGGTGCAAGACGGGCCCTCTTGCTCGCCACAGGCCACTGGGGCCAGACGGGCCCCCTCGCTCACCACAGGCCACTGGGGGCCAGACGGCCCCACTCTCTCACCACAGGCCACTGGGGGCCAGACGGGTCCCCTCGCTCACCACAGGCCACTGGTGCCAGACGGGCCCCCTTGCTCGCCACAGGCCACTGGTGCCAGACGGGCCCCCTCACTCACCACAGGCCACTGGGGGCCAGACGGGCGCCCTTGCTCGCCAAAGGCCACTGGTGCCAGACGGGCCCCAACGCTCGCCACAGGCCACTGGTGCCAGACGGGCCCCCTTGTTCGCCACAGGCCACTGGTGCCAGATGGGCCCCCTCGCTCACCACAGGCCACTGGGGGTAATAAATCCCCCTTTCTTGCCACAGGCCACTGGTACCAGACGGGCGCCCTCGCTCGCCACAGGCCATAGGTGCCAGACGGGCCCCCTCTCTTCCCACCACAGGCCACTGGGGGCCAGACGGGCCCCCTCGCTCGCCACAGGCCACTGGGGGCCACACGAGCCCCCTCGCTAAACCCAGGCCACTGGTGCCAGATGGGCCCCTTTGCTCGCCACAGGCCACTGGTGCCAGACGGGCCCCCTCACTCGCCACCGACCACTGGGGGCCAGACGGGCCCCCTCGCTCACCACAGGGGGCCAGATGGGCCCCCTCGCTCGCCACAGGCCACTGGGGCGTGACGGGCCCCCTCGCTCGCCACAAGCGACTGGGGCCAGACGGGCCCCCTTGCTTGCCACAGGGGGCCAGAAGGGCCCCTTCGCTAATCACTAGCCACTGGGGGCCAGACGGCCCCCCTCGCTCACCACAGGCCACTGGGGGCCAGACGGGCCCCCTCGCTCGCCACAGGCCGCTGGTGCAAGACGGGTCCCCTCGCTCGCCACAGGCCACTGGTGCAAGACGGGCCGTCTTGCTTGCCACAGGCCACTGGGGGCCAGACGGGCCCCCTCGCTTGCCACAGGCCGCTGGAGCCAGATGGGCCCCCTCGCTCGCCACAGGCAACTGGGTGCCAGACAGGCCCCCTCACTCACCACAGGGGGCTAGACGGGCCTCCTCGCTTGCCACAGGCCGCTGGGGCCAGATGGGCCCCCTCGCTTGCCACAGGCCACTGGGGGCCAGACGGGCCCCCTCGCTCACCACAGGCCGCTGGTGCAACACGGGACTCCTTGCTCGCCACCGGCCGCTGGTGCAAGACGGGCCCCCTCGCTCGCCATAGGTCACTGGTGCCAGACAGGCCCCCTTGCTCGTCAGAGGCCACTGGTGCCAGACGGGCCCCTTCGCTCGCCACAGGCTACTGGGGGCCAGACCGGCCCCCTTGCTCGCCACAGGCTACTGGTGCCAGACGGGCCCCTCACTCACCACAGGCCACTGGGAGCCAGACGGGCCCCTTCGCTCACCACATGCCACTGGTGCCAGACGGGCCCCCTTGCTTGCCACAGGCCACTGGTGCCAGACGGGCCCCCTTGCTCGCCACAGGCCACTGGTGCCAGACGGGCCCCCTTGCTTGCCACAGGCCACTGGGGGCCAGACAGGCCCCCTTGCTCACCACAGGGGGCCAGACGGGCCCCCTCACTCACTACAGGGGGCCAGATGGGCCCCCTCGCTCACCACAGGCCACTGGGGCCAGACGGGCCCCCTCACTCGCCACAGGCCACTGGGGGCCAGACGGGTCCCTTCGCTCACCACAGGCCACTGGGGGCCAGACAGCCCCCCTCTCTCACCACAGGCCACTGGGGGCCAGACGGGCCCCCTCGCTTGCCACAGGGGGCCAGATGGGCCCCCTCTCTCACCACAGGCCACTGGGGGCCAGAAGGGCCCCCTCGCTTGCCACAGGGGGCCAGACGGGCCCCCTTGCTCGCCACAGGCCACTGGGGGCCAGATAGGCCCCTTCGCTCGCCGCAGGTCACTGGGGCCAGACGGGCCCCCTCGCTCGTCACAGGCCACTGGGGGCCAGACGGGCCCCTTCGCTCACCACAGGCCACTGGGGGCCAGACGGCCCCCCTCGCTTACCACAGGCCACTGGGGGCCAGATGGGACCCCTCACTTGCCACAGGCCACTGGAGGCCAGACGGGTCACCTTGTTTGCCACAGGCCACTGGTGCCAGACGGGCCCCCTCGCTCACCACAGGGGGCCTAACGGGCCCCCTCGCTTGCCACAGGGGGCCAGACAGGCCCCCTCGCTCGCCACAGGCCACTGGGGGCCAGACGGGCCCCTTCGCTCGCCACAGGTCACTGGTCCAAGACGGGCCCCCTCGCTTGCCACAGGCTACTGTTGCCAGACGGGCCCCCTTGCTCGCCATAGGCCACTGGTGCCAGACGGGCCCCCTCGCTCGCCACAGGTCACTGGGGGCCGGACGGGCCCCCTCGCTCGCAACAGGCCACTGGTGCCAGACGGGTCACCTTGCTCGCCACAGGCCACTGGTGCCAGATGGGCGCCCTCGCTAACCACAGGCCACTGGTGCCAGATGGGTCACCTAGTTTGCCACAGGCCACTGGTGCCAGACGGGCCCCCTCGCTCGCCACAGGCCACTGGGGGAAAGATGGGCCCCCTTGCTCGCCACAGGACACTGGTGCCAGACGGGCCCCCTCGCTCGCCACAGGCCACTGGGGGAAAGATGGGCCCCCTTGCTCGCCACAGGCCACTGGTGCCAGACGGGCCCCCTCGCTTGCCACAGGTTACTGGTGCCAGATGGGCCCCCTTACTCGCCACAGGCCGCTGGTGCCAGACGGGCCCCCTCAATCGCCACAGGCCACTGGGGGCCAGACAGGCTCCCTTGCTCACAGCAGGGGGCAAGGCGGGCCCCCTCGCTTGCCACAGGGGGCCATACGGGCCCCCTCACTCGCCACAGGCCACTGGGGCCAGACGGACCCCCTCGCTCACCACAGGCCACTGGGGGCCAGACGGGCCCCTTCACTCACCACAGGCTACTGGGGGCCAGACGGCCCCCTCGCTCACCACAGGCCACTGGGGGCCAGACGGCCCCCCTCTCCCACCACAGGCCACTGGGGGCCAGACGGGCCCCCTCGCTCGCCACAGGCCACTGGTGCCAGACGGGCCCCCTTGCTCACCACAGGCCACTTGGGGCCAGACTGCCCCCCTCGCTCATCACAGGCCACTGGTGCCAGACGGGCCCCCTTGCTCACCACAGGCCACTGGGTGCCAGCGGGCCCCTTCTCTCACCACAGGCCACTGGGGGCCAGACGGCCCCCCTCGCTCAGCACAGGCCACTGGGGGCCAGACGGGCCCCCTCGCTTGCCACAGGGGGCCATACGGGCCCCCTCACTCGCCACAGGCCACTGGGGCCAGACGGACCCCCTCGCTCACCACAGGCCACTGGGGGCCAGACGGGCCCCTTCACTCACCACAGGCTACTGGGGGCCAGACGGCCCCCTCGCTCACCACAGGCCACTGGGGGCCAGACGGCCCCCCTCTCCCACCACAGGCCACTGGGGGCCAGACGGGCCCCCTCGCTCGCCACAGGCCACTGGGGGCCAGACGGGCCCCCTCGCTCGCCACAGGCCACTGGTGCCAGACGGGCCCCCTTGCTCACCACAGGCCACTGGGGGCCAGACGGCCCCCCTCGCTCATCACAGGCCACTGGTGCCAGACGGGCCCCCTTGCTCACCACAGGCCACTGGGTGCCAGACGGGCCCCTTTGCTCACCACAGGCCACTGGGGCCAGACGGCCCCCCTCGCTCATCACAGGCCACTAGGGGCCAGACGGGCCCCCTCGCTTGCCACAGGCCACTGGGGGCCAGACGGGCCCTTGTGACATTTTCCACTGAAGGCCCATGGCTTGTGGCTCTTGGCTGCCTCAGGGGCCCTTGTGACATTTTCCTCTGAAGGCCCATGGCTTGTGGCCCTTGGCAGGCTCCAGGGCCCTTGACTGGCTCCGGGGCCAGTGGCTGGCTCTGGGGCCTTTGGCTGGCTCCGGGGCCCTTGTGATATTTTACTCTGAAGACCCATGGCTAGGGGCCCTTAGCTGGCTCAGGGGCCCTTGTGACATTTTCTACTGAAAGCCCATGGCTTATGGCCCTTAGCTGGCTCCGGGGCCCTTGGCTGGCTTCGCGGCCCTTGGCTGGCTCCGGGGCCTGAGGCATGGGGCCCTTGGCTGGCTCCGGGGCCCTTGGCTGGCTCCCCCGCCCTTGTGTGATATTTTCCACTGAAGGCCCATAGCTTGGGGCCCTTGGCTGGCTCAGGGGCCCTTCTGCTTCTGTTCCCACTCCCAGCCTTGGCCTGCTGTGATCCCCGTCAGACGTGGCGTTTCCTCTGCTTGTTTGCGGATTTAAAATAGACGCAGCTGACGTGGAAAGTGGCACCTGGCGGGGGGCGAGAGTCTCCCACGGCGGGGGGGCCCTGGCACGGGGCAGGAGGGCGGGGGCCCCTAGCACAGGGCAGGAGGGGGGGGCCTGGCACGGGGCAGGAGGGGGGCCTGGCACGGGGCAGGAGGGAGGGGGCCCTGGCACGGGGCAGGTGGAAGAGGGGGCCCCTAGCACAGGGCAGGAGGGGGGGCCCTAGCACAGGGCAGGAGGGGTGGGCTAGCACAGGGCAAGGGGGAGGGGGCCCCTAGCACAGGGCAGGCGGGAGGGGGCCCCTAGCACAGGGTATGGGGGGGGTCCTAGCACAGGGCAGGAGGGGGGGGGGCTAGCAGACGTGGCGTTTCCTCTGCTTGTTTGCGGATTTAAAATAGACGCAGCTGACGTGGAAAGTGGCACCTGGTGGGGGGGGTGAGAGTCTCCCACAGCGGGGGGGGGGGGCCTGGCACGGAGCAGGAGGGAGGGGGCCCCTAGCACAGGGCAGGAGGGGGGGCCTAGCACAGGGCAGGAGGGGGGGCCTGGCACGGGGCAGGAGGGGGGACCTGGCACGGGGCAGGAGGGAGGAGGGAGGGGGCCCCTAGCACAGGGCAGGGGGCCCTAGCACAGAGCAGGAGGGGGGGCTAGCACAGGGCAGGAGGGGGAGGCCCTAGCACAGGGCAGGAGGGAGGGGGGCCCTAGCACAGGGCAGGAGGGAGGGGGCCCTAGCACAGGGAAGGATGGAGGGGGCACTAGCACAGGGCAGGAGGGAGGGGCCCTAGCACAGGGCAGGAGGGAGGCGGCCTGGCACGGGGCAGGAGGGGGTCCTATTACAGGGCAGGAGGGAGGGGACCCTGGCACGGGGCAGGAGGGGGGCCCTTTTGCGAGGGCAGGAGGGAGGGGGGCTCTAGCACAGGGCAGGAGGGAAGGGGGAGACCCTGACACGGGGCAGGAGGGGGGGGCCCTAGCACAGGGCAGGAGGGTGGTGGCGCTGGCAAAGGGCAGGAGGGAGGGGGCCCTAGCACAGGGCAGGAGGGGGGGCCCTAGCACAGGGCAGGAGGGAGGGGGCCCTGGCACAGGGCAGGAGGGAGGGGGCCCTGGCACAGGGCAGGAGGGAGGGGGGCCCTGGCACGGGGCAGGAGGGAGGGGGCCCCTAGCACAGGGCAGGAGGGAGGGGGCCCTAGCACAGGGCAGGAGGGAGGGGGCCCCTAGCACAGGGCAGGAGGGAGGGGGCCCCTAGCACAGGGCAGGAGGGAGGGGGCCCTAGCACAGGGCAGGAGGGAGGGGGGAGACCCTGGCACGGGGCAGGAGGGAGGGGGGCCCTAGCACAGGGCCGGAGGGAGGGGGCCCTGGCACGGGCCAGGAGGGGGGCCCTAGCACAGGGCCCGAGGGAGGGGGCCCTGGCACAGGGCAGGAGGGGGCCCCTAGCACAGGGCAGGAGGGAGGTGGGAGACCCTGGCATGCGGCAGGAGGGAGGGGGCCCTTGCACAGGGCCGGAGGGAGGGGGCCCTGGCACAGGGCCGGAGGGAGGGGGCCCTGGCACGGGGCAGGAGGGGGGCCCTAGCACAGGGCCCGAGGGAGGGGGCCCTGGCACAGGGCAGGAGGGGGCCCCTAGCACAGGGCAGGAGGGAGGTGGGAGACCCTGGCATGCGGCAGGAGGGAGGGGGCCCTTGCACAGGGCAGGAGGGAGGGGGCCCTGGCACGGGGCCGGAGGGGGGGGCCCTAGCACAGGGCCGGAGGAAGGGTGCCCTGGCACGGGGCAGGAGGGGGGGCCCTAGCACAGGGCAGGAGAGGGGGGGCCCTAGCACAGGGCAGGAGAGGGGGGGCCCTGGCACAGGGCAGGAGGGAGGGGCCCCTAGCACAGGGCAGGAGGGAGGGGGGCCCTAGCACAGGGCAGGAGGGAGGGGGGAGACCCTGGTATGGGGCAGGAGGGAGGGGGCCCTGGCACGGGGCAGGAGGGGGGCCCTAGCACAGGGCAGGAGGGGGGCCCTAGCACAGGGCAGGAGGGGGGCCCTAGCACAGGGCAGGAGGGAGAGGGCACTGGCACGGGGCAGGAGGGAGGGGGGAAACCCTAGCACAGGGCAGGAGGCAGGGGGGCCCCTAGCACAGGGCAGGAGGGAGGGGGCCCTAGCACAGGGCAGGAGGGGGGGCCCTAGCACAGGGCAGGAGGGAGAGGGGCCCCTAGCACAGGGCAGGGGGAGCCTAGCACAGGGCAGGAGGGAGGGGCCCCTAGCACAGGGCAGGAGGGGGGCCTAGCACAGGGCAGGAGGGGGAGCCTAGCACAGGGCAGGAGGGGGGGCCCTAGCACAGGGCAGGAGAGGGGGCCCTAGCACAGGGCAGGAGGGGGGGGCTAGCACAGGGCAGGAGTGGGGGGGCCTAGCACAGGGCAGGAGGGGGGGCCCTAGCACGGGGTAAGAGGGAGGGGGCCCTGGCACGGGGCAGGAGGGGGTGGCCCTAGCACAGGGCAGGAGGAGGGAGGTCTGGCATACACAGCTATCGACAGTCAATGCCTTACTGCTGCTGAAAGGAAGGCAGGGCTGGGGCGAAGTCAGTGCCAAGTGGTCATTCACTCTGAAGGCGATTGAAAGGCTGAGTCAGCGGCCTCGGTTCATACACAGATGCCTAGAGGAGATACCTTAGCTCACTGAGCCACCTGACCAGTCTATGAGCTAGATGTCATCTCCACCCCCCCCCCTCCCCCCCATGCCCCCCAACCTTCCTGTGGGATAGGACCTGGCCACAGCCTGCATTTTAGTGGTAATCTCGGGGTGTTTGTCTCTGGCCCCAAAGCTGCTCTTATTTTCAATGTAGCGTTTAGAAGTGTTTCTTCCTTCTAAGCACCTTCCTCGCCTCTTCCGGGCCCCCGACCATCTCACCCAATCAGAAACAGGGTCGGCAGCCCACCCCACCCGCAAACCCAGCAATACCAACATAAAGAACACGCAGGACACAGCAGTTGTTGGAGAAACTATTGCTGCCTGTTTCTTTTGCACAAGAAATATGCCAACAGGGTGGGTCAATTTACGGGCGATCCCAGGGCGGGCAGAAGTGACACCCCTAAGCTGCCCTTCCCACCTGAAGAGCCAAACTGCACCGTGGCCCTAACCAATCGGTGCTCACCATTTTGGGGGATTTCCTCATACAACCTGTTCACCACCAGTCCACCCATTTACTCACGCCACTTGAAGGGGCGGAGCGTATCCAGGTAAGCCCCCGGTTGCACAACTTTACTACCGCCCAAAGGACTAAGGGGGCGCCGTCGTTCCTCCATAGTCCTGCCGTAAGGACTTCTGAGGTTGTTTGGAATTTGCACCCTTCTTGTGCTCCTGAAGAGGGCACCCCTATGCACCATTCAGCCTCTGGATCGCCCTGTAACTCCGCCACAGCTCTGGGCGTGGCACTCAGCACACCCAGCCCCCCCCCCCACACCGAGGCAGGCATTCTTACTTACACCCCGCTGACTCTAGGGCATCACCCAGTGTTAGACGGGACCTGGAGGGTCGGCCGAGGACAAGGGGAGAGGTCTCCGGGGAGAGCCGTCTCCAGCGATCGTACAGACAAGTAACTTCCCCCCCACAGAATAGGCACCACACAAGGATAAGATTTAACGTTCTTTATAAGCAATCTTGAAGTACGGTAGAATGGTACAAGGAGGTCTGGACTCAGGGGTCCCCTCGATTCTAGTCTCTTGGATGGGAAAGGGGTAGCGGGACAGTCGTATTACCAATCTGGTAGTTACGATGAGATGATGGGTAGCTCGCAATCCTCGAGCTCGGCGTTCTTGAGGGACGGGTTGCGGCAGCGCCAGCAGATCCCGGAGTGGTCGAAGGTGGCAACGGTCCGCGGCAGCGCCAGCAGGTCCCGACGAAGATGGTAGTTACAACGGGTCGCGGCAGCGCCAGCAGGTCCCAACGAAGATGGTAGTTACAACGGGTCGCGGCAGCGCCAGCAGGTCCCAACGAAGATGGTAGTTACAACGGGTCGCGGCAGCAGGTCCCAACGAAGATGGTAGATTGCAGAGGGCCGCGGCAGCGCCAGCGGCAGGACGACAGTTCACAAGGCAGGGCTGCGGCAGCGCCAGCAGTCCGTCAAGGATGAGTTCTTCTCGGTGTCTCTCGACTCCAGGATACAACTGCCTTCTTGCTCTGGAGCTGCCCCAGTTATAGGTCTGGCGCCCTTTGATGTCCGGACCCTCACACTTGGAGGTCGGGAGGTCTGGGATGAGGGAGTCCAGACACCCAGCAGGGGGGTGGAGCCAGCGCCCGGGGAGGCTGGGGGCGATCGGCACCTGGCGGGGGAGAGCCATCGACACTTCTTCCTCCCATTGACCTGCCAAGTGGTCCGTTCACCTCCTGGGTGGATGGTGGTGTCGGGCTGTCGGGGCCTGGCCAGGCCCAGGGTTGGGGTTGAGCTGAGGCCACGCGGCCTCGTGGTGCAGTGTCCAAGATGGCGGCCGGGCCGGGCAATGGTGCTGACGGTGGCCCGGGCCGGTAATACAGAGATGTCCGGGAGCAGGGGTCCCGTAGGGGACGGTTTGCGAGTTGCTTCTGTGTGTAGCACCTGGAGAGCCGGTGCCCGGGCCCTGTCGTGTGGGGAGGGAGCGAGCCCTTCATGTGGCCTGTCCAACATGCGTCCCCCCCAGCTGAAGGCGGGGAGAGTCACCCATCTTCTTGGGGACTTTCCTCGTCGAGGCGGAAAAAGCGTGACAGGCCATCTGCGTTGGCGTGATCCTGGCCAGGGCGGTGCTCCACAGTGAAGTCCATCCCCTGCAGGGAGATGGACCATCGCAACAGCTTGGGATTCTCCCCCCGCATCTGCATTAACCATTGCAGGGGGCGATGATCTGTTTGCACCCGAAAGTGGGTACCGAAGAGGTAGGGCCGGAGCTTCTTGAGGGCCCACACTACTGCGAAGGCCTCCCTCTCGATGGTGCTCCAGCGCTGTTCCCGGTCCAGTAGGCGTCTGCTGATGAAGGCCACTGGTTGGTCGACTCCCTCGGGGTTCAGTTGGGAGAGGACGGCCCCAATGCCATGGTCAGAGGCATCAGTCTGGACGATGAACTCTCGGCTGTAGTCGGGAGCCTGGAGCACAGGGGCGGTGCACATGGCGGCCTTCAGCTTCTCGAAGGCCGCTTGACAGTCAGGGGTCCAGTTGACTCTTTTTGGTTGGTTCTTGGAGGTAAGTGCCGTGAGGGGCCCCACAATGCTGCCATAGTCCTTCACAAACCGCCGGTAGTATCCGGTGAGCCCCAAGAAGGCTCGGACCTCGGTTTGGGTGATGGGTGGTTGCCAGGACTGGATGGCAGCGATCTTGAGCTGGAGGGGGGCCACCAGACCGCTCCCCACTTGGTGTCCGAGGTAGGTCACGGACCCCTGGCCAATCTGGCATTTGCTGGCCTTGATTGTGAGGACGGCCTGTTGGAGGGCCTGCAGGACCTCTTGGAGGTGGTTGAGGTGGTCTGACCAGTGGCGGCTGTACACTGCGATATCGTCCAAGTAGGCGGCGCTGAAATCTTCGAGGCCCGCCAATACCTGGTTCACCAGTCGCTGGAAAGTGGCTGGAGCATTTTTCATGCCGAATGGCATCACTTTGAATTGGTAGTGGCCATCCGGGGTGGAGAAAGCGGATCGTTCTTGGGCCCTGGGGGTGAGGCCGATCTGCCAGTAACCCGCTGTCAGGTCGAAGATGCTGAGGTAGCGGGCAGCCCCCATGCGGTCGATCAGCTCATCTGCTCGGGGAATGGGGTGAGCGTCGGTTCGGGTGACCGCGTTCAGACCCCGATAGTCAACACAGAATCGGAGCTCAGGGGTGGTGCCGGGGGCAGCAGCTTTGGGGACCAGTACAACTGGTCTGGCCCAGGGGCTGTCCGAGGGTTCGATCACTCAGAGGGTGAGCATCTTGGAGACTTCGTCTTGGATGCAGGCACGTACCCGATCTGGCACGCTGTACGCCCGATGTCTGATGGGGGGACTGTCCCCCGTGTACACGTCGTGCAGGCACCAGGGGATGACCCCTGGGGTGAGGGAAAAGAGAGCTGCGAACTGCAGCAGGAGAGCCCGACAGTCTTGGCGCTGCTCTGAGGTCAGGGCATCTGACAGCTGGACCCCGTCTACCGAACCATCCTTTTCACGCGTCCTCAGTAGGTCAGGGAGGGGCTCGGAGTCTTCTTCTGTCCCACTGTCTGTAGCCATCAATAGGCTGAGCTCCGAGCGCACAAAGTGAGGCTTGAGTCTGTTGGCGTGGAGGACCCGGAGGGGGTTCCGGGAAGATTCCATGTCGATGAGGTAGGTGACAGGGCTCTTGCGCTCGACCACCTTGAAGGGCCCCGTCCACTTATCTTGCAGGGCACAAGGTTCGGTGGGGGACATCACCCATACTTGCTGGCCAGGTACGAACTCTATGGAGGAGGCGTTCTGATCGTACCATTTCTTCATGTCCTCCTGACTGGCTTCAAGATTGGCTTTGGCGATTTCTCGGAACCTCCTGGTCTGATTGCGGAGGGTCAGGAGGTACTTGTAGACGTCTGGAGGGGTTTTCAGGGGGGCCATCTCCCAACCTTCCTTGACTAGGCTGAGGGGCCCTCGAACAGGGTGCCCGTACAAGAGTTCGAAGGGGCTGAAGCCGATGGACTTCTGAGGGACTTCTCGGTAGGCGAAGAGGAGGCACGGGAGGAGCACATCCCACTGGCGGCGGGGGGGCTCTTCTAACCCCATAATCATTCCCTTGAGTGTACGGTTGAACCGCTCAACCAGTCCGTTCCCCTGTGGGTGATAGGGGGTTGTGAATCGGTAGGTGACCCCGCACTGCTGCCAGAGGGATTTCATGTATTTCGAAATGAAGTTCGTGCCTCTGTCGCTGACGACTTCCCGGGGGAAGCCCACTCAGGAGAAGATCCCCATTAAGGCTCGGCCGACCACCGGTGCGGTTACAGTTCGAAGGGGGATGGCCTCGGGATAGCGGGTGGCATGGTCCACCAGTACCAGGATAAAACGATGTCCTTGTGCTGTTCGGGGGTCCAGGGGCCCCACAATGTCTATCCCCACTTTTTCGAACGGGGTGGTAACCACTGGAAAGGGCTGCAGGGGTGCCTTGAGTTTGCGGCCGCTCTTCCTGCTGGCCTGACAAGTGGGACAAGACCGGCAGTGGTTGAGTACGTCATTTCTCATTTTGGGCCAGTAAAAGTGGGTCACCAGGCGGTTGTAGGTTTTGTCCTGACCCAAGTGTCCGGCCAGGGGGACATCGTGGGCCAAGTTCAGCAGGAAGTCTCTAAAATGGAGGGGTACAACTAACACTCGACTGGCCCCCAACTCGGCGATTCTCTGTTCACTGTACAATAGATCATTGTCCCAATAGATCCAGTGGGCCCCGGCGGTATCTCCCGCGCTCTGGGCGAGGGCTTGTTGTCGTAGTCCCTCGAGGGAGGGACATGTCTTCTGTTCTTGACGGAATTGCTCCTGTGTGGGTCCCCCTTCTTGACTCCACTGAGCCAGGTCTGGGAGATCCTGGGGCTGAGCGAGTTCTTCTTGGGTTTGTTCCGGGGGGTCGACGGTGTCGGCGTCCCCCACTGGAGCGATCGGGGGAGGAGGTGCTGGCCATTCGGGTTCTTCTGATCGGGGGATGGTGCGGGCCGCCATGGACCGGGTGGTTACGCACGCCCAGTCCGGAAGGCCCAACATCCCCAGGTGTTCTCTTCTTTCTACGGCGGCCCAAGGGGAACTCTCGAAATCGCTCCCCAGGAGACAGTCCACGGGGGCATCATCGCGGACCGTCACCTTCAGCATGCCGGATACTCCTCCGGACTCGAAGGGGACGCAGGCCATCCGACACATGCTCTCTGAATTGTCGGCTGACCGGACGGGGCAGAGAATGTTCGGTATTA
Organism: Lissotriton vulgaris; assembly: GCF_964263255.1. NCBI lineage: Eukaryota > Metazoa > Chordata > Amphibia > Caudata > Salamandridae > Lissotriton > Lissotriton vulgaris. The sequence continues at coordinate 1,563,950,774 of NC_141696.1, forward strand.
TTTGCTCGGGGGTCACCAGGTGACAGCGGACGGCCGTCACACTGGCCCCTGTGTCACGTAGGGCTTCGGCCTTGCGCCCATTGATGCTCACCCACTGACTATACTTTCTGGTGTTGGCGGGTAGGGGAGCCCGCGGGACCATGCCTCTCCCCCCCCAGGCACGCCAGGACCATGGCGGCCGGCTCCCACTCTTGTTGCTCGTGTTCGTACTCTTCCTGGTCCTCGGAGACTTGCTCTTCTCCGAGGGCGGCGGCCGCTACCTGGCGGGGCCTCGGAGTCTGGTTCTGTGGACAGTTCGGGTCATTGGAGTAGTGACCGACTCGCTGGCATCGGTGACACGTGACATTGGCTCTGTACCCCGGGCGCATCGGGGGGTTGCCCCTGTTGGCCGGGGGCGGGGTGCTGGTGGCGGGAGCGGCCGGGACGGTGTCTTTCCCCCGGCCCTGGCCTCCTCCTCCTCCTCGGGGGCGGTGATGGCCTTGGTTGTTCCTGGTCTGCTCGTTCGGGCCACCCCGGCCCACTCGGGTGCTCTCCCATCGGTCAGCCTCGGCGGCGAGCTGCCGTGGATCAGTCATTTTACTGTCGAGGAGGTGCTGCCTGAGCTCGACAAAGCAGTTATTGGAGAGGTGCTCCCACACAACAAGGTTAAAAAGCTGCTCGTAGGTCGTTACGTTGCTCCCCTTGATCCACCCCTCGAGGGCTCGGCTGAAATAGTTCACATATTCCACCCAAGTTGTACCTGGGATTCGGGTGCAGTCGCGGAACCTCTGGCGGTACATTTCGGGTGTCAGCCCATATCGAGTGAGGAGGGCGGCCTTCATGTGATCATAGGACGTCATTTGGTGATCCGGGAGCTGTAACAGGGCATCACGGCCTTCGTTGACGAACCTCCCCCATAGACCGGCTCCCCAGTCACTTCGATCGATCCGGTGAGAGGACATGGCGATCTCATAGGCCTTGAACCACTGCTGTATGTTGTCGTTTCGGTAGAACTCTCGGACGACATCTTTGGGAATGTGGACCTTTGATTCTGAAGTTCCTGGGGTGCGTGGTCGCTCGGGCACCCCCAGGTCCTTGCCTTGCTTACGTAGTTCTATTTCGGCTAGTTTGCGCTCGTGTTCATATGCCAGTCTTTTTTCTTCAAGCTCTCTTTGTCTTTGTTTTTCCTCCCGCTCTTCTCGGAGCCGTAAGTGTTCTAGGTTCAATTTTTGTTCCGCTAGTTTTAGTTCTCCATCCATTTTGAGCCGTGCCAACTCTAATTCATGCAGTCTGGTTTTCTCTCGCTCTTGGATCTCTTCCCGGGAGAGACCTGCTCTCCTTTCCTCAGAAGGAGCGGGGTTAGTTTCCGGGGCTTCGCTGTGTTGGTCCCGGGGACCAGCGGTGTTTACCTCTGCCCATGATTCTAGGGCGTGTTTAAAGTCATCTTTTGTGCTCAGACCGGTGGTAGCAATGCCCAGTTCTATACAAAATTGTTTTAATTCTCGATGGTTGTACTCCTCCAGCTTGTCCATTTGGAATTTCTCTGTAGACCCGCTCTCTTGGGCCGGCATTGTGGTTTAGTCGTGGGGTGAGTTGCTTTCTGTACGATTACGCGTTGGTTCGGATCGCGCCGCTGGCCACCAATGTTAGACGGGACCTGGAGGGTCGGCCGAGGACAAGGGGAGAGGTCTCCGGGGAGAGCCGTCTCCAGCGATCGTACAGACAAGTAACTTCCCCCCCACAGAATAGGCACCACACAAGGATAAGATTTAACGTTCTTTATAAGCAATCTTGAAGTACGGTAGAATGGTACAAGGAGGTCTGGACTCAGGGGTCCCCTCGATTCTAGTCTCTTGGATGGGAAAGGGGTAGCGGGACAGTCGTATTACCAATCTGGTAGTTACGATGAGATGATGGGTAGCTCGCAATCCTCGAGCTCGGCGTTCTTGAAGGACGGGTTGCGGCAGCGCCAGCAGATCCCGGAGTGGTCGAAGGTGGCAACGGTCCGCGGCAGCGCCAGCAGGTCCCGACGAAGATGGTAGTTACAACGGGTCGTGGCAGCGCCAGCAGGTCCCAACGAAGATGGTAGTTACAACGGGTCGCAGCAGCGCCAGCAGGTCCCAACGAAGATGGTAGTTACAACGGGTCGCGGCAGCGCCAGCAGGTCCCAACGAAGATTGTAGATTGCAGAGGGCCGCGGCAGCGCCAGCGCCAGCGGCAGGACGACAGTTCACAAGGCAGGGCTGCGGCAGCGCCAGCAGTCCGTCAAGGATGAGTTCTTCTCAGTGTCTCTCGACTCCAGGATACAACTGCCTTCCTGCTCTGGAGCTGCCCCAGTTATAGGTCTGGCGCCCTTTGATGTCCGGACCCTCGCACTTGGAGGTCGGGAGGTCCGGGATGAGGGAGTCCAGACACCCAGCAGGGGGGTGGAGCCAGCGCCCAGGGAGGCTGGGGGCGATCGGCACCTGGCGGGGGAGAGCCATCGACACTTCTTCCTCCCATTGACCTGCCAAGTGGTCCGTTCACCTCCTGGGTGGATGGTGGTGCCGGGCTGTCGGGGCCTGGCCAGGCCCAGGGTTAGGGTCGAGCTGAGGCCATGCGGCCTCGTGGTGCAGTGTCCAAGATGGCGGCCGGGCCGGGCAATGGTGCTGACGGTGGCCCGGGCCGGTAATACAGAGATGTCCGGGAGCAGGGGTCCCGTAGGGGACGGTTTGCGAGTTGCTTCTGTGTGTAGCACCTGGAGAGCCGGTGCCCGGGCCCTGTCTTGCGGGGAGGGAGCGAGCCCTTCATGTGGCCTGTCCAACACCCAGGTCCAACAGAAACAGGTCTATGCCCACTCTAGACAAGTGGACCCCATCCCCATCGAAACATCCCGTGGTCTTGGCATGCAAGAGTCTGTGTCTCATAAAGTCAAAAACCCTCTGTTCCGTGAATTTGCGCATGTCGCTGTTTACCCCCCGGCGAGGAATTTCAAGGGCCTCTCCAGACTAGGCCCCGTGCCAAACTAAATGTGGAGAGATCTCGGACCATCATAATTCACATGCACCAAAATGGTTGCTTAACTTACTCATAGTGAATTTCATTGTTTGTAGCAGAACCTTTCTTTCTTTTTTTTTTTTTGTAGGATCTTTTTATTGGCACTTCATTATTATACAAGGTCAATACAGCGGGACCTCATCATTACGGTGTTCCGTACAGCTCTACAGGACTGGGTGTTCCTGGGTGCAGTCACATTGGATTGAAACATGAGTCTTAACACAATAATCGTCACTGCGCCTGGGGCGAAGTGCTACGTAGCATAACCTTTCTGCCCATGAAAGTCAGGTCATTGCCTACCAGGTGGATGACCAAGTGTTAGAAATGGGATCCCTGGCTGGCCAGGGTTTTTGCCAAAGTCAGTCAGAGACCACCACTACCACGTCAGGGCAAGGGAGTTACACACCAAGATAACCCCTGCTCACCCCCTTGGTAACGTGATACGAGCAGTAAGGCTAAACTCGGAGGCAATGTGAGTTAAGCGTTTGCGGACGCACCCAGCAACAACACCCAAGGCCCACCACAAAGGTAAGAGGAAACTCCACACCAGGTTATGTATAAAAATAGCCTTTTTATTACCAAAACACATTAGATAAAAACACACACTTTACAATGTGCCAACAGTCACGGGCAGAATTTACAGGGGATATGTACAAGATAGGGCCACATGGACCACTGTCAGGAATATGCACTTTTAGACTTAGTACTTGGTAGAATTAGCACTTGTAGGAATAGTAATTAGCACATAGAACAACGTATAGAACCAAAATAGAAAATGTAGCACAAAATATAACGTAAAGCACACAACCAGTAACCACTGGTAACCAGTAAGTACCACCTACGCAACCCTAACCACCTTAGGAAAAGATCATGCAGGGAACCAGGACCTCACTAGCAACACCTGTACTAGGAGAAAAAGAACCACCTAAGTATCACCATGCATTCAGGAGTATAAGCACAAGGCACATGAAGCATCAAAACACATTCAGAGGTGCAGCACAGGGGAACAGATGATGTATAACCAACATATTCAGCGGTGCAGGGGAGGAAAACACATGATGCCTAAAAACATTCAGAGGTGCAGGAACAATTGTGCAGAAATCACTGTAGTCACCACCTGTGACTGTCCCTAGGCCAATTGGCCTCGCAGGGGCTAGGACGCCCTTTGTCCCAAAGTCAGGGGCCTAAACGTAGCAGCTGCCCACTAAGTGCTGGGCAGCTGTATCAACAATGATGGGGCCAGCGTGGGAGCCTGACAGGCTCTGAACAAAGGAAATGCCCCCTAGAGCCTCCGTGGCTCTAACAACAAAAATGCCTGTCTCGTTGGAGTCCCACTCGGGGGACTCGAAATATGCAAATATGCCCCCCTGAGCCTCGAGGGCTCAAAAACAAGAGGCCTCTGGAGCCTCGGGGCTCTTAAAGAAATAATGCCCCCTTTTTTGGTGGAGTCCCGCTCAGGGGACTCAATGCACAATGGCCCCACACTCAGGAGGAGCCTCTCGGGGCTTTCAACAAGGAGGCTGCCTGAAAACTGCCAGCAAGCCACACAGGGAGCGGGCACCGGCAAAGTGCCCCAACGCCTCCCCCTTCTCCCAACCAAACACCATGGGCCCCCTCTCACCAGGCTTGCAGAGTCCTGCTGACTCCTCTGTGCAGCGGCCGGACTATGCTTCTCCTGCCAGCTGGCAGGCTGGTGCCGCGGGTGGGGCTCCTCTTCCAACACCGGAGCCCCGCTTGCACCTTGACTCGCTTCCTGCTTCCTCCGGTCTCCTTCCCACCGGCCAATCGGGCGCGATGCTGGCGCTGGGTCCAATCCCAGTGTGGCGCAGCTCGTGATGCGTGGGGGGCTGTCTCCGTGGCCGGTAAGAGCTCAGGGCTGCGGCGGTGATCTCGGGGGGGGGGGGGGGGGGGGCGTGGGGGGGAGCCAAGGCGAGGGTTGGGCTCCCTCGCTAAAATCTCAATAAATGCTGGCCAGGTCCCTGCACCCGTCAGGGGACCTAGGAACCTGGCAGCATGCGGGGAAAATGCTGGGTGGGCACCGGCTGCGACCAACAAGCGCTCCCAAGCGCTAGGGCCAGAAGGAAAGCGCTCCCAAGCTCTAGGGCCAGAAGGAAAGCGCTCCCTAGTGCTAGGGCTAGAAGAAAAGTGCTCCCAAGCGCCAGGGGTCAAAGAAAAGCACTCCCAGGCGCTAGTAGCCCCCAAAGTTCAGCAAGAAGTCCTTCTGAAGGTGGGGGGGGCAAGGCTGGGCCCAGAGCCAGCTCACAGGGTCCTCCTAGGCAGGGAGGCAATCCCCAGTGGCGGTCCTCCTGGCGCCCGGCAGCAGCCCCCCTCAAGACAGGATTCCAGAAGAGAACAAATTGCAAGGTGGCACAGCCCCTTTTTATATATAAAAATCCTTTGTCTCAGGGTGCAGGAAAAACCAGTCGCAGCTGGTTTTGGAGTACTTTGTTTTCCTCAGCCACCCTTTCCATTCACTAGGCAGGCTAGGGTCATTAGACGCACCACAGGGGGCGGAGCCAGCATTGTGTGGGGAAAGCCCAGCCCTAATCAGGACCAAGGTGTACCCCTCCCTCACATCAGCATGCTAATCTCAACACTCACCACCGGGGCATACCCATCCAGACTCCTGGAGCCAGGCTTACCAGCCAGCTCCAGCCAATCACACTCCAGCACCCTCACTGCACACTCACACCCATGTCTAGAAGTGGCACTTCCACACTAGACACATTCACGCCGCATACATCATTGCGCAGCATTCAATCTCACGAGTTCGCACATACCAAACTCGGGCCTGCATGTCGTAATTTGACAATGGCCGGGTTAGCGCTTAGCTTTGCTACACGTTATTTCCCTTAACTTGGCCATATTAGAAAACGCCATTTTGTATGTTACGGCGGCCATTTTAGGGAATGAGCGGCCTCGTGGTCAGCATGCCCTTTTGTCCGTGCCGTTGACCATCCGAGTTTGCCCAGCAACAGGCTATTTTTAGTAACGGTCAAGCCTGTACATGCGCAGTCCCAACTGACCTGTCACCCCTCAGGAATGTTCCGCCAAACTGACCAGTGGAGTTGTAACCCCTCCCATGAGTTGGCTGTGCTCCAAAAATGACCATATATGTACATAAAGCTCTGTAACTTTGTACCGCCTACCTTTTATTACCTGTAAAAGTGTATAAAAGAAGGATTCGCACCAACGTTCGGTGTGATACTTCTTGCATTGCCGAAGGGTGCTGTAGGAATGTACCACCACCCCATGGGGTCTTAATAAACTTGTCTTTTGTACTTTTCAGTTTCCGTGCCAACAGTTCTTTGGTGTAAGTGGGTATTTCTGCGGAGCATGTAGGCCTTGGGAACCCAATACCACAAATTGGCGACCACGAAGGGACTCATCGGCGACTCGGATGCCCGAAGGAGAGGTCGTGACGAAGGATTGGAAACTCGCCATGGACGCGTACGCTGCCACCGAGTGACCCGAGTCTTGGCACCCACGGTGTTTTCTTCCTTTCCTTCTGATCTGACCTTCCAGGTGGCGCCGGTCTCCGACTGAGTTCTTGATCGTCTGCGTTGCTGGATAGTGCCGTTTGGCTGATTCGATTAAAGACCTTGGCAGTTGGAATCTGGACTTTTGAGATTTGGGTAAGATTTGTGATCGGTAAGGTAGTCTACGGACGCTTACTGAAGTTCTATGATTGTGTCTATGATTTGAGTTAGCTAACAATTTTGACTTTGTGAATTTTGAATCATATGTGTAGTGCACTTCACATAGGCAGGCATGTAGAGATGTTTCTCTAATTTTATTTGTATTCTGAGCGGCACATTTGTGTGAAGTACTGTAAGTGCCATTTTTATGGTATCACGCTTTCGTGGTACTTTTTGAACATGCCTGTTTTAAGCACGCTCCGAGGGATGTGCTGTCTTGGAAATGATACCACAATTAGGTTAGCGGAATCACAGCCGGCTCCCCCAGAAGGAACTCCCAATCGTGAGATGTATGTGAAATTCGGTCTTCCCCCTATACTGTACAGTAAATTATGGCATAAATACACCAGAACCGATCCCGAGTTGCAATGGCCACTACATGGGTCGTTTGATTTACGAAAGGTTCAGTTTGTGGAGCAATGTTTGTTTCAGCGCAGGTCTAGACAGAATATGTTTGATTGTGTACGAATGTGGGAGAAAGCGGTGCGTGAACGTATGAAGCGTGAAGTTGCCTTGGCGGACAAAGAGCAGCGCAAGGCTGCTCGAGATAAAGCTTTACAGCTTGAGGAAAAGGAGGCGCAGGAAAAGAAAGAGAGGGAGGAACGGGAACGTAATTTGCAAACGACCGGTCAATTTCCTATTCGTCGACCACTTTATCCTGTCCTTACTAATGAAATTGATGATTTTTCGTTATTAGATCGATCACCGCCTCCGTACGTTCTTCCTACGGCTCCGGCTGCAGATTCTGATGATGAAGGACAGGATAAGTCGGGAAAAGGGGATAAGTCCAGTGTCAGGTTATCTGCGGAGAAAGCCGCGGACTTGCGTAGTTGGGCCCGTAAATTGAATTTAAATTATGTAACTGTGTCTGACGCTGTTGTCGAGAGGGGTAAATGGACAGAAGGAGAACTGATGTGTTTTTTGGCTACTCTTGCTGATGAAGTTGTTACTACATTTCGTAAACATTTAGAGACTTTAGAACCTAAGGCTGTGTCGGTTCATCGTGAGAATCTGGATAAAGGTCTATTTGTTCTTGCAGATGTCGATACATTTTTCAAACAACTGATCGCGCTACGGGATGAGACGTCCAGGTTGCGGGAAGAAAAGAAAAAGGAGTCCGTGCCGGGGCCAACAGAGCAGCCTAAGGAGTGTTCTCTCCGGGGTTCAGATAAGAATTCTAAAGTGCATGTTATGCCTATGCGTGAAGCTGCACCTTTGTATGTTCCACCAAAAGGGGACGGTACAGATGAGGATAAAACATCGAAGGATGCGAAGGGGTATTTTATATATAATTGGGTATATACGCCTTGGAATAGAGCAGATGTTATGGCGTTAAAAAATTCCTTACCCGATCTTCGTAAAAATCCAGCCGCATTCTATGAAGGGGTGGAGGGGGCCATTTCCTCCTGTGTTATGACTCTTGTTGATATAGATCTCTTTTTTGGGTTAATTCTCCCGCCTGATATGTGGAGATTGATTCGTAAAAATAATGATGAAACAATGCTTGGGGGAACGTGGAAAGAAATAAACCAGGCTGATTTAGACAGGGCACCTGCATGTAAACCATGTGATTTGATTCTAGACCTCCCAGCGGCTATCTTAACTAAACTAAAAACGCGTGTTCCTTCTAAAAAGATTGATTGGACCATGCTAGCTTCATGCAAACAAAAGTTAGATGAAACGGTATCAGATTTCTTTACACGCTTCGAAGAGGCGTTTCACGATTACAGTGGTCAATCGTTAACCAATGATACGGGTAGGCATTTGTTTGTAGATAAGTATGTGGCTAATCTCCTACCGGAGATTGCAAAACGATTAAAGACAAGTGAAAGTTCCTGGGCCACGGCGACCCCTGCGTCTTTGTTAACCATGGCTCAGTATTATGAGCGGCAGGAATTGGAGGCTAAAGAAAGTGTTGATAAGAAAGCGAAGGAATTGAAAACGAAGGTGATGTTGGCACAGGTTCGTGGAACGCAATCTAGAGGGAATGATAGAGGCAGGCGAGGAGGGAGTAATGCGTCGTATGGGCGTACGGATATAGCGGAGGACCAATGTGCCTATTGTAAGGAGTTTGGGCATTGGGCTGAAGATTGTCCGGTACTTCGTGAGCAACGTAGTCAGCGTGGTCGAGGAGGTGGAAGGTCGAGGAACAGTTATTCGGGGGCGAGAGGTGGCGGAGGTGATCGTGGTAGGGTTGAAGAGAGGGGCCGTGGCCAGGATGAACGTAATACCTTTGATAGACGGAACCAGTATCAGATATCGGAGGGTGAGAATGTGGAGCATCAGGATTATGTGCATGCTTAGGATTGCGTAGGATGGGGTACGGAATCAGTTGAGGTGCCAGTAGATCAGAGAGGTCCATATGTATCAGCGGGCATTTTGGGTTCTACTGATCAGTTTTTAGTCGACACAGGAGCTACTCATAGCGCTTTGTCCAAAAACTTGGTTCCGAGGGCTCCCCTGTCTGGCGAAACGATAACATGTATAGGGTTTGATGGCACACCCTCTCCTAGCCCATTATCAAAACCTCTTGCACTTTGTATTGATAAATTTTTCAGTTTTGGTCAATTTTTGTTGTCACCTCATACCCCAGATAACATTCTGGGCATTGATTTGCTCAAATATTTTCGAGCAACGATACGCTGCGCTCCCGAGGGAGTGCGAGTTATTTTGAACGACAATTATCCAGATTCAGACAGATTTTGTACTATACAAGAAATCGAAGCATTAGCCTCTCTCCCGCACACGTTATGGGCGACCTCAGATACGGATGTGGGACAGATGCTTATTCCACCTATTCGAATCACTGTAAAGGAGGGAGTACTTTTGCCACGTGTACCACAGTATAAGATTTCCAGGGAAGGTGAAATTGCCCTGACACACATTGTTCAAGATTTGATCATTGCAGGAGTAGTGGAGGAGGTTCCCTACAATGTTTGCAACAGCCCTATTCTTCCGATTCTTAAGAAAGACACTGACGACAAGGTCTATCGATTTATTATTGATTTGAGAGAAATTAACAAAATTGTCATTCACCAATATCCGGTGGTGTCCGACATCACGACATTGCTCACATAGGTTCCCCCAACGGCGACGACATTTTGTGTCATTGACCTCAAAAATGCGTTCTTTTCCATCCCCATCCATCCTGATAGCAGAGATTTATTTGGCTTTACGTTAAATAACAAATCGTATAGATTTTGTCGTGTTCCTCAAGGTTACACCAAGAGTCCTAGCATCTACAGCCAGGCTTTAAAAAGACAGCTTGATTCTTTTGAATTGCAATCTGGAGTAGCCCTTATACAGTATGTTGACGACCTCTTGTTAGCTGCAGACACCTATGTACAATGTGAGGAGAGTACTCTCGCTTTGCTTTCCTTCTTGGCTCAGAATAACCACAAAGTTTCTAAGAAAAAGCTTCAATACTGTAGACCCAAGGTGACCTACCTCGGTCATCTTTTGTCTAAGGAGGGGCGTGCATTAACATCAGATCAAATTCAGGCGATTTTAGACACACCAGTCCCCCGCACTCAGAGAGATGTACGTGCCTTCATAGGATTAACGTCCTTTTGTAGACAGTGGATCATGGGGTTTTCGCACATTATAAAACCTTTGTTAGCATTACTGTCCAAAATGACACCAATGCCCCTTGAATGGACAGATGAATGTCAGAATGCTTTTGAACAGTTGAGACAGGCCCTTTGCTCCTCACCCGTGTTAGGTACACCCGATTACACATAGATTTTTACATTGTACGTGCACGAGAAAGATGGGTGCGCGTTATCAGTGTTAGTGCAGGCACACGGGGACAAGCAGAGGCCATGTGCATACTTCTCAGCGGTTCTTGACCCTGTAGCACGAGGGTTACCTGGGTGTTTTCGAGCAGTTGCAGCAACAGCGGTAGCTATACGACAGAGTGAGGGAATAGTTTTATCGCACAAATTGTTGGTGTTAGTTCCTCACGCAGTAGATGCCCTGTTGAATCAAACGAAAACACAGTATCTCACGAGCGCACGTTTGACAGGATATGAGCTCACACTTCTGGCGCCACACATCACATTGAAAAGATGCGCTACCCTGAACCCTGCCACTTTATTGCCCTATCCGGTTGAGGAAGGTCAGGAAGAAAAACATCATGATTGTGTTTTCCTGACCGAGGAACAAACAAAGGGTCGTGTCGACTTACAGGATATGCCACTTCCAGATGTGGATGGGGAACTGTGGGTTGATGGATCGTGTTTGAGGCTGCCAGATGGCACGACCTCTGCAGCATATGCGATCATGACACTTAAGACAGTGGTAGAAACAGCACGAATACCACAGAAATCGGCTCAAGCGGCAGAGCTGATTGCCTTGACGAGAGCTTGCGAACTGAGTGCTGGCCTATGTGTGAACATCTACACAGACAGCCGGTACGCCTTCGGAGTAGCGCATGACTTTGGCTTACTCTGGAGAGAACGTGGGTTTTTGACTTCACATGGAGTACACATTATGCACGGAGAGCTAGTGCGTGATCTCCTAAAGGCGTTGCTTTGTCCAAAGAAAGTGGCGATAATCAAATGTAGTGCACATAATAAGGTCACTGATAAAGTGGGACAAGGCAATGCTTTTGCAGACAGCATAGCAAGACAAACAGCTATGTCACGAAACGACTCCCCCATGTATGTAGCAAAGTCACAGGCCGAGCGATGGCATGATGCTCGAGCAGAAATATTAGATATCCAAAAATCAGCATCGAAAGCAGAACTTGCAGCATGGGCAGCAGAAGGGGTACTAGATGACGAGGGCTGTTGGAGGAGCAAGGACAAGGAGAGATGGAAATTGCCTGCAGCTTACTTGCAGGCGATGGTCCAGATGACACACGGATTAGCGCATGTAGGAGCTCTTGCAATTACTCGATTGTTAACACGAGTTTGGGAGCATCCCGAGATTGCCAATACTGCCAAGAGAGTAGTGCAGACCTGCTTGATATGTTTACAGCACAATCCTGCAAAAGGGACTCATACTCCGAAAGGAGGGTTCGTTCCACCTTCTGCACCATTCGAGGTACTTCAAATGGATTATATCCAGCTTGAGCGTTGCAATAACCTTAAGTATGTCTTAGTGGTGGTGTGTGCTTTTAGCAAATGGGTTGAGGCCTTCCCCACGAAAGATAATACAGCTTTGACAACAGCTAAGGTGTTGCTCAAGGAGTACTTCCCTCGATTTGGAGTTTGCAAATTTTTGTGGAGCGATAATGGGCCTCATTTTGTTGGGAAAATCGTGGAATATGTGCTAAAGGGACTGGGGATTCAGCAGAAGTTTCATGCTGTGTTCCATCCTCAGTCAGCAGGTCTTGTTGAGCGGTACAATGCCACGTTGAAATTGAAATTGGCTAAGATTGTGGCGTCCACGTCATTGAAGTGGCCGGATGCCTTGCCGCTAGCATTGCTTTCTCTTAGATCAGTGCCCCACTCTCGAACTGGCCTCACACCGTATGAAGTGGTGTTTGGAAGGCCTATGAATATATGGGGAGTTCCTAAGCCGCGATTGTTACATGATGTGCCTTGTATAATGATGAACGATTATTTGGCACGATTAACAAATGATTTGCTTTCCGTTCATCAACAGGTTCGAGAAGCGCTCCCTGACAACTCTATCGGAGAGGCACATAGTCTCCGCACTGGAGACTATGTGATGATCAAGTCGTTTGAGAGGACGAGCAGCTTGGAACCGAGGTGGCGTGGCCCCGAGCAAGTCCTCCTGGCAACTCGAACGGCTGTACGAGTGACCAACAGAAAGCGGTGGGTGCATTCAACTCACTGCCGCCGTGTCTCTCCGGACCAGGTGAATCCTACTGTGCTGTCCGACTACAAAGAGATCTTGGACAACAAAAAGAGCCCAGCTGTGACGTCGGCCGAATCTGAGGGAGCCTTCCCGGACCACACTGTTTCTGGACGACAGCGCTACGACTTGCGGCCAAGATAAGAGGAAGATTTTCTTTTTGTTCGAGACTGGTTGGTTACCGCTCTGGGGTTTGTGAAACGGAAACCGGGAATCTCAAGGGGGGGGGGATCAGTTCTGCCAAGAGTAGCGACACCCGTCTTGACCCCGGAGAAGAAAACAACGGCTACCTCGGAGCTCAGCACCATTGTTTTTAATTTTTGCAGTTGAACATTTGAGACATTGTGAACTCTTGAACTATGGCGTCTTCTGCATCACGAGATAAAAGAATTCTTGGTGCCATTTTGTTCGTACTGACAATCGTGGTGATAGCGGTAATAGCCTGGGTAGTAGAACTTGTGGTGCCTGTACGAGAACATTTGCTGCTGACTACCCCGGCTCCATCTGAACATTTTCACTTCACCTTGCCCTACCATGAAGAACGGCACCGACAGACTTACCTGAACAATAGCTTTATTCAGATTTTGCATCATACTCATAACATGACGAACACTTCTAATTGCTGGGTGTGTGGGATGTTGCCTGGTCATCAGAAGAAAGGGGGCACCCCGCTCATCCCACTCCCATTTTCCCATAATGCGTCCTGTAATGCTTGGTATACTCTCCTATTCACTTTACGATGGCCAACGAAAGGGGGGGTGCTTTTCCGTCTGAATAAAATATGCTACCATGACAGGGATGGTTATCCACGAGCTGAGGGTACACGATTTGAATGGGAAGAGTATCGCCCCGATAATATGTCTGCACCCCGAATTTACAGCAATCAAAGGAATATTAATATGTCTAGCTCACATGTTATAAACGTTATAAATACTAAGGCTGATTTGTGCATACGTAATAAAGGTACAATCCCGGTTGGAAAAAGTGAATGTAACACCACACTTACATTTGACAGTCCGAATGGCATCTCGTTTGTGGCATCCCGTAATACCTACTTTATTTGCGGAACTAAAGGTTATCATCAGCTCTCTTTAGGATGGTTAGGCACATGCTATGTATCCTTTGTATTGCCCCCTGTATTCATTGCCCCACCACTGTATCACAATGACTACGTGCTTTATCACGATTTTGTGTTAAATAGAGTTAAACAAACTGTGGTTCTGGATGACATTGACCAGACCGATACTGCCTTACAACAATATTTAGACTTTAATTTGGGACTGTTTTCCTTTGTGGGGGCTGCCTTGAACAGTCGGAAAATACGACGACTGACTCGTGTTGTCGAGGCTGTAGCCAATGACACTGCTATTGCATTGGGGAACATAACGGAAGAACTCCAGATTTCTAGAATTGTTACGCTCCAGAATCGTATGGTTCTAGACGTGGTTCTAGCTGACCGTGGGGGGGCATGTAGAATCATCGGTAGTAGCTGCTGCGTGTACGTGCCTGATAATTCGCCTTCTGTTTATGATGCCATCTCAAAGCTCCACAAAATAGCTGCTGAAATACACCCGGACAATGGTACTTGGACTCTTTCGGGGTGGTTCTGGTCGATGATCACCACTTGGGGTTGGAAACTGCTGACAATTTTATGTATCATTGTTGGGATACTGTTCTTTGTATGTTTATGTATACAATGTGGCCCTGCCTTATGTTCTATGTGCTTATCAGCTTGCATTCCATTCAGACGAGCTCTTGCTCAAAATGAAATGATGCTTCATAAAGAAGTTGCTCAAATAATGTTAATTGATATTGAAGATGAGTATCCTGACTATGTCCACTATGAGGTAGCTTCAGCTAAACGCTAAAAGGGTCGTCTGTCGTAATTTGACAATGGCCGGGTTAGCGCTTAGCTTTGCTACACGTTATTTCCCTTAACTTGGCCATATTAGAAAACGCCATTATGTATGTTACGGCGGCCATTTTAGGGAATGAGCGGCCTCGTGGTCAGCATGCCCTTTAGTCCTTTGTCCGTGCCGTTGACCATCCGAGTTTGCCCAGCGATAGGCTATTTTTAGTAACGGTCAAGCCTGTACATGCGCAGTCCCAACTGACCAGTCACCCCTCAGGAATGTTCCGCCAAACTGACCAGTGGAGTTGTAACCCCTCCCATGAGTTGGCTGTGCTCCAAAAATGACCATATATGTACATAAAGCTCTGTAACTTTGTACCGCCTACCTTTTATTACCTGTAAAAGTGTATAAAAGAAGGATTCGCACCAACGTTCGGTGTGATACTTCTTGCATTGCCGAAGGGTGCTGTAGGAATGTACCACCACCCCATGGGGTCTTAATAAACTTGTCTTTTGTACTTTTCAGTTTCCGTGCCAACAGTTCTTTGGTGTAAGTGGGTATTTCTGCGGAGCATGTAGGCCTTGGGAACCCAATACCACATGCACACCCCACGCATCAGGAACTACCGAGGACACATACATTCCCCATGCATTCCTATGGGAGGGCAGGCCTATCTCACCACATGTACTCAGAGTGCGCACGCACTTTCCACTGGGACACAGTGAAAGTGCGCAGAAACCAAAAATCACCAGCGCCAGGTCACCATTAAAAGCAAAAAGTTTAGGGGTGAACCTGCCAGAAGGGCCAAGTCCAACACCAAGATGTTAGGGGTGGGATCCGCCTCCCCCTAGTCTGTGCCGCAGCTTCTTCGGCAAGCTGAGCCAAGGCACGCTTGGGAACCCCAACTACACTATCGCAGTGAGGACAAACCCATGCTTCCACTCCCTGCTTTCAGCCCATCGGGCCACTCTAGCGATGCAAGAATGACCGATCACCGACACCTTTGATCCTGGCAAAATAAGAAATGCAGAGTTGCAAAACACGGTTTATTGAAAACACTGAACAGAATATCAATCAAATACTATGCAAGATTGAACATGATTTGCTCAGAAATCACACTGCACACATATGAGCACATCGTGCTCCAAAGCGCACTCAGCCCCTGGGGACTTCACGGGCGGATATAACGCTTGAAGCACTGGGACTCCCCCCGCCCCACCTGCCTGATGTGGTCCGGTGACATGCCAACCTTGAATGCTGAAGTGGCTGCCCTCTCGTAAAGGAATGGCTGCAAAAACGCTTGCCAAGTCCCGCAATACCTAACAGTTTTAAGCATGACTTCATGACTTGTTCCACCTGAAACTTAGTAAGGGGCGTCCGGTCAGCATGGATAATATTGTCTGGCTGCCAGTACCACTGGCCAGAAATGGAAAGCTTTTCAAACAAGAAAAGAGTGTCCAAGAAACACACAGTTTGAAGGACAAATGGAGCAGGAAAGGAATGGAACTGCCCCCACTCAGGTCAGTTTAGAAAGCCCTCACTCACCAACCTGGTTGGTGACATGCTTCATCATCGGGCCCCACTGGAGAGGCCGAGTGCCTCCCCAGAGTGCTTCAACGACAGATCTACTGCGGAGCGGGTTTATTGTGAAAGATAGACGTGAAGTGAGGTAATTAGCTGTGATAGTGATATTAAAAAATGTCTTGGGTGTCTCAAAAAAATATTCATTGCTTGATCACTTGGACATAGATAAAAACAGTGTAGGAAAATGAGCCAAATAAATTGTTTGGTTATTTCCAGAGGTTAATAGTCAGTCAACATGTTTCTGCCTTGAAACGGTGTGAATTTACCAGGCATTCATCAGGACAAAAGGTGAACTAAACCCTGGCGGTATGAGCACTTTAAGGCCCACCCTTCCTAGGGACGTGAAAGTAAAAACAGTGAAAAAAGTGCATGAAGGAAGAGCAGGCTCCCCCTCAGGTACTCCTGGATTAGGAGACCTCACAAATAAAAATATGCACTTAAATGATGGATCAGTTGCACACCATGGATCTCGGGAGGGGGTGGTGACGTAATTGGCACACCGCCCTCAACACCAGGCACCCTCTTGGAACCTGCAAGCACCCTCGCAAATCGGATCCTGTAGATCATGCACTTTTTTCACTGTTTTTTCGCAACTTTACCCATCATGGGTGGTGGTGGTGGACGTGGCGGTGGCGGACGTGGCAGTGGTGGGAACATGGTGGTGGTGAATGTGAGAAGTTAGCCTGGCATATAATGTCCACTAGTTCTAGTGGGCACCTTGCACCAGTCTAATCGACCCTTATTGATGGTGGTTGTAAAGTCAACCTTATAGAAAGCTATCCTAGTGGTAGCTGTGGAGCGCAGCCTTCAGGCTAAGTCTTGAAGGAATGTAAAACAGCTTGTTTTACCAGTCTATAACGTCATGAATGACCAAATGAAAGGAGAACCACACCATGTATATGTATAAAATATATGTATTTATTACTAAACACTCTCTACTAACCTCTTTATGCGATTAGAGAACAAGGCACACAATATTACAGTACTAAAATGACAGTCAATAGCACAATACACAGCGGGTTCCAGGGGGAGACCGGACCATATATTAAGAAAGTGGTATAACAACCACGCCTTGACTAGAACAGTGCCTAGAGCACATAGAATCACTGGGACCGCAAGGAACCACCCAAGGTAGTGACACAGGGGACCCACGGGAGACGGGTGCAGAGGGAGAACACAGGTGCGAGCTCCGTACAACTCTATGGGAAAGTCGTGGTTGGAATTTTAAAGTTTAAGGACACTTAGGAGTTAAGTTAAGTTAAGTTAAGTTAAAATTTGGTAGAGCGCAACAGCTGCCCCAGCAAAGGGGCGTCCCGGCGCTAAAGAACCACAGAATCATCATCTGGGGGGGAGGGAGCCAGAAATCAAGGACCTAAAGGGGGGGAAACAGAAAGGTTTTGACAGCTCGCCGGAAGGCCAACAGGTTTTCCATAGAGCGAACGTTTGCTGGCAGACTGTTCCAGAGTTTGGCTCCTAGAACTCTAAAGGAGCATCCGCCAGTGGGAGCTAACTGTGTGCGGGGAACTGTCAAGAGATGTTGGCCAAGAGAGCGCAAATTGCGCTGTGGCACATAAGGGGAGAGGAGAGGGCAGAGAAGTTCAGGCCGTCCACTTTTGAGAATTTTGAAGATCATAACAAGAGCTTTAAACTGGATGCGGGACAAAACTTTGAGCAAACCCTTTCAAACTTAGAAGGTTCTAAGGCCAGCACCCATGTGAGCACTGGAGTACTCGTGTTACCTAATCCAGGAAAGCCTGCTGCATAGGTGTCAAATGGTGTCGGGAAACGTTGTCGTTTTCAATGGCGAGATGCTGCAAAGTGCTGCTGCCTTGAAGAGGAAAAGTGTCAGGTGTGATCCAACCTGGATCAAAGCTTAGAAGAACCTGAAAGCAGAGTGGACAGAGTCTGGGTCACTTGCCAGTGACCAGGGGCTCGGTAGACGAATGCTCACCGATGTCGGATGTTTCATGTGAGATGAGGTGAAGCTTGACTCTGCAGCCACGAGGACCAGGTGATGTTGATGATGACCAGAATCTGCAGGGGAGCTGTCACACAAAGGATGTTGAGTGCTGGGGGGTCATTGTCTGGATTGAACACCAAAAAGCCTTGGCAACTGAAACCCACGCAGACAGAGAAAAGATGCTTCGATGAGGACCAGCAAGGTCCTGGGGACTCTCCAGGTGATGGAGAGTCAAAGCACATCTGGAGCAACCAGGTAAGCCCACTGAAAGTTAAAGTTTCCTTCACAGGGATCACGAAGGAACCTCGAGAGGAATCACAAAATACTAGCCCAGGGAACACTTATAAGTGTGTGGGCTGGTAATCTTCGGTGGAATCACTGCTTGGGTCAGGACTACAAGTAGCTTAAAGCACAGCTTCAGGAATGGCCGGAAAGCAGATGCTTCTACAAATGGACACGTGCCCAGGGATTCAGGTTGCACAGTCCCCACTAGGGGTACGGGTCTCAGGTTTGCCAAGCACACTAGTCGACCTCAGGGACACTTGGAAACCCACCTCCTGTGTTGCAAAAGTCTTCAGAGCCCTCAGGAGCTTTGGAGTTACAAATCGGTCCATTTATTTTTTAATGCTTACTGGTGTACAGTAAGAAACTTTATTAGTTGACAATTCAGTAAGGTGTCAGTTGGGTCCAAGCCCTCTATGATTGCAGATTTGCACGTCCTTATTCTTCTGGTGTTCATAGCTTTTTTCAATAAAGTGACTCGTGCATTTAACAGTTTAGAACATGTGCAGACTGGATGAATGAAATTCTCTTTAGTGCCACCACATAGTCTACATTCTTTCGTCCCTTTGTGCACCCACGATGGCTGGTCTGCGATAGATGGCAGTTTTCCCACACGCAGGGCCATTAGTTGTGCCTTTCGGTGGGCCGAGAATGTAATGTCTAGATATGGCGCTGGGGTCAGTGTTTCGTAGTTGGCAATTACTATCCAGGCGTGTTTCCTCTCATGGAATATGTTTTTGTCTACTAGCAAAGAAGGAAATTTTGCTGATTTGTTTATGGCTTGTTTGAATGATGAATAGGCCAGGCTAGTTTTCCAAAGCTCACCTGTGCAGGTTGCTACTAAAGCTTTTTTTAAGTATTGATTGTAAGGTGACTTGTCCTTCTCTAGTTCCACCCACTGAGCCTAGTTCAGTTCCAACTCTGCAGTATTTTTGCTTCAGAATGTACCATTGCTTGATAGTTGCATACATTCTCCACAGCGTTTTATTGGTTACCCCAAATTCTAGCCTCACCTGCGCTGGGTATGCTGACTGGGGTATTTGAAAGACCCTTTTGTATGTTGATACTTGTAATTTATTTAACAGGTCGGCGTCTTTCCCATACAGTGCCGTATGACTACGTCGGTAACATTTTAGCTGATGTTACCGCTAATAAAGGTTTGAACGATGGCCCTTTCAGTTTTTTTGCTAAGGACCTGAAAGCAAATGATAAAGCGTTTGTCCTCTGAACCATGTGCGCTTTTTAGGGCTCGCCTGCTGTGCGCATGAGCACAGCTGGAAGCTCTATAGGGGCTTATCCAGTGTTTAACCACCACTGGCGATTCCACTGGCGATTCCTTTGAGTGCATGTGCTTTTTAGGTCATTGCGCAAGCGCAAGCCCTAAAAAGCGCGTGCACAATGCCACCAGCCGCCTGCCTGCCTGCCTCGCATTACCACATCAAAGGCAGCCCTCCCAGCGCATTTGTCACCCCCTAATTATTCACGGCCTGCCGGCCGTACTTTCAGTTTCGTCTCCTAATCTTCCCGCCCCTTGCTGCAACAACTGTTTATGCTCTGCTTGAAAAGAAACATGGATTGCATGCTGTATCCTTTTCTGTAAAGATAAATGCCGCTCTGTCAATAAAACCATTTTTTGAGTGAATCAGTGTGCCGTCTTTTGGGAACACATATCCCCCAAAAATGTGCCTCAATAACTTAGGACCACGAATTCCATGCTTCTTAAGAGGGCTTTTCGGAGTTTTGGTTTAAGTACTGAGTGCACTGTGTAGTAGCTAGCTAAGGCGCAGTTATGTTGCCATGTGCTGTTGCCGTGCCCAGACAACAGGTGAGATCATGTGATAATAGAAGCCAATCAGGAAGACCGTTACAGAAGGTAAATAGAAGGAACACAGATAACTGCCTGTTGACATTTTTGAACCCGACACTCAGAGGAGCGAGGATATACGGCCACACTCAAGCTGCAAGTGGAAGACAAGCAAAATTAAGCCACACAGCGGAGCGGAACCAATATTCGAAGCCCACTAAATTCATCACGTGGGAGACAATCTAAAGCAGCTCACAGATGAAGAAAAATCATTAATCTAAGCAGTTGAGCGGTACCAACGGCCACACCCCTCTAATTTCATACACGTGGGATGCGAGCGGAACATATTATAAGACCTGTGCACAGCGGAACTTAAGGAAGAAATAGGAGCAGCATTTCTGCATCGGTTTGGAAGACCTCATGTCCAATAAAATAACCTGAATGAAAGACATGTCTTGAATTGATAAAAAACAAGGGTCGCGGTGGCGTTACAGTATCAAATTACCTCGCAGAATGCCTGTTTTTTATGACAAATGATCACCATTAATAATTAGATCGAAATAACATAGGAGTTGATGCCCTACGCGGACTACAGTATCCTGAGACCCTCTAAATAATAGGAGTATTTCTTCAGAATCCACATTTTAATGGAAACAACTTGCTCATTTCGCCTCCTACACAGAATTTGATATCTTAGACACCAATATGAAGCTTTGAGGGTCACCTAACACATCTGACTTGGCATTTCGGATGCAGCGCCACTTGAGTGACCCTACCAATCTACTCTTATAGAGACCTCGTTTTAGTGATAGCTTATCTATCACCCTGCCAATTTCTTTCTTGTCTGATCCCTTGCTATCTGCACAATCCGATGTACAAGGTCCTGATGAAGGTGGCTTGCCCACCGAAACGCGCGTAGACCCGCCACAAGGGCCAACAATCACACCTCGTTGCCCTTGAACCACATTAGCATAGCCATCTTGCTAATTGGGATCCAGTTCCTTTTTTCATCTTTGTATGTGGTATGAATGTAGAATGACTGTCAGCACGTGAGTGAGTTGCTGTGTATGATTGTTTTTCAGGGGAACTTCTACTAATTTGTTATGGATTTTAGATTTGTTTTTGTGTCCTTTTTGAATTTTTTTCAAACATTTCATGTATTACCTATGAACTTTACAAAAGATGATTCGCTGATTAAGAATTAAATTCATATGTATTTATATTCACATAAAAATAAAATATAATAAGTAAATAAAAATATATATTTTTTGAATGAACTTCACTTGCACTTTTTCTTCTTCTGTCACTATTTGTGTTGATTAATTAGAGATGTACACACATTACTGAATGATACGGCCACTGCAGGAACATCCTTCTAGCTTTGTGTATTCTCTTCCCCTCGGTTCCTGGGCCATAAATTACTTGTTTGAGGGGGTCCCATTGCTCATGTTTAACGTGCCCAGACAACATTCATATATATTTTCTTTCCTTTCTGCACACATTGTTGCGATTTATTTTGCCCTGCTACTTATCATTTTCTAAGCAGGCCTTTAAAATTCGTCATTCCTTAAAATATAGTGTAGCTTCAGTATTAATTAAACACCGACAGGTTTAACAAAACCTTCTCCCAATGCAGATGTTAACAAACAAACCTCTCTCATTTACGGTTCGTACTCTTTTCTTTTCTGTGATTTAGTTTTCCTTCCAGAATAACGTCCTACATATTTTTCTGCATGTATCTGTTGGAACGGTAGCAAGCACTTGTCATAATTTATCCAGCATCGTTAAAGGATAGATTTTTTTTGTTTTGAGAGTTGTAATTTCCGTTAAGGCTCCCACCACACAGCTTCACCTACACAGCTCCACCAAGGCACCCACCACACAGCTCCACCGAGGCACCCACCACACAGCTCCACTGATGCACCCACCACACAGCTCCACCGACACAGCTCCACCGATGCACCCACCACCCAACTCCACCTACACAGCTCCACCAATGCACCCACCACACAGCTCCACCGATGCACCTACCACACAGCTCCACCGATGCACCTACCACACAGCTCCACCGTTGCACCCACCACACAGCTCCACCGATGCACCCACCACACAGCTCCACCGATGCAACCACCACACAGCTCCACTGATGCAACCACCACACAGCTCCACTGATGAAGCTGTACGGTTGCTCACGCTAGATGCGTTAGCATTGGTAGGAGCCCGTCCATTTCTCACGCTAGATGCGTGAGCATTGGTAGGGGCCGTCCATTTCTCCCGTTCGCAGCGCACAGGAGCGCTACGAAGCGTACACCCTGCCCCAAACTTGCTAAAAGTAGCAGCAACGTGGGGAAAAGTATTTTTAAATCCCATGCTTTCTCCAGAAGGGACCTTTTAGTGCACTCTGCGGGTGTGTACTTTTTTTCTAAATATATATATAGTGCGTATGGAGTGCAGCTGAAGGACTTCCTGTCTTTTGAAATGACTCCTGTTTCTGTCATAACGTACCCTGCACCTCGGATAACGCTGCGGGCGACCAGTACTCTCAGACAGTGCACTTCCTGGCTCCTCGTAGTTTCCATTGTTTGCAGCGGCGGCTACCGATATTTAAGATGACTGCACTTTCATGGCCGCAGACAGTACATACAAAGTGCACTTTCCCATTACACATACTGAACAGGGACTGGAACAAAAAGGCTTCACGTAAGAGTAATTTTTGTTTCATTTATATGCAGCCTGACGCAGTTGCTGGGCTTTCTGTGACTGTATAGTGCACACAATCATATGTTTATTAGGTAGGTCTACTGAAGTGCACCTCGTGCACTTTCACCACATGTGCGAACTTGGTGCCAGTACATACTATTTGTATTCCTCAGTTTTCCTCAAGAAAAGCTACAGAAGTGAGCAAGGCTTGTGCCCCGCCTGGAGAGTTGCCCGAGTGTGAAGGTGAGGTGGTGGCGCTAAGAAAAGGTTCCTGAAATGGCTCTATGTACACACGATTTATGCGTCTGCTGGCACTTTGGAGTTAGGAGTGCAGTTGTTCCTTTTAGGTGTGCATATCAGACACGTAGGTTGCAGTTGATGTTTGTCCTGTACCGTGTATCTTTGTGACGGCACACAGCAGAGGTGTGCCAGTGCAGATGATGGGCATCCGCCCCCTGGTTCCCCTTCCCCTGGCTGTGCTTGCTCCCCTGACACCAGGCTGTGCTTGCTTCCCTGCCACCTGGCTGTGCTTGCTTCCCTGCCTCCTCGCTGTGCTTGCTCTCCTGAGTGTGTGTGTGTGGCTCTGAGTGGGAGTGTGTGTGGCTCTGGGTGTGTGTGTGTGGCTCTGGGGGTGTGTGTGGCTGGCTCTGGGTGTGTGTGTGGGGGGGGGGGGGGTGTGTGTGTGTGTGTGTGTGTGTGTGTGTGTGTGTGTGTGTGTGTGTGTGTGTGTGTGTGTGTGTGTGTGTGTGTGTGTGTGTGTGTGTGTGTGTACGTGTGTGTGTACGTGTGTGTGTGTGTGTGTGTGTGTGTGTGTGTGTGTGTGTGTGTGTGTGTGTGTGTGTGTGTGTGTGTGTGTGTGTGTGTGTGTGTGTGTGTGTGTGTGTGTGTGTGTGTGTGTGTGTGTGTGTGTGTGTGTGTGTGTGTGTGTGTGTGTGTGTGTGTGTGTGTGTGTGTGTGTGTGTGTGTGTGTGTGTGTGTGTGTGTGTGTGTGTGTGTGTGTGTGTGTGTGTGTTAGTAATTGCTGTCTGCTGAGCTTGTCCGTAGGGTCCAATAGGTCTCACATTTGCGAGAGATTAAGCTAATGGCAATGTAAATGACAATGCCATTTATTTATCTGTTTTCAAAACCAACACATAAATACAAATTTTGTAATTTACAATGCCAATAGCTCTAACTTTTCCACAGACGAAACCATTGCATTGTAAATGCTTGTTTTTGTCTTCTTGTTAGTTTGATTTGGTTGGGATGCACAGGTTTGGTACAGGAGTGGCTCTTTCTCGGCTGATATCATTTGTACTTTCTGGTCTTCTATCTTGTCCTCCTGTATAGATAGAGCTGATGATGTTTACTTTCAGCTCCTTTGCACTTAATACTTGACGTATTTTGCTGTCTGATGGCTATGATTTGTTCTATGAGGGTTGGAAGGAGGCTCAGCTTGTCTATAATGGGGCCACAGGCACATGGACGTTCCTCTAGCGTGCATTTTGTTTGAGCAGCTTTTATTAGATTGTTAAGTTTATCCAATTTGGTGTTTTCCCCTGCTTTATGCAGTGCTATGATATTCATTAGCCGTATTTGGATGTCAAGTTTGTCCGATTGCAAATTAAGTGCCTTTACGGATGATTGAAGGGTGTCAATTACAGACTTAAGGAGCTCCGGAGGATTTCTTGTGCGCGGTGCTTTCTCTTTGTGGAATGTTTGCTTAAAGCCCAGATGTTGAGCTGCATTTGACACATGATTGCTGATTGTGATTTGACTGGTGTCCGTGGCGGGTGTCATTGATGTTTTATTATTTCCCCGGTGAAGTTGTTCCCTTTCATTTTGCACTGGGGCTTTATTGTCCTCTAGACCCTCTCTTTCGGTCAAGTCTTGCGATGACTCCTTGTAAAGTGTTGGGCTTAAGAGCTTTAACTATGAATTTTCTAGACTTTCCCGGTCGTTTGCTTCCTCTGGGGTGGTCTTGTGGGTCAGAGCTTCCGTTCTGTGGGCCTGTTTAGGCTCGTATGACCTTGCAGGTGTGATGGAGACTATTGACTTTATGGAAGGACATAATGCATCGTTCGGACGGACGCTTACATCTGGAAGGCTGACACTTGCAGTCTGCGTCCTTCTTTCCTCACTTAGCTCTCTTCCTTTGCCAGGTGTAAACTTGTCTATTGCCTTGAGATTACACCCAGTAGTTGTCTCCCGACCCTCTGTGGATGGCCCAAGATTGTGATCATCTGGCGTTGACGTTTCCCCTCTGGCCTCCACTGCCTCAGTCGTTTTTTTCTTTCTACACTCTTCCTTTTCTTTGTTTGTCTGCCATATATTTTTGCTTACGTCATGGCTTAAGTCTTGGCTGCTCGAGTCCGTTAGCTCCAGTATGGGAGCTTTTGGTTCCGAGATGTCTGATCCTCTGGGTTGACTTCTAATCCAGTGTTATGTGCCACCCTTGGAGGAGTTAGCGGTGCAGGATGGCTTGGCAGGTTGCTAGATGTTGAGAGCATTGTGGACCCAGGGTTTTTGAGGAAGAAGATGGCTTTGTTTTCTTTTTCCATTGTGCCTCTAGTTTCTTGCCTCTTAAATATGGTAAGGATCAGTGAGATTAGTGGACTCTGTAAGTTTATTACTGTCCCTTTCGTGGCCTGATTAGCTTTTTGGCTTTTTCCCCTTTGGTTGGTACCTAATGTTTTCTGGTTCTTTTGGGTGTCTTTTGTTTTTTGGGGCTGTTTCGGGGTGTGTAGCGTTTTTTTGGCGGTGACAGCGTTTCTCAAATGAACACCCCGGCTCTGCCGCTGCTGCTCTCGTCTCACCTCACTGCTGCAGCTCTCTTCTGCTCTCTCCTGGATCAGCAACGGGATAGCTGGAGTCCACCACTGATTAGGTAGGATATGATATATCCCGGTTCTCAGTTGTACTCCGATTGAAAGTCCGCTTCGGTCTCATGTACTGTCTGCCTCAGCGAAAAGCTGCTTAGAGTTACTTCTTCTCATTGTATTCAAGGTGCAATCCTAATGCATTTATGAATCACTTATGCGGTCTCCGCATGCTTTTCCTCTACCGTAGCCCTGCTCCCACACTAGAGTGCGTTGAGCCTGAACAAGACAACCTTGAAAATGTGGTAACATGTACCTGTTCTGCAGGTGGTAGCTCAGCCTTCTGTACCTCCTTTGTTCATCAGTGCCTGAGCTGGAAAATTCCAGGCTGGGCGGGTCTTTAGGGGTGTTGGAAATGCATATTATGTTTTACCAAGTGTTCTGAAGTCAGTCCCCTTGGTAGCATCTAAGGAGTCTAGGCTGACTGGACTCCGCTCGAGCACAATTTCTAATAAATAACTTGGTTTGTATTCTCTACTGTTTCATCGACTCTTCATTTCTTGTGGAAGGCCGAGAGGTGGTGGCAAGTGACCCAGGTGGCCTGATTCAGGTCACTTCCTTCAGTGTTAGAGGACTTTAAAATCACTGACCCCCTTACGCCACACCACATGTAGTACAGGATGCCCCCCCACTTTGATTGTCTGGCATGAGGTAGTGAAATTCTTCCCCACTTCACCCCTACCTAACGATGGGTTGGCCAACATAGGCGGCATCCCTAGGGCAGTGACCCCCACACGACTCACATTTAAGAATAATGTATAATCCCATGTCCGAATTATCTCAGAGGGGAGTGAGCCAGTTTAGAGAGAGGGGGGCGGGTAGTTTAAAAATGTTCTATTTTATTTTAATTGATTTTGTCAGACAATATATAATTAAAGCAGTTGTTCCAGCTGGTTGATCCTAAAAATGTCAAACAACCCAGATGGGCTACAATTTGTATTTGAATAAAGCAGGTTGAGAAGATCGTGCTCAAGCCCGTTGTATCTCTGCTATGAGAGTCGTGTACCAACTGTGGTTGCGCTTACACATGGTGTATCACTATACATAATTAGGCTGTCCGGTTTTAGGTTTAAACCTATAACTGATAAAACCCCACCGGAAGGGAAACAGCCCTCACCAGTGTAAACATATAAACACTGAAAAAACCCTGCAGAACCACAAACTAAATGCCATTCAAAGAAAGGAAAAGGAGAGTGAAAGAGTCATTGTTATTTCTTCCTGAATGAGCCAATACAATGTAACTTTGTCATGTAAGCTAGCAGCAAGAAAGGCTGGGCTAACATTATTCTGCTTGAGTTTTGGTGTTTAGGGATGTCACTAAAATATTGTTTCTTCTTCCTTTTTTCAGTTTTGTGGTCTTTGGTCTAAAGATGCAGGGGTTAGAAGCATGTTTTAGGTGTTGTTTATTTGTTTTATAAATCTAAATCATATTTGATTTTTTGGCTACGTTTGAGTCTCACTGATAGGAAAATGTAGGTTTCATAAGAATCTTTCCCAGTATGTACCATCACATTTACCCACAGAGAATGGGTAAAAACCTTGATACATCAGCCCCTTTTTCTACTGAGTCAGTATTAATAGTAGTTGAATTGCCAAACACCTCAGGCTTTAAACATTCAATGCAAGGTATAGTGACAGGTATATGTGAAACGAGTGCTATCACCAAGCATCTGGGATACTGGTGAAAACATGACACCAGACATTTGGTAAACATGGAATGTAGTGTCACTTCGAATGCTGCTGCAAAAAGTTCTTACCAAGTTCAACACAGATTTCAAGTGATATTTTTTGTATTTACAGTAATTCAGCTACTTATATGAAAAAGTTGTGTGATGACCTGTCAAAATCGATGCCGGAGCTGAAGTGCTTCCCTGTGAGAGATCCTTGCCACTTGTTAGATGGCAATCTGAAAGCATCTTTACAATCTTCAGAGTTAACGAAGAATGCGATTGACTTTTTAGTCCATTCTGGTGCACTGTTTTGTTATGCGTGGGAACTAAAACACAAATATTTGTCATTTTATGATTTGTGTGGCATCGAAGAAAAGTGTCATACTAACTGTGTCACTTTACTGGTGGTTCTAGAGCCCTGAATGCTATATTATCCATGTGGCAACCGTTTACAGAACTTTTGCTGAGTGATGATGCAAACGGCAAGAAATGGGAGAATCTTTGGTCACATCAGGGTGATGGTGATTTGTAAAAAATAAACTCAACTGCATTCTTAGATTTTTACAGGAAAGCATGACTGCTGTAGAAGACATAATAAAAAACTGGAGTCTGAAAACACCCTGTCTGCCAGGTGTTCAGCATTATTCGTGTAGATGTGAAACATCTCCTTGAGAGTAGGCTGGGCGACATGGTTAGTGACTTTGGCACTGCAACATGTTAGAGTGCTTGCCCCTTGGTAAGCAAAAAAATGTGTATTAGCAATTCATGAACTTTTATTTTACAATGTATGAGAAATGTCCTTTCACCAACCATGGCATTTGAAGTCAATGAAACCTCACTGTGGTACTCTGCACAGGGTATAGATCCCTTCACCAACCATGGCATTTGAAGCCAATGAAGCCTCACTGTGGTACTCTGCACAGGGTATAGATCCCTTCACCAACCATGGCATTTGAAGCCAATGAAGCCTCACTGTGGTACTCTGCACAGGGTATAGATCCCTTCACCAACCATGGCATTTGAAGCCAATGAAGCCTCACTGTGGTACTCTGCACAGGGTAAAGATCCCTTCACCGACCATGGCATTTGAAGTCAATGAGGCCTCACTGTGGTACTCTGCACAGGGTATAGATCCCTTCACCGACCATGGCATTTGAAGTCAATGAGGCCTCACTGTGGTACTCTGCACAGGGTATAGATCCCTTCACCGACCATGGCATTTGAAGTCAATGAGGCCTCACTGTGGTACTCTGCACAGGGTATAGATCCCTTCACCAACCATGGCATTTGAAGTCAATGAGGCCTCACTGTGGTACTCTGCACAGGGTATAGATCCCTTCACCAACCATGGCATTTGAAGTCAATGAGGCCTCACTGTGGTACTCTGCACAGGGTATAGATCCCTTCACCAACCATGGCATTTGAAGTCAATGAGGCCTCACTGTGGTACTCTGCACAGGGTATAGATCCCTTCACCAACCATGGCATTTGAAGTCAATGAGGCCTCACTGTGGTACTCTGCACAGGGTATAGATCCCTTCACCAACCATGGCATTTGAAGTCAATGAGGCCTCACTGTGGTACTCTGCACAGGGTATAGATCCCTTCACCAACCATGGCATTTGAAGTCAATGAGGCCTCACTGTGGTACTCTGCACAGGGTATAGATCCCTTCACCAACCATGGCATTTGAAGTCAATGAGGCCTCACTGTGGTACTCTGCACAGGGTATAGATCCCTTCACCAACCATGGCATTTGAAGTCAATGAGGCCTCACTGTGGTACTCTGCACAGGGTATAGATCCCTTCACCAACCATGGCATTTGAAGTCAATGAGGCCTCACTGTGGTACTCTGCACAGGGTATAGATCCCTTCACCAACCATGGCATTTGAAGTCAATGAGGCCTCACTGTGGTACTCTGCACAGGGTATAGATCCCTTCACCAACCATGGCATTTGAAGTCAATGAGGCCTCACTGTGGTACTCTGCACAAGTTATATATCCCTTCACCAACCATGGCATTTGAAGTCAATGAGGCCTCACTGTGGTACTCTGCACAGGGTATAGATCCCTTCACCAACCATGGCATTTGAAGTCAATGAGGCCTCACTGTGGTACTCTGCACAGGGTATAGATCCCTTCCCCAACCATGGCATTTGAAGTCAATGAGGCCTCACTGTGGTACTCTGCACAGGGTATAGATCCCTTCACCAACCATGGCATTTGAAGTCAATGAGGCCTCACTGTGGTACTCTGCACAGGGTAAAGATCCCTTCACCAACCATGGCATTTGAAGTCAATGAGGCCTCACTGTGGTACTCTGCACAGGGTATAGATCCCTTCACCAACCATGGCATTTGAAGTCAATGAGGCCTCACTGTGGTACTCTGCACAGGGTAAAGATCCCTTCACCAACCACGGCATTTGAAGTCAATGAGGCCTCACTGTGGTACTCTGCACAGGGTAAAGATCCCTTCACCAACCACGGCATTTGAAGTCAATGAAACCTCACTGTGGTACTCTGCACAGGGTATAGATCCCTTCACCAACCACGGCATTTGAAGTCAATGAGGCCTCACTGTGGTACTCTGCACAGGGTATAGATTCCTTCACCAACCATGGCATTTGAAGCCAATGAAGCCTCACTGTGGTACTCTGCACAGGGTATAGATCCCTTCACCAACCATGGCATTTGAAGTCAATGAGGCCTCACTGTGGTACTCTGCACAGGGTATAGATCCCTTCACCAACCATGGCATTTGAAGTCAATGAGGCCTCACTGTGGTACTCTGCACAAGTTATATATCCCTTCACCAACCATGGCATTTGAAGTCAATGAGGCCTCACTGTGGTACTCTGCACAGGGTATAGATCCCTTCACCAACCATGGCATTTGAAGTCAATGAGGCCTCACTGTGGTACTCTGCACAGGGTAAAGATCCCTTCACCAACCACGGCATTTGAAGTCAATGAGGCCTCACTGTGGTACTCTGCACAGGGTAAAGATCCCTTCACCAACCACGGCATTTGAAGTCAATGAAACCTCACTGTGGTACTCTGCACAGGGTATAGATCCCTTCACCAACCATGGCATTTGAAGTCAATGAGGCCTCACTGTGGTACTCTGCACAGGGTATAGATCCCTTCACCAACCATGGCATTTGAAGCCAATGAAGCCTCACTGTGGTACTCTGCTCAAGTTATAAATCCCTTCCGTAAAGGGACATTTTCTCCGGAGTTTCAAAAGTGCTGCCTCATTTTTGACAGCTTCAATAACTCTGATGGTATACGAACCCAGTTCAACGCATATGTTGCAGACCCTGTCGCAGAGAATCACAATCTTCAGGTGCAGTATTGGCATGGAAAGCTATGCCAGTGGCCAGTTAGCAATTTGTGTACTGCCTGTTTTGCCTGTTTCAAGTGGCAATATTTAGAGGGCATTTTCACAGATAAAAGTTTAAATGAGAAGGAAATAGCGAGCGCGCATGACCAAAGTCTCACTAGAGAAGTAGTGTATGGTGTACACGATAAGTTTGATTTGTAAAAATGCAATTGGACCTCATATACACTGTACGTACACTGTCTATATACCATGCACTATCAGTGCAGAAAGCAAGCAAAAAAAGCAAAAAGTTCCATAAACACTGAAAAAACACAGTTTCTGTGTTTATAATGGCGCAAAAATGTGTAACCACTGATAACCACTGTTTTTTTAAGGTATTGAAATCACTGGAAAACACTGAAAAAAACTCCACCAGAATTTAACAAAAATAGAAACTAAAAACAGGAAAGCCTCTATATATATATATATATATATATATATATATATATATATATATATATATATATAATCAATAATGTATGTTTAAAAAAAAAAGTAAAGTCTAATGGAGGTGTAAGGAAGGCCCGACTCTTGCAAATGGAGCAGGTACTGACAATATCTTGGATGGCTGCGTTTAGGAATACAGTAGTGCAGAAATCTTTTCCATTTGGCTGAACAGCAAGCTCTCGTTAAAGGCCGGCAGGCTTCTTCAAGATGGTCACACTCTCTAGAGGCAGATCGAGGTAGCCAAACTCTAAGACCTCAGGAGCCAAACTGCAAGATTGAGCTTTTTGGGGTTCAGCTGCCTCAGCTTGCACTGGCTCTGCGTGAGGTCAGGCCTGTTGGTAAGCTTCTCATGAGACAGTAGGGCAAGGGCATGGAGGGTGGTGAACCAGGACTGTCTGGGCCAGGTGGGGGCTACCAGGAAGAGAGTGAGGGATGAAGTTCCTACTCGTGGACTTGCTGCTGCACTCCGCTGAGCAGGTCTGCAAAATCGTTGTTCGCTCCCGGTAGGTACTCCACCTGTAGAGAAACTCTGAGGTGGAGTGTCCACCACCAAATGCGCTGGGCTGGCGCAGACAGCTGTGCAGAGTGAGTGCCGCCCAGGTTCTGTAGGTAAAACATGATGGTCGTGTCTGTGCAAAGGTGGACAACCTTCTGCTTTATGTGATAAAAGTACATGAGGGCTAGCTGGATGGCCAGCACCTCCAGGTAGTTCATGTGGAGATATTGCTGATGGGGCATCCACATTTCTTGGACAGTCATATCCTGTGAGTGCACCACTGTGCGGGAGGTGTCAGTTGTGATGGCTACCTGGGGCGCTGGGCCGGTCTTGCAGCAGGTTGTTGCTGTTTCACCACTGCAGAGAGCGGTCACTCCATCCCCAAAGTAACTCTAGATCCACCCAGTGACCTTGTGATTGTGACCACTGTGCAGTTAGGCACTCCTGCAACGGATGCATGTTTAACTGGGGAACTCTGTCAATGCAAGTGGGCATCATCCGAGGAGGCACATGACCGCCCGGACCGTTACTTGATGAGCTGGCTGAATGAAGTGGAAAGCTTGCACCCTCACACGGCTGAGGTAGGCTTTCCCAGAGACAGAGTTGAGGAGTGCCGTCAAGAAAGGCTGATTTTAAAGGGGCTGGAAGTGGGACTTTGCAGTATTGGTGGTAAAACCCAGGCCAAAGAGGTAGTCTATAGTGGCCTGTGCATGAGCCAAGCACTGTTGGTGAATTGCGCTCTTGGTCAGCCACTTGTAAGGGAAGACATGGATGCTGTTCCTCACGAGATAAGCAGCTACTGCTGCAAGACACGTTGTGAACACCCTGGGGGCTGTGGTGACTCCTGAAGGTCAGCATTATCAGTTCAAAGTGCTGCCCTTCGGGAGTCACCACAGCCCCCAGGGTGTTCACAACGTGTCTTGCCGCAGTAGCTGCTTATCTCGTGAGGAACAGCATCCATGTCTTCCCTTACAAGTGGCTGACCAAGAGCGCAATTGACCAACAGTGCTTCCCACGAACCTGAGGAACCAGTGAAGTGCAGCGTCGATGGGGATGTGGAATAGGCGACCTTCATGTTGAGGGCGGTCATGAAGCTACCTTGTTGTAGTAGAGGGGATGACCCCCTGTAGTGTCACCAAGTGGAAGTGCTCTGACCGGATGAATACACTGTGGGACCCGAGGTGGAGTATGGGCTTGCAAGACCCATCCTCTGGGAATGAGAAGGAACAGGGAATACAGATCTTCGCTGTGGTGGTGGAGCGGCTCAAACCCCCTTCCAAATAAGAGCCTCCACTTCCTCTTGAAGCGGGCGCAGATGTTCTGATGAGAGGGTGTGTTTGTGGAGTGGGATAATTGTTGGTGTGTTATGGAGCTCCAAACAGTAACCCCTGCTTATGCTTTCAAGGGTCAGTTGATTGGCAGTGATTTCTACCCATCGGGACAGAACCTCTTGTAGTCTTCCCGCGACAGATGTGATGCGTGGGGGGATGGGGGGGGGGGGGGAGGGGGAGGAGCAAGTCACTGCTTTGCATTGGCAGGGCTCTTGATGGGTCTGCCTCTATCCATGGTGTTACTGCCCTTTTAACCCCCTCTATAGTATCCACAGGGAGAGGTCTGCAGTGTTTGCTATCTCTGGGAAGAGGTGGGTGCCTCAGAAGAGGTGGTCTGGGAACCTCCACGGTCCTGAGACAGATGAAAGAAACCAAAAGGGTAGACTGTGTTTGTAATGCACCCATGGCCTTCGCTGTATCAGCCTCTTCCTGTATCTTTCCAAGCGTTTGGTCAATCTGCGACACGAACAGGCCTCCCCGTCGAACGACGGATTGAGCCGGTGCTGCTGGACTCCACGGTTAAAGCCAGAAACACGCAGCCAGGTGTGTCGGCAAAGCACACTTGCGGTGTCAGCAACCTCGAGGGCACACAGGATACTAGTGTTCGAAATAAGCATGCCCTCTGCACATGTCTACCCTCCTTGTGTCCCGCTGCCCCCTGGCGTACCAGGAAAGTAAACGGTCAAAATTAGTGATAAGCCAAAGTGTCCCAGACTGGACAGCGACACGTTTCCTGATGCATCTATTTTCAAACTTACCCTGTCTGGAGGGGGTGTATCGCTTGTGCCCTTCTAAAGGGGTGAACGTTGTCACCTAATGTGTACTGGGTAAGAGAAGGACACCTTGTGATTGTTATCCACCCGAGGGTGGTAACCCTGGCTTTTACAGGCTCCTTAAAATGTTAAGCATTCCCTTAAACATGGAGAGGTACTGTATAGAGCGCTGGGTGGAAGAGAGAGTCCCAGCAAGAAATCATCCTCCTCCGGTAGATAATGCATCTCAAATTTGTGGATGAGGCCACCCTATGGAGGACAGGAGGTGGTGCCGGGGAAGGCTTTGCAGGGTACAGGTCGTAATCAGTATCCCCAGGTAGGTCAACGTCAATCGTCCCACAGGTCGGCCCGAGGATGTGAGTCTAAAGGTGTCAAAGAATTATGAGGAGATCCTGGACTGTCTACCCAAACCCAGAGTGTGGTGACCTCTGTGGAGAGTGAGACGAGGGGTCAGGAAGATGTGGAGCTGAAGGTGGACGAGGGGAGGTGGAGAAGAATGAAAAGGAGAAGGGGGAGAGGTGAAGGTAGACGAGGCATGGGAGGTGGTTTGGTGCCTCTATCCCAGTGCTGTGGACTCTTCGGCACTAGCTCTACTGGAGGGCTGAGTGCCTCCTCAAAGGTCCGCTTCCTGTTGGGAGTGGGGTCTTTGGCCTTTGGAGTAGGCTGAGCAAGGATCCAACCAGTCAGTTGTTGGATGGGGATCCGCTGAATCCTGGATTTGGAGTCTGAAGATAGCTTCAAGGGTGTCTTTGAAGCTGGTGTCGAAAGGCCAGTTGGAGCTGGGTCGGTGCTAGGTCCATAGCATAGTGATGGTGCCAGCAAACACTGGCAGTGGCGGAACAGCAGCCTCCTGGCAGGCCTCTGGGCTTGAAGCTAGACCCAGAGGGTGATGCTTGGCCTGTGTTCAGCGCCGGAGATATGTAAGGTGGGGGGGGGCGGAAGGGGTGGTCTTACTCACGACGGTCTTCGATGGATGACACTGTGGTAGCAGGGATTCACCGACTTTAAAAGGGAGTTTCCTTCTAGCTTTATGCCCTGACCCTCTGTGAGAGAAGTCTAGAGTTGCGGCTCGACTTTGACGTACCGTTCGCCAAAGAGATCAGGAGTGTTGTCGATCTGTTGATGCGTCGTGGAGATGGATGCGAGGCATCAAGCTCAACGGTGGCCCATGGTCTTCTTAATATAGATGGTGGGCTCGTCGTGCTCTGGCGACAGACAGAGGTTACGCACCTGATGGAGATCTGTCCATGGTCACTTGGCACGATCGTTCGGTAGTTTTGAAATGGAGTCCCTTCCATCAGGGATGGAGCACTCTTGATTGTTGAACTGCAGAGAAGGTCCCGGAGGGCTGAAGGCCTAAAAGACACAGAGATACATTCTGGGTCGTAGAACCAGACAACGATGCGTGATGCTTTGTGTCTTGAATTTCACGCTGACTAGTCTAGAGAACCTGAATGGACTCAGCGACCAAGAGGGGTCGACCCGGAGCTTGGGGAGAGCAGATCTGAACCAGACAGAAAAACAAACAATCGAAGAGTGAAGCCAATACCCATGCGCATGAGCAGGAACAGGTGGTCACTAGAACTCGTGACTTGAAGACTTCTTAGAAGAAAGACAAGTTGCACACGTCTGATCACAATAGTATTTGGCAGGAGTATGCAGAGCATCTACAGCTACACATGCCAAGAGTTCCTACTGTGGTTGCTCCCAAGCAATGCTTTCTAAGAATTCTGCGGGAGCCTGCAGAGTTTCAAGGCTTAGTTCGTTTTTTTTCTATCACTTGTCATTTTTCAGCACTGGATTAATTTCCCATTGATAGCGACTTGCTCAGAAGAATTCTTAACAATGAGGACATCTTTGTTTTGGCTCATGACTGACCTTCTCTTTTCAATGTCTCCTCTGATGGTGTTTCAAACTCCCTGCCAACCAATAGTTTTTGGCAAACAGTGGAAGAGCTTCTGCTCAGGCCACGTGTCATTCAGTTCAGGTACAACAGTCTTGTTCCAGCTGCTCTGCGTCCTGTCTGGGCGCTGCTCGTGGGGGTAGGTTCACACAGCCTGGACCGCGCCATACCTATTTTGCCGGTCCCACGGGAGCAGTCTGCGGGGCACCTTAGGGAATTCCCCAGGGTCGCATTACTTTAGCAGGACCAATGGGCCTGCCCATCCACAGATCTACAGACTAAGGTTGTATCTTACACTTTCTATTTTTTCACTGTGTAGTACTGAACACTTAGGTCCTGAAGAATTGCCATTAAGGCAAGAAACATGTTGACCTGACATGAGGGTTGTAGATATTTTGCTTCAATTCTTCCAAGCATATATCTCCCCTCTCACCCTTTTAATCAAGGGAGTCAACCAGGCTAATAAAGTACATTGTGGACTGACCCACCTTTTTTAATTCACTTCCCCTTCACGACTACACTTTTCCTGCCCTCTCGCACGCATGTACCATATGGCTGGAACAAAAGATCTCCGATAAAGAGCCCCGGCTTCGGGAGCCCGTCAGACATTGCAGCGCCAGTCTGATGAGGAGCAGAACCCATATGATGAAGCATGACACCTAGTCTACTGGGTGTGTGAGGGTTTTAGTTCCAACAAGGGAATTCTCCCCTTCTTGCTCTTCTTAGTACACTCACTCAGCTTTTTCTTCTCCCGGGGAACTTTGTACCCTTCTTGTGTTACTAGTTGTCGGACTTGTACACTGGACCCCATTAAACAAAGTCCACTTCGGTTCCACCTTTGTTCAAAAGAGGAACTGAAACAGCAGGATTGCCTATCTCTGGAACTTTAGTAAGTAATTTGCGCTTCAATGAACTTATTGTGCTGGCCTGAAAACTGGAATTGGCAATAAGATCATTGGAACAGTGTGGGAAAGTTTAAAATGGATCTTGTGTTGTCCCTCGTCATTCAATCATACAACTATTTGTTGATTGTGAGCAGTCTTGACTTTTTTCTAATTTTGAGTAGAGGTGGGCGATAAACTTCTTTCCGAAGGCAGAGTCTTGCCTACTCCACGCTCCGCTAGGAGCTCGGAGTTCCAGTAAAACTCTGCCAACCACTGTGTGGCAGAGTTTCATCTTGCGCGCGGCGCACCAACGGAGCAAGACCACGGACTCATTGTCAGTGAGATTGCTCTCCCACCCTCGCAGCTCGACCATTAAGTGAGGCCTGCCCCTCCTTTCTGCTGTCTTTTGCTTGTTTTCCTGCTTTATTTCTCCCTTCTTACTTTCCCTTTACTCCTTTCCTCATTTCCTCCCTTTCCTGCCCACATCATGATGCTGCATCCGCCCCCGCCCCCCACCACCCCCCAGCAGGACCAGCACAACCAATCCAGCTCCACTCCCCGCTCCCAGCTGTCCAGCCCTCCCTGACCCCTACTTAATGGCGGCCATGCTGATGGTGTGACAAAGACGTGCCAAAGGCAAGCCCGTCTGCGCCTGTCCAAGACACGCCCGGGACCAGTGCCAGGAACCCTGGACCTCCGCCCGCCAACGCTACGACCCAGCAGCACTCCACGCTCTCAACCCAGGCCGCAACAACAACTGCAAGCTAGAATCACCAGCCGACACCCACGGACCCTTCAGCTGTCACTACTGCCATCAAACCTACAGCACAGCCAGGAACTCAGACCCAGCACAACCCGACTGCAAGAACACACTCAAACCGAAGACCCTGCAATGCATCCTCCTCAACGTCTGATCCCTCCTCAAACACGTCACCGAAATCTGGGACCTCCTCGACAGCACAACCCCAGACGTAGCGTTCTTCACCGAAACCTGGACCAACACCACCTCGGGACTAGACATCGCCAGCGCCATTCCCCAAGGATACAAGATCTCCAGAAAGGACCGCCACACCCGCCTGGGAGGAGGAATCGCCATCGTCCACAAATCCACCCTCCGCCTGAGCACACTCCCCAACGAGCCCACAGAACTGATGGAACACCTTCACTTTGAGATACTGGCCAGCCCTACCACCACCCTCCGAGGAACCCTCATCTACCGACCCCCTGGACCCTTCGCCAACTCCATCACGGACATCAACTCCACGCATGCCATCGTGTCCACCAACTACACTCTGCTGGGAGACCTCAACTTCAACATCGGGAACCAACTGGACCCAACACCACATCCCTCCTGGACAACCTCCACAACATTGGACTCCACCAAACCATGACCGAACCCATGCACTAAGCAGGACACACCCTTGACCCCCTCTTCACAACAGGACACTCAATCACCTTCATCCACACCACCAAACTCCCATGGACAGACCACCGATGCGTACACTTCACCTTCAGAACACCCACCATCCACAGACACCAGCACCTGCTCCCATGAAGAAACTGGACCAGATCAACGACGACCAGCTCACATCCTCACTCAGCAACTCCACCCAAACGATCGCAGAAAACGACGACCCCGACACAGCAGCCCAAACACTGCAAAGATGGATCTCAGACAGCGCCAACACCATAGCCCCCCTCAAGAAAAACAACAACACCCACGCCAAGAAAGCCAGATGGTTCACCAGAGAACTCAGAGAGTCCAGACGCACCTGCAGCTGCCTCGAAAAGGCCTGGATAAACACCAAATCCACAGACTCTCACAACAACGTTAGAGCCGCTACCAACTCCCACCACCAACTAATCAGAATAACGAGAAAAAAAAATCGAAGACAGAATCTCCGCAGACGCACACAACAGCAAAGAACTCTTCAACATCATCAAGGAGTTCGCCAAACCCACCAGCTAGTCGACTGACATCCCTCCCTTACAAGACCTCTGCAACAAACTCAGCACCTTCTTTCACCACAAGATCAAGAGCATCTATGACAACTTCGACAAAGTCAACCAACACACAGAACCCCCACCAACAACCCCGACACCCTGAAGCCAACGATTGACCGCTAGAAAGCCTTCACTGCCGAAGACACACTGAAGACGAAGTCAATCCACTCAGGGGCCCCCACGGACCCCTGCCCTCACCACATCTTCAACAAAGCCGCCGACACCATTGCACCCATGCTCTGCCACACCATCAACCGCTCCCTGGCGACCGCCTCATTCCCCGACGACTGGAAACACGCCAAGGTCAACCCCCTCCTAAAGAAACCCTCGGCGAACCCCACCGACCTCAAAAACGACAGACCCATATCCCTGCTCCCTTTCCAGCGAAAGTTATTGAGAAAGCCATCAACAGGCAACTAGCCACATTCAGCGATCCGGCTTCAGGAAAAACCACAGTACAGAAACCACCCTCCTCGATGCAACAGACAACATCCACACCCGACTGGACAAAGGCAAAACAGTAGCCCTCATCCTCCTCGACCTCTCAGCGGCATTCAACACAGTCTCCCACCGCACCTCAATACGCAGACTTCCCGACGCAGGGATCCAGGACAAGGCCCTCGACTGGATCAGCTCCTTCCTCTCCGGCAGAAGGCGGCGGGTCAGACTCCCCCCTTTCCTACACCAACTACCTCCTGTTGGACGTGGCCCATCTGGCAGGTCCGCCCCTGAAGTTTTTATGGTATATGTAACCTGGGGATGGTGATTCCCCCTCTGAGTGAGTGTGAGGAGAGAGCGACCTACCCTTCCATAGGAATACATGGGGAATGGATGAGTCCTCTGTAGTTCCCGGTGCGTAGGGTGTGCAGGGTCAAGTCTGGTATGTATGAACTTGTGAGATTGAATGCTGCGCAACGGTATATGAGGTATGAGTGTGTCTAGTGTAGAAGTCCCCCTTTTGGAAGTTGGCATATTTGTGGAATATGTGCCTGGCGTATGATTGGCCGGGGCTGGCTGGTGAGCCTGGCTCCCAGGATCTGGGAGGGTCTGCCCCGGTGGTGAATGGAGTGTTTAGCATACTGATGTGAGGGGAGGAGTGAGCCTGGGTCTGCTTGTGGATTGACTGTCTGGTTTGAGTGTCATGAATGAGGCTGGGTTTTCCCCAGACAATGCTGGCTCCACCCCCTGGGGTGCGGCTGATGTTCCTAGCCTGGCCAGTGTAAAGAATCCCCCCATAACCAGTTCCAGCTGGTTCTCCCCCTGCCTGCCCCTTCAGACCAAGAATGTGTGTATAAAAAGGGTGCTGTGACACTCTGGACTTGTTCTTGTTCTCAACTTGAATCTACCCGGAGCTGCTGCTGCTGGGGCTCAGGGGTGGCGTGCCTCCCTGGGCCCTGCCCTACTCCTGGACTAAGGAAGGCCCTTTCCCCTTCCTGGCGCTGCTGGGCCCCCCCTGAGGTCCTGGACCACCGATGGACTTTGGTAACCCGCATCTAGCGCTGGGGGAGCGCTGTCCCTTCTGCCCAGCGCCTGGGAGCGCTGTTCCCTGCCCCCTACCGCTTTGGGGTGCTTCACTCCTGCACGATCGCTGGTAGCGCTATATTCAACAAGCCGGTGCTCACCCGGCGTCTGCACCGTGCTACCAAGATTCGACACCCCCAGCGAGTGCCTACCTCGCTTTATTCCCTGCCCTTGTGCCTTACGAGGGAGCCCACTCCTCGTCGATTTCCCCCGAGTTCACCGCCGCCGCCCGGGACCCTAGTGATGTCATCCCCGGGCCGCGCTGGTATTGGCTGCCGGCCCGGGATTCCCCACTAGCGTCATCCCCCAGGCCGCGCCGTGATTGGCTGCCGGCCCGAGAGAAGGAGAGAGGCCGGCCGAAGAAGGACGACGAAGCAGGAGCGGCGGGAGCCCACTCCGCGCTCCTGCGATACCCCCGTGAAGCTGCTGACCTTCCCCGGGGCTCCCGAGAGAGAGAGAGCTCCGGAGCACAAGGAGAAGGCTGGCGCAGCAAAGGAGACCGGCGCACCAGACCCGGTGAGTGCTGCGGCCAGCAATGGAGAGGAGGGGCGTCGGGACACGTTGTCGGTGTCCGCCCCTCCCCTCGAGTGAATCCCTGGTTGTGCCCTGAGGTCCGTGAGGCCTCCCACGAAGCCGAGTCCCCCGAGAGGGACTCCGCCTGCCCTACCAATGATCTGAGCCCGGCGAGGCTCCCCTGTGGCCCCCTCAACCCCTGAGCCCCGAGAAGGCTCCATTTCCATGTCGGCCTCCGAGCCCCGAGAGGCTCCATCCATATGGCAGCCCCAGAGCCCCGAGAGGCTCCACCGTGCCACTACCCCCCTCGTTCTCGAGCCCGAGTGGCTCCACCAGTTGGCACCCCTTTTTCCCCAGGGCCGGCGAGGCTCACACGATGTCCCTCAGTTGCCCAGCACTTAGTGGGCAACTGCTACGTTTAGGTTTGCCCCGGGCTCCCTGCCCTGAACGTCGAGACTCCTGGGCCCCTTGCCCCAGAAAGGCCCGCTGGCCTGTGGATGGCTATGGACTAAGACTAAGGTGATCCCTACAAGTATTCTATGTTGCACCTCTACCGGTGCCCCTGTATGTTGTGTACCTTGACCTCCTTCACCCCCCTCTGAATACCAGATGTCCCCTGTATGTGATTCCTGGCAGTGGTCCCTTGGCCCTGTGCTGTACCCTCTTCCCTGTAGCCCCTGCCCGTGCCCCTGGCACCTTGTACAATGTATGTTCCTATGTGTCCTGCTTAATACAAAGACTATTTTTATATATATATATATCTGGTGTGGAGTTCCTTTTGTGGGAGGCCGGGGATGTTGTTGTTGGTGGGTGCGTGCGCAAATGCTTCACATGTCCTCCGAGATAGGCCTGGCTGCCCGCGCCGCGTTACCCAGAGGGCGAGCAGGGGTCGACTTTTCATAGGAGTGGCGGTCTCTGACTGGCTGTGGCGCAAGCCCTGGCCGGCCGGGGGTCCCATTTCCTACACTGGTGGCTAGCGGTGGGATCCGGACTTGTGTTTGCGCAGTACCACAATGATAACTGGCCTCCCTACAAAACTCTGTATTGTAAATGGTCGCAAAGAAAAGAGATTATTGTTTTAAGAGTTTACGTAAATGTCCGTCCTATGAAAGATGTGTTTTGGTTAGATGGCCCTAGCTAGGGAGGGTAGATCAACTCCCTAGTACAATGTGTTTTCTGGAACTCACCGGAAGGGTGGGATCCAGTGGTGGCAGCATAATTAGGTTCAATGTATATGGTCCCTGTCCCTTCCTTAGAATAATGGTACCTGTGCCACATAGGGTCAGGTCAGGTTGCTAAAAATGTCTGTGAAAAATGTTAAAGATTGTTAGAAATACCCGTCCTGTGGAAAGTTTTAAGGGTTACTTAAATATCTGTTCTGTAGAAAAAAATGTACATGTATACTGAGAGTTAGGTGTCCCTAGCTTGGGAGGGTAAATCATCTCCCTAGTGTAATATGGTTTTCTGGATTCACCAGAAGGGTGGGATCCAGTGGTGGTTGCAAAATTGTGTTCAAATATGTATGGTCCTTGTCCCTGCCCTAGAGTAATGGTACCTGTGCCCCGAGGGTCAGGTTGAGGAATCAGGGGCGGGGGAAAACTGTCCTACCAGTCTAGGGAACGGTATGTGCATGAATGTTGAGGTATGCTGAGTAATGGAGTATAAGTTCTCTGGGATGGGGAGCTTGCTGAATCAACGTTAATCTTGTCCTTCCTTATCCCGATGAATGTGTTGGAGGCATCATGTGTTCTGTGCACCGCTGAATGTGGTTGATGCGTCAGGTGTCCCCCCCCCTTTTTGCCCTGCTAATTGTGTTTGATGCATCATGCGTTCGGTACCCCGCTGAATGTGGTTTAGGCGTCAGGTGTCGCCCTGGCTGAATTTATGTTAAGTTGTATCCCGGACAAGGAAGACCTGCTGGCTCGGCCGCGGCTTGCCTTGGGGAGAGCTGAACCTTGAGACCTGCTGGCGCTGCTGCAGCTCGTTTTGTTAAAGTTATGGTAGTTGTATCCCGGACAAGGAAGACCTGCTGGCTCGGCCACGGCTTGCCTTGGGGAGAGCTGAACCTTGAGACCTGCTGGCGCTGCTGCAGCTCGTTTTGTTAAAGTTATGGTAGTTGTATCCCGGACAAGGAAGACCTGCTGGCTCGGCCGCGGCTTGCCTTGGGGAGAGCTG
This sequence comes from Lissotriton vulgaris, assembly GCF_964263255.1. NCBI lineage: Eukaryota > Metazoa > Chordata > Amphibia > Caudata > Salamandridae > Lissotriton > Lissotriton vulgaris. Next base: position 1,563,993,452 of record NC_141696.1, read on the forward strand.
AACCTTGAGACCGGCTAGTACTGCCGCGGCTCGTTTTGTTGAATTCATGTTAGTTGTATCCCAGACAAGGAAGACCTGCTGGCGCGGCCGCGGCTTGCCTTGGGGAGAGCTAAAACGCTTAGTTCCCAGGTGGAAGACCAGTGGAGGGAGGAAGTTCCAAGACTGTTAGGAAAGTGTGTTCTGAGGGTGTTTCTCCTGGGAGAACGCGGAACCTCAGAAGTAGAGGTAGGGTGGGGCATTCTTGCCCGTGACCTCTGGCAAGCCTGAGGGTGTGGACCCTAGGTGGAAGGAACAGTGGTAGTCGTGGCTACCCTGAGAAAGGGAGTGGAGAAGGGCTATTGTGGGCCCGGGGTTACCACCCCCCACTTCGGATTCGCAGGGACCAGTGGTATCTGGGTGGCCTAGGGCCTGGTCCTAGTCACGGACAACTAAGGCGTGCCAGGGGGGTAGCCTGGTTGGACCTATGTCTTTATTATTTTTTTTATTTTTTTATTTTTCTTAATTTTTAGCCTGTGTGTGTCTATCGGCCCAGGTAGGCGTCGAACTGGAGGGTGGCTCGGTAGCGTGAGCCACGTCCATGTTCTATCGCCCTGCAGCAGGGAAGTCCATCACGGTAGTGATTGGTCTACCCTGCGTTTGGGCTGGGAGGGGCATGTGTTGGACGTGGCCCATCTGGCAGGTCCGCCCCTGAAGTTTTTATGGTATATGTAACCTGGGGATGGTGATTCCCCCTCTGAGTGAGTGTGAGGAGAGAGCGACCTACCCTTCCATAGGAATACATGGGGAATGGATGAGTCCTCTGTAGTTCCCGGTGCGTAGGGTGTGCAGGGTCAAGTCTGGTATGTATGAACTCGTGAGATTGAATGCTGCGCAACGGTATATGAGGTATGAGTGTGTCTAGTGTAGAAGTCCCCCTTTTGGAAGTTGGCATATTTGTGGAATATGTGCCTGGCGTATGATTGGCCGGGGCTGGCTGGTGAGCCTGGCTCCCAGGATCTGGGAGGGTCTGCCCCGGTGGTGAATGGAGTGTTTAGCATACTGATGTGAGGGGAGGAGTGAGCCTGGGTCTGCTTGTGGATTGACTGTCTGGTTTGAGTGTCATGAATGAGGCTGGGTTTTCCCCAGACAATGCTGGCTCCACCCCCTGGGGTGCGGCTGATGTTCCTAGCCTGGCCAGTGTAAAGAATCCCCCCATAACCAGTTCCAGCTGGTTCTCCCCCTGCCTGCCCCTTCAGACCAAGAATGTGTGTATAAAAAGGGTGCTGTGACACTCTGGACTTGTTCTTGTTCTCAACTTGAATCTACCCGGAGCTGCTGCTGCTGGGGCTCAGGGGTGGCGTGCCTCCCTGGGCCCTGCCCTACTCCTGGACTAAGGAAGGCCCTTTCCCCTTCCTGGCGCTGCTGGGCCCCCCCTGAGGTCCTGGACCACCGATGGACTTTGGTAACCCGCATCTAGCGCTGGGGGAGCGCTGTCCCTTCTGCCCAGCGCCTGGGAGCGCTGTTCCCTGCCCCCTACCGCTTTGGGGTGCTTCACTCCTGCACGATCGCTGGTAGCGCTATATTCAACAAGCCGGTGCTCACCCGGCGTCTGCACCGTGCTATCAAGATTCGACACCCCCAGCGAGTGCCTACCTCGCTTTATTCCCTGCCCTTGTGCCTTACGAGGGAGCCCACTCCTCGTCGATTTCCCCCGAGTTCACCGCCGCCGCCCGGGACCCTAGTGATGTCATCCCCGGGCCGCGCCGGTATTGGCTGCCGGCCCGGGATTCCCCACTAGCGTCATCCCCCAGGCCGCGCCGTGATTGGCTGCCGGCCCGAGAGAAGGAGAGAGGCCGGCCGAAGAAGGACGACGAAGCAGGAGCGGCGGGAGCCCACTCCGCGCTCCTGCGATACCCCCGTGAAGCTGCTGACCTTCCCCGGGGCTCCCGAGAGAGAGAGAGCCCCGGAGCACAAGGAGAAGGCTGGCGCAGCAAAGGAGACCGGCGCACCAGACCCGGTGAGTGCTGCGGCCAGCAATGGAGAGGAGGGGCGTCGGGACACGTTGTCGGTGTCCGCCCCTCCCCTCGAGTGAATCCCTGGTTGTGCCCTGAGGTCCGTGAGGCCTCCCACGAAGCCGAGTCCCCCGAGAGGGACTCCGCCTGCCCTACCAATGGTCTGAGCCCGGCGAGGCTCCCCTGTGGCCCCCTCAACCCCTGAGCCCCGAGAAGGCTCCATTTCCATGTCGGCCTCCGAGCCCCGAGAGGCTCCATCCATATGGCAGCCCCAGAGCCCCGAGAGGCTCCACCGTGCCACTACCCCCCTCGTTCTCGAGCCCGAGTGGCTCCACCAGTTGGCACCCCTTTTTCCCCAGGGCCGGCGAGGCTCACACGATGTCCCTCAGTTGCCCAGCACTTAGTGGGCAACTGCTACGTTTAGGTTTGCCCCGGGCTCCCTGCCCTGAACGTCGAGACTCCTGGGCCCCTTGCCCCAGAAAGGCCCGCTGGCCTGTGGATGGCTATGGACTAAGACTAAGGTGATCCCTACAAGTATTCTATGTTGCACCTCTACCGGTGCCCCTGTATGTTGTGTACCTTGACCTCCTTCACCCCCCTCTGAATACCAGATGTCCCCTGTATGTGATTCCTGGCAGTGGTCCCTTGGCCCTGTGCTGTACCCTCTTCCCTGTAGCCCCTGCCCGTGCCCCTGGCACCTTGTACAATGTATGTTCCTATGTGTCCTGCTTAATACAAAGACTATTTTTATATATATATCTGGTGTGGAGTTCCTTTTGTGGGAGGCCGGGGATGTTGTTGTTGGTGGGTGCGTGCGCAAATGCTTCACATGTCCTCCGAGATAGGCCTGGCTGCCCGCGCCGCGTTACCCAGAGGGCGAACAGGGGTCGACTTTTCATAGGAGTGGCGGTCTCTGACTGGCTGTGGCGCAAGCCCTGGCCGGCCGGGGGTCCCATTTCCTACACCTGCGAAGACCCTTAGGGGTCCTCCATCAGCTCAACGTCTACATGGCTCAGTTCGCCCCCATCGTCAGAACCTACGGACTCAACATTGTGTCATACGCAGACTACACCCAACTCATCCTCTCTCTATCCAACTAACACAAACCACCAGACAAAACTTTCGAGATGGCATGGAAGCCATCGCCAAATGGATGAAAAACAGCTGCCTACAAATAAAAAACCAACAAGACGGAAGTAATCATCATGGGCCCAACCCTGACGCCTGGAAGGGCACCTGGTGGCCCCCCTCCCTCGGAAACCCACCCGCCCTCTGTAGTACTGAAGATTCTGGACCCGTGTTATAAACATAGTCGTACCATGACGATTTTGGTATCAACAGACCGGTAATTATTGAGATACAATGCACACGCATTTCCGTCATATTCGAGTGACGAAATCACCCTGAAATCGGAGTTTCCATCTTGAACCCTCAGGTTCCATTTTGTGAACGACAGCCATTTTGTGATTGCCCTCACCTAGGCTAAAAGACTAAAGCCAAGATCGAGTCAGAAGGACACGTATACCTTTGCTGACTCCTCTGTGACCTGGGCGAGCTGAGTCCATTGCCTGAAGCCAAACCTGTTCGGCCAGTTCCTTTCCCAGTGGCCGAACGAGATTAGCATCGAAGCACAACATGTCATAAACCTTTCATCGCACACAAACTATGTCTAATCTCACACACACCTGTCTCTGTTTCTTTCTTTATGACTTGCTTTACGTTGAGGAGGTGCCCGTTTTTATTAGGGGTCTGTCGATATCTGATGGAAATATTGGGCCTTGCCGGATAGTTGATTGTGAGCTGAACAAACTGAAATATGGGCTGGTCATCATGACTCTGCTTTTTCTTTGTAGTGGAAATATGTGAATGGTCAACTGTAAAATAAGGAATGTTTGCCTAAAGCATAATATTTTGTATAAAAAGAGAAGGCTGGTTTTGTAAGATTGAGCAGTCTCCTGAGAACATACACTGTGTTGTACTTCTAGGATACCTGTTACTGGCTGCAGCCAATAAATACGATCTTTGACTTCACCTAGAAGACTCTGTGTTTCTGTAGTCTGAAACAGGAAAAACTCAGTCTTCGGGTGTGTAACCTGGCACCGCTGGGTTCTTAAAACCCAGTACTTCACCACCCCCACGGACCACGCGCGCAACCTGGGAATCATGCTGGACTCAGACCTTAAAATGGATTGCCAGATCAACTCAGTCTCGTCCTCCTGCTTCCACACCCTCCACCTCCTACGAAAGAGCTTCAAATGGATTCCCCTTGAGCACAGAAAGACCGTCACTCCCACCCTGGTCACCAGCAGACTCGACTACAGCAACGCACTCTACGCCGGAATAAAGAAAAACCTCACCCGCAAGGTACAGAACATCCAGAACGCTGCCGCAAGACTGGTCCTCAACCTGCCAAAACATTGCCACATCTCCCAGCACCTGCGCACACTCCACTGGCTCCCTATCGAGGCAAGAGTCACCTTCAAGATGCTCACCCACGCACACAAGGCCCTCCACGACACCGGACCAGTGTACCGGATTGGCTGACTCAATTTACAGGCACTCCAAAGGACCCTAAAATGAGCCCAGCTCTCCTACGCCGTGGTCCCACGCACCAGAAAAACCAGATCAGATCCTTCTCATTCCTCACGGCCAAGGCCTGGAACGCCCTTCCGCTCCACCTCAGACAGGCAACATCACTTCCTATCTTCGTAAGAGACCTCAAGACCTGGTTCTTCGACGGACTCCCTCCTTGATGGACGAGAACCTGCACCCAACCCTACACCCAGCACCTTGAGACCCTTATGGGTGAGTAGTTGCACTTAACAAACTCCTGAAAAGTTGGTGAGTGTGAAAATCAAGCACTAGAACACATCAGGCAAGATTTCTCAATATGGGGGGGTGCAGCAGGCCGCTACCGTTAGCGTTGCGAAAAGTGCTGCTCGACTAGAAAATCCACCTGAACGGTAGAAAGAAGCACCGCCCTCTGGCAGGCCGAGTGGTGCAGTTTGCACTGATTTTACAGCAGGGGTCCCCAAACCGGTCCTGGAGGGCTGGATCCATGCCAGATTTTTAAAATTACTACATGTATCTCAATGGGGATATCCAAAAAATCTGGAATGGATCCGGCCCTCCAGGACCGGTTTGGAGACCCCTGTTTTACAGCGTGAAACAAGCTCCCAGGGCTAATAATTAGTGCAAGCAGTGCAATGTGCCGAATTCCAACACTCGTGGGACTCTGCAGAACCTTGCTGAGTTTTTATGTAACCACTCCGCGAGTTCCACTTTTGAGGTTTCAGCTTCAAATATACAGGCATGATCCTTTTGCACAGCTTCAGAGGGCTGCTGCAACCTTGTTCTGGTCTGGAATTAAATGCCCATTCTCGCACCCATTTTGTTTTTGGAAGGATCCAAGTACATATCTTTTATGAAGCTATGCATAAGTATCAATAATGCAAATTCAGTCACAACTTAAAGGCCATTCAGCACCAGTAGGGACCCAAAGAGACTAGAGTCCTAAACCTTACGCATTCCGGCACTACTTTGTTAGCCATGACAGTGCTGAGTATCGAAGACCACAGTACTCGCCGATGAACCAACTGTGCTTGTGAAAGTCATATTTCAACTTCTTTGCTCAGGCCGTTGCATGCTTACCAATCTATGGCACAGTAAGTAATGTGAACACAGCACTTGACCCCAGGTCGATGCCGGGAACTGTATTCAAGTTTACAAGATATTTTCCACGCCTAGCTCTTATAGCACAGGATTTTGCACAGGGTGCGCCTCAAACATGTTCATGCTGAAAAAAAGGGATTATGGGTAGCAGTACCAGGGGTGTCTACTTACTTGGTTACTCACACGCTTACCTTCGTACAGTTGTGGCAAGGAGGACTTGTGGCCATAAACCAGTCCCCATCTTTCAGCTGCTTCCTTGAGATTCTCTGCTCCTATGTCTGAGAGGAACTTGGGGCAGCAACTGCTTGGGGCCCAAAGTAGACAATGTGCCTCCCAAGAGAGCCTGGATCTAGGGGTGGAAGCACACATGAGCTCCCGTCACCGTAAACCATGAGGTTCCAACTTCAGGACCTGCTGCTTTCCGCACTCCTCAGAATCTCTCCCAGACAGACAACTCCATGCAGCCTTGCATCAACCACTCGAAACAATCACCAGAGACCATCTCCACACACTGCAACCGCCAAGTCCGGTCACACAACGGGTCCCCTTCCGGTACACTTCCATCAGTCACAGTCTCCAGTTCGCTGGAGTTTTGGGGTTGACTCCCAGTCAAACCTAAAACCAGGCCCTGTCCTCAACTCCAGAAAGGTGGAGTTGCGGTAGACATGGTCTACAGTGTAAACAACTCTCCCACTCTGGTAGGTGTTCTAGTTCATACATCAAGATCATTTAGCAGTAAAACATTTGGTGCAGACAACATGAATGAAAGAAACAGATGGATAACAAACTGCAAATGAGAGAATGTAATTAAACCAGAATCCAGGAACTACAGTATGGATAATGCAATAGAACAGAAACATGATAAATGAGTGCTGGTGTAGTGCAAACAACTTCCCCCTACAGTTATTACGGCCAAAGGCATCTCCATAGGAGTAAAGACCGAATCGCACAGTTGATGTTGGCCAATCATATTCCCAAATCTTCAGACAGTCGCAGGATGCCTCAAACTTGATGCATAAAACAACCACAGAGATGTTAACACTTCTCAACTTTGAGTCAAAATTAAGAAAAGTGAGGATGAAGCGTTTGAGTGTAGTGGAGAGTTTTAGATTATAGCGGCACTCTCAAATTACTCTGGTGGCGCGGCAGAGAAAGTGCTGCTGGAGAGGGCCTGCACCAGGGCACATACAGTCTGTAGGAGAGCATGGTCATGGTAACATCTACTCCAACCCAAAAGAGAGGAGAACTAGAGTCTACTGCTGCAGAAGTAGTGTTGTACAACTGGTCCACAGCTCCCAGTGGGAGGGTTGGGGTCTGTGCCACTGTATACACACTCTACATCAGAGCACGTCTGTGCCAACCCTATCCAACAGCACTGGTGGCAACGTCAGTACAGTGCATGAGTGGCAGCTTCCCCCACCTTTGGCTTGCGACATGCCTCGAACAACCACTTAGGTAGCCAATATACATGCACCTTGGCAACACCTCGTGAAGGGAACCCCTGAATCATGGCACTTAACTAGTGATACCATCAGACAAACTACAACCATTATCAGTTTCCAACCTTAGGGTAAACGGCCGGGGGCTGCACCTCCCTACAGGCGCCCCCTGCAGGAGAGTGTGCGGACTGTCGGCTGATCACAGTCTCTGCTGGGGGTGGGGGTGTGAAGCAAAGGTGCAGGTGACCAGATCTTCAACACTGTGCCCGCGACAGCTGATGGACTAGGAGTATGGCAGCTGCCGGAGCGGACGAAGGGGAGCAGTCAGGACTGCACAGTGAGTACAGAAAGAGCACCACCTGCCTGGAGGTCAGGAGCGTAGGAATGGCCCTGCCGTATGGGCAGTGCGTAAGCCCTGGAGTGTCCAAGAATCCATTTAGGGTAGGTGCAATGGCAAGGGTATCACCTTATCTTCTCTTATCCCTTAGACATTATTCCTTCGCAGTTCCAATTTAAAACACAGCTATACAATACAAATGATATATACTACAATAATCGTACAAATCATAGAAAAATCAGACAGGCGCAAAGATTCTTATAAACCAACAGGCATGAGTGACTGTAAGGAGGGCCCAATCGAGGCTCCAATCCAAGCTTGTGCATTTCCAGCTGTGAATCCTGCCATGTAGGAGATAACATTATGACCCAAATGTTCACTTAAACATAGCATCGCAAATTTGCAGTTTGGAGTACTTTATCCAAGTGGCTGTTGACCTCCTCTCTACTGTATATGGTCAATCTCAAAACTGCTACACTGCCACACCCCCCCTTAGGTCACACCGCTGCACGCACCCTGCACACGCTGCAGCTCTGTAATCTGTCCAGCAGACGGCATGTTTCCAGCAGAATGGGCTTCTACGGTTTGCAGTATTCCAGGAATGATTATTTAAGACCAGAAAAAAAATACAGCCAGGCCAAAAATAAATAGTTTACTGTCAAGTTTGCATTTCACAGTGGCACCAAGTTCTTAGATTGTTTCGCAGTCTGGAAAATATCTCCTTCATAAAAAAATACTGACTGGGGAATATCCTCCCGCCTTGTTTTGTCGTCCGGGAGACGAGCGGATATCCGGAGCTGCGAGTAGTAGCCAATGGCGAGTCCCAAGGAAAGAGCACAGCCAATCACAGGTCCAGAGACGAATGGCGCGTCTGGTAGAACGGACCATTTTCCTGCAGAGAAGGGAAATCATACTCAGTTAAAACATTGGCTTGTGTTTTGTTCAAACTGTTGTACCGCTATGACCTGATACACAAGAGACGATCCAACATCTTGCGCACTGTTCAGTCTTCACAGAAACAAAACAGAGTAGAGGCAACAAGGTTTCATACAGACACCTGTCGACAGACAAGCAAGGCCCATCCATAGCACCGACAGGTCCTTGCGGGTCACAGGACCAAGCTTTCTCTGACCAACCAGTAAAGGCAATATGCTAAAACCACATTGTTATGCTCCCTGCTAACCCTGGGCTGGCTGACTTCTTCAAGAAGGGACTCCCTCAGGATTAATATGCTTTTCTGAACTTCTACCAAGTCAAACGGAGGACTCCATGTCCTTAGGTCGAGTCTTTAGGAGAGCACAGCTTACTAATTGTGAAATACATATTATGGCCTTACTGAGAACATTCAGGGGCTTGGAGCCCGCTCGTTTCTTACCAGTGGTTGGGTTTCCTGTCACTCTCAGTTGTCTGCTTCTTATTCATGGTCCAGCTTCTCCATCCTATATTTGTCCCTCCCATGGAGAATAGCCTCTTTACCATCTCTTGATTGGATGGCTTCTATGGTTCCACTGCTTGTTGTAAAGCACTATCTTTTTTTCTTTTGGATTAAGTACTCCATAAGAGGTCATGTGTTTTCCAGCTGTCTCCCTTGTGTACTTCTCTCTCCCTGTACTCCATGTTGCTCTATCACATGTGTACTTATCTTTGCCCCCTCCATGTTGCTGTCACCCTTGTGCATTTCCCTCCCCCATTACTTTCTCATCTGAGTGCTTCTCCATGGGCCGCTCCACGCTAATCTTTCGCCTGTTGCTCTCCTCCCTATCCACGCTTCCTGTGTTACTTCCACCAACCACACCCCCTTCTCTCGTCTGCTGCTCCTCCTCCATGCCTAACGCTCTGTGTGGCTTCTGTCTCCCGTGTTGCTTTCCCCCCCACACCTCTGTGTTGCTTCTTTCCCACCAACACTCTCCGTGTTGATCCAACTTGAGAAAAACCTTGCATCTTTTAGTAGGCGAGGCGCATGCATGTGTGGTGAATCTGCCTACAAAATGATACAACAGTCATGTCAATGCTAAAAACCATTGGTAAAGACAAAAGGCCCCAAAGGTGAGACTTATTGGTTTATCCAATGCTTTTGACAATGTGACAGTATCAGTCCTGACAGTATCACTGCAAGTGCTCAACATGCTGGAAAAGGCTCTGCTTCCTGCTGCTATGTTTGAGTTTTTTTTCACACACTGAAGATTTAACACTGTAAATGACAAACAAAGCGAGCGCTGCCCGCGAACCTGGGGGCAGCAAACCTTCTCACCTAATAAGGATAAGACTAATTTTTAAAAGTCTGTTAAACACAGCTTCACCTTGGTGTCAGATAGAGATGTTGTTACTAATACTTAAACATACAGGTACTCTGGGCTCAAAGAGTTTTACCTCCTGACACAGCTTATGATGCATCGGTGTAGCCGACTACAATGGAGAGCTTGCGCTGCAATGCATGAGGGGCTATTTTACATCGGAGTTACAGACTCAATGATCACACGTTTACTTCTTTATCTCATACATGCACTGCATACAGAGGGCAATCATTTTTAAATGTTTTTACTTTAGTTGGAGTATTTGCAGCTTTGTCAGGAGCGGAGTGCAATCCTGACTGTAAGACAGCTGCCATCTGTTCTCACCACGTCCGAGCTCCTGGTCAGCCGTGCCTGCACTGCTGCTGTGACTCTTCCATTCATTCCTGCTGGGTCTCTGTGTCCACATCCTGAGCATCCAGCAGCTCCTGTGATGCCGCTGCACTGAAGTGCCACCTGGCCTGGCAGTTCGGTCTGGACTGTTCCCATGGGGCACAGGGTCAAGACTGATTTGCATATGGCTGGGTCCAAAATGGGGTGGCATAGTGGGCAAAAGAATGATTAATTTAACCCAGATCTCTGGACTGAGCATGAATGTTTTGATTTACTCTGCATTCCGTCCATCAATTATGTGTCTTTTCCCTACTCAGGGGCAGCATAAGATCCTGTTGCTCTCCTCCCTATCCCCAGGCATTTGTTGCAATCAGCAATAGCAGGGGCGAGAGGGGGAAAAAAGACAAACTGATGTCAAGCACCAGCCACTCTTGTCTCAAGCACCAGCCACTCCCGTCTCAAGCACCAGCCACTCCCGTCTCAAGCACCAGCCACTCCCGTCTCAAGCACCAGCCACTCCCGTCTCAAGCACCAGCCACTCCCGTCTCAAGCACCAGCCACTCCCGTCTCAAGCACCAGCCACTCCCGTCTCAAGCACCAGCCACTCCCGTCTCAAGCACCAGCCACTCCCGTCTCAAGCACCAGCCACTCCCGTCTCAAGCACCAGCCACTCCCGTCTCAAGCACCAGCCACTGCCGTCTCAAGCACCAGCCACTGCCGTCTCAAGCACCAGCCACTGCCGTCTCAAGCACCAGCCACTGCCGTCTCAAGCACCAGCCACTGCCGTCTCAAGCACCAGCCACTGCCGTCTCAAGCACCAGCCACTGCCGTCTCAAGCACCAGCCACTGCCGTCTCAAGCACCAGCCACTGCCGTCTCAAGCACCAGCCACTGCCGTCTCAAGCACCAGCCACTGCCGTCTCAAGCACCAGCCACTGCAGTCTCAAGCACCAGCCACTGCCGTCTCAAGCACCAGCCACTGCCGTCTCAAGCACCAGCCACTGCCGTCTCAAGCACCAGCCACTCCCGTCTCAAGCACCAGCCACCCCCGTCTCAAGCACCAGCCACTCCCGTCTCAAGCACCAGCCACTCCCGTCTCAAGCACCAGCCACTCCCGTCTCAAGCACCAGCCACTCCCGTCTCAAGCACCAGCCACTCCCGTCTCAAGCACCAGCCACTCCCGTCTCAAGCACCAGCCACTCCCGTCTCAAGCACCAGCCACTCCCGTCTCAAGCACCAGCCACTCCCGTCTCAAGCACCAGCCACTCCCGTCTCAAGCACCAGCCACTCCCGTCTCAAGCACCAGCCACTCCCGTCTCAAGCACCAGCCACTCCCGTCTCAAGCACCAGCCACTCCCGTCTCAATCACCAGCCACTCCCGTCTCAATCACCAGCCACTCCTGTCTCAATCGGAGGCTAAGCTTTGATGGAGACTTGCTGAGAAAGCAAAATTGACTCCAACACGGGAGCATTCAAAACAGCGCATGTGTTGTGAGTACTGGTACAGCCTTTGCTCTTTCTAAAAACTCTACAATGGAAGAGCTTCTAAATAATGTGTAAAGTATATATTCAATAACTCAGAATAAAATCATTTATCAAGGCTCAATTAACAAAGGAAGAAAAGAAGCCAGTGAGGAGGAAAGGGTGAAAGGGAAGAGAGAGACAGAAAAGGAGGGCTCACTTTACTGAGTGTCTTAGGAGACAACATGTAGAGAAACATTCCAGCAGCAACAGCTCTGACCTTCCTGGTCAGTGTCAGTGCTCTCCCCGCGCAGCCCCACCATTAAGGGTCTGTCCCTAAACTCCTTCCAGGCAGGTGTTCGAGGGCCCCCCCCCCTTCCCCGGCTCATGCCTGCGCCTCATTCCTGGTGGTCTAGTGGAAGAGCACCCTGCTCATCTGCTATTCCGCTCTGCATCATCTGTTTTACTTATGCCTCTTTTCTCTCCTGTCTCTTTTGCCACTTTTCCTCTTTTGCCACTTTCTCTTTTGACTCTTTTCCCTTTGCCTCATTTGGCTCCCTCTTCCCGCACTCCCCACCTCTGCTACCCCCACGGTTCATCCCTTCTCCAGCGTGACGATCCTGCCTCCCAGTTGATTGCCCTACCTCCCAACCCCTACCGAATGGAGGCCGCTGCGTGGCAAAAATAGCAAGACCTCTGACCTTCCTGGTCAGTGTCACCGTTATTCCCGTGCAGCCCCACCGTTAAGGGTCTGCCCTTGAGCCCAAGCTCCTCACCAGGTAGGTGTTCGAGGCCCTCCTCCACTCTCAGGCTCCAGACAAACCACTGAACTGCATCCTCAATGTATGCTCCCTGCACAGACACGCCATAGAAATCTGGAACCTCCTCAAGACAAACACCAGACATCGCCTTTCTCGCTGAAACCTGGACCAACTCCAGCTCCGCATTCATTGCAACCGCCATCCCCGACGGATACATGATCCTGAGGAAAGACTGTCTTACCCGCCCAGGAGTGTACCTCACCATCATCCACAAAGGCTCCCTTCGTATGACAACCACCGACTCGGACGACCCTTCCCCCCGCATGAAACACATCCACTTCCAGATCATGACCAATCCCTGAAAGATGCTCAGCTGAGCTCTCGTCTACCGACCGCCTTGCCCCAGCGCTCCGTTCACCAATGTCATCACGACCTCATTGCACCCCATGCCCTCGTCTCCACAGATTACATACTACTCAGAGACTTAAACTTCCACCTGGACAACTATGACGACCTCAACACCACCGCCCTCCTAGAAAACCTCACCAACATAGGACTGAAGCAACTTGTCTCCATCTCCACTCACACAGCAGGACACACACTCGACCCTGTCTTTGCAGGAAGAAAAAAGATCTTCTTCAGCCCCACCATGGAGCTCCTCTGGACGGACTACTACATCCACTTCTCCTTCAGAAAACCCACCGCACACAAGCATGCGCGCCGCCTCTAATGCAGAAACTGGAACAAAGTCTCCGAAGAACACCTTACCTCCGCCATCACCAGCAATCGACCCCCAACTACGAAAGATGCCAACACCGCGGCAAACAAGCTTCACCAATAAATTGCCAACTGTGCCAACACACTCGCCCCTCTCCAGAAGACTGTAGGACGACACAACAAGAAAGCAAACTGGTTCACCACGGCACTTCCAAAATCCAAGCGCTCCCGCCGGCTACTAAAAAAAAGATGTGGAGAAACAGCAAAACTCCGGAAACACGCACCGCCTACAAAACAGCCACAACAGCTCACCACCAACTGATCAAATCCACAAAGAAGAATCTCCTCCAACGCCCTCAACTCCAAGGAACTTTTCTTCATCATACTGGAATTTGCCAACAGCAAGACAACAGACAACCCTTTTCCCAAGACTTCTGCAACCGCCTCTACCCCCACCCCCACCCCCAGTGACGCCACCAAACAGACCCTGCTCACAACAGAAGACCATGAAGAGCATCCACTCCAGAGTTCTCTCAGATCCCTGCCCGCCACACATCTTCCACATGGCTGCCTCAAATGATCAATAGCTCCCTCGAGACCACGACATTCCCCCACAACTGAAAGCACGCCAAAGTGAAACCCCCTCCTAAAGAAACCCTCCGCAGACCCGACGGACTTCAGGAACTTCCGGCCTATCTTGTTGCTTCCTTTCGCGCCAAGTTCATGGAAAAGGCGGTCAACACCCAGCTAGCATACTTCATCGAAGCAGACATCCTAGATAACTCCCTATCAAGATTCCGCAGCAACCACAGCACTGACACTGCCCTCCTTGCCGCCACAGACGACATCCTCGCCCTCCTCGACCAAGGCCAGACGGCAGTCCTCACCCTCCTGGATCTATCAGCAGCCTCTGACACCATTTTCCACCGCACACTAACCACCAGACATCACGACGCCGTTTTCCAAGAAAAGGCCCTAGACTGCATACACTCATTCCTCACAGCAGAACACAGAGAACAAGACTCCACCCCTTCCTCTCAGAATGGATAGAGACCAGATGCTGAGTCCCCCATGGATCCTCCATCAGCCCCACCCTCTTCAAAATCTACATGGCCCCCTTCAACCATTGTCCGAAAACATCGTCTCCTACGCCAATGACACCCAACTCATCCTCTCCCTCACCAAGGAACCAGACGCCACCAGGTGCAACTTCTAAGAAGTGATGGCAGCTGTCACAACCTGGATGAAGAACAGATGCCTGAAACTCAACTCAGAGAAAATAGAGGTCCTCATCCTCGGAACCCCCTTCCGCATGGGACGACACATGGTGGCCCCCCACCCACACCGATAGACCATGCACGTAATCTTGCTCACAATGGCTCACCAGATCAACTCTGTCTCCTCCACATGCTTTAACACCCTCAGCATACTACTCAAAACATTAAAATGGGTACCCCCCACCCCCCCAACTCCATGAAAATGGTTACTCACACCCTCATCATCAAGAGACTACTGCAGCAATGCCCTCCACGCCGGAATGAACAAAAAACTCCCCCGCCAACTTCAGACCATCCAGAACGCTGCGGCCAAACTAATCCTCGATATCCCAGGGTGCAACAACATCACCCAACACCTCCGTGACCTCCACTGGCTCCCCGTTAAAAGAAGAATAACTTTCAAGCTGCTCACACATGCTTACAAGGCCCTCCACAACATTGGACTACAATACCTCAACAACTGCCTCGCCTTCCATACTCCCAAGAGAAATCTCTGCTCAACCGACCTCGCCCTAGCCATCGTCCCACGCTTCTACAGGAACAGAGCAGGTGGAAGGTCTTTCTCCTACCTCGCAGCCAAGACCTGGAATGATCACCTCCTTCGCCTCTGGCACAGCCCGACACTGCACCAATTTAGGAAAGACCTCATGGCCTGGATCTTCAAATGACCCCCTGTAGCTAAACCCTCCACCCCCCAAGCCCCAGCGCCTTGAGACACTTATGGGTGAGTAGTGCGCTTCATAAACCCTGATTGATTGATGAAGTGTAAACTGCCCACATCAGGGGCTCTTTACATATTTCGGCTATTGTTAACTTAATCACACAGAATGGAGCAGAACAGTAGAGGTCAAAGGGATGGTCACATCACCCGAGAAGTTATCCATGGGGTGCTTAGTGTCCTCAACAACACTCCTGCACAGTGACACACCCACCAACTATCGGTCCCAGAGGTGTTGGTGGACCAGGACGGTACTGGAGTGCCCAACCCTTGCACTGGTCCTCCATCTACATCTATGGAGAGTGGGGCTGCACCTCTTGCCCTGGTCCTCCATCCATGGAGAGGAGGTCTGCACCTCTTGTCCTGGTCTTCCATCCATGGAGAGGAGGTCTGCACCTCTTGTCCTGGTCCTCCATCCATGGAGAGTGGTGCTGCACCTCTTGTCCTGGTCCTCCATCTATGGAGAGGAGGTCTGCACTTCTTGGCACCGGCCTCCATCCATGGAGAGGAGGTCTGCACCTCTTGCCCTGGCCCTCCATCCATGGAGATGAGGTCTGCACCTCTTGCCCTGGTCCTCCATCCATGGAGAGGAGGTCTGCACCTCTTGCCCTGGTCCTCCATCCACGGAGAGGTCTGCACCTCTTGCCCTGGTACTCCATCCATGGAGAGGAGGTCTGCACCTCTTGTCCTGGTCCTCCATCTATGGAGAGGACGGCTGCCCTTCTTGGCACCAGCCTCCATCTATGGAGAGGACGGCTGCCCTTCTTGGCACCGGCCTCCATCCATGGAGAGGAGGGCTGCACCTCTTGCCCTGGCGTTCCATCCATGGAGAGGAGGTCTGCACCTCTTGGCACCAGCCTCCATCCATGGAGAGGAGGTCTGCACCTCTTGCCCTGGTGTTCCATCTATGGAGACGAGGTCTGCACCTCTTGTCCTGGTCCTCCATCCATGGAGAGTGGTGCTGCACCTCTTGTCCTGGTCCTCCATCTATGGAGAGGAGGTCTGCACTTCTTGGCACCGGCCTCCATCCATGGAGAGGAGGTCTGCACCTCTTGCCCTGGTCCTCCATCCATGGAGAGGAGGACTGCACCTCTTGCCCTGGTCCTCCATCCATGGAGAGGAGGTCTGCACCTCTTGCCCTGGCCCTCCATCCACGGAGAGGAGGTCTGCACCTCTTGCCCTGGTCCTCCATCCACGGAGAGGAGGTCTGCACCTCTTGCCCTGGTCCTCCATCCACGGAGAGGAGGTCTGCACCTCTTGTCCTGGTCCTCCATCTATGGATAGGACGGCTGCCCTTCTTGGCACCAGCCTCCATCTATGGAGAGGACGGCTGCCCTTCTTGGCACCGGCCTCCATCCATGGAGAGGACGGCTGCTCTTCTTGGCACCGGCCTCCATCCATGGAGAGGAGGGCTGCACCTCTTGCCCTGGCGTTCCATCCATGGAGAGGAGGTCTGCACCTCTTGGCACCAGCCTCCATCCATGGAGAGGAGGTCTGCACCTCTTGCCCTGGTGTTCCATCTATGGAGAGGAGGTCTGCACCTCTTGCCCTGGTCTTCCATCTATGGAGAGGAGGTCTGCACCTCTTGCCCTGGTCCTCCATCCATGGAGAGGAGGTCTGCACCTCTTGCCCTGGTCTTCCATCTATGGAGAGGAGGTCTGCACCTCTCGCCCTGGCCTTCCATCTATGGAGAGGAGGTCTGCACCTCTTGCCCTGGTGTTCCATCTATGGAGAGGAGCTCTGCACCTCTCGCTCTGGCCTTCCATCTATGGAGAGGAGGTCTGCACCTCTTGCCCTGGTGTTCCATCTATGGAGAGGAGGTCTGCACCTCTTGTCCTGGTCCTCCATCCATGGAGAGGAGGTCTGCACCTCCTGCCCTGGTGTTCCATCTATGGAGAGGAGGTCTGCACCTCTCGCCCTGGCCTTCCATCTATGGAGAGGAGGTCTGCACCTCTTGCCCTGGTGTTCCATCTATGGAGAGGAGGTCTGCACCTCTTGTCCTGGTCCTCCATCCATGGAGAGGAGGTCTGCACCTCTTGCCCTGGTCCTCCATCCATGGAGAGGAGGTCTGCACCTCTTGTCCTGGTCCTCCATCCATGGAGAGGAGGTCTGCACCTCTTGTCCTGGTCTTCCATCCATGGAGAGGAGGTCTGCACCTCTCGCCCTGGCCTTCCATCCACGGAGAGGTCTGGCACCTCTTGCCCTGGTCTTCCATCTATGGAGAGGAGGTCTGCACCTCTCGCCCTGGTCTTCCATCTATGGAGAGGAGGTCTGCACCTCTTGCCCTGGTGTTCCATCTATGGAGAGGAGCTCTGCACCTCTCGCCCTGGCCTTCCATCTATGGAGAGGAGGTCTGCACCTCTTGCCCTGGTGTTCCATCTATGGAGAGGAGGTCTGCACCTCTTGTCCTGGTCCTCCATCCATGGAGAGGAGGTCTGCACCTCTTGCCCTGGTGTTCCATCTATGGAGAGGAGGTCTGCACCTCTCGCCCTGGCCTTCCATCTATGGAGAGGAGGTCTGCACCTCTTGCCCTGGTGTTCCATCTATGGAGAGGAGGTCTGCACCTCTTGTCCTGGTCCTCCATCCATGGAGAGGAGGTCTGCACCTCTTGCCCTGGTCCTCCATCCATGGAGAGGAGGTCTGCACCTCTTGTCCTGGTCCTCCATCCATGGGGAGGAGGTCTGCACCTCTTGTCCTGGTCCTCCATCCATGGAGAGGAGGTCTGCACCTCTTGCCCTGGTCTTCCATCCATGGAGAGGAGGTCTGCACCTCTTGCCCTGGTCTTCCATCCATGGAGAGGAGGTCTGCACCTCTTGCCCTGGTCTTATATCTATGGAGAGGAGGTCTGCACCTCTTGACCTGGTCCTCCAACCATGGAGAGGAGGTCTGCACCTCTTGCCCTGGTGTTCCATCTATGGAGAGGAGGTCTGCACCTCTTACCCTGGTCTTCCATCCATGGAGAGGAGGTCTGCGCCTCTTGCCCTGGCGTTCCATCTATGGAGAGGAGGTCTGCACCTCTTGCCCTGGTCTTCCATCTATGGAGAGGAGGTCTGCGCCTCTTGCCCTGGTCTTCTATCCATGGTGAGGAGGTCTGCACCTCTTGTCCTGGTCCTCTATCTATGGAGAGGAGGTCTGCGCCTCTTGCCCTGGTCTTCTATCCATGGTGAGGAGGTCTGCACCTCTTGTCCTGGTCCTCCATCCATGGAGAGGAGGTCTGCACCTCTTGTCCTGGTCCTCCATCCATGGAGAGGAGGTCTGCACCTCTTGTCCTGGTCCTCTATCTATGGAGAGGAGGTCTGCACCTCTTGCCCTGGTCCTCCATCCATGGAGAGAAGGTCTGCACCTCTTGCCCTGGTCTTGTATCCATGGTGAGGAGGTCTGCACCTCTTGTCCTGGTCCTCCATCTATGGAGAGGAGGTCTGCGCCTCTTGCCCTGGTCTTCCATCTATGGAGAGGAGGTCTGCACCTCTTGCCCTGGTGTTCCATCTATGGAGAGGAGGTCTGCACCTCTTGCCCTGGTGTTCCATCTATGGAGAGGAGCTCTGCACCTCTCGCCCTGGCCTTCCATCTATGGAGAGGAGGTCTGCACCTCTTGCCCTGGTGTTCCATCTATGGAGAGGAGGTCTGCACCTCTTGTCCTGGTCCTCCATCCATGGAGAGGAGGTCTGCACCTCTTGCCCTGGTGTTCCATCTATGGAGAGGAGGTCTGCACCTCTCGCCCTGGCCTTCCATCTATGGAGAGGAGGTCTGCACCTCTTGCCCTGGTGTTCCATCTATGGAGAGGAGGTCTGCACCTCTTGTCCTGGTCCTCCATCCATGGAGAGGAGGTCTGCACCTCTTGCCCTGGTCCTCCATCCATGGAGAGGAGGTCTGCACCTCTTGTCCTGGTCCTCCATCCATGGAGAGGAGGTCTGCACCTCTTGTCCTGGTCCTCCATCCATGGAGAGGAGGTCTGCACCTCTTGCCCTGGTCTTCCATCCATGGAGAGGAGGTCTGCACCTCTTGCCCTGGTCTTCCATCCATGGAGAGGAGGTCTGCACCTCTTGCCCTGGTCTTATATCTATGGAGAGGAGGTCTGCACCTCTTGCCCTGGTCCTCCAACCATGGAGAGGAGGTCTGCACCTCTTGCCCTGGTCCTCCAACCATGGAGAGGAGGTCTGCACCTCTTGCCCTGGTGTTCCATCTATGGAGAGGAGGTCTGCACCTCTTACCCTGGTCTTCCATCCATGGAGAGGAGGTCTGCGCCTCTTGCCTTGGCGTTCCATCTATGGAGAGGAGGTCTGCACCTCTTGCCCTGGTCTTCCATCTATGGAGAGGAGGTCTGCGCCTCTTGCCCTGGTCTTCTATCCATGGTGAGGAGGTCTGCACCTCTTGTCCTGGTCCTCTATCTATGGAGAGGAGGTCTGCGCCTCTTGCCCTGGTCTTCTATCCATGGTGAGGAGGTCTGCACCTCTTGTCCTGGTCCTCTATCTATGGAGAGGAGGTCTGCACCTCTTGCCCTGGTCCTCCATCCATGGAGAGAAGGTCTGCACCTCTTGCCCTGGTCTTCTATCCATGGTGAGGAGGTCTGCACCTCTTGTCCTGGTCCTCCATCTATGGAGAGGAGGTCTGCACCTCTTGCCCTGGTCTTCCATCTATGGAGAGGAGGTCTGCGCCTCTTGCCCTGGTCTTCCATCTATGGAGAGGAGGTCTGCACCTCTTGCCCTGGTCTTCCATCTATGGAGAGGAGGTCTGCGCCTCTTGCCCTGGTCTTCCATCTATGGAGAGGAGGTCTGCACCTCTTGCCCTGGTGTTCCATCTATGGAGAGGAGGTCTGCACCTCTTGCCCTGGTGTTCCATCTATGGAGAGGAGGGCTGCACTTCTTGCCACCGGCCTCCATTGATGAAGCAGTGTGGCCCATCTTTCAAGACCTCCTTTAGCTTTTGTAACCCACAGACGATACCAGGCAATTTGTACAGATGAGAGAGCTACATCTCTGGGAAAATGCATCTAAATAAGATTCAGTCCCTGCAGGAGCCTATTTGGGATGATATCCAAAAGGAGACACACTTAATAACACGTTTGTCTTATGACTTCCCACATAAAGTTACTCCGAACAGAAGTACAGTCACATTCTGCATCATCTCTATGGAAAGTCAACTTGCGATCCCTATGGGAACCACATTTCGATGTCTTACCCTGGCGTCGTACTCCAGGACGAAGGGCGGGAAGTCGATCTGCTCTGGGGATATGGCTGTAAACAGCTGCTGAAGCCTCTCCACCTGGTGCACTTTATCCTTCAAACCAGACACGGTAAAGGTGGTGAAAAACCATGTTGATACCTAAGGAATTCAAGGAAAAAAACGCTTGATTACTGAGAGCCTGACAAAGCACAAGTGGAGATAAAGTACAGGATAAAAGATGAATCTCCAAAAGCGAGCACCACGCCTGAAGGCAGCCGGCAAATGTCAACATGCATGTGATTTCTTGACTGCTGCCATGAATCTCTTCCAGTGCTTGGCATATCGCTTACCTGTATCAGGACCAACAAAATACATCCCTAGGTCTCAATTTGACTTGGAAGTATGGGGGTGGCTTCTTCCCGCCAAACTCTAGCAACATCACCCCACTTGTCTGCTTTACCAGAATGGCGCGGGTGGGAATCTCACAGAGCCGGTGGAGAAAACCTGGCCAACTACACCGACCATACTGAAAATGTCACTACCGCGCTTTAGACTATGGTGGAGAGGGGGATGGGAGGTGGGAGGTCCTTCCAGCTTTGAGATATTTTAGCCACCTCCTTGTGCCTTAGCGGAGCACCTGCCCAGGAGGATACACAAGACGTGGGCGTGCTCCTAGCACTTTATTTTCTATCGACAGCTTTATGCTATCAACTGGTGCAACACAATATCAGCGTAGACGTCTCTCTACTGACTTGATAAAGAGCCCTTCAGAGAAAATCTCTAGCAACAGGAGTTCTGTGGAAGTTGTGCTCAGTACGAACAAGTGCAAGAAAAAAACCTGTGTCCAAAACACAATATTTTTTTTATAGTTCTCAAAAGAAATACATGTTAATTGTAAACCAATGTCACTGATTTTGAAGGAAAACCTGCTGTGTTAAGGGCACAATGACGAACAAACAGTAAAGAATGTGATGGGTAAAGTGTACACCAGTTCCAGAGAGACCACTTAAACAATGGATACAACACTGAAAAGATTACTAGCTAAACACAGGATCATTTGTCTGGGCAAAAAATGTCTGTTTTTAAAATGCATGAATATCACAGGTTCAGTCTCAGGAATATACATCAATGTTTTAAGCCTTGCGGTCAATTGGGTCTTCAGCAAGACACTGTCAATCTACCGCTTTCAGTGGACGGAACAGCCCGGAACCAGCTCTACACACTCCAGCCAGACTATGTGTTACTTAAATACAAGTGTGTGTGTGTGTGTGTGTGTGTGTGTGTGTGCGTGTGTGTGTGTGTGCGTGTGTGTGTGTGTGTGCGTGTGTGTGCGTGTGTGTGCGCGTGTTTGTGTGTGTGTGTGTGTGTGTGTGTGTGGCATCTCCCAGTGGGAAATGAACAATCACCTTGAAGAGAATTTAGGCTGCACCGAAACAGATTCCTCCGATGCTCATTCGTGGGGTCATAAAGGTGGATAAACAGAAAGGAGAGGGCAAACAATTATAATCACAGTTGCTACAACAGGGACTTATAAAATCAGCTACTGACAAAATGATAATTGTGGAGGAAGACCACAACAGTAGTTTCGTCAATAGCTGTTTCTATAAGGATCATGCTACTTACCCAGTAAGCATCTGATTTTGGCATGAGGAGTTGTAGATTCACTTGCTTTGCATACTCATGCTATCTAGTGTTGGGTCCAGATGTTTGCACGTTTTTTTCCCGAAGTCATCTTTCCAGTCACGAGGTAAGGTGACTCCTCCCTTCGGTGATAGTGCGCATGGGCATCAACTTCATTGTTAGATTGTTTTCCCGCAAGAGGGTGAGAATGGAGTACGTAAGTGTAGAATAGAGATGTCCATGCGTATGTATGTAAATTGGAAGAACTGCAACAACTAAAGGTACCCAGGGAGGCGGGTGGGCGCATGTGTATCTACAGCTCTACATGCCAAGAACAGATGCCTACTGGGTAAGTAACATTATCCATTCGAGGCATGTGTATGTAGATACGCATGCGTTGTATAGACTACAAAGCAGTATACTCCTAAGCGGGGGCTAACCTGTACATGTTGCAGTTGTTTGGAATAGTGTTTTAAGTATGGCTTGGCTTACATTAGCTTGTTGTCGTGCTAACACATCCACACAATAGTGTTTGGTAAACATGTGTGGTGTAGACCATGTTGCTGCTTTACCGATGTCAGCTAGAGGAATGTAGCCTAAGCAGGCCATAGTTGTCCCTATTTTGTGTGTAGAATGTGCTCTGGGGAAATGGATAACCTTCTCTTTGCTTTTGCATAGCATCTTTGAATGCATTTAACAATCCATCTTGAAAAGCCCGATTTACAGATGGGATTGCCTTTGTGAGGTGGAGCAAAAGCAACAAACAATAGTTTTATTTTGCGAAAATCTTCAGTCCTTCCTATGTAGTACAATAAGGCTCTTCTAACATCTAGCGTGTGGTGAGCTCGTTCTGCTACTGAATCAGGTTGAGGAAAGAACACAGGTAACTCAACTGATTGGTTCATATGAAAAGCAGACACCACTTTGGGAAGGAATTTTGAATTGGTGTGAACAACTCTCATCTTTGTGGAGTTGAACGAAGGGTTATTCTAAAATTAATGACTAACTCACCAACTCTCCTGAATAAAGTGATGGCAATGAGGAAAGCAACTTTCCAAGAAAGAAACTGTAGAGGGCAATTATGCAAGGGTTCAAAAGGTGGACCCACAAGTCTTGTAAGGACAATCTTAAGATTCTACTATGTTATGTGTAGAACTCTGGGTGGTATTACTCTTTTCAAGCCTTCCACGAAAGCTTTGAATACAGGGATCTTGAATAAAGACAAATGTTGTCTGTTTTGCAAATATGCAGCTGCTGCTGCAAGGTGTAAATAAATAGATGTGTAAGCCAGGCCAGTTTGCTGTGAGCGCAACAGGTAACAGATAATGTTCTGTACAGAAGCGCCTAGAGGATTGATCTTGTTGTTACAATAGATAACAAACCTTTTCCATTTTGCTGCATAGCAAACTCTGGTAGAAGTCGTTCTTGCTTCTTTCAGAATAGTCATACATTTTGGTGGTAGATTTAAATATGTATCATCAATTGGTGGAGGGAGAGAGAGTAGAGATCCTTTCAATCTCCTTTCAATAATTATAAATCAATGTGGAAAGGATCACTGGTCCTGCATAACCAAGGTCTGCAGGTGGGTCGGTAGGTGTCTCCCAAATAAAAGACCCTCATACACGTGTTTTTTCAGAGTCGTGTAGCGGTATATGATGTGTCCCCGCTTCTTGTAACACGTGTCGGTGCGTAATCCTTGGGTCAGTTTTTGTTTGCACCCTCCGCCAGGAGGTTGTACCATTGGTTAAAACAGTAGTGATGGTGAATAAGTGAAAAAGTGCTATAAAGGTGTTCTAAAATACCCGGACAGCCAGAGGTTCAACTTTAATATTTCTGGATTCGGGTAAAAGGTTAAGGCGTGTCGCTATGGAATTATTTAAGAATGCTAGCGCACTAATCTTGTGAGGTTAAAAGTGGTCGACATGTTTCAGCCTTATCTGCCTGTTGATCAGTCGGCGGTCATGTTGTCTGTGCGAACAAGGATTGTTTTGCCTATAAGGTGAGTCTGAAAAGCTTTGAGTGCTAGGAACACCGCCAGATGTTTTAGGAAGTTGATGTGGAGAGTTTTGTGATGGTCGCTCACACAGACCCTGAATTGTGTAATGTTGGATAAAGGCACCCCACCCGGTGAGAGATGCGTCTCTTTTTTAGCACAGTCTGTGGAGCCGGGTCTATGAAGGACCGCCCTTTTGATACAATTTGTGTGTTCCACCACTGCAGAGAGCGATGGGTGCGCCGTCTACCAACACTAGATCGGTTAATTGACCCCGACATTGATTAGCTAGGAACTCTTCTAGGGGACTCATGTGAAGCTTTGCAGGGGGTACAATTGCGATGCAAGACGCCATCATTCCCAGCAGCTGCATGAAAAATCTGGCTGGTAATATCGGGTTGGGTTGAAACTGTAGTATCAGACTGAATGTTGTGAATCCTGGCTGCATTGGGGGAGGCTAGAGCTTTGAGAGTGCCAATAATGGCTTCTAGATAAGACTGCATCTGGGAAGGATTGAAGGATGCAGGTGAGAATTCTGTGCATTGATCGTGAAGCCCAATTGATGAAGTTTTACAGTCTGCGTGTGCTGCAGACAGTTTTGGTAAGTGCGGTCTTTGATGAGCCAGTCGTCTAGGTAGAGGACGATGTGAATACGTTGTTTCCTGAGATGAGTTGCCACTACAGCCAGACATTCGGTAAATACTCTGGGAGCAGTGGTAACTCCAAACGGAAGTACTTTGAACTGCTAATGTTTGCCTGCTATGACAAATCTGAGGTATTTGAGATGCGCTGGATGAATGGGAATGTGAAAATAGCGTCTTTCAAGTCTTGAGAAGACATACAATCACCCTTCTGTAAAAGTTTAAGTACCTGTTGAAGAGTCACCGTGTGAAAGTGCTCCGACAGTATGTATTGGTTCAACTCTCTGAGATCCAGAATAGGTCTTAATGAGCTGTCCTTTTGGGGATCAGAAAATAGAGAGAGTAAAACCCTGACCTTGGTAACTGAAGTGGAACTGGTTCTAAGGCTTAGTAAGAGAGATTGCACTTTTTGTTCGAGCAATAGCAAGTGGACTGGCGACAATTTGAGAGAGCGAGGTGGAATATTTGGAGGATTGGCGATGAGCTCCAGGCAACAACCTTGTTGGATAATTCCAAGTACCCATTTGCCGGTCGTTATCGAGTGCCAAATGGGGAGAAATTGATAAAGTCTTCTCCCGACAGGTCTGGAGTAGTCCGAGAGAAGCATGGGGAAGTCACTCTTTATTAAGGGAAGGGGAGTTACGGTGTGGGGTGCCTTTACTCCTGACTTTAAAGTTGTTTCCTCTATACCCTTCTCTAAAAAAGCCTCGAGGAGGAGGATTGGCTGTTACCCATGTACGAGGAAGTGTTTTGGTCCGAGGGTGTGACTTGGACCCTCCCCGGTAAAAAGAGCGCAGAAGGAGACTAAATCGCTTCCATGGATTTTGCTACCGCGGTGCCCTTTTTCATTGTTTTGAGCTCTTGATATACCTTAGGGCCAAAAAAGATGTTCTTTGTCAAAACGTGTATTTAGAATAGTTAGGCTTCAGGCTTAAAAATGGAGATCCTTAATCAAGGAAGCTCTCTGAGTTGGACGCTAGTGCTGATCTCTCTAGCAGCGGTGTCAGCAGCATCTAGAGCACACCTTGGAAGAGCTGGGAATTAATTTTCCTTGTTGGACTAAGTCTTGGTCTTTAGATTTATTGCTCCATTTCATCCCAGTGCGCCCTATCGTATCGCGCTAAAAGTCCTTGCGTGCTGACAATACGCCAGCAATTGGCAGCTTGAGTGGCTATGCGTTTGCCAGAAGTGTCAATACGTTTTGATTCCTTATCTGGTGGAGGAGCGTCCCGCGAGGTTTGGGAATTAGCTCTCTTGCGAGCATTATATACTACCAAGGATCTGTTGGGGAAGGTTTGTATTTTTGTCAACTCTAGGGGTCAGGATTCGTGCATGTACAAGGTCTTTAAAAATCTGCGTGCCTCACCATTCCTTCGAGCATAGGGAGTGTTTGGCTCGACCTGTGCGTGGATCCTAGTGTCTCAAATAAAAAATCCTTTAAGGATTCTTTGTGGATTACTGCCCCATTGTATTGTGTGGCCCTGGCAATAATCTCCTGATAGGATACATTTTCAGCAGGTGGCGATGGCTTGGCAGGATAAAGGTCTGGATCATTATCTAATGTTGGGTCAATTGTATAATCTGTCCATGGATCCCCTGGTAAATGTGGGTCACCCTCATCAATATAGTCTCCTTCATGGTAAGATAGTGGAGATTCATGAG
The DNA here is from genome assembly GCF_964263255.1 of Lissotriton vulgaris. Classification (NCBI taxonomy): domain Eukaryota; kingdom Metazoa; phylum Chordata; class Amphibia; order Caudata; family Salamandridae; genus Lissotriton; species Lissotriton vulgaris. The sequence continues at coordinate 1,564,019,527 of NC_141696.1, forward strand.
GTGCGATGTGTGAAGGATCTAAACGTGGAGAGGAGGGAGGAGGTGGAGAAGATGGTGTTGGTGGATGAAAAGGGCTGGTACTGACATTTTTTTCTCTTCAAGGGATTTTGTAATGACTGCAGTCATTAGGAAGCTTGTGATTATAAGGCAGCTTGGTGTGAATATGTTCTGTTTCAGGATTAATGTACAGTTTCTTTTGTTTGGGATCTGATTTGGATGGTACAATGTCTATTTTTTTCAGATCCAAAGGTGCTGAAGGGACCTCTTTGGTTTACGTCACCGACGGTTTCGGAATGGCCATTTGGCACGGAAGGTTTAGGCTTCGAAGGCTGTTTCTTTGTTGGTGTGGAGGGTTTTGGCTCCGAAATGGCTTTGCGCGTGGAACCGGACTGTTTCAGTTCCGAGGTGGATTTTGGCCGATCCGGTCCCGAGCCGGAAGGCTTGACTACATGTTTCGGTGCCGCGCCGGGAGGCGGAATGCCAGAAACATCATCTCGGCACCGACTTTGGCCAGAAGGCAGAGGTGGTGCCGAAGCCTTAGATTGTTGGGGGGTGGGTGGATGGGGCAAGGGGTCTTCTGTAATCACTTCACGCTGTCCCTGTGGCAAATCGTCAATGTTGAGGTCTATCTCCAACTTTTAATAGAAGTTCAACACGGAGAAGGTCTCTTCTTCCTCAGCCGCCGAGTGCTCAAGGTCATCTTTCTCAGAGTCTTCACCAAAGATGTCCAGCATTTCATAGACATGTTGGCGCTGCATCTCCCAACGTTAAGCCTGGCCATCGCAGAGAGTTTTTTCGACCCGAAATGCTTTGCACGCATTGAACTCTTCTTCTCTGTGCCCTGGAGACAGGCACAAGTTACACACCTGGTGCGAGTTGGAATGGGGGTATTTGGCGTGGCACAGAGGACAGAATTTGAACTGAATCGGTTTCATTCACTAAGAGCAGGACCAACACGGTTTGGCCCGAAGGCTGCCCACGATACTTTTCGATCGAAATTGAAGATTTCGTTGACTGAATCGAAATGTAGAGAGCGGGAAGCGCGTACTAAACAATACCGTCAAGGGTATAGTAGATTGCGCACCGAGGGGAAGCCGAAGAACAGTTTTGAACCGGAGGGCAGAGATACATGTCCAAACCTGATGGCGGAAAAAAACAATCTATCAATGGAGTTGATGCCCTTGCGCACTATTACTGAAAGGAGGAGTCACCTTACCTCGTGACTGGAAGGACTTCTTCTAAGAAAAACAACTTGCACACATCCAGACCCAACACTAGATGGCAGGAGTATGCAAAGCATGTGTATCTACAGTATACATGCCTCGAAGGTATCTATATGCCAATTACCCCTTTGACGAACGCAGCCTTTGAACGCTCTGCACAATGAGCTCGCCACCTAAACATGACAGGGCCTCTGAAACGTCCAAAGGCTCAAAGGAGACATGTGCCATTTAAAACAGAATAGACTGTGTCCAGCAAGCCAGACTGGAGCTTCAAAGCTTGTATCCTCATATTTCAATATTTCAATGTCTGCGAGGAGAAGCCTTCAGATGTAAGAGTCGACTTACCTTGGACCGAAACGTGGGATGCACGAAATACACAGCCCTCAAGTTCTTCTTGTACCTAGTTTGAGAGAAAAAAGCACAACTTAGTAAGAGAAATGGGCTGCGTGTTTGTGACTTGCATATCACAGTCTTGGCTACAAAGCAGTATTGTGTGGCATCATCTACAAGCCCCAAAGGGAAATGCGATCGTGCTCCTCACTTATATATTTCTTTTGAATTAAAAACAAGTGTTTATTTGTCAAGGACACATCACCTTGCAATTAAATGGGGATACTCCAGGATGGATACACGTGGAGGAAATGTCTGACAATTTACATTTCGTAGCAATCCTTCTCAATGTCTGCCATATGTCACGCCGGTGGTTCCTTACAGCAGGGCAAGCCTACTCCAAGTTACTGCAAGGGTGATCCATGACATCGACAAGAATGTGCAACTGATGCACAAGACACAGAGGGGCAGGTATGGGGACATCTTATGACTGGTGTGATACCACCTCCAATCGGCCCAGTAGACGCAGGTTTGGTGGGGGAGATGTTAGATAGTCATCATTCCTTGAGGGCTTATCGCCCGCTCTCCCACCTACTGAGTCGCCAGTGGGAACCCATGTCAAAGCCTGCAGAGAGGACAGGGACAGCATCTTTCTACTGGAGACTTACTTGGCATCAACAACGTCGTACATCTTCTTCAGAAAGTCTGAATCGAGGTGATTGTGCTCGCCGGTCAGCGTGTGGAAGTAGACAATGACATATTCCTTTACCGCGATGTGATCCATGACGTGGATGAAGTATAAGAGGGCCTGCAAGAGGAGGAAGACAAAGAGAGGTCAGCTGGGGGTGATAGAGTAATAGAGATTATTAATATTAATAGAGATTATTACTGCAGGGTATTTAAAACCGGATTGTGCTGAGGCTCAGGAGCTCACCTCACAGACGCGGATAAATAACAGGAGTTGGAAGACAAAGACTGATCAAAGGGGCCGAGGTCAACTGAAACCATGAACAGGGTTCACTGTTATTCTGAGGGAGCTAAGGCTGTGGAGCATTGTCCACAGACATGGATGAGAAACAGGAAGATCTATCAGGGGAGGAAGGAGACAGGTCACAAGATTAGTGTGGAACAAACACCTTGTTGATAATTGAGCTTCACTATCGCAGACTGAACATAGGATCAACATGACAAGACTGATCACGTTTAACCAAACAGAGTAACTTAAGAGCCCTGTAGAAGCACAAGTGTGCGTGAAAAACTTGTTGGCTGTATTGCTGTATTAATGGACTCATCGAAAAAATAAAGAAAGATATAAAAAAGCAATAAAAGAATGGCTACTGTTTATTGTTGGTGACTTCTCAGTACAATTATATATATTCGTTAGAGACACACCCAGAAAGCAAAGCGCTTATTTTCATGACCGTTAGCACAATAGTGACGGCAGAGCAAGCAAACCAGGCGGTGAGCAACACAATGTTAATCGTGGTCTAAGAAAGCTAAAGTAAACATGCCAACTATTCTATTAGGGTCAACAAAGAACTACACTTGTGTGCGGCTGTAGAGCGGGCGTAATGGGGGGCAGAACAGGTGCCCTTGGAAAACAGAATATGTGACGAAATAAGGACAACATTTACAGGGTTGTTTAAAGAAACAGCACTATGAGCCGGCACTTGTGTGAAGTGCTCAAAAATAATTTAAAAAGTAGTTCCAAAACCAGTTGCTTTACTGGGAGCTGTGAATGGATGGTAGTAATTGCCCCTGCTCTCGGGGAGGGGTAAACACAGGAAGAAGTATGCCACCTGCAAGCTGTGGGCAAATAGGGGAAAGAATAGGAGAGCGACAATGGAGCCAGCAAATGGAAAGCCCATGGGCGGGCTGAAGCCCACAAAGTTTGCACAATATTTCTCTTCGAGACAACGTATGCACGGTCTAGAGCCGAGACCTAAAAAAGATGCCATTTTGACCGGTGAGTTGTATAAGGCTTTGGTAACTAGAGAGCCTTTAGACCACATTACGCAGTCACCAATAAGGTCGCTTTGTAAGACTCCTACCTTCATCTCTCTTCCTTTGTTAACCTGTAGTTGGACACAGAAAGGACAACAGAAGTGGGACAGAAGGCAATAACAAGTGCCTTGCAATCAGAGTTGCACAATCTTCTGAACAAATCTAGCTTTGCTATAAAAGAAAACCACAGGAGTGTAATGTTTACACAATTGTTGTGGAGAAGCCTGCATAGATGCTAAGGACGCAGTCCAGACAACAGGAGGGATGCAAAGAGCAAGAGTGGGCGATGCAGCATGCAACTCAACGACCATTGGCAGCAGGCGCAGCTCAGCCCTTTCATCACCCCCAAATGTCATAAAATGTTCTCCACAGAGCAAACGACCCTAGATGTGTCAGGAGCAATACATGAAGTGCGCCCCTTTGATGCAGCCAGAGAAGGCAGGTATAAACATCTCCTTTAGGTGGAAATCAATAATATGTTGGAAACAAAAGAGATCAGTCTTCAGGACCACCCTCTCTTGATGTACGTCCACTTCAGTCACATAAAGCCGGAGGGACTCTGGAATGCGTTGCAAAATTAATTCCAACCAGACAAGAAGTGTGGAGCTTCATGTTTTCAGAGGCTCTGGAATCAATCTGGCCAAAGCCAGCTTCAAGTACTGAAAATCATAGGTCGCTTGACACAAGGCAACAGATGCTCGACAACCTCATTATAAGTGGGCACGAAGTCCATTCATCGGACCCTGCAGGCTCCCCCTGGATGCCAGGGCCCACACGTTCCCTAGACAAGGTCTTAAGGTCTCAGGCAGACAACCAAGTGGGTTGATGTCCTTTTGGCAAAGCTCAATATCCGAGTTGTGGACCTTTGCTTCTATACTGTGTTCTTGTGGAGTATTTCCTGGCAGTTACCGGGATGTCCAAATTCTAGAAGGGCTGCCCTAGGTAAAAGAAGGTCCCCTTGGACCTAGCCCTTCAAGACACCATGCCCTTAAGTTAAGTAAGGGTGAGATGGGTGTGGGATTCTTCATCTCTTGTATTACATCAGGCCTATACAAGTGGAGAGAGACATGTTCTCTCTGATGGATTAGGAGGTTAGAAAATCTGATTTGGCAAAGAAAAGAGAGTTTCATAAGACAACAGTGAACCCAGGGAGGCCTTGGCATTCTGCAGGACACTCAGGATCAGAGCAGTCAAGAGACGGCTTATAAAATCACTGCTCTCGAACTTAAGATCCAGAGAACAAGAACATTTGCTCATCCAGACCACAAATAGCTTCAGCCTTGAGTCCTGGTGGGACACAAAGGAATCAGTGGTCAAGCATCCACAGGCTTCCAAATGGGGCCAAGGGTTTCTGGATGGGATTTACACTCATGAAGGGAAAGGATTCTGAGTCTGAGGGGTATGCACTCCACCAAATGGGACACCAGAAGGAGCATACCCTGGTGAAAGACATCCCTCAAGGTGCGATTGCTTATCTGCAGAGTAACTGTAGAGACCACCCCTTTCCTGCCTCATACTTTTGAGGGTTACAGTGTTATGTGCAAGGACTATCACCACCCTGGACAGGACCCCCAAAAGGAAGGCTTTTAGGGGAAAGGAGATTGCCTTAGGCTGTAGCAAGTTGAGATTATTCCGAGCAGCGACACTTCACCGAGCAGCGACACTTCACCGAGCAGCGACACTTCACCGAGCAGCGACACTTCACAGAGCAGCGACACTTCACAGAGCAGCGACACTTCACAGAGCAGCGACACTTCACCGAGCAGCGACACTTCACCGAGCAGCGACACTTCACCGAGCAGCGACACTTCCACGAGCAGCGACACTTCCAAATTCAAATTTTTCAAATTCAAAAATAGCTTTATTCGATTTTTGCAAAAGAAAATCATAAAAGCAGATTTAATACAGCATAAAATTGAGTTTAAAGCTCAAAACGTAAAACGTAGAAGGGAGAAGTTAAAAGAATCTTTTAGGCTGTTCAAAACGTAGCTATCAGAAATCAGAAAACAATCAATTCATGGACGCTCTGCACCTTACTGCAAATTTCAAAAAACTAGCAGATGCAGTAGTTGTGAGTTCTTCCTCGAGCATGTATAGCTTGAGTAAGGCTGGCCTGCACTGTCTTAAACCCCACAGCTTCAGGAGTGGGAGTAGATGTTTCTTTCTTCCCCAGTCATAAAATTTGCAAAACAAAAGGACATGTATGTTGGATTGCTTGGAGACGTTGTCGCAAGGACAGACCACCAGGTTAGTAGACCAGTCGTTTATGGTGGGGAATGTTAGGAGACGGTAAAAGCAATCCGTCCTCATCCTTGTTAGCAACATTCTCGTATAGGTTGAGAGAGTCGGGGAAAGATAAGAGGGAATGCCTGCATCGTGGAGTAAGAGGTTATGGTGAGCAATCAATGATTTATTTCCTTCAAAGTAGGAACGCCTGTCTTCAAGTAGACCTAAACAGCGGGCCTTGAGGTCCTTTTTAGAGATTGTTAGGCACAGAGTCGGGTTATCATACAGATCAGCTAAATCCAGTGATGTTAAAAATTTCTTGACGTAGGCAAGCCAAGGTATTTTTCTTGAGTCAGCTAAAGCCATACAGTCCTTGATCACATCTCGGTTAAGGACTGTCTTTTCCGAGGGCCATATTTTGTGCCATAGCAGAATTGGTGTGGCTTTGATTATGTCCGAGATATGTACCCGGGCAAGCTCATTCTGACAGACTGTAGTAGAGATGGATCGGGGGACAGCCAGCAGGTATCTCAGGAAAGCGTTCTCGCTGGTTTGCATCTCTCGACAGTCCGCCACACCCCAGATTCCAGCACCATATGTTGCAGTGGAAACACATTTAGCTGCATATATGTCCAGCAAAATCCCAACCGGTTTCCCACCTAGTTTTGTAGCAAATTTCTTTAGGGCTCCAATTTGCCTGATAAAAGCCAGGTTGCGAGTATGAATGGCAGTGTTCCATGACCCTTTACTATTAAAATGTACACCCAGATAGCTGAAAGTTTTCGTAAGACTAATCTTGGTTGCATTAATAAACGTGTTACAAGAAGTGTTCTTTTTTATGCTGCAGCACATAGTAAAAGTTTTGCTTACGTTAATCTTAAGGCCTCTCACGCCCATGAATGTTGAAAAAGCTGACAGCGCTTTTTGTAGTCCTAGTTGGGTCCTGGACATAATAACAGCGTCGTCCGCGTATAAAAGAATTGGGACTGCATGGCCATTTATTTTAGGATAATCAACGTCCAGTTTCGCCAGGCAGTCAGCAACGCTGTTAATATAAAGGTTAAAAAGAAAGGGGGCGAGGATGCAGCCCTGCCTGACCCCCTTTCTGATGGGAAATTTATTCGTACAGGTTCCGTCCTTTCCATAGCGAACCTTGGCCCCGGCTCCTCAGTACAGTTCCGTTATAAAAGCGAGTATGTTAGGATCGACTCCCATATCAGTGAGGGTAGACCAGAGAATACTATGGTTAAGACAATCAAAAGCAGAGCTTAAGTCCACGAAGGTCATGTATATATTGCTCTTCTTTGCCATTAAATATTTGTCGGTGATCAAGGCTAAGTTGAGACATTGTTCCACTGTCCCAAGGCCAGAAACAAAACCATATTGGAATTTAGACAAAATGTCATTTTCCTGAGCCCATGCTTGCAGTTGGTTCAGCAGGACTCTCCCAGCCACCTTCATCATAGAATCCAGTAAGGAAATTTGTCTTTAGCATATTGGGTCCATTCTTTCACCTTTTTTAAAAATGGGTATTATTATAGCTTCTTGCCATGTTACGGGGAATCCTTTGAGGGCATATGAGTTGAGAACATTTGTAATAATTGGTGCCCACAGTTGAATGTTATCTTTAAATAAATCAATAGGAATTCCGTCCGGACCATTGAAGCTTTCAAGAATGGCCAATTCCACTTCTGTATAATTAAAGTGAATGGAAAGCGGAAAGGACTCTGTATGGTTTCTTTGAGTCTCATTTCTCTCCATTGGTAGTGTTTCAAGGTCAAGTGGTTCAATCTGCTCGTCTAATTTGTACAGTTCAGTGAAGTAATTTATCCAGGCTTCCTCCGTGATGGCGATTTCTATGAGGTCAGTCGACCTATCATTGAAAAAAGGGGCGTTGACCTCCCTCCAAAAGGCCGTGTTGTCCCTTAAGGTGCTTGCTTTTAACAATGCCTCCCAGGCGGCAATTTTCAGTTCCTTTTTCCTATTTTTGATTGCCTGTTTGTAAGCAGCACGAGCGGATCTTATTTCCAGCAGGTTTTTTGGGAATTTGTTGAGTGTAGCCTTTAGAATGTTATGTGTGTTTGAACATTCATGATCAAACCAGCCAGCGCTCTTGGGGCCATTACTTTTGTTGTGTTTTCTGGTCAAGTTTTTCCTGATTTGTGTTGCGATTTGATCAAATGCAAGAATAATTGCTTGTGGGTTGAGAGGGTATTCAAGGCAAGTCTGGAATAAATCAGGGTCAAACAATCAGTTTTTCCAGGAATTTAATTGTGTCAACTTTAGCCCATTTTATGGTGTAACCGTTTCTCGATGAAAGGGATATAGAGTGTGAGTAGAGATTTCCTGTTATGCTCCCGGATTTGTTACCCCTGGAAGGAGTATATATTTTGGCACTAATTGGATAGTGATCGCTCATGACTAGGTCTTCTCTCCTGGTTTCTCGAGCGTCGCCATGATGACTGTTGGACAACTGGATGAAGTCTTTTGTCGTGAGCGACCCCCTTCCGTGAAATGTAGGTAAGAAGTCAGTCGAGGGCACAGTTAGGTCATTAAAGAAGCCTAGATCCCATTCGTGTAGTAGGTTGTTCAATTGGGATCCCACGGTTGTGTGCTCGAAGTGGGTGGTATATTCGCCATTAGGGGCTCTTAGATCACAGACCCTAGTTCCACTGTATGGGCATAGGTGGCAGTTAAAATCTCCTAGAATCACTATACGTCTATCTGAACAGGACCCTCCCATGCCCTTCTTTATAAGTTTAGACAGAAACTCTGTAAATTTTGATTGGTCGTCTCTCGATGCATTGTTATATAGGTTAATGATGAGAGAACTAACAACCTCTTTCCCAGTCATTCTGAAGGCCTGTAGGGAGAGACCAATAGTCTTTAATCTGGGATCAGATGAGGCGAGCTCTACACATTCTAGAGATACATTGAGCCTATTTGAGACATATAGGCAAAGACCTCCCGAAGGTCTGCCTCTACTAGACTGAATGGCTGGAGTAAAGTGTGTGCTGTAGCCGTCCAGGTTAGTAGGTGACAGATCCCAGCATTCCTGAAGCGCTATTATATCAAAGGTGTTTATGAAGTTCAGGAAGATTGGGTCATTTGCTTTATTTGAAAGACCAGCGATGTTCCAGGTTAGGAGGGACATATGTTGGTTAGAATCAGAGTAGTTTGATGGGGAGTTGGAGTGGGTTTGATCGGGGACTGAGTGCGGAAGGGGAGCCAGAGATCCATCAGATTGAGCGTTCGTGGACCCAGAAATGAACTTGTTAGTAAGGGCCACAGTGGATGGTTCCGTAAAAGGCTCCCTGGCTTGACTTGGGAATGACCCTGAGCTTATAGGAGGCAAAGGAGTTTTAGTCTTATTCTTAGAAGATGTTTGGTTGCTTGATGGTCAATCAACCATTTCTAAGACTGAAAAATGATTACTGGTCGGTGCCCCTCTCCAACCCTCTACATAGGGTTGCTCTCTTCTTGGATTCCAAGGGTAATGTTCCCAATCCCTTCTTCTGCTACGTGTATCTACTTGGGACCAGCTCCACCCTGGAGATTGGTTCCAACTAAGGGGGTAGTCTTGTTCGTAAGGAAACCTTGGGGGATAAAAGAAGGACAGACGATTAGTGTCTATACCTCCCTTTCTCTCCAAAGTTGTCTCTGGATCATCAAAGTTGATAATGATGCAGTCCCCCTGTATTCTTTTTCTTGTATCCCCGATACAAGGGACCCTACGTACCATGGAGAGTCTACTATTGCAGTTTGAAGGAAGGGGTCTTTTGATGTTAAGCCATTGCATGACTTTGTTTTTTAAGGACCAGGTAGATTCACTCGTGTTTTCCTCCAATTCTGGGACCCCCGTGAGGATCACAGTGTAGGGGCTTGCCTCTGGGGGGAGGTGGATAGGCCTCTTTGGTCTAACTGGTTTTTTGTAGTATCACCAGCCTGTTGGACGTCTAAAGATTTGGGGGGAAGAGGCTTCGGTTTAGTTTTGGGAGGGTCGGCGGATGTTACTGTCTTTCCCTGTGCTTGCTGGGTAGTAACCTTGGTCTCTATTGGAATCACTTGTGTGTTGGTAGGAATCGTGGGAGTTTTGCCTGTAAATGACGGAGTTTTAGGTATTAAAGGTGGAGGTGCAGGTTTCTGTACAGTGACTGCCCTGATGTGATTAGCATTAGTGGAAGCTGGGGGAGCTAGAGTGCTACTAGTAGGTTTTTGGTGACTTGCAAGGTTGATAAGTCTGGCAATTTTTATTTCTCGATGTCAATTAAGGATCGTTCGATTGGTATTAGTTGGGACTTTATGAGATCCTTGATTGTAGCTACCACTTGCGCATTAAGCTCTAGGTGGTTTATATTGCCAACAGCGTATCCCCTCTCAGCAGCAACCAAAGATGCGGCTGTTGCAGAGGGGTCATCCATGTTAACAGGTAGGGAGTTAGTAGAATTGTTTTTATGATTGGTACGGGGAGATTTTCTAGACCTTTTATGCTTTGGTGGACAGTTCTGTTTAGTCTTATCTATTGGCCTGGTGCTGTTTTGTTTAGGAATTGTTCCCTCCCTTGTCCCCTTGTCAGTTATGGTTGGGGAAATTGCTAACGTTTGCGACTCTATCAAGGTTTGCGGGGCCGTTTGAGTGGGACTAATCACCAAAGTCGGTGTTTTCTCCAAGTCTTCCAAGGTGACTTCGCCTAGAGATAGACGAGTGGCAGATAAGTCAACACTCATAGGGATGGTATGTATGTCTGCACGAACTTCATGCAGTAATGGGGCGTTTGTTCCTTGTTGGATAGGTGTTTTGGCTAGAGCCAGGAGGCCCATTGAAGATCTTCGCGCCGCGGCGAGGTCCTGGGAAACACGTCTTTCTAAGAGTACAATCCCCTGGTTGATTGCATCATTAGCTTTCGTGATGAATTGGTCAATTGGACCGGTAACCTGACCCAAGCCTTGAGCCGTCTTGCTCCTACTACCCCTTGTGGTCATGGTGTCGCTATAGTTACACGTAGGTAAGTAGGAATGAAGGTGATAGCAGAGGAACTACCAGGGTGGAGGAGGGAAGTCGAAAGGCAAGATAAAAAGGGTAGGCCCAGACCAGACTTGCACAGGCTTGAACGGGCTTAAACGGGCCCGCCCTTTGCCCGGGCTTCGCCCCGGGCTGCGACCCGCGCGCGTCCCGCGATGCGCGTTAATGACCTTGCTTAAGACTCTGTAGGGTGAGAGGGGGCGTGGCACTGGGAGGGGGCGCGGCTCACGCGGGAAGAGGAAATAGCTGGTGGTATTGACGCTGTACCTCGCAGTCCCGGGGCCGCGCCTCTCGCCTCCTCTGCGGCCTCGCAGATGATTATCTCCTCCCTCCGTAGGCACAAAGAGCTGGGAAGATGACAAGCTACTCCTGTAGCGGTTGGCAAGTAGAACGCTGGAAACGCTGGAAACCTCAAGGCGAGCGGCTTGGAGTAGAATAGGGGAGTGGAAGGGGTCAATGAAACGGGAGCAGAAGGTACACTGACGCTCTATGCACTAGTATTACGTTTGCCCACCAAAGCCGCCAAACGCCGCCTCTTTACCTTCTCTATCCATCCTCTTACACTGAGCACGGCAATCGTTATAGTGTGTCACCGGGTGTACACCTCACACTCCCTTGGCCCCTTGGTGCAACCCTAATAGAGGACTGTGTCCTAACGGCCTTCCGTCTTGTTGGTCTTTCTCTTACATGTGGCGAGTCCCTCGGTGCCTGGAGTGAAGATCCATATCCTGTGGGAGGAAACCGGTAGAAGAGCAGCGCTACGGACCCCAGTACCTTTGCACGGGAGAGACTGACATTAAGGACCCGAAAGACGTTTGTTACCAAACCCTTAAGATCCTTAAAAATAAAACCATTGTTAAACCCTATAGCTGGTGTCACGGTCGTCCCTTCACCCACGTCCACAGTAGTGTTTCAGCAGTTTCATCAAAACCTCATTTTACTCCAGAGTGCATCTAGTTTACAGGGCCCATTTTAGTTTTTAAAAGTCTGCTGATTTGTTAATCTAAACACGTATTTCTGAAAGAACTGCATGTTCAAGACATTCCAAGCGGCTTCACATAGAACGCTCCACCATCTACCAGGTTGCTTTTCTCCCTCTTCAGATATCACAATGCATCAAGTCACCTCAAACAGTAACTCTGTGTTTTTAGATAATCTCCCATACAAAATATTTTCAAACTCACCTTTTTGGATAGTTGTACAAATATGTTCAACTTATAAAGGAAGGTACATGAGAGCTGGGAAACCATATCACCTAGCTAAGGACGTACATGCCCATGGTTAGCCAAGGACAGAGGAGGGCGGTCTCAAAACAAGCACGAGAGACTGAACTGTGATGGGGGCTGTACCCAAGGGAGCACCTGCCTGGGGGGCTCAGATTTGGAATCTGTGGCAAGAAGCAGATGTGAAATCCAGATGAGTGTAAATGTGGACTACGTGCAGTGTTCATGCAGCACAGAAGCAGTACATTAACAGACTGATGCAAAGGCCTCTAAGACTTGCTGGATGGCTACGGCAAAGCCAGTCACTCTCTGGCAGGATAGGCAGATAAGCTACACAGCCCTGGAATTTTTTTCCTGCCACCACTTTGAATCCACAAAGACCCAAATGAAAGACGAGAGAGAGTACATAAAATAGTTTCCTAAAAGAGGGTTGGAGAGAGTACAGAGGAGAATGTCTGAAAGCTCCCTTGAGTCTAATCATAAAAGAACAGAAAAGCACAGCAAAACGCAGTCATTCCAAATAAAGGATATATGAGGCGTAACATATAACTATTCTTCATGGTTTTAAACTTCAGGGTACGCTTACTTTAGAAAATGCTGTTCTGAAAATAGAATCGGTGGAGGGAGTTCTACAGAATATGGCGTATTTGACCTCCATCTGTTTCTAGCTTACCTTCTCCATGTCGATGATCGTTACAGGAATATTGCGCCCCACCACCACCATGACTGTTCGGCCGCAGTTGTCCACACCTGCAGACACAAAAAGGGTTATTACAATACCTTCAAGTGTAAGCAGTCTCTGTAAACTGAGAGGGTGTGATTCACTGCCCCATTCTCTGCCCAGGGGGTATGGTGCTTGCCTTAACCACTCACTGCACTGAGACCATGTCCAAACAAACATGGAAATACTCTGACACTAATGAAAGGTTCACTAGGATGGAGATGGGGTCTGGGTCACTGAGCAGCTCTAACTGGCACAATCACAAAAGCCTCCAATGGTATAGAATTGCTGACAACTGTTCAGATCCATAGCACAAGACTATCATGGGGCTGTGGAATGAAAGGAATATGCTACTTACCAGTATGCATCTGTTCTTGGCATGTAGGGCTGCTGACATTCATATCTGTGCATAGATCGCCGCCTAGTGTTGGGTCCGGATGATTGCACATTGTTGTCCTGGAAGAGTCTTCGAAGTATCACATGATAGGTGGCTCCTCCCCTGGACTACAGTGCGCTGGGCATCCTCTCCATCCTCAGATTGTTTTTCGCCATTGTGGCAGAGATGGAGTGTAATACAGTAAGAGATGACCATGCCTGAGAATTATTCTGAGTGCTACAGCTGCGACAGGCACTGGGGAGGAGGGTGGGCGATATGAATGTCAGCAGCCCTACATGCCAAGAACAGATGCATACTGGTAAGTAGCATATTCCGTTCGAGGCATGTGGGCGGCTGAATTCATATCTGTGTATAGAATAAATAGTAGTTACCTCCCTCCTTATCGGCGGTTGCCCCTGCCAGCTGCAGCAGTCTGAAAGAGAGTTCTGAGAACAGCCTGTCCTACAGCAGCTTGCTGTTTTGAGTGCACATCTACGCAGTAGTGTTTGGTAAATGTATGTATGGTGGTCCATGTGGCTGCTCTACATATATCCTCTAGAGGAATGTTACCTAGGAAAGCCATGGATGCCCCTAGCTTGCGTGTGGAATGCGCTCTTGGGGGAACTGTTAAAGTGCGTTTAGCCTTTTGATAACAGATTTGAATGCATTTAACTATCCACCTGGGTATACCCGAATTGGAAATAGGGTTGCCTTTATGTTGTGGAGAGAAGGCAACAAACAGTTGTTTAGTCTTTCGAAAGTCTTTTGTCCTGTCGATGTAATACAGGAGAGCTCTTTTGACATCTAAGGTGTGCAGTGCTCTGTCTGCCACGGAGTCAGGGTTTGGAAAGAAAACTGGCAGTTATATGTTTTGATTAATGTGGAACTGCAAGATACCTTTGGCATGAACTTGGGGTTGGTGCGCAGCACCACCCTATTAGCATGAATTTGTAGGTAGAGCTCTTGAATTGTGAGGGTTTGAAGCTCGCTGACTCTTCGCAGCGATGTGATGGCTATTAGAAAAGCCACTTTCCAAGTAAGAAACTGTATCTCACAAGAATGGAGAGGCTCAAAGGGGGGCCCCATGAGCCTGGTAAGAACGATATTTAGATTCCAGACAGGCGAAGGAGGGTGTCTGGGAGGGATCACTCTTTTAAGGCCCTCCACAATAGGCTTTGATGGCAGGCACTCTGAAAAGTGAAAGGTGCTGCCTGTTCTGAAGATAAGCGGCTATAGCAGCCAAATGTATCCTGATGGAATTATACGCTAGGTTGCATTGGTACAGATGCAGCAGGTAACATATGATGTTCTGCGTGGACGCATCTAGCGGATTAATGTCATTGTTGGAACAGTAAATGACAAATCGTTTCCATTTGGCTGCAAAGCACGCCCTGGTTGTAGGTCGCCTTGCCTCCTTGATGATGCTCATACACTCAGGGGGCAAGTTGAGGTAGCCAAACTCTATGACCTCCGGAGCCAAATCGCTAGGCTCAACTGTTGAGGATCTGGGTGCTGAATGTCTCCATGGCTCTGAGTGAGGAGGCTGGGAGTGAGGCGCAGCCTTTGGTGAGGCACCACTGAAAGTTCCAGGAACGTGGTGTACCAAGCCTGCCGTGCCCACGTTGGAGCAACGAGGATGAGCGTCATGGAGTGCTGCAGCAGTTTGCGCGCCACCAGCGGTATGAGTGTGGCTGGGGGAAAAGCGTACGCAAATCTGCCTGACCAGTTCATACATATCGCATTGCCCTGAGACTGCGGGTGTGGGAACCTGGCGGCGAAGCTTTGGCATTTTGCGTTCTCTTTTGTGGCGAAGAGGTCGATCTCTGGATGACCCCACTGCTGGAAGTATGGCTGGAGACCGAGGGGTGGATTTCCCACTCGTGCATCTGATGACTGTGCCTGCTGAGCAGGTCCGCCATCTGGTTGTCTACGCCCGGGAGATGCTCCGCCATGAGGAAGATGTTCCTCTGAATGGCCCACTTCCACATGCTCAGGGCTAGGTGAGATAGCTGCGGGGAGTGTGTGCCTCCCTGTTTCTGGATGTAATTCATGGCAGTCATGTTGTCCGTCCGGATCAACACGACCTTGTTGCACAGGTGCAACTTGAACGCTTTTAGTGCCATGAAGATTGCCATCAGCTCTAACAGGTTGATATGCATCTTTTGCTGTTGCGTTGTCCATAGTCCCTGCACCGTGTAATGGAGGACATGCGCTCCCCAACCCTGGAGAGATGCGTCTGTTGTCAGCCCTAACTGTGGGACAGGCTCTTGGAACGGTCGTCCCCTGCAAAGGTTTTGTGGATTCCACCAATGCAGAGAGTTGTAGGCACGACCGGTCACCAACACTAGGTCCTTTAGATGCCCATGAGCCTGGTTCCACTGACGGGCTAAGCATTCTTGAAGGGGACACATGTGCAGCCTCGCGTGCGGGACTATGAATATGCAGGATGCTATCATACCGATCAGCTGCATGAACACCTGCGCTGGGAGCGATTGTTGAGGCCTGAACCTCCGAATGAGCAGCTGCATGCTGTTGACCCTGGCAGAGTTCGGCTGCGCTGTTGCCGTCAGAGTGTTCAACGTCGCCCCTAGGTACTGTCGCACATGGGCTGGCTGCAGGTGTGACTTTGTGTAGTTGAGTGAGAACCCCATACTGTGAAGGAGGTGAATTGTGCGCGACATCTGGCTGGCACACTGCTGGGCTGACTTGGCCTGAACGAGCCAGTCGTCCAGGTAGGGATGGACGTGAACATGTTGTCTTCGAAGGTGCACAGCCACGGTCGCTAAGCACTTGGTGAACACTCTGGGGGCAGTGGTGACCCCGAAAGGCAGGACCTTGAATTGGTAATGCTGATTGTGGATGGTGAACCTGAGATATTTTTTGTGACTTGGGTGAATGGGAATGTGGAAATATGCATCCTTGAGGTCCAGGGTCGCTAGGAAGTCGCCCTGACTGAGCAACGGCAGGACCTGCTGTAAGGTTAACATATGAAAGTGTTCTGAAAGTATGTATTGGTTGAGGGGTCTGAGGTCTAGAATGGGCCGCAGGGATCCGTCCTTTTTTGGGATTAAGAAGTACAGAGAGTACACCCCCGTACCTCGTTCTTCTGCAGGCACGAGCTCTATTGCCCCTTTTTTCAGCATGGAGAGTGCTTCTTGCTGCAATAAGTGCATGTGCTCTGCGGACATAGGACGGTGCCTTGGGGGTATGTTGGGGGGGGGGGTGGAGGTTAGTTCTAGACAATAGCCGTATCGGATAAGTTGTCTCACCCACCTGTCCGTGGTAATGCCTTCCCAGACTGGCAGGAACTGCTGGAGTCTTCCCCCGACAGGTGTTAGATGGTCGGGGGGCAGTGACAAGGCGTCACTGTTTGTTGGGAGCGGAGGATCTGGCGTTGTTATTGCCACGTCCTCTGCCTTTGGCGCTGTTCCCACAGTATCCACCCCTGGTATTCTTTGTGTAGGTGGATTGTGTGCTCCCTTTGGTATACTGGGCCTGCTGTAAAGCCTGTCCTCTAGAGGCTCCCCTATTACCGGAGCGACGAAAGGAACTGCCCCGAAACTGCTGAGATTGCAGAGGCCCCATGGATTTTGCTGTCTCAGTGTCCTTTTTTATTTTTTCGAGTGTTGTGTCTACCTCGGGACCAAAAAGGAAGTCCGGGTTAACCGGCTGGTTGAGCAGAGTCGTTTGAATCGCGGGTTTAAAACCAGAGATGCGGAGCCATGCGTGACGTCTTAGCATCACACTGGTGTTGATGGCCCTTGCTGCCGTGTCTGCTGCGTCCGGTGCACATTTGATGGACGCATTAGAAATCAACTTCCCTTCCTGTATAATCATCTCTGCTCCCTCCTTGTAAACATCAGGCAGGTGTTGCAACAACGGTTCTAGTGCGTCGTAGTGCGCCCTGTCGTATCTAGCCAACAGGGCCTGTGTATTTGAAATCCTCCAAATATTAGCAGCCTGCGCTGCCACTCGCTTTCCTGACGCCTCCAGAATCTTTGATTCCTTGTCCGGAGGTGGAGCGTCACCACTAGTTTGTGAGTTTGCCCTCTTGCGGGCATTGGCCACTACAAGGGAGTCCAAGGGGAGCTGGCCTTTGATGTAGGTGGGGTCCACTGGAGCAGGCCTATATTTTTTCTCAATCCGTGGGTTGATAACCCTAGCTTTAGTGGGTTCTTTGAAAATGCCCGCAGCATGCTTGAGGACCCCTTTAAGCATAGGCAAAGTCTTAGTGGATCGTTCAGAGGTGGAGAAAGTGTCAAACAAGAAATCTTCGTCCACAGGTTCTGCGTGCATTTCCACGTCATGGTTGAGGGCTGCCCTTTCTATCAAAGCGTTAAACGCCGTCGTGTCATCAGTTGGCGATGTTTTGACGCTGTAGGACTGGGCGTCTGGTGCAGCATGTGGATCATCAGGGTCTACAGTTTGATCTACAGACTCAGACCACTGTTGTGGTTCATCTTGATCAGTGTCAGCGTGATAAGTGAAGGCCGCTTGACCACAGTCTTCACCCATGTCCTCCTCGCTTTGTGCTGGATAATATGCCATTTGCTGCGAATAGTCCTGAACATGCTCGAAGAGGACTGGTGAGGTGGCCGAGTCCTTCTTCCGTTTAAGAGGAATTTTGTAACCCTCCAAGGGATGTTCAGGCACGATCTTCCGCTTGTGAATGGTTAGTCTGCCGGATTCCGAGTCGATAAAGAGTTTCGACTGGTTGTCGTACGAGGGTTCGTGGAACACAACCCCTTCGGGGGCGGGCTTTGAAGGCACCGACGACGTTTTAGAAGGTTCGGCGCCTCTGTGGTGTTAGAGATGCTTCACTTGAGCCGTTGGCGGAAGACCGAACTTAATCGGAGGGTGGCCGACGGTTTTGGAGCTTGATGTAGTGGTCGATTCGAGCTGCTTCGACGCCTGAGTAGGACACTTGCTTGATTGCATCGACTCTAGCTCCCGGCATGTAGCAGTTCCAGCCTTAGGCGTCGACGAGACTTGCTGTTTCGGGTCGGCTTTGGCTTTCGGCTCGAGTTGTTTGCTGAGCAGTGGCTTGAGCCCTGAAATCTTCGGCTCGACGGCCTTCTTAGTCTGGAGGCCTTTGGCCTTGTCGCCATGTTTGTGAGTCGACGCCGTTGAGGTGACGTGTTTGATGGTTGAGCTCTGCTTCGACGCTCCAGTCTTCGAGGCGACAGCCGCTTTCGACGCCAAAGGGTCGTCGATAGTCTTTGATTGGACTGGCGTCGACGTCGAACCGACCACCATTTTAAGTAGTTTCGGTTTCGATTTCGGCTCCGTTGGTTTCGGTTTCGATTTAGAGGAATCTACTGATGGCTCCTTGGATGTATTCTTAGCCTGGCTTGGACGCGGGGCTATAGAACGTGAAGGAAGATCTTGGCTAAGGCCTCTCGGCGATGCCTCGACCTGAGCCGTAGGGAGCGTAATGTCAGTTATAGGCACAGCTACTGCGGTTGGGCCTGGCTCATCACTGGAGTCGTCATCGACGGCTCCGATGGCCCCTTCGTCGTCCCCTACCTCGACGACGTCTTCTTCGTGGACGTACTTTTCAGCTTGCTCGTACACCTCGAAGTTGGAGTCATGCTCCGACGCTGGTTCCGACTGCTCTTCAGGAACCTCTTCTTCTTCTTCATCTTCGACGCCTTCTTCGTCACCGGCCTCGAAGATGTTGACCGGCTCGGGCGCCGACTGTTGCGCCGACTGCCTCGCTGCGCGTCGAAGTTTAAGCGTCTTCTTTGAGCGGAACTTCGAGCAGGCCATACAACTGGCCTCGTGCTCGGGGGACAAACATTTATTGCACACTGGGTGCACATCAATGTGGGGGTATTTCGAATTACAGACGGGGCATCGTTTAAACGGGCCCGATCCATCGTCGTCGTAGTCTGGGCCTTTGGTGTCGAAAGCGAGAACCAACTTCCGACGTCCGGTTCGAAGAACTGGAAAGGAACAGGCACCGAACGAGACAATACCGATGCTTTGAAGGCCTTTTGGCCTTAGGAAAGAGTCAATACAAAGTTTCCGAACTAGAGTCGAGAAAGTACATCCGAACCCAATGGCGAAAAAAACAATCTGAGGATGGAGAGGATGCCCATGCGCACTGTAGTCCAGGGGAGGAGCCACCTATCTCGTGATACTTTGAAGACTCTTCCAGGACAACAATGTGAAATCATCCGGACCCAACACTAGGCGGCGATCTATGCACAGATATGAATTCAGCAGCCCACATGCCTCGAACGCTATTTTAGATATTGTTTTCCTGATTAAAAGGTTCAACAGGTCCAGAGTGACACAACATTTCAGTAGTTGACTGAAACCTCCCCCTGAGGTTCAATGCAGATTGTTGGGATGGGTAGAAGTCCTGTATAGTACACCAACATGCACCCCTGCCCGAGGTAACTTCACTGCAGTACAAATGGATAGACCGAACCAGCACACATGCAACCCTGTGTGTGCAGATCCCTGGGCTCGACATTGAACACAAGCCCCACGGCCTGCTCTGAGGTCAGGAGGGACACAAGAGCGTGTCCTCAAGCACACAAGGCTACTGTCCGTGTCATGGGGCATGTACGGTCAGCGGAGGCAGCAGACCACTCCTGAATCCAGAGCATTAAAAGGCCTTTTTATCCGTTTGAAGGGAGAGTCTGATACCTCTATGCCAGCTGGTGTCCGGGTCCACTTCCATGTCATGCTCCAAGCCTGCGCTGATATTACAGTATCCATGTCCAGGGCATGTTTCGCTATGGTACCTGCTAGCAGGACTCCCTCTTGTTTGCTAGTTTGTGAATGAGGAGGAGGGGGGATTCATTTTTGATTGTCCTTGGTTTGACATGGCAGAAGATACAGGCTGTGAGGCAGCCTAACAAGCCGTGCTGCTGGACTACCAGAGTTGTCAACTGTCCCGTTTTTGGAGGGATGGTCCCGGCAAGCAGGAGACTGTCCCGGGTAAAACTGTTGCAAAAACTGTTCCTCTTTATTACACCCAAGTCCACAAACAATAACTTTCTATCTGCAGCAGCTCAGTGCTGCAAAGTGCCCTGGGAGTTTGTTTTCAAATGTTGGCAACTATGTGCTGCCTCCATTGTGTGCTGGAGAGTGCAGACCCGGACACTGAAGTCAAGGAGATGGGGCTGCCTTTAGAAAGAATAAGGAGAGTGCAGCACCAGACACTGAAGTCAAGGAGACGGGGCTGCCTTTCGAGGAGAAGGAGAGTGCAGCCTCGGATACCGAAATTAAGGAGACGGGGCTGCCTTTAGAAAGGATAAGGAGAGTGGAGCCCCGGACACGGAAGTCAAAGAGAAGGGTCTGCCTTTAAAAATGATAAGGCGAGTGCAGCACCAGACACTGAAGTCAAGGAGACGAGGCTGCCTTTAGAAAGGATAAGGAGAGTCCAGCCCCGCACACTGAAGTCAAGGAGACGGGGCTGCCTTTAGAAAGGATAAGGAGAGTGCAGCCCCGCACACTGAAGTCAAGAAGATGGGGCTGCCCTTAAAAATGATAACGAGAGTCCAGCAGCCCCAGATACTGAAGTCAAGGTGACAGGGCTGCCATTAGAAATGATAAGGTAACCTTTTTTTCAGAGGATTGCTGATTGGGCGTCACTGAGCACTGTCATTTGGTTAATGGCTCAGAATGGGGACGAGTCTTGAAATTCAGCTTTTAGAGGGAAGAATTTGTTAGTGCATGGCCTGGTCCTTTGGTCTTCCCCTTGAGTGGCCCTTCCAGGAAGGCGGACGACTGCCAGGGGCCCGCTCTACACTCATGATGCTCATGTAATGGTACTTAGAGCCAGTTCCTCCCTATCTGAGACGGCTAACGTCTCACAAAATGACTGTCTGCCCTGCACCAAAAGATTAAATATAAAACTGTTTTTGGACTTTAGAAACGAGTTAGACATTATTTTGTCTGGAAATAATGTATAGAGTGAACCTAAACTTTCCAACTTCGTTTCAGTACTAGGGTGTCTTTACAGACAAATGAAGAAGGTATTCCGCAGTGTACTCCGGGAGCTGCTGTGATCCAGAGCTGGTAAAGGAGAGCTGCTGTGATCTAGGGCTGTACGGTAGAGCTGCAGTGATGCGGGGCCGGTACGGGAGAGCTGCCGTGATCCGGGGCTGGTACGGGAGAGCTGCCGTGATCCGGGGCCAGTACAGGAGAGCTGCTGTGATCCGGGGCCAGTACGGGAGGGCTGCCGTGATCTAGGGTTGGTATGGGAGAGATGCCGAGATCCAGGGCTGGTACGGGAGAGCTGCCGTGATCCAGGGCTGGTACGGGAGAGATGCCGTGATCCAGGGCTGGTACGGGAGAGCTGCCGTGATCCAGGACTGGTACGGGGGAGCTGCCGTGATCCGGGGCTGGTACGGGGGAGCTGCTGTGATCTGGGGCTGGTACGGGAGAGCTGCTGTGATCCAAGGCTGGTATGGGAGAGCTGCTGTGATCCAAGGCTGGTACGGGAGAGCTGCCGTGATCCAAGGCTGGTACGGGAGAGCTGCCGTGATCCAAGGCTGGTACGGGAGAGCTGCCGTGATCCAAGGCTGGTACGGGAGAGCTGCCGTGATCCAAGGCTGGTACGGGAGAGCTGCCGTGATCCAAGGCTGGTACGGGAGAGCTGCCGTGATCCAAGGCTGGTACGGGAGAGCTGCCGTGATCCAAGGCTGGTACGGGAGAGCTGCCGTGATCCAAGGCTGGTACGGGAGAGCTGCCGTGATCCAAGGCTGGTACGGGAGAGCTGCCGTGATCCAAGGCTGGTACGGGAGAGCTGCCGTGATCCAAGGCTGGTACGGGAGAGCTGCCGTGATCCAAGGCTGGTACGGGAGAGCTGCCGTGATCCAAGGCTGGTACGGGAGAGCTGCCGTGATCCAAGGCTGGTACGGGAGAGCTGCCGTGATCCAAGGCTGGTACGGGAGAGCTGCCGTGATCCAAGGCTGGTACGGGAGAGCTGCCGTGATCCAAGGCTGGTACGGGAGAGCTGCCGTGATCCAGGGCTGGTACGGGAGAGCTGCCGTGATCCAGGGCTGGTACGGGAGAGCTGCCGTGATCCAGGGCTGGTACGGGAGAGCTGCGTGATCCAGGGCTGGTACGGGATAGCTGCCGTGATCCAGGGCTGGTACGGGATAGCTGCCGTGATCCACTGCTGGTACGGGAGAGCTGCCGTGATCCACTGCTGGTACGTGAGAGCTGCTGTGATCCCAGGCTGGTATGTGAGAGCTGTTGTGATCCCGGGCTTTTACGGGAGAGCTGCTGGGATTCAGGACTGGTACGAGAGAACTGCCGGGATCCAGGGAGGGTACAGGAGAGCTGCCGTGATCCAAGGCTGGTATGGGAGAGCTGCTGGGATCCACAGCTGGTACGGGAGAGCTGCTGGGATCCACAGCTGGTACGGGAGAGCTGCTGGGATCCACAGCTGGTACGTGAGAGCTGCTGTGATTCCGGGCTGGTACGTGAGAGCTGCTGTGATTCCGGGCTGGTACGGGAGAGCTGCTGGGATCCAGGACTGGTACGGGAGAGCTGCTGGGATCCAGGACTGGTACGGGAGAGCTGCTGGGATCCAGGACTGGTACGGGAGAGCTGCTGGGATCCAGGACTGGTACGGGAGAGCTGCTGGGATCCAGGACTGGAACGGGAGAGCTGCTGGGATCCAGGACTGGTACGGGAGAGCTGCTGGGATCCAGGACTGGTACGGGAGAGCTGCTGGGATCCAGGACTGGTACGGGAGAGCTGCTGGGATCCAGGACTGGTACGGGAGAGCTGCTGGGATCCAGGACTGGTACGGGAGAGCTGCTGGGATCCAGGACTGGTTCGGGAGAGCTACCATGATCCAGGACTGGTACGGGAGAGCTACCGTGATCCAGGACTGGTACGGGAGAGCTACCGTGATCCAGGACTGTTACGGGAGAGCTGCCATGATCCAGGACTGATACGGGAGAGCTGCTGGGATCCAGAACTGGTACGGGAGAGCTGCCGTGATCCCAGGCTGGTACGTGAGAGCTGTTGTGATCCCGGGCTGGTACAGGAGAACTGCCGTGATCCAGGACTGATACGGGAGAGCTGCTGGGATCCAGGACTGGTACGGGAGAGCTGCCATGAGCCCTGGCTGGTACGTGAGAGCTGTTGTGATCCCGGGCTGGTACGGGAGAGCTGCCGTGATCTGGGGCTGGTAGGGGAGAGCTTCTGGGATCCCGGACTGATACGGGAGAGCTGCCGTGATCCAGGGCTGGTACCATTGAATGTCGGTCTCCTGGAGGAGAGGGCCATCACCTCAAGTCTGCTAATCATCAAGGACAGCTGTGGGTCTGCATGAGACTTGGGTGCCAGGCAGAGAAGGAAGAAATGATCTTGCACCAGCTGGCTGCACGAGGTGGAAGGGCCCAGCTGTAGATTCCAAGAGAGACCCTGGATAAGCAGCATTCTGCGGGAGTGTGCCCAGAGGCGCACACAAAGAGAAGGAGGTGGGACAGCTGGAATACCTGTCCTGTCTGCAACTCTGACTGCTAGTTTTAAAGGCTGCACACCCCACACAGAGTCTGAGCATGCTTCACCTCAAGTAATGCAAATCACTGAACCAAACATTGACTGAGAACTTGACTAACCGATTTTGGTGGAATTTGTTGAAAATGCTGCAGGCGCTTCAGGGAACAGCGAGTCCAAGTATACAAACTACCTATGGGTCAAAACGCCAGACAGCTGCTCCATTTCACCATTCTGAGCCTGCAACTGTGCTTGAATCTCAAGGTTTGGCTGGTCTGTTTAGGAACCTTGTGGCATTCATAGAATAACTTCCCTGTTGTGATTCAAGTACTTTTCTTTTTCTGAAAATCAAAGCTCTGTAGTGGAGATTGTTTATTGTTTGACTGCTTGAATCCGGAGTCCTTTCCTCCCATACTATCTCCCTTAAACTATTTTAGCTGCCCACCTTCCCTACCCTGAGAGTCAAGGGCAGAAAGGGAGCACGTGGTCTAGATTTGCAGCTTTGAGGGACCCCAGGCAGCAGAGGCAAAATGCACCAAGCCCCATGGCTGTAGTCTAGCAACACCTACCTGCCCCTGTGGCCCCCAAGAACAGGGTCAAACTCAACAATGTCTACTTTTGGGACATCTGATCCAAAACGTCTGAAATTTAAAACCAAACCTCCCTCATACGAGTGCCAAAATGTGTATCACCTCAGTTTAAAAGCATCCTCACCTCCTTAAACTGAGACCTAAGATCTCCCACCCATCATCCCTGCAATGTGCTTCATCTCAGATACAACACCTCCCTCACTGTTGTTGGTCCAGTTGAAAGGGCACTGGGGCAGTCGCGCTTTGTGGACAATGTTAAGCAACAAGTAAGAAGCAGCGTGGGGAGATGATGCACGAGGATGACCCTCCCTGGTGCCAGAGACCTGAACTCTTTAGAAAAGCAATGACAAGTATAAACATGGAGCAGCGCAGGGGGGTGGGGGGGTTGGGGGGGAGGCTAATCCAGCCCTGGATACCCACCGTGAGGGTCACCATGTCACAAATACTATCTCTGAAGGTGAAACAAAAAAGCAGGGCTCACCTGTCTGGTACAGAGCTCGAAGGGCAGCTATGTCAGAGAGGTCTTCAGTCCTCGCTCGCGTCAACCAGCGATTGTAGCTAAAAATAACGGACCAGGAAAATGTGTTAAGTTTCAGTCAGAGTTCAACTTAAGCTCAGTCAGATTACAGAAACTTGGTTGTGAAGTTTGACTTCCAAAGGCAACTGCAACGATTCCACCACCACACTGGTTCATTTTTCCAGTTTGTGTGGGATGTGATGCTAACAAAGGTGGCGAGTTAACTCTATATCTGTGCAAAATACTTGTATGTGTGGTGCAGATGTGTCCCTGCTCCAAATAACACACAATCAAAGTGGGTCTGATTGCCCATCTGGCTACTAAAGGTGCAGTCACCACACTATAGAACAAACCACTAAACTGGTCCATATATACCTCCAAGCAGATGTATCCTCAATGTATTTATTTGACATTTTTTCCATTTCTATATGTGTGTGTGTGTTGCACAGACCCAGCCAGAGAACAACTGAAAGTTTTACTCAAGGAAGGGAAATAGGTGCCAAGATGTGCAGGTGATACTCTGATGGTTGGATGCTTAGACATGTGAAGAGAGATATGTCGTCATAACGTAAGTATCAATGGTGGGAGTACACAGGCGCCTTGGGACATATGTAGTTCCGGTTAATTACTACTCCATATAACCAGTTCAGGTGAGGCGGGAAAAGGCGAGACGGGGGATGTTGAGAGGAGGAGAGGTGAGAGGAGCTGATGACAGTCTGGACTCTTTCCCTGGAGTGTATGGCTCAGCTTCAGCCGGACGCACAGACTGATCCATCAGGTTGGTTCCTTGTGCGCTCTGTCCTTGCCTGGGGGTTCTTCAATACCCTCCTGGGCACTGCAAGAGAAGGCTGGTACTAGTAGCAGCTGGCTAGGAGGGTCCATAAATGGGTGATTGTTGCTGAGAAAGCACAGAATGTGGGGGTGATGCACTGACCTGCCACTGGTCAGAGAGGCAGCGGCGAGGGTGGGCTCTGGGAGACCGGTGAGCAGCACCAGTTGTAAGAGCACCCACAGTGGAGCGGAAAGAGTGGCCTGGGCGGAAAGCTTGTTTCTGCGTAGGATGTGTACTTACCACCAAAGAGTGCGAGGATTCTGTGCACGCGGCTATAAGGAGACTCAGAGACTGATGCAACAGCCCAGGTCCTTGGCACTGAAGGTGGAGGGAAGCCACTGAGCAGCTAGGAATGGGCCAGTGTTCCATCCATCATCAATGCCTGTCCATCGATTATTAATGCCTGGGCATCTATTATCAGTGTCGCTCTCCATGCTTTTGAATGAACTCAGTTTCTGTAGGGATTTGATTGAGGCGGACTGCGAATTTTGAGAAGTGGATGTTCTCCGAGGGATGTTTCGGGTGTGTGAGGTCAGCTGATGATGACCCCTAAAGGTACAGTTGTGTCCTCATTCTGAATTAGGAGGGCGCCTAGAAGCTCCTTTCATAGACAAATTATTACTGTGTGAAGCCTGGTGCTCTGAGGCCCTCAGTCCAAGATGTAAAGACGGTGAGGGGGGATTAGTGAGGAGAGTCAGTGCGAGCACAATATGGTCTATAGTTTTAAGAGAAAAAGTGTATAAACTCCAGCATTATAGAACATAATTACGTGGAAAGAAAAGTGGCAAACATGGGTCATAGAGTTCAGTGAACAGCAGAACACAGGCATCCCCCTTGGATTGGAAATGGAACAATGAGATTCTCACATGATTCAGGCCAGAAATTCTTCAAGCAATGACATAAAAGAAATCAATGAAATAAATAAATGGAATAAATACAGTGGTGTTTCTCTGGGCATCTAAGAGTGACATTTTGATTACTAAACAGTGAGTGTATTTTCCCAGAATTCAAAGGCAAGTCATAAAATGCGCATTTAGTTTAATTCAATCTACTATAGTTGCACGATGTATCGCTTATTGTCGAACCTTTCAGCATTGAAAGTAATCAGGTTTGGCATTTTTTCTTAGAATCTCGTCATTGATTGCTTCTCAGGAGTAATCATATATTACACCCCCTTGCGCTGTGCAATTTATGGTGTTGACATTCTTCCTGAAGTGTCCCCGTTCTACTATGCAATGTTTTATTTTTCACGTTCCTCGGATTACATCCCGTTGTGCTGTACAATTTATAGTGTTAACATTCTTCATGAAGTGTGTGTGAGAAAGTGCCATCTTTCTTGGCTTGCATTGGTATGCCTCCACTTTTTGCTGAACTGCTGATGTACTTTGACTGAGTGTGCCCTGGGCTCCTGCCAATCAGGAGCCCAGGGCCTGTGTTCCCTTCCTAAAACTGTGTTGAAACCAAAACCCAATTGGCATCTCTGGCCACCTGTTAGCCCCAATAAATGGTACCCTAGGTACCCAGGGCATGGTGACCAAAGAAGGCCCGAAGGGCTGCAGCACTTATTGTGCCACCCTCAGGGGCCCTGTACCCTGACACCCACACACTGCCTTTGCAGGCTGAGTGTCTAAGTACAGACCCAAACAAAGAGTCGACATGGCACACACCCCTGTGTGCCATGCCCACAAGCTCACTGCCCTGGTATCCATCAGGCACCCCTCTAGCTGGGTGCCCTATGGCAGTGGTGTGGGCACAGGTGCATGGGCCATGTACCCAGGACCATTCCTGGTCACAGCAAAGGGCAGTGCTGCTAAGAGTATATGGTGCAGCACTTATTGTGCCACCCTCAGGGGCCCTGTACCCTGACACCCACCCACTGCCTTTGCAGGCTGAGTGTCTAAGTACAGACCCAAACAAAGAGTCGACATGGCACACACCCCTGTGTGCCATGCCCACAAGCTCACTGCCCTGGCATCCATCAGGCACCCCTCTAGCTGGGTGCCCTATGGCAGTGGTGTGGGCACAGGTGCATGGGCCATGTACCCACAACCATTCCTGGGCACTGCAAGTGCAGTGCTGCTAAGAGTATATGGTGCTGGGAGGTCATCATTGCGAACTCCACAGCACCATGATGGCTTCCCTGAAGACTGAGAACTTCTCAGCACATTAAACCCGCACTGATGCCAGTGTGAGATTTAAAGTAAAATGGACACAGAGGGCATCTTAGAGATGCCCCCTGAAACCTAACCAACCCCCAGTGTCCTGACTGTGTGGCTGCTGAGGCTGCCACCACCAGACCTGTTTCTGGACCCCTGGGTCGAGAGCCTGCCGCTCTCGGGGGCCTGAAACAATGCACATCCTGGGACAAGGTTCCAGGCCTTCAAAGGCATACCGCCTTTGTGAGCTTCTCCAGGCCACTTGCTGTACTCAGCAACTAGCCCCCACCGGTTCTGTCCCCCACTCTGGCGGGAAGAACGGCGGAAAACTTCAAGTGAGGAAAGGGTGTGCCAGCCTATGCCAATCCCACCCCTCAGGTGGGAGAGGCGAGGTGAAGCACGACCCCGGGCTCCGGCCATCTTGTAGATGGGGAGCCCTGCCCAATCAAAGCTAGGCTCCTGGCCCCCTCCCACAGGAGAAGAGCAGGAAAGGGGGTGTACCCACCCAAGGGCAGGGACCCATTGGTCCCTGCCCTTGCCCTACCTGTAACACCGCTAGATTTAGTATTTAGGGGCACCCTGAACCTTCCTTCCTCAGATCCCGATTGCAACAACAAGAAGACCAAGAAACAAGAAGACCTGCCGCACAGCTGCTAACAAAAGGACGACACCCACAGACTTGGCCCCAGAACCCTACAGGCCTGTTGATCCTTGAACCTGATCCTGTGAAACTCCGGTGTCTCCTGCGGACAGCAACCTCGAACACCCCAGAGGACCTGCCTGCCTTAAACCTTCCAAAAGACTGGGACTCCCACGAGCAGTGGTTCTGCTCCAAAAGCAATACCCCTGGTACCAGCCAGGAACCATGAATCCAGCCCACTCTGCACCCGCCAAGCCCGGCCTGTGCCTGAGTGACCCAACACCACAAGGACGCCCCCCCGGCGACTCTGACCCGAAGTCCAGTGCTCAAAGACCCTCCTCGATGAACCAGACGATGCCTGCAGACTCAGAACCAGGGACCCCTCCAACCGCGACCAGCCAAGGGTAAGATTTCCAGACCCCAAAAGACACCCCTGCACCCGGCGCCCTCCTTTGGGGTACCTATCTATTCTCCAAGATCCCAACTTACATCTCGAAGCGGTGGTCGCACCTGAAGAATCTCCGTCCCCGAGCCTGCAGCCTTTGTTCACTTTTTAACTTTCCCATTGAATAACATTGGGCGCCCGACGAGTCAAAAGCACCCTGCACCCAGCCGCCCGAGTGCCGCTGGAAGTACAACTTCTACCCTACTCTACTTCCCCACTTGCCCTGAGTAAGTGACCAGGAGCTCAGCTCCCACAGCCGCGTGGCCTGCTTGCTTGCAGCCACCAACCGAAGGCACCCTACCCTCCATTGGATTGCATTGGGCCTACTCTCTCTGCACCCGGCTGCCCCTGTGCCGCTGAGGGTGTAACTACTGTGCCTTTCTGACCCTGGGAGTGAGGTAATATGAATTTTTATGGTCAATTGTGTCCCCTAACGTAGACCCCAACGGCTCCATGTACGTGCTTCAAGTACATGTATGTTCCCTCCACAGCCAGCTATGAAGACGCAAATACATTTGCGTCCAACGTTAACATGTCCTCTTTCAGATCCACCATGAATGGGTCGAATATTCAGTTCCTAAGTATGCCGTGCCACCGTCTTTACATGGTGCACTTTCACGTTTTTCTGGCTCTGGCGAGTTAGGCCCTGATTCCTGCCATCGAGCCCTTTCTGCCTTCTGTCTCTGAAAGCTGCAGCCTGCCGCTTCCATGACCCTTGCCTTACTCCCTGTGCGGCGAGCGGTGCCTGGCTCGGCCTGCTTGCCTGCCAAGACTGTATTTTACCTTCAAGTTATCTGCTCCGCTCCTCGAAAATACATTCCTGTCTAGTGATTTAGGAAAACATCTTCCCAGCTGCAGAGCCAAGGGCCCGGCCTTTCTGTCTCCATGCAAGTAATTCATTGCTCCCGTTACCATGGTAGGCCCATGGCCCCTCGCATCTCACATAGACACGTAGACACATATGCACGCACTAGCAGTCAGTATAGAATAGCCTCTGCCCGAGAGACCTTTCCTTCTAGATAATACAGTTCCTCAAACACAAGATATCAGATATGATTTGGGTTTAGGTTGTTCTGACACGCCAGACTTCTGTCTCCTCTTTTGGAGCTAAATGTCAAGTCCCCTTCACTCTCCAGTTCCACGTCAATCACACGTCATGCTGCTGCGCGCGCATCCCTGCCATATATTTCTGCTGACACTGCAGGATTCTTCTATGGATCCACCCACCTGTTACACTTTTCTGTGACGTGTCTAGTACACTCCTCCGTGTACGCCCTCGTGCACGCCTTCTGTTACGCACATGTGTTCTTATCTCTCTTCTCTCAGCTGTTACGCCTTCTGTACCCATCACCATTGAAATGCATTTACTATATATATGGTATTCTGTTAATAAAGTATTGTCTATCCCTTCCTGAACCTTCGTGGTGATGGAACATGATACCTGGTTCGAACCAATTCCTTTTTGAGGAATAAAACCCTTATAAACTCAAATGCCACGGACTCTGCCTCTCATTTTTGATTGAGTTATTCTTATTGAACTTTACCGCATAGAAATTCCGCATAGGTAAATTAGATTTACCACATAATTGGCGCCCGAACAGGGAATCCTCCCCCACCTTACGCGCCGGCGGTGCGTTGCAGGCCTGGTCCCCTGCCACAGCCGTGACGGACAACTACGCGTACCCGCAGGATTTCCTGTATCTCCCTCAGGCCAACGGAGGTGACGGAGGCTGCGATCGACACCCAGACGAGGCAGTGAGGAGTGCGGAGGATCCCGACCAGAGCCCAGCCGAGAGAGCAAGGTCCGAGGTGTTCAGAGGCCCACCAGTTCCGAAGTTCCGAAGTACCTAAGTCCAGAATCGAGGTCGAGTCGAGTCCAGTCCGGTCCAGTCCAGTGTCGAGTTTCCGAGGCCTTCCGTTCCGTGCTTCCCGGTGAGTACCGTTGCTGGGGACGCATCTAGACGGGTGCATTAATTTGTGTCCGGTCAAGACGAGTTTGGGTACACAGACCCGGTCTGCACTGTTTAGCAGTGTATCTGTACTGTTTAGCAGTATATCAAGTTATTGTTCGTTTTCAGAAATGTTTTAATGTGTTTTTAATGTCGTGGTATGAGTGATTGTTTGATTTTCATTACTGTGTTTATTGTATTAGTGGTGTCCGAATTCGAGTAAGTATCACGTATCAAGTGTCACGGCTCAAAATGCCGCTGTTTTCTAAACTGAAACAGATAGGAACTAGAAAAGGGATACTCGAGGAAGCTGTTCCCATCCCACCCAGGGACACTCCAGGATATTTTATGTACCACAAACACGGCTTAGACGCTGTATTGTATCTCGATTTGTGGGTGGATTACACCAAGGATTTAGCGGAGAATCAGAGATGGCCCGCTACAGGGACATGGGATGCAGAGTGCATCATGAGAGTAGAAGAAGCATTATGGAAAAAGAAAGCCAGACAGTCACAGAAAGATGCCATTGAACTATGGCGTAAAGAATCACACAGACGGACAGAGAAAGCACTCAGAAAAGTAGAGAAAAGTAGAGAGGATTCTGATAAGGTCAAAGAGAAAGAACTACTAGAAGAAGGAGAACGAGTTAGAATGGAACAGCACGATAGACGAAGTAATGCCATTATAACAGGATTGTATCCAGTCCTGGCCGAGGGCCTGCCCAAGGCGACCCCGGAAGTACCGAAAAATCTGCCCCCTCCATTGGTTCCGACTAAGTTACGTCACAAGACTGCAGCAGATATTTTTCTTTCTTCCTATTTAGACGAGGTAGCTCCCGAATATACCAATGTTCCACCTGCACCTATACCACCCACTAATAACCTTCCCCAACGACAGACCACTCCTCCACCACTTCCTGCACCCCCCATTAATCCTATTAATCCGCTTAATCCTTTCGGGCCTGACACGACCCTACAGACAGATCATGCTCAAGCCTCCGCCTCAGGAGGTGCATCAGGGGGTTACCATACCCCGCCACCAACACACCGAATAACTATTAGAGAACTAGCAATGGAACGTACTCCGAAACCAGCCACAATGGAAAAGCTTAAAGAGTTTCTTACAGACTGTAGATATGACCCAGTACCAGGCAAAGACGGTTGCATGATATTAGCATCAATACGCATAAGACGTGCTGCAAATTTTTTGGTTCTATTTCCAGGAATGCAAGATTATCTAGACAGGATATATCATTTTGTTCAGACAGGGGAGGGTCAGGAATGTATTCACGAGGCTATGGCACATCAGAAAGTAGACCTTCAAAGTGTATTATTAAGATTCCTCATAAACTGTTTCATAAGAGAACGAGACCGGCCTGGTGTAAATAAAGAAGAGATGGAGGTACTAACTACGTGGGGTCAGAATATTTCAGAGGGAAAACATGATAGAAAGGCATGTATAGAGGCCATGTACAGGAAAATTCGTAAAGAAATAGTAGTATTTCATGCAAAAGAGAACGCTGAAAGGGAAGCAGAGTCAGACACGAATAAATCCTCAGGGGAGGAAGAGCCAGAAGATAGAGGAACGATAGCATATGTAGGAAAGGGTAGATCCTTTAATAAGCCGATACGCCCAGAAAGCAAGAGACTTTTTCACTCCGCTATGTCAAACGTGAAGACTCCTGAACATCTATTTCAGGCTACCGATAAAATACTTCAAGAACGAATGGGGTACCATGTACTCGATTCCATGGATGAACAAGAATTAGCCAGGTCAGCAGTACAATGGGCTGACAATTCTAATATAGTGATGACGCATTAGCGCAGACCTTTTTGAATCTTTCCCCACACGAACAGCGACTAGCTAGTATGTATATGATACAACATCTCCTCATTCTGTATAAAGGCCAACATTCTGATCCAGGTCCCTTGCCTGATGTGTTAATAGAGTTACTCATGAATAAATGGAGGGGCCTGGGTACCGACTTAATTAAGGTAATTTTAGAACATCGACACAGATATAGTGCTTTCCTGAATCCACAGTTTGTTTCAGCTCCACCCCCAGAAAGAAAAATGTTTTACATAGACAGACAAAATCCCTTGCGAGAAGTGCATCCAGTCAGGAATGCTGATAATACCTTTAGACGTGTGTTTGTGTACACGCCCATAACTAAAATGGAATTATTGGAAATGAAGAAACTAGTGCCCAGTCACGATAAAGACCCTGCAGGTTTCCACCGTGAAATAAAAGACATGTTACTCATGGGAGATTATACCTATCCCGACATTATGAAAATATTGAAAGTATTATTGCCTGCCGGTATTTACGAGAAACTCAAAGAAAAAGAATGGGAGGTGGGAGAGCAAAAGATTGATTGGGCTGCATTAGAGGACGAAGAAAATACTCGAACCCCAGGCCTAGGGCTTGGGGATAAAACTAAGGCATTACCAGGATTGTTAGTACAGGTCTTGCCACGATTATTAGCAACTAAAAAGGAGGACTGGGATGCAATCTCAGCCTGCAAACAGAAACCCGACGAAGACACTAGTGATTTTTATTCCCGATTTGAGAAATGTTTTATTATTAATAGTGGCCTGAAAGCAAGTAGTGAGTCATATCCACACCTTTTTGTATCCAAGTTAGTCGAAAATTCTCTGCCCCAAGTTAAGAATCGTGTACTGAAAGTCGAGAGCACCTGGCAAGCAAATACGCCTTCCCAAATGTTACAAATGTTACAGTACCACCAGAACAGAATTAGAGAAGAACATGATCACGAACAAAGACGTATGAAAGATACGAAAATGAAAATGTTAGTTGCTCAGTCAGTTCCAGCTGACGGTCAGAAAAAGGGTATGACACAGTCCAATAATTCAGCAGCTCCTGTTAAAGGGACATGCAACTATTGTAAACAGCCAGGTCACTATATAAACGAATGTGCAGTTTTGAAGCATAATATAGCTACAGGTAAAACTAAAGAAAGACCACGTCAACCTAGACAAGATCAGTGCCAACAACACGTTCCACAGAATGTACAGCCTATGCATGCCCCACAACAGACAGTACAGACCGTAGCGGTACCACAGCCACAACCGATTGCCGCAACCCAACATGCAACACAGCAGATGTACCAGTATGCTCAAACTGATTATCCCGATTACCAGCGATACACGTGAAACAGCCTAGAGAGGGAGGTTGGCTTGCCTCTTATTGAGGTTCCTGTAGATCAAGAGGGTCCTTATGTACATAGTCAAGTATTAGGAAAAGATAGAAAGTTTTTGATTGACACAGGGGCAAGCAGAACAACAATCAGTCACGACGAGGTTCCAGGGGCACCCCTCTCAGGCTCCCAGAATGTTTCCCTTGGATTTTCAGGCAAGCCTATTGTAAATGAAGTATCGAAACCAGTACCTCTTTTAGTTGGTCCGTTGTCTCGCACTACAGATTTGTTATTAACGAAATCATGTCCAGAAAACTTGTTAGGTATCAAGACACTGAAGGCTCTAGGAGCTGTGATTTGCTGTTCTCCGGAAGGAGTAAGATTGTTTCTGCGTGACTTCAAGGGTCACTATGTGTTGAGAGATATTGATCCCAGATTACAGAATGTTCCTGCACATTTATGGGCACAAGGCCCCACTGATGTAGGTTGTATGCACATTACACCATATCGAGTCACACTCAGGTCAGGAGTGGTATTACCACGAATCCGACAATACAAGTTACCGCCAGATGCTGTAGTGGCTTTACTGAAAATCATTGACGAGCTCATTGCACAAGGAGTGGTTGTAGAAACCGACTCAAATTTGAGTAATTCCCCTATCATTCCAATTCTTAAACGTACTGATCCAAATGCACCTCCAGTTTATCGATTAGTGATCGATTTACGAGAATTGAATAAATGCATTGTACCACAATATCCAGTGGTCCCAGATATTTCGTCCCTATTGACAGCTATTGATTCCGAAGCAACGTTCTTTACTGTAATTGATCTGAAGAACGCCTTCTTTAGCGTCCCTATTGATCCGGAAAGCCAATATCTTTTCGGATTCTGTTTAAATGGCCGAAGCTTCAAATTTGCACGCGCACCTCAAGGATTCACAGAAAGCCCCAGCATCTATAGTCAAGCACTGAAAAGACAACTTGACAGTATTCACATGCCTGACAACACTGCCCTACTTCAGTATGTCAATGATCTATTGATCACCGCCCGAAGTGAACAAGAATGTGAACAAGCATCACTGACAGTTTTGTATTTCCCGGCTGACAAGGGACACAAGGGGTCTCCTTCAAAGCTACAATTCTGTGTTCAGCAAGTGGTTTACCTTGGGCACTTGCTGTCCAAAGGGGGGAGACAGCTAACGCCTGACCGTATCCAGTTAATTGTAAACATGTCACAACCCAAGACACAAAAGGAGGTACGGGCTTTTATAGGCCTCACTTCTTACTGTAGACAATGGATTCCTCAGTATGCATTTTTAGCCAAGCCACTCATACAGTTGACAACTCAGGAGGCAGCTACATCGACTGTCCTCCCTTGGACTCAGGAACATACACAAGCTTTTGATGACTTAAAGAAAGCCCTATGTCAAGCACCTGTTTTAGCGACACCATGTTACAGTAAGCCTTTTACACTTTGTCACAGAACGCGAAGGTACTGCATTGTCAGTACTTACTCAGGATCAAGCAGGTTCACACAAACCGTGTGCTTATTTTTCTAGTACATTAGATCCAGTAGCCCAGGCTCTGCCTGCGTGCTTAAAATCAGTCGCAGCAACAGCTCTAGCAATCAGACAAAGTGATTCCATAGTGTTAGGACATCAATTGACAGTACAAGTTCCACATTCCGTGGAAGTTCTTTTAAACCGAACACAGACCCAGCACTTGACTATAGCAAGATTGACAGGTTACGAATTGACATTGTTTCAGCCACACATAGAAATCAGGCGTTGCAATACATTGAACCCTGCTACACTTCTGCCATTAAGTGAGACAGACCCTTTGGCACATGATTGTATTGAAGTCATTACTATCACGACGAAACCCAGACAAGACTTGACAGATACTGCATTACCAGATCCAGACCTGACGCTTTATGTGGATGGTTCATGTATGAGAACAAGTACAGGAGAGTTAGTAGCCGCATATGCAGTCACCACAGAAACTGAAGTCATAGAAACAAATTGTATTGACACCCTGTCAGCCCAAGCAGCTGAGCTCATTGCTCTGACTCAAGCCTGTATTCGAGCAAAGAACAAAAGAGTTAACATATACACAGATTCACGTTATGCCTTCGGAGTCGTACACGACTTCGGTGTACTCTGGCGAGAGAGAGGTTTTTTGACCTCTCACGGAGCCAAAATCCAGCACGGTCCCCTCATTCAAGCTCTGTTAGACGCAATACATCTGCCTACAGCGATATCCATCATGAAGTGCAAGGCACATACGAAAGTCACAGATACCATTTCCCAGGGTAACGACCTGGCAGACCGAACAGCGAAGCATACAGCTCAGACTCAGACCCACACAACTGACCTGACAAAGACAATAGTCTCGACACCGATACATTGCATGACAGTTAGAGATCCCGCCCTAGATGTAATTGACATACAGACACATGCTACACCAGACGAAATCAAGAAATGGACTGAATTAGGAGGGATCCAGACAGAACAAGGATGGATGACGAAGGGGAAAGCCACATGGTTTCTCCCTGACTCTATGGTTCAAGTTATCATTAACACAGTACATAGTCCTGCACATTTAGGAGAAAAAGCCATGTTAGACAGTATTCAAAATCTCTGGTTCAATAAACATTTACGAGCAGCAGCAAAACAGAAAGTGCGTACTTGCATGATCTCTTTGTCAGTTCAACCCAGGTAAAAGCATTCCCGTAGAGCAAGGTGGATTTCATCCTCCCGATCACCCTTTTGAAGTCCTCCAGATGGATTATATCCAGATGGAACGTTGTCGAGGATTCAAGTATGTCCTCGTAGTTGTATGTGCACTTTCCCGTTGGACAGAAGCATATCCAGTCCCAGATTACACTGCTCCGACCACTGCCAAACAGCTGGTACGTGAATTTTTCCCCAGGTATGGCTTGCCTCGTATCGTATACTCAGATAATGGTCAGCCATTCTCGTCCGAGCTTATGAAGCAGGTATCACTCCTGCTAGGCTATCAATGGAAATTCCACTGTGTCCGACATCCCGAGGCAGCAGGTCTTGTGGAACGTCATAATCAGACTCTGAAAATTCGTCTCGCCAAGATCTGTAGAGAGAAAGGCGTTGACTGGATAGTAGCTTTACCAGTTGCACTCTTTTACATGAGAATGATAGCACACTCAAGAACAGGGCTATCCCCGTATGAGGTGGTCTTTGGCAGGCCACCGAATATGTGGGGGACGCCTCTGCCTCGTAAAATTACTGATGTTGACTGTACTATGCTGACAGATTACCTTGCTTCCTTGATGTCTGCACTACAATCATGTCGTTCACAGGTCTCTGCAGCCTTTCCCGGCAACACCGAGGTGAAGCCACATGAGGTTGTTCCGGGGGACCTGGTGTTCGTGAGGAACTTCGACAGGAGAAGTCCGCTGGAGCCCCGTTGGCAGGCGCCGAAGCTAGTACTATTGACTACAAGGACTGCGATTAAAGTGGAGGGCCGTAAGGGCTGGCTTCACTCGAGTCATGTTAAAAAATGCCATGGACTGCCGCCAGACTTAGACTCCCAGCCCTGCCCTCCTCCACAGACTGACTCAAAACTCCCCCTGGTAGAGAAAACTTCTTCTCAGGAGTATAAATTAAAGTTGAGGTCTAGCAAGTCAGACAGTTTAATTGTTTAAGTCCTCCCCTAGGTGAATCGGTTAGACAAGTTTCTGACATGTATCCCCTAGACCCCAATAGAGAGAGAGATAGACAGAAACAGCTCAAGAAACGTGAATATTGTAAATCACTTCGTAGTCACTGTATTGTGACACTATTGATTATGTTTTTTCTGAGTCTTATGATTATTGCTGCAAGTATACTGCTACATGTATATTTTCCTATTTTCAAACGTCCACATTCTTCTCCAAATGACACTGTCGAGCACACTTTCAGTGAACTACCCCCGCATGAGTTGTCTTACCGACTTGCGCTGCGCAACAATACATTCATCAGTATGTTACATCATTCCCATCAGACCAGCAATGCTACTAATTGTTGGATATGTGGCCGACTCCCTCCCTATCAGAAATACAAGGGAGTTCTGCCCCTCTTTCCGTACCCGTTCACACACAATGGTTCCTGTGGTGCATGGTTTAGTTTAATAAATTCTTTAGATTCTGATTCCGTAGTTTACCAGGGCAACTGGGTATGGGGAAACCTGAACACAGTTCTGCATAAAGTATGTTTCCCTGACAAGGAGGGTCTTCCCCAAAGGACAGGGACTGATCTAGAAAACGAAGTATATGGATTAGGTAACTTTACACTCAACCTCATGATTCTGAATGTCCAGTCCGAAGCCGAACCAGTCTTGCCCGCTATGTCAGTATTACCAGTAAAAGGTGAATTATGTGTCAGAAAGAATGGTTCAGTACACCTAGGTCATAGTACATGTACTACTGTGATCGAATTCAGTGATAAAGGCAAGTCTACATTTAAAGCTTCCCGTCATTCCTATTTCATTTGTGGACATACAGCATATATACGCTTACCTCTAGATTGGGATGGTACTTGTTACATTGCCTTCCTTCTGCCACCTGTTTTCCTAGCCCCTCCTGATTACCATAGGGACTCCCATCTAGTACACATTAGACCCAAGAGAGATCTCCCGATTGTCGACTATACTGAAACGGCATGGGAGCAGTATACAGACTTCAATAAAGGTTTCTTTCCCTATTTAGGTGCTGTCTTTAATAGTAAACTGATACGTAAGTTAACCAGAACCGTCGAAGCAGTAGTGAATGAGACTACTTCTGCCCTAGGCAACTTAACAGAGGAGCAGTCTGCTATGCGGATTGTTGTTCTTCAAAATCGTCTTGTCCTTGACGTCATCCTGGCCGATAGGGGCGGAGCTTGTAGAGTCATCGGATCGAGTTGCTGTGTTTTCATTCCAGAAAACGCACCGTCAGTATATAGAGCCATAACTCGTCTCCATAAGATTGCAAGTCAGATACACCAGAATCCAGGCACCTGGACTTGGTCCGGTTGGTTCTGGAGTGTGTTATCTGCCTGGGGATGGAAAGTCCTATCCTTCCTAGGTATAGCCCTTCTCATAGTATTCAGTTGTTGTTTATGTCTGCAATGTGGGCCAGCGATTTGCGGCTTGTGCGCCACATCATGTATTCCTCATTCAAGTCCACGTTCTAAATCCCGCCTGAAAAAAGAAGAGCAGATGATGTTACATGAACAGATTGAT
Organism: Lissotriton vulgaris; assembly: GCF_964263255.1. NCBI lineage: Eukaryota > Metazoa > Chordata > Amphibia > Caudata > Salamandridae > Lissotriton > Lissotriton vulgaris. The sequence goes on from NC_141696.1 coordinate 1,564,058,648, forward strand.
AGATTAATGAGGATTGATATATCATGAAGGGTCCGTAGGGGACAAGGAGGGAATGAGGTAATATGAATTTTTATGGTCAATTGTGCCCCCTAACGTAGACCCCAACGGCTCCATGTACGTGCTTCAAGTACATGTATGTTCCCTCCACAGCCAGCTATGAAGACGCAAACACATTTGCGTCCAACGTTAACATGTCCTCTTTCAGATCCACCATGAATGGGTCGAATATTCAGTTCCTAAGTATGCTGTGCCACCGTCTTTACATGGTGCACTTTCACGTTTTTCTGGCTCTGGCGAGTTAGGCCCTGATTCCTGCCATCGAGCCCTTTCTGCCTTCTGTCTCTGAAAGCTGCAGCCTGCCGCTTCCATGACCCTTGCCTTACTCCCTGTGCGGCGAGCGGTGCCTGGCTCGGCCTGCTTGCCTGCCAAGACTGTATTTTACCTTCAAGTTATCTGCTCCGCTCCTCGAAAATACATTCCTGTCTAGTGATTTAGGAAAACATCTTCCCAGCTGCAGAGCCAAGGGCCCGGCCTTTCTGTCTCCATGCAAGTAATTCATTGCTCCCGTTACCATGGTAGGCCCATGGCCCCTCGCATCTCACATAGACACGTAGACACATATGCACGCACTAGCAGTCAGTATAGAATAGCCTCTGCCGAGAGACCTTTCCTTCTAGATAATACAGTTCCTCAAACACAAGATATCAGATATGATTTGGGTTTAGGTTGTTCTGACACGCCAGACTTCTGTCTCCTCTTTTGGAGCTAAATGTCAAGTCCCCTTCACTTTCCAGTTCCACGTCAATCACACGTCATGCTGCTGCGCGCGCATCCCTGCCATATATTTCTGCTGACACTGCAGGATTCTTCTATGGATCCACCCACCTGTTACACTTTTCTGTGACGTGTCTAGTACACTCCTCCGTGTACGCCCTTGTGCACGCCTTCTGTTACGCACATGTGTTCTTATCTCTCTTCTCTCAGCTGTTACGCCTTCTGTACCCATCACCATTGAAATGCATTTACTATATATATGGTATTCTGTTAATAAAGTATTGTCTATCCCTTCCTGAACCTTCGTGGTGATGGAACATGATACCTGGTTCGAACCAATTCCTTTTTGAGGAATAAAACCCTTATAAACTCAAATGCCACGGACTCTGCCTCTCATTTTTGATTGAGTTATTCTTATTGAACTTTACCGCATAGAAATTCCGCATAGGTAAATTAGATTTACCACAGGAGACCCCTGAGTCTATGCCCAGAACCTTAACTCTAACAGTTGAGTACTTACCTAAAAGCTGATAACTCATTTTCCTTCCAAAGGGCCCGCTTACAGCGGGTTGCTAGGTCAACACAGTTGACTTAGCAACACAGTTGACCTAGCAACCCGCGGTAAGCGGGCCCTTTCTCCCCAAGGAGAAATACTTGAAGTCAATGCACTTTTGCCAGTATCATGGATTCTATAGCGCCACTCCAGAAAAAGAATGCACCTACTAAAAGACCTAAACCTTGGTTCAGTGGCAACCTAAATTCGGAAGGTCGCAATCTAAGGACCATCGAACGTTCTTGGAGATCCACACCATCTGCGCACCATCTAAAAATCCTAAGATCAGGAAGAAGCGCTTACAACAAGCAAATCAAGACAGCTAAAGCGGAATATTTCAGATCCCAACTTATCCAAGCGTCCAGTTGTTTGAACTGGTTAAACAACAATCGGTGGAAGCCCCTAACCGTCCAGCTGCGGAAGTCATCCCTCCCTCATGTGATGACCTGGCTGCCTTCTTCACTGAGAAATCTAGACTTATTAACATCGATCTGGAGACCAGGAAGGCTCTCTTGCTACACAATAAACCTGCACCCCCCTACCCTTGTTAGACAAGGAAGAACCAGTCAGATGGGGTATCAAGAACAACGCTTCCTGGGATACTTTTATTTCCCTAACTGAAACAGAGATCAAAAAGGTTCTTCGGAGTATTAACCCATCAAATCATTTCAACGACCCGTTACCTCCCAACATCTTCAAAGAAATTAAGGAAGAAATCTCCCCCTTCTGGACAAAGATCGTCACTGCATCTTTGTCACACGGCACGATCCCAGATTGCTTAAAAGAGGCGCAGGTAACACCTATTTTTAAAAAAACAACAGCTGACAGCACAGATCTTAACAACTTCCGACCTTTCTCCAGTATCCCTACACTAGCCAAACTCCTTGAAAAATGCGTCCAGTTTCAACTTTGTGTGCATATCGAAAATTTCAATCTTCTGGACCAACAGCAATCTGGTTTTAGTAGTGGGCAGAGCACAGAATCGGCTCTCACTCATGTGATGGATGACATCTTAATGTTGCTTGATAGAAATGAATCCTTCCTCCTTATCCTACTCGATCTCTTCTCCGCCTTTGACACTGTCAATCATGACAACCTTTTATTCATTCTTGAACATAGGATGCGTCTCTCCGCTCAGGTGCTTCTTTGGTCCTCATCCTTCCTGCAGCACAGGTCACAAAGACTTAAAGCCAACCATTCCCTCTCCATGCCATCCCCAGTCAACATGGGGGTTCCTGAAGGGTCCTCCCTATCTCCCATTCTTTTCAATTTGTTCCTTGAACCCTTAGCCAATGTTCTAAAATCCTTGGACATTCGATTCCAAATGTATGCAGACGACACCCAACGGGATTTGAAAATCTCCTCCCCGGATGACATCTCCTCACTCAACTCCCCCCTACTGACTACCCAAAACTGGTTAACAGAGAACCACCTACTGTTAAATACATACAAAACAGAATTCCTCCTCATTTCTCCCCCGAAACATACTCCTAAAATAGACCCCTGGATGAACCAACTCACCGCTTTCAACTGCTCTCCCCGCATTATTGATTCAGCGAAATCTCTAGGAATCACCCTGGACAAGCATCTGAATATGAAGTCCCACATTAGCAACATGTGCAAGGGTGCTAACCACGTGTTGAGAACACTCTGGAATCTCAAATCCTTCCTACCTCAATCTGACTTCAAGCAAGTGGTCCAAGCGCTCGTCCTACCGAAGTTGAACTATGGCAGTGCTACATATGTGGCCTACCCAAATACACTCTGCCCCCCCTAAAGGCTTCACTGAATGTGGCAGCCAGATTGATCACGAACACCAAGCGAAACGCCCACATCTCCCCGGTCTTAAAATCTCTAAACTGGCTGCCCTTTGAAGCTAGAATTCAACTGAAGATTGCCTGCCTATCCCACAAAGCCCTCCACTTCAAAACCCCCAACTACCTTGTGCAAAAACTAGTACTATCAGTAGAGGGTAGACCGTCTAGGAGTGCTAACTCCCTCTTCTTGAAACCTCAGATCTTCTACAAAAAGAGAACATGCCAACAAGCCTTCTCTGGCGCTGCACCAAGAATTTGGAACTCTTCCACAGGAAATTCGCAGAATCTCCTCCAAGGTTGCTTTCAAAAAGGAAGCTAAAAGATTCCTCATGAACAAGTTCTTACCTTAACACAATGGTCACTTATCGCTTTGTATATACTACAGCATTGGTTAATAATTCTATTTGTTACAATTGTATACGCCCCCTTACATCATTATGTATCTTCACTCCCTGGATATCATCTTATCATGGACTAGCACACTCTGCGTTAATCCTGAAATAGATAGGATCTGTTATGCTTGCACCATATGTTTCTATGCATATTGTTTCACCATTTTAGGATTGTTGTGATCTTTTTCCTTCCTCTACCACTAACTGTAAAGTGCTCTGGTATCCTTCAGGATCTAGTTCGCGCTATATAAAACTTTATAAATAAGTAAATAAAATAAATAAAACATTGACTGGTTCTCACTGAAATTTCTTCCAAGTGTGGAGTTTTGAAACTTTAAAATATTCATCTAAAATCAGACTAATAACGAATTCCGAATTACTCACCTGAGATCAGGGGAGAAGCCAGTACTGTACCTTTTAGCCCAGTACTGAACCGCAAAAGTAATCCTAACTGTACTTACCATTTACCTGCATTTTCTCCCATAGGAAACCATTGACTGATTTTCTGTGAAATTTCTTCTAAGTGTCGATTTTTGCAAATTACAAATATTCTTTAAAAATCCAACCAAGTACCAAAACGTAATTGCTTTCCTGTCTTAGGTAGAGGTCCCAGTACTGAACTTAGGAGTCCAGTACTGGATTACAAAAGTAACGAGAACCTACTTTACCTGTGACTTGAATTTCCTTCCATAGGATGTCATTGCTTGCTTTTCACTGAAAATGTTCTACGTGTCAACTTTGAAAATACATTTATATACTTTAAAAATCACAACTGTAACCAAATCGATTTTACAGCTTAGGTCCTGGGACTGAATCCAGGATCAAGTCCTGTGGTTAGAAAAGCAATCCTTAAAGTAATCAACTGCGTTTATGTAGAAAAACCCATTGAGCTCAATGTTACATTGTGTTTAGAATTGTGTTGCCTACTGCAACCACTGTAGCTAATGTACTTACTAAGTTTATTGCCTTTCTGCAAAGTAATTACTTAAAGTCACTCACACTTAGAAAAGTATATTTTGATACCTGATGGTTCTAAAATAAAACAACTATATATTTTGATATAAAAACAATTGGCCTAGAGTTCCGTTCTTGAGTGTGTGAAACCTTTTGCTGACTGAGTGTGTACAACAAATGCTTTACACTGTCGTCTGGTACTGCCTTACTGCTCGACCAAGCTACCACTTTAGAGAGTATGGTTATATCTAACTTTAACCTCTGCCAAACCTCTGGGGACTCTATACACACTGTACCTTACTTTGGTCCAGTATATATAGAGCCACTTTCTTACAGTGTGTCCCCATTGCCCTATTCAAATTTCTTTTAGGTGGGGAGGGGGGAATATTCCTTGTAAGTTATATCAAAGACAGTATTGCATATATTTATTGTTGTAAATTCCTAATCTTTCATTACATTGTGATCCAGCCAACACGTGTTTTGCCCCCATGTGGCTTTACAGCGGGTGCTTTTTCAAGGCTGTAGGACTGGCAGGAAGATAAGGTGCAGGAATGTATGTGTTGTGAGATTCTAATAGGTGTTGCCATTTAGCAATGCCCAACCTGCATACCCCTGAGAATAAGCGAGTCACATGTGAAGGTGCGTCTATAACATTTATATAATGTTCAATTAACCATCATGATGCCATCCGTGCTCTAGTTTAAGGACTTTAAGTTATCAACCCTCGTGTGCACTGGCATGTGAGCATACTATCGTGTTATGTCTCTTTTTTTCATATTATAGCTCCTGGAAGTGATAACTAGTAATGTGAGTGAAAAGTATGCCCCATACTTATTTATAAAATAATGTATTCTAATATCGACGTAGCAGTAGTCGATTACCTCGTAATTTCATATGATCAGTCCTCCTTTCTAGCCAAATCTGTGGTTCAAAGGTAGTAAGGTATAATTTCTCAAATATAGACATAAAATGAGAAACCACTCAAAAATATTGAGATTAAATTAACATTATAGCACAAACCTCCGACTGTTCTAATTGAGATCACTCGAAAAATACAATTTAACCTTCCACATACATATAATTTATATATTTTAACATTTCTATCCTATCCATCTATCTAGTATCATAAGACACTAATAGCAAGTACAGATCTTTATGCGCTTACCCATCATGGACTAAATCCCTCACGTTGTTCCATTTCTCCGGCCCTGTTATGCGGCGTCCTCAACCGGTGACATTTTTTAAAGGACTTTTTTTACACAAAATCTGGCTTCCAAGATCTAATGGCTGCCACCATATTAAAATATCGGGCGAAGGATCACCTCATGTTATAAGTTAATTAGGCTTTTACTATGTCAAAGGACGCTAATCTGAAGAAAAGATCTTTATGCGCTTACCCTCTCTGGGGTGCTAAGTTACGCAGAGTCCTTGACTAGAACTATTTTTAAAGGACTCAAGAGTTATGGAGTTCTTCTACTATGTTTATTAAACTAAAGTTGGCTTCGAAGATGTAATGGCTGCCGCCATATTAAAATATCGGGTGAAGGATCACCACATATTTTAAGTTAAATATGCTTTTATGGTACAGGGTTTCATAGTTATGTAACAGGTAGTGTTCTAATAGTAATTGGCCATAGTTGAGATCTAAAGATAAAAGTTCAAAAATGATATTATCTTGTATTATGTGGCGTTCGGAGTGTTTGTTACACCAAAGTTGACTCCCAAGCTCTAATCGTTGCCCCATGTTAGAATGTCGGTGAGCGATCACCTCATATTAAAAGGAAATTCGGTTTTTACCATATTGTGTTTTACACAGAATAGAAGAAAAAGAAAATGTGCTAAATTGGCCATTGTTGGGATCTGAAATTAATATGCTCAAAATGAATACGCCAGAGATTTAACTGTTAAATTAAAGCAATTGAGTACTGTTGAATGCAAATGCACAATGGATAAAGGGCAAAGCTGTTCCACAACATTATGTTTCCATTATGGCTCAAACTGTCTTGAACATTATGTGCCTTGTACAGAATTGATTATGACCAGGAGATTAATGTCTTAAAATGTTTTTTAATGCTGTTCAACACTCTACTGAGGTTACATCCACCAAACAAAAGAACACCGTAATATGCATGGTTAATGGCTACATAAAAAGGACGAATGTTAATATATCGCTGACTTTTTGTAAATTTGTAATATTTTTAAGCTACAGGAAATAGTATCATCTACCCACCACTAAACTAAAAACTCGTGTTCTGCAATACAAAAATAGTAACATTACCTTTAAAACGTGTAGAGCTGCATAGCATTCGTTTGAAGATTTTTAACTTCAGCCTAGGTTTGCAACAATTGAAACCCGAACGTTACGATGTTTGCAGAAGGACTCAACATTGCGTGGGTGTTTTGTGTTTTAAATGACGCCGACGCCAGTCGCCGCACAACATAGGATTATATTCATTTTGAGGATATTAATTTCAGGGCCCAGCAATGGACTATTATTTTTAGCACATTTTCCTTATATATATATGGAAGGTTAAATTATAGTTCTCGAGTGACCTCCGTTAGAGCAAGCGGGTGTTTGTTCTGTAATGGTCATTTAATCTCTCTATTTTCAAATGTTTTTTCATTTGATATCTATAGTTAGGAGATGATGCCTTACCCTCCTTTGATACAGAAAATTGGGGGTTGGAGGCGCACTCCCTATTCTACCTAATCAAGAAGATTTCAACAGTTTTTTAACCAATGCTTTTCAAAGGTGCCGCAGCCTAGCAGTAGCTGCCGGTCAAGTGCTGGGGATATTAAAAAGGGATGTACTGCCAAGGTTGGCAGAGCACGCTGCGCACTGTGCTGATGTAGCCCCTGTGGACTCTATGTTTTAATTATTCAACATTCATTCAATAAACCATACAAATGCAATAATTCAATCCAATAACGTCACACAAAATGATGAGTGCACTTATGAATGCTCTTTTATAGATCTTCATGAGTTTGAATCAAATACCGAGATTCTTTCTCGATAACCATGTATCTCTGGTTAAATCAGAAAATGGACTGTTTATACAATTTTCTCAAATTCACAAAACTTCACAAGGCATTTTTGACATGCCCGATGCATTTCGGGACCATGACGTCCCTTCCTCAGGGGAAATCTGGCTGAATCCTGCTAATCGCCAGCTGATGGTAGAGTTCAGTTATTGTACCGTTGAAATGAACAAATAAGTGCCGCCTGGTAAACGCCAGAAGGATCGAAGCTGATAAAGCGGCGCCAAAACGCCGAATAAATCTCCATGAGAGGCGGTGTACGAGGTTAAGCAGTGCCGGGGGCCCGGAAAAGGAACTCTATGTTTGACGGAATGACTCGTTGATGCTAATCTCTGTTCGTGACTGGATAGAACACGGTGAACCACAGATTTTGCTTGAATGGAGGACTGTATTATATGAAATTACGAGGTAATACACTACTGATACGTTCGATATTACAACATATTATTTTATAAATAACCATGGGGCATACTTTTGACTCACATAATAATCACTTCAGGGAGCTTTAAAATGATACAAAGTGACATAACATGATAGTATGCTCCCATGCCAGTGCACAAGAGGGTTGATAACTTAAAATCCTTAAACTAGAGCACGGATGTCATCTTGATGGGTAATTGAACGCCATATTAGTGCTATAGACGCAACTTCACATGTGACCCGCTTATTCTAAAGGGTATGCATGTTGGGCATTACTAAATGGCAATACCTTTTCACCTATGAAGGTAATTACAAAATAGATTTTCACATACATTCCTGTATTTGATCTTCCTGCCAGTCCTACAGCCTTGAAAAAGCACCTAGCTTTAAAGCCACTTGGGTCGAAACATGTGTTGGCTGGATCACAATTAAATGGAAGATTAGGAAGTTACTACAATAAATATACGCAATACTGCCTTGGAAATAACTTAAAAGGAATATTCTCAACAAAAAAATTGAATAGCACAACGAGGATACACTTCATGAATTATGTTAACACCATAAATTGTACAGCCCAACGGGATGTAATCTGAGGAATTTGAAAAATACATTGCATAGTACACCCTGGATACAATCCATGAAGAATGTTAACACCGTAAATTGTTAAGCGCGACAGAATGTAGTCCGCAGAAAGTGAACAATAAAACATTGCACAGTACAAGGAGGATGCACTTGTACAGCACAATGTGAGGTAATTCTATGTCCGGACCGGAGGCCTCGGATTATGCTATCCTTTCTTTGCTCAAAAGCGGCCCGCGATTGCCTTATACTGGTCAGTCACACATAGGCCACATGATAAGAAAACAGAGAAAACCACTCATCTGAGGGCTGCGAGCAGCAAAGAAAGAGGATGGATAGAGAGAAGACTGTATGGGACATTCTGAGCCGTGATTGGCTCATGGTCTTGGGCATGTATTGTCCCTTGTTTGTTTCTGTTTTTTTTACCAAAATTTTTCCGAGTATGTTTGGGAAATGTGGTTTGTTAATGAAGTTTGAAAATGGCTGCTGTTGAAATAAATACAAAGAAAGGATAGCATAATCCTCGCCTCCAAGTCCTTAATAGAATTGAAACTTTCTGTTACGATAGCTAAGAAATTTTTCATTCACGATTACGTCTGGAAAACAATCAATGACAATAAAGCAATTCTAATACAAATGGCAACACTTTATTTTATATGCTGAATGATTTGACAATAAGTACTACAGTGCTCAACTATAGCAGATCGAATTAACCTAATTTCACATTTTATCACTTGCCTATGAATTCTGGGAAAAACACTCAACATTTACTAATCATACTCGACAATTCAAAGAGGCATAGTCAGCCCTTACCTCAAAAGCGTACTTCTTCCCCTGGAACAAGTAAAGAGCATTACCAGGGCCACTGGAATTATGCGGCAGGACAGGGCCGAATTATGCAGCACGGTTGAGTAAAGTATGCAGGAAGATAATGCAATTATACAGCATAAGGTGGCACATTTTGTAAGAGTATTACTTCATTATTTCGTCAGTTTTAGATTTGGCTTGCACAGCGCTTGCGCTGTGCTTGAGAAATCTATTTCTTTTAATATAAACTTAAAAGGGATTAACATCCCGCCTCCTCTCTTTCCTGGCTTCTCATTGGTTCCTGTGCGTGCCACTTACCTTTCCTCCATTTCTATTGGCTGTAGCATATTTCCCTGCATTTACCAATGTTTTTTCTTCATTTGCTTCTCTTATCAGTTTCCCGCTGCCAAAATACTTTTAACATTTGCTTTGGTGGAACAATATTGTCATAACGTTTTGCCGTTTACTCTTGCAGCATATTTATGTAACAATTTATCACTCGGAGCGATTAAGTGATTTGCAGAGAGTCACATGATGTTCCGCAGTGTTACCGAGACTGGAACTGGGATCCCCAGCTCTCGAGTCAGCATTTCTGGCTGCTGCACCACAAGCAATAAGCAACTGAAATGTGACCTGTCCAGCTGTGCCAAAGGCCTTCCACAGATCTATAATCATGCAAAAATCACTGCGGCCGCACAATCGCAAACCTCCAGTGGCCCGGGGTATTACTAAGCAGGTCAAGGAGTGTCGGGTCATACAATTGTTCTGGGAGTCAAAGTGTATTTGTGAGTGATTGAGAGAGAATGAGTGACAATGTGTGTTAATTCAGTGTGTTTGAGAGGGCCGATGAAAGTGAAAGAGTGAGAACCAATGAGTGAGTGTGAAAATAAGTGAAAGCAAGAGAGTGAGTAAAGCTGTGTGAGTGAGACAGATGAGAGAGGTCGAGATTGTGAGAGGGAGGGGCAGTGGGGGGCATGATTCTAATTGTATAGCTGCTGCACCTGGGCCCAAAGGAGCCTCCTGAAACCCATCTATTACCGCAGAGCTTTTGCACTCCAGGACTTCAAATCAGAGCTCATGTACACCCGCAGTTGTGAGGAGGGTCAATGATTGTGAAAGAGTGAGCGAGTGTAATTGTGCTTGTGACCGAGTGAGAATAAGACAGTGTGAGTGTATGGGCTCATTTCTGAGCGAGTGACAATGAATGGGAGTGATTATGAACCAGAAATGAGTAATTGCTACAGTGCTAGTTAGAGGGAGTGAGGCAGAGGAGTGAATGAGAAAGTGAGTATGAGGGAGTGTACAGAAGTAAGAGTGTGTTTGTTAGCATGTTTTATGCTTGTGAGTCTGCGGCTGGTCATGGCATACTCGTGATCATTCTTGGCTTATGGGGACATATTGAATGTAATTCTTGGTGTAAGGGAAGACACCAGCTGAAAAAAGTAGGCCCTGCGGTACTGGTTGCAATTCTTGACATACACGGGAAATCTATGGCAAACTGATGCTCTTGGCATGCTGGATGCAATACTTGGCTACCATGGCACTTTAGGGTTGGGAGGTCTGATTGCGGGAAGCAAAACATGTGAAAATGCTGGCTCTGACATACTAGGGGGTGATATCGGGGCGCTCCCCACGCCGCACGGCTCCCCCCAGCTGCCTGTGTCTCATGTCCCTCCCGCTGCTGCTGCTGCTGAGGGTTCGCCGCCCCTGGTGACTGTCTGGCTGCATAACTAACCTTTTTCTGCTTCAGTTTTTCTCCCATGAGTGTATTTTTCATTTAGTATTGTATTGTTGCCTTGTTGCCTTATTTGTTGATTCTGGTCTCTCTGCCTAGGTGCTCCTTCTCTCGCCATTGCCCCTTAGCCCCCCCCCGCTTCCCACCGCTGCTCCCCTGCGGCCCGCCGCCTTTTTGCCTTCTGTCTCCCTGCCTTCGCCCATTGGCCGCCCCGCTCCCGCCTCCCAGCTGCTCCTCCCTCCCACTTCGCCTCTAATGGAGGGCGCCGTGCGGATGTGCAGCGGGCGCGCCAAAGGCAAGCCCGTCTGCGCCCAGTGCCAGGACCCCTGAGTCCCGCGCCCCCCGCAACGCCAGACTGCTCTACGACTCCAGCACCCTCCACACACTCAACACCGGACGAGACAACCCCTGCTACCGGGCCAACCCAAAGTGCACCCAAGGTCCCTTCACCTGCCGGAACTGCAGCTTCACCACCATCCAGCCCTCCAAACCACCAGCAAGAGAACCCAACCACCTCCGCTGCATCCTCCTCAACACCTGCTCCGCTCCCAAGCACGCCATCGAACTCTGGGACCTCCTAGACTCCACCGCTTCCGACATCGCCTTTCTGACAGAGACCTGGCTGAACGCCACCTCAGCACCAGACATCGCCATAGCCATCCCACAGGGCTACAAGATCTCCCACAGAGACCGCACCAACGAAGTCTCAATGATCAAGAGACTTAATTGTCTTGGTTGGATGACCAAATGATAACGTTGATCATCGCGTCATTCAACCAAGACAATTAAGTCTCTTGATCATTGAGACCATGATCTTGCCTTGTACCACAATAGGGTCACTGCCCACAAATATTGCTTAGGCCAAGTGATAACCCGATGATGGGAAAAAGTGCAGTGCAAAAAATAGTGAAAGTGGTGAGTTCGGTTGGATGACCAAATGATAACATTGATCATCGTAAGTGCTTTGATGGGAATCCGTCAAATACCTCTTGGGTTCTATTCACAAATTACTGTAGACATAGTGTTTGGTAGATATTGTCCTATAATTTTCACTACAGTTCAGTGTTGTCATCAATATATTGAATAATAATGTTGACGCCTTGAGATAATTTGATTATCTCCTTTTCCAAACCCCTAGGTTTCTTTGTTGTTTATACATTGTTTAGGGGGTGTTAACCTAGGATTGGTCTTAAAAATTCCCTCAGACCCTTTCCTCATCGGTATGTTTTGCTTGATAATTCGGTTACTGACATACTGTATGTAATTATTGGTATAAGGTTGTATCCATGACCAAATCGACTGACACACTGGAAGCAATTTTTAACATATAGGAGACACCCAAGGCATATTCTGAAAACAAAGAAGTGAACTTGTGGTAAGTATTACGCCCCATCACTTTCAGGGAGGACCAGCTGCTAATGTTCTGGGGGTCAAATGATGCTAAGCTTGCCCTGTGGGAGCAGCAGTTCTTAAATCCAGTCCTCTGTAGCATGGAAGGGGGCCAGGAATGAGTAGGGGCGATATTCAGGAGGTCAATGTGTCATTAGAATCAGAAATTTACAAAAAAAGAATCTGTGCACTCAAGACAAGTCATCGCTGTGCACCACAGCGGATCGATCCCATATTTGGAGAAGGGATTGATGGAGGGAACGGAGGGGGCAGAGGGTCGGGTGGACTCTGGTTTGAGATGGCTATATTTAGTAGTTTCCTTCTCAAAGATAAAAGCAACGGTGAAGAAAGGAAGGAGGGAGGGAGGGAATTTTAGAAAGCTTGATGAGGTGATGGCATGAGTGATAAAAACTGGTACTGTGAAGAAACAATGCCAGGCATTAATATGCACTGCAGCAGACAGCTGGAGAAAACTCCTTCACGAAGTAGAAACTTTTCTGAGTCCACAGTGTAGGTATTTGGACACTTCTGTATAAAAACCTAACTTATGGGACGTATGCAGTTGTGTCCATACTCACTTTCTCAGGTGCTGTTTCTGCATCGCCGCTTCGGACAGCTGACCCTGGAGGATGAGTCGCCGCTGCTTGTCCACGTCTTCCTCCATACGGGCAAAGGCGTGGGAGCCAATGAACGATAGGTCCTGCTCCAGCATTTCATCTTCAGTGTCATCTGAAATGTAGAACCACAGAGGTGTGATGAGCCACTGCTTGAGCAGCTGTGGCATTTACTGCTCTCGACCAGTCTCGTATGAGGGCGTCTAGCCATCAGGCGGGTCCTCATACATTAGAGTGGTTGTGTTCACTTCATCTTTGCAGTCCGCTAAAAATGGAATCCCTGAGAAATAAATCAATGGCGGAATCAAACATGATGTTTACCACACACCCACCTCCCCAGAGGTCTCTCAGCTTGGATTTGCTGCACCAGCTGTGTCCCAGGTAAAGTAATAACCCAGGGTTCATCTTCGCTATGTAAAGTGGAAGATATAGTCCGCAGGCTGAGCTCGAAACCCAGACACCTGGGATCTCACCTTCCATTAATGTGAGAACAAAAATCGGGAAAAATTACTTTGTGTCTCTGAATATAAAGCAAAAATATCAATAAGTACTATAAAATACAATTGTGGAGCTCGAGAATACAATAAACAAACATTTGGCCAAGTACTGCTCCGACGAATACCCTTCTTCCTCAGCCTGGTCGCTGCCACCTCAATCACAGCCAAAGTGTACATTGCCGTAAGCTTAGCACATCATGTTGCAAATGCTGCCACCAAACCCTGAAATACTAAAACCTGAAACAAGAGAATATTACTTGTGGTCACTGTATCTGCGCGTCTCATTAAGGTTGGTGGACACACTGGAGATGCCCAGAAGCTGATCCGGGCGGTCACTGATGAACACGGGGGCCACAGGGAATCCAGGATGAGGAAGACCCGATTCAAGATATATATCTCTGGGAAACTACACCCTGTACACTAAAGTGACCAGTCAGGCCAGGCACAGGCAGGAGGAAGCAAAGACAACAATATTCAGCAAAAAGTTGCTGAGAGACAACCAATGATCTAACCAGGAGAGCATTACTCACTCGGCATCACCCCGAAAACACTAAAGAGATTATCATGAAGGGCTCCCACAGTTGTTCCCGGGATAGGCTGCCTCGAGTACCAGGGCGTGAAGGATCACGTTGCCACCTTTGAGCACCTGTAGACTTCAAGCCTTTCACATCAGGAGCAGGTCAAGAACAAAACTCAGCAACAGCGGTACCACTGTACGGGGCTTGTAATAGAGGACACCATAGGGACGCCCTTGAGGGAAAATCAACCTCTACACATCTGTGCCGCAGAGGGTCACGGGAAGTGAGGTTGTAGATACTGGTTTCGTTTTATTTTATTTGAGGTTTTAGAAAGTGCTACACACCACCATATGGTAACCACAGAGAGCGGATTCTGCAGACTTGTCACCCTGGAATACTCTAGTACTTAAACAAACACGACATCCAACGACAATTTATTATTAATGTATTCATGCAGGGGGAAACAATTAATAACTAAAGGGGCTTACATGACATTTCACCATCAACAAATCCATATCATAGGGTATTTAGAGGTGTAGAAGGGGCACAAACAGGTAGTAACCTATTACTGGCAATCCAGGGGCAGGTTTAGCTGTTTTTGTATATTCGGATCTGAGCTCTACATAATTTAACATTTCAGCTGACCCGCTCACTGCAGTAGTGTGCATCTATGTGTTTCGGCACCTGTGAAGTGTCTGCGTGAGAGCTTCATCAGGATTAAAAAGATAAGCTTCTTACTTCAAGAAAAATGTGAAAATCCTAAAAACCTCACTGTGAACCCTAATTAGATGCAAGTTACCCAGGAGTCTGAGAATCCCACATGAATACCTACATCTGGGAAGAGGAAACTGTGCATATCTGCAGATATCTGCCGTCATAGCGACAGCTCACTCCTAAAGAAACCGCACTGCTGACCACAATACAAGTTCAGTCTGTACTTGAGAGTTGAGAGGAGGGAATGTATACACTACAGGAATCTTGTAGTAGACACGCTGCGGAGATTTTGTGGTCAAGTTAATGGAAGGCATTAATAGAGGACCTAATACCACTTGTTGAAATTCATTACAGTGCTCTAATTTCATAAGTCCACTCGGTACCCATAACCTCCCTTGGCTCCACCCACTCTGAGATACGCACTTCCTGCACTGCATAACTGCACAGATTAGAGAACTCACTGCGGGGTCTCCCCGACTAGTTACAATTGAGGCCAAGCATCTTAGCAAGGTCTGCGTTGTGAGTACATGCGGCTCCCAAGATGGCGAAGTAGCAGAAGCAGAACATCCAACCTTCATCCGTGACGTAACGTGGGTGTGAAAGGTGCTCGATAGTTCTAAAAACTACATCTCAGTATATTATATTAGAAAAAGGATCTAGATAAGGAAAAGGGCTACATAAAGACATTTTGAACTCACTTCGTCACATCTGGCAAAAGACTGATCTAATATTTAAACTCCCCAATATCCTCAATGCGAGCGGTGACATTATATGCCCTGATGGAACAAGAGCACCACCAATCAGAACAACGCAGCTGCTTCCGAGGTCAATTCCTCATCAAGATGAACTTTGCTCATCACTCAAATAGTGTCTTCTCTTGTCCATCTGGACTTTCGGCCGCTTAGCGCCAGGATGCTCCTTTCGGAGTGAGAGTTGCGCTTTATACATACCTATTCAAATTCAAAGTTCAAACCAAGACGGAGTTCCTGAAGTTCCCCAAAAAGTTCAAAGATGCCAGGAGTTGACTGCAGCACTGAGAGTCTTGGATCTACGGAGCTTCCTAGGGTTTAGCTCTCTAGAGAGAAAGCCGTTCAACAGTACGACGAGTGGTGCTGGAGCGATACGCAAGAAGGAGCATTTAGAAAAATAAAAGATACTCCAATATAGGCGACATCAACAAAGCCATCACACTGTGTGGTCTGCAGGCACCTGGACACGAGTTACCTTAGTGGACAACCATTAGTGCTAGGCACTGACCCCAAACCCATCAATCCTTCATTTAATGGGTCAGTCATTGCCTCACACCGTAGACCATGAGTCAATAAATCACTGATGACTTGCCACCTCCTGAGGTGCCACACAGAATGAATGAGAAGCTGCAGCTGAAGAGAGGCTGGTGGAGGGGTGCTAGGCACTGACCCCAAACCCATCAATCCTTCATTTAGTGGGTCAGTCATTGCCTCACACCGTAGACCATAAGTCAATAAATCACTGATGATTTGCCACCTCCTGAGGTGCCACACAGAATGAATGAGAAGCTGCAGCTGAAGGGAGGCTGGTGGAGGGGTTACACTGAGCCATGAGGCTAGATGATGAATTCTTCAACGCTGGACAGGAAAGATCCCTTCCAGCAGTGATCAATGTCAACACTGCTGGGTGCCGTAAGAAGGAAGGGAATCCATGGGTGCCGTACTCCTCAAACTTCATGTGTGATCTTAGACCTCATAGCGAAGTACCCTGCACTGGTAGTGTTTGATGAAGGGCCAGTCTTCAGTCTTGAGGACTGTGCACCAAGAGGTGAGACCCCCAAGGCCTCCATAAGAGAAAGAAAGTGGCTCCCAGAGGGCAGTGTGGAAGAGGGCCTGACTGGTCCAGCATCAGCAGACTCGAGCAAGCACCAACAAAAAGCCAGCATCTGTGCTTCGGTGGTCCACTCCTCGTCTCCGTAATGTTTGGTCTGCAGCACCCATGGTGGCACGAAGGGGACGCGAGTGTGATACATAGGTGTACAGTCCAGATCTGCACCCTGTATTTCTGCACACACGTGCAGACCCTGCCTGGCACCCCCTCATTCTGAACTCCAGATGTGTCTTGGCTGTGACCCTGAAGGTCCAAACCATTGCTAGGTTGGTACCAATCACCCCTTCTGGATTCCAGCATTATCTTTTTTATTTTCACATTTCTTTATTGGCTTTAGTGGCGTCACCACAAACTGTAGAGATCCAGTAATCAACATGTTCATAAGATGGGTGGACAGACACGTGCCGGCATTTCAACATTAACAACATTCTGGTAGCCGGTCATATAATGGTATTTGGGGTAGCGGAAGAGAGTGAGAGAAACAAGAATAGGATGTCAACCTATTGTAACATGTGCATCACAAAGTAAGACTAAACAAAACAGCACATTTTGCAAACCTCTGTCTGGCGCTGCCATTTGCGGCTGCCTCAGAGTGCTGCAACGTGTGGACAGGAGGATATTGTACCCATGAGGAGTACAGGCTGGTGGTGGGTGAACCCCCATGCAGACCATGTCGGAGAGCTCAGGATCTCTTGTTGATGTTTAGTGAGCAAGTGTGTGTAAGAGTGGCTCGCACATTAGTACAATCCGGTCAGCTGCCCCGCCCATCATTGGGGAGGAGTTATGAGCTGGGGAGGCGGGTTCAATCTATCGTACTACTCAAGAATGTAGGTGTCCCCCAACCCCCTCGTTGTCTTCGATCACTTCCAGCACCATCTTTAATAAAGATATGGCAGGAATAAGACAAATAAACAATGCCCAGGTTGGTCGCAGACGAGAAGCCTCATTATCAGACATCACTGCAGAGGATTTACTACTACAGCCAAGGAGATGTCTGTACAGCAGGAAGCCAAACATCTCAATATGGTCATTAAGCAGACCCCCAACCCTCCGACCAACTACGAGGCTATGTGAGTGATGGGGCTGATGGTCTGTCGTGACTCTCAGGTCTGTATAGTCGCTGCACCCTTGATGCAAAGGCAGCGCCTCAGGGAAAAGGCTGTACTCCTGCAGCAGCCTGCTGTGGGTGTGCACACTGTCTGGAGCGGACTTACTTCTGCAGTCTTGCTATCCCTGCTCTAATGCACCATGGCAGCGTGCACCAGGGGGTGCTACTGGTTCTCAGGGGCCTCAGAGCTGTATGCTCGTACTAGCAGGAAGTGCTGCAGGATAGCTTTGAAAAGGACGGCAGGGTAAGTATGTATGCATGTATGTATGCATACATGTATGCATGTACGCATGTACGAATGTACATATGTATGCATGTACGCATGTACGAATGTACATATGTATGCATGTACGTATGTACGAATGTACATATGTATGCATGTACGTATGTACGAATGTACATATGTATGCATCTATGTATGTATCTACGAAGTTACGCATGTATGTCTGTAGGTCTGTATGTACGTAGGTCTGTATGTACGTAGGTCTGTATGTCTGTAGGTCTGTATGTACGTAGGTCTGTATGTACATAGGTCTGTATGTACGTAGGTCTGTATGTACGTAGGTCTGTATGTCTGTAGGTCTGTATGTCTGTAGGTCTGTATGTACGTAGGTCTGTATGTCTGTAGGTCTGTATGTACATAGGTCTGTATGTACATAGGTCTGTATGTACGTAGGTCTGTATGTACGTAGGTCTGTATGTACGTAGGTCTGTATGTACGTAGGTCTGTATGTACGTAGGTCTGTATGTACGTAGGTCTGTATGTACATAGGTCTGTATGTACGTAGGTCTGTATGTACGTAGGTCTGTATGTACGTACGTCTGTCTGTCTGTACGTATGTCTGTCTGTCTGTACGTACGTCTGTCTGTCTGTCTGTCTGTACGTACGTCTGTCTGTCTGTCTGTCTGTACGTATGTCTGTCTGTACGTATGTCTGTCTGTACGTATGTATGTCTGTACGTATGTATGTCTGTACGTATGTATGTCTGTACGTATGTATGTCTGTACGTATGTATGTATGTGCACAGATGGAAAAGGCAGCTGCCATGATTTTCTTAGTGTGATGGTGTCCCGACTGTGCGAGTAGCACCAGGCGTGGTGAGCTTGTCTTCAAGATAAGCGAGGGTGCTGGTCGTGATGGCTTTGTGAATGATGCCGCTGGTTTTGAAGATGGTGCGGGCCGGCAAGGGGAGCCAATGGAGTTCCATCAGGGTGGGGGTGATTTGTTATACTTTAGGCCTGAGCGAGACGTGCTGAACCATGAGAAACAGAATGTCCCCTATGGATGTCAGAGTGGAGTCTGGGAGGCCACGGAGTGGGGGCCTTACTACCATTCAGCCGCGAGAGTGCGAGGGCTTGAACAGCAGCTCTGAATTTGCCTTCTTCAGAAGAGAGCTGCTCGCAGGCTGTCTTTGTGGGGTTTTGTTTGTTGACAATGTGTTCCTTGAGGATCTGGTGAGGGCTGAGGTGCTCTGGGAGAGCGGCTTCTTCGTGCAAGAACTAAAATGTAGTAAGGACTGAGCTGTGACCACATGTTACATCAATAACACAGGCACAAGTTGCACTAGTGCAAATGCACAGATAGCGAAAGGAAACCCAATGATATAAAATAAGTGTATCAAAAACTATGCGCATCTATCACTAGTGAAACACCACCATGGGTTACCAGCACACGGTCACACTCACTGGCCACTCGCAGATGCCAAAAAGTGAGGTGCTACTTGTGCCACAGCAGTCAACGATTCCTAGCTCAGTCGCACTCAATTTAACAACTCTAAGCATGAAAGCCTTGTTTGGCCCTGCTGGGGTCCCTCCGGGGGCCTATATGTTGCCCAAAGATCTCTTCTCTGGTCACTAAACACACCAACGGACTCTGCCTTCGGTCCCTGGAGTCTTGTGAGGCTAGAGCTAATTGTAAACTCCTGGTGAATACCAAAACATTCAATACACTTCCAAAAGGAGAAAGGGTCCTAGGGAAAGTTTACCGACCAAATACCAGATTTAATCCCCAATTTAACTAATAATCACTACAACATAATCTGGTGGTCTCTAAAGAACGGGGGAGCAAGAACCAATTTATCACGACACACAAGAGTGCAAACACCCAGCGAGTATCCACAGTGTAATAAAACAAAATGTAGGAAAGAGGCTGTGGCGAAAGGATTGGATTTCGATCAACTACCAATAGAGGTCAGAGTCATCACGTAGACATCTTTCCTTCCTACCACAACACCTCTTGATCATAGAGGGGAATCATATGGTTCGGATTTCGACCCGGCCACAGAAATCACGACAGGAGGAAGTAGAGAAAAAGAGAGTGAAGTGAGATTGACCAATTTGGTCACCTGCTTTCAAATTACAAACAAGGGATATCCGTTACTTGGGTGATGGATAGTGTCAGTGCAGAGCGTGTGAGTGAAAGTAAAAAGGATTCGGGGAAGAAAAACTACCTTAAATTCAAAATATCTCTACCAATCCTATTAAAATAGTGCAGAAGCAGCTTTAAACAAATAGGCCGCTTCACAATATGGTCAACTAGTTTCAGCCTTTCAGGCCACTTGCCCAGGCTTTCTTCAGGACCTAAACTTTAGATTGCTTCTGCATTCATAAATTAGTGAAAAAGTGCTCATAGTGGTCATCAAATACAACCTTGTACATGATACCTCGATACAAGCGGAGTGTTCTTCACACCTACATTTTGTTTTACTACACTGTGGATACTCGCTGGGTGTTTGCACGCTTGTGTGTCATGATACATTGGTTTTTGCTCCCCCCCTTCTTTAGAGACCACCAGATTTTGTTGTAGTGATGAATGAATAACAAAACAGTCAGGATAACAGATCTGTGAGACAGCGACACTGGGAATATTGTACTGTTGCTAAAATGGTGTTTTTTTTAAAGTAAATACGCTTACTGAATATGTTGCAATTGTTTCCAAGTGTAATAGTTGCACTGGATTCTTAAAGTGCTCTTTTGCTGAAGTGATTTTGGGTGATCTATTGCAGCTATGAAAGGCATAGCGTGATCTGCCACCCAAGGACCGCGGCACAGACAACCTACACGCGTCCAATGCATTTACACAATAGTGGTCCTTTCTACACATGAAGTGACTGAGCAAAGAGCTGGCCTGCACAAGCATACCCCTGGGCTGGACACTGGACCGACAGACCCACCTTCAGGGAGTCCTGGCTTCTCGCAGATTCGAATCTGGCGTTCCGGCACCACCGGCTCACCCTCGGCGTTGCCAATGTCTCTAGGAAGGTGCGGGAAAGATGCAGTCTCCTCCGCCAGCGACCGTGGGAAGTACAGAGGCATCAGCTTCAGGTAGGTGGGCTGGAGAAGAGAGAGAAATAGAGTTACCATGCACAGCTCATAGATGCAGTGCCCATGCACACACCTAAGGACACGCGCACACATACATACATACATACATACATACATACATACATACATACATACAGAGGCATCAGCTTCAGGTAGGTGGGCTGGAGGAGAGAGAGAAAAAGAGTTACCATGCACAGCTCATGGCTGCAGTGCCCATGGACACGTGCACACATACATACATACATACAGAGGCTTCAGGTAGGTGGGCTGGAGGAGAGAGTGAGCAAGAGTTACCATGCACAGCTCATGGCTGCAGTGCCCAGGTACCCACCAATGGACACACGCACAGACATGTACACACACGCACAGGCACCCGCACACACACACACATAGGTGCAGGGTCAAGAAGGATGTGCGCATGGCTGGGTCCAATCTGGGTGGCATGTTGAGCAAAAGAACGATGGATTTAACCGTGACTGGGGGTGAATGTCTGAAAAGTTTCAGTGCTCCGTCCATCATCTCCTTGTGTTTGCTTTGTTCACCATAAGTGGCCAAGGGTATGCCCAGATGTGGGTCCCGTGATCGCTGTGCACTGGATTCAAGCTAGCCTTGCTGATATGGGGTGATGCCCTGAAACAGGTCCCATGGTGCTTGTTTTCAGTACAGGGAGGACCTGGCTTGTTAGTTCGGTCTAGACTGTTCCCATGAGGAAAAAAGTCAAGAAGAATTTGCATATGGCTGTGTCTGAACTGGAGTGTGATGGTGAGAAAAAGAATGATGGATTTAACCCAGATCTCTTGACTGGAGGAGAATGTTTGATTTGTTCTGCATTCTGCCATCATTTGTGTTTCTTTTGCTTTCTTGCCCTAAGTGCACAGAGTATGCCCAGACGTGGGTCCCGTGTTCACTTTGCCACTGGACTCAAGCTACCCTGGCTGATGAGGGCTGTTACCCCGAAACCGGTCCCAGGATGCTTGTTTCTAGTCCAGGGAGGATATGGCTTTGGCAGTTCGGGCTGGACTGTTCCCATGAGGCACAGGGTCCAGATTGATTTGCATATAGCCATGTCTGAACTGGGGTGGTGTGGTGAGCAAAAGAACGATGGGTTAAACTCAGATCTGTGACTGGGGCGAGTGCTCGACAATGTTAAGCATTCCGTCCGTCCTCGATTTGTGTTTTCATCCTGTCAAATTCAGGGCATGAGCAGGGACGGACTGACTATAGGGGGCACCTGCAGTATCCCAGTGGGCTGAAGTGTGGGGGCCAGTTTTTGAGTGGTGGGGGAAAGTTTTGTTACTGGGGGGTGGTTGTGCATCAGTGGAATTTCGGTCCCCCGTATCAAAAGCAGCAGCAGTGCTGGTCACTAGCACCCCATCTGCCCCCGTTCGCCCCTCCCAGGGCAGGTCCGGCTGAACTTCCAGGGCTAGTTTGTGTTCCCAGTCCGGCCCTGGGCATGAGACAAGACAATATTCTCTCTGTCACAAGGTGACGGAGCACCAGGGCGGTGCAGACTGGACACAGATAGCCATGGTCCAGAGAAATGATGCAGCCTGGAGAGGGCAGGAAAGACCCGGGAGGCCAGAGCGATGGGCACCAACAGCAGCTGAAAATGTAGAAAGTAGAAAGTAGTGGATGAAATACCTCTTCTTGGTCCGTGACGGCGAAGACGACCTTTTCAATGGACTCGCCGTGGGTCTCCAGGAACCGTCGCACCGTCCCTGAAAGAAAAGAGGATGGAAATCACTGCGTGGGCGTGCACGTGGGAAAACACGACACAAACCGCAGGTCTTCACCACTTCACTTTGAGTTACCTTCAATAACTAGGCTGAGGGGGTGACACCTGGGTAAGCTTTAAAATGGATGCTGCCTGGGCGGCTACGGCAGACTGGGGTGCATCACTGGAGCAACACTCAACGCTCCTTCCACCTAAACCTCAGCTGTGCTAAGCCAAGGAGTTTACCCCAAGTTAACAAGACATTTGAGGGGCAGTTGAACAAGAGATGGGGCTGAGATTCAAGGTGGATTGGAAGGAAGCTGCAACAGAGCTCTGGATAACTAGACCCCAGAAACAATGCCTGAACCCCAAACTCCTGTGAAATGCAGCGGGGTCCCACAGCTTCGGAGAAGTGGATTACAGCAGAACAACGCTCAGGATGGGGGGCACCGCCAGCTAGCCCCTAGGGCGTCAGGGATTGAGGCGGGCCCCCATCATGGGCAGCCACTGCTTCAAATAACTCATGTGGCGCCTGAACTGGGTTCAACCAAAGATGCCCACGGTACACACATGTACTCTGCACCCCTTCTCCATATACACCGTGAACGTGTGAAAGGGAAGGGTAGCCCCTCAACGCACGGCTGGGGGTTGTGAAATGCTTCTAACCCTGGTCCACCTCCTCTCTTAAGGGCAGAGCCTGAATCGAGTGAGTTCATAGGTGCGGGAGGGGGTTTAAAAGAGAAACAACATAAAAATAGCTGTGTTCATGAAGGTAGGAGTGGGTTTAAAGGAGAAACACCCCATCAATAGCAGTGTTGATGAGGGTGGGAGGGGGTTTAAAAGAGAAACACCAGATCAATAGCTGTGTTCATGAGTGTGAGGGGGGGTTTAAAAGAGAAACGACCCATCAATAGCTGAGTTTATGAGGGTGGGAGGGGGTTTAAAAGAGAAACACTCCATCAATAGCTGTGTTCATGAGGGTGGG
Source organism: Lissotriton vulgaris (assembly GCF_964263255.1). NCBI lineage: Eukaryota > Metazoa > Chordata > Amphibia > Caudata > Salamandridae > Lissotriton > Lissotriton vulgaris. The sequence goes on from NC_141696.1 coordinate 1,564,082,441, forward strand.
AGGGGATTTAAAAGAGAAACAACCCATCAATAGCTGAGTTTATGAGGGTGGGAGGGGATTTAAAAGAGAAACAACCTGTCAATAGCTGTGTTTATGAGGGTGGGAGGAGGTTTAAAGGAGAAACACCCCATCAATAGCTGAGTTTATGAGGGTGGGAGGGGGTTTAAAAGCGAAACACTCCATCAATAGCTGTGTTTATGAGGGTGGGAGGGGGTTTAAAAGAGAAACACCCCATCAATAGCTGTGTTTATGGGGGTGGGAGGAGGTTTAAAAGAGAAACAACCTGTCAATAGCTGTGTTCATGAGGGTGGGAGGGGGTTTAAAAGAGAAACACCCCATCAATAGCTGAGTTTATGAGGGTGGGAGGGGGTTTAAAAGAGAAACACTCCATCAATAGCTGTGTTCATGAGGGTGGGAGGGGATTTAAAAGAGAAACAACCCATCAATAGCTGAGTTTATGAGGGTGGGAGGGGATTTAAAAGAGAAACAACCTGTCAATAGCTGTGTTCATGAGGGTGGGAGGGGGTTTAAAAGAGAAACACCCCATCAATAGCTGAGTTTATGAGGGTGGGAGGGGGTTTAAAAGAGAAACACTCCATCAATAGCTGTGTTCATGAGGGTGGGAGGGGGTTTAAAAGAGAAACACCCCATCAATAGCTGAGTTTATGAGGGTGGGAGGGGGTTTAAAAGAGAAACACTCCATCAATAGCTGTGTTCATGAGGGTGGGAGGGGATTTAAAAGAGAAACAACCCATCAATAGCTGAGTTTATGAGGGTGGGAGGGGATTTAAAAGAGAAACAACCTGTCAATAGCTGTGTTTATGAGGGTGGGAGGAGGTTTAAAGGAGAAACACCCCATCAATAGCTGTGTTTATGAGGGTGGGAGGGGGTTTAAAAGAGAAACACCCCATCAATAGCTGTGTTTATGGGGGTGGGAGGAGGTTTAAAAGAGAAACAACCTGTCAATAGCTGTGTTCATGAGGGTGGGAGGGGGTTTAAAAGAGAAACACCCCATCAATAGCTGAGTTTATGAGGGTGGGAGGGGGTTTAAAAGAGAAACACTCCATCAATAGCTGTGTTCATGAGGGTGGGAGGGGATTTAAAAGAGAAACAACCCATCAATAGCTGAGTTTATGAGGGTGGGAGGGGATTTAAAAGAGAAACAACCTGTCAATAGCTGTGTTCATGAGGGTGGGAGGGGGTTTAAAAGAGAAACACCCCATCAATAGCTGAGTTTATGAGGGTGGGAGGGGGTTTAAAAGAGAAACACTCCATCAATAGCTGAGTTTATGAGGGTGGGAGGGGGTTTAAAACAGAAAACCTATCAATAGGTGTGTTCAGGGTGGAGGAGGGGGTGTTACAAGAGGATCAACCTGTCAATAAGTGAGTCGATGGGGAGGTCACTGCATGACAGTGGAAGACGCCTTCTTCCCCCAAAGATGCACGACAATGTCTGCGCCCTCAAGGGCTCAGCTGCCGATCTGTGGATCACATCGAATAAATGATGAACCCCTTCTCTGCGGGTAACACCTGCTGCCAACTGCACCCCCTCCACAGTGACGGCCATCACTGATCACCCAGAGGGCGAGAAGAAGGTCTCCTGACGGTAGCGGTTCAGACCTGTAGACGCCGCAGGGTGACTCCTCTGGCCTGGCAGTCCTCATACCTCATCCTGCTGGAAGTATGGAGGCTTCACTGGGACTCTTCTTCGCAGAGGGCGCCGCAGTGCATGTCGGTCTTGCAGGCATTTATTATCCTGCGAGTAGCCCCCCCCCCTGGCGTGGATGCTGCTATCCTGGCCTGTCTGCCTTGCGGTTACTCCAGGTCTTATCTTTTTTCTGATTTGTTCCCCATCCTCTTGCTAGGTAAGTATGGAGGTCTGCCGACTGGGTTCGTGTGCTCTATTCCTTTTAGCCTCTAACAGGACCCCAAACTCTTCTGGGCCTTGTATGGTTTGTCCCCCTAGCATCTTCTTCTTGAAGAGCGGACAAGGGAAGACATCTTTAGCCCATACATCGCGGGTGGGCTCTTAGGATCTGCTTCCTTACCTTGTGCTTGCTGTCCATCCTGGTAATCTAGGTCTGGTTTCTTTGACCCCTTCTGTCTGTTTTCTGGCTAGTCTTTTTCTTTTGAAACCACAGTCTCAGGTGCCCCTTGTGTACGCTCACTTTCCTTAGAACCCTGTGGAGCCGCCATTCACGCTGTTCAGCTCCCAGGAACCGTAGACGAACTAGGAGTGTTTCTCTCTTGTACACCTGGTATGTATTTTCGTTGTACATATGCACCTACGATCTCAACCTACCTCTTTGGTGTATGGATGCTGAATGCTGTGCACTGTGGGGTATTGGAGACTCGTGTATAACTGGTTTTTCTTGCTCTTCTTTATTCTACACATCATGTCCAAGACTGGTTTTCTTGTCCTGCTGCTTGTCAGTTTAGTTATATGCATTTTTCAAGCACAAATCTGGGATCATTTGTTCCTATTGAATGGCTCTATAGCGCTTTCTTTTGCTGTTACCGCAGATTTACGTTTTGTGAGCTCGCTTCACCACATATGCGGTGGACGCTCCAATTGAATTCAGATGGCCCCAGATATCTGCAAATATGTTGTCGCCCTGAAGAAGGAACTTTGTAAATGTTTGTATGTTCCGAAACACGCGTAGGCGTTTCCAGTCTAGTCTCTTTTTGTTGCATTGTATGTTTTCCTGTGTTCGAATTATTGTTGTTCACTTAATGTGGATGTATTTGTAATGTTCTTTTATTTGGCTTTGTTTTTTTCACTATGGGTCTCTGCCTGTGCATTGTTAGCACATATCTTATGAAGGAAAGCAATTTTTAAATGTATATTTATGTGAATATCTTACGTATTTTTTATATCAATAAAAGGTGAATTTATAAAATGCTGTGATACTCTATATTCAGAGGGACAACTATGTATATAGTGTGGATGAATCACCCATAATAGTATAACTGTTTGAGGAAGATTTGGTTACTTAACTTGCGGTTCATGGTATGTGCGGGTGAAGTCAGAGAGGAGGGGGAAGAGAGAAACGAAGAGAGAGGGGGTGACAGGGAGAGAGTGAAGAGGGGGAGAGATCATGACAGAGAATGGGGGCGAACTAAGGGGAAAACAGGAATAGAGTGGAGGGAGGTAGAGAGCAAAACAGAACAGGGAAAGGGAAGGAGCGAGAAAGTAAAGAGGGAGGGATAGAGGAGCGAGCACGGGGTGGGTAAAAAGGAGAAAATTAAAATGGGAAGAGATAAAAAGAGTGGGAGGAAGACGAGAGAGCCTAAAAGAAAATGAGAGAAAAAGACGAGGGTTAGGTCTCGAAAAAAGGGGGCAAGCCCCACAACACTGCCGCAAGTCCTACAACACTGGGGCAGGCCCCACAACAGTGTCACAAACCCACACTTCACTGGAAAGAAAATGGCTATTTTAAGCTTAACAAAGCGGCCCCACCAGCTCAATCCACGACTTGCACAAGGAACAGCAGCTGTTTATAGCGCCGTAATGCTCCATGTGAGCGCTACAGTGGAGCAGACGGTGATTCCTCTTATTTCAAAAAGCTCGAAGGGACAATTCCTCAGTCAGCCTCTAGATGGCGAGCTGAAGCCGAGCATGAACTCCACAGCCCTAGTTTCCAGCCATACGACAAGTGTCTTCAATGCTCATTCTGCGGTGGCGGCGGCAGAGCCCTGGACGGACCTTCTATAGAAGGGGTCGAGCCCGGCCTCCCCTGGCGGCCTCCGCCATCGGTCCAGCATCGACTTCCCCAGTGTGGGTGAACCTCGCTCCCCCCATCCTGAGGTGCGCCCGTCTCCCGTGGCAACAGGAGCCTATCACAGCATCTGGATGGAAAGGACACACACCCCACCTGGACCAGCCGGGACTGGTCTGACCCTGGGCTCTGATGCCTCAAACATCTGGCCAGCAAGAGGGACAGGGTGTGCTTGTGTCAACAATTCTTTCCGGTTCGAATCGGGGGTCTCTGGTTGGCACAGGTATGTACTTGTGACAGGCAAGGATCCTCTTCTCTAGTCAGGGCAAGAACCCCTGCTCACCCTCTAGGTTGCGTGGCGCGAGCAGACAAGGCTCATCTCAGAGGCGATGTAAGTTAAGCAGTTGTTATCACACACAGTAATCAAGTGACAACACTTCAGATGGACACCACACAGGTTTTATATAAAAATAGTGAGTTTTTATATAAGACTTAGCACAAGACCAAGATAACGACAAAAATAAGCCACTGTACTATTAGCAATAAAGAGTTCTTGTTAAAAATGCTTGGTTCTAGAGTTCTGTACGGTTCGTGCTCTTTGTCCAGCTCTCACGGAAATAGGAATAATACAAAGAGTCTAACAAGCGCAGCAGACTCGCCGGTCCGGTGCGTACAGGATGTTTGTTCGAGTCGTAAAGTACCTTTACTTAGTTGCTTCCAGTACGGATGGTGCATTGCGAAAAGAAAGCGTTCCACGATGCGTTGTCGGCCGATCACAGTATGAGCTCTGGCTCGCTGAAGTCGCCAATACGAGGCGTTGAACGTGGAGCCGCGTTGATTGAGGCAGACGGTGCTCGATGTGGTGCGTTCTTCTTACGTTGCAGCGTACAAGCCGTACTGCGGGAGCAGCGATGTTCGATCTTTGATGCGGTGCGAGGCTTTACGACGCAAACGTGCGGAGCGTACCCCTCTCCATGTGCGATCGGTAGACTCGAACTCAGCGGCAGTGTACATGTCGTTCCGACCAGGATGACTCGATGCGGCGAAGCGTTGTACGTTGCGTTGTCGGCCAGTCACGGTGCGAGCTACGGCTCATTGCAGTCGTCAGGACGAGGCGTTGAGCGGAGAGCCGCATAGTATGGTGCTTGGCGGGATGCGGGTCGATCGTTCGAGGCGTACACAATTCCTGGCCTCGGCAGATACTGAAAACAGCGTTTCCAGCAGCGGATTGCGAGGCGGATGAAGTCCACTGGTCCTGGGACTTCGTTCAGGGGGCAAGCTCACTCACAAGCCCTTGGAGATCTTTGCAAGCACGAGTTGAAGCAAAGTCTCTGTAGTCTTTTACGCCTCTCCCTCAGCAGCAAGGCAACCACTGCAGGCCAATCCCCCAGGTCCGGGATAGTACTCCTCCTTACAGCTTTCCCAGTTCCTTCTCCTCAGGCAGAGGTTTCTTCTTGTCAAGCAGGATCTAATTTCTTGGGCTCCGGGTCCAAATACTTACACCACAATTCTTTTGTTCTTTCAGGCCAGGGGGCCTTTGCCTAGTTCAGCCCAGTTCTGGAGTACTTTGTTTACATGACTCTGGCTTTTCTTTTCAGTGTACAGGCCAGAGACATCAGACGATCCACAGGAGGTGGAGCCAGCATTGTGGTGGTAGAGCGCAGCCCTATTCAGAGTCCAGGTACACTCCTCCCACCCATCTGGATGTAAATCTCTCTATTCACCACCGAGCTACCCCAGCCGGTCTCCTGGAATCCCCAGCCCTGTCACTCACAGAAACCAGACAGCAGATACACATCCTAGCAGAGGCGGGCTGAAAGGGTTAGGCAAGCAAACACCAACTTTCTAAAGGTGGCATTTGCTAACACAGAATACTAAAATAAACTTTACTAAAAGATGTATTTTATTATTCTGAGTTCAGGCATACTAAACTCGAATTTCTACCATATTCCCTGAGTCTGTTAGGATTATAGATTGTAAGAATTCTAACAGCCCATTCTGGCCTATGAGAACAGGTAGCCTTACAATAGTGAAAAACGAAAATGGCTGTAATTCACTATTAGGACATGCCACACACATCAGGGCTTGTCCTACCTTATCCTTACAATGCACCCTGCCCTTGGGCCTAGCATAGGGGTGACTGATATGAAGTTATGGGAAGGTTTAGGGACTGGTAAGTGGGTGAACGTGCCCAGCCAGCATGACAGTACCAGACTGCATGCAGGTTCTGCAATGGCAGACCTTAGACACATTTTACAAGGCTGCTTCTGTGGGTGGCACAACCAGTGCTGCAAGCCCATTAGCAGCATTTGGACTTACAAGCCCTGGACACTCCTGGTGCACTTTACTGGGGTCTGACAGTAAACCAAATAAGCCAATCATGGAATCCAATCAACATATACATTTTATACAGGTAGCACTTGCACTGTGGCACTGATCGGCAGTGGCAGAGTGCTCGGAGTAGCTACCACCAGCAAAACACATGAGGCACAGTAACAAAAAGTGGAAGGGAGACCCACGCCAAGGTGCCAGGTCTAACATTTACTCATATAATACAGTAAAGGCACTGTCATTGAAACAAATTATAGTTCTATAGCGCTTACTACCCCTGATGAGGCGTCAAAGCACTTTTCGGCGAGTAACACGCAACTCTGGAACCCAAAAGGATTAGTGGTGAATTGTGAATTAGTATCAAGACATATGAATCAATTTGAGGGGTGGACATGTGAGCCTGTTAGTTGGATTGAAAAGGATAGTGGAGGGATGGAAGAGGGAAGGACACAGTGTTGATTGGAGATCATAGCAGTAAGAGGAAGTTTGGGATGAGTAAAGGAGAGATGGAGGGGGGGTACCATCGGCCGTTGCCCGGTGGAGCTGTCCTACTCCGAGGAGTCTGGCTCAGGTCACCCCCTCGGCCGTCACCTACACAGCCACACATCGGACATTTGTTTTTAACAGTTTCGTTCATTGGACTTATGATAACAGGTGTATGAACTACTATTATTATTGTACTTTTGAGAAGGTGTGTACTTGCTATATTGTTTATTCTGGATTGTGATTTTATCTGTACTTTCATGGTTATTAAGTTTTTAATAGTTTCATTCACGGTTTTTGTTTGTCTTTCACTCAGACTGCTTGGTCTACCCAAAGCTCTTTCTCCCTTCTAATCTGCCTGATTTTATCTGCATTCCTTTCCCCCCGTTTACCTTTCTCCCTATACCTTCCATTCCCCAGAAGATGTGTTGTTCTTGGCTATGCAACGTGCTAATAAGTTTTGTAATGTTGTAATCTCATGTTTTTATCTTACGCCTCAACTTGTTAATCGCAAACTGTAACTGATGTAATTTTTGTAATACTGTAACTCACTGATCCTCATGTAAAGCGCTCGGATACCTCCGGGTCTAGCCACCGCTATAAAAAACTCTTCAAATAAATACAAAATAAATAGGGAAAAATTAGGTCTCAGATGAGTCTAAGGAGGAATACATGAGGGAAGGGTTCAGAAAGGTTTGTTTGAGAGATCTTAGTAGTAAAGTAAGGTTTGAGGCTGGGATGCAAGGAGGGGTAGAGGAGGGAAAAGTCTAGAAAGGGCTACTTTGGGGATCATAGAAGTAGATGAGATGAGTCAGAGTGGAGTTAGAGGGTACATTGAGAGAGGTTTAGGGTAGTGCATTGGAGACCCCATTTTCTTTTTACAGTAGGAGTAAAGTAATAAATATATAGATACGTAAGAACATGGATAGTAATTTATTACAATTTAAGTTGTATTATAATAACCTCAGACTTTCAAGTGTTGCTGTACTTAAAGCTAAACATTCATTTATTTCATTTTCTTTCAATAATTCACTAGTGAAGCAATTGTAGATAGCTATAAATGTTTAAAACTGTGATAGATAAACAGAGATCCATACACATATAATCCGATAACATATGAAATCTTTGCAATGACCTTCATACCTGTTAAGCATAGAATAATACAAACATAAGTAACATGTACTTTTGTTAAGTAGACCTAAAGAATAGCTTTATATTTATAAACAATTATTATACAAATTTATACAAAGAAACACATATCTAGATACATGCGTATAATCTAATTACATGCTTATATAAATAGGGATATGCTGTAAATTTCAGTTTGCGTATGGCACTTATGTGGGGAAGAGCCAATTCTTGAGTAGTTTTCTGAGGATAAGATAGTTATCCGTGCATCTTATGTTGGGGGAAAAGAGTTCCATAGTTTGACAGAGCAGAATGTGCCACCCATGGGTTTTTTCTTGTATCTTGGGATTTTGAGGCGAGGTGCCACACCAGAGCGGAGGCTCCTTTGTTGAATGTATTTGTTGATTTTATTTCTGAGAAAACCAGTCACATTCCATGTATTGCTTTTGGGTGATATAAAGCGGCTTAAACGTGGATCTTCTGGCGACTGGTAACCAATATAGGGCCCTCAAAGCAGGGGAGCTATTGCAGTTTTACATGTAAGAGTAGTCTGGCAGCCGAGTTCAGAATCTGTTGTAGTCTTTTTAAAGTTAAAGATGATCAGTGGTAGAAGCCATTGGCGTAATCGAGTTTAGACAGAAAAGAGAGATGGTAGCCTGGACCTTGTGTGGTTGTGTGGACATCCCAGGTGGGGGAAGATGCGTTGCACAGTTTTGGTAGTAACAAAGTATGATCTTGCTAATTTGTCCATGTGGGTATTCATTGATAGCTTGGAGTCCATGGTAATTCCAAGGTTTCTTGCTTCCTTTGACATTATAGGCGGTGTTCCCAAGTCATCTGGGCAGACGGCAAATGGATCAAATAATTTTCCCAAATGCTACACGAGTATTTCCGTTTTGCAAGAATTCAATTTGAAATGGCTCCATGTCATCCACGGCTCGGAGACAACTGAAAATTGGTGAGTTTCCAATGGCCTTGGGGCATTGGAGTTTAAGGAGTACTTGCATGTCAACTGCATTGTTCTAGCATGTGAGGTGAAATTGATTGATCGGTGCAGATAATGACTTCACTTGGGTTGAAAAGCATGGGCGAGATGATAGAGCATTGAGGGACCCCTGCTTTTGAAGAGTACGGATGAGAAAGGGGGAGAATGGATGACATTTGTTCTGTTTTGAAGGTAGGATATGGTCCAGTCGAGATCAGTCCCCTCTATGCCGGCTTCCTAGAGTCTCATTGTCAACAGTGTTGAAGGCAGCCGAGCGGTCCAAGAGCAATAGCGCAGCGACCCCTTTGTGGTCAACTGTTTTCTTAAGGTCATCCCAGATGGCAACGAGGGCAGACTCTGTTGCTTCCTGGACTGAATCCCATTTGGAAGTCTGAAAGTATGGAGGTATCTTCAATGAACTGTGACATCTGGGCGAGCGCAGCTCTTTCCATCAGTTTGCCCAGGAAGGGTCCATTTGTGATTGTCTGCAGTTGTCTGGTTAAAGTGGGTCCAGGTTTGTTGTATTTAATAATGGGCGTATGTATGACTTTTAGGATCTTCTGGAAATATTCCCGTAGTTAAGGAGTTGTTGATGATTCTTCTTACAGGTGTGGCAGCAGAGGTAGTGGGAAGGATGTTCTTGAAGGTATGTGGTAAACACAAGTCAGAAGGGCTGCCCACAGGCCTGCTTGCTCTGATCAGTTCCATAAATTCATTGTGATACTTGTCGTTAGGAATGCAGAGTCTAAGTTACCCTACTCTAGGAGGGTTTTTGGAAGGTCAGTTTTCCTTTGTTTTCAATAGGAGTCCAATGTGTCGGCTTCGGTTGTGTAATGATTTGCCAGTTTGTCTGAATTCTTGAGTAATGGGATGAGTTCCTACTATACATGTTGGTTTACGAAATTCAGTGACATTTTTATCAAATTCTTTATTTGCACATTTAGCATTTTGAATTTTGTCTAAAGAGAACCTTTAAAACCTTTTTGCATTGCTGATTAGTTTAATCAGCTACATTTTCGTAGGTGAAGTTTGTCTTGATTGATGGTTTATTTCGAGCCAAGTGAGTTGCAGCTTTCTAATTTGCGGGTTAATCTCGACGACCCACCTATGCATATTCTCTTCAGCTGCTACAGACCACTATTTCGGCTTTCAGCCTCCCCTGGGGTTTGCGTAGACAAGAGGACCCATATATTAAAACTGCGAGGGTACAACTAAATCTATCCTAACCCACTTACACCAATCTACACCTAGTGCACCTACACCCACAATTCACATACAGCAAAAAACAAATATCTCTGACAAAGAGCCCCCTCGAGGGGCCCGTTGGGCACTGCAGCGCCGGCCCAACGAAGAGCCACCCTGTGATGAAGCGTGACACCCATCTGGGTGTGGAGGGCTCTTGCTTCTGAGCAATCGGATCTACCAATCTGGTTCCTCAGTTCCGCACCTACTCTACCTACTCTTTTCTTAAAGAACTACATACTCCTTTTGGTGTAAGTAAAGGTATATCATATAGTCTGGGGACGTCCGAGTAATGCCGGCCTATTCTCCCACATTGTGCTGTTTGAATGAGGTACTTACGAAGCGCTATGTGCGTTGCATCCTCCAAGGGATAGCACCTCTTCAGCGAGCTGATGACGCAGAATCCCACAGACGACATTGCCTGCTCCCTACAGCCAAGAGGGGATGAGAAAAGAGCACAGTTACAAGCCTAAGACTTCAATTGGTCGACGCCAAGCAACAGATCTCTTCCCCAAAGGGGCATGTGGTGCAGGGGCCTGCCCGGAGCTCTGTATGCACGCTGGAATGGAATGCCCGCAAATGAGGAGTTTTAGATAGTTAAGGCAGCCTCCAAGTAGTTAAGAAGCCACTTTAGTCATTTCTGAATGCGAAAGGAGGTCTGGTGATCATAATTTCTCAAAAATACTTCTTAATGTAGTAGATTTCACATTCTCTTTCTAAGAGTCGCCTCCACCCCCTCACCTCTCCCATCTTTCTGTCCTGTTCTCCCAATGCCCTTTGTTCTTACTGCCTCACTTCCCTTCTCCTCTCACCTTCTCTAACACTCATCTGATTACCTCACTTGCCTCTCTTTCCTTCTCCATCACCCTCTCTAACATTCCTCTGATTGGCTCTTGCTTGCTTCTCTTCTTACCTCAGAGATGCAAAAGGCCAGGAATGGGGACGCAGAGATGGTCAGTCTCGGGGACGCAGAGATGGTCAGTCTCGGGGACGCAGAGATGGTCAGTCTCGGGGACGCAGAGATGGTCAGTCTCCGGGACTCCGAGATGGTCAGTCTCCGGGACTCCGAGATGGTCAGTCTCCGGGACTCCGAGATGGTCAGTCTCCGGGACTCCGAGATGGTCAGTCTCCGGGACTCCGAGATGGTCAGTCTCCGGGACTCCGAGATGGTCAGTCTCCGGGACTCCGAGATGGTCAGTCTCCGGGACTCCGAGATGGTCAGTCTCCGGGACTCCGAGATGGTCAGTCTCCGGGACTCCGAGATGGTCAGTCTCCGGGACTCCGAGATGGTCAGTCTCCGGGACTCCGAGATGGTCAGTCTCCGGGACTCCGAGATGGTCAGTCTCCGGGACTCCGAGATGGTCAGTCTCCGGGACTCCGAGATGGTCAGTCTCCGGGACTCCGAGATGGTCAGTCTCCGGGACTCCGAGATGGTCAGTCTCCGGGACTCCGAGATAGTCAGTCTCCGGGACTCCGAGATGGTCAGTCTCCGGGACTCCGAGATGGTCAGTCTCCGGGACTCCGAGATGGTCAGTCTCCGGGACTCCGAGATGGTCAGTCTCCGGGACTCAGAGATGCTCAGTCTCCGGGACTCAGAGATGCTCAGTCTCGGGGACTCAGAGATGGTCAGTCTCGGGGACTCAGAGATGGTCAGTCTCGGGGACGGAGGCAAAAGGCCAGGCACGGGGACGCAAAGGCGGCAAGTCTCGGGGGGATGCAGAGGCGGCAAGTCTCCGGGGGCGCAGAGGCGGCAAGTCTCCGGGGGGCGCAGAGGCGGCAAGTCTCGGGGGTGGGGGGGCGCAGAGGTGCAAGTCAGGGGGCGCAGCAAGTCAGGGGGCGCAGATGCAGCAAGTCAGGGGGCGCAGAGGCGGCAAGTCAGAGGGCAGAGGCGGCAAGTCAGGGGGCGCAGAGGCGGCAAGCCAGGGGGCGCAGAGGCGGCAAGCCAGGGGGCGCAGAGGCGGCAAGTCAGGGGGCGCAGAGGCGGCAAGTCAGGGGGCGCAGAGGCGGCAAGTCAGGGGGCGCAGAGGCGGCAAGTCAGGGGGCGCAGAGGCGGCAAGTCAGGGGGCGCAGAGGCGGCAAGTCAGGGGGCGCAGAGGCGGCCAGTCTCAAGTGACAAAGAATGTGAGACGACTTACTTGGCCAGCTGTAGAGCGTTGCGGTAGCAGCTGTGCAGCGAGCTCTCAGCAGCGGTGCGGTACTTGGCTTTGTACTTGGGTCCCACCGTGTGGATGATGTAACGAGCCGCCAGGTTAAAGCCTTTCGTTAACTTCACCTCACCTGTCCGACAACCTGTGGGAAGAGAAGACAGACAATGCTTAGGTCCTTTTTGAGCATGGCCTCTTGATTGCGATGGGGTAGTGGCAGCGGTCAACACTGGAACAAGAACATCCGCAGTAATATGGCAGATCGGCAAACCTTCACCAGGGGATTTCAGGTTGCTTTTGGGGGGCAAAAGGTAGTCTTAAAATTACTCTGAATTACTGTTCCTCAGGTAATCGCTCACTTATTAGACGGTCTCAGGGTCGAGCTCGCAGCCCCACTGCGGAGTTACCGGCACCCCTAAATCAGTAACTATGGGGGTGAGGAAAGTCCAGCCCATTTAAGGGGCCCCTCATTAATAGAGAGTAAGTGTAGATGGGGAACCAATCTCATGCTGGCTTCAGGAGCTTTCCTTGCGACCGACTAAAGAGATTCTGGACTCTGTACTCAATCCTGATTTTACCTCGTATCTCCGGGTCTTTACTAATATTTGTTATATCTATGCCCTCGTTCGCAGGACTCTTAAAACCTCTCTATGTTCAGCCCAGACTTGGGCACCGGCTCCTGGTTCCAAATGTGGAGGTGCACGGTGATGTCAGGGCGCAAGAAGTTCCCCCAGAGTGGGGAGCTGGGGTTCACTGGGGTGCCACAGGTAGTTGTGGGTCATAGACATGCCACGATGTGCATCACCTGAGACTGTCATTGACGCCCCAAGATGTGCATCACCTGAGACTGTCATCGACACCCCAAGATGTGCATCTGAAGAGTCATTGACACCCCAAGATGTGCATCACCTGAAGAGTCATTGACACCCCAAGATGTGCATCACCTCACGAGTCATTAACACCCCCAGATGTGCATCACCTGAAGACTATTATTGACGCCCCAAGATGTGCATCACCTGAAGAGTCATTGAAGCCCCAAGATGTGCATCACCTGAAGATGGTCATTGAAGCCCCACGATGTGCATCACCTGAAGACGATCATTGGCGCCCCAAGATGTTCATCACCTGAAGACGATCATTGACACCCCAAGATGTGCATCAACTGAGACCGTCATTGACACCCCAAGATGTGCATCAACTGAGACCGTCATTGACGCCCGAAGATGTGCATCGCCTGAAGACTGTCATTGACGCCCCAAAAGGGCATCACCTGAAGAGTCATTGCCACCCAAGATGTGCATCACTTGAAGAGTGATTGACACCCCAAGATGTGCATCAACTAAAGATGGTCATTGATGCCCCAAGATGTGCATCACCTGAAGACAGTCATTGACGCCCCAAGATATGCATCACCTGAAGACAGTCATTGACACCCCAAAATGTGCATCACCTCAAGAGTCATTGACGCCCCAAGATGTGCATCAACTGAAGATGGTCATTGATGCCCCAAGATGTGCATCACCTGAAGATTGTCATTGACGCCCCAAGATGTGCATCACTTGAAGAGTCATTGACACCCCAAGATGTGCATCACCTGAAGAGTCATTGACACCCCCAGATGTGCATCACCTGAAGACAGTCATTGACGCCCCAAGATGTGCATCACCTGAAGAGTCATTGACACCCCAAGATGTGCATCACCTGAGACTGTCATTAACACCCCAAGATGTGCATCACCTGAAGACAGTCATTGACACCCCAAAATGTGCATCACCTGAGACTGTCAATGACGCCCCAAGATGTGCATCACCTGAAGAGTCATTGACACCCCAAGATGTGCATCACCTGAAGACGATCATTGACACCCCAAGATGTGCATCACCTGAAGACGATCATTGATGCCCCAAGATGTGCATCACCTGAGACTGTCATTGACACCTCAGGATGTGCATCACCTGAAGAGTCATTGACACCCCAAGATGTGCATCACCTGAAGGCAGTCATTGACACCCCAAAATGTGCATCACCTGAAGACAGTCATTGACACCCCAAAATGTGCATCACCTGAGACTGTCAATGAAGCCCCAAGATGTGCATCACCTGAAGAGTCATTGACACCCCAAGATGTGCATCAACTGAAGATGGTCATTGACGCCCCAAGATGTGCATAACCTGAAGACAGTCATTGACGCCCCAAGATGTGCATCACCTGAAGACAGTCATTGACACCCCAAAATGTGCATCACCTCAAGAGTCAATGACGCCCCAAGATGTGCATCAACTGAAGATGGTCATTGACGCCCCAAGATGTGCATCACCTGAAGACGATCATTGACGCCCCAAGATGTGCATCACCTGAAGAGTCATTGACACCCCAAGATGTGCATCACCTGAAGACGATCATTGACGCCCCAAGATGTGCATCACCTGAAAACGATCATTGACGCCCCAAGATGTGCATCACCTGAAGAGTCATTGACGCCCCAAGATGTGCATCACTTGAAGAGTCATTGACACCCCAAGATGTGCATCACCTGAAGAGTCATTGACACCCCAAGCTGTGCATATCCTGAGACTGTCATTGCCGCCCCAAGATGTGCATCACCTGAGACTGTCATTGACACCCCAAGATGTGCATCACCAGAAGAGTCATTGGCACCCCAAGATGTGCATCACCTGACGAGTCATTGACACCCCCAGATGTTCATCACCTGAAGAGTCATTGACACCCCCAGATGTTCATCACCTGAAGAGTCATTGACATCCCCAGATGTTCATCACCTGAAGAGTCATTGACACCCCAAGATGTGTATCAACTGAAGAGTCATTGACACCCCCAGATGTGCATCACCTGAAGAGTCATTGACACCCCCAGATGTGCATCACCTGAAGAGTCATTGACACCCCAAGATGTGCATCACTTGAAGAGTCATTGACACCCCAAGATGTGCATCACCTGAAGAGTCAATAACACCCCAAGATGTGCATCACCTGAAGAGTCATTGACACCCCAAGATGTGCATCACCTGAAGGGTCATTGACACCCTAAGATGTGCATCACTTGAAGAGTCATTAACACCCCCAGATGTGCATCACCTGAAGACGAATATTGACACCCCCAGATGTGCATCACCTGAAGAGTCATTAACACCCCAAGATGT
Organism: Lissotriton vulgaris; assembly: GCF_964263255.1. Classification (NCBI taxonomy): domain Eukaryota; kingdom Metazoa; phylum Chordata; class Amphibia; order Caudata; family Salamandridae; genus Lissotriton; species Lissotriton vulgaris. The sequence continues at coordinate 1,564,097,634 of NC_141696.1, forward strand.
GCATCACCTGAAGAGTCATTGACACCCCAAGATGTGCATCACCTGAAGGGTCATTGACACCCTAAGATGTGCATCACTTGAAGAGTCATTAACACCCCAAGATGTGCATCACCTGAAGAGTCATTGACACCCCAAGATGTGCATCTGAAGAGTCATTGACGTCCCAAGATGTGCATCACCTGAAGAGTCATTGACACCCCAAGATGTGCATCACCTGAAGACGGGCATTGACGCCCCAAGATGTGCATCACCTGAAGAGTCATTAACACCCCAAGATGTGCATCACCTGAGACTGTCACTGACACCCCAAGATGTGCATCACCTGAAGAGTCATTAACACCCCAAGATGTGCATCAGCTGAGACTGTCATTGACACCCCAAGATGTGCGTTATCGGATGCTGCTTTGCAAAGTTAGGAATGTGCAGATGATCAAGTCACATTATGCCACCAGGGGCCCCTGCTCTCCAGGGTGCCTGCTCTCCAGGGGTCCCTGCTCTCCAGGGGCGCCAGCTCTCCAGGGGCGCCAGCTCTCCCGGGGGCCCCAGCTCTCCAGGGGGCCCCAGCTCTCCAGGGGGCCCAGCTCTCCAGGGGGCCCCAGCTCTCCAGGGGCGCCAGCTCTCCAGGGGGCCCCAGCTCTCCAGGGGCGCCAGCTCTCCAGGGGCCCCAGCTCTCCAGGGGCCCCAGCTCTCCAGGGGCCCCAGCTCTCCAGGGGGCTCTGCTCTGCAGGGGCCCCAGCTCTCCAGGGACCCAGGCCCCTGCTCTCCAGGGACCCAGGCCCCTGCTCTCCAGGGCCAATGCCGGATGGTATTTGAGATAGTCAGGTCTGAGACCCCACTGGTACAGGGCCCACCTTTCTGCATGTTTTTCCGGTCTGCACGCGCAACTGGGTGTGGTCTGTGGGTATTTGTCCCTCTATGTGCACTGTTGCTGGTCTGAGGGCCCCTCCATGAGTGAATCTACAAGCATCACACGTTACAACCGAACACTTGTCCTAGACGAGCCAAGACCTATTGGCTTTGTCTGTGCCAGCTTTAGGTCAGCACAACGCCACGCTGCTGCGATCAGATCAGGGCAGTGCGCTGACAGCACAGCGGGGGCCCGGGCAGAGCACAGTATAAATACACCCTCGGAAACTGAGCCGAGGCTGGGGGGGGAGGGGGTGGGGGTCACTACAGCAATAATCCTGTCAGACCGTCCAGGGGGGGCAGGCAGGCCCACCACAGCTCCATTCAAGGGCGGGGGCATCACTACACCAAGAGTACAGACCCCTGCAGCAAGCCGCCACCAGCCCCTGAGGGGGCAGCACTGCACCAAGAGTACAGACCCCTGAAGCAAGCCGCCACCAGCCCCTGAGGGGGCAGCACTGCACCAAGAGTACAGACCCCTGAAGCAAGCCGCCACCAGCCCCTGAGGGGGCAGCACTGCACCAAGAGTACAGACCCCTGAAACAAGCCGCCACCAGCCCCTGAGGGGGCAGCACTGCACCAAACCTACAACTTTCTCTTAGATACTGAGCAGACAGCACCCGTAGCAGCAAAGCAAGCTTCCCTTAGACTGAGCAGACAGCACCTGTAGCAGCAGATCAAGCTTCCCTTACAGCCTGAGCAGACAGCACCCGTAGCAGCAAAGCAAGCTTCCCTTACACCCTGAGCAGACAGCACCCATAACAACAAAGCAAGCTTCCCTTACATACTGAGCAGACAGCACCCGTAGCAGCAAAGCAAGCTTCCCTTACACCCTGAGCAGACAGCACCCGTAACAACAAAGCAAGCTTCCCTTACACACTGAGCAGACAGCACCCGTAGCAGCAAATCAAGCTTCCCTTACACACTGAGCAGACAGCACCCGTAGCAGCAAAGCAACTTTCTCTTAGATACTGAGCAGACAGCACCCATAGCAGAAAAGCAAGCTTCCCTTACTCTGAGCAGATGGCACCCGTAGTAGCAAAGCAATCTTCCCGTACACTCTGAGCAGACAGCACCCATAGCAGCAATGCAAGCTTCCCTTACACACTGAGCAGACAGCACCTGTAGCAGCAAATCAACTTTCTCTTCGATACTGAGCAGACAGCACCCGTAGCAGCAAAGCAACTTTCTCTTAGATACTGAGCAGACAGCACCCATAGCAGAAAAGCAAGCTTCCCTTACACTCTGAGCAGACAGCACCCGTAGCAGCAAAGCAACTTTCTCTTAGATACTAAGCAGACAGCACCTGTAGAAGCAACGCAAGCTTCCCTTACACACTGAGCAGACAGCACCCACAGAAGCAATGCAAGCTTCCCTTACACACTGAGCAGACAGCACCCGTAGCAGCTAAGCAAGCTTCCCTTACACTATGAGCAGACAGCACCCGTAGCAGCAAAGCAAGTTTTCCTTACACACTGAGCAGACAGCACCTGTAGCAGCAAAGCACCTTTCTCTTAGATACTGAGCAGACAGCACCCGTAGCAGCAAAGCAAGCTTCCCTTACACACTGAGCAGACAGCACCTGTAGCAGCAGATCAAGCTTCCCTTACACCCTGAGCAGACAGCACCCGTAGCAGCAAAGCAAGCTCCCCTTAGACTGAGCAGACAGCACCTGTAGCAGCAAAGCAAGCTCCCCTTAGACTGAGCAGACAGCACCTGCAGCAGCAGATCAAGCTTCCCTTACAGCCTGAGCAGACAGCACCTGTAGCAGCAGATCAAGCTTCCCTTACAGCCTGAGCAGACAGCACCCGTAGCAGCAAAGCAAGCTTCCCTTACACCCTGTGCAGACAGCACCCGTAACAACAAAGCAAGCTTCCCTTACACACTGAGCAGACAGCACCCGTAGCAGCAAAGCAAGCTTCCCTTACACACTGAGCAGACAGCACCCGTAGCAGCAAAGCAAGCTTCCCTTACACACTGAGCAGACAGCACCCGTAGCAGCAAAGCAACTTTCTCTTAGATACTGAGCAGACAGCACCCATAGCAGAAAAGCAAGCTTCCCTTACACTCTGAGCAGACAGCACCTGTAGCAGCAAAGCAACTTTCTCTTAGATACTGAGCAGACAGCACCCATAGCAGAAAAGCAAGCTTCCCTTACACACTGAGCAGATGGCACCCGTAGTAGCAAAGCAAGCTTCCCGTACACTCTGAGCAGACAGCACCCGTAGCAGCAATGCAAGCTTCCCTTACACACTGAGCAGACAGCACCTGTAGCAGCAAATCAACTTTCTCTTCGATACTGAGCAGACAGCACCCGTAGCAGCAAAGCAACTTTCTCTTAGATACTGAGCAGACAGCACCCATAGCAGAAAAGCAAGCTTCCCTTACACACTGAGCAGACAGCACCCGTAGCAGCAAAGCAACTTTCTCTTAGATACTAAGCAGACAGCACCTGTAGAAGCAACGCAAGCGTCCCTTACACACTGAGCAGACAGCACCCGTAGTAGCTAAGCAAGCTTCCCTTACACTCTGAGCAGACAGCACCCGTAGCAGCAAAGCAAGTTTTCCTTACACACTGAGCAGACAGCACCTGTAGCAGCAAAGCACCTTTCTCTTAGATACTGAGCAGACAGCACCCGTAGCAGCAAAGCAAGCTTCCCTTACACACTGAGCAGACAGCACCTGTAGCAGCAGAGCAAGCTTCCCTTACACACGTAGCAGACAGTACCCGTAGCAGCAAAGCAAGCTTCTCTTACACACTGAGCAGACAGCACCCATAGCAGCAAAGCAAGCTTCCCTTACACACTGAGCAGACAGCACCCGTAGCAGCAAAGCAAGCTTCCCTAACACTGTGAACAGACAGCACCCGTAGCAGCAAAGCAAGCTTCCCTTACACACTGAGCAGACAGCACCCGTAGCAGCAAAGCAACTTTCTCTTAGCTACTGAGCTAACAGCACCCATAGCAGCTATGCAAGCTTCCTTTACATGCTGAGCAGAGAGCACCTTAGCAGCAATGCAAGCTTCCCTTACACTGTGAGCAGACAGCACCTGTAGCAGCAGAGCAAGCTTCCCTTACACACGGAGCAGACAGTACCCGCAGCAGCAAAGCAAGCTTTCCCCACACTAAGCAGACAGCACCTGTAGCAGCAAAGAAACTTTCTCTTAGATACTCAGCTAAAAGCACCCGTCGCAGCAAAGCAACCTTCCCTTACACACTGAGCAGACAGCACCGACACAAGAAATGCAAGCTTCCCTTACACACTGAGCAGACAGCACCCGTAGCAGCAAAGTAGCTTCCCTCACACTGTGAGCAAACAGCAGCTGTAGCAGCAGGTCAAGATTCCCTTACACACTGAGCAGACGGCACCCATATTCTCAGATGTGAGACCCTTGCTCATTGCACCATCAGGATTCAAGCAAACCGGGCCGAAGACGGCTGTAATGCCAGAAACCGGTCCCCGGGAGCTTGTTTCCTTCCCAGTGTAAGAATTGGCTTTTGTAGTTTGGTTTGCCCTGTTCCCATCATGCACTGGGACAGGAACAGACTAATTTGCATACAGCCAGGTTCTGAAACTGGGATGGTGCAGTGAGCTAAAAAACGGTGTTGGATCTAGCCCTGATCTCTTGACTGGGTGAGAGCTTTCTGCTTAATTCAGAGACTCTGTCCCTCACCACCCCTTGTTGTAAATATTTTTGTCCACCCTAAGCGTGGAAGGGTATTCTCAGATGTGAGACCCTTGCTCATTGCACCATCAGGATTCAAGCAAACCGGGCCGAAGACGGCTGTAATGCCAGAAACCGGTCCCCGGGAGCTTGTTTCCTTCCCAGTGTAAGAATTGGCTTTTGTAGTTTGGTTTGCCCTGTTCCCATCATGCACTGGGACAGGAACAGACTAATTTGCATACAGCCAGGTTCTGAAACTGGGATGGTGCAGTGAGCTAAAAAACGGTGTTGGATCTAGCCCTGATCTCTTGACTGGGTGAGAGCTTTCTGCTTAATTCAGAGACTCTGTCCCTCACCACCCCTTGTTGTAAATATCCCTTACATGCTGAGCAGACAGCACCCGTAGCAGCAAAGCAAGCTTCCCTTACACAATGACAAGACGGCACCCATAGCAGCAAAGCAACTTTCTCTTAGATACTGAGCTAAAAGCAGCCATAGCAGCAAAGCAAGCTTCCCTTACACAATGACCAGACGGCACCCATAGCAGCAAAGCAAGCTTTCCTTACACTGAGCAGACAGCACCCGTAGCAGCAAAGCAAGCTTCCCTTACACACTGAGCAGCCAGCACCTGTAGCAGCAAAGAAACTTTCTCTTAGATACTCAGCTAAAAGCACCCGTCGCAGCAAAGCAACCTTCCCTTACACACCGAGCAGACAGCACCCACAGAAGCAATGCAAGCTTTCCTTACACTCTGAGCAGACGGCACCTGTAGCAGCAAAGCAAGCTTCCCTTACACTGTGAGCAGACTGCACCCGTAGTAGCAAAGCAAGCTTCCCTTACACACTGAGCAGACAGCACTGGTAGCAGCAAAGCAAGCTTCCCATACACACTGAGCAGACAGCACCTGTAGTAGCAAAGCAAGCTTCCCTTACACACTGAGCAGACAGCACCCGTAGCAGCTATGCAAGCTTCCTTTACATGCTGAGCAGAGAGCACCTTAGCAGCAATGCAAGCTTCCCTTACACACTGAGCAGACGGCACCTGTAGCAGCAGAGCAACTTTCTCTTAGCTACTGAGCTAACAGCACCCGTAGCAGCAGATCAAGAGTCCTTTAACAACTGAGCAGACAGCAGCCGTAGCAGCAAAGCAAGCTTCTCTCACACTATGAGCAGACAGCACCCACAGAATCAATGCAAGCTTCCCTTACACTAAGAGCAGACAGTACCCGAAGTAGTAAAGCAAGTTTCCCTTACACAATGACCAGACGGCACCCGTAGTAGCAATGCAAGCTTCCCTTACACTGAGAGCAGACTGCACCCGTAGTAGAAGAGCAAGCTTCCCTTACACTGTGAGCAGACAGCACCCGTAGCAGCAAAGCAAGCTTCCCTTACACTGTGAGCAGACAGCACCTGTAGCAGCAGATCAAGCTTCCCTTACACTGTGAGCAGACAGCACCCGTAGCAGCAAAGCAAGCTTCCCTTACACTGTGAGCAGACAGCACCTGTAGCAGCAGATCAAGCTTCCCTTACACTGTGAGCAGACAGCACCCGTAGCAGCAAAGCAAGCTTCCCTTACACTGTGAGCAGACAGCACCTGTAGCAGCAGATCAAGCTTCCCTTACACACCGAGAAGACAGCACCCGTAGCAGCAAAGCAAGCTTCCCTTACACTGTGAGCAGACAGCACCTGTAGCAGCAGAGCAAGCTTCCCTTACACACTGAGCAGATAGCACCTGTAGCAGCAATGCAAGCTTCACTTACACTGAGCAGACAGCACCTGTAGCAGCAATGCAAGCTTTCCTTACACACTGAGCAGACGGCACCCATAGCAGCAAAGCAACTTTCTCTTAGCTACTGAGCTAACAGCACCCGTAGCAGCTATGCAAGTTTCCCTTACATGCTGAGCAGACAGCACCTTAGCAGCAATGCAAGCTTCCCTTACACACTGAGCAGACAGTACCTGTAGCAGCAGAGCAAGCTTCCCTTACACAGAGAGCAGACAGCACCCGTAGCAGCAAAGCAACTTTCTCTTAGCTACTGCGCTAACAGCACCCGTGGCAGCTATGCAAGTTTCCCTTACATGCTGAGCAGACAGCACCTTAGCAGCAATGCAAGCTTCCCTTACACACTGAGCAGACAGCACCTGTAGCAGCAGAGCAAGCTTCCCTTACACACGGAGCAGACAGTACCCGCAGCAGCAAAGCAACTTTCTCTTAGCTACTGAGCTAACAGCACCCGTAGCAGCAAAGCAAGCTTCCCTTACACACTGAGCAGACACCTCCCGTAGCAGCAACGCAAGCTTCCCTCACACACTGAGCAGAGAGCACCCGTAGCAGAAAAGCAAGCTTCCCTTACACACTAAGCAGACAGCACCCGTAGCAGCAAAGCAAGCTTCCCTTACACACTAAGCAGACAGCACCCGTAGCAGCAAAGCAAGCGTCCCTTACACACTGAGCAGACAGCACCCGTAGCACGAAAGCAAGCTTCCCTTACACACTGGGAAGACAGCACCGGTAGCAGCAACGCAAGCTTCCCTTACACACTGAGCAGACAGCACCCGTAGCAGCAAAGCAAGCGTCCAATACACTGTGAGCAGACAGCACCTGTAGCAGCAGAGCAAGCTTCCCTTACACACTGAGCAGACAGCACCCGTAGCAGCAAAGTAGCTTCCCTCACACTGTGAGCAGACAGCAGCTTTAGCAGCAGGTCAAGATTCCCATACACACTGAGCAGACGGCACCCATAACAGCAAAGCAACTTTCTCTTAGCTACTGAGCTAACAGCACCCGTAGCAGCAAAGCAAGCTTCCCTTACACACTGAGCAGACAGCACCTGTATCAGCAACACAAGCTTCCCTTACACTCTGAGCAGACAGCACCCGTAGCAGCAAAGCAAGCTTCCCTCACACACTGAGCAGACGGCACCCTTGCAGCAAAGCAACTTTCTCTTAGATACGGAGCAAACAGCACCGTAGCAGCAATGCAAGCTTCCCTTACTCACTGAGCAGACAGCAGCCACAGAAGCAACACAAGCTTCCCTTACACTGGGAGCGGACAGCACCTGTAGCAGCAGATCAAGCTTCCCTTACACTTCGAGTAGACAGCACCTGTAGAAGCAACGCAAGCTTCCCTTACACTCTGAGCAGACAGCACCTGTAGAAGCAACGCAAGCTTCCCTTACACTGTGAGCAGACAGCACCCATAGCAGAAAAGCAAGCTTCCCTTACACTCTGAGCAGACAGCACCTGTAGAAGCAACGCAAGCTTCCCTTACACACTGAGCAGAGAGCACCCACAGAAGCAACACAAGCTTCCCTTACGCTGTGAGCAGACAGCACCTGTAGCAGCAAAGCAAGCTTCCCTTACACTAAGCAGACAGCAGCCACAGAAGCAACACAAGCTTCCCTTACACTGGGAGCAGACAGCACCTGTAGCAGCAGATCAAGCTTCCCTTACACTTCGAGTAGACAGCACCCACAGAAGCAATGCAACCTTCTCTTAGGTACTGAGCAGACAGCACCCATAGCAGCAATGCAAGCTTCCCTTTAACACAGAGCACCATGGAACAACACTGACAGTAGCAATGCAGGTATCTCCTATAGACAGAGGTGTAGAATGAACAGCAACAACAAGCGCCTTCCTCACACACAATGCATCACAGCACAGACAGATATGGAAGGGTCTCTTACACAGAGCACACAACACCCACAACATCACTGTAAGCGTCCATCGCTAGGAGCATAGAGCAACAGTGCAAGCATTGCTCTCATAAAAAAAAGGTGTAGTTTAGGCAGAATCACTGCAACTTTACACACACACTAATCAAACCAATATTTAACAAGCATTTGCAATGCAATAGGTCTCGCATTTATGCCAGTTTAAGCTATTGGCATTTTAAATGACATTTCCTTTTCATTTATGTTTTAATAACAATGCCTTTTATTTTTGTTTTCGTTATTTGCAATGTCAATAGCTCAACTCGTATAAATGCGAGACCTATTGCTTTGCAAATGCTTGTTTCTAGTGTTGCGTAAACAGCAGTTAATTGGAAAGTAAAGTGCATTCTTGAAGCAGGCGTTTTACAATTATTGCCCAGCAGAGAAAAGTTCTGATAATACACAGATAATAACAGTGACACGCGACAACAAAAGGAGGAGCACTGTGACAGGCGCCAGAACGGCTACGACATGAGAGACAACCAAGGACAGAAGCAGCGGAGAAGTTATAGGTAGAGTCAATTGAATTAGGCAACAGGAGAGGGCCAAATTATGTGGCAGGGTTGAGCAAATCGTGTGGCAAGAAAAAAACAAATTGAGAACGGAGACAATGTTTTCAAACCACAATATTCTGACGATTTAGCTAGATTGTTTTTTTTTTTTTTTTTAAATCGGTAATCAAGACCATAGCCATCAGGAAGCATTAGGTTATTTCATAGAAGCCTAGGATCAGAGCCCTGCATTGGAATCCATCATTTACGCCTTTGGCATTCTGTGTGCATCACCAAAATGATATGCACAGAGAGTACTTTGGTGGAGGGACTAGTCATTGGAGTGGTGGCTATCAAAGTGGCAATATTTTGGGAGAAAAAGAAAGAAAACAGAAGCTCTTTCCTCGTGACGGATAATGAGAGGATAGAAACAGAGAAAGGACACAATAAGAGACGTAAAATAAAGGAACCAACAGATTGAAAATATAACTGCGAGGGAGATCCAAGCAAAATAAAGCGTGAGGGTATGGGAGAAATAATTAAAGAAAAAAAGATTAAGGAATACAAAGAAAAAAGGCACTAGGATGTGATGTGTGTGGGTGCACTAAGGAAACAAGAATGGACGAGATTCTCGAATAAGGAATAAAAGGAACTCTGGCTACGATTATAATACATGGACAATGAAAATAAACATGAAGAGCAGGCAATCCAATGCCCCTAAAGCAGAACCATCACAGCGCTCACTTCGCAGCTAATTATTAACGCCAAAATATGTATTGCACTTTTACATGCCAGCCTGTAACTGCGAGGATGCATGCAATCAGGTGCTTTACGCAACTGTTATCACGCACCTCGCGGGCTTTGGCCGAGAACTTGGTATCGAGGTACATGCCTACCCGGGAAAGTGCACACAGGCAACAAGGAAATCGAACAAGCGCTGAAAGACAAGCTGACTCGCATCATTTACCTTGCGGAAGCGAGTGTGATAATTGCTAACCGATGGCGCCACTGCTCGCTCCCACAAGGTAAACACTACACATGCATGAGGGCTCATTCGGAACAGTGCAGTATATGCACGAGTTTCCCAGAAAGCCCTGAGCGATTTCAAGCGGTCATCTCCTTAGCAGCGCTTGTGCGCTGCATAGGCGAGACCTAAAAAAACAGGGTCTGCCATGGGCAAATACTTGTTAAGTTTACATCTTCCTACATCATGCATTTAACTGAAATGTCCCAGGATCAGTACTCTTTTTTTTATTGTGGATTCTTCATGTGAAATCCCTGAGTGTGTGGAGTGGTGCCATTAGCTCTTTAAACAAGGCGATCTGGTGCTGGTCAGATCCTATCAAGCCCATTGAAGGACACTAGGCACAATGCTTCACTTGACCATTACATATTGACCTATGTATCACCAGCACCGCCCAAGATTTTGAACACATTTCTGGTATATATGGAAATGGTCACCTAGTAGACATCAAAGACTATAAAACCAATCCGAATGACTGGTGGTTTTTGACTGCTCAGTCAGGCACAAACTCAATCCCAGTGCTTGCACAAGCACACAAGATTTCCACCAAAGTAGCCAACACCCAATAGTAGCCCACTGTGAACTACGAGCACACCCAAACATTTACCCAACAGAACTGTGAACCATAGAGACTCAGTCATTAACTCCAATCTACTACTTACAACATGTCCAACTGCAAATCAAGTCAACTACTCAGTCTACAATACAATAGTGGCAATGAGGGAATTCGCCTTCCAGCTGACAACTAGGGGTTCCGACCTATGCATAACTCTACGGGCCCACCCTCCCTCCCACGCTTTACCTTCCCTCCTGGAGTACCTCTACGCACCCTCCCTCCCTCCCTTGCACGCTTTACCGTCCCTCCTGGAGCACCTCTATGCGCCTTCCCTCCCACCTACGCTTTACCTCCCCCCTCCTGGACTACCTATACGTGCCCCTCTCCCAACGCTTTACCTTCTCTCCTGCAGTACCTCTACGTGCCCTCCCTCCCACGCTTTACCTTCTTTCTTAGAGTATCTCATGCTTTACCTTCCCTTCTGGAGTACCTCTACACACCCTCCCTCCCACGCTTTACCTTCTCTCCTGGAGTATCCAGCGCGCCATCCCTCCCAAGCTTTACCTTCTCTCCTCGAGTACCTCTATGCGCTTTCCCTCCCATGTTTTACCTTCCCTCCTGGAGTACCTCTACGCACCCTCCCTCCAATGCTTTACATTCCCTCCTGGAGTACCTCTACGCACCCTCCCTCCCGCGCTTTACATTCTCTCCTGGAGTACCCCTACGCACCGCCCTCCCTCCCATGCACGCTTTACAATCTCTCCTGGAGTACCTCTACGCACCCTCCCTCCGATGCTTTACATTCCCTCCTGGAGTACCTCTACACACCCTCCCTCCTACGCTTTACCTTCTTTCCTGGAGTATCTCTGCGGGCCCTCCCTGGAGTATCTCATGCTTAACCTTCCCTCCTGGAGTACCTCTACACACCCTCCCTCCCACGCTTTACTTTCTTTCCTGGAGTATCTCTGCGGGCCCTCCCTTGAGTATCTTATGCTTTACCTTCCCTCCTGGAGTACCTCTACACACCCTCCCTCCCACGCTTTACCCTCCCCCCTGGAGGACCTCTACGCGCCATCCCTCCCAAGCTTTACCTTCCATCCTGGAGTACCTCTATGCACTTTCCCTCCCATGCTTTATCTTCCCTCCTGGAGTACCTCTACGCGCCCTCCCTCCCACGCTTTATCTTCCCTCCTGGAGTACCTCTATGCGCCCTCCCTCCCACGCTTTACCGTCCCTCCAGGAGTACCACAACGCACCCTCCCTCCCACGCTTCACCTTCCCTCCTGGAGTAACTCTACGCGCCCTCCCTCCCACGCTTTACCTTCTCTCCTGGAGTATCCAGCGCACCCTCCCTCCCACGCTTTACCTTCTCTCCTGGAGTATCCAGCGCACCCTCCCTCCCACGCTTTACCTTCTCTCCTGGAGTATCCAGCGCACCCTCCCTCCCACGCTTTACCTTCTCTCCTGGAGTATCCAGCGCACCCTCCCTCCCACGCTTTACCTTCCCTCCTGGAGTACCTCTATGCGCCCTCCCTCCCACGCTTTACCCTCCCTCCAGGAGTACCTCTACGCGCCCTCCCTCCCACGCTTTACCTTCCCTCCTGGAGTACCTCCACGCACCCTCTCTCCGATGCTTTACCTTCCCTCCTGGAGTATCCTTACGCGCCCTCTCTCCCTCGCTTTACCTTCCCTCCTGGAGTATACTTACGCGCCCTCTCTCCCTCGCTTTACCTTCCATCCTGGAGTACCCTTATACCCTCCCTCGCTTTACCTTCCCTCCTGGAGTATCCTTACGCGCCCTCTCTCCCTCGCTTTACCTTCCCTCCTGGAGTATCCTTACGCGCCCTTCCTCCCTCGCTTTACCTTCCCTCCTGGAGTACCTCTACATGCCCTCCCTTACCCCTTTATCTTCCCTCCTGGAGTACCTTTATACCCTCCCTCGCTTTACCTTCCCTGCTGGCCTTTGTCTTTTGTATGGAAACGGGCATCAGACTTATGATGAAAACCGACATTTATTAGTGTTTTTAAGAGTTCATTCAGTAATTCCGTGTAGGAGCCGTGACCTGCTGCCAGCATGGAGGGGTAGACACATTGCACCAGGCCCTGTGGCACCAACGTCCAAGTGCAGGGTCCAGACGAGGCAGCGGGCACGGCTTTGGACCCTGGCTCAGAGGCGCAGGACATGCCAGGCGCAGACGGCTCAGGGCACGGCTGGATTTTAGCACCTACTTTAATCAATCTGTCCTTGGCAGCCCTCCCAGAGGCATTAAAATGCCACGTCTCGGGCCTGGCACAGCCGCCCACCTCGAGGGAAACTCTGCAGTGTGACACCAGATGCCAGCAGCACGCCTGGCGAGGGCCCTGGCACAGCCACCCTCCTCACGGGGAGCTCTGCAGTGTTACATCAGGTGCCAGCTGCACCCTGGCACAGCCACCCTCCTCAAGGGGAGCTCTGCAGTGTTACACCAGCTGCCAGAGGGCACCCTGGCACAGCCACCCTCCGCACGGGGAGCTCTGCAGTGTTACACCAGGTGCCAGAGGGCACCCTGGCACAGCCACCCTCCGCACGGGGAGCTCTGCAGTGTTACACCAGCTGCCAGCTGCACCCTGGCGAGGGCCCTGGCACAGCCCCCCTCCTCACGGGGAGCTCTGCAGTGTTACACCAGGTGCCAGCTGCACCCTGGCGAGGGCCCTGGCACAGCCCCCCTCCTCACGGGGAGCTCTGCAGTGTTACACCAGGTGCCAGCTGCACCCTGGCGAGGGCCTGGCACAGCCACCCTCCTCACAGGGAGCTCTGCAGTGTTACACCAGGTGCCAGCAGCACCCTGGCGAGGGCCCTGGCACAGCCACCCTCCTCATGGGGAGCTCTGCAGTGTTACATCAGGTGCCAGCTGCACCCTGGCGAGGGCCCAGGCACAGCCACCCTCCTCACAGGGAGCTCTGCAGTGTTACATCAGGTGCCAGCTACACCCTGGCGAGGGCCCTGGCACAGCCCCCCTCCTCACGGGGAGCTCTGCAGTGTTACATCAGGTGCCAGCTGCACCCTGGCGAGGGCCCAGGCACAGCCACCCTCCTCACAGGGAGCTCTGCAGTGTTACACCAGGTGCCAGCAGCACCCTGGCGAGGGCCCAGGCACAGCCACCCTCCTCACAGGGAGCTCTGCAGTGTTACACCAGGTGCCAGCAGCACCCTGGCGAGGGCCCTGGCACAGCCACCCTCCTCACGGGGAGCTCTGCAGTGTTACATCAGGTGCCAGCTGCACCCTGGCGAGGGCCCAGGCACAGCCACCCTCCGCACGGGGAGCTCTGCAGTGTGACACCAGGTGCCAGCAGCACCCTGGCGAGGGCCCTGGCACAGCCACCCTCCTCACAGGGAGCTCTGCAGTGTTACACCAGGTGCCAGCAGCACCCTGGCGAGGGCCTGGCACAGCCACCCTCCTCACGGGGAGCTCTGCAGTGTTACACCAGATGCCAGCTGCACACTGGCGAGGGCCCTGGCACAGCCACCCTCCTCTCAGGGAGCTCTGCAGTGTTACACCAGGTGCCAGCTGCACCCTGGCGAGGGCCCTGGCACAGCCACCCTCCTCTCGGGGAGCTCTGCAGTGTTACAAGAGGTGGCAGCTGCACCCTGGCGAGGGCCCTGGCACAGCCACCCTCCGCACGGGGAGCTCTGCAGTGTTACAAGAGGTGGCAGCTGCACCCTGGCGAGGGCCCAGGCACAGCCACCCTCCTCACAGGGAGCTCTGCAGTGTTACACCAGGTGCCAGCAGCACCCTGGCGAGGGCCCTAGCACAGCAACCCTCCTCATGGGGAGCTCTGCAGTGTTACACCAGGTGCCAGCAGCACCCTGGCGAGGGCCCTGGCACAGCCACCCTCCTCATGGGGAGCTCTGCAGTGTTACATCAGGTGCCAGCTGCACCCTGGCGAGGGCCCAGGCACAGCCACCCTCCTCACAGGGAGCTCTGCAGTGTTACATCAGGTGCCAGCTACACCCTGGCGAGGGCCCTGGCACAGCCCCCCTCCTCACGGGGAGCTCTGCAGTGTTACATCAGGTGCCAGCTGCACCCTGGCGAGGGCCCAGGCACAGCCACCCTCCTCACAGGGAGCTCTGCAGTGTTACACCAGGTGCCAGCAGCACCCTGGCGAGGGCCCAGGCACAGCCACCCTCCTCACAGGGAGCTCTGCAGTGTTACACCAGGTGCCAGCAGCACCCTGGCGAGGGCCCTGGCACAGCCACCCTCCTCACGGGGAGCTCTGCAGTGTTACATCAGGTGCCAGCTGCACCCTGGCGAGGGCCCAGGCACAGCCACCCTCCGCACGGGGAGCTCTGCAGTGTGACACCAGGTGCCAGCAGCACCCTGGCGAGGGCCCTGGCACAGCCACCCTCCTCACAGGGAGCTCTGCAGTGTTACACCAGGTGCCAGCAGCACCCTGGCGAGGGCCTGGCACAGCCACCCTCCTCACGGGGAGCTCTGCAGTGTTACACCAGATGCCAGCTGCACACTGGCGAGGGCCCTGGCACAGCCACCCTCCTCTCAGGGAGCTCTGCAGTGTTACACCAGGTGCCAGCTGCACCCTGGCGAGGGCCCTGGCACAGCCACCCTCCTCTCGGGGAGCTCTGCAGTGTTACAAGAGGTGGCAGCTGCACCCTGGCGAGGGCCCTGGCACAGCCACCCTCCGCACGGGGAGCTCTGCAGTGTTACAAGAGGTGGCAGCTGCACCCTGGCGAGGGCCCAGGCACAGCCACCCTCCTCACAGGGAGCTCTGCAGTGTTACACCAGGTGCCAGCAGCACCCTGGCGAGGGCCCTAGCACAGCAACCCTCCTCATGGGGAGCTCTGCAGTGTTACATCAGGTGCCAGCTGCACCCTGGCGAGGGCCCAGGCACAGCCACCCTCCTCACAGGGAGCTCTGCAGTGTTACACCAGGTGCCAGCTACACCCTGGCGAGGGCCCTGGCACAGCCACCCTCCTCACGGGGAGCTCTGCAGTGTTACATCAGGTGCCAGCTGCACCCTGGCGAGGGCCCTGGCACAGCCACCCTCCGCACGGGGAGCTCTGCAGTGTTACACCAGGTGCCAGCTGCACCCTGGCGAGGGCCCTGGCACAGCCCCCCTCCGCACGGGGAGCTCTGCAGTGTTACACCAGGTGCCAGCTGCACCCTGGCGAGGGCCCTGGCACAGCCACCCTCCTCACAGGGAGCTCTGCAGTGTTACACCAGGTGCCAGCTGCACCCTGGCGAGGGCCCTGGCACAGCCACCCTCCTCACGGGGAGCTCTGCAGTGTTACACCAGGTGCCAGCTGCACCCTGGCGAGGGCCCTGGCACAGCCACCCTCCTCACAGGGAGCTCTGCAGTGTTACATCAGGTGCCAGCTACACCCTGGTGAGGGCCCTGGCACAGCCACCCTCCGCACAGGGAGCTCTGCAGTGTTACACCAGGTGCCAGCTGCACCCTGGCGAGGGCCCTGGCACAGCCACCCTCCTCACGGGGAGCTCTGCAGTGTTACATCAGGTGCCAGCTGCACCCTGGCGAGGGCCCTGGCACAGCCACCCTCCTCACGGGGAGCTCTGCAGTGTTACACCAGGTGCCAGCTGCACCCTGGCGAGGGCCCTGGCACAGCCACCCTCCGCACGGGGAGCTCTGCAGTGTTACATCAGGTGCCAGCTGCACCCTGGCGAGGGCCCTGGCACAGCCACCCTCCTCACGGGGAGCTCTGCAGTGTTACATCAGGTGCCAGCTGCACCCTGGCGAGGGCCCTGGCACAGCCACCCTCCTCTCAGGGAGCTCTGCAGTGTTACACCAGGTGCCAGCAGCACCCTGGCGAGGGCCCTGGCACAGCCACCCTCCGCACGGGGAGCTCTGCAGTGTGACACCAGGTGCCAGCAGCACCCTGGCGAGGGCCCTGGCACAGCCACCCTCCTCACGGGGAGCTCTGCAGTGTTACAAGAGGTGCCAGCTGCACCCTGGCGAGGGCCCTGGCACAGCCACCCTCCTCTCAGGGAGCTCTGCAGTGTTACAAGAGGTGCCAGCTGCACCCTGGCGAGGGCCCTGGCACAGCCACCCTCCTCACAGGGAGCTCTGCAGTGTTACACCAGGTGCCAGCAGCACCCTGGCAAGGGCCCTGGCACAGCCACCCTCACGGGGAGCTCTGCAGTGTTACACCAGGTGCCAGCTGCACCCTGGCGAGGGCCCTGGCACAGCCACCCTCCTCACAGGGAGCTCAGCAGTGTTACAAGAGGTGCCAGCTGCACCCTGGCGAGGGCCCTGGCACAGCCACCCTCCTCACTGGGAGCTCTGCAGTGTTACACCAGGTGCCAGCAGCACCCTGGCACAGCCACCCTCCGCACGGGGAGCTCTGCAGTGTTACAAGAGGTGCCAGCTGCACCCTGGCACAGCCACCCTCCGCACGGGGAGCTCTGCAGTGTTACAAGAGGTGCCAGCTGCACCCTGGCGAGGGCCCTGGCACAGCCACCCTCCGCACGGGGAGCTCTGCAGTGTTACACCAGGTGCCAGCTGCACCCTGGCGAGGGCCCTGGCACAGCCACCCTCCTCACAGGGAGCTCTGCAGTGTTACACCAGGTGCCAGCT
Source organism: Lissotriton vulgaris (assembly GCF_964263255.1). Taxonomy (NCBI): domain Eukaryota; kingdom Metazoa; phylum Chordata; class Amphibia; order Caudata; family Salamandridae; genus Lissotriton; species Lissotriton vulgaris. Next base: position 1,564,114,574 of record NC_141696.1, read on the forward strand.
ACACCCTGGCGAGGGCCCTGGCACAGCCACCCTCCGCACGGGGAGCTCAGCAGTGTTACAAGAGGTGCCAGCTGCACCCTGGCGAGGGCCCTGGCACAGCCACCCTCCGCACGGGGAGCTCTGCAGTGTTACACCAGGTGCCAGCTTCACCCTGGCGAGGGCCCTGGCACAGCCACCCTCCTCACAGGGAGCTCTGCAGTGTTACATCAGGTGCCAGCTGCACCCTGGCGAGGGCCCTGGCACAGCCACCCTCACGGGGAGCTCTGCAGTGTTACACCAGGTGCCAGCAGCACCCTGGCGAGGGCCCTGGCACAGCCACCCTCCTCTCAGGGAGCTCTGCAGTGTTACACCAGGTGCCAGCTTCACCCTGGCAAGGGCCCTGGCACAGCCACCCTCCGCACGGGGAGCTCTGCAGTGTTACAAGAGGTGCCAGCTGCACTCTGGCGAGGGCCCTGGCACAGCCACCCTCCTCACTGGGAGCTCTGCAGTGTTACAAGAGGTGCCAGCTGCACCCTGGCGAGGGCCCTGGCACAGCCACCCTCCTCACGGGGAGCTTTGCAGTGTAACAAGAGGTGCCAGCTGCACCCTGGCGAGGGCCCTGGCACAGCCACCCTCCGCACGGGGAGCTCTGCAGTGTTACATCAGGTGGCAGCTGCACCCTGGCGAGGGCCCTGGCACAGCCACCCTCCGCACGGGGAGCTCTGCAGTGTTACATCAGGTGCCAGCTGCACCCTGGCGAGGGCCCTGGCACAGCCACCCTCCTCACGGGGAGCTCTGCAGTGTTACAAGAGGTGCCAGCTGCACCCTGGCGAGGGCCCTGGCACAGCCACCCTCCGCACGGGGAGCTTTGCAGTGTTACACCAGGTGCCAGCTTCACCCTGGCGAGGGCCCTGGCACAGCCACCCTCCTCACGGGGAGCTCTGCAGTGTTACACCAGGTGCCAGCTGCACCCTGGCGAGGGCCCTGGCACAGCCACCCTCCTCTCGGGGAGCTCTGCAGTGTTACAAGAGGTGCCAGCTGCACCCTGGCGAGGGCCCTGGCACAGCCACCCTCCGCACAGGGAGCTCTGCAGTGTTACACCAGGTGCCAGCTGCACCCTGGCGAGGGCCCTGGCACAGCCACCCTCCTCTAAGGGAGCTCTGCAGTGTTACACCAGGTGCCAGCAGCACCCTGGCACAGCCACCCTCCGCACGGGGAGCTCTGCAGTGTTACAAGAGGTGCCAGCTGCACCCTGGCACAGCCACCCTCCGCACGGGGAGCTCTGCAGTGTTACACCAGGTGCCAGCTGCACCCTGGCGAGGGCCCTGGCACAGCCACCCTCCGCACGGGGAGCTTTGCAGTGTTACACCAGGTGCCAGCTGCACCCTGGCGAGGGCCCTGGCACAGCCACCCTCCTCACGGGGAGCTCTGCAGTGTTACACCAGCTGCCAGCTACACCCTGGCGAGGGCCCTGGCACAGCCACCCTCCTCACGGGGAGCTCTGCAGTGTTACACCAGGTGCCAGCTGCACCCTGGCGAGGGCCCAGGCACAGCCACCCTCCGCACGGGGAGCTCTGCAGTGTGACACCAGGTGCCAGCAGCACCCTGGCGAGGGCCGTGGCACAGCCACCCTCCTCACAGGGAGCTCTGCAGTGTTACACCAGGTGCCAGCAGCACCCTGGCGAGGGCCTGGCACAGCCACCCTCCTCACGGGGAGCTCTGCAGTGTTACACCAGATGCCAGCTGCACACTGGCGAGGGCCCTGGCACAGCCACCCTCCTCTCAGGGAGCTCTGCAGTGTTACACCAGGTGCCAGCTGCACCCTGGCGAGGGCCCTGGCACAGCCACCCTCCTCTCGGGGAGCTCTGCAGTGTTACAAGAGGTGGCAGCTGCACCCTGGCGAGGGCCCTGGCACAGCCACCCTCCGCACGGGGAGCTCTGCAGTGTTACAAGAGGTGGCAGCTGCACCCTGGCGAGGGCCCAGGCACAGCCACCCTCCTCACAGGGAGCTCTGCAGTGTTACACCAGGTGCCAGCAGCACCCTGGCGAGGGCCCTGGCACAGCAACCCTCCTCATGGGGAGCTCTGCAGTGTTACATCAGGTGCCAGCTGCACCCTGGCGAGGGCCCAGGCACAGCCACCCTCCTCACAGGGAGCTCTGCAGTGTTACACCAGGTGCCAGCTACACCCTGGCGAGGGCCCTGGCACAGCCACCCTCCTCACGGGGAGCTCTGCAGTGTTACAAGAGGTGCCAGCTGCACCCTGGCGAGGGCCCTGGCACAGCCACCCTCCGCACGGGGAGCTTTGCAGTGTTACACCAGGTGCCAGCTTCACCCTGGCGAGGGCCCTGGCACAGCCACCCTCCTCACGGGGAGCTCTGCAGTGTTACACCAGGTGCCAGCTGCACCCTGGCGAGGGCCCTGGCACAGCCACCCTCCTCTCGGGGAGCTCTGCAGTGTTACAAGAGGTGCCAGCTGCACCCTGGCGAGGGCCCTGGCACAGCCACCCTCCGCACAGGGAGCTCTGCAGTGTTACACCAGGTGCCAGCTGCACCCTGGCGAGGGCCCTGGCACAGCCACCCTCCATAAGGGAGCTCTGCAGTGTTACACCAGGTGCCAGCAGCACCCTGGCACAGCCACCCTCCGCACGGGGAGCTCTGCAGTGTTACAAGAGGTGCCAGCTGCACCCTGGCACAGCCACCCTCCGCACGGGGAGCTCTGCAGTGTTACACCAGGTGCCAGCTGCACCCTGGCGAGGGCCCTGGCACAGCCACCCTCCGCACGGGGAGCTTTGCAGTGTTACACCAGGTGCCAGCTGCACCCTGGCGAGGGCCCTGGCACAGCCACCCTCCTCACGGGGAGCTCTGCAGTGTTACACCAGCTGCCAGCTACACCCTGGCGAGGGCCCTGGCACAGCCACCCTCCTCACGGGGAGCTCTGCAGTGTTACACCAGGTGCCAGCTGCACCCTGGCGAGGGCCCTGGCACAGCCACCCTCCTCACGGGGAGCTCTGCAGTGTTACACCAGGTGCCAGCTGCACCCTGGCGAGGGCCCTGGCACAGCCACCCTCCTCATGGGGAGCTCTGCAGTGTTACAAGAGGTGCCAGCTGCACCCTGGCGAGGGCCCTGGCACAGCCACCCTCCGCACGGGGAGCTCTGCAGTGTTACAAGAGGTGCCAGCTGCACCCTGGCGAGGGCCCTGGCACAGCCACCCTCCGCAAGGGGGAGCTCTGCAGTGTTACACCAGGTGCCAGCAGCACCCTGGCGAGGGCCCTGGCACAGCCACCCTCCGCACGGGGAGCTCTGCAGTGTTACATCAGGTGCCAGCTGCACCCTGGCGAGGACCCTGGCACAGCCACCCTCCGCACGGGGAGCTCTGCAGTGTTACATCAGGTGCCAGCTGCACCCTGGCGAGGGCCCTGGCACAGCCACCCTCCGCACGGGGAGCTCTGCAGTGTTACACCAGGTGCCAGCAGCACCCTGGCGAGGGCCCTGGCACAGCCACCCTCCGCACGGGGAGCTCTGCAGTGTTACATCAGGTGCCAGCTGCACCCTGGCGAGGGCCCTGGCACAGCCACCCTCCGCACGGGGAGCTCTGCAGTGTTACACCAGGTGCCAGCAGCACCCTGGCGAGGGCCCTGGCACAGCCACCCTCCGCACGGGGAGCTCTGCAGTGTTACACCAGGTGCCAGCAGCACGCCTGGCGAGGGCCCTGGCACAGCCACCCTCCTCACAGGGAGCTCTGCAGTGTTACACCAGGTGCCAGCAGCACCCTGGCGAGGGCCTGGCAGAGCCACCCTCCTCACGGGGAGCTCTGCAGTGTTACACCACCTGCCAGCTACACCCTGGCAAGGGCCCTGGCACAGCCACCCTCCTCAAGGGGAGCTCTGCAGTGTTACACCAGGTGCCAGCTGCACCCTGGCGAGGGCCCTGGCACAGCCACCCTCCTCACGGGGAGCTCTGCAGTGTTACACCAGCTGCCAGCTACACCCTGGCAAGGGCCCTGGCACAGCCACCCTCCTCACGGGGAGCTCTGCAGTGTTACACCAGGTGCCAGCTGCACCCTGGCGAGGGCCCTGGCACAGCCACCCTCCTCACGGGGAGCTCTGCAGTGTTACACCAGGTGCCAGCAGCACCCTGGCGAGGGCCCTGGCACAGCCACCCTCCGCACGGGGAGCTCTGCAGTGTTACATCAGGTGCCAGCTGCACCCTGGCGAGGACCCTGGCACAGCCACCCTCCGCACGGGGAGCTCTGCAGTGTTACATCAGGTGCCAGCTGCACCCTGGCGAGGGCCCTGGCACAGCCACCCTCCGCACGGGGAGCTCTGCAGTGTTACACCAGGTGCCAGCAGCACCCTGGCGAGGGCCCTGGCACAGCCACCCTCCGCACGGGGAGCTCTGCAGTGTTACACCAGGTGCCAGCAGCACCCTGGCGAGGGCCCTGGCACAGCCACCCTCCGCACGGGGAGCTCTGCAGTGTTACATCAGGTGCCAGCTGCACCCTGGCGAGGGCCCTGGCACAGCCACCCTCCGCACGGGGAGCTCTGCAGTGTTACACCAGGTGCCAGCAGCACCCTGGCGAGGGCCCTGGCACAGCCACCCTCCGCACGGGGAGCTCTGCAGTGTTACACCAGGTGCCAGCAGCACGCCTGGCGAGGGCCCTGGCACAGCCACCCTCCTCACAGGGAGCTCTGCAGTGTTACACCAGGTGCCAGCAGCACCCTGGCGAGGGCCTGGCACAGCCACCCTCCTCACGGGGAGCTCTGCAGTGTTACACCACCTGCCAGCTACACCCTGGCAAGGGCCCTGGCACAGCCACCCTCCTCACGGGGAGCTCTGCAGTGTTACACCAGGTGCCAGCTGCACCCTGGCGAGGGCCCTGGCACAGCCACCCTCCTCACGGGGAGCTCTGCAGTGTTACACCAGCTGCCAGCTACACCCTGGCAAGGGCCCTGGCACAGCCACCCTCCTCACGGGGAGCTCTGCAGTGTTACACCAGGTGCCAGCTGCACCCTGGCGAGGGCCCTGGCACAGCCACCCTCCTCACGGGGAGCTTTGCAGTGTTACACCAGGTGCCAGCAGCACCCTGGCGAGGGCCCTGGCACAGCCACCCTCCTCTCAGGGAGCTCTGCAGTGTTACAAGAGGTGCCAGCTGCACCCTGGCGAGGGCCCTGGCACAGCCACCCTCCTCACTGGGAGCTCTGCAGTGTTACAAGAGGTGGCAGCTGCACCCTGGCGAGGGCCCTGGCACAGCCACCCTCCGCACGGGGAGCTCTGCAGTGTTACAAGAGGTGCCAGCTGCACCCTGGCGAGGGCCCTGGCACAGCCACCCTCCGCACGGGGAGCTCTGCAGTGTTACAAGAGGTGGCAGCTGCACCCTGGCGAGGGCCCTGGCACAGCCACCCTCCGCACGGGGAGCTCTGCAGTGTTACAAGAGGTGCCAGCTGCACCCTGGCGAGGGCCTGGCACAGCCACCCTCCTCACAGGGAGCTCTGCAGTGTTACAAGAGGTGCCAGCAGCACCCTGGCGAGGGCCCTGGCACAGCCACCCTCCGCACGGGGAGCTCTGCAGTGTTACAAGAGGTGCCAGCTGCACCCTGGCGAGGGCCTGGCACAGCCACCCTCCTCACAGGGAGCTCTGCAGTGTTACAAGAGGTGCCAGCTGCACCCTGGCAAGGGCCCTGGCACAGCCACCCTCCTCACGGGGAGCTCAGCAGTGTTACATCAGGTGCCAGCTACTCCCTGGCGAGGGCCCTGGCACAGCCACCCTCCTCACTGGGAGCTCTGCAGTGTTACACCAGGTGCCAGCTGCACCCTGGCGAGGGCCCTGGCACAGCCACCCTCCGCACGGGGAGCTCTGCAGTGTTACAAGAGGTGCCAGCTGCACCCTGGCGAGGGCCCTGGCACAGCCACCCTCCGCACAGGGAGCTCTGCAGTGTTACACCAGGTGCCAGCTGCACCCTGGCGAGGGCCCTGGCACAGCCACCCTCCTCACGGGGAGCTCTGCAGTGTTACACCAAGTGCCAGCAGCACCCTGGCGAGGGCCCTGGCACAGCCACCCTCCTCTCAGGGAGCTCTGCAGTGTTACACCAGGTGCCAGCAGCACACTGGCAAGGGCCCTGGCACAGCCACCCTCCTCTCAGGGAGCTCTGCAGTGTTACATCAGGTGCCAGCAGCACCCTGGCGAGGGCCTGGCACAGCCACCCTCCTCACAGGGAGCTCTGCAGTGTTACACCAGGTGCCAGCTGCACCCTGGCGAGGGCCTGGCACAGCCACCCTCCTCACAGGGAGCTCTGCAGTGTTACACCAGGTGCCAGCTGCACCCTGGCGAGGGCCCTGGCACAGCCACCCTCCTCACGGGGAGCTCTGCAGTGTTACACCAGGTGCCAGCAGCACTCTGGCAAGGGCCCTGGCACAGCCACCCTCCGCACGGGGAGCTCGGCAGTGTTACACCAGGTGCCAGCTGCACCCTGGCGAGGGCCCTGGCACAGCCACCCTCCGCACGGGGAGCTCTGCAGTGTTACAAGAGGTGGCAGCTGCACCCTGGCGAGGGCCCTGGCACAGCCACCCTCCTCACAGGGAGCTCTGCAGTGTTACACCAGGTGCCAGCTGCACCCTGGCGAGGGCCCTGGCACAGCCACCCTCCGCACGGGGAGCTCTGCAGTGTTACAAGAGGTGGCAGCTGCACCCTGGCGAGGGCCCTGGCACAGCCACCCTCACGGGGAGCTCTGCAGTGTTACACCAGGTGCCAGCTGCACCCTGGCGAGGGCCCTGGCACAGCCACCCTCCTCACGGGGAGCTCTGCAGTGTTACACCAGGTGCCAGCTGCACCCTGGCGAGGGCCCTGGCACAGCCACCCTCCTCACTGGGAGCTCTGCAGTGTTACACCAGGTGCCAGCTGCACCCTGGTGAGGGCCCTGGCACAGCCACCCTCCGCACGGGGAGCTCTGCAGTGTTACAAGAGGTGCCAGCTGCACCCTGGCGAGGGCCCTGGCACAGCCACCCTCCGCACAGGGAGCTCTGCAGTGTTACACCAGGTGCCAGCTGCACCCTGGCGAGGGCCCTGGCACAGCCACCCTCCGCACAGGGAGCTCTGCAGTGTTACACTAGCTGCCAGCTGCACCCTGGCGAGGGCCCTGGCACAGCCACCCTCCTCACTGGGAGCTCTGCAGTGTTACACCAGGTGCCAGCTGCACCCTGGCGAGGGCCCTGGCACAGCCACCCTCCTCACGGGGAGCTCTGCAGTGTTACACCAGGTGCCAGCAGCACCCTGGCGAGGGCCCTGGCACAGCCACCCTCCTCACGGGGAGCTCTGCAGTGTTACAAGAGGTGCCAGCTGCACCCTGGCGAGGGCCCTGGCACAGCCACCCTCCGCACGGGGAGCTCTGCAGTGTTACACCAGGTGCCAGCTGCACCCTGGCGAGGGCCCTGGCACAGCCACCCTCCTCACAGGGAGCTCTGCAGTGTTACACCAGGTGCCAGCTACACCCTGGCGAGGGCCCTGGCACAGCCACCCTCCGCACGGGGAGCTCAGCAGTGTTACAAGAGGTGCCAGCTGCACCCTGGCGAGGGCCCTGGCACAGCCACCCTCCGCACGGGGAGCTCTGCAGTGTTACACCAGGTGCCAGCTTCACCCTGGCGAGGGCCCTGGCACAGCCACCCTCCTCACAGGGAGCTCTGCAGTGTTACATCAGGTGCCAGCTGCACCCTGGCGAGGGCCCTGGCACAGCCACCCTCACGGGGAGCTCTGCAGTGTTACACCAGGTGCCAGCAGCACCCTGGCGAGGGCCCTGGCACAGCCACCCTCCTCTCAGGGAGCTCTGCAGTGTTACACCAGGTGCCAGCTTCACCCTGGCGAGGGCCCTGGCACAGCCACCCTCCGCACGGGGAGCTCTGCAGTGTTACAAGAGGTGCCAGCTGCACTCTGGCGAGGGCCCTGGCACAGCCACCCTCCTCACTGGGAGCTCTGCAGTGTTACAAGAGGTGCCAGCTGCACCCTGGCGAGGGCCCTGGCACAGCCACCCTCCTCACTGGGAGCTTTGCAGTGTTACAAGAGGTGCCAGCTGCACCCTGGCGAGGGCCCTGGCACAGCCACCCTCCGCACGGGGAGCTCTGCAGTGTTACAAGAGGTGGCAGCTGCACCCTGGCGAGGGCCCTGGCACAGCCACCCTCCGCACGGGGAGCTCTGCAGTGTTACATCAGGTGGCAGCTGCACCCTGGCGAGGGCCCTGGCACAGCCACCCTCCGCACGGGGAGCTCTGCAGTGTTACATCAGGTGCCAGCTGCACCCTGGCGAGGGCCCTGGCACAGCCACCCTCCTCACGGGGAGCTCTGCAGTGTTACAAGAGGTGCCAGCTGCACCCTGGCGAGGGCCCTGGCACAGCCACCCTCCGCACGGGGAGCTTTGCAGTGTTACACCAGGTGCCAGCTTCACCCTGGCGAGGGCCCTGGCACAGCCACCCTCCTCACGGGGAGCTCTGCAGTGTTACACCAGGTGCCAGCTGCACCCTGGCGAGGGCCCTGGCACAGCCACCCTCCTCTCGGGGAGCTCTGCAGTGTTACAAGAGGTGCCAGCTGCACCCTGGCGAGGGCCCTGGCACAGCCACCCTCCGCACAGGGAGCTCTGCAGTGTTACACCAGGTGCCAGCTGCACCCTGGCGAGGGCCCTGGCACAGCCACCCTCCGCACAGGGAGCTCTGCAGTGTTACACCAGGTGCCAGCTGCACCCTGGCGAGGGCCCTGGCACAGCCACCCTCCTCTCAGGGAGCTCTGCAGTGTTACACCAGGTGCCAGCAGCACCCTGGCACAGCCACCCTCCGCACGGGGAGCTCTGCAGTGTTACAAGAGGTGCCAGCTGCACCCTGGCACAGCCACCCTCCGCACGGGGAGCTCTGCAGTGTTACACCAGGTGCCAGCTGCACCCTGGCGAGGGCCCTGGCACAGCCACCCTCCGCACGGGGAGCTTTGCAGTGTTACACCAGGTGCCAGCTGCACCCTGGCGAGGGCCCTGGCACAGCCACCCTCCTCACGGGGAGCTCTGCAGTGTTACACCAGCTGCCAGCTACACCCTGGCGAGGGCCCTGGCACAGCCATCCTCCTCACGGGGAGCTCTGCAGTGTTACACCAGGTGCCAGCTGCACCCTGGCGAGGGCCCTGGCACAGCCACCCTCCTCACGGGGAGCTCTGCAGTGTTACACCAGGTGCCAGCTGCATCCTGGCGAGGGCCCTGGCACAGCCACCCTCCTCATGGGGAGCTCTGCAGTGTTACAAGAGGTGCCAGCTGCACCCTGGCGAGGGCCCTGGCACAGCCACCCTCCGCACGGGGAGCTCTGCAGTGTTACATCAGGTGCCAGCTGCACCCTGGCGAGGGCCCTGGCACAGCCACCCTCCGCACGGGGAGCTCTGCAGTGTTACACCAGGTGCCAGCAGCACCCTGGCGAGGGCCCTGGCACAGCCACCCTCCGCACGGGGAGCTCTGCAGTGTTACATCAGGTGCATGCTGCACCCTGGCGAGGGCCCTGGCACAGCCACCCTCCGCACGGGGAGCTCTGCAGTGTTACACCAGGTGCCAGCAGCACCCTGGCGAGGGCCCTGGCACAGCCACCCTCCGCACGGGGAGCTCTGCAGTGTTACACCAGGTGCCAGCAGCACGCCTGGCGAGGGCCCTGGCACAGCCACCCTCCTCACAGGGAGCTCTGCAGTGTTACACCAGGTGCCAGCAGCACCCTGGCGAGGGCCTGGCACAGCCACCCTCCTCACGGGGAGCTCTGCAGTGTTACACCAGCTGCCAGCTACACCCTGGCAAGGGCCCTGGCACAGCCACCCTCCTCACGGGGAGCTCTGCAGTGTTACACCAGGTGCCAGCTGCACCCTGGCGAGGGCCCTGGCACAGCCACCCTCCTCACGGGGAGCTCTGCAGTGTTACACCAGCTGCCAGCTACACCCTGGCAAGGGCCCTGGCACAGCCACCCTCCTCACGGGGAGCTCTGCAGTGTTACACCAGGTGCCAGCTGCACCCTGGCGAGGGCCCTGGCACAGCCACCCTCCTCACGGGGAGCTTTGCAGTGTTACACCAGGTGCCAGCAGCACCCTGGCGAGGGCCCTGGCACAGCCACCCTCCTCTCAGGGAGCTCTGCAGTGTTACAAGAGGTGCCAGCTGCACCCTGGCGAGGGCCCTGGCACAGCCACCCTCCTCACTGGGAGCTCTGCAGTGTTACAAGAGGTGGCAGCTGCACCCTGGCGAGGGCCCTGGCACAGCCACCCTCCGCACGGGGAGCTCTGCAGTGTTACAAGAGGTGCCAGCTGCACCCTGGCGAGGGCCCTGGCACAGCCACCCTCCGCACGGGGAGCTCTGCAGTGTTACAAGAGGTGGCAGCTGCACCCTGGCGAGGGCCCTGGCACAGCCACCCTCCGCACGGGGAGCTCTGCAGTGTTACAAGAGGTGCCAGCAGCACCCTGGCGAGGGCCTGGCACAGCCACCCTCCTCACAGGGAGCTCTGCAGTGTTACAAGAGGTGCCAGCAGCACCCTGGCGAGGGCCCTGGCACAGCCACCCTCCGCACGGGGAGCTCTGCAGTGTTACAAGAGGTGCCAGCTGCACCCTGGCGAGGGCCTGGCACAGCCACCCTCCTCACAGGGAGCTCTGCAGTGTTACAAGAGGTGCCAGCTGCACCCTGGCAAGGGCCCTGGCACAGCCACCCTCCTCACGGGGAGCTCAGCAGTGTTACATCAGGTGCCAGCTACACCCTGGCGAGGGCCCTGGCACAGCCACCCTCCTCACTGGGAGCTCTGCAGTGTTACACCAGGTGCCAGCTGCACCCTGGCGAGGGCCCTGGCACAGCCACCCTCCGCACGGGGAGCTCTGCAGTGTTACAAGAGGTGCCAGCTGCACCCTGGCGAGGGCCCTGGCACAGCCACCCTCCGCACAGGGAGCTCTGCAGTGTTACACCAGGTGCCAGCTGCACCCTGGCGAGGGCCCTGGCACAGCCACCCTCCTCACGGGGAGCTCTGCAGTGTTACACCAGGTGCCAGCAGCACCCTGGCGAGGGCCCTGGCACAGCCACCCTCCTCTCAGGGAGCTCTGCAGTGTTACACCAGGTGCCAGCAGCACCCTGGCAAGGGCCCTGGCACAGCCACCCTCCTCTCAGGGAGCTCTGCAGTGTTACATCAGGTGCCAGCAGCACCCTGGCGAGGGCCTGGCACAGCCACCCTCCTCACAGGGAGCTCTGCAGTGTTACACCAGGTGCCAGCTGCACCCTGGCGAGGGCCTGGCACAGCCACCCTCCTCACAGGGAGCTCTGCAGTGTTACACCAGGTGCCAGCTGCACCCTGGCGAGGGCCCTGGCACAGCCACCCTCCTCACGGGGAGCTCTGCAGTGTTACACCAGGTGCCAGCAGCACTCTGGCAAGGGCCCTGGCACAGCCACCCTCCGCACGGGGAGCTCGGCAGTGTTACACCAGGTGCCAGCTGCACCCTGGCGAGGGCCCTGGCACAGCCACCCTCCGCACGGGGAGCTCTGCAGTGTTACAAGAGGTGGCAGCTGCACCCTGGCGAGGGCCCTGGCACAGCCACCCTCACGGGGAGCTCTGCAGTGTTACACCAGGTGCCAGCTGCACCCTGGAGAGGGCCCTGGCACAGCCACCCTCCTCACGGGGAGCTCTGCAGTGTTACACCAGGTGCCAGCTGCACCCTGGCGAGGGCCCTGGCACAGCCACCCTCCTCACTGGGAGCTCTGCAGTGTTACACCAGGTGCCAGCTGCACCCTGGCGAGGGCCCTGGCACAGCCACCCTCCGCACGGGGAGCTCTGCAGTTTTACAAGAGGTGCCAGCTGCACCCTGGCGAGGGCCCTGGCACAGCCACCCTCCGCACAGGGAGCTCTGCAGTGTTACACCAGGTGCCAGCTGCACCCTGGCGAGGGCCCTGGCACAGCCACCCTCCGCACAGGGAGCTCTGCATTGTTACACTAGCTGCCAGCTGCACCCTGGCGAGGGCCCTGGCACAGCCACCCTCCTCACTGGGAGCTCTGCAGTGTTACACCAGGTGCCAGCTGCACCCTGGCGAGGGCCCTGGCACAGCCACCCTCCTCACGGGGAGCTCTGCAGTGTTACACCAGGTGCCAGCAGCACCCTGGCGAGGGCCCTGGCACAGCCACCCTCCTCACGGGGAGCTCTGCAGTGTTACACCAGGTGCCAGCTGCACCCTGGCGAGGGCCCTGGCACAGCCACCCTCCTCTCGGGGAGCTCTGCAGTGTTACACCAGGTGCCAGCAGCACCCTGGCGAGGGCCCTGGCACAGCCACCCTCCTCTCGGGGAGCTCTGCAGTGTTACACCAGGTGCCAGCTGCACCCTGGCGAGGGCCCTGGCACAGCCACCCTCCGCACGGGGAGCTCTGCAGTGTTACAAGAGGTGCCAGCTGCACCCTGGCGAGGGCCCTGGCAGAGACGCCCTCCTCACGGGGAGCTCTGCAGTGTTACACCAGGTGCCAGAAGGCACCCTGGCACAGCCACCCTCCGCACAGGGTGCTCTGCAGTGTGACACCAGATGCCAGCAGCACGCCTGGCGAGGGCCCTGGCACAGCCACCCTCCGCACGGGGAGCTCAGCAGTGTTACAAGAGGTGCCAGCTGCACCCTGGCGAGGGCCCTGGCACAGACGCCCTCCTCACGGGGAGCTCTGCAGTGTTACACCAGGTGCCAGAAGGCACCCTGGCACAGCCACCCTCCGCACAGGGTGCTCTGCAGTGTGACACCAGATGCCAGCAGCACGCCTGGCGAGGGCCCTGGCACAGCCCCCCTCCTCACGGGGAGCTCTGCAGTGTTACACCAGGTGCCAGCAGCACCCTGGCGAGGGCCTGGCACAGCCACCCTCCTCACGGGGAGCTCAGCAGTGTTACACCAGGTGCCAGCTGCACCCTGGCGAGGGCCCTGGCAGAGCCACCCACCTCACGGGGAGCTCTGCAGTGTTACACCAGCTGCCAGCTACACCCTGGCGAGGGCCCTGGCACAGCCACCCTCCTCTCAGGGAGCTCTGCAGTGTTACAAGAGGTGCCAGCAGCACCCTGGCGAGGGCCTGGCACAGCCACCCTCCTCACGGGGAGCTCAGCAGTGTTACATCAGGTGCCAGCAGCACCCTGGCGAGGGCCCTGGTACAGCCACCCTCCGCACGGGGAGCTCAGCAGTGTTACAAGAGGTGCCAGCTACACCCTGGCGAGGGCCCTGGCACAGCCACCCTCCGCACGGGGAGCTCTGCAGTGTTACACCAGGTGCCAGCTGCACCCTGGCGAGGGCCCTGGCACAGCCACCCTCCTCACGGGGAGCTCAGCAGTGTTACACCAGGTGCCAGCTGCACCCTGGCGAGGGCCTGGCACAGCCACCCTCCGCACAGGGAGCTCTGCAGTGTTACACCAGGTGCCAGCAGCACCCTGGCGAGGGCCCTGGCAGAGCCACCCACCTCACGGGGAGCTCTGCAGTGTTACACCAGCTACACCCTGGCGAGGGCCCTGGCACAGCCACCCTCCGCACGGGGAGCTCTGCAGGGTTACAAGAGGTGCCAGCTGCACCCTGGCGAGGGCCCTGGCACAGCCACCCTCCTCTCAGGGAGCTCTGCAGTGTTACAAGAGGTGCCAGCTGCACCCTGGCGAGGGCCCTGGCACAGACGCCCTCCTCACGGGGAGCTCTGCAGTGTTACACCAGGTGCCAGTATTGCCCGATCCGGTAAGTTTCACACCAGAAAGTTCTGTCGTTTAGCACATTGGTCAGAAAAAGTGAGGAGAACATATTAGAACCAAAATACCAAAGGTATTTCAGTATGTCGCTGTAAGTCCTATTATGAGCGAGTTCATTCACAGATGTGGAGAGAATAATTCTTTTAATAAAACATTTTCCTTGCGTGTGGAGCGACAAAGAAGGCTATGATATGCCTCTGGTGTATTCTGTTCAACGTAAGAGCAGCGTGGACTCCACAGTCCGCGTCCCACACGATGTGTTCTCCTCACTTTTTCTGACCAATGTGCTAACCGACAGAACTTTCTGGTGTGAAACTTACCGGATCGTGCAATACAGGCAGTTTTTTGAAAATTGGGAGGATCTTGACATATCACAAAACTCTTGCTCACTGCCTCAACCGCTTGATTTTCTTGCAAAACTATTTTGCATTATCGTATCTAATATCCCTTGGAATAGGGGACAAAGCTTTGAGAAAGTCACATGACGAAACACGTGTCGGCTGTTGCTTATTGTGGACCAAGATGAAGAGGACATAACTACCATTCTTATTCTTTTGACTAGTTCTCAAAATTAGGGGACATTTGTCCTCTTTTGGTTTATGCATCTGAACTCTTTGGGAAAATGTACTCTTTGTGCGTTTCAAAAAAATCCTTTTTTTGTGAATTACCATGATTCAAAAATATTTATGAATTAAAAAATCATTTGTTTCTGAGAACCGAAACGTGTCTGTTGCCATTGGTATTTGGGTTAATATATAGAATGTTTCGCTTTTGACTAAATACACAGAATATAAATTACTTCAGAGTTCTTGGGTATCCGTACATAAAAATTGTGTTTCATAGCAAGTGTTTGTCATTTACTATGAACTTTAGCATCTAGGTAGTAGAGTGCATATTTATCCTGAGTGGCACCAACCCCAAATGGTTATTCTTAGTCTCATTGAAATTGCTATACATCATATTTGCTTGACCCCATCTGTTGTTTTTTGTACGTGAGGTGTGCCTCCTTTACATTACTACCAGGAAGTTTCGTATCAAAACTTCCAGATGTTTGCTAAAGTGCAATATTCAGTTTCTCATAAATCAAGCGGCTTTATAATTACAGCTGTTGCACAACGACATGTACATTCACTTAAAGTTGTGCACTTTAAGTATTTTAAACTAATTATCCTCCACAGTAGCTAGCTGATGTATATTCGTCTTAACAGCCCATTAAAGTTGTGCTTATTAACACCCACATGAGGTTGCAATATTTACACTTCATATGTTACAAATTATGTATGCTCACTAGAACATCATATTATAGCCATGAGATGTTATGCTTTGGGATTTTTTTTAACTTTAAAGCGAAAAACACATTGACATCGATAATACCCAAGAATCGTTATCTAATCCCACAAATGACATTGGTGTAGCTTTGGTTACAGTTTTCACCAAAACACACGGTGTGAAACAGCTCATGAACGAGGAAACGCTCCAGCTGCGTAGTTCTGATGTCCGAAGATGCTCTTGAAAAGTTGTTTATGTCACTCAAGTCCTATTTCTACAATGAGCAGTAAAGGTAACCTCTTTCTCACTGCTATTTTTTCAGTACATATCAATGAGCATGACAGTCTGTGTCACTGGACTTAAAATTTGGCTGGACGGCCTGGCGTTTTGGTGGACCAACTTTTGTGTTACAATACAGTTTAATCCGAGGGGGTGTCACGAGTAGACATTCTGGAAGAGAAGAAGGTTTCGAAGCTGAAAGTGGCTGGCTGCATGGAGACAGCAGGCTACATTGGTTTTCTGTATAGCTCTTAGGAAACGTAAGGAGGCTTCAGGGAGGCTTCACAAGAGAGCAGTCATGGGGATACTTGCTTAGTACATGGTCACAATAATCCTTGCTAATACACGAAATATTTGTACTTAGTTTATTGATTTGTTTTTTACTCCATATTAATTTGCAATAGTTCTTGCATAGCAAAAAAGCGTAGTCACAAATGCTATTGTCAAGGAACTCAATTACCGGATATTTCCCCGCTAATATACTGCCAATGCCATTGCTCTGCCAGTTGTGGTTACTTTGCTTCCTAAGCAAGATTGTTTATTTTTAGTGCGACAATTCAATATCCAGCTCAGTAAGTGGAAAAATGATTATTTAAAATAAGTGCAATATTATGGACATTCCAATATGTGATATATTTTTGTTTTTTTATGGTATGGCTAAATTACTCCTTGCTAAATAAGCCACAGTTGCAATACGAATGACTGAATATGCAACTGCCACTACATCTCGTGTAGTATTATGGGATGCAATATTTCCTATTCAGTATGGTATTCTAAAGCTACATTTCTTAACATGAACCAGTCCCATTTTGCACACTTCGTATCACCGCTGTATCAATCTCTTGCATAAATTGCAACAATTCTTGCTCGACTTTCCTACTGTGATTTTATTTTGCTAAACTCATATTTCTTGCTTACTTTCACGGTTGAAGTGAATGATATCAAGGCCACAGCATTCCTTCATGCATGTACACACTTTGAGAAATCTTACGAATGCTACAGACTAGAATGCCCTAACCTGAACGATAAACTGGACCAAGAATTAATCATCCAAAATGCCAATAGAAATAGTTTTCATTTTGACCAAATACCAGGGTTTGCTTTGAAGGCCATTAAAAAGTCAATTTATCTCAATGCAGTGTCTGTAGATTACATTTGATAGCTCAATACTTAAGCCTTCAACCTGCACTTTAAAAAATATATATATTTCGCAATAATCAGTGATGACGGCAAGCGAGGTGGGAGATGAGACGCGGCGAGGAGGAGCCGGGGCTGAAGGGTGAAAGAAGACTGCAATTCACCCAGACTCAGACTTCTGCTCCCGTCTTTAAACACAATTCCTGTTTGGGATTCAAGGAGGTGGCGAACAGCGGAGCTACGTGTGCGTTCTCCTCCTATTAATTAACTCTCCCTAAATATAATCATCAGCCTTGTGCGTCACCCTGATTCTTAATGCACCTAGAGGAGACTAGGGAAGAAAGGGAAAGTGAAAACACGCCATGCGTGCCTTGTGCTCAAAACCCGGGAGCTCTACACGTGCACATCACCTGTCCCCATTCGGCCAAGAAACCAACGACAATAGACCTCGCTAAGGCGAGCGGCGCATG
Organism: Lissotriton vulgaris; assembly: GCF_964263255.1. Lineage (NCBI taxonomy): Eukaryota > Metazoa > Chordata > Amphibia > Caudata > Salamandridae > Lissotriton > Lissotriton vulgaris. The sequence goes on from NC_141696.1 coordinate 1,564,131,426, forward strand.
CGCTGCGTCGCTACGCAAGACCTAAAAATCAAAGGAACCTCAACTTCTGCATTGACAAACAGATAGACCGATGCCAACCTGTGGGCATCACCAACTCCATCTATTCAATCCTGCCTGGTCCTACACACTAGAGCCGGCCTAGGATCAGATACATTGGATCACACTTGCTCCCACACTCTGCAGCCAGTCTAGAATCAGATCTCTTCACTCCCGCCTGGTCCTACACAATAGAGCCGGCCTAGGATCAGGTACATTGGATCACACTTGCTGCCACACTCTGCAGCCAGTCTCGAATCAGATCTCTTCAATCCCGCCTGGTCCTACACACTAGAGCCGGCCTAGGATCAGATACATTGGATCATACTTGCTCCCACACTCTGCAGCCAGTCTCGAATCAGATCTCTTCAATCCCGCCTGGTCCTACACACTAGAGCCGGCCTAGGATCAGATACATTGGATCACACTTGCTCCCACACTCTGCAGCCAGTCTCGAATCAGATCTCTTCAATCCCGCCTGGTCCTACACACTAGAGCTGGCCTAGGATCAGATACATTGGATCACACTTGCTCCCACACTCTGCAGCCAGTCTCGAATCAGATCTCTTCAATCCCGCCTGGTCCTACACACTAGAGCCGGCCTAGGATCAGATACATTCAGTCACACCAAGACCTCCACTCCGGAGTCCGCCAAGAATCAGCTGCATTCAATCATACCTGGCCCTACACTCCGGATACAGCCTAGAATCACATCTAGTCGATCGTACCTTGGTCCTTACAAACGGACTTTCACTAGAAATCTCTGGATTCTAGTATTGCATTTAAAGTGTTCAGCACAACACAAAAGGCAGTTATAATTAAGAAGTCTTCTGTAGATATAAAGAATACAGAAGTCAGATTCTAGAAAGACCGAAGTACGAACAAACAAACACAGACGCTGTTAGGCAACACTTGGAGCCAAATTCCGCATTGCTCCTGGTCATCAACAGGCATTCAAAAGTGTTTTCACAATATCTTATACATTGTTGATTTACTGTTTTCTTTACCCAGTAATGCCATTGCTGATAATCTAAAAGGTATCTCTGCTTTAGATATAGCACTTTGCTGCCTCTCTTCCTTCTCATCTAAATACATCTCATTCAGAAAGTTTATCCAGCCAGTGGTCGAACATCTCACAGACACCAGTGGCTATGTCCGAGCCATCACATCAAGGACCTCGTCCACACTTGAGCGCGAGCAAGAGAGAACGGATGATACAATGCTCCAAACCACCAAGAACTGTGAACAAGCTTCCCCATATCCACCTAATGGGCCAGGACCCTGACCTCTAGTCCCAGAGGAACTCTAGATCCAGCCGCTACCATGAGGAGCGCGGGTGACGAGCAACCCTTGAGACACCGGCAGTGGACACGACTGCCAGGTTCTTCTCAGTTAAGGGTTTAGTGTCACACTGACTTCTATTTCGAGTCTTCTGCACATCCTGTGGGTGCACCATGGCCAGTCAGTGGACCCCACACCGATGGCTTCCCTCGGACTACGTAAAACCCGGGCCCTAGAGTGGAACAACAGTTTGAGTGACAACCAGGAGGTGCTTCGCACCTCCCATAAATCCTCGGCACTCAAGCTAGAAATCTGAATATTATGAAGACAACTGGCCCCCTGAACCCGTTGGGTGACCCATTTCTTTGGTAACAGGTGTAAGGCAGCTCTGCAATTCCTGGCACCCACATCTTTCTCTCTACCAACTGGACCATGTTTTGCCAACCAATAACACCCACTTTACATTTTAGTTTAATTTATTCCAGCTGCAGAAGACAGCCAGGGCGCACTTTGCAGCTACAGCTGAGGTTCCTTCACTTCATTGATTTGGAAGGGAGAGTACCTGCACTTCTCAGCACTGGTGGAATACATTTAATGGGAGAGTGCCAGCAGTTCTCAGGAGCAAGGAGGCACTTTGGACAGGTGTACCAGCACCTCTATATTCCCATTTACAGCACTGGCCCAAACTGTAATGCAGGTCACAGAAAGAACTCACTAGATCAGGTTAAGCACTACATGATACAGACTAGTTACTCTGGAAATAGTAGAAGAGAGAGAGAGAAGCAGCTCCAGGTAAGTGCCACGTGATACAGACTAGTTACTCTGGAAATAGTAGAAGAGAGAGAGAGAAGCAGCTCCAGGTAAGTGCCACATGATACATACTAGTTACTCTGGAAGTAGTAAAAGAGAGAGAGAAGCAGCTCAGGTAAGTGCCACATGATACAGACTAGTTACTCTGGAAGTAGTAGAAGAGAGCGAGAGAAGCAGCTCAGGTAAGTGCCACATGATACAGACTAGTTACTCTGGAAGTAGTAGAAGAGAGAGAGAGAGAAGCAGCTCCAGGTAAGTGCCACATGATACAGACTAGTTACTCTGGAAGTAGTAGAAGAGAGAGAGAGAAGCAGCTCCAGGTAAGGGCCACATGAGACAGACTAGTTACTCTGGAAGTAGTAAAAGAGAGAGAGAAGCAGCTCAGGTAAGTGCCACATGATACAGACTAGTTACTCTGGAAGTAGTAGAAGAGAGAGAGAGAAGCAGCTCAGGTAAGTGCCACATGATACAGACTAGTTACTCTGGAAGTAGTAGAAGAGAGAGAGAGAGAGAGAAGCAGCTCAGGTAAGTGCCACATGATACAGACTAGTTACTCTGGAAGTAGTAGAGAGAGAGAGAAGCAGCTCCAGGTAAGTGCCACATGATATAGACTAGTTACTCTGGAAGTAGTAGAAGAGAGAGAGAGAGAAGCAGCTCAGGTAAGCGCTAGATGACACAGACTAATAACCCAGGCTCCAGCAGTTGTCCTGAGGTCCAGATCCTGTGTGTCACACACACACACACATACACACACACACACACCTTACACCAGTAAATGGTTTAGTCCTCTGAGGAACAGATCACAGCATCCTCTACGAGGGTCTCAAAGACCACGAATGTGGTGGCACATTGCTATCCTGCCTGTCTAAATGGAGGTGGCCACTGCCAGCCACCATGCCTAGGAGAGGGCGCAGGGACCCCTGGGGATGGCCATCCTGTGCGTCTGAATGGAGGTGTCCACTGCCAGCCACCATGACTAGGAGGAGGCGCACTGACCCCTGGGGATGGCCATCCTGTGCATTTGATTGGAGGTGTCCACTGCCAGCCACCATGACTAGGAGGGGGCGCACTGACCCCTGGGGATGGCCATCCTGCGTGTCTGAATGGAGGTGCCCGCTGCCAGCCACCGTGACTAGGAGGAGGCGCACTGACCCCTGGGGATGGCTATCCCGTGCGTCTGAATGAAGGTGGTCGGTGCAAGCCACCATGACTAGGAGGAGGCGCAGGGACCCCTGGGGAGGGCCATCCTGAGCGTCTGAATGGAGGTGCCGGCTGCCAGCCACCGTGACTAGGAGGAGGCGCACTGACCCCTGGGGATGCCCATCCTGCGTGTCTGAATGGAGGTGCCCGCTGCCAGCCACCATGACTAGGAGGGGGCGCACTGACCCCTGCGGATGGTTATCCTGTGCGTCTGAATGGAGGTGCCCACTGCCAGCCACCACGACTAGGATGGGGCGCAGTGACCCCTGGGGATGGCCATCCTGCGTGTCTGAATGGAGGTGCCCGCTGCCAGCCACCACGACTAGGATGGGGCGCAGGGACCCCTGGGGATGGCCATCCAGCGCATCTGAATGGAGGTGCCCGCTGCCAGCCACCATGACTAGGAGGGGGCGCACTGACCCCTGCGGATGGTCATCCTGTGCGTCTGAATGGAGGTGCCCACTGCCAGCCACCATGACTAGGATGGGGCGCAGGGACCCCTGGGGATGGCTATCCTGAGCGTCTGAATGGAGGTGGCCGCTGCTAGCCACCGAAGACTAGGAGGAGGCGCACTGACCCCTGGGGATGGCCAGCCTGAGCGTCTGAATGGAGGTGCCGGCTGCCAGCCACCATGCCTAGGAGGAGGCGGACTGACCCCTGGGGATGGCCAGCCTGAGCGTCTGAATGGAGGTGCCGGCTGCCAGCCACCATGCCTAGGAGGAGGCGGACTGACCCCTGGGGAGGGCCATCCTGAGCGTCTGAATGGAGGTGCCGGCTGCCAGCCACCATGCCTAGGAGGAGGCGGACTGACCCCTGGGGAGGGCCATCCTGAGCGTCTGAATGGAGGTGCCGGCTGCCAGCCACCATGCCTAGGAGGAGGCGGACTGACCCCTGGGGATGGCCAGCCTGAGCGTCTGAATGGAGGTGCCGGCTGCCAGCCACCATGCCTAGGAGGAGGCGGACTGACCCCTGGGGATGGCCAGCCTGAGCGTCTGAATGGAGGTGCCGGCTGCCAGCCACCATGCCTAGGAGGAGGCGGACTGACCCCTGGGGATGGCCTTCCTGCACGTCTGAATGGAGGTGCCCGCTGCCAGTCACCATGCCTAGGAGGGGGCGCACTGACCCCTGGGGATGGCCATCCTGTGTAGGGGCACTGGAATCAGCACTCCGTAAGTGATGCTTCAGAGCCAGAAGACATACCAAAGGTAGTGTGAAAAGACAGAACAACTTTAAGGGGCAATGGGTTCTCTCACTGAGAATGTCAAACAGGTCACATCCTTGGACAGTAAAGGACCTAGAGTAAACGTGAGGGGTCTGTGGTCCAGGCATCCAGCCCAGTGAAAACGAGGAGCCCATAGTGCAGCCACCCCACCAAAGGAACGCGAGGGGCCTATAGTCCAGCCACCCCACCAAGTGAACACAAGGAGCCTTTAGTCCGGCCACCCCGCCAAGTGAACAAGAGGAGCCTTTAGTCCGGCCACCCAGCCAAGTGAACATGAGGAGCCTTCAGTCCGGCCACCCAGCCAAGTGAGCATGAGGAGCCTTCAGTCCGGCCACCCAGCCAAGTGAACACGATGAGCCATTAGTCCGGCCACCCCGCCAAGTGAACACGATGAGCCTTTAGTCCGGCCACCCCGCCAAGTGAACACGAGGAGCCTTCAGTCCGGCCACCCAGCCAAGTGAACACAAGGAGCCTTTAGTCCGGCCACCCCGCCAAGTGAACACGATGAGCCTTTAGTCCGGCCACCCCGCCAAGTGAACACGAGGAGCCTTCAGTCCGGCCACCCAGCCAAGTGAACACAAGGAGCCTTCAGTCCGGCCACCCAGCCAAGTGAACACAAGGAGCCATTAGTCCGGCAACCCCGCCAAGTGAACACGAGGAGCCTTCAGTCCGGCCACCCAGCCAAGTGAACACGAGGAGCCATTAGTCCGGCCACCCCGCCAAGTGAACACGATGAGCCATTAGTCCGGCCACCCCGCCAAGTGAACACGAGGAGCCTTTAGTCCGGCCACCCCGCCAAGTGAACACAAGGAGCCTTCAGTCCGGCCACCCAGCCAAGTGAACACAAGGAGCCATTAGTCCGGCCACCCAGCCAAGTGAACATGAGGAGCCTTCAGTCCGGCCACCCAGCCAAGTGAACACGAGGAGCCTTCAGTCCAGCCACCCAGCCAAGTAAACACAAGGAGCCTTCAGTCCGGCCACCCCGCCAAGTGAACACGAGGAGCCTTCAGTCCGGCCACCCCGCCAAGTGAACACGAGGAGCCTTTAGTCCGGCCACCCCGCCAAGTGAGCACAAGGAGCCTTCAGTCCGGCCACCCAGCCAAGTGAACACAAGGAGCCTTCAGTCCGGCCACCCAGCCAAGTGAACACAAGGAGCCATTAGTCCGGCCACCCAGCCAAGTGAACACGAGGAGCCTTCAGTCCGGCCACCCAGCCAAGTGAACACGATGAGCCATTAGTCCGGCCACCCCGCCAAGTGAACCCAAGGAGCCATTAGTCCGGCCACCCAGCCAAGTGAACACGATGAGCCATTAGTCCGGCCACCCCGCCAAGTGAACACAAGGAGCCATTAGTCCGGCCACCCAGCCAAGTGAACATGAGGAGCCTTCAGTCCAGCCACCCAGCCAAGTGAACACATGGAGCCTTCAGTCCGGCCACCCCGCCAAGTGAACATGATGAGCCTTCAGTCCGGCCACCCAGCCAAGTGAACACGATGAGCCATTAGTCCGGCCACCCCGCCAAGTGAACACAAGGAGCCTTCAGTCCGGCCACCTCGCCAAGTGAACACGATGAGCCTTCAGTCCAGCCACCCAGCCAAGTGAACACGATGAGCCATTAGTCCAGCCACCCCGCCAAGTGAACACAAGGAGCCTTTAGTCCAGCCACCCCGCCAAGTGAACATGAGGAGCCTTCAGTCCGGTCACCCCGCCAAGTGAACACGATGAGCCTTCAGTCCGGCCACCCAGCCAAGTGAACACAAGGAGCCTTTAGTCCGGCCACCCCGCCAAGTGAACACGATGAGTGTTGGACAGGCCACATGACGGGCCGCTCTCCCCCGGCTCGACCAGGCCCGAGCCCAGTCAAACCCCGCCAAGTGAACACGAGGAGCCTTCAGTCCGGCCACCCAGCCAAGTGAACACGAGGAGCCATTAGTCCGGCCACCCCGCCAAGTGAACAAGATGAGCCATTAGTCCGGCCACCCCGCCAAGTGAACACGAGGAGCCTTTAGTCCGGCCACCCCGCCAAGTGAACACAAGGAGCCTTCAGTCCGGCCACCCAGCCAAGTGAACACGATGAGCCATTAGTCCAGCCACCCCGCCAAGTGAACACAAGGAGCCTTTAGTCCAGCCACCCCGCCAAGTGAACATGAGGAGCCTTCAGTCTGGTCACCCCGCCAAGTGAACACGATGAGCCTTCAGTCCGGCCACCCAGCCAAGTGAACACAAGGAGCCTTTAGTCCGGCCACCCCGCCAAGTGAACACGATGAGCCTTTAGTCCGGCCACCCCGCCAAGTGAACACGATGAGCCTTTAGTCCGGCCACCCCGCCAAGTGAACACGAGGAGCCTTCAGTCCGGCCACCCAGCCAAGTGAACACAAGGAGCCTTCAGTCCGGCCACCCAGCCAAGTGAACACAAGGAGCCATTAGTCCGGCAACCCCGCCAAGTGAACACGAGGAGCCTTCAGTCCGGCCACCCAGCCAAGTGAACACGAGGAGCCATTAGTCCGGCCACCCCGCCAAGTGAACACGATGAGCCATTAGTCCGGCCACCCCGCCAAGTGAACACGAGGAGCCTTTAGTCCGGCCACCCCGCCAAGTGAACACAAGGAGCCTTCAGTCCGGCCACCCAGCCAAGTGAACACAAGGAGCCATTAGTCCGGCCACCCAGCCAAGTGAACATGAGGAGCCTTCAGTCCGGCCACCCAGCCAAGTGAACACGAGGAGCCTTCAGTCCAGCCACCCAGCCAAGTAAACACAAGGAGCCTTCAGTCCGGCCACCCCGCCAAGTGAACACGAGGAGCCTTCAGTCCGGCCACCCCGCCAAGTGAACACGAGGAGCCTTTAGTCCGGCCACCCCGCCAAGTGAGCACAAGGAGCCTTCAGTCCGGCCACCCAGCCAAGTGAACACAAGGAGCCTTCAGTCCGGCCACCCAGCCAAGTGAACACAAGGAGCCATTAGTCCGGCCACCCAGCCAAGTGAACACGAGGAGCCTTCAGTCCGGCCACCCAGCCAAGTGAACACGATGAGCCATTAGTCCGGCCACCCCGCCAAGTGAACACAAGGAGCCATTAGTCCGGCCACCCAGCCAAGTGAACACGATGAGCCATTAGTCCGGCCACCCCGCCAAGTGAACACAAGGAGCCATTAGTCCGGCCACCCAGCCAAGTGAACATGAGGAGCCTTCAGTCCAGCCACCCAGCCAAGTGAACACATGGAGCCTTCAGTCCGGCCACCCCGCCAAGTGAACATGATGAGCCTTCAGTCCGGCCACCCAGCCAAGTGAACACGATGAGCCATTAGTCCGGCCACCCCGCCAAGTGAACACAAGGAGCCTTCAGTCCGGCCACCTCGCCAAGTGAACACGATGAGCCTTCAGTCCAGCCACCCAGCCAAGTGAACACGATGAGCCATTAGTCCAGCCACCCCGCCAAGTGAACACAAGGAGCCTTTAGTCCAGCCACCCCGCCAAGTGAACATGAGGAGCCTTCAGTCCGGTCACCCCGCCAAGTGAACACGATGAGCCTTCAGTCCGGCCACCCAGCCAAGTGAACACGATGAGCCATTAGTCCAGCCACCCCGCCAAGTGAACACAAGGAGCCTTTAGTCCAGCCACCCCGCCAATTGAACATGAGGAGCCTTCAGTCCGGTCACCCCGCCAAGTGAACATGAGGAGCCTTCAGTCCGGTCACCCCGCCAAGTGAACACGAGGAGCCTTCAGTCCGGCCACCCAGCCAAGTGAACACAAGGAGCCTTCAGTCCGGCCACCCAGCCAAGTGAACACAAGGAGCCATTAGTCCGGCCACCCAGCCAAGTGAACATGAGGAGCCTTCAGTCCGGCCACCCAGCCAAGTGAACAAGAGGAGCCTCCAGTCCGGCCACCCAGCCAAGTGAACACGAGGAGCCTTCAGTCCGGCCACCCAGCCAAGTGAACACGAGAAGCCTTAAGTCCGGCCACCCCGCCAAGTGAACACGAGGAGCCTTCAGTCCGGCCACCCAGCCAAGTGAACACACAGAGCCATTAGTCCGGCCACCCAGCCAAGTGAACACGAGGAGCCTTCAGTCCGGCCACCCAGCCAAGTGAACACGAGGAGCCTTCAGTCCGGCCACCCAGCCAAGTGAACACGAGGAGCCTTCAGTCCGGCCACCCAACCAAGTGAACACGAGGAGCCTTCAGTCCGGCCACCCAACCAAGTGAACACGAGGAGCCTTCAGTCCGGCCACCCAACCAAGTGAACGTGTAAGATCTGCTGCTTCTGTTACCCAGCCCTATGCAAGCAGGCAGGTAGGCAATCACCTTTTAGAGTGGTGGATGCCAACCTACTGCCCAACTCTCTTCGACCGCTCTCTGCTGCCACTCTCCCCCACCCTCTTCTCTGCTGCTGATCCCTCTGCCCAGGTGCCCAAGCCATTAGCCAGCAGTAAAACTAGAAGGCATGTGTGGCATGTGGCATCCGGCTTAATGGATTGAAAGAGTATCTGGCAGGCAAGAAATCTAAATAGCAAGTGTCGATGCGTGCAGGGCTGAGAGTGGAGATTGATGTGTGTGAGAGAGAGAGTGATTGAGTGGGTGTGTGTGTGTGTGTGTGTGTGTGTGTGTGTGTTAGAGAGTGTTGCACGCGCACACCTCCAGGGCTGAGAGTGGAGCTAGACATGTATGTTTTGTGTGTGTTGGGGAGGGGTTCCAAGGCTGAGTGTGGAGCTAGGTGTGTGTGTGTGTGTGTGTCTGTGTGTGTCTGTGTGTGTCTGTGTGTGTCTGTGTGTGTCTGTGTGTGTCTGTGTGTGTCTGTGTGTGTCTGTGTGTGTCTGTGTCTGTGTCTGTGTCTGTGTCTGTGTCTGTGTCTGTCTGTGTATGTGTGTGTGTCTGTCTGTGTATGTGTGTGTGTCTGTGTGTGTGTGTGTATGAGTGTATGTATGTGTATCTGTGTGTATGTGTGTGTGTGGGTGTGGGTGTGTGCGTGTATGTGTGTGTGTGGGTGTGGGTGTGTGCGTGTATGTGTGTGCGTGTGTGTATGTGTGTGTGTGTGTGTGTGTGTATGTGTGTGTGTGTGTGTGTATGTGTGTGTATGTGTGTGTGTATGTGTGTGTGTATGTGTGTGTGTGTGTC